>NW_024543830.1:6772500-8116500 GCF_018167655.1 Microtus oregoni | reverse complement strand
TTCATGCTTTCCACAATTTCTTGTCCTTTTCAGAGCGATTCTGTACCTTCACTTATTAACTTGAAAATGCAAATGTATTTCATTTTAAAGATCTTTGTCTGGGGCCAGAGAGATGACTTGCTGTCTAAGAGCACTTAACTGCTCTTGCAGAAGACCTGAGTTCAGTTCCCAGCACCCACGTTAGGCAGCTCACAACTGCCTGTAATTTCAACATCGGGTAACCTAATGCCTTCATCTGGCCCCCAGGGCATCCATGCTCACATGTGCACACACATGTGTATGCGCACATACACATACATTTACAAAATAAATAAAGCTTAGCCTTTAGGGCACCTGTCTTCATATCCACATATCCACACAAATAATTTAGAATTACATTTAAAGGTCTCTTAAACAGTATGGAAATCATGACAGGTGTGGTGGTGTATTCCTTTAATGCAGCACTCGGGAGAAACAGGAAGGTCTCTACAAGGTCAAGGGCAGCCTGGTCTATAGTCAGGGCTACTGAGTCAGTCCCTCCCTTTCTCTCTCTCTCTCTCTCTGTTATGCATATGTGCACGCTGCGCTTTTCAATACAGGATTTCTCTGTGTAACCTTGGCTGTTCTAGAACTAGCTCTGTAGACCAGACTGGCCTAGAACTCACAGAGATCTGCCTGCCTCTGACTTGTAAGTGCTGGATGGTGCGGTGGGGTCCTTCTGTCTATGTGTTGCCTTTATTGGTTAATAAATAAAGAAACTGTCTTGGCTTGTGATAGGGCAAAAGAACAGAGCTAGGTGGGGGAAACTAAAGTGAATGCTGGGAGAAAGGAGGCAGGGTCAGAGACAAGCCATGTAGCCCCACTGGAGACAGACACCGGAACTTTAGTGGGTAAGCCACAGCCACATGGCGATACACAGATGAATAGAAATGGCTTAAATTAATATGTAAGAGTTAGCCAATAAGAAGCTAAAGCTAATGGGCCAAGCAGTGATTTAATTATAATACAGTTTCTGTGTGATTATTTGGGTTGGGGGGTCCGGCCGGGACAAATAAATAGGCTCCTCCAACAGCTGGGATTAAAGGTGTGCACCACCATGGATGGCTGAGACCCTGTCTTAAAATAAATAAATAAATGAATCTTTAAAAATCTCTTTCAGTCTGTAGAGTTAGTTTCATCTGGAGGACACTTGTGGTGCTAGACATTCTTATGTATTTAGAACCTGGCAGTTAAGGTCACGTTGAGGAGGGCATTTCTACTTGCTTATGTTTCTCTGGTTTATGTCAGCATCTTTTTTCTCCCCTGCTGTGTGTCTTCCTCCAAAGTTAGTCATTTTTGCCTCCATTTGCCTCCCTGGCTTCAGATCTGGAACCAAGTTTAGTTAGTATCTTGATGTTCCTACTTCATCCACTGATGTTGGGGACACCACAGACCCAGTTGTGTAGCTTGTTTCCTGGTTCCAAGGCAGGCTTTGTCCTTTGCTCTCATGGGGTGGGGTGGCAGCGATATTTTCAGACTCTGTTCTTTGGCTCATGTGCTCAGTCTGGCTCCTGTCCTCTCTAGTCTGAAGTTTGTTTTGTTTCTGCCGCCCTACAGGAAACAAAAATCTTGGCTTTGCGGCCTAGACCCCAGTGGGCTCCTGACTGTAGACTGCCAAATGTTTTCTGTTTCAGTTCCATTTCTGTTTCATGAATGTTTACTTTGTTTCTGAGCCTGATTGTGTCTTTTTGGTTTTCTCTTTCTATATTTTAGTCTTATTACCTTTTCTTAGGAAAAAAAAAGGATTTTTCTTTATTGAGTGTATGTGTGTTTTGCCTGCATGTATGTATGTGCACCTTGTGTATGTAGTGTCCGTGGAAGCCAGAGGAGGGCACTGGATTCCCCTGGAATAGGCAGTTGCCAACTGTCACGTGAGTCATACAGACGGAATTCAGGTCTGCTGGACCACCTCTCCAGCCCCCATCTTCGCTATCTTTATGTAGGAGAAGGAATGGTTAAAACCTGACCTTGTATACCAGCTTGGGCAAATATATTCCCGTGTGTGCCTCTTCCTCTTTTCTCTAGTCTTCCACTAGAAGCTCTGCTCTAAAGGAAAAACAAAACAAAACAAAAACAAAACTGCTTTTACTTTCCACATGGTCAACAAATCACCTGTCCTTCTCTGGAACACTGAGTTAGGATGATAGAAACCATAGAAGACAGTGTAGATAAAACAAACAAATAAACAAGCACCATTATTACATACAAAGCAAGAAACCACTAGTTTCTAGACCTGTAACCCAAAAGGCATTGTTACAAGTCTCTGATGACCCTGGGATTACTGTGTGTATGTCAGGAGGCAGGAGAGGAAAATGTGAACGAACTGAGTTCTTGCTAGATAAGTTCCAGTCAAGAACCATGGGCTGATAATGTAATATATGCACTCACTCGTGCAACAAGATCAGAATGCAGAGAATGCTTTAAAGAGCCGTGAGTGGTCCTTCAGTAGAGTGGTCCTCTGTCTCCTCAGGACACCCTTCAAGGCTTTCCAAGGCTTTCCCCACCTCCTTTGTCCCAGCAACCCCCATTCATCCTGGTGCCCAGGATAAAACACTCATTGATGTTTACTACATCCCGACCATAGAGGAAGCAACACACTTATCTGTTTAATTCTATGAAGTTTGCAATCTTTAAATTGAGGCTTTTTTTTTTCACTTTTAATATTGTGGATGAAAAAAATCAAGAGCAGGGAACACGTTAAAAAAAAAAAAACAGGTAAATGTGAATAGCAAGTCAGGCTGGAGTTCCCAGCACCAGAGCTGCATTCTTGGTCGTGTGTAGGCTCCCTTACATATTTGTCATCTCTGATGGCTACAACACAGTATGGTACCAGAGTACATAAATCAACAAAATATATTCCCAAGCTAGGTGCCCAGAGCAGACTCGAAGTAACTTTAACATAAGGATTTATAAAGATCGCTTAACCTCTTTTGGCATCAGAGTCCTCTTTATAAATATGGATATGAACATCCCATTTTGAAGGTGTCTGTGGAGGCTGCTGAATACAACAGTTCTCCGTTGTCACTTCTGCACAGCCCATTCAACTTGCGTCTTCTTTCCCTGGCTGCCGAAGGGGACAGCTGTTCTCTTCCGTCCACCCTCCTGCCCCTGTGCAAGCCTGTTTGGTTCCAGGGAGAATGGATTCCTTTCGGTTCCTGATCTCTTACACTTCTGAAGTGAATGAAGTTTCGCATACTAGGGGCAGCCACAGTGCCTCTATGTTAAGACATGCTAGGTATTGCTCAATACTTGGTCGCAAGCCACAGAAGCTAATTCCAAGAGAAAAATAAAAGACTGCGCTTGTGAAATTACGTTAGTAGCTTCCTGTCAACTGTAACACGTGCTTGAGTTAGTCAAGCTAGCGAGAGAAAAGGTTTATCATGTTTGAGGCCCTGGTTCACGGCCCCACAAACCCACTGCCTTTAGTTCTCTGGCAGGGGTGCCGGATGACAATGGCAAGGGACACGAGGTGAAATGGAAGTGCTCACCTCATAGCCAGGGAGCAACATAGAAACAGAGCAAGAGCCAAGTCCTCCGATGACTTTAAGGGTGCACCTGTAACCATCAGGTCTCTCACTAGGCTCTCATCTCAGGCTTTCATGCCTGCCTTTTTTATATGCATCCCGAGGATCTCTGAAACCACGGAGCCACTTCTCAGATCACAAGCTTTATAAACAACAACTTACTTGATCCATACAAACAAGAGCTTTACAAACAAGAATTTACTTGACCTTAAACAGTTCTAATAATAGGCAATGCTTATTATGGTTTTATAAATAAGCAAGTTAAGTAAAGGCGGCGGTTGGATGGAAATATATGTATTTTAGCTGCTGGCTCAGTACTCTTGTCTGCAGTCCGTGGTCCCACACATTTGTCTGAGTAGCTCCATTTTATCAATAGATCCAAAGAGAAACACCGTTTACCTGAAACCACAGAATATTGCCTGTGTAGCCAAGGCGATCACCTAAGTCTTCTGACTGTGGAAAGATGATGCCGATATGCACTGGCCATTGTGAGTCCACTTAACCTGTAGTGCGGTCAACAGCATCACTTCACCACCTTAACTTTCTCAGCTCAAGGACATGGCGGGACCAGAGTCAGGCAAACTATTGGAAGAGGGCTGTGATTCTGTGTGTTCTGAATGCTAGGCTGGAACCGACCCCTGCTGAGCTGGAGGCTCAGTTTAGGTGATATGTGGCCCATGCCTCCCACCTTTCCTCACTGAGGTGCCCTGAGTTCTCCTAAGAAGCTGCCTCTTTATCCCACTGTCTTGTAGTCACTCGCCACCTTTTCTCCCACACAACTGCAGGCTCACTGCAGATTCCTATCCTACTCATAGGACTTGGTAGATTCGTCACGCAGTAGGTCCTCAACATATTCCTCCTTTATAAGCAAATAAACTATCCATCCTTAGGCCCAGAGAGTTGGCCTAGGCTTGTTTGGGGTTGCTGACTCTCATGAAGATAGTCTGAAAATTTCATAGCTTTAAACTACACATTATCCAGGATCTTCAAGGAAAATGCTTTTTAGCCGCAAAGAGGAGTAGAGGAGCAAGGCAGGAGCCTAGTCATTTCCCCACGCGTTGAGTGTGAGCACCCGGTCATTTCTCACCTGGCGTCCTTTCTTGGACAAGTTGGAAGCCAGTTAAAACAAGGAAGAGTCGGGCGAAGTAAACCAAACCCCATCTTTATGCATGACTCCCCACCTAGATGATGATACTCGGAAGCCTGGACCGAGGTCAAAATTGTTATTTTATTTTAACAATGGAAGAGTCAACGTAAGGTTAAACAAACACAAGGAGCTTCAATATTGCAATGCATGAGTGGATTCCAGGGATGGTCCTCATCAGCCTGAAATCTGGAGGGATAAATTTTATTTTGTTAAAATTTAATTTAAATTCTAATCTCCTAAAATACAAATTAACTTATATGGATTTGTAAAAGGGAAATTACCATTTTATCTGGCACTTAGGGACCTTGTCTACACCTGTGATCAAAGCCTGACTATGCTTTGAAAATGAAATATTCTCTTTAGGCGTCTGGAATGAAATTCCTCTTTGTTGCGGACTCACACACACACTCCAGCTCACATTTTCTGCCCTCTGCAGACTGCCCTCCGATGGACCAGTCTGCATTCACCTTGATATGACTGACTCCATCTCCTGAAATCTGACCTTAACTTTCTCAAGTACCAGTCTTTATAAATTTTTAATTTAATTAATTATAAATGTAATACAAACAGAACACATGGGGAAAATTATACGTAATACCAATGTCTTAAGAGCTATAATCTCATCTGAATGTTCCCTTTTACCGTATTTATATGCATATTCTTACACACTTGCAATCACAATGAATAAGTTTGCAACACGCTTTTAAAAAAACTACTGATTCTTATAACTGTCTTCTTGTGAGAGAAGATGGAAGGGGAGATGGAGCGGGAGAAGCCAGAGGGTGGGTTGGGGAGGTAGAGGTGGGATGAGAGAGAAAGGAGGGGAGGGAGAGAGAACTGCTAATGGCTTGAAGGCTGGTGTAGGAGTATAACAAAATAGTTCACTGTATTTGAATATCTGCAAAATTCTGTAAAATTAACACTCTTATCTCATGGGGGGAAAATAAGCAAGGGCAAGAAAGAGGGCTAGGCATGTACAAGACTCCTCACCAGCTGTAAGCCTAGAATTGCCAAAGTCCCATTTGTAGACCAGGGTATGGCAGATTCCCTACGGTTGCTGTTTCCTGTGGCTAACAGTTTGGAGTCAAGCTAGGTAATATTTACTTTTCAAGATTTAGACAACTTGCTCTTTCGTTCAGAGGTCGGTATTTATTTCCCTTGACCCTCTCATGGAAAAGAACGACCTCAAGGGTCGGAAAGCAGTGTTCCTCTTCCTCTGGCTCTCAGGGCCTCAACATTAGAGACCATCGAAACTGCCACATAGTATAAACACCCATAGGGGAGGCAGGAATTTCTCACATCCATCCCCAGGGTCCCACACCAACCTCGCTCACTTTGGATCCAGCACCCTGAGCGATGGCCCCTAACTTTTTTTTTTTTTTTTGGTCTTGTGATTTTTTTTTTTTAATTTTGTAAAGCAAAGACTTCTTTTGTTCTGTGGTAGGAAGTTAGGTATGCAGAGCCTCCTCTAGAAAGTTCTACTGAAATGCAGTTCTGAATCCTGCCAAGGAACATGAAGTTTTCTTTGCTGGGGTTCTCGGGCTGACTTCCCACCCCTGTCATTTATAGCTCTCCTCACCAATTACCAGCCACCAGTCATGATGTGCACAAGGAGCAAAAAGCAAATACTGAAAGAAAAAAAATAAGCGGAAATCAAATGAGATGCAAGAATACACATGCATTGCTAAGAAACCCATTATACTTAGTCACAACCTGGTTCTCCTCTATATTGTAGATATCAGAATTGACTCAGATTGTTTTTAAGCCTCAACTTCAACAATATTGTCTTTTGGGGTTTTAACACCTGCTCATTCATCTCTGTTACCTTTTGAGGGAGGGTGAAGATGACTAGAGTGTGTCCTAGAGACTGAACCATGAGGGCTCTCTTGTCCTACACAGGTTGCTGCATTCCTTAGGATGGGACCCAGTTGAAAGGGCAAGGCTGCCATTTTAACCGGGAACCGGCACGTGGCCGGTGCCACCTCCTTCATCCAGCCTCGCGTGCCCAAGAACGCGTGCAAGTTTGGGACTCTGCAGTTGAACCCCGGGCCCGAGTCTGTGTTATCGAGGCAGGCGCCAGGCTTGGTACCCGGAATCCGTCAGTTCCGGAATCCCCGGATTCCAGCGCCGCGTTTCAGACCCGGACGCTCGGTCCCCTCGCCTGGCCGCCGGGGTTTCCGGGGGCTCGGGGCTCCCGGCGGCGGCGGCCAGGCCCGAGCGGCCCGGCGGGCGGGGGAGGGGCGCGGCGGCCGGGAGCGTGCGCGCGCACCTCACACTCCGCCGCCCGGGGACGCCCACTCGCGAGTCGGGGCGGCAGACCGGCCCGCGCCCCCCGCAGCCGCTCGGCTCCGCTCGACCCAACCGGTGTCGGCCCCGCAGCCGCTCGGCGCTCCTCGGGCCTCCGGAGGCCAGGGACCAGCCCCGGGCCGCGGTGCCGCGCCGCCGCCGGCCTGAGCGTGCGAGCCACCCGAGACCGGGCCCAGCCGGAGCCGCCCTGCGCCCGCCCGAGGCGCGGCTGCTCGCCCCCGCCCGCTCGCCCGCCTCTCCCCGGCGGTGCGAGGAATGAGCCGGCGCCGGCCCCGGGCTGTCGGTCCGAGGGCCGAGGCCCGGTTATCTCGCACGCCGCCGAGGCGCAGGGACTCGGCTCCCGCGGCTGGGCTCGGCCGGGAAGCGGGCGGCGGGGCTCGCTGAGGAGGAGGAGGGAGGAGGAGGAGCCGGGCGGGGGCGGCCGCTCGGCAGAGGAGGAAGTTCCGCTCCTGACAGAGCGCGCGGCGGCGCGGGCGCTGAGGTGTTCGGGACGCCGTCGTCCTCGCGGCCCCGGCTGAGCCTCTCGCTGCTGCTCCGCCCGGCACCGCTGCTCGGAAACCGCGGAGAGATTGAGGAGCGGCGGAGCGGAGGCTCCGGACGCGATCGAGTGGACCGACCTGCTGCAAGTCAGCGTGTCGCCGGGCGCCCGCTGGGACGGCCGGCCGGCCGCCTCCAAGCATTGAGCTGGGGCGCGGGCATGGCAGAACCCACCTTGCAGCTTCTCTGCAGTGTCGCTCGCCCGATCCACTCCCGGGAATGAAGAGGAGACTCGCGATCAGCCGGTGAGGCACTGAGAGCCAGATGGCGAGAGGATCTTACCGGACAGAAACCAGCGATCACTTGGGAGGTCACCCGGGCTTCTGGATGTTATCAGAGAGCGTGAAAGAGGTGGCCTCGTAAAGAAAAAGAAAAAGAAAAAAAGAAAAAGAAAAAAAAGCACAACAATCCTTTGAGAGGAGGGGGAATTGAGTTTATCCGTTTTTGCCAAGGTTTTGATAAACGGTTCGATGTCTTGTACGTTTGATATAAGATGAGAACTTTCTAAAGTATTCCGTCCAAGAGCCTAAGGATGACTACCCCAGCGCTGCTGCCCCTGTCTGGTCGTAGGATACCGCCTCTGAACCTGGGGCCGCCCTCCTTCCCACACCACCGGGCTACCTTGAGACTCTCCGAGAAGTTTATCCTTCTCCTTATTCTTAGTGCCTTCATCACCCTGTGTTTTGGGGCATTCTTCTTCCTTCCAGACTCTTCCAAACACAAACGCTTTGATCTGGGCTTAGAAGATGTGCTAATTCCTCACGTAGATGCCGGCAAAGGGGCTAAAAACCCCGGAGCCTTCCTGATCCATGGACCCGACGAACACAGACACAGGTTCGTTTGTTTCTCAAATTCTGGTACTTTCAAATTTAGGCTCTCTCTTTGGGTAAAGTAAGGGACAGTTCACGGCTTTTTTTTTCTCTCCCCCCCCCCCCCCCCCCCAGTAAAATGTCAGTGTTAAACGTTGCTGGCTCAGGGCTAGCTGCGTGGAGCGTAGCCTGGAAAGGCTGCTAGAAAGCCTTAGTTTTCAGACTCGGCTGCTGTGCACAGCTGGGAGAACTGGGCAGGTAGCGTGCCCACATTGGGAACGTGTTGCGTTTGGTCTCAGCCACCCTGTGAAGTCACTGACTCTTGACAGCTGCTAGACTTTGCTCACCCAACACGTCCCAGTCCCTGGCTTGTGCTCTGATCTTTATATCTCTGACTACTATAATTTGGCCAGTTAACCCGAACTGAGCTCTTGGGGGGTATACTCAGGATGAAGTGGAAGCTCTGCTTGCAGCCTTTAAGTCGTTGTTGATTTTTTTTTTTTTAGCCTAAAAGGAGACTTTGGAGGCAATTCATCTTTCCAAACGTGTCTCTTCTCCCATAAGATAGTCCTTGAATAGGCGAGGAAGAATTATGTATTTCAAGTGAGACCACCGGAATGATTGAACCCCTGTAGAAAACTGGTAGTGGTTTTAACTTAAGCGTGAGGATTTTTAAAAGCCGAGGTTCAAATGTGAGCCTAAGTTAAATTATTGGCACAGTACAGTGTTGTGATGAGGGCTTTCTCCGTTTGTCAGCGC
This sequence comes from Microtus oregoni, assembly GCF_018167655.1. Classification (NCBI taxonomy): domain Eukaryota; kingdom Metazoa; phylum Chordata; class Mammalia; order Rodentia; family Cricetidae; genus Microtus; species Microtus oregoni. The sequence continues at coordinate 8,107,399 of NW_024543830.1, read as the reverse complement.
AGTTAATAACTGCTTGCTTGGTGGGTCATTGACTCTTGGTTTTACCTTATGGAGTACTTCTAATATAGTTTCATACCATTTGTCTATAATTTGGGATTTTTTGGTACTTCAACTCAGGTACATTTAGGTTTTTAAAAAATTTTTTCCCCTTTGCTTTTGTAACTGAGAAAATTCTTATTTGGGAAAAAGCTGCTGGAAAAATAAAGCGTTTTTTTCTGTACAGCCTTATTTCCCATGGTGTATATACATATGTGACGAGCATTTGAGAAAGAAATGTATTTAAGACTGGCATCAGAGTTCTTAGAAGGCAGTGATACATTAATGTCAATCAGCTATTATGGTCAACTGTCATGTACTAATAAGTAGCTTCCTTTATATTTGTAAATTTGTAAATGAGTAAAATTGTTAATTTTTAGTTTAATGAATTTCTATTTAGAGAAGAAAAATTCTCAATTGAAGTTAAAATACAAGTTTGAATGAAAATGCAGATATGTGCATTTTACTGCACAATTTTAAAAGGTCTATTTAAGTTTTGTAAATAACAATCCTTAAACTTTATAGCTCATGAATATATGTATGTTTATTGTTATTATTGAGAACACCTGGTTCCTGAGTTTGGTGTGAGAAACAGTTATGATGGCTGAAGGCTGGTTAGGAAAAGTCAAGGTAGCAAATGATCCACATGTGTTGGGTTTGCTTTGATTACTGAGTGGAACCATTAGGATTCATGAAGCAAGAGTTCAAGTAGTGAAGGACGTCTGTATTGTCTCTAGCTCCACAGTGTTAACAGTTGGTATGTCTCTTCACTTTGTTCCATCAAAAGGAGCACTTTTCAACTACATTAGTTTATGACTGAATTGTTAGTTAGCAAGAAATACTGTTTAGACTGCCAATCAGAGTTAGTGGACCTTCCCTAGGTGGTTTTGTTTTGGGAGCTAGAAAGTTGTCAGAGCAATCAGAATTTATAGGAGTGACTGCCTAGCATTTGGAGTGCAGGTGGCGCGCAATGAGAATAGGAAGGGAGGAGGGGGCTCTGATGAAACTGTGGAGTGAAAGAAAGCTAAATAAAGTGTGGGATGGGAGGACGGGAGGCTGCACCGAGCATCCTAGTGGAAATGGTGTGGCATCCTCAGAGATGCAAGAAATGTTCCAGTGACTGATGCAGTAGACAGTGTAGTTGTGTGGCTGGTGAGGAGAAGAGATGGCGGTGTGGCTTCAGTTTCTGGCTGTCACGGGAGCGCGAGTTAGTTATTAGCATGCACAGAGTGGGAGCTTCATGTGAAAGGCTGGATTTCTGACTTTTCCTGAGAGAACCTGAGGCTAGAGCAACACTCCAGTTGAGATCTGGCCTCCTCTGGCCCCCTCTTGACAGGCTTGTGCTGTCCATTTTATGTCACCTACTTAAGGTGTCAAATAAGTGATATAATAAATCAGTACTTAGCCTGCTGGTGGTTAAGTGTATGTCTCTAGGCTGGATTCAAGGGTCTGTTCTAAGTATTTTTTTTTTTTTTTTTTAATATTTATTTATTTATTTATTATGTATACAATATTCTGTCTGTGTGTATGTCTGCAGGCCAGAAGAGGTCACCAGACCTCACTACAGATGGTTGTGAGCCACCATGTGGTTGCCGGGAATTGAACTCAGGACCTTTGGAAGAGCAGGCAGTGCTCTTAACCACTGAGCCATCTCTCCAGCCCCCTGTTCTAAGTATTTTGATCTGCGTAGCCTATGGGAGGTCCACTGAACCAAAGGAACACCATCATTTTGAATTTAAAAACAAAACCAACTACTTTAGTATAGGAGGACAGCCAAGGTTTGAGAGTCTAAGAACAGACCATAGTAGTGATATTAGGGAAGAAGAGAAATTAGTAGAGAAATGAAATTGAGTTAAGTTTTTGATGCCCATGGTTGGCTGAATATAGAGGCTAAGTAAGGTAGGAGGAGGGAGTCCAGGGTAGAGGGGTAGAGTCCAGGGTTGGAGAAGGAGTCTAGGGTAGAGGAGGGAGTCCAGGGTAGGAGGAGGAGTCCAGGGTAGAGGAGGGAGTCAAAGGAGGAGGAGGAGTCCAGGGTAGGAGGAGGGAGTCCAGAGTAGGAGAAGGAGTCTAGGGTAGGAGGAGGAGTTCAGGGTAGAGGAGGGAGTCAAGGGAGGAGGGAGTCCAGGGTAGGAGGAGCTAGTTCAGTGTAGGAGAAGAGAGTCCAGGGTAATTTCTGAGTTTCTGGTTTACAAAAGTTTTTTTTCTATTATTTATTTTTTTAAATTTATTTTTAAATTGTCTTTGCCTTTATATAATTGATATTTGTGGAAATAATTTATTTGCTTGAGGATACCTTAGCATGTTCCCTTTTGTTAAGTAATTTATAAATTTCTGATAAGCTTTTTATATGATTATTAAGCATGTTTATAGAAATGTTTATAAAGTCTTTCAGAGTGCCAGTCAACTGTCAAGGTGATCAAAGCACAAACAATATGTTGGGTAATATTTTAAAGTGTGTTGCTTTTGTTTATGCTGCATTTGTTTAACTCTGTGAAGCTGTGATTTTTTTTTGTCTGTCTAAAATGCCTGATGGTCTAGTAAAGAACTGAACAGCCAATAGCGAGGCAGGAGCAAGGATAGGTGGGGCTGGCAGGGAGAGAGGATAAGTAGAAGGAAAAACAGAAAAAAAGAACAAGGGGAGGAAGACTTCAGGGGCCACCCAGCCAGCCATGGAGTAAGAGTGAAAGTCAGATATACAGAAGTAAGAAAAGGAGAAAGCCCAGAAGCAAAAAGTAGTCAGGATAATTTAAGAAAAACTGACAAGAAACAAGCCAAACTAAGGCTTAGTGATTATAAGAAAGAATAAGACTCCTTGTGTCATTTATTTGGGAGCTGAATGGTTGGCCCCTCAAAATAGCCCAAAAGGGTAAAACAACAACACACAGCAACAATACCAGTAGTTTAAAATTACATTTGTGATTTTAAATCACCATAAGTAGGAATTTTTACAGTGTGCATTAATGTTATTATAACATGCACTGATTTATGTAAAGTGTCATTTTTCTAGTTTGTGTATGTTAAGGCAGTTTCAGTTCACTTGCCAGTCTTTCATTTTGAAATTGACATTTACTTATGTAAATGATAAACAGATGAGCTTGAGCCCCTCCACTTCCATGCGTGCATGTGTGTTTAAAACATTGAACATATTTGCAAATTATCCTTTAGTCAGGATCATGTTAATTTGAACTAAATACTTGAGAGTCATGTGTGTTTATTTCTTAAAGGGGAAAAATGTAGGTTTTAGAATAGAAGGATCTAAAGTGAAATTGTGGTTTTTATTTGGTGGCTATATGACAGTGTCCTAGATGTAATAATTTTGAACCTGTAGTTGCCATTGCTAGTTAGTTGCATCAGACAAAATGTATACTTTAGCTGGATGTAGAGATGACTTAATAAGGCACTCTGGAAGCAGAGACAGATAGATCTATGTTGAGTTCAAGGCTAGCCTGGTCTACCTAGTGAGGTTCAGACTACCCAGGGCTATATAGTGGTATGTTGTCTCAAAAACAAAACACAAACTCAAACAAAAATACAACCTCACAAAAAGTGCTGCTGCAATGAGAGATTCTTGAATTCTCTCCTTTTTTTAGATTTATTTTTAGTTAATGTGAGTGTCTTTCTGTGTGTATGCCATGTTTGTGCAGGTACATGCAAAGGCCGACAGAGGCGTTAGATCCCCAGTAGCTGGCGTTTTATAGGCCACTGTGAGCTGTTGGATGTGGGTCCTGGGGTTTGAACCTGTGTGCTCTTATCCATTGAACCATCTCTCCAGTCCTTTGCAGTCTATATTCACATCATGTTTGCTGTTTTTTGTTTATGAATCATTATTGCTTTTTAGTGTATGTATTGGTTATTTTTATAGTCACTGTGACTAAATGCTCGACAAGAAGTAACTTAAAGGTAGAAGGGTTTATTTTGCCTCACAGTTGAGGAACACAGCTCATTGCATGACAGTGGGAGCAGCTTGGTGTGGAGTGCTGAGGAAGCAGAGAGAGGCATTCTGGTGTGTGTCTGGCTTTCTCCTTTTTCTCTTTTTATTTAGACCTTGATCTAGTCCATGGGATGGTATGCCCCAACTTTAGCTGGGTATTTTTTTCTCAGTTAAATGTTTCTGGAAAATTCTGGAAATGTTCTGGAACACCCTGGACAGACATACCTGAAGGTGTGCCTTATATGGAGTTGAGGAAGCCCAGGGTGAGAGAAGTGAATGTTTATTGTTGGGATGGACACAGTCTTGCCAAGGACTCTAAGAAGACCCAAGTGAAATGGGCAAACCTGTTCCCCATATGGGTCAGGCTCAGAAGGTTTGAGTGTTAACTGGTAAGCGGTCAGGCTGTATAAAAGCTAGCAACTGTAGCTCTCTCTCCATGTTTACAGCTGGAGATTGTTTGCCTCCAGAGCCCCTGCTGAAACTAGCCAACTCCTCCTCTTATGCTGTGTGTGAGCTTACTGAGGGTTTGGATTGCAGAGATGGTGGCGGCCATTCCATCAGAATGTGTTCACTCCCACCTGACCCCAGCTGTTCTGAACATGTGTCTTGTGTAAGTCCTTTCTTCATTTCGTCACTGCCCCTGTCAGGATCCAAGCCATGCAGGACGTGGCAGTGCCTCATTAATGGGCTAGGTTTTTCAACTGAGTTGACAGTTGAAATTTACCATCACAAGTCTCCCTGCTTGTCAGTTTGCCCAAACACATTACTCTAGTCTTTATTCTACCTCCATCCCCTGTAGTCTTATGGCTGATTCATAATGCAAAATACATTCATTCCAGCTTCAGAAGTCTTCAGAGTCTTAACACTTTCAACACGATTCATCATCTAAGGTCTCTTTTGAGACTCAAGGTAATCTCTTAACCACGAGTCTCTCATCCAATAAAACCTAAAACAAAACAAAGCAAGTTATATATTTTCATTTACAATGGCACAGAATAAACATCCCTACTCTGTAGTGATATTTTGTTTGGAATCGAACAAATAAAACTTTACCGAAGATCAGAGTGCCCAGTTAAGTCATTCCTTAGCCATAGAGGTCAGGGAGTGGTGGCACACACCTTTAATCCCAACATTTGGGAGACAGGGAGACAGAGGCAGAGGGAACTCTGTGAGTTCAAGGCCACCCTGGGCTACCCTATTCATTCATTCATTCATTCATTCATTCAGGCTTATTCAGTCTCAAATATCCTGGAGGGAGATGTTGCCTCACACCTTTAATCCCAGCACCAGGGAGGTGGAGATAGGAAGTGATGTAGCTGGGTGGAGAGCAGAACATAGGCAGAAGGAGACAGGAACTCAGATGCAGTTTGAGGATTTGTGGAGACAGGATCGGCCCTTCAGTCTGAGGATTCGGTAGAGGTAAAAGGTCTCTAGTGGCTGGCTGCATTGCTTCTCTGATCTCTCAGCCTTCACCCCCTGATATCTGATTCTGGTTTTTTATTTAAGACCAATTAGAATTTGTGCTACACCACTCCTAAAGTTAGTAATGAGAGCATAACAAAGAAAGATAGGGCCAAAGCAAGACTGAAATCAGACAGGACGTATGCCAAATCCTGTAGCTATATGGCTGCTATCCAGTGTTGGTAGGGGTTCTTTAGGAGCTCCAACAGCCTTGGGTTCTGTTGTCTACAATACAGCACGCCTAACCTCTCTCTTAGACTGGCCCCATTCCTTCTCTGCAGCATTTTTGGTTCTAGCATTTCCAACTTTCTGTGGTCTCTATTGCAACTTAGATTTCACTTTTATAACTTTATGCAGGGGTCTCTTTAGGGGCCCCCTTACAGGGAATCTGACATTGTAGTTCCCGTCTTACATGGTTTTCTGGAACCTTGATACAATCCTCCATCACTCTATAATTCTGTGAAACTAACACTTTACGTATAACTCAGCCAAGTTTTGCTACCAGCTCACAATGTAGTCTGGTGCCCTGTTCTGCATGACCTCCATGTGCATTGGCAGTTGAGAAGACACTTCCCTCGGCAGTTGTTTTCCAGCAAGAAACTCCTTCAGCAACATTCTGAGTACACTCTCTTTTCATCTTACAAACTAAGTTGTCAGTGGGTGTGGTCTTGTCCTAAAAGGGTGTACATATGCCATGGTACATGTGTGGAGCTTAGAGAACAAATTAGTTTTTTTTAATACCATGTTGGTTCCAGAAATTGAACTCAGGTTATAAGGCTTGGCAGCAAGTGTTTTTGCCCAGTGACCCATCTCTTTGGCCCCCAAAGGAATCATTTTTGTTTTCCTAGAACAAAATGATTTCTCTTTAATTGCCTTAATCTCTCAACCTCCCCCCTTAAAGAAAAATGTTTTTTTAGATTATTTAATTATATGTGTATATGTTTTTGCACATAAGTGCAAGTACCCAAGGAAGCCAGAAGAAGGTATTGAGTCCCTTGGGTCTGGAGTTACAGATAGCTGCAAGCCTTCTGATATGGGTGCTAAGAGTTATTAAACTGTAAAGGTCCTCTGCAAAAGCAGCGCATCCTCTTAACTGCCGAGCTTTAATTTACTAATAACTGAGATTCTTTGCTTTTGTCTGCCATGTCTACAACTTAAGCTTACTCATGTTCCTTTCCTTGCTAAGCTGAATATTTTCCCTTTTTTTCCCTCTCTCTCTCATTATTAACCTGGGCAGGAGGAGTGAGTAGTAACCATGCCCCAGGCTCAGTGCTCTGCTGTAGTGAAATTTCCTCTGCTAAACACATTAGTTCATTACTTTTGAATTCAGCTCTGCTCAAGTTGTCTAGACACAGGCAGAACACAGCCATATTCTTTGCCAGAATGTAGTTTGAATGCCCTCTAGTCCAGTTTCCAGCTGAGTATTTCTGTCTGAGGCCTGTGAACTGTGACTTCACTGTCTGCATTTTTATTGGCTCTTTGGTCCTCTGTGCTCCCACCATAATGACCTGTTAAGTTCCATAGGGTATCACTCAAGAACTTAAACTCTTTCCACTTTTGACTCCTGTTTCCCAAATACATAGTAAAAAGTTATATGCACATATATATCAGGTATAGACATAAAGTATTTATTTGGGCCGGGCGGTGGTGGCGCACGCCTTTAATCCCAGCACTTGGGAGGCAGAGGCAGGCGGATCTCTGTGAGTTCGAGACCAGCCTGGTCTACAAGAGCTAGTTCCAGGACAGGCTCCAAAACCACAGAGAAACCCTGTCTCGAAAAACCAAAAAACCATCCTGTTTCAAAGGTGAAGAGGAATAGAGCAGGGCCCCGACACTGTCTTCTTGCGACTACCACCATACACTCATACACACATACATACATCATACACTCATACACACATTTATCTCACATACACACATGTAAGTAAAACATTGAAACAAGTGAAATGACTTTTGTATATTATTCTTTCTCATTAGTGTAAAACAGTAATTTATTGAATGTATGTGACACCTTGAAGGAAGAGTTCAGTATATTTGCAAAAATGTTTCTAATTGCCAATTTTTGGAGTTGGGTACAGTCACACTGATTTACTATCTAAGCTGTGAGAATAGATTTTGGGAAAAGCAGAGTCCTTGAGTAACTGAGCCCTTTAAGGGTTTTCACTGCTACTGAGGCACAAATTACCTTTGGCTTGAGATATCATTTTCTAGCCTTAATATTGAGAGATGTTCCTGAAGAGATCTGCTCTCCTTTGTTCTGCAAATCTTACAAGTTAGGCACTATATTTTTTTTTTTTTTAAAAAAAAAAGGGAATAGGGTAATCTGGAAACAGTATGAATTATTGTTTTGCCTTTTGTATTTTGACATTTACATATTTACAAAATCCTCCTTTATTTTTGTAACTCTCTTGGTTTCTCCTTTATTTATTCAGCAAGTATTTTAAGTTTTTATTATGTATCAAGTAATATGCTACATATTGGGAATTATTGTAGAATAATTTTTAATTTTTGACAGTAGACACTACTGAAATCCAAATTTTAGATTCAAATCTTACTGTCATTCTTAATGCATTCACCTCTGTGAGAGGTTTTGCTTTGATATTTGGATCACTAGTATTATTTGTGTTTAGGTTAGTCATTGCTTTTGCTTTTCATTTTGTTTTCTCTGATGTATTTTGTGTCATTAACTTGTGTATTTTGATTATGGACTGAGCTATTTGGAAATAAGTGGCAGATATGCCTAAGGTTGGTTGGTTTCTTTCTTTCTTTCTTTCTTTCTTTCTTTCTTTCTTTCTTTTTGATTAGTAATGGATCCTAACATTTGAAAAAAAAAAAGAGGCCAAGCATAGACATAAATTTTTGTACTTTAAACTGTTTGTAACTTACGTATAGACGTAGGTACTGTAGCTTTATCTGTGCACTTACTTTTTGAGTGTGCATGCACTTTCCCAGTGGTAAGGCGAGCATGATGAAGAGTTTGTGTTTGGTATGTGTCTGTTAATGTGTCTATTCCAAATGTGAGGCGTTTTTCTATTATTTTCTGATGCTACAATCCTTTTCATGACCTGGATTTTTTCCTCTGGTTATAAAGCTGGTGGCGGTACAGCAGGGTGTTGTAACCTCCAGTGCTGGCTCTCTTGCAAACTCACTGAAAATGTAAATTGATTGAAACTTCAGAAGAACATTTAGCTATCCTGACCGATTTACATGTGTATTTCTTGTTTCTGCAAGTCTAGAAAATTATCTTAGGGAAAACCTTGCAACACTATACAAAGAAAGGTTGAAGAATGTTCCTTGAAGCTGTAACATGACAGGATTAATGATCCAAATGTTTGTCAGTGAGTATTAGTTAATAAATTCTAATGACTTCATGTATGCAGAGGTCTTATACTTTTATAGCTTCTATAGATCTTCCTAGTTACAACCAATGAAATCACAGTTTTCATAGTTTTAATGTATTTAGTATCTTAAGGTCCCCCCCCCCCCCTATCAGTCTTGTTTTTGATACAGTGAATGCCAGGCATGCATAGAGTTCTTCGCATTTTTTCATTTCAGCTGAAGATTTATCTTTGAAGTCAGATTTTGGCCTGACACTGTCATTTTAAGTACTTATATGTTCATAATATGTTTCACACATTTTCAACCTTATTATGATTTGAATATATTGGCATTTTGGGGTTCTGTTTCAATTATATTATCCACTTAGATACTCTGTTGTGTAGTTAGCTCAGAAGTTATATGCTTCTCAGTTGATAGATTTTTAGAAAAGATTCATTCTGTAGAAGCATTTGGCGTGTATTACTAGGTGCCTCTATTTTTCTTCAAGATTAAAATGTGTAATTACTGGGTTGCAGTGTTGTTTCAGTAACCTGTGACATTCAGAGCTCTGGCTTGACACTTCAACTTGTGTGTTTATAAACCCTGGTACTACTCCACTAAAGATCAGTTTTACTTTGTGTTTCCTTGATTATTTCTAAAGTGAGAATATTTGTGAACACATTTCCTGGTTGTTTAGGTTTTATATTCTATGAGACTTTCTCTCTCCTGTTTTGTTTGAAAACTTCTGGGCCAAGGGACCTTTTAGCTTCAGCCTCCCGAGTATTCCTGGGGTGACATATGTGTGCTACTACACCCAGCTATGTTGATTTCCTCTTTGGGGTTTTGGCCTTTTTCTTTCACATCTGTAGAAATTACACTTTCTACGTGAGACCTTTTGTTAAGTGTATTAGGGTTTCTTCTTGCTATGCTGCTTACTTTTGTGAACTCAACCCAAACTAGAGGTCATCTGGGAAGAGGAATTTCCTGCATTGGATTGGCTTGTGGTCATTGCTAGTTGACGTATGAGGGTCAATTCACTGAGGGGTGTCATGCAGGGCAGGTGGACCTGCACTGTATAGAGGTAGCCAGACTGACTGATGGAGCAGCAAGTCAATGACCAGCATTCCATGGTCTCTGTGTCTGTTCCTGCCTTGGCTTCCCTCAGTAGTGGGCTGTACCCTGTCAGAGTGATGAACCTGGCCTCCCTCAGGTTGCTTTTGTGTTCTGTAGCTTTAGTTTTGCATAAGTTTAACATTTTAATGGGATTTGAAATGGTTAGCATTTTCTTTTATGGTCTTACTTATGGGTTTTTTATTAGAAAGTTTTCCTGAAGTTACAACCAACACTTTCCATTCTGGTGGTTTTAAATTTTGCTTTTCATTTCTAAGCATTTAATTACTGGTCTTGATTTTTGTATATGATAAATAGTGCGGAACTGGTATGTTTTCATGTCACCCATATGTTTTCTATAGGAGTGTCTACTTGTCTCTGTTTCACTTAGTGGGAGTCCTTCCTATAGATTTATGATACTATTCATACTGTATGAAGTTTCATAGACTTGTAGATTTCTTTATGAATTTTGTTTTCTTGGACCTATTATATATTACCACTGGGATAATGTAGTTTAGATGAGGGTAGATTAGATCAAGTGTGTTCTTCAAAACTTCTCACATTAATAATTTCAAGATCTTATGTACTTTGATTCAGATAAAATTCACCTAACATGAAACTAACCATTTTAAAGTGATGACTTACTTAATTGCATTTGTAGACGAAATATTATTCAACTACCATCCCTAATTTGAAAACCGTTTCAACACATCAAAAGGAAACACTATTTCCTGTGAAGATAGACTTTCTTGTTTTTGTAGCCATCTGTCAGAATTTTGATAAGAGATTACTGTAAATCTGAGGGTTGCTTTGGATACTATCACTGTCCTAACAGTGTTAAGCCTTGCAGTTTATGATACCTCTCTGTTACTTAGGTCTCCCATACTTTGTTTTTTTCTTTCTTTCTTTGTTTGTTGTTTTCAGTCTGCTTTCTGCACTTTAAAGTCATTGCAGGTATTGTTCATTTTCTCTTTAGATGTTATTAGAAATATGATTGCATTCTTGGAAGGACATGGTGGTGCATATCTTTAGTCCCAGCACTCAGGAGCAGAGACAGGTGGATCTCTGTGAGCTTAAGGTTAGCCTGGTGTACGTGAGTTCTAGGACAGCCTGAGCAACATGGAGAGACTCTGTCAAACAAATATGTGGTCTCCAGTTTTATTTATTTACTACTTTTATTTAATTTTGGAGTTAAGGTAATAATGGTCTCATAGAATGAGTTTTTTCAGTTTCCCAAAAACTTCGGTGGAGCTGATATTAATTTATACTAAGTCCTTGGTAGAATTCTCAAGTGAAGTCTTCTTCACTGATTGTGTGTGTGTGTGTGTGTGTGTGTGTGTGTTTGTGTTATATTTATAAGGTTGCTGTTGTGCCTTCTTATTTCTGGATATTGGAAATTTGTTACAATTTCAATACCTTTTATTCAGTAACCAATAAGAGAAGTGGAAGGAAAATCAGTAGGGACATAAAATCAACTTGACATTTATAAAACACTACCCAACAACAGCAAAATATACATTCTGTTAAGACCATTTTCTTGGCCATAATAAAAGGATTCAGGTCATATGAAGTATATGCTTAGTGTCAGTGAAATTAAAACACATTGCTAAGGTAAAGATAGTGGATAATCTCCAAATGTCTGGAAATGGACACCTCTCTGAATCATGAGTTACAGAGGACATAAAAAGTACAGTTGGATGAGCAGTAGGTTTACAATGGACTGTACGCTTGAGCTGTGAGTTGTTTGCTCTGAATGAAACCATCTTTACCCACATTCTAGATTGCATTGTCTGATACTGCTGTAACTGCTTTCACTTAGAGTTTTTTGTTTGTTTGTTTGTTCATTTGTTTTGTTTTAATGAAGAAACCGTCCTGACATGTATTTGCTTGCTTTTGAGATAGGGTCTTAGCATACAGCTTAGGCTGACCTAGAGTTCACTGTGTAGCCCAGGCTGGCCTCAAACACAGTCTTCTTGCCTCTGCTTCTTAGGTGCTGAGACTGTAGGCATACATGATTATGCCTAGTTATTGAAGCATACTTTACAAAATATAAAGTGTACCCATTTAAATTTGTTACTTAGCTTTCTGATCACTGACAGAATGCCCTGACTTAATCTAGAGGAGAAGGGGTTGTTTACAGCTATAGAAGTGCTAGTCCATTGTGTGGAGGACATGGTGAGGCAGAGCCTTCTATATCATGGTGATCAGGCAGGAAGGGAGCAGGGAAAAGGTACCCACAAGAGCCTGTTCCACTGACCTACTTTCTGCAGTTAGGGATTACTACCTAAAAACTCCAGAAGCTCCCAAAATAGTGCCACTAGCTGAGGACCTGTGTTTTATTATGTAAGATTGGATGCTTGTCTGTGGGGAGTCATTTCATATTAAGGCAGTAATATTCATGTAGAGTTAGGTGGGAGCTTGAACTGCCTCTTTAGGACAGATGATTTTCAAATCTAGTTATCCACCCTTAGGTAGCTGAATATCTGTGCTTTGTTGACATTTGACTTAGCATGTCTAAAGTCATACTACTCATCTTTCTCACCCTTTCCTTATCTGTTTCCTTCTTGTGTATATGTGCATGTTTTTTATGAATGTGGGTTTTTTATAACACATGTGTTTGTGTGTGCATGTGGAGGCCAGAAGTTGATGTCTTCTGTTGCCCACCACACTTACCTGTCTACCTGTCTGTCTGTTTATTTTGAGACAGAATCTTTCACTGAACCTGGAACTGACTGATTTGGGAATACTTGCTGGCCAGGAAGCTCCAGGGTTCCTTGTGTCTCCACTCTCCTAGAATTGGCATTAGAGGCAGGCACAGAGATTTGCCAAGAATACAGGCATGCACCATGGCATCTAAGTTTCTGTGTGAGTTGGGATCTGAACTCAGGTCTTCATTACTTGTACGGCAAGCACTTCACGGACTGAGTCATTTTTCCAACATTCCCTTTCCTTCTTTATTCTTTACATTAATTAATGATATTCCTTTTTTACAAGTCAGTATAGAAAATATTTTTAACTCCCTTTCCTTTCTATATTTATTTACCCAAATTTATTGATTCTGCTTTTTTAAGATTGAAAAAAAATTGTGTGTCTGTGTGTGGGTAGGAGCCTGTGTGTGTGCAGAGAGCTAGAGTTACAGATAACACTGAGGGGGCTGGGATCTGAACTTGAGTTTTTTGGAAGAGCAGCAAGTTCTCTTAACCACTGAGACATCTCTCCAGCCTCTTGGTTCTGCCCTCCTAAAAATCTCTAATATTCTGACCTTTATCTTCTTATCTAATTTTGTGTGTGTATGTGTGTGTGTGTGTGTATGTGTGTGTGTGTGTGTTTTCTCAGAGTCTGTTCCCAGGGTCTATTCCCTTACCTTTGGGAAATACTGTCTGGTGTGTGTGTGTGTGTTTTCTCAGATTCTGTTTAGTACTCCTTATCTTTGGGAAATACTGTCTGGTTGTTATGGAATTCAGTGACTGATAACTATTCATTTAACCTAAAGTTACTAATGAGATGAAATCTATTAGGCTCAAGTTAGACTGATCATTTAGTGCTCAGGATATAAGCAGAAAAGAATTAACAGCCAAACTGTTGATCTGTACCTAAAGAAAGACTGAGCTTGTGCTAACGTTCACAGGCTGCACCATTATGTGGCAGTGCTTTGGAGCCTGCGGAGCCTGGTGACAGATTGACTTTGGCATTGGTGCTTGAGGCTCAGTAGATTTCTCAGTGCTTGGCTTTGAATCTCTCTTGAGCCTTTTTCATGTGACTGATGCATTACTTGCACTGATACAGAATTAGGCTTCTCTGTTAACATGTCTGAAGAGGAGAGTTCACTCTTAGGGAATGGGGAGTTCCAGTGTTACAGTTTGTACTGATTCTTAACATAATCAGTATACTAAAAGTGCATGATTTGGCCTATTATAATAGTATACAGAAAGTTCTTTGTTGTTTATGTGAGGGTGCTATTCTGTGTAGATAGAGTACATTCATTTGCTACTGAGAATCATCTTAGACTGAATTGTGAATAACTCCCTTATAATAGTTGGCACCATATTATCTCCTGGCCACCTCCAAGTTTGAGCGGTCTTCTGTCATGGCCTTGAAGGTGAGGCATTTCTTTTTAGAAGTTCTTAATTTTCTTTAGTCACATTTTACTAAGTTGTACAGAATTTCGGTTGTGTTATTTCACTATTTTCTTTACCAGCTGCTGATTGTCCTATAGTCATTTACTAAAACTGTGCTTGGTCTATATTGTACATCAGCAGCAATTTACCTGACTTCATCAGTTATTTTTTAATTTGTCTCCTACATTCTATGAAATTTCCCTTTAGTATTATTAAAATAGGATGGTTGAAAGGGCTGTTTCATAGCTATTTGTAAATTTTTGGATAGGCTGTCAATCTTAGCAAGGAAACAATAAACGTGACCAAGCTCACTGTTGTAAACATGGTATTGCCATAGAAGAGGCCGAAAGTAAAAGTTGGGAGGCTTAGAGTCTAGACAGGTGGGGCCGCAGGGTGGGGAGGAGAGTGTGCTGAGCACTGCTGCCCTCTCCCTTCCTCACCGCACTGTTACTGCAATGGCTTGTCAGTTCCTATGGGCTTCTGCCTGTGATGGAGACTGTTTATAAGTCCTATCTGTCTGTTTTATTCTTTCTTTCATTACTTGTTTAGTTTTGCTATTGGAGTCAAGTAGAAACTGTGATAGCATCCTGTATTTTTGGTTTTTCAAGACAGGGTTTTTCTATAGCTTTGAAGCCTGCCCTGGCACTCGCTCTGTAGATCAGGCTGAGCTCGAACTCCCAGAGATCTGCCTGCCTCTGCCTCCCGAGTGCTGGGATTAAAGGTGTGCTCCACCACTGCCTGGCTGTGGTAGCATCTTGTTTACTCACCTTGAAGGGAATTGCTTTTGTAGTTTAGGAATTGGGTGATAAGGACATTTACCTTTGGAAAGTATTTTGTTTGGTTGTTTTCTTTTTTTCTCCTTTGCCATGAGATATAGTCATCAGAAATGGATATTGACTTTTATTATCTTTTTGCTTCTAATGAAGATTTTATTATTTTTCTTTATTAGTAGACAAATTTTATTGGTAAAATTTTCTAAAGCTTTTAATATTTTGGAGAGAAATCCAATTATGTATTATCTTTTCTAGTGCTTTTTTTCTAAAACACTAAAATTCAAGGAGTTCAAGTTTTATTTTTAAAATTAATTATTAAAATTAATTGTAAATTGTTGGTTCACACATGTTGCTTTCAAATGTACTTCACTTGTGGCTGAGCAATTAAGTCTAGCATTTAGCTAATAAAGTAAAATGTTAGGAGCCTTTACACGACACTATTATTAACAGCTAGATGTTCTATTACTACCACATGAGTTTTAACTTGGGTTTGAGGGTGAATTTGACAAGTTGCTTACTTTAAAGACAATTGTTATTATAGCTCTTTTGGCTGTATCTCAGCACTTCGGGTGGGAGTTGAAACTTGCTTGCCTTTGAATCTTTTTTGAGCCTCTGTTACCTGCCTGTTGAGCTAAGCTTCCCATGATAGATCTGAACAAACCCCCCAAACTCTGGACTTACTAGCTTTTATCTTATTAAGAAAGATATTTAATCACACTATCACATATGATGGTGTTATGAAAGAAAGGATTATGATGCCGCAAGACTGTCTTAAGAGAAACTTCCTCTAAGTAATTCCAGGAATTACTTGAAGAAATTATAATTGACCTGTGGCTTGAAGGTAGAGAAAAAGTTTGAGTATGTTTTAAACAGAGGGGATAACATGCATAGTCTGTGGAAAGAGGTGTTTTGGGTACTGCAGGGAGAGTGGCTGTGCACAAAGTATGCACGTGCCAGACTAAGCTGCAGAGATGGAGAGAGGTGCATGTGTAAGTCCCCACAGTAGGGTTCCTCAGTGTAAGGAGGGAGTAAATGAAGTCTTCTAATGACACAGTTTATATGATGTCAGAAAGCTTTTTGTTCTACCATGTAGCTGGAGAAGGGCTTTCAGTGGAACTACAGTGGATGAATGTAGGCTATTGGGAGGTTGTTACAGCTACAGTGGTTGTTTGGATCACACGTAGAAACACTGCAGAAGCCGGGCAGTGGTGGCACACACCTTTAATCCCAGCACTCGGGAGGCAGAGGCAGGTGGATCTCTGTGAGTTCGAGCCCAGCCTGGTCTACTAGAGCTAGTTCCAGGACAGGCACCAAAGCTACAGAGAAGCCTTGACTCGAAAAACCAAAACCAAAACCAAAAAAAGAAACACTGGAGAAAACAGTGTTCAGAAATATTTAGGGGGCAAAATGAGAGCAGTTTCTGTTGAGTTTCAATTAGACGACAAGAGAAGTTGATATTTACTAGAATAAAGAATGAAAAAAAGTGAGTTTTAGGGACAGAACCCACTATTCTAATTTGGATTTTTGGTGGAGACTTCGGTAAACAGTTACAAACACTATTTGGGGGCTTGGGTTAGAAATAAGAATTTTCCATTTTCCAAGTGAATTATGCTAATTTTATTTTTACATACTATCTTTGACTTTGTATCACATGTGTTTTATAAAAGTCAGTCACATTTTCTGAAAGACATTTTGATTTTTGTAGATCTTGTAAAGTTATTTTTTGGTCTATGAAAGAAAACTGATTCATGAATTTTATTCTCTTTCCTTGTGCCCTATGGCTCAGGCCTTGAAGGAGATTTACCTGGAGGCCTGCTCAGCTGCTGCTCTGGGAGAGACTGTGGGCTTTTGTTTGGGTTTTGGATTTTGATTTTTTGAGACAGGGTTTTTCCATGTAGCCCTGGCTGTCCTGGAACTCACTCCTGTAGAGCAGGCTGGCCTCGAATTCAGTGGTCCACCTGCCCCTTGGTTAAAGGTGTGCACACCTCTCCTCTACCCCCACCCCCAGCTGAGGTGCCAGTGGTTAGAGAGAAAACTACTGAGGCCACAGCGAAGTAGTTGAATTGGTGTAAGCTCTGGTGTGGTGTCCTGGGAGTTTGAAGTTGATGCTTCTATTTCGGGAGGCTTCTGTGTCAAGTAGTTTTCAGGCCGTCTAGAAGCAAACACAGGTGGTGTGCATATAGTGTGCCCTAATATCCACTTCTTCAGGGACCCACTTGGACTAAGAACTACTGCTTCCAGGGATTTTTAGATACCACAGAATTATGGAATTATAATCTTTAATGGTGACCTTAGAAATAGAAGGTTGGTGTTACTGTGAGAGCTATTGTAGACACATAGACAAAGGCAGTATTGGCACTGGTCTAGAGAGGAGAGAGAAAGCACAGTTTCCCACCAGTTTTGCCTTTAAAGATGAAGGCATTGTCTTATGGTTTGCTGCCTTCTACATTTTTGCAGATTTTCCCCCAAGTTGCTATTATTGTCCTGTTTAGGGAAGCTGAAAAGGTGTAAGAATGCAGGTCCTGGTCCCAAAGGACAATGATCATATAGCCTGAGTCATCAATTAGCTGTGTCTCTGGCTGTGTGTGGGGAGTGGGTGGTAATGAGAAGGGCAGAACAACTCAGAGAAAATGAAGGAACCCAATTCAGAGCCTTGCTGGACTCGAGCCTAGGGTTCTCTCACCCGTTCTTCTAGGAATCACGTGTGTTTGGCAGAGGCTTTCTGTCATATGAGAAAAGGAGGCTCAGAGAGGTGATTTATGTTTAATGTCACCTACCTAGTGAAGATACCACATGCCTTATGGAGAGATATCCTAGCTCAGTGTATTCTATATTGCTGAAAGGGCTATGGAGAATAAGGAGACTATGACTAAGTAATTTTTGGAAATACTGTGTTAGGCATTTCTGTCACAGAGCTCAGGCCCTGTGAAATGGTCATGTTTCGTTAAGAAGCTATGAAAAGATAGGTGGGATATTGTGGCCTGTATGTACCCTTGCCATCCACTTCGGGGCTGGCTGTAGATGGTAGTATATAATGCCTGTTTGCAGGGCTTCAGTGCTGGGGAGGATGCATTACAGTTGTGCCTTGAGCTTTTGCAACCATGGTGGGCTTTGAATGTTACTGAGCAGTTAGGTGAGGCAGCGCAGCTCTGGAAGCTGTTACTGTACTTAGTGATTGCATACTGTGCCCAACATGTTTGGCCACCCATCCTTTACAAGCCAACTAAAAGCCAATTTAATAATGAAAAGCAGAAAAAGGGAATTTATTCAGTGTGGCCACATTACAAAGGTTGGACTTGAGGGCAGTTGTCACTGAATCTTTGTCCTCCTCTCAATCGGCTCTTTTAATTGGCTTACTGAGGACAGGTGGCTTGTTGGAGCATGGGCTGTTAGCCCCTAGCTTCCTCCCGGAGACTCTGCTACTTGTCATGAAGACAGAAACTTCCCTTGAAAGAGCTAGCTCTCCTGTGTGACTGTCCTTGGGGATCCTTGGGGAACAGTCCTAGGCCCTCCACTTTTCTGAACCTGTGTGTAGCCCATGCTTGCATAGGGTAAGTTGGGGAGACTTGGCTGAAAGAGACAGAGCACCCACCTGGCAGACCCTCCACAGGGTCTGAAAACTGGGGCACACAGTTGAGGGCTCCAGCAGAATCTCCCTTTCTCATCTGTTTTGCTCCATGCTGGTAGGTTGTCCTCATGCTGATTGTCTCACGGCTGTAGCTGTTACGACATTATGTGTCACAGCTGCATTGGAAGAGAGTAAGTAGTTTGGTCAGTTTGGACTTTGTAACCAAAAGGCTGTTTTCTCAGTTGGCTTTGTCCATTTCTTAATCCACAGAGAGAAATATTTTCTTGGTAGTTTCTTGTTTATTAAATTAGGGTTATGTGGTTACCCCTGGCTTTGGATAGGTGGGAAAGATTTGGTTGGCATAGATGGATTATGGTGTGTTCTATTGGGCACACTATTCTATTTTTGGTAAGCTAGCTTTGTATTTTGTGTGCATGCGTGTGTCTGTCTGTCTTCTATTTAACCATCTATTGAAGGACATCTGGATTTTTCTAGCTTGTGCCTATTATGAGTAAAGCTAATATGAATGTTTATATAGACTTTTCTTCCAGTTTAAGAATTACGATAAAGTATATATAATTGATCACATTAGCCTTCTTGAAGTAAAATGGCATTAGGTACATTTGTTTTGTTTCATAGCCACGAGGCTCCTTCATCTCTAGACCTCTTTTATCTTGGAAACAAACTCTGCGTCAATAAAACAATGACCCCTACTTCACTCCCTGGATAGAACTGTTCTGCTTGCAGCTCCGTAGCTTCACCATCACTACACAGCTCACATGAGTGGAACAATATTTGCCTTTCTATGACAGGAGAGCATTGTAAGTTTTTGTGTGAACATAACCTTTCATTTCTGAGATAAATGTACAAGAGTACACTTGCCGGAATCTGTTGACAGTTGCATGTTTAGGGGTTTTTTTTTTTTTTTGGCTTTTTTGCTTTTTTTTAAAAATTTTATTTAAAGAAATCACCAAACTAGCTGGGCTGTGGTGGCACAGGCCTTTAATCCCAGCACTTGGTGAGTTCGAGGCCAGCCTGGTCTACAAAGCAAGTTGTAGGACAGCCAGGGCTGTTATACAGAGAAACCTTGTTTCAGGGGAGTATATATCACCGAACTTTCCCTAGAGTGGCAGATCCATTTTACATTCTGTCCAGCATTATTTAGGTCAGTTTCTACGGAGGTGACTCTGGCCATCATGGCATGTCATGCCAGTTTCTTTGGAAAATAATGGCTCTAGCAAGTCTCCAACTCGACTGTGTTCATGTGCATGAAAACATCATGACTCTGAAGAGAAGATTGAGATCTCTCTCACAAAAGCAGAGCTGGGGAGAAAATGCAGTTGTTGAGAATGTGGCATTGCTAGTAAAAAAGTGAAATTGCGCTGCCACCCTGGAAAAGGGTTTTCTTAAGAAAATGAAGCATGGTATCCCTCATGGAGCAGCGGTTATACTCTGGGCAGTCCCAACCCAGTGTGTCCACTAAATCGAGTAGAAGGCTCAGTTGGGAATTGTTGCGTTATTTAGTCTTGGCCATTTGCAAAGCAGCCTCAGCAGCATCTGCTGCACTAAATAAATGAAAGTTTCCTGTCTCTAATTTCCCCTGTCTCTTCCCTCTGTCCTGGGTTCATGCGTTTGTTCCCTCTGCTCTTTAAACCCACTGATGTCCTCTCCCCCTCCCACTGGTCCTCTCGGACCTTCTTGCCCCCATCCTTGCTCTCATTCTGTGGATCCCTTCAAGTTACTGCTGTAGTTTTCTTTGCTCTCTCTCTCATGGAATTAGAACTTTCTTCTAGGTGTACAACATTTACTCAGCATCTAGAATACATTTTCCTTCTCATTCCACCTTATATTTATCCTGCTCTTTGGGCAGACAATGGGTTCCTGTCGCTAGTAATTCTTATCTTTTAATGGGGGGCATTAGAATTTAGAGGGAGAATTTTAAGGTTTGGTGTACTACTTTTTCTTCCCATTTTTTTTAAAATTAAAATTTATTTTTATTTATTTTTTATTCATAGGGAAGAAGAAGAGCGTCTGAGAAATAAGATCAGAGCTGATCACGAGAAGGCCCTGGAAGAAGCAAAAGAAAAATTAAGAAAGTCAAGAGAGGAAATCCATGCAGAAATTCAAACAGAGAAAAGTAAAGTAGCCCAAGCGATGAAGATAAAGGAGACCAGGGTACTGCCACCTGTCCCTGTCCCACAGCGTGTGGGGGTCAGTGGTGGAGACCCCGAAGACACTGAGATAAGGAAGAAAAGAGAAAAAATTAAAGAGGTAATAGCCGAGAGTGGTGATTTGGCGTGCTTGCAGATACGTATCTGACTGAATGTTATGTAGTGTTACACACTCATTGTGTTTGTTCTTCCGTAATTGTAATTCAGTGCCCAGGCTGATAACAGGGATTGGAGTGCTGTCTTTTTCTTATTGATCATAATCTAAGTTTTTGAAATAAAAAATTTAATTCAAGTTTGTTTAGATGGTTCCTTTACCTTCACTGTGTTAGAGCTCTTTTGAAACACAGGCCTTTATAATGAGTAGAATGTAGAATCTGTGTATACATTCTGTTTATTGAAAAGCAATTTAAAACATTCAGTTTGAAGGAGCTGTACCAGATACTGTGCAGATCCTGTCACAGACAAGACTGTAAACAATTGGTGCTGTAGGAGCCATGTTTGAGGGACTGTGCTATTAGGACCATGCTCCTTCCAGAGATTCTTTATGGATTGAAGGATAGAAAAAGATTAATTTCAAAATTCTTTAAATTTTTTAGCCTCAGAAGTCTTTCAAGTTCTAATTCTAGATTTACCAATTAAGAATTACTGATTAAGATAGTACAAGCTCTAGTGAATTTGAGTTAAACTGTATTAACTGGGGCTCCTGATAATTGTGAGTATAGTTTACCGTTATACTGCTTGAGAAGAAGCTTCACCAGGTGTACCTCTAGAATAAATTTAATTTATACAGTCAAGTATCTCTCTTTATATATATATTAAACTTGGTCTGGCAGTGTTTCTCACTGCTTTAACATGATATTTGATAGTAGCTACAAAAAGAAGGGAGGGAGGGAGGGATGGAAGGTAGGTGGGTGTATTTTGGCTCACAGTTTGAGAGGACCTTGCTGTGTCAGGGATGGTGAGATGGCTAGCCAGTCGTATCTGAAGTCGGGAAGCGAGAGAGATGAATCCTGAACTCAGCTGGCTTTTTCTCTCCCCCACTCCTTCCCGGCTTTGAACCAAGTGGAAGGGATGGTGGTGCCACTCACTTTTAGCTTGGGTCACTGGAAACACCCTCACAGACATAGCCAGAGTTGTTTCTAAGTGGTTCCTTATTCCTATCCTTTGAACAAGGGCATTAGGCATGGCTGATTCTAAGTCTGTAATATGCACTTGTCTCTTGTCTCTTTCCTTTCGTTGCTTAATTTTGTTAAGAGAGAGTTCGCCACTTAGGATTAAATTATATTACATAAACCTTGAGATCATATAATGAGATAATCTCCTTACTCTTAATGACTATACTCATATGAATACAAAGGACTTGATTAGCCTACTTGATCCATATACCTTTCCAGTCACTGTGATTAGAGCAAGGATTGGCAAATTACAACCTGTGGGGTAAATTTCTTTCACTTGTTTCTTTTTGAGAAATCAATTTTAGTTAGAATATACACATGGCAATTTGGTTACATATTACCTAGGATTGGCCTTGTGCTTCTGCAACACCAAATCTTCTGGTCTCTGGCTTAAAGGTAAGAGATTGTGTAATCAGGCTGAATTAGTTGGTGGTGGAAGCAAAGCCCCTTGACTGACAACCTGGTCATTATCACAGTGAAGATAGACGAGCTGTTTTCCAAAATATTAGCAGTTTACAAAAGGAACGAATACCAAATAGCTACCTTTCTTCCCCCAAATAACTTTTTGATTACATCTAACTTTTTTTGTTGTGTAGATTGTAATTAAATGTAGGTATTAGAGTTTCTGTTGCTGCGACAAAACACCATGACCAAAAGGCAAGTTGGGGGGGGGGGGCGGGAAGGGTTTATTTGGCTTATACTTTCATATTGCTCTTCATCATTGAAGGAAGTCAGGACTGGAACTCAAACAGGGCAGTATCCTGGGGACAGGAACTGATGCAGAGGCCATGGAGGGATGCTGCTAACTGACTTACTTCCCTAGCTTGCTCAGTCTGCTTTCTTAGAGAACTCAGGACCTCCAGTCCAGGGATGGCATCATCTACCATGGATTGGGCCCTCATCTATCAGTTGCTAATTAATAAAATGCCCTACTGCTGGGGAATCATTTTCTCAATTGAGGTTCCCTCCATTCACATAACTCTGGCTTGTGTCAGGTTGACATAAGAGTAGCCAGCACAGTAGGTATTGGAAACAAGTGGTAATTGAATAATATGCTAGTGCAGGAAACATGGCAGCATGGATAAAGATAGAATAACCCAACTCTACACTGTATGAAGTAAAATAGTCCATAGATAGCTTCAAATTGTGTATTACAATTTTTCTCTTCTCAGATGATGAAGCATGCCTGGGATAATTACAGAACATACGGATGGGGACATAATGAGCTCAGACCTATTGCAAGGAAAGGGCACTCCACTAACATATTTGGTAAGGCAACTTTTTCGAATTACTGTTTTTTCTTTATTTTTGAAAATGAGACCTGTTTTTTTTTTTTAAAGTTCTCTCCAAGATCTCTATTTCTGTGCGATGATAATTTGAACTTTTTGTTGATGAGGTGAGGGAATTATTAGGAACATATGAACAAAATGGTATTTAGCTTATGTACAAAGAAGATAAAATTATATTTGTATATATAACTTAAGCCATTGAAGGAAAAAATTAGTCTTACTCCCATGCCCAAAAGAGAGAGAAAGAGGAAGAAAGAAATGAAAGACTAGTAGGTTGTTCTGTGTGTTCAATTGGGTTTGCTTTGTGCAGTTCATTTCAAAATCAGGATTATTTGTTAAAGGTGATGGTGTCTTGTATTTTGGTTTTCTCTGTGTGTATTTTATTTAATGGCTTCCTTTTTCTCTACCTGTTTTTTTATTATTAAAGAACATTAACACTTTACTATGCTTAGCGTTATCTAACCTTATAAATTATATATATCCCCTCTTGTTTGAGTTTGAACCGGAATGCTCATGCTGTGACTTAGCTTGTCATCTTGAATGGCTGTCCTCTTTCCCTGAATCCTTCCCACCTACATTTTTCATACCTTACTTAAGTATATATTTATCTACTGTTAGTTTTTATTTTTTTATTAGCTCCCAAAATTTTGTCTTTTATAAACTAGATCAAACTGTTTCTATTACCTGGTCTGATAGAAAAGTGAGCAATGACATTCTTTTTTGATCGTTATAATGCTTGATTAACTTTTAATATATACAAAACTAAAAATTGATCTCCTATGAAGGGGATGTTTTTGACAACAGCTATGTTTTCCTCTTAAATATAGGAAGCTCACAGATGGGTGCCACCATAGTGGATGCGTTGGATACCCTTTATATCATGGGACTTCATGATGAATTCATGGATGGGCAAAGATGGATTGAAGACAACCTTGATTTCAGTGTGGTGTGTATACTTTGGCAGTTCATCTAATTCCTTAAATTAATGATGAAAGGACAGTTTTAATGCTCTGGTATGAATATTTGTGTTCTCCCAAATTCTTGTTGAAATCTAGTCACTAATGTGTTGAAAGGGTATTTGGGAAGTGATGAGTTAGTTCATCAGGACAGAGTCATTATGGACATAATTAGTTCCTGTATAGCATAGTTCTCAGAACTACTTTGCTCGTGCATGAGAGGTCACATAAGCACCATTATGAACCAGTTGAATGGCTCTCATCAATCACTGAGTCTGCTGGGACTGTTTACCCTGGACTTCCTAGATCTCAGGAAGGTGAGGAATATATTTCCAGAAGTTGTCAGTTACATATGGTACGTGGTGCTTGAGAATAGCAGGTCTCATTGTTTGTAGGTATCAGTTCTGCTCTGAGCATGTTCTCAGCAGTTTGTTGAACCCATGTTAAGTCCTTATTCTTCTTTTGGGGCTTATCATTTGTTTTGTTATTTTTGTGTAAATACTCATCCTTTCTCACTATCTTTTCATATTTCTTGCAATTATCATTTAAGTCAGTGTCTTAGCCAGCTAAGGACATAGCAGGGAGAGGCAATGAACTAAAGTCTAACAAACTGGTAACTGCTTTATTAATACTAATTTTATAGCATTTATAGTAATAGTGGTAGAATAGTAGACGACATCCGATTAGAGTAAGTAGTGGCGGAGTATTGCTGACTATTGAGGACTTCCTTATTAATGTGACATTTCTGAGAAGATAGTCCAGGAAAGCCATGTGCATGTGGCTGTAAGGCTTACTGTTAATAGATAGAATTAGAGGTTTGAGATTATATTCTTTTGCCTTTTAAAAGCATATGCCTATCATCTTGCTTGTTATACTGTATTGAAATGTCTATTAGTCTCGTTGTTAAAAGGTGATCTGCCTTTCCCTCTTACTTCCCCACAGTGCTCTCTAATTCTGTTAGCACATGAACTGTTGTTCAAAGACTCAAAATGAGGGTTTTTATTTTCATTAACTTTGTAAAATTCTGTCATTACTTTACCTCTCTGCTTGGTCCCTGTTTCTTCTTTCTCTCCATTTAGAATTTTTCTTACTGTCTCTCTCTAGTGAGAGAAGACAAGAATTTTACAAATAACTATACAGCAATAAA
Organism: Microtus oregoni; assembly: GCF_018167655.1. Taxonomy (NCBI): domain Eukaryota; kingdom Metazoa; phylum Chordata; class Mammalia; order Rodentia; family Cricetidae; genus Microtus; species Microtus oregoni. The sequence goes on along the minus strand of NW_024543830.1, from coordinate 8,082,346 downwards.
TGATGTAAATATTACTTGTAATATAGTGTGGGGTAAAAGCTATTACTGATGACTGACTGCTATTTTAAATCCAGTAGCCAGAATACACTCTGCTAGGTGATATTTTTGTTCAGAGGTCTGTAAGAGGTGATAGAATGATTCACACAGTGAGATGAGGGAATGCGGTCAGCTAAGGGAGTTGTAAGGATAAAGTGACATCAGGCCTCAAGTCTGCCATCCTGGGACTAGCAAGCAGGCCCATGTGATCATGTCAAACAAAAGAATCTTAAATTAGTTAGGTGGCAGAAAAAGTGTGAGGGATCTGAACATAATGGATCTTAGTGGGCATTTTACTCAAAGAGCAACAAGAGGCTGTTGGAAGAGGTTGAACAGAGTAGACTTTTAAACTGCTTAGACTATAGGGCACTGAATATGATGTTGAGTTTTGGGCCATACGACTTAAGTATAGTTTTAGGCTGCTTTTTTTTTTTTTTTTTTTTTTTTTTTTTGTCTTAAGGGTCTTGGGTAAGACAGAGACAGACTGAGAATTTTTCTCTCTTGAGTTATGGTCAAAAGTGTAATTAAAATAAAACAAAAACCCTAACTTATAGAGCCCCATTAAACATGCAATATAGAGAGGAGGGTATGTACGAAAGTGAAAGCAGAGAAGTGAGTATGAAGGCTATTGTTACCATTTGCTGTTTACTGAATGTCTACTGCATGACCTATTGTTTGCTATATATTGGAAATACATGAATTGATCTTAAGCACTGCTTGCAGGGGTAGTGGTAGAATGAAGGATGCCTCAAGACTAACATGGAGCACTATCATGGAGTCCCTCAGTTTCCTATTGACTCTTGCTCAGCTCTGTGTGTCTCCTTGCTATTCTTCTGAGAGGAGCATTGCTTGAGGCAGGCGTCCTGACCTCTAATGTATGAGAGAGGATGTATCTCAGCTCCACACATTTCATGACTCCTTTGACTTCATTTGAAATGTTGCAGCCAATGTGACCACCTGGGTGGCTGGGTGTCTACATTAGGGCTGCATGTGGAGATGTGGAGGCCAGCACACATCTTCCTTGATTGCTTAGTGCTCTCTACCTTAAATAATGTGTTAAGGTCTCTCACTTGAACCCACAGCTTACCTATTCAGCCAGTCTAGCTAGCTCTCCCATCTCTGCCTCCTGTTTGCTGGGATTTCATGGAGGACTGCCATACCTGTTTGGCATTTATGGGAGAGCTAGGGATCTGAACTGCAGTCCATATGCTTTCATGATGATTTACCTGATGAACCATCTTCCTAGCCCCAGAAATTTCCCAATATCTAAGCCTATATATAGCATATCGATTCTCTTATATGGAATGTTTATCTATACCGGGCATCGGATCCTCTGGGCCTCGAGTTATAGACACTTCTGAGCTTCCATATGGGTGCTGGAAATTGAACCAGGTCCTCTGAAAGAGGTTTTGTCTATTGCTATTTATTATAAAAACTTTTTTACATTTATATATGTATGTATGATTCATTGTGAAAGTAGAGATCGTTGGATAGCTAGTAAGAGTCTGTACTCTCCTTCCACCTTAAAATTCTACAAAATTGTTTGTATATTACATAGGTAAATATTTGTGATAAATTTGCTTTAGTTTGTTTGTCTTTTGCTTATGATCTTTTGTTTATGATAATTTGCATTTTAGGGAAATTTAAAATTCATAACTGATTTATTACACAATTTTGATTTTATTCTTACACATTATCTGCTTAAGTTTGTAAGTTGTCACATTTTTTTCTACTTCTGTATTTTAATTTTAAATTTCTAAACATTTGTTTTTCCTTTTGGTGTATATATGCTGTGAACATCAACTTTGGTTTCTGACAGGAGCTGGTTTTCAGGAGTTTTGGTTCATTAACCATAATTCTCCTGGTTTTTGGCCTCTCTTTTAATAATTGTTATGTTATTAGGCACTAGAAAAATATTTAGTATTCATAAGAAGAAATAGAAATAGAGTTTGTGATATAATAATTAAAAATAATGGAATCATTAGAGAAGCTTCTTTTTTTAGGATTCATGATCCATTATTTAGGAAGTGGAGGCCTTCAGAAGGGCCAAAGGTAGCCAGTGGTAGTAGTAAGGCAATAAGTTTACAGTACTGTGTAGAGTCCATCTAAAGGGTCCATTGATTTTGGCACTTAGGAAGCTGTGGTGACAGGCATAGAGGAACTTTGCTGAACTAACAAAAGATGAGGTTGCGTGGCATGAGAAATGAAAATACAGAATATTAAGACATTTTTTTTTGTGTACAATTGAAGTACTAAAAACATTTGAAAATTGTAATGTATTTTGTGTATGTGTTTTTACTTTGTCTCCCCAGAATTCAGAGGTGTCTGTGTTTGAAGTTAACATTCGGTTTATCGGAGGTCTCCTTGCCGCATATTACCTGTCAGGAGAGGAGGTGAGTAGTCAAGAAAACACCCGTGCATTTGGCCGAGCAGGGCCATGGCTGGCAGTGAAATGGAGTACTTGCCTAGTGGCGCTGTTTTCTAGTTTGAATGTTACTAAACTAACCTAGGATTTTCTATTAGGACAAATTTTAGAATCTGCTTCACTAGTGTTTTACAAAATGAAAATGCAGACATTAAGGTTAGGGGATAGTTTGGAGGAGATCTGTTCTTTCCTTCTACTATGTAGGTTCTGGGAATTGAAGTCAGATAATTACCCTGGTGGCAAACATCTTTATCTCACATGTATACCTGAGGAGGACTAAAATTAGTGTTGAGTATTGTCTTATTCTTTCCACCTTATATATCGAGGTGGCATCTCAGCTCAAAATCTGTAGATTTGGGTAGTCTAATGAGCCAGGCTGCCCCAGGGAATACTATACAAACATTGGTATTAGATGGGCTGTCATGCCCACCTTGCTTTTTCTTTTTTTTTTTTCTTTTTTTGGTTTTTCAAGACAGGGTTTCTCTTTGTAGCCCTGGTTGTGCTGGAACTCATTCTATAGACCAGACTGGCCCCACCAGACATGCCTGCCCCTGCCTCCCCAGTGCTGGTATTAAAGGTGTGTCACCACTGCCTGAGCCCACCTTGCTTTTTAAGTGGTTTCTGAGAATCTAGACACTAGCCTTCACACTTGTACAACAAATGTTTTGCCCTCTGAGCCATCTCCTAGCCTCCATTTTTTAATTTTTGTGTTAATCGGTTTGTGTGTTTTGCATAAATAATGCTGGCTTCTTAAAATGAATTGCACTCTTCTTTTTCTCTGGTAAAGTTTGTATAAACTTGATTCTTTGACTTAAAAAGTAGAATTTCCTTATGAGGCAACTTAAGCTTTGATTCTCCCTACCCTCACAGTTTTTAATACGTTCAATTTATCTGGCAGATATATAACATGGTTGAAAATGAAATGTGTTTTATCTTTACACAAAACAGTACATGATTCTGTGTACTTACACAGTGATGCCCCATCAGACATGCCCAAGTATTGGTCTCATTTCATCGCTGGAAAATTGGCAGTTTTGAGTAGAACGTTTAAGGAGGTTGCTTTAAACAATGTTGTGAGGGGGAAGTTTAGGGTCAATAGAGGTGGGCAGAATATCCAAGATTGGGCATTTTGTTTTTTAACTGCCTGGGGGAAATCTAGTTCCCACAAGCTTTCTGAAGAAGGCAGCCTCTCTTGACCTGGGAAGAAGAGTTCAGACATCCTGGTTGGCTGTAGGCTGAATCAGAGTATGGAGTTGAGTAGCAAAAATTGTAGACTCGGTCCAGAAGACTAAAAACATGTTTGGTGATCTTGGGGGGGACTAAAGCGTGAGCTGTAAACACCAAACTTTCCAACTCTGAGTGAAAAATTCTTTGCAAGATTAAAATGGAAGTCTAGATCTAGAGCCTGGCTTTTTTCCAGGGCTCAGAGAGAAAGCACTAAATACTAGCCCCTCTGGTAGTCAAAAGGGAAAGCTAGAATTGTAGACCAGGAGATCCATAGGCCATAGTGACCACACTCACACCACTCTTGAAGCCCTGTGCCAAAGTCATGGTCTAAAATGAAGTGGTAACTATAATACAGAGTTTTGTAAGTTCTACTTGATAACATTTAAATCACTGTTTTTCTATTTTGTCCTTTTCCTATGGAACTGTTCCCAGTCTGTTTCAGGGTGAAGGGCAGGGCAGAAATAATCAGAGAGAATGCTGAGGGCAGTAAGTGGGACAACAGCTGAGACTGGATCTAACTACCCACCCTCACTTATTCTATAGAAAGAGTTCCTTTCCTCTCCCTTTGCTGGACATAGGGCCTTGGGATAAAGGCCATGCAGAAGCAAAATGAAGAAACAGCACAGCACATTCCATTTTTCATGCTTAAACCTTTTCCAACAAAGAACAAGGAAGTTGAGAAGACTGTATGTAGGAAGAGAACAGCCTGGGCGAGACAGTTTACCTATGAGTTATACACCCCTTTCAGATTTATTTATTTTATGTTTTGCCTGCATGTATGTATGTGTATGAATCATGTACCTGCATGCCTGGTACCAAGGAAGTAAGAAGAAGGTATTGGATCTTGTAGAACTGGAGTTACTCTGATTGTTAGCCATTATGTGGGTGATGGGAATGGAGCCCAGGTCCTCTGCCAGAGCAATAAGTACTCTTAATGGCTCGGCCATCTTTCCAAACACATACACCAGCTCCTTTAAAAATGTTGGGACAGGTCTCACAAAGTTGCTAAGGAGACTAAAGTTTCCATCTCTTGCCTTAGCCTTTTGAGTGGCTGGACACGCAGGTGTGTGCTGTTATTAGCCTAGCTTAAGGGCTTTGTTGGGGGCATTTTGGAAATAGCTGCTCCTTGTTCTTACACACAGTGTTTAATTTATTCTCTTCTCGTGCCTGGCTCTAGACCTAACTGAATCGTATGGGAGAACTTTGTAATGTTATCCTCTCAATTCTTTTCTTTCTTTTTTGTTAGGTCTTTTAAGTCTTATGCTAAAATCCATAATATGTTGCTATAATTTTTTACTTTCGATGTCAGCTACATTGTAGAGCTATTCAGTGTAAAGGGAGACACTTTTTATTGACCTAAATTTTAGTGAGTTTTGTTAGTCTTTATTTTTGTTTATTGATTCTGTATTTTATCCTTTTGTGTAATGAGCCTCCTAGAGCATTTTAAAAGTCAATCTGCTACTAGTGAATCTTTCTGTTTTTGTTAATCTTGGTCTTTATTTCTTCCTTATTTTTTATTTTATTTTATGTTTTAAACATAATTTTTATTGATCCTTTTCCCAGTTCCTCTGTATCCATCATTCACCCCTGTAGTGGCCTCCTCACCAGAAAAATTTTAAAAGAAATAATAAAAATATAATAAAAATAAAAAAAAGTACAAATAAGAATATAGTTAAAAAACAAAAAAGCAAAAACACAGCAAGCAAACAAAAAACAAGAAAAACCACTTTGCTCCTTTATCTTTCCCTCCTCTCCATGACTTCTTCATTTGTTTTAGTGGCACTGCGAGCTGCTTCGTATCATGCAGTAGACTCTTGTCCAAACGGCTTCACTTGCCAATGTTCACTGCGTCGAGTATTGTCAGTCAAGTTCAAGGCCTCTGACTTCTGGTATACCGTCAATGCTGGACCCTCACCAAATCTCCTCTCAGATATCATACTATTGCCCCAAATCTTAGAGCTCCTGCGCCTATGGTTCCACAAGGCCGATCCCTTCATGTGCTCCAGCCCGTCATAGACGGGATAGATGTTGAGAGTTGTCAACTCAAAAAAACCCTCGGTGTGTGCCTGGGTGGTAGTTGAGTAGGTCATATTAGGCTGCTGGGACCACCTCCTCAGGTGAAGGGAGGAGCCAGCTATTCCAAGTGCAGGGGACTAGTTCTCCTATGAGGGTGAGAGCAGGATAAGCTCTCTCTGAGCCAGTGAGGGTCAGGACCAACTCAGCATAGCCATCATATTTCAACACATGGTTCAACCTATTATTCAACACATGGTTTGAATGGGTCCCTGTGGTAAGATGGCAATGGACATCAACACAGACCCCAGCTGCACCCGGACCACAGGCTCAGCCATGGTCAGCAACAGTAGCAGCTTGGTCCAGGTTGTCATCATTTGGGAGCTGGTTGGTGACCTAAAAGAAAAACCCTGGTAAACACTCACACACCTGCCCAAAGTGACTTGCTTTGGGTTGGAGAGGAGAAACTACAGGCCAGCCCTGTGCCTTGTAGCTCCAGGCTGTCAGGTGCCAACTGTGGTGAGCCAGTGTATGGTGTGGTATGGGAGAGAGAGGCAGAATGGCTCATTTCCTGTGGACAGACACAGATAAAATAGGAGAAGGCGGTGATGAAGGGGCTGAGGTGGGAGGCCTACTTGCTATCCAGGGTACATCCAGGCTGGGCTGCTGCCAAGGCCCTATTGCAGGTGGACAGTTTGTGCTGATGTCTGTGGCCCACGTTGCCACCAAAAGCCACAAGAATGCCCAGATTCTGGACTGCCACCTATGACCATGTTGGGATCTGAGGCATGTGTGCTGAGAGGGGATTTGTTGATCTGAGGTGCTGCCATGGGGGCCAGGCTCATTTCTGACTAGCTCTTTTACCTTAAATTAACCTGTTTGGGTGCTGGAGAGATAGCTCAGAGGTTAAGAACACTGGCTGCTCTTCCAGAGGTCCTGAGTTCAATTTCCAGTAACCACATGGTGGCTCACAACCACCCCTAATGACATCTGGTGCCTTCCTCTGGCCTGCAGGCTTATATGCAGGCAGAACACTGTTTCTATAATACATAAATCTTAAAAAAAATAGAAAAATGTTAACCTGTTTCTCTTTATCTACCTTTTGCCTTGGTCTTATTACATTTTCTGCATATCTTACTTTCACTGCTTCTCTACATCTGTCTGTCTGGTGGCTCTCTGACTTCTGGCCCCATTCATCTCTCTTGTTCTCTCCTTTCTCTCTCCTTTCTTTTTTAGTCTAGATTTCTCCTATTTATTCTTTCTGCCTCTACCCCTGCCTATCCTTTCTCTGCCTAGCTATTAACTATTCAGCTCTTTATTAGACTAATCAGGTACCTTAGGTAGGCAGAGTGAAACATATGCAACATATCTTTACATAGCTAAACACACATCCTTACATTGTTAAACAAATGTAGCATTAATAAAAGTAACACACTTTTACACAGTTAAAGTAGTATTCTGCAGCATAAACAAATGTAACACATCTTTACCTGGTTAAAATAATATTTCACATTTTTTCCTTTGTCTAAATGAAAAAGAAGGGTTTTTACCTTTACATAGTAAAGCTATATACAACAAGAACAATTATTAAGTAAGGATTATAGTCACAATATTCAGTCCATTTATATTTGGCAAATTCAGAGAAAATACTCCATTATTTATTGTATTTTGGTGATTCCAAAGTTTTGTACCTAATATACCTTCTATCATAACTAAGAAACATTATAACTGTCTAGTCTTGAACTCCAAAGACCCAGGAAGAATATAATATTATCTGAATAAACAGGAAGTGAAGTGCAAGCCACTTCCAAACTTATAGAAATGACAAACATTTGGCTGCCTGGACAATCACCCAAAGTTCCTCTGCAACATTGGGGCCTCCATCTTGGACCTACAGGCCTAGTTTCTATGAAGCAGGAATTTTGAAGGACTATCCCACCTTAACTTGGCAAAATTTGACAGTCTTTTTCCATTGTATCCTATTTGTCCAGTTTGCACAGCATATTGCCCACAGTTGAGACAAGGAGAGTTTTTTTTTGTTGTTGTTGTTGTTTTTTTTTTGCTCAAATGGCTAGCTTTGCCATAATGAAAGCAAACTCCATATGGAGTTTCTTTGATATTCATCATCTTCTCTGAAGTAAGTTGGTGATGCCAGGTGCAGTCGTGTCTCACTGTCATGAAAAGCTTTAGGTTATTAAACATTTTAAATGCCATATTCTGTAGGTCTTTGAAGTGTTTGAAGACTATCTATATACATGTTTAACCTTGAAAACATACCTAATAAGACTACAGGTTTGATTATTATAGATAACTAAGTTCTAACCTGCATTTCTTAGTTATACATTACATTTTAAATAAGCTGCCTAAGCACAATACCTTAAACAAAAGTAGAAACATACATTTAGCATAACAAAAATAACTTTAGATTTGTATCACTATACCAAAATCCATACTAATGTAAAATATTTGAGGTCAGTAGTTGGCTTTTTATCTTATATTCCTATATTCCTCTTAAACAATGACAAACATTCATAACCTACCAAATGACCATAAACCATCCACTCCACCTCTTGGGAATGTGGATGCTGTGTTCTCTGGACTGCTTCCTGATGTTTAAGGCATTTTCAGGGACCCTGAGAAAATTGAAACAATGGTCAAGTCCTGGGAAAATCAGTTGTAACATTTGTTGTCTAACCTCTGTGCAATGGGAAAGTACAAGGCCTCTTTGTAGTCCTAGTTAGAATAGTCTGTGAGGCTGGACCACCTCAGCCAGCAGCCTTGAAGCTGTTCTGGATGCAGAACTCTGAGGAAACTGTAACCGAGGCATTCTGAGAGGCTGGATCACCTACGCCACTTATTTTCATTGTACCTGGTCCTCTTGTACAGAGACTTTGAAAGATAACATACGTATCTGCATTAACAGAAGTATGGACTGTGTACAAGCCAGCCAAAGAATTTTTTTTTTTTATGTTTGAGCAGGTCCCCTGTCTTGTAGTTATTTCAGGTTTATTTCTTTATGTCTGTAGCCAAGATTTTCAGGGGGTCTTCCCCAATAAAATCTGATCACTGTTTTTTTTTTTAAATTTATTTATTTATTAAAGATTTCTGCCTCCTCCCCGCCACCTCCTCCCATTTCCCTCCCCCTCCCCCAAGCAAGTCCCCCTCCCTCAGCAACCCTAAGAGCAATCAGGGTTCCCTGACCTGTGGAAAGTCCAAGGACCACCCACCTCCATCCAGGTCTAGTAAGGTGAGCATCCCAAATTCCTAGGCTCCCCCAAAGCCAGTACGTGCAGTAGGATCAAAAACCCATTGCCATTGTTCTTGAGTTCTCAGTAGTCCTCATTGTCCGCTATGTTCAGCAAGTCCGGTTTTATCCCATGCTTTTTCAGACCCAGGCCAGCTGGCCTTGGTGAGTTCCCGATAGAACATCCCCATTGTCTCAGTGTGTGGGTGCACCCCTCGCTGTCCTGAGTTCCTTGCTTGTGCTCTCTCTCCATCTGCTCCTGATTTGGACCTTGAGATTTCAGTCCTGTGCTCCAATGTGGGTCTCTGTCTCTGTCTCCTTTCATCGCCTGATGAAGGTTAATATTCAGGATAGTGCCTATATGTTTTTCTTTGGGTTCACCTTCTTATTTAGTTTCTCTAGGATCGCGAATTATAGGCTTAATGTCCTTTATTTATGGCTAGAAACCAAATATGAGTGAGTACATCCCATGTTCCTCTTTTTGGGTCTGGCTTACCTCACTCAGGATAGTGTTTTCTATTTCCATCCATTTGTATGCAAACTTCAAGCTTCTGTAAAGCAAAGGGCACTGTCACTAAGACAAAAAGGCAACCCACTTACTGGGAGAAGATCTTCACCAACCCCGCAACTGACAAAGGTCTGATCTCCAAAATATATAGAGAACTCAAGAAACTAGATCGTAAAAGGCTAATCAATCCAATTAAAAAATGGGGCACTGAGCTGAACAGAGAATTCTCAACAGAAGAAGTTCAAATGGCCAAAAGACACTTAAGGTCATGCTCAGCTTCCTTAGTGATCAGGGAAATGCAAATCAAGACAATTTTAAGATACCATCTTACACCTGTCAGAATGGCTAAAATAAAAAACACCAATGATAGCCTTTGCTGGGGAGGATGTGGAGAAAGGGGTACCCTCATCCATTGCTGGTGGGAATGCAAACTTGTGCAACCACTCTGGAAAGCAGTGTGGCGGTTTCTCAGGAAATTCGGGATCAACCTACCCCTGGACCCAGCAATACCACTCTTGGGAATATACCCAAGAGAGGCCCTATTATACAACAAAAGTATATGCTCAACTATGTTCATAGCAGCATTTTTTGTAACAGCCAGAACCTAGAAACAACCTAGATGCCCTTCAATGGAAGAATGGATGAAGAAAGTATGGAATATATACATATCAGAGTACTACTCAGCAGTAAAAAACAAGGACTTCTTGAATTTTGCATACAAAATCTGATCACTGTTAACCTTGAATGAATTCACAGCCTTTCAAAAGCATAACCTCATTTCCAAAGCAATACATTTTTTGACTTCCATATTAAAGCTAAGGCATTCTTAAATTATCTATGCTGGTTTAATTCAGCAGTTCCTGTTATAGTACCATTTCTCTCTGTAGCTATTGTTAGCCCATCAGCAATCAGAAAAATTCAAAGACAACACTCTTAACATACAGGATCCAGACTCCCTGTGTATTTCCCATCTCTACATAGTTTATTCTTTTTTAAATTATATTTTACTTCTCTTTTTAAAGGCTTTATTATTAAACTTTTTTCTATGACTGTCTATATTCATTTTCTTTTCTTAAGACTACACACACTTTTAAACATGCTGTAACCTGTTTAGAGGTTTATTCCTTCTGAACCTGCTTTACAGTGTATCTCTAGCTTTTTTTGTCTGTTTGTGCAAAACAAACTGCTAAGGTTGCTTTGGTGACTGGCTCCACCCATTTCCCAGGTCTGCAAGAGCTAAGCCTAAAGTTCACGGGCCTAGTGGGACCAGAGCTGCATTCAACTCTCCAGCTATGGAATGCTGGTTCTGCAGGTCTCCCTACCCAGCCCACTGTTTCTACTGAAAGTACTGGCTTTTTTTTCTCTCCTTCTTTCCTCCTTTTCCCTCTCTGCTTTCTCGGGCCCTATGTGGAAATATAGGCCCTATTTGGGGTGCCAGAATATACCAGACTTTTTCTTCTGGGCCCCAACCAGCTCCCAAATCATGTTTCAGACTTACTGTTAATTTTGAATGCTCGGCTTAGATTAGGCTTGTTGCTGGTTTGCTCCTTTACCATAAATTATTCCATTTCTCTTTTGCCTTGGGCTTATTACCTTTTTTACTTCTGTATGTCTTACTTTCACTGCTTCTCTGTCTGACTGGCAGCTCCATGCCTATCCTTTTCTGCCTGGCTATTAGCTGTTCAACTCTTTATTTAGACCAATCAGGTGCGTTAGGCAGGCAAGGGAAAACAGATGCAACACATCTTTACATAGTTAAACACACGTCTTTACAAATGCAGCATAAACATTTACACAGTTAAAGTAATATTCTGCTGAATAAACAAATGTAACACATATTTGCCTAGTTAAAATAATATTTTACAAGTGTCCTTCCCTCCTTATTTTTAGTAGATTTTCTTTGGGCATAGAATTTAGGTTTATGCAGTTCTCCTTAGCACAGTACTTCTCAACCTATGGGTGGTGACCCCTTTGGGGGCTGAATGACCCTTTCACAGGAGTTGCATATCCAATATTTATGTTACAATTAATAACATTAGCAAAATTACAGTTATGAAGTAGCCATAAAATAATTTATGGTTGAGGGTCACCACAACATGAAGAACTATATTAGAGGACTGCAGAAAGTGTTAGGGAAGTTTAGAACCACTGATTTAGTACTGTAAGGATAGCACTGAATCATCTTATGAAGGCTGGATTATGATGAGAAAGCTGCTTTAGTCTTTATCTTCCTGCATATGGTGTTTTTCCCTTTAGCTACCATTCGGATTTTGCTATTAATGTTTCGTTTTGTATGAAGAATTTGAATTGCTTTACTCTCTCTTAGGGGTAGTGTAGGATTTCTTTATCTTGCTTGATGCCTTCTGAATCTCAGATGTATCTTTAACCACTTTGAAAACTTCCTAATTACTATTTTATTCTGCCTTTGCTTCTTTCTCTCTGGTATTTCATTCCTACACAGATTATACTATCTAGTATTGGTTCTCTTGTACTAATTATTTTTTTTATCCCACCTAAAAATAAGATTTTTTTTCAAGAGTAGTTTAAAGAGTACTTTCATGCAAAGATGAGGGGAAAGTACAAGGATTTCTCATATATCCCCTGACCCTAACCTTCTCCCTTACTGCTGTCTTCCATGGTGGTTTATTTGTTACAGTTGATGAGTTTACATTGTCAGATAGTCATATAATAAGCAGTTTACAGTGTGACTCAAACTGTGTGGTACATTCTGTGGGTTTGGAAAAATGAATAATGACATTTACTCCCCATTATAATATTATGTATAGCAATGCCCCTGATATTCTGATGTTCTAGTTACAGTGGTTTTTTTTGTTTTGTTTTTTGTAGACAGAGTTTCTCTGTAGCTTTGGAGCCTGTCCTGGAATTAGCTAGCTCTTGTAGATCAGGCTGGCCTCGAATTCACAGAGATCCACCTGCCTCTGCCTCCCTAGTGCTGGGATTAAAGGCGTGCGCCACTTAGTTATAATCTTACATATAGCGATGCCCCTGCTGTTCTAGCTAGTTTTCTGTTGCTTTGATAAAGAACGTGATGACTAAGAGCAACTTGAGGAGGAAAGAGCTTGTTTTAGTATACAGTTTTAGGACACCTAAAGGGAATCCAGGGCAAAAACTCAAGACCGAACTGAAGTAGAAGTTCATGGAGGAACACTCTTTACTGACTTGCTTTTCATGGCTTGCTTAGCCTGCTTTCTTCTGTCACCTGCTAACACTTGCCTAGGGGTGACACCACCCATAGAGGCCGGTTCCTTCTTCACCAATTGGCAACCAGGAAAATGCCCTACAGACTTGCCAAAGGGTATCCTGATAGAGGTATCGGTGTGAGGAAGAACACAGGACTGTTTGAAGACTTTGAGTTCAGATCCCCCCCCCCAGGTTATTATTATTTATCTGGAAGTAATATTTTCTGTGCATTTGATGTGATTGGTTTAGTTTTCGTCTCAGTAGCAATGAGAGCCAGAATTAATTTGAGACAACATATGAAAAGGAAGTTTCAGCCTTGACTCTTCTGTAGTAGGCTCTCAGCAGAAGAGTTGAAGCAAAGAGAGGGTTTCCTTTAGTTAATGCTTGTGGAAATTTTAGTCCATCTCAGCACGAAGGGCATGGCGAACTAGAGAAGGAGGCTGTGGAAAGGAGTGCAGGACTGAGCCAGGGCAAAGTAGGGCAGCCAAGTACATGTGCCCTGTGACCAACTTCCTCCATCCAGGCCTGACTTTTGCCCTTCACCACTAGTGTGTCAGCATATGAAGGCCCTTCATCAGGTCAGGCTATTACTATGTAGTTGTTCCTGGAAGCACTTCACAGCTGTGCACAGGGCGTGCGTGTGTTTCATTTTCTCAGTGTGCCTTAGTAGAATCAGCTTGGTAACGCTGACTAGCAATTTGTGGTAATATTGACTAGCCATTTGTGAGGGTAGTGAAGAATTTTACTTAGTTTTAACTAAATAACAAATGAATTGTTAAGAAACTCTCCACTCAAGGGTGGACATGCTTTTTTTTTCCCGACTTTTTCCTTCAGTAGAACTGCGTTAGTGTATTTGTAATCATTTGATTTTGAAGGTATGACCATACCCTTTTTGTGACTCAAGCAGTAAATCTGAGATGTGCTAAAAACAAATGCATTTTAGAAAAATAGTTTGAATTTGGTATTACCTGATGCTGGATAAATAGGAAGTAGGTTCCTTTCATCCAAACCAGAATTGCCGATAATTTATAATGTAGCAAAGTGCTTTTGTTGTGTTAGAAGTATAGCTAGAATAAGGAATGTTTTACCTGTACCCCATATTCTGGTGTGGGAAGACATATGAAGAATACATGTTGTCCTGTGTTGCTTTTTCCCACTGATTTGTTACTATCATAAATGTGAAGCATTATTCTTCTCAGAAAAATGCCATTTCTATTAAATATTCACACGTTAAAAACTTTTGATGATTTATATTATGTTTATTTGATACAGATATATGGCTTTTCTTTAACAAGGTAGTCTCTCCATTTATTCACGATACCAAAGTACCTTTCTAGCTAGAAAGTATAATATATATGGGCAATGGTACCTGGTATCCGTCAGATAAAATAGAGAAATTGTTAGATGGAGTTTAATACACACTCACAGACACTAAAAACAAAAGAAATAACAGCAATAAAATCTGTCTTTGCCAAAATATAAATATACTAGGTCAGTTCTCAGGGCTGTTTTCCAGGACAAATGAATAGCTTTTAAACCTAAAGCACTGTTAAGTAAAGTCATAAATAAAGAAAAAGAAATGTAAGCATTAATGGTTTCTGGTTTAAATATCAAGTTATTTTGGAAAAAGTGATCTTGCTCCAAAAATTGCTACAATTTCTATTGAAAATTTGACTTTGTTGTTGCCTACCAACGTCCTGGTAATTGGGCAGACTATTCTACAAGCTTTGCCGACTGTGCTAGTTCACCTTTGCTGCTGTGGTAGACACCACAGCCAAAAGCACCTTGATGAGGAGAGGTTTATTTTACTTCCTGCTCATCAGGAGGGGAAGTCAGAGCAGGAACTCAGGGCAGGATCTGAAGCAGAGTCTGTGGAGGGTCACTGACTTGCTCCTTCTAGGTTACTCAGCTACCTTCCTTATATGTTTCAGGCCCCCTTGCCCAGGGGTGGCATTGCCCTGCATGGGCGAGATCCTTCTACGCCAATCATTAATTAAGAAAATGCCCCACAGACTTGCCTACAAGACAGTCTGATGTAGGTTTTTTTTTTCTGAGGGTTCCTCTTCATAGAAGATCTTAACTATCATTAAGTTGACCCCCCCCCCCCAAAAAAAAAGTAGTACACTGATATAATATCTTTAAATATATTCTTTATTATTTTCCTTTTCATTGTGTTAGGTCATTATGCGTCTGTACACAGTCTTGGATGCTTGGAAGTTTAGTGGTAGTACCAGTGTATAGTTGATTATGTTCCTGCTTATGGATTTGATGGCTGAGAAGACTGAGTTTGTAGCTATTTGTAGCAGGGAGAAATTTACAGGTAAAATTTATCAGAGGAGAGTGATTTAGAGGAAAAGTTCCAGATGCTGTACTCGATTGGCTGACTCCTAAAAGTATGCCTGTGTGGAACACACATCAAACTTCCTAGATGTTGCTCTTGATCTTAAACATGCCTGCTCCAGCTCCTGTCTGCTATAAGGAAAGATGGTTGGATTTTGAGTTTAGTTACATGCTTCAGAAAGCATTCCTCAGAGGATAGAACTGTATTGAAAGTCTCAATGCAGTTTACAGTGACCAGGCTTCAGTTCCGATCACTAATGCCTGAGGAAACAACGGAAAATGTTTCCTCTCCTCCCCTCCCCTCCCCTCCCCTCCCCTCCCCTCCCCTCCCCTCCCCTCCCCTCCCTTCCCCCTCCCCTCCCGTTCCCCTCCCCTCCCCTTCCCCTTCCCCTCCTGTCTCTGTCTCTCTCGGTTTTATAGTATTTTTTTTTTATGGCTTTGCTCAGTGACATCAAAAAATATTCTTGAAATTATTGTATAGATGAAAATCTTAGTAAAAATTAGGTCAGATAAAGAACAACTTTGAAAAGTCTAGAAATGAAGTATATGGTAACTAATTTTTTTTTTTACTGTTTACACCTGTCATTGAAAATAACATCACTAGACTTGAAGATAGAGCAAATTAAATTATTTAGCATAAAGAAAAATAATAAAATTGGAAAGGAGAAAAAAGGGCAAGTGCTAATGTTAAAAGGTCCGATGTATATGTGCTTTGAATGGTGGTTGTTAAAAAACAACAGCCATATTGTTTTGTTTTGGTGGCAGACCTGAAATTGAAAACATGTTTTCTTCATGTGTATCTTAGTTAGGGTTTATGTTGCTGTGATACAACAGTATGACTAAAAGCAACTTGGGGAGGAAAGGATTTATTTCAGCTTACAGTTAGTTGTCTATCAGGAAGGGAAATCAGGGCAGGAACTCAGAAGCAGAAATTGAAGGAGAGGCCATAGAGGAAGAGTGCTTCCTTACTGGTTTGCTCTCTGTGTCTTGCTCAGCTACCCTCTTGTACGTCACAGAACCACCCATAGTAGGCTGGGCCCTCTCACCTTAGTCATTAATCAAGGAACCCACAACAGTCTTGCTTATAGGCTAATCGGATGGAGACATTTTCTCAAGGCTCCCACTTCCCAAATGACCCAACTGTGTCAAGCTGACAGAAACCTTAACTAGGGCATCATGACTAAGTTCACTTAGTCATCTAGCTAGACACCAGATATAGAAAGAAAAATTTGGAAGCCCTGAGTGAAAAATGACACTATGGAAAACTATAAATAATTGAAACCCATGAGATTATTTTTCATCTAATACTTTAAAATGATGCATTTACTTCAAACAAACAATAAAACCAATCCAGAATATTTTATTGCAGTATTTAGCTGTAATGCATATCAGTTATGAAATAAGATAGAGTGATTGAGAAAATGACCTACATAATTGGAAGCTTTTACATTTTATAGGAACTTGTGCAATATAACTGATAGTCTGAAAAGTTAAGGATTTTACCCTAAGAAAATTTAAAAATAATCAAGAGATGTGTGCCTCTAAATGATTGTCAGAAAAAAAAATCATTTAAGTGAAAAAAGAAAAAAAGGCAATCAGGAAGGCCTAGAGGGACCCCTCAAAAGTCTGGAGGTGATAGACAGAAAACAAAAAGAGTAGGGTGTATAGCTCAGCTGTAGAGCATGTGCTTGGCATGTTTGACATCCTGGGTTGCATGTTCATCATCAGGGACAAAAGCAGGAGTTCACTGTTCACTGTCTGTAAGCCATAATTTGTACAGAGAGCTTGAACATAAATGGATGGGAGAAGGTACAGGGTACAAATAGCAAACCTAAAATGCACGCTTAATTAAGAAAGTAGATTTCACAATAAAAATTCCCCCGAGATGAAGGATACTTTGTGACAAAGGATACTACATTAGGAAGATATAACAATCCCAACATTAAAGCAATAACTTATTCTATTTTGGGCACCTCATAACAAAGCTACAAATGCACAAAACAAAAGTGGGTAGAATTCATTTTTCTTTTGAATTATTAAAGTAAAAAGGCAATTCCAAAAGAACTGTTGGATCCTTCAGTGTTTTTTTTTTTTTTTTGCAAAATTGATAGGACAGAGAGACAGAAAATTAGTAATGATGTCCAAGTCCTTAGCGACAGTAACAACTCTGTTAAGTGAATTGATGTTTATAGAACACTCAGCAACTACAGAATACGTAGTCTTTTCTAGTACGCGGGATGTTTATATCCTGGACAACAAGGCAAGTTTTAATCAAACTATAAAAAAAGTTAAAAGAGCTCTTGGTACATGGTGGCTCACTATAATCCCAGTACTTCTGGAGGCTGAACTGCAAAGTTCAACCTCTTGAACTAATAAACACATCAAATAAAGAATTGCAAAGGAAATTGAAAGCTTTATAAAGTTGGCTCTTGGAAAGTACCAATAAAATTGAATATATACATATATGTATATATGTGTATGTATGTATATATTTATATATATATATATATATTAAAAGCTTTTGTATATATAAGAAGGAAGTAATAGAAGATGGCTTACCAAATCTGGAATGAATGCTATTTTCATGATTAAGCTATCATCCCAGACATTATAGAGGTCCTTGGGCTCAAGGGGAAAGCAGGATTATTAAGCAATTAGGATTGTCTGTTTAATAAAGAGAAGTATAAAGTATACCTGTTTTTTCACCAAGAAAGTTGGGAATGGGGGTGGTCAATAGCCTGGTGATCTGTACTATCTGTAAGCAGGATAAGAAATGACTAATAGTCTAAGTGATCTTTGCATTATCTGTATAACCAGGGGCTCCCGTAAGCTCCCCCAACCAGGACCATAGATGGCTAATAGCGCAGATGACCAGATTCTCCCCAGGGCCTTAAGATAATGCATGTAGCCTATCTCTAGAACCCATCTTCTTGGAAGAAGCTGCATGTACTTTGAGAAGTATGCCTCCTTGTGCAGAGGGGATTGTATTACACTAGGAAGCTTTTTTCCAAATTGTACTGTACTTAAATATGCTTGCAATAAACTGCCTGTTGTCAAACTCTGGAAGTGTGAACCAACACCAGCTAACTAGCCATGTTGAACTGGATTCCTTCTTGTCTCAGCGATTATTATTCTGCTGCCCTAGTGTTTACAGAGACTCCCACAAGACATTAAAAACATAATAGTAGAATGTGCCAAATATTATTTTGTAAACAAAGATTTAAGGTAAAATGGAAAAGTTCTCTGAAAAGGATCTGTTAAAATTGATTCTTGAAAAAGCAAAAACCATGAATAATCTTGTATATAACATTAGTATTAATTCCAAGGTAAATTGTTTGATTGATTAGTCTTACCAGATATGGAAGGCAAGAAAATTCAGTCTAATACAGTTCTTTTTAAATGAATAGTTTAGAAGTTACTTACTTACTAGCTTTCTATTTTTCTGCCTTAGGCTGTAAATGGTGAGGAGTGGTGCTAGCCCCTGGGGTCCTTTCAGGCCCTCATAGAAGTGTTTGTCCAGGTGGAGGTGGAGTATACTGGCCTGGTTCTCAAGCAGTATTTCTCTCTTGGGCTTTCTGCTTCTCCTCCTTTATTTTTAGTTAGTGTTCATTAATTGCACAAAATAGTGGCTTTCGTTGTGCCGTTTTTGACATGTGTGTAATATGCTTCTATCACACGAATACTTACCTTGCATCTTTTTGCCCTCATCTTTAGTAGTTTCCTGCCCACCTTCCCAGTAGTAGCTCCCTTCCTTTTCTCAGATAGTCTACTTTCATGGCTTTGGTTTGAATCTGAATTCCACATGTAAATGAAAACAGACTAGATTTGTTTTTCTGAGTCTGAGTTAGTTTGCTTAACATGAAGATGATTCCTTCCATTTCCCTGAAAATGACATAATTTTTGTTCCTTTTCTACATGTATGTATATAAAAAACTTAATTATGCATATTGATCCAATTATCTGTTGATGTGCAGCACCTTGGCAGTTTACATAATTTGACCATTGTCCTTCAGAAGTCCTGAAGTGAGTGTTAATGATTGACTGAGGTCCTGTAAACTCTGCACTCCACAGGGAGTGCCTTCCCATTCTTCTGAGGCCATAGAGACACTGATGTCAAAGCCAAAACAACAAAGCAAAAAGAACATTACAGATTTGTAGACTCTGTGAGCATATAAGAAAAAATACTGAACAAAAAATTAGTAAAGCTCAGCCAAGCTGTTGTTGTTAAGAATATGGAAAAAAGTCCCACGTATAAGTTTATACCCAGAAAACAAAGATGATTTAAGATCAAAACAGTTGATATAATTTGCCATGTTAATTAACAAAGTAAAGAAGAAAAATAATGAACTATTTGTATAATTCAGCAAAACAAATATTATTTTGATGGGAAATATTATTAGAAATAGTGCAGTCATATTATGTTTCACATTTTACTAGCATTGCAGTTTTAACACAAAATAAAGATTATATTATATTGTATATTTTTCTTCTTTAGATGCCTTCAAGTTTTTGAGATGTCCAGTTATATTGTCTTCAAATTTTACTTTTTAAATTTTGCTTCCTAATATTACATAACCAGAAACACACATGTTCTGCCTCCCCAAAATAACTAAATGAGATAGAAACATATTTACAGCAACTCAGGGGCATCTATCCAAACTATGTTACAGCTTTCTGTTGCTGTTGTTGTTAAATATCTGAAATAAGCTTGCATGCTGATGAAGATTTCATAGCCTCGTTGTCTCCTCTTAGATTTTGTTTCTCTGTTTTTTTGTGTGTGTATGCACATGTGTGTGTGTGCACATGTGTGTGGGTGTACATGTGTGAGGACATGTGGAAGCCTGAATTTTCTTGTGTGCTCGTGTGTGTGTTTAGGAGGTACACATCTGTGCAGGTACATATGTGGCCTAGGGTTAAGGGCGGGAAGTCATTCCTGGATTGCTTGTCTACCTTAAAGAAGCAGGGGTTTTCAGTCAAACCCAGAGCTCTCCGATATGGCTTGTTAGACAGCTCGCTCTGGGGATTCCCTGTCTTCAGCTTCAGTTTCTAGATTTAAGATGGACTGCCCTGTCCACTCAGCACTGTGAGTTTTTGGAGGTTTGAACACTAACCTTGATTTCTTCATGTCACATGCTTTAGCTGCTGATCCATCTTCCCAGCCCTCTCTTAGATTTCTTTTGGGGGGGGGGAGCAGGTAAAAATACAAATGACATGAACCCCCAAACTATGTCCTTTCTTTCCAATGATGTGGATTGAGGATTTTGCTTACTGGCAAACCTTCCTTAGTATCTACTTTGCAGATATCCAGTCTAGATACTGTACAGGAAGAGTGACATGTAGCCCTTACTGCAAGGCTTCCATGTCACTTGTACATTGTTGTCAGAGATGGCAACAAGCAGTATTTACCTATAACTTATAATTTGATTATTCATGTTTTTATCTCAGATATTCAAGACTAAAGCAGTGCAGTTGGCTGAGAAGCTCCTTCCTGCCTTTAATACACCTACTGGCATTCCCTGGGCAATGGTCAATCTGAAAAGGTAAACTCTACTTTATTTGATTATGTATGCTCCAAATTAATTAACTGAACTTTGATATTTTTATTCATGGATATCTTCAGTTATCTACTTCCACTATGTTTTTCAAGGTTTATTTTTCTCTGTATATGTAGTTGAAAATCAAAACCTTTTTTTATTTTTAACCTGTGTCCTTTTCTTTGAGACAGGTCATTCCAGTTTTGAATATTCGTCTCCAGTTCTGTTTAGTACTGTATTCAAAGTATTTTTCTCCCCTTTTCTTCTTACATGCTGCATACCATTCTTCTAAGGCAAGATAGAAAGTAGCCTAGAAATCAGGACTGTCTGTTGTTGACGCCATACTAAGGACAATGATAAGAGCTTCCAGTATAGTGTCTAGGCTCAAGGCTGAGCACGAATCCTTAAAATAATCACCCATTTTACTTGGAAATGGATAAAATGCTTTCTCTGTATTACTTTATGTAAGTCATACAAAAGTTTGGATGATGATGTCAATTTTTTGAATTTGTATTTGCATCCTTTATGCTGACTGAAATATTGCTGTTTAGGTTTTCTCCAGGTAGTATTTGTTATTCATCATAATGTCTACATTTCTAAACCACAGGAAAATGGGCCTGGTAGTTTTCTTGCACCCAGGTATCTTAGGACAAGTTGGGCACATTTCTCTTTCTGTAGGTGTGAGCATATGACACTCTAGATTGTAAGCCCTTGTTGTAACTAAGTTTGCAAATATTTTCTCCTGTCCCAAGAACTGGCCTTCATATGCTGGCTGTTGCCTTTGCTGTGTGCTAGTATTTTATGTAACTCCTGATAGTTCTCCTGTTTCTTTCCTTCTTATCCCCTAATTGCCTTTGAATTGATAGAGTACAGTTTGGAACTCAAGTTCATTTTTACTGTTTTTATTTACCTCACTATCTTTATTAAACAGCTGCTATAGGCATCCCACTTACACAACCGTCTTTTCAATGAGATTACACTTGGTATTGTACCGCTTAGTGTAAAAGACAGAAGCATTGCGGCCACACCTGTTCATTTCTCCCTCTTCCTATCAATTACCTGTGTTTTAAAATGAATTACACCTGATGCATTTTAATCGCAAAATAACAGTTAAAATATTTTTTAAACTGCCATATATATATTTCAGTGACAGTACGAGACATAGCAGTGGTCTCCAAATGTTAATATCTAGAACTTTTATTTAAAGTTTTCTTTTTTACATTTAAAAAATATTTGTGTGTTGGGCCAGGAGGTGGTGGCACACGCCTTTAATCCCAACACTTGGGATGCAGGGGCAGGTGAATCTCTGTGAGTTTGGGGCCAGCCTGGTCTACAAGAGCTAGTTCCAGGACAACTAGGACTGTTACACAGAGTAACCCTGTCTCAGAAAACAAAACAAAACAAAATTGTGTGTGCGTGTGTTGTGCATATATGCATGCATCTTCATGGGTGTTATGGAATACACATGGCGGTCAGAGGACGCTTAAGGGAATTTATTTTCTCTTTTTACCATGTGGGTTCTAGGAATCAAATTCAGTTGGTCAGGCTTGGTGGTGAAAGAAACCTTTACCCACTGAGCCATCTTCCCAGACTTCATTTCTTTTAATTGTAAACGTTTAAAAGATTTGTTTTTATGCTTACTTCTGTGTGGTTCTGTGTGCATGTGAGTGTAAAGCCAGTTCTCCTGACTTTCATGGGTCTGGATCTCCTAGATCTTAAGTGACCAGCCGTCGGGAGACACTTGATATGGGTACTGGGACCCCACAAAGGCTTTCCACTGCTAAACCAGCCTCTGGTTCCTGGCTTTCATTTCTATTTCAAGATCTAAAGTTTATTCACATCAGCCTGAAGAGGTTTATCTTACAGAGCTAGTGTTTTGGAATGGACATATCAAAGATTTCCCTCATCTAGGAAGCCTTTTGTTTTACTTTTATTCTTTTCTTTCTTTGATTATTTTATTGATAATTTATTTGATTATGTGTGAATATTTTGTCTGTATGTGTGTATGTGTACCACGTGCATACTCTGATGCCCAAGGAAGTCAGAAGAGAACATTGAGTTGCCTGGGACTGGAGTTAAAGCTGTGTAGGTGCTGGATCTGGAAAGAAACCTGGGTCCTCTGTAAGTGCAACAAGGACTCCTAACTTCTGAATCACCTTCCAGCCCCAGTCTGATTTTTTTTAAAACAGGAAAGGTGTACATTGTCATCATGGGGAAAGCATCAGCCTTGTGACGCAGATCTGCCTCTGAAGTTACATAGAGACGTGGGCAGGTCTTTAGGCTTTGTGTATGTCGTAGGCTATCTTGAATAGGCCATAATCTAGTGAATTACTGTTTTAAAACTGGATTTCTCTTCTAGCATTTGAAGTTTTTTTGTTTTAAAAATTAATTATTTAAGATTGCATTTACCAAATAGGTTTTATTATGGCATCTTTACATACCTTTATGTATCATATTTTCTGTTCATTCCTCCCATTTTCTCATTGACTTCCCACTTCCTTCTCCTAATAGTCCTACTTCTGTTTTCATATCACATCTATTTTATCACTCTTTTCTATTCTCTTTCCTTAAGATCTCTTTCTTTTCTCTCATTATCCTCTTTCTAGTTTCGAGATTTATACACACGTGTTTGCACACATATACATATGTGCAGGTACAAATATAATTATTTAATATAATAATTTCTAGTTCCTTTCATTCCCCATAGATATCATTTTGTTTCATTTATCTTTATGGCTAAATAAAATTTCACTGTGTACATGTACTGGATTTTCTTTATCCATTCATCTGTTTGTGAATATCTAGGCTGGTCCCATTGCTTGGAGTTTGTGAATAACACCCAACACACACGAATGTGCAAGTATCTCTCTCTATATATTGACTTAGAGTTCAAGTATATAACCCAAAAGTGGTATGACTGAGTCATATAGTAGTTTATTTTTCACTTTTAAAAAATGTGTGTATGTGTTTGGGATAGAGTGCAAGTATGTATAAATGTGTGGCCATAGTGTGCAGACCATGTTAGCCTAAAGTATGTATAAATGTGTGGCCATAGTGTGCAGACCATGTTAGCCTAAAGTATGTATAAATGTGTGGCCATAGTGTGCAGACCATGTTAGCCTAAAGTATGTATAAATGTGTGGCCATAGTGTGCAGACCATGTTAGCCTAAAGTATGTATAAATGTGTGCACATAGTGTGCAGACCATGTTAGCCTATATTCAGACAGGATTTCTCTCTGGCCTGGGCTCGCTTATCCTGGAGTGGCTGGCCAGTAAACCTCACCTATCCCTGTCTACCCAGCACTGGCATTACAAACATTGCCACTGTGCCTGGTTTTTGTTATTGTTGTTGTTTTGGTTTTCCACATGGGTTCCGGCATCAATCTCAGATCCTCATGCTTGCATGGCATGCACTTTAATGTCCCCAGCCCTATTTTAGCTTTTTGAGAAACCTATACTGATTTTCACAGTGTCTGTACAATTTACATTCCCGATAGTTCCCCATCTACTCACAGCTCTGTCTGTCTGTCTTTCTTTCTTTTTCCCCCTATATGGTAGCCACTCTAACTGGGGTACAATGTAATCTCAAAGTAGTTTCAATTTATGTTTCCCTGATTGCTAAGGATTCCAAATACGTTTCCCAGTTATTTATTGAACATTATTTTGAAAATTGGCTTCATTATTAGCACATTTATTGATGATTTCTTTCCTTCGGTATGTAATTTTCACAGTTCTTTGTGTATTCTAGCTATTAAAATTCCCTGCCTGATGTGTAGTTGGAGAAGAATTTTTTTTTTCATTCTGTAGATTATCTGTTCATTCTGGTGACTGTTTCTTTTGCTATGAAGAAGTCTTTTAATTTCATGTAATCTCATTTGTCAATTCTTAGAATTATATTCTATGTTATTGGAGTCATTGTTTATATCCTGAAGTGTTTTACCTATGTTTGCTTCTAGTGATTCTATACTTCCATGTTTATGTTAAGGTCTTTGATTCATTTTGAATTGATTTTTTTTCTTTTGGTACAGAGTGAGAGATAGGGATCTAATTTTATTCTTCTGCATGCTTGGAGAGGTTTTCCTGGCACCATTGTTACCAAGGTTATCCTTCCCCAAATTTATTCTTTTGACACCTTTGTCAAAATCAGGCAGCTGTAGCTCTGTGGGTTTGTTTCTGGGTCTTCTGTTTTTTTTTTTTTGGTTTATATAGTGATATTTTTTTTTGTATTTTAATAAATAAAGCTTGCCTGAAGACCAGACTGCAGAACAGCCACACCAGTCAGTCATACAGGCCAGGTAGTGGTGGCACATACCTTTAATCCCAGCATCCACACTAGTTAGCCATAGAGGCCGAGCGGTGGTGGTGCATGCCTTTAATCTCAGCACTAGAGAGGAATATAAGGTTGGATGGGACAGGAACTAGCTCTTCAGTCTGAAGATTTCATAGAGGAAAGAGCTCTCTAGTGGCTGCTTCTCGATCTTCAGATGGAACCCCAGTGTCTGTCTCTGGGTATTCATGCTACAGGTTTACATGTCTGTTTTTGTACCAGTACCATTCTGTTTTGCTACTAAGGCTTTGTAATAGAACTTGAGGCCAGATTTTGTTATCTCCAGCATTGTTCTTTCTAAGAATGCTTCAGCTACTCAGGGTCGTTAGTGTTTTCATATAAACCTTAGGATTTTTACTTCTAGTTCTGTGTAGAATGATATTGGGATTTTAATGGGGAATGTGTTGTCTATGTAGATAGCATTAGGAAATATTTGTATTTCACAATATTAGTTCTGCCAGTTTATGAGCAAGTAGGGTCTTCAGCTTCTGATGTCTTCTTTGGTTTTTCATGATTATCTTAAAGGTTAGGTTGTAAATGTCTGTCACCTTCTTGCTTGGGTTTATTCCTGGATTATTTCTGAAGGTATTATAAATGAGATTTTTCTAATTTTTAAACCAAATTGATATGTTATATAGAAAACTACTAAATATTGTATATTTATTTTGTATCCTGCTTCTTGGCTGAAAACATTTATCAGTTATAAGTATTGGTGGAGTCTTCTGAGTCTTCTAAATTTAGATCCATGTTCTATGTGAACAGGGATAATCTGACTTTTCCCTTTCCTATTTGTGTCCCTTTGGTTTCTTTTTCCTGATATATTGCATACGACGTTGAGTAGTATATTGAAGTTGACACCTGTATCTTTCCAGTTATCAGAGGAAATGCTCCCAGTTTTCTTTTCCTGCATTTACTATAGTGTCTGTAGTCTTGTATGTGGTCTTTATTATGTTGAGATATGTTCCTTCTATTCCTAGTATCTTGTTGGCTTTTGTCTTTGATGGGGTTTGAACTTTGTCAAAGGCCTTTCTGCATTGATTGAGTTTGTGTGTGATTTCTGTCTTTAGGTTATTTATATGCTGTTACACTTGTTGGTTTCCATGTGTTAAACCAATTTTGCATCCCTGTAATGACATGAACTTAGTCATGGTCTTTCTAATATACTTTTAAATCTGATTAGCAGGAAATCTTTTAGAATATTTATGCCTAAACCGGGCAGTGGTGGCGCACGCCTTTAATCCCAGCACTTGGGAGGCAGAGGCAGGTGGATCTCTGTGAGTTCGAGACCAGCCTGGTCTACAAGAGCTAGTTCCAGGACAGGCCCCAAAACCACAGAGAAACCCTGTCTCGAAAAACCAAAAAAAAAAAAAAAAAAAGAATATTTATGCCTATATTCATCATGGATACAAATCTATAATTTTCTTTTTTGTTGTTGTCTTTATCCAGTATTGTTAGTAGGGTGATATTGGCTTTATAAAGAAGTGTTCTTTTCCTTACTGTTTTATGAAACAGTTTGAGGAGCATTGATATTAGCTGTTGTTTAAAAGTTTGCTGGAATTGGACATGATCCATTTAGTTCTGGGCTTTTGTTTATTGAGAAACTTATTACTGTTCCTTTAATCTCAGTGGTTATGAGCCAGCATGGGGACACACACACACATACACACACACACACACACGCATGCACGCACGCACAAAGTCTCTTAGCAGGATTACGTTCTCATCATTTTGCTGACAGCCAGAGGGGTGAGAGGTGTGTGTGATATGTGGGGTGTGTGTATCCTTTTGATGTAGTTTTGGTAGGTTGTATGTGTCTAAGAATTTATTTGTGCTTTACAGATATTTCACTAATTTTATGTTAAAGATTTTGTTGTATTCATTTTTTTCCATTTATTTGGACTTCACTAGAGTCTATAATAACTGTTTTTAATCTCTAATTTGAATTAATTTGAGTTTTCTTTCCCCTTGGATTAATTTGTCCAGTTGTCAATCTGGTTTGTTTTCAGAGAGCCAGTTCTTTGCTTAATTTTATGTATATTTCTTTCAGTTATTTATTTAATTAATTTCTGTTTTGATCCTCATTATTTCTGACATTTGTTTTTAAGTTCTCTCTCTCTCTCCCTCTCTCCCTTTCTTCTCTCTCTCTCTCTTTGTGTGTATTAAATGTTGAGTTGTATCGCTAGGTTATTTGAGCTTTTATTGATTAATTTTTATTTTCTGTATATTTTTGTTATTTAATGTAAGTACTATATCTAAAGTTCCCCTTTAGAACTACCTCCACTGTGGCCCAAACCTTTTGATAAATTGTACATCCATTTTCATTTGCTTCTAGAAATTTAAATGTCCTTTCTGCCTTCTTTCATGATGCACTGGTCTTTAGTCTCCATGCATTTGTAGTTTCTTGTTAGTTTTTTTTTTTTTTGTTTTTTTGCTATTGATTTCTCGTTTTATTGAACTGTAGTCTGATGAGATACAAGAGATGTTTGGTTCTTTTTGTTTGGTCTGTATGTCCTTATTGGTGAATTGAGGTCATTATTATTAAGAGGGGTTTATGAGTTCCTGTAATTTCGTTGTTCTTCTGTTTGGAGTATAGTAATTATTGTTATTATTATTATCTTACTTTCTTGTCTATTAGTATCAGGGGTTTGCTTGTTTACTGCATTGGACATAATGGATTCCTCCCTAACTCTCCTTTGTTTGATTACCATTTTTCCTCTCAGGAAATTTATTCTTTCTGGTGCTCTTAGGAATAAGGAATAAGGCTGACTTTGTTCTTCCTCTGTGCACACTGTTCCTTTGAGTATTTTCTGCAGTACTGGCCTAGTGGTCATGGCCTACTTAGTGTATGCTTTTCTTTCTTTATTTCTTTCTTTCTCTTCCTTCCTTCCTTCCCTTTTTTTTTTTTTTTTTTGATTTTCGAGAGAGGGTTTCTCCGTAGCTTTTGGTTCCTGTCCTGGAACTAGCTCTTGTAAACCAGGCTGGCCTCAAACCCACAGAGATCCGCCTGCCTCTGCCTCCAGAGTACTGGGATTAAAGGCGTGCGCCACCACCGCCCGGCTTGAGCCACCACCACCCGGCTTATGCTTTTCTTAAAATGTTCTTATTTCCCTACCAATTTTGAGGTAACTGCCCGGATATAGCTTAGTGAACAGATATTTACCTTAAGTGTTGTAAATGTATTCTATGTTTTCTGGCTTTTAGGTTTGCTGATAAAAGAGATGATGGTAATTCTGATGTCCTTGCCTTTTTACATGTATTAGCCCTTTTCTCTTATTGGTTTTACCATTGTTTCTTTGTGGTTTTGACAACTTGAGTATAATATGTCATCGACAAGTTCTCTGAATATTTCTTTCTGGGTTCTAAATGCCTCTTGTCTTTTTCTCCCTTCTAGCTTTAGGAAATATTCTGCTATGTGGTTTCATGCATGGAGTGAGGCAGTGGCATTTCAGCTTGTGGGCAGTTTAAAAATCTGTGATTTATGCTGTTAGGGTGTTTGTATTGGACTTGTGTCTTATGTCCTCCAGACTAACCTTCACCTTGGTGGTTTTCCCTCTTTGCACAACACTGCCCTCTCCTGGTCACTCTTAGCAAACATTACAGTCTGTGGACTTTTAGTCTTTCACCATTGGGCTTTTCCAGAGGGATGGCTAATGTTTTAGCTGGGGTATCCCTAAAGTGCACCAAGAGTGTAGAAGACTACAGCACTGAGCAAGTAGAGGCAGAGGAGCTATCATTGTACCAGTGTACTTTGTGTAGTTCCTGAGTATTAATGACCTCTCTGGAAGGGATGCAGCTGTGGCTCTCTTGTATACCCTGACTTAGTTTCTTCAACAGTGTCCAGTAGGTACATGGTTCTAGAGGTAGGTATACCCCTGGCCTCAGGATGAATGCTGTCTTAGTACAGGCTGTTTCCAGTTATTGAGGTCTGCTTCTAGCCACCATGTGTAGCCTGTCTTTACTTGTGTATTCACTTACCTGTCTGAGTTGAGCTTCCTGCTGCCTTTACCTTTAGATTTCTCATTGCCTGGCAGTCTTGTTTTCTGCCACAGCCTCCCTAGTCCTTACCTTTATTCAGAAGCAAAATTGAGAAATTTCTGACCTTGGCTGTTCTCTGTTCTGAGGCCTGCAGGGTAGCTCAGCTTTTAAACAATATTTCTGAAGATGATGGACTGTGCTGCCCTTTGTTCGTATGGAACAGGAAATTCCCCTTCACTGCTGAGCCATCCCTTGGTCTTGAGAGGGCTGCGGGCTCGTCCTCAGGGCAGGACTGGCTGTCTCTGACCTGGCTCACCTTGTGGAAGTGGTTTGTGCTTTGCTTCACTTGCAAGTAGCTGGGCTGAAGCTGTTGTCACTTCTTACCTACACATGTCCCGTCTGCTGGTGACGTCTGGGCGTTCTCCACTTACATTGTTATTTCTGAAGTTCTCCTTTCCTGTTCTTCTTTGGAACAGAATCTGCCTCCTCTTCTCCCCTTATTCAGACTTCTTCACACACTCACATGGAGTTAGCTTTGGAAATCTTTAAGTGCAAGTTCAGAGGCTAGTTTCAGTTTATGTAAATTCTAGCATAATGTTAATTTCCTGTTAAAGAGGTTGTTTCTCTCTCGATTGCCCCACATTGTTTTTAGTAAGGATTTGAGTTGTTACTGTGCAGCCCTCGATTTTCCCCTGACTTTCCCTTTCATATTTGCTTTCTAGCTTGTTTTAAAATGTGCTCTAATTTCTTTTTTCCTGACTCTTGATTTCCTTCTGAAATTCAAATTATTTGCACTTAAGAGCTATTCTACAAGCCACATAGTTCTTTTTGTTTAATAATTTGTTTCCCATCTGTCTTCATATATTATTTTTCCTTCTATGTAGTTTCTGAATTTCTTAGGCTCTCAAAAATGTATATTTATTTTCTAATTAAAAATACTAATAGGAAATATGCTAGATGCTTTTGCTTATTTAATCTAGGACTAAAAGACTCCAAATGTGACATAGTGCATGGAGTTCCACAGCCTTTATTAAAGCAGCAATTTAGTTTTCTTTCCCCCACTTTTGATTTTTATATATTTATTTTTTATTGTAAATAGATTTTTTTTTTCACACAATGTATTATGATTGCATGGTATCCTCTCCCCTGCTCTTCCCAGTTCCTCTCCATCTTCCCTCCCATCTGGATCCATAGCCATTCTGTCTCTCTTTAGAAAACAAACAGGCATTTAAAGAATGATAGTAAAATACAACACAATAAGATAAAACAAAAACAAACAAATTGGAATAGGACAGAACAACCAAACAAGAAAAAGGAAGAGCAAAGGAAAACACCCACAAGAAATGCATATAGTTGAGACACATACATTTGTGCTCACAGCAATCCCATAAAAACACAATACTGAAAGGCATAGTACATACACAAAGGACTTTTTTTTTTACATTTTATTTATTTATTTATTAAGGATTTCTGCCTCGTCCCCACAACCGCTTCCCATTTCCCTCCCCCTCCCCCGATCAAGTCCCCCCCCCCCTCATCTGCTCGAAGAGCAATCAGGGTTCCCTGACCTGTGGGAAGCCCAAGGACTGCCCACCTCTATCCAGGTCTCATAAGGTGAGCATTCAAACTGCCTAGGCTCCCACAAAGCCAGTACGTGCAGTAGGATCAAAAACCCACTGCAATTGTTCTTGAATTCTCAGTATTCCTCATTGTCCGCTATGTTCAGCTAGTCCGGATTTATCCCATGTTTTTTCAGACCTAGGCCAGCTGGCCTTGGTGAGAACCCAATAGAACATCCCCATTGTCTTAGTGTGTGGGTGCACCCCTCGTGGTCCTGAGTTCCTTGCTCGTGTTCCGTCTCCTTCTGCTCCTGATTTGGACCTTGAGATTTCTGTCCGGTGCTCCAATGTGGGTATCTGTCTCTGTCTCCTTTCATCGCCTGATGAAGGTTAATATTCCTGAGGATGCCTATGTGTTTGTCTTTGGATTCACCTTATTTAGCTTCTCTAGGAACATGAATTATAGGCTCAATGTCCTTTATTTATGGCTAGAAACCAAATATGAGTGAGTACATCCCATGTTCCTCTTTTTGGGTCTGGCTTACCTCACTCAGGATAGTATTTTCTATTTCCATCCATTTGTATGCAAAATTCAAGAAGTCCTTGTTTTTTACTGCTGAGTAATACTCTAATATGTATATATTCCATACTTTCTTCATCCATTCTTCCGTTGAAGGGCATCTAGGTTGTTTCCAGGTTCTGGCTATTACAAACAATGCTGCCATGAACATAGTTGAGCATATACTTTTGTTGTATGATAGGGCCTCTCTTGGGTATATTCCCAAGAGTGGTATTGCTGGATCCAGGGGTAGGTTGATCCCGAATTTCCTGAGAAACCGAAACACTGCTTTCCAGAGTGGTTGCACAAGTTTGCATTCCCACCAGCAATGGGTGAGTGTACCCCTTTCTCCACAACCTCTCCAGCAAAGGCTATCATTGGTGTTTTTTATTTTAGCCATTCTGACAGGTGTAAGGTGGTATCTTAAAGTTGTCTTGATTTGCATTTCCCTGATCGCTAAGGAAGTTGAGCATGACCTTAAGTGTCTTTTGGCCATTTGAAGTTCTTCTGTTGAGAATTCTCTGTTCAGATCAGTGCCCCACAAAGGACTTGTAAGATTTAAAAGATGCCCTGACTTAACCTCGTGAGACAAAGAACCTCCAGAGATGCCATCGAGGTTGTCTACTGCTGGGCACGGGGCCTGCCCTCAGTAGTGGTTTTTTTCCCCAGTGAGATGCCCTTGGAGAAAACCAAGTTTCCATTTACAAGTGCCTATCAATTGGAGATAGAGTCTGGGTTAGAGGTGGGAGCATGTGTCTGTTTTCAGCTCTAGGACCCCATCTGGTACAGACCCATGCGGGGCCTGGACATGCTGCCACATTCTCTGTGAATTCATATATATGCTGCCTGTTTAGTCTAGAAGGCCTTGATTTCCTTGGTGTCCTCCATCCCCTCTGGCTCTTACACTGTATCCGCCCCCTCTTCCAAAGAGTTCCTTAAGTCCCAAGGAAAGGGATTTGATGGACACTGAGTGTTCCAAAGGCTTTCACCCTCTGCATATTGTCTGTTTGTGGGGCTCTGTGTTTGTTCATATCTGCTGTAGGAAAAAGGTGCTCTGATGATGTTTAAGCAAGGCATGGATCTATGAGTATAGCAGAATGCCATTAGGAATCATTTCATTGCTGTGTTCTTTTAACAGAGCAGTAGTATTTGGTTTTCCCCTATGTCCCTGGCCTATGTAGTCTCAGGTTCTTGGTCACTTAGATGGCATTAGGTATGCGTTCTAGCTCGTGCATTGGGCCTTTGCTCTAATAAAATATTGGCTGATTACTTCCACAGGCTTTGTGGAAGTATTGGGCCAGTGTATCTTGCAGACAGGTAATCATTGTAGATCAAAGTGTCTGTAGCTGGGTTTTTGGTATTTACCTTTCTGCTTTGGTAGTGTTCAGAGTACCTTCCAGTAACATGTAAACTAATTCACAGGGGTAAAAGCGCTAGGTATGCACCAGCTTGACTTCTCCATGTACAATTACTTGTTTAGGTGCTGTCTTCAGCAATACGACCTTACTTTCAGTTTGTGGAGAGCCATCTGGACAGTAGCTTGAGTTGTTTAGGGGTTCCCATGGGACATCTTTGGCCAAGAACTCATTAGATGTAACCCATTTCTGGTACTCAGAACTTATTTGGTGACAAGAAATATCCAGTTGGGGTTCTGTCTCCCCTGTTACTTGGTGATTTCATTTAGATTACCTTCTTATATGTTTATATATTTAGGACTTATTTCTGTGTCTTTAATTCTATTCTTTTGATCCAGCATATCAAACCAACAATTTAATATGTTAGACACACCTCATTACAATCAACAACAAGGTACTGCTTAACTTTTTTCTGGAAGTATTAATAAGTAAAAGATAGGAATGAGGAATAAAAATAATAGACTACACACAAGATTATAGTTAATTATATATCATATGACTAATACATATATGACTGCTTAATTTAAAGATAATTTGAAAATGCAATCATTTAAAAGATAATGGGTAACTAGTTAAAAGATAAGAAACAAGTTTGGATTTGTAGAATAATTGCTCCAAGAGTCACACAGTAGGAAGAGCTCAGTCTGCCACAAAGAAGGCATGGCTGTAAGCCTCACAGCAACTTTCAGACCAAAGAACTACGCCATCCAGAGGACATCTCTGCCTGTCACAAGGACATTGAACATGTCTTCAAGAATGAAAATGAAACTGTTATTAACAACATAATGCTTTATTACCCAGAATCCAACTAAAATTTGCTAGTCGTGTATGAAACAGGAGAATGCTACTGTAGTCACAAGTGAAATCTGTCAGGAGAAACGGGCAGAGAAACAGTAATAGAGATGACCTCTAAAGCCTTGGGACAGGCTTTGTGTGCTCAAGTATTTAAAGGAAAATGGCACCAACGAGAAGAGTGACCTTTAAAGGGACCAAAGTGGAGCTCCGAGAACTGCATGTATATATCATGTTAAGTTTATCACTTGACACACTTAACAGTTGTTCGCCACACCTTGAAGATCTGTGAGCCTGGAAGTAAAGTACTAGAAACCAGCAAAGAAAATCATAAAAGGAAAACTAAAGGATGCAGGTATGAGGAAGAAGCCACCTAATGGCCTGTTGGGCAGTATGGGATGGCTTAGCACACAAGAAGAACAAGGGAGTGGGGGGTGGGAGCTAGGGAGTGGGAACAGAGGCAGAGACACAGGTTCAAAGAAATAATGTTTAACTAGGGAGCCTGGATGGAACTGACCTTGGCATTCTGCATATATGTTACAGTTGTGTGGCTTCCTCTTTTGAAACTCCTAACAGTGGGAGCAGGGACTGTCTCTGACTCTTACTGGCTTTTGAAACCCTACTCCCCATACTGGGTTGCCTTGCCCAGACTTAATGTATGGGGATGTGCTTAGTCTTCTAGCAACTCTATATGCCATGTTTTGTCAATACTCATAGGAGACTTGCCCATTCCAAACAGAAATGGAGGAGTGGGATCAGAGGGGGAATGGAGGGAGGAATCTGGAAGAGAGGAGGGGAAACTGAGGCTAGGATATAAGTAAGTAAATAAATAAGTAAAATTATTTTAAAAAGAAGAAATAATGTCTAAAACCTTCTCACATTTGGTGAACAATTATTAAGTCCACAGATCCTGGTATTTTATGAAACTTGTCAAGAGAGATAATTTGTTAGAAAAATCAGCTTTTAAAAGGTGCCTTATCGCCTCTCCTCCATTCTCTTCCTATCACTACCCCGCTCCATGAAGTTAAGACAATCTTAGGCAGTTAGAAAGCTTACAGAATTTGTTATCAGTAGTCCTCTATTACTAGAAGCAGAAAGGAAAATTCTAGTAGAAAAGACAGATCTATACAAAGAAAGTGAAGAACAGTGAAAATATATTTGAGTCAACACTAAAGGTTTATTTTTCTGCTTTTTAAATTACTTTAAAAGTTTTTCCTGAGTTTGATTTTTCTCAAGAAATTGACTATTCAAAGCAAAAATTGCAACTTGCATTGTAGAGTCTATAACACACATAGAAGAAAACATGTGACCACAGCAGCACAAACTGTAGATCTATACATAGGTGCTTTTATGTATAGAGTGATGTATAGGGCGGCTGGGATGAACAAGCGGGCCTTCCTGCAACAGTGTTGTACACTGAAAATTGCCTAAGTTCAAAGCATACTTAATGTAACTCCTGAACAGCATAGCGGAACAGCATAGTACATAGTGTGTTTTATTTATCTTTGAGGCTGTGTAGCTGATTGAGAACTGTAGCTTGCTGCCACTCCCAGCCTCTCTTGAGGTTATGCGACATATATCCTTAGTGCAGGCAAAGGTCAGAACTCAAAATTGGAAGTATGGGTTCTACTGAATTCATACTGCTTTTATACTGTCCAAGAGTCAAAAGCCTCATCATCATTTTTGGTAATATAACCATTTTTGCAATGTCAATTTTACTATGCCATGAAAATGGAAGGTTTTTCCATTTTGAAGTATTTCTTCAGTGTGTCATATTATCATTGGACATTTATTTACTTTTTGTTAGGCTTATTTTAGTTTCCTTTTTTCTTTTTTATGATTGTGAATTGTGGTGCTCTCCTGATTTTCTCATCATGTTATATATTAGAAATCTACTAATGTCCACCTGTTAATTTAATATCCTGCTACTTTGCTGAAAGTGTTTGTCAGTGCTAAGAGTGCTGTAGTGGAGTCATTAGAGCTTTTATGTATAGGATCATCTTGTCTGTGAACATGTGTAAATCGACTTCTTTGTTTCTGTTTGTATCTCTCATTTCTCTCATCATATTTCTCTAACCAAGATGTCACTGATATATTAAAAAGGAGGGGAGAAAGTAGACACCCTTGTCTCACTCCAGATTTTAGTGGAAATGCTTTCTTTGTTTAATTGTACCATTGTGTGTTGGTTTGTTCCATATGGCTTTTATCTAATATAATCCTTTATTGGATTCTATTAAATGCCTGTTCTACATTGAGATGATCATGTTGTCCATATCCTTAAGACTATTAATAGGTTATATTTATTGATTTGCATATGCCAACGTATCTTTTTATCCTTGGAATGAAGCCCATTTTGGGCTAGCATAGGTGCAACCTAGCATGAGGTGCAGCATTGGCCACTTCTGGACCACAAGCTCTGTTTGCTGATCCTGAGGAAACTTCCAGAAGATTTTGACTCAATTAGCTATTCTCTTCTTAATCACAGCTGATTCTTTAGTTCCAACTGACTAGAACCACAGATTATTAATACAGAATAATACATAAACAACCTTGATAGATTTCCTCTTTCTAAAACTTCACAAGTCTGGCCTCCATCATCTGCACTGCTTTCAGCATTATTGTCTAAGTTCCCACAGTGGCTTATTTGAGCTTTGAACAGTCTAGCCCAAAATCAAAGTGCAATCAGGTCTGTCAGCATTTCACACAAACCTGGTACCAACCTGAGTCTTAGGGTTTCTATTGCTGTGATAAAATATCATGACCAAACAATTTGGAGAAGAGTGTATTTTAGTTTATAGCTTTAATCCTCCTTCATGGGCAGTCAGGGCAGGAGCTTCAGGCCGAAACTGCTGATGCAGTGGTGGAGGAATGCTGCTTATTGGCTTGCTCCTCATGGCTTTCTTAGCCTGCTTCCTTATATAATTCAGGACTACCTGCCTAGGGGTGGAACCACCTGTGGTGAACTGGTTCCTCCCATATCACTTATTGATCAAGAAAATGCTCTACAGACTTGTCTCCAGGCCCATTTTGTGGAGGTGTCTTCTTTGTTCTGTTCTCTCTTCTCAGATGGATGGGTTTGTTGGCTGAAACCAGCTAGTGAATCTCTTCTGTCGGATTTCAGTGACACTGCATCTGCTTACTTTCTAGTCCCTTTCCTTGCTGCTGTTTCTGGTCTTGCTAGTAAGATGTGTTTCTTGAAGGCAGCAGAGAGCTGTTATTAAGTACAGTCCACTAGCATGTGACTTGAGGGGAACTGATAACAGTAGCACTCAGAGACATTGTGCAAGGTGTGTGTTGTTCCTATCATTTGTTGTTTTTGAGTGTTTGGTGCTCTGCTGTTGTAGTGTAGGTTTTTCTTTCAGTGACCTTGTAGATTTCTTTTTAATTAAAAAATGTTTGCTTCCGTGCTTTTTAAAACAATTTAATAATTAAAATACTAGTATTTATGTGTAGAAACATTTTGTCTATGCATCCATATGTGTACCACGTGTGTACCTGGTGCCTACAGTGCCAGAAAAAGGTATCGTATAACCGGAAACTGAAGTTACAGACGGGTGTGAGCTGCCACATAGATGCTGGGAACCAAATCTGGATCCTGCTGAGCCATTTCCCAACCCCAATTTAAAATCTTTAAATAATATGTTGTGAAATGGTCTTAAAACTATTTTCAAAATAAAGTTATTTCAAGAAAGTTAAAGAAACATTTATCCACATTTGAAATTGTTAATATTCTCACTGATTCTTACCTAAGCTTGAAAAATATTGTATATATCGTTGTTTTAGAACAAATTCTGCTTAAATATAGTATATTCCTACTTTAAAATTTTTGCATATTATAATGTTTAGCTATTTAATATATCGGAGTGAAAGTTGGAGCTTCATTAAATGCTTATTTCTATTGGCCAGGATTCTGAGTTTAAATTTGTACATTGTGCAAGTTTCATTTATTTAATTTCTTGGATTTTGATGTGATAAATATGAACATCAGTTGTTGGCAAAGCTTTGTTCTTAAAATTGCCATTCATAAGAAGCGTTGTTCTTTAAATACATAGACTAAAGATTTTGTTTGGACTTTGAGCAAAACACAAATTGTAGGTGATTCATTATCAGAACAATTCAAAGTAATTATAGGACCTTAAATTGATTACTATTTAACCATCAAAAGTTTGCCAGACATTTTTAGTGTCTTGTAGCTGATGTTAGCCTAGCGGAGAGAGAAGTCGTGTTGTTTTTAATTGTTTTGTCTATTAGTATTCACTGCACATTTTTGTTACTCGTGTTCTCTGATTATACATGGAAGCATGTTAATGGCTCCCTTTGATCAGCTGAAAAAGAATAACATTTGTAGGAAAAAGTTTGATGGTATTAGTGTGGGGAAATATGTCTTTTGTTTTAAGTTGGGTTAGTCTTCAGTAGTTTTATTTGGAGTGGTTTTTGTTTGTTTGTTTGTTTTTGTTTTTTGATTTTCAAGATAGGTTTCTCTAGTCCTGGTGGTCTTCGAAATCACTCTGTAGACCAGGCTGGCCTTGAACTCGCTGAGATTCACCAGTTTCTGCCTCCAAGTTCTGGGTTAAAGCCTGGCTGGAGTTTTCTTTTGAGTTAGAATATATATGAGTCAAATTTTATATTTTAGAATGCTGTCTATGAAATAAAAGATAAAAACCTTATTTAAAATTTAATATTTTGAAAAGTGTTTGCATGT
This sequence comes from Microtus oregoni, assembly GCF_018167655.1. NCBI lineage: Eukaryota > Metazoa > Chordata > Mammalia > Rodentia > Cricetidae > Microtus > Microtus oregoni. Next base: position 8,044,488 of record NW_024543830.1, on the reverse strand, counting down.
ACTCTGAATAATGTTTTCCTTTGTTGCTTTTACCTGGTAAGTTTCTACATAGTGAACTGTGGACTTGACTGGGTTTTGTGTCATCGTTGACAACAGAATAAGTAATTCATTAGTTAGCTGAAAGCCAGCTGATGTCTAAATATCATGCTTTGCTCCTAAAATGTCTACTGTATTCCTTAAATTTTCTTTTGTCTTTCTATCACACTAAAATGAAATTTTACATGGTCTTACAGCATCTTTGCTTGCCTTCCTTCAGTGATTGCTAGCTCTCCAATTGCATCCTGTAGCATCAACTTTCTAAACTCTAGCCACAGCCAGGCCCTTCACTTCCCTCCAGGCCATTGCATTTGTTTTTCCTTTACTGGGAATTTTCTTCTTGGAGGTCTATTCATCAGAGACTTTCGTGTGGTCAGGGTTCATCACTTCAGAAACACTTTATCAGGTTATAAAAAGAGCCTTTCTTCTGGTGTGTTTTCCATCCTTAGTATTCAGTATCCTATTTCTCAACTTGAGTTTCTTCATAGCAGTTTTCCCCATTTAAATGGCCTTATTTATTACAAGACCAAGTATGTTATATGCCATGTTTATGGATATCTGTCCTTCAGTATAGCAAATTTTTACTGTTTGTAAAAATGAATGTCTGTCTTACATAGTTACTATGTCCACATTTCCTTTTTGATTCTCACTTCTAGCTCTAAAAGAAAAATCTGATAGTTGTATTTGCCTCTAATAATTTCAATGAAAAAATAGTTTTGTATAATGAAGGAACTATAAAAGGTAGAGCTATGTGTGTCCTAATGTAGATTTTGGTGTGTTCTTAATTCAGATCATTAAAAGTATAGCATATTAAATTGGCAGCATAGAGGATCAGAGTAATATGCAAGTGTATAAGAGAACCATTAATTACATGGAATTCTCTACAGCTATTAAAACCCCATGAAAAAACTGCTCTTTATGAACGGATATGGAAAGACTAATAAAGAATAGTACAAGACTGTAGTGCCCAGTCAGAGCAGTTCGTGCATTTTGTTTATGCTGTGCTACTAAGAGAAAATAACAATGGATTCCTTATGTATTTATTAAAGCTCTGAGTGTGTAAGAAGCTAGTGAAAAGTGATTATAGATCTAGGTGATGTAAAGGGAGTGAGGATGGATAAAATATATGGTGGATACTTTCTATGTTGTCTTGATTTTTACAATTATTAATTATTAAATTATTGATTCAAAATTTTTAACAAAAATAAAAGTAGAAACTATTATGTTAGATATAGTAATTTCTAAGATCTATTTAAGATTCATGTGTTCATTTAAAAAAGTTTTGCTCTTTCCCCAATCCTGTCTCTTTTTATCCCCCTCTTACTCAGTGGAGTAGGTCGGAACTGGGGCTGGGCGTCTGCAGGTAGCAGCATTCTGGCTGAATTTGGCACACTGCATATGGAGTTTGTCCACCTCAGCTACCTGACTGGTGACTTGATTTACTACAAAAAGGTTAGTTATCAAAGACTCTTACAAATTTCCCAAAACATCGTAATACTTTCACAATTTTTTAGAACTTTTGTTTTTATTGCTTTTTTCTCTTTCAGTTTTTAAAATCCCTTTCTACTTAGAATATATTTAAAAAAGTATTTATTCAGAAGTTTATATTAAAATATATATTCCCTTTTATACTCATGGTTCTGAACTCCCTGGCCCACATGTTAAGACAAGAAAATAAATTAAAAGTTTGATAATTACAAAGGAAGAGAGAAAATACTGCTTATTCATAGAGTATATGATTATTCTACTGAATCTTTTAAGACAGTCTTGGTGGGGATTGTTTTTTGTTTGTTTGTTTGAAAAGAGGTTTTTTTTTTTTTTCTCATTTCCTTTTTGGTGAAGTAGATCTTCTCCCAGGGTCTTGCACACACCGTTTATTGACTCTCCTACTGAGCTAACCCTAAGTGTTAGGACACTGACTATTAAAATCCAAATGGCTACTGTGAGTGCAAAACTCAGCTCAGAAGATCTAAGAGGTGCTTTTTCTAGAATCAAATGTGAACAGCCTTAGCCTGTAGGAACTCAGATTCAGGTTATTGCTGCTTCAACATAGTAACAGTTTCGTGAAATTTTTATAATAACAGAGCACAATAAAACATGAGTGAAAACCTCTGTTAAAATACTTTGGGAACATCAGGCATATGAGTTACAGCTAAATGGGGAGCTGTCTTTCTCAGATGCTAATTGGTAGCACTCTTAGCCTTTGGGCTGGTGGAAGCCAGGGTCTGTCAGGACACAAGGATGTTAGGCTACACACAGAGGGAAGCAAGGAATGGCTGTCTAGATGGTTTAGTTCTAAACCCAGAACATTCCAGCACTCTAATTAGGATGTTTTAACTAGTTAATCATCCTTATAGAATCTTTAACATGGGCAGGACTATGTTTTTCTTCCTAAGTTCACATTAGAAACAAACATTTAATTTGGGGGGCTATAAAATATCAGTGTAGACTTAAAATCCTTAGCATCCATCTGTATCAGCTGTACAGGGTAAGAAAGTGTCATTTTATAAAGATGGCATGTATGATAAGAACAAACTAGTGTTTAGCACAAATTTAAAATCTGTGGAGGTAAGTTCATGGTGCGGATAGGGTGGCAGGTGCGGATAGGTGAGTGCTTTCAGACTAGAGGGAAGTAGTGTGCTAAGGAGCTAGGAAAGAAAGCTTGCAGCAGTTCACAGTGCCAGCTTCAGTGAGGTAAGAAGTGACACGTGTCCCTGTGGCCGACAGTGCTAGCCTCCCATCTCAGTTGGCCAGGGAGAAGCAAGGGCTGGAAACCGCACTTAGAGTTGTGTTCAACCTCAATCTTTTATGTCAAAGCTTTCTTGTGAATTTTTGGGTCAGGAAAACAGAGGAGAGTCAGTGTGGTGGTATAGAACTATAATCCTGGCATTCGTAATATTAAGGCACATTAATCTGTTTATACCAGTGTGGACTGCATGCCGAGTTTAAGAGTCCTTACTCTCCCCCACAAAGGGAGGAAGTTGATGAATGATGACGAATAATTCTTGTAAAAGGCATAAGTACAGAATTTATAAGAGATTTATCAGAACAAAAGGGGAAGGCCATGGAATGTGATAAACAGTAGACCAAAACAATAAATAAATAAAAATACTGACCAGATATCACCATAAGAAAAGCATGGATTCCCTCATGCCCCAGCCTGTGTAGAATAAGAATAGAAATGAACTAAAATGGTAGAGTAAGATGTGATATCAGTGCCAGAGCCGAAGAAAGCATTTCCACCCAAGAGAAGACCAAAGTGGAAGCAACACAGGAAAGATGGGGCTTGAAATATGGAGGGAGGGACTTAGAAGACAGAGGAACTAAAAACAGTGAGCGTGAAATAGTGCACTGAGAAACACAGAGTTAATATTATCCATCATTTCAGATGTCAAAAAGCAAGTTTCTCATCTTTCCTTACATCATTTAGAAGTGTCTAAAAGCACTTGTGCGTGATGGTGACATTGTATATGAAAGCATTCTTGAGTTCCTCAGTACCATGCCAACGCCAGCTAAAGAGAACATGATGAGAAGCTTTGTGGTAAAACTATTGATGTTCTCAAGTTCAGAAAGCTAAAGTATATATACACACTTGTGAGAAAGAATGTATTCTAAGTCACTTATACTGTCCTGGTCATCAGTCATATGTAAGGCAGCATGGCTACGATACTTACTCAAAATTTGAGTGATCAAAACTTTAGGTATCAATAACTTTTCAAAGAACTAAGAATACAAGAAGTCGAATACCTTTCCTGCTGCACTGGCTGCTCCCCATGCCTGAGAGTGCCTGTCAGATCTGACTGGCCTGCAGACAGCTTGAAGGCAGCCTTTGGGAAAATCATCAGCTTCCAAGTATAGTTTGTTATTCTTTTTCCTCCCTTAACTTCAGGGAGATCTCTAAGAATTTACATAAAATTGATGTTTCTCATGGTCATATCTGTATAATAGACTGAGAATGTAAAATATTTTGTGAGCTTTTTTATTTCATTACTTTTATTGTTTGTTTTTTTTTGTTTTTTTTTTTTGTTTTGTTTTTCGAGACAGGGTTTCTCTGTAGCTTTGGAGCCTGTCCTAGAACTAGCTCTTGTAGACCAGATTGGCCTTGAACTCACAGAGATCTGCCTGCCTCTGCCTCCAGAGTGCTGGGATTAAAGGTGTGCACCACCACCACCCAGCCTATTGTTTGGTTTTTAAATACTGATATGTCATCTAATAAAACCAATGAATTGTTTAAGAAACAGAAACCCTCCTGTCCACCACACATGTCAAGGTAGAAGGTGGGTGTAGGTTCCATATGATAGAAAAATCACAGAGCATAGGCTAATAGAAAGCCTTGATGACATCTGTTTCTCTTAATTACATTCTTATTTCATTTTGATTAGGTCATGCACATTCGGAAACTACTCCAGAAAATGGAACGCCCAAATGGTCTTTATCCAAATTATTTAAACCCACGTACAGGGCGCTGGGGTCAGTGTAAGTATTTCTAGCGCAATTGCTGATTTGTTAAAAGGTTGTTTGAAAAGTCTTTGCTTGATGTGGTGAAAGGTGCACCATGTGGAATTCAAACCCCGAGTCCAGACCTGATACTACCAGTGCTGCTTCCGTCCCTTAGTTTCTGATCCTTTGAAGCTACTTGAGTTTTTATTTGTAAAAAGGAAGCATTGGTAAAGTGTCTCACAAGGATATTTTCTTTTATGTATTGTAAATGCTTTGCTGAATAAGTTATGATGGATATTACATAGTAATTAATCTTACAAGTAAGAACACTATGAGGAGTTCAGAATAGATGTAACTATTTAAATTACTGGAAAAGAGGACAGTTGCCATTGGATAGACTAGGCCTATTTGTTCATTTAAGAAAAAGGTATCACACATTAGTTATTGTATGAGACTAAAGATAGAAAAAGAATGAGTGTTTGGTCTGCTTTGGGGGAGTTCCCAAGCTAGCAGGGTAGGTAGAAACACAAAGAGATTGGACTATAATGTGGCAAATGTAACAAAGAAGTGTGCTCGTTATATGAAACTGGCAGAAATGCCTGCTCTGCCTGCTGGAGAAAGGTTTTGCTTGAAGAGGTTAATAGTATCGGGGCTTTAGAATTCATCTTTGAAGGTTTTGAATCTTAAACAGTAAATGTTCATGCGGAAATGTTGAACTTAAAATTTTAGTAATTAAAGTTTTATAAATGCTATTTTCTTAAAGTAAAGAAACTAAAATAAATACAAGTAAAAACTTTGTCCCTTATAAGTCAGTGTCTGGGGTAATTTTGAAAATAATAATAGTGCAATGAAGTAGTAAATGAGAGACAAAGGTAATGATCATTTAATTTTAAGTACTGGAAGCACTGCTAGCTCTGCCAGTGGAAACCATGCGAGTCTGAATACCGGAGCTGGAAGATGTTTGCCATGGATTGTCTTGCAGGCTCCTTTTCAGGAAATTGCTTATGGACCCTGGTCATGTATTTTCCCTTCTCCGTTCTCTTTACTTTGAAGAAAATAGAAGAGCTAATGTTCATACTGAAAGGATATTTTTGAAAAAGCAAAACGTTGAGACCTGTGTTTATAAAACAAAATGTAGTTTTCTTAATGCTATATATGAGTGACTGGATTGGATGCCTACTTAGTAATTTCAGTGAATCAGATTGTAGAATTACAGTACCAGACATGAATTCCTTCCTGTTGAGCAAGCTTTAAGTCCAATTAGACAACTATCTGGTTATTCCCAAGGTCAAAGTCCCACCTTCATACCATGTGGCTCTCTTGTGGGTCCGGTCATTGTGTGGTTCATTGACATTACAGCTGGGTAGAACTGCCAGTTGTTTCTCTACCACTGTCCAATGCTGTGAGAGCCATTCCCCAGGGAGGAGGCTTCCCCGTTGGTTCCTGCTTGATTCCTTTAAGTCCTTTGAAGAGTGTGGTGTCTTCAGTAATTTCTGGAAGAAAACAGAAATTGCATTGGTTTAGGAACTTGACAGTAAAAGGTTCTTTTAGAGAAGCATCTGTGCTTACCACTGTAATACCGACATGCTTTTTCGTTAATAAGTGATAAAGAAAAAAAAACTTGATAAGCACTTGAAAAACTCTTGTATCATTTATGAAACTGATTTTAAAATGGATTTTAAAAATACAACCAAATTTAAGAGCCTGAACTACAATACCCTTAGATGAATATCCGGGCCTATAGATTCCTCAATATGATACCAGTGCTAGATAACCATAGGAAAATAAGTTAGACTTAAATAGAAATTAAAACTTTTGTGCATTGAAGGACTCTATTGTGATTTAGAGATAACCTACCAAACAAGAGTAACATATATAGTGGGGATATGTTTCTATAATATATTAACTCCTACAGGTCAACAAGAAGGCAACATAATTGAAAAATAGACCAAGTGATTTGGATAGTTATTTTTCCCAAGAAGATATGCAGATGGGAAAGAAGTAAATGAAAACGGTTTGTGTCTTCATGGAAATGCAAATTAAAACCACTGTGAGATACCTGCCATTTCACAGCTTCTGTGGTGGCTGTATTCAGAAGTAAGCCTTGGCAAATGTGGAGAAATTAGAGCACTTGTCGTTTCTGGTGGGAACAGAAAACCTTGCAGCCAGGGTAAAACCGGGGCAGTTTCCAAAAAGGCAGTCCGAATACCCTAATGAGTAGCCACCAAATGCACTGAAAATAGACTCAGGTGCTTATGTCCAAGTGTTCCTAGAGCCAGGAGCTGTGCTCTGCTAGAGGTTCAGTTGCTGGAGGCTCTGGCACAAAGGTGATGTAGTGGAGCATTTAGGAAGTGAAAAGCTTCCAGGGATGGGTAGTGAGTGTAACTACTGTCATTGACTGGAACACTTTCAGTGGTACACGTGCACAAGGTCATTGAGTCGTTGGATCCAGTCTCCAGGTTGTGTGGAAGAGGTAGCTTTTATGAGGATGGGTTGTTGTGGAGTAAACCCGCCCCTATCTACCAGCTCCCAGAGGATTGCTTGTTAAGTTGTAGTATAGTCAGATTGCCTTCACCAAAGTTGAATAGATGCTGACACCATGATCTCTAAAATTGTGAACTAAATAAACCTCTTTTCTTTATTAGTCCTAGCTTTACATATTTTTTTTACAGAAGCAGAAAATGGGTGTAATCCAAGTGGCTTACTAGTGAATGAATAAACAAAATGTGGTATAAGCATACAGTGTAATATTATTACTCAGTAATTTTTAAAAAGAAATGATACATGCTACAATATATGTGACCCCATTGAAAACATTATGCTAAATGAATAGAGACAGCCACACAACACAAACTCACATATATCATATCAATATGTGTGTGTGTGTTTGCACTTATGCCAGTCTCAGATTCGTAGAGATAAAATGTAGGTGGAGGCAAGCAGAAGCTTTAGTGACAGAGAAGTAGAACTAGATTACATCTGTAACCCAGCAGTCCAGGAGCAGAGGCAGGAGGACTTTGAGCTACAGAGTGAGTCTTAGTACAGTCTGGGCTTTATGTGAAACCATGTCTCAAAACAAAACCAAATTGAAGGTCAAGGAAAAGGAAAGACAAGGAACAACTTGAAGATGGTCCAGGCCCTTATTCTATATTTTTGCAGGGAGTGGGGAGGGTGGTGAGATAAGGTGTCTCTGAGAATCAGAGCCTTGTCTGCTTAGAAGCTGGGGTAGGTAGGGGGCAAGTGCAAGGGTTGAAGAGTTTCTTTCTTTCTTTTTTTTTTCTTTTTTTTGGTTTGCAGTTGGCTGTTACTGGTGGTAACCAGTGAGCAGTCAGTTAAAGGTTAGGCGATCTCTAAGTACTTCTCCTGACTGGCCATTACCAGGTCCACAGGGAGGGCAGTTGAGAATCTAGAGAAACAGGTTCCTTTACTCCTAATTGCCATATTCCTGTAGTTCCTGGAATTGCCATAGTTGAACCAAAAGAGGTTTTACATGACAGCTCAGTACAGTGGGTGAAGAGCATGGAGAGTAGTTTGCAGGGTTTTCAGTGCCTGGTGATGCAGTTTCAGGAACAGGTAGTGCTCATGTCACCCACTGGCCGCAGCCAACATCACTGACTAGCACACTTCCAGTGGTGCCAGTGGCACCGTTTGTGTCGCGCATAGACCACCACAGTAAAAGCCCTAACAAAAAGAGAACTCATTTGCCACTGTTTTTCTCCACAAAATGAATTGAAATTACTTTACAATATATTCATCGTCAGCAGTTATTAATTTTGACAATGCTACAGAAAGCACTGTTCACTGGGTGTTTTGGCAGGCAGATTTTAAAACCTTAGCAAACTGGCCTCATATTCTGCTAGCAGCTGCATTCCCTACTAAATTGTCTGATTTGTTCTTTCTTGTGTTTTTGTATGTTTTATATCAGCTCTGGAAAGTATCAAATTCCATAATTATCTTTGAGCAGTATACATCTGTCATATCTATAAATAGGCTGCAAAACAAACATTTAATTGAACTGAAAGTTAACCATTTAGCTTTGGCTAACTGTATTATAATTAGAGTGATGATAATGTCTGATATGCACATAGCAATCAGAGAGTAATTGCTAGTAATTATTCTCAGGATAAGGACTTGGCAACAGATTTAAAAGAATATCGCAAGGAACCTAAATTTATAGGCAAATCATTGGTTCTCTTCCCTTTTTATTTCAGTTCTCTCATTTTTAAAGTACAATGATTAGCCGAGGGCATTTAATGATTTCAAGTGAAACCAATCTAGGAAACCAGTCACTACCAGTTCATTAAGTTTTATATTACTAACTTTAAAATTGTGGAAAGATTAGAATGGGTTCAATTCCTCGCAACCACATGGATCCTCACATCCATTTGTAACTCATGTCCCAGGAGATCTAACATTTTCTGAACCCTGCAGGAACTGTACGCATGTGGTTCATAGACACACATGCAGACAAAACACCCATACACATAAAAGAAGATTTAAAAAATGGAAAAACAATAATAGACAAAGCCTCTCACTGCCTGCCGTGATGCGGAGCTTACTCGTTTTCCACTTTACTACTTCTTTACCATTAATAAATCTTTCCTGATGGCAACACTAGCTCTGAAGTGTACTCCTTTGTAACTTTGTATCGTGATACATTACCATTCCACAGTGTTATTTTTCACCAAAATATTGTTTTCTTGAATTTGTCTTCAGCACATTTCTTTGACTGCCTGAGTTCAGTCCCTAGAACTCACTGTGAAAGGAGAGAACCAGCTCCTAGAGCTTGTCCTCAGTCATATGTTCATACCATAACCTCACACCCACACTGATAATGGTAATCAGAACTGAAATTGAAAGAAAGGTATGTTCTGGTTTGAACTGTTGAGTACACTATCCAGATATATGATGTCTTAGAAAAATTGGGAATTTCATCACAATGGTCATAGTTGCTGGGAAAGCTGTGAGACCATCAGCATCTGTTTATTTTTTTGAAAAACTTGCTTTCTAGGCCATTCTTTTGCTTATCTTTTAGTCTCACTTAGCTGTACTCAGTCTTTGTGAATTTGCTCTTTATCCCTGATTTTCTTTGCCGTCTTCCCAGTGCTGTGGTGTGAAATACCATCTACATTCTGACTGTTGGGTGACACTATTTCTGAGGAGATAAATACTATCTTACCCTAGATAGGGAACCAAGGTCAGACTAAAGTAAGGATACCACTGAAGGTGAATTTTATTGTGATTACCTAGAGAAAAATGGGTGAGGGGCAGAAATGACTCAAAGACAGCTGCATCACCAAAAGCCTAGCGCAGCATGGTAAGAACTCATGGGAACTTCAAGGGTATTTTACAACTTGCAGGTAACTCAAAAGCTTGGAGACTTTTTCACTGAGGCAACACAGGTGGTCTGAGCCTCTTCCAAGCATCTCTGCTTCCTCCAGGCAGCTCTGCTTTAGAATAGTATATTATTTGTATTTTGATAAATAAAGCTTGCCTGAAGACCAGAATGTGAAACAGCCACACTAACCAGGCATACAGGCCAGGCAGTGGTGACACACAGCTTTAATCCCACCACCCACACTAGTTAGACATAGAGGCCAGGCGTTGGTGGTGCCTGCCTTTAATCCCAACACTAGAGAAGAATATAAGCCAGGAGGAGACAACTCTCAGTATCAGTCTGAGGATTCGTGGAGGCAGTATCATTAGTTTCCGTCTGAGGTATAAGTAAACGCTAGTGGCTGGTCACTTTGCTTTTCTGGTCTTCAGGTTGAACCCCAGTATCTGTCTCTGGGTTTTTATTATTTGTGCTACACTGCTTGCCTGCTTCTTCTAGGGAGCTTCGCCGGTCTCTGTTTCTTCTAGGTGGCCCAGCCTGAACCTCTTCTAAGAAATTCAGCTTGTCTGAGAGTGTCTCTCAGCAGTTCTTCCTGCTTATACATGCTTGGAGAATGAGAGTGCTAATAAATCTGGTCAGTTTTAGGGACTTCCTGAAGTCTGTAAGTTGTTTACTTCCTGAGCTTATTAAGGAGCTTTTCTATAGGATGGAATGTTTCACCTCCTTTTAGAATATCCTTTGTTTTAACTCCTCCCAAAATAAGACGGTTTTGTTTGTGAGGAAATTGCCACATAACACTGACAAATCTCGGATTTAGAGTGCCAGTCTTCTGTTATCCTTGACCTCCAGTTGTTATTGAAATATCCAATAACCACTTCAAGTGTACGTGAATATCATAACCCAGTTCTTTATAGTTCTTGATGTCACCAGGTGTTTCTTTAGTTCTTTGGTTTCAGTTAATGACTTTTCTATTCTTATTTATACCATAAATCTTAGTGCTATTTTTTATTTCATTGTCTTACACCCAACCTCCAGTTCTTCAGCAAATTATTTTCTGTTTACTTTTGAAATGTACCTGGAATCTAGGTACTGTTTACCCTGAGCTGAGTTACTCCCTTTTATTTATATTTTCGTGACCATACTTTTTATGGATTAATTACAAACAATGCTCTTTAAAATGACTCCTATGTTAAAGTCTTGGTTACCAGCAAATGTGTTTGTGTGAAAAGAGTGTATCCCAAGGGCTCTGACCTATCTTATTGATAAAGCCCTTATGTAGACAGTAGCATTACTGGGAGGTGGACAGAAGTAGCCACAGGACTTAATTGGAGGGAGGAGATCACAGCAGGCGTTCCTTGGAAAGATCTACCCTGTGTCTGGCCCCATTTTTTTCTCTGACTGCAATGAGGTCAGCAGTAGGGTTCAGCTACAGGCTTCCTGCCCTGATCTTCTCGCCACAGTACAGAAACTGGAGTCAGTGACCATGAGCTGTAACCTTGACACTGTAAAAATAAGTCTTCCTTTAAAGTTGTTTCTTTAAGTATTGGTAATAGTGATGATAAACTAACAGCAACTCCTAATTGGTCTTCCTGAGACTGCCTTCAATCTATTCTAATATAAGAGCCAGTAATTTTTTATTTTATAAATTGTGCTACATTGTATGATTCTATGGTGACTTTATTTATTACTATCCAGAGTATAAGCTAAAGTCCTTATAGCCTTCTTTGACCTCTCTCCTATTTTTTGTGGTCTACCTTCATTGACAACTCCCTTTGGTTCTTGAGTATAGCAAGCAAGTTTTTATCACAGAGCCATTGTTCCTACCACTTGTGCTTAGACCAATCTTCCCAGAGATACTCATATGGCTCACCCTCTCACTTTCTACAGATGGTTTTATTTAAGTTACCTTAGAGATAAGAGTCTTTCCTGCTTACCTCATCTAAAATGTTGCTCTTAGCCTGACTACCAGATCCATAGGTTGTACACTCCTTTGTTCCTGGATAATTACTGAGAACACAGAATTTGAGCAGAATAGCTGGGTTTGACTCATGTCTGCTACATTCTAGCTTTGTAACCTGATTGATTACTTAACTACTTTGCATCTGAGTTTCCTCCTCTGTACAATGTGGACAGTATCAGTGTAATACACTTTATGGTATTATTGTAAGGATGAATTGGCTTATGTATAAAGTACTTGAAATAGTATCTGATACATAGTAGTCCTTATTGTTTGCTCTTTTATCTTACTTATTTTTTTATCTCTCAACATAATACAAGATCCATAAGGCAGAGTGTTTTGTAAGTTTTATTCGCTGTTTATCCCTAGTGCCTAGGACAAGGCTTGGTACATTGAGGCCATTCAAGAAATGTATAGTGAGAGAGTGAAGAGAAATTTTAGTTATCATCTTACTTTCAGACTTGCCTCTCTCATGTTTGCCTGATGAACAGCTCATAGTTCTGAATAGTCTATGCTGATTCATTGATTGATCTGCAACTTAGATAAACTCGTGAGGTAAATGCTCTTTTTCTTTTCCTGTCTGTTGGTGGAGAAAATAAAGTGTGGAGAAAATCACGTCCTTTACACAAGGTGATGCAGGTAGTGAGCACAGAGCAAAGCGGGGTTAGCAAAGCAGACTGATAGCTGCAGAGGTCATGCTCTTACTGTTCTGTGTGTGCCACCTTCCAGGACATTACACCATGCTTCATTTTTTTTTTTTGCTTGTGCTTGCTTATCTGCAATGTCTGTTGTGACCTTCTCCCTTGTCCCCTATTCTTTAAATGTTCGTATTATCTCCATAGTAGCAGTGTCTGTTAGTAGGTATGCCTGAGATTAATTTGTGTCTCCCAGTTTAGCTTTTCCCTGGATTTCCTATTACCTGATTGCATTTTTTGTTAGCTCCATTTAGATATGTAAATAGCATCCCAAAATTCAGCAGACTAGTTGTAATCCCTTCCCTTTCAGCCATTTCCTTCAGTATTCCTAGGTTCAGTGAGGAACACTGTTTATCACTCCACTGCAGTTGGAAAGTTGGCATCACTCAGAATTTTCCCCTTTTAGTGAGCACAGCTAATAGGTAGCACACAGGAGTGTAATAGTCAAGAAAGATGGTTAAATTATTTTAAGAAATCCATGTGTATCAAATGCTAAGAGGCAGGCACAATTGGAGGGTAAAAGTTATAAATAAGAAGGGAGATCCCTCATGGGAAGAGGCTGCAGAGGTCAGGGTTCCGGCCAGAGGACTGCTGTAGAGAAGAGGTGCTCCGTCCTCTTAGTAGTTGAAAGGATAAGGAAGAGTGCGGACAATGAAGGACTTGTTTTCTTCCTGCCTTCAGTTTTCTCTATTTTCTCCCTGGCTGTTGGGGAAGATAAGGTAGAACAATGGGGACTTAGGTTTCAGAACTCTGCTTTAGGTTCAGGAAAGAACGCTAATCAAGTAGTCATGAAGAAGATGATAGGCAGAGGCAGGTGGATCTCTGTGAGTTTGAGGCCAGCCTGGTCTACAGAGCCAGTTCGAGGACAGCCAAGGCTACACAACTCTTTTTCAGTGACCTATACCATTATGGCACGAAAAGTAATCTCCTATGTGGCCTTTAGCCCCCAAAGACAAAATACTAGTTGTCTGCTGCTAAGTAGCAAATCACCATAGAACTCCTTGGCCTTAAACTTTACCTGGACCTGGCTAATGTGAGAGAGAACTGTGGAGAGTGGAGATAATCGCTGAGAATAACGGAAAATAATTATCCCAGAACTGAAAATAATCAATCTTTAGTTTGAATAGTGCCTGGAATACCAGGGTGTGATACTTAAATGTAGCTAGTGTTAAAATGAAAACTCTAAAATTTGAAAAGTGAAGTTGAATGCGAGAAAATGGGATTACACTGAAGCTGCAAAATGGCGACAGGTTTTGTATAGGAGGGTGGCACTTTCAGGACACGGAGGAGAAATTGCTTCTGTCTTTGAACTTAACACTCATACACTATAAAATGTACTGGGAATATAGTGAAAGTATTCCAGACAGCAAGGTGTTTTGTGTGGCATACTGTTTCTAGGAGTTTATTTAAGAATGTTCTTCAGAAAATCCTATGTAGACTAAGATGTAGGATTGAAGATATAATAGGTCTAACTATGGAGAGCAAGAAAAAAGAGATCTTCCAGTCAGTCACAGCTATGGAGGGTGCCTTGGTGCGGGAGAATTGTATGTATTCTGTCAATCATGTCTTAAATAAATGCTGATTGGCCTGGCAGGAAGTGTAGGCGGGAAAATCAGACAGAAAGTAAAAATGATGCAATGAGAACAGAATTCTGGGAAGGAGAATGTTGATTCCTCCCAGTCCTGCGCAGACCACCGAGGAAGCAGGATGTGACCTGCCAGCTGAAAAAGGTACTGAGCCATATGGCAAAAGTAGATCAGAATAATGGGTTAATATAAGCTACAAGAGCTAATAAGTACCCCGAGCTAATGGGCCAATCAGTTTTATAACTTATGGAGATCTCTGTGTGATTTTCTTTGGGGCTTGCTGGCTGTGGGGTACCAGGTGGGACAGAAACCCCAACAAGCAGGCCCTGTCCATGTAACAGTACCTAGAGCTGATCAGGCTGGAAGGGCAATGATATATGCCATTGTTGAGACGCTAGACAGTAATGAACACTAAAGATGATAAACACTAGGACGGTGACCAGAAAATCAAAAGAAAACCAAGAGCTATGGAAGAAAGCAACAATTAAGCAGATAAACCTCATGATACTTAAGTTTTTTGGTGGAGTGTGAGACAAGATGAGGGAGAGGGAAGATGCAGCAGTTCTGTACGAATCAAAGAAATTCAGACATAGGGGCTGGAGAGATGGCTCAGACGTTAAGAGCACTGGCTGCTCTTCCATAGGTCCTGAGTTAAATTCCCAGCAACCACATGGTGGTGACTCACAACCATCTATAAGGAGATCTAGTGCTCTCTTCGGGCAAGCAGGCAAACATACAGGCAGAACACTGTGTACATAATAAATAAATCTTTTTTTTTTAAAAAGAAATTCTGACATAACTGCAAAATTGTGACTGTAAAATTGATAGTAGTATTGTGCCTGCATTTTGACCCATTTGTTTCAGAATAGCTCCTCGCCATATGGAGCACGGCTGTGTCTACGCTTTGTACTAAACAGTGCCCATTGTGCACATCCGTTGCAACTCTTCTCTCCACTCATTCATTTCTGTATTGTTTAAGTATTTATATTCTTAGACTGTTATGCCTTTTGTGATCATAAAATATTAATGTTAGGAGTTTTTTAGCAAAAAAAAGTATAATTTACCATATAGCCCATCATTGTTTGACCACCATAAGATTCTTAAATGTGGACATACATGTTCTATATTGTTACCTATTAGAAATGTAGTCGCAGACGTATTCAGTGTAAAATTGAGTGAGCTATCATTTTATAAGCCTGTCTTTTCCTCCAACCATCTTCTATGATACTCAGTTAACTTTAAGATTCTCAAGCAAAGGAACTTTCCTTTACATATTTAGGTAGAAAGCAAGAGAACAGTTCTTAGCAGCATTAAGTTAATAGATCTTAGTTAAAGGTGATGGACATTTTATATTCAAGAACTTAGAAAGTGTAGCTCTAGAGATCAGAGAAGTGGTTCTCGTTAGGGACTGATGTGAACTCTGTTAGGCTGCTGTAAAGTTCTGTATTTAACTGTGTGGTTTTAGTGGTGTACATTGTGCTAAAAATTATCAACACATTTGCTTATGAGTTCAGGAAAAACAGTGAAATAAAATGACGTTTAAGGTATATGTGAAGTATAGGAGCATTCAATGTATTGCTTACGGTGTAAATGATAGCCCTTCCACCCATTTGTTTTCTACAGTAGAAGTTGATTTTGAGTTACATGAAATTACATCTGCTCAGGTAGTATATTTATGGATATGAAGTTAAAACTCAAAGCCTTTGCCCAGAGATAATCGTTAGTAATTCTTTTCAACGACTTTGTACCCTAACATTCTTTAATATATAATTTTTAGCAATGTCAGACTATAAATATTATTCTGAGCCTGCTCCTTTTTCACACTTAGCAGTGTAAAAATAGATACCCTTCAGTGTGAGATTACAGACATGTGGTTCTTTTTAATTATCATGTACTGTACTGTACTATATTTATACTCATTTTCTTTATCAACTTCAGGCTATGTTTAACTTTCTACAAGTGCAAACGATTCTGTAGTGGATGTTTTAACACCTGTATTTATGCTTTTTAGGTCATATTATAGAGTAATTCCAGAACTAGAGTCATATATTAAGTTTTGGTATCTACCTCCAGTCCTAACAGTTATGAATTATATTGTAAGCATTGGATAGTGTGCCTTTTAAAATGCTTGAGACATCTGAGGATATAGTACAGTGGTAGAATGTTTACCCTGCATATTGAAGGTCCCGGGTTCAATCGTTAGCAACACGGATGAATGGAAGATAGGTAGGTAGGTAGGTAGATAGATAGATAGATAGATAGATGATTCTCTTTCCTCCCCCCCCCCCCCCGCCACGCTTCTCTTTGTCTTTCACTCACTCACTTGTTGGGCTGTCAAGATGGCTCAGCAGCTAAGGGCACTTGCTGTGAATCCTGAAGATTGATCTTGATTGACCCATTGGTGTAAGGAGAGAATCACCCCATAATCACATGCTGTGGTATATATGTTCATTTATATACAAATAATGTAATAAAATCTAAACATATTATTGGGGACTTGCTAGATAGTAGTGGAATCTTGTTATTTTACTTGGCTTTTCTCTGGATGCTGGAGTTGAGTGTGTTTTCTTAGGTAGTGACTGAGTCTTGTTTCTTTTGTTAATTTTTGAGTTCTTCTTTCGTTTGCCTTATTTTTTTTTGCCAGAGGTCTTTACGTAGGGCATTGCCCTGTTTTCATCCCCTACATGCTGCGGTTACATTCTACTCAGTTTCTTCCTTTCAGGTTTATTTCTCTTGAGTTTAGTTTGTGTCCTAGGAAATTAAAACTTTTCCTTTATGACTCTTTCATTTTGTATTTAAGCGCATCTGCCTAGGAAATCCAGAAGTGTTCTTTATATTCTCTTCTGCTTTACTTACAGTTTTGTATCGTTAATAGTTCACAGGTATATTCTATGATCTGAAAAGATAAATTCTAGCATGCCATTTCCTGAAGCCAAATTGCAAGTTTTCCTTATAAGCTTCTGACTAGCATCCTCCCCTTCCTGTGGTATACTGTCTGACTGGCTGAAAGTTTATACATGGTGGTGTGTTTTTCTTTATGTACAGGGACAATGGGATTTTTGTGATTAAAATCCCACAATGTACAGCAAAACTGTACATTTACAAAAAAAGTGAGGTATCACAGTGTGTTTGCCTTGGTACTCTAGTTTAAAGGTGTGAGTGATAGGTAAGAATATACCTATGAAAAAGCAATGTGTACTAATAAGTGAAAAATATCAATGACAGAACTCAAAAGCTAATTATAATTAGAAAATATATTGCAACGTGATTCTTACTTTCCAAACAGGACTTTCCACTAGATGTTGTTGTCTAGATGTTTAGGAGTGAGTGTCTTTTGTTTAGTAGCAAATATAAGTGTCATTTAATGATGGCTGTGTATTTAAAGTCATTATTGTATAAAAGATAATTATTTTACTTCTACAGAAGTCTGGGGCAGGGAAACAATGTATAAACTGTATAATTTAAAATATCACTTACAGAGGAGAAAAAGATTTCCTAGAAAATTAGACACATATATAGGGAAGCCTAATGTGCTTCTACTTGACTAAGTAGAATATGTTGGAAGTAGGCATGGCAGTATGATTAATTAATCTGTTAAATATTATTGAAAACTATTATTTTAATTGTCTTTATCGTCCCTTTCTCCCACTTATGTCCTCTTTTCTCTTTTGCTACAGATCACACATCGGTTGGTGGTTTGGGAGATAGTTTTTATGAATACTTACTGAAAGCATGGCTGATGTCAGATAAGACAGACCATGAGGCAAGAAGGATGTATGATGATGCTGTTGAGGTGATTATTGCTTGAATATTTTCAAATAGTGACTATATGTATTGAATATTACATAGTGCTGAACAAATTAATGGTTTTATTGTAGGCATTTAGAAAATATATGTAATATACATAAACATGTTCATTCACCAAAGTTTGTATTTTAATAGAATATATCTACTTTAATTCTTATTTGTGACATTTTAATGAAAATTGAAGAGTGTAGTGAGTGTATATATAAAACATTGTTTAATTACAGTTAGTAAAACTACTGACTTTATCCTTACCTGCGAATGTTTCTTCTTTAAAGTGATGGCTTAAGAGATACAGAGATATATCTCTCTATACGGTGAGAGTCTTTGAGTAAAGACTTGTGATGGTGCCCACTTGTGTGGTGTTTCCCTGTGCCAGGCATTGTTCTGACCCACTTACATAGATGACTCCATTTGGTTATTGTCGTCACTTAAGACACAGTGCTCAAGTGCCTTGGTGAGGATCCCAGAGCTGAGAGTCTGGAACTGAGCCTGTCCTCTTCATCACTCTTTATATTGTTTGGTAAATCTATGACAGCTTAAAGGCCTGGAGTTAGTTCTACGAAATTTTACAAAAAAAAATTATAAGATAGAGAAATTTTAATCATTTTAATAAGTTACTGACTTTCTGATCTATTGGAAATCTGAATATTTTTGATGATTTTAATATAACACAGTCCTTCTGTTATAGTGATCTATTTTCAGCATTGTAGTTTTGTAAGTTTAAAGATCAAACCAAAGATCTTTATTACCCATTTTACATCCTTTACTTTGTTGGCAGCTGATTTCCTGCCGTTGTTTTGAGTGTGCTCTAGTGTGGGGTGAACCGTGATGCACAGTTCCTTGTTCACCAGCCCTGAGTTAAAGTTTACTTTAAACATTTCTAAAATTTTCTTTGGAGCCTTAAATTTGGAAAACTGCAAAATTTTATTTTCTCTGTGAAAATTTAAGCCTAGAAAAGTTATGATCTAAGAATTTTCTAAACTATTTTAGAATCATAGTGATGTTTGAAAATAGCTCTTAATCAGTTTCCCCAGCTTCTTAAAGAATAGAGAGTAATTTATCAGTGTCTGTACCCAGTACAAATAGCCCAAATATAATAGGTACTGTAGACACTTGAATGAATGTATTTTTGTAAAATTATGGCATTTATCACATATTAAATCATTTTTATTTTTTCGTATATTCTTAACCTAAAATGGTTTTTTACCTTTATTTTCAAAAGAAAAAAATATTTTTATTATTTTGAATTATCACTTTTAAAATAGTTTATGTTTTATATACTCATTACTTGTAATAGGTATGATTGTTTTGGAAGTTAATCATAAATATAAAAATATTTTCCATTACCATATACTATATGTACACAACTTTATGTATTTGTTTTTTCCATCCTATTTTTATTAGTTTTTACATTTAGAATGGGTTCTTACTATTTTTTAAATAATAATTGATCAAATTTCATTTCAAAATATGATCTCATCTATACAATTTTTGCGCTTTGTTATCTTCAGCAATACTCCTGTTAAGAGAGTGTTTTGAACTGTAAAATAACATTGAGTTCATAGAAGAAATAGAATTGGCTGAGTGTTTTAAGATTGCAATCTGAGTTCTATGTCACTTCTCAGATATTATGTTTAAAATGCTTCCATTCCCATCCTGCTCTTCTCTCTTCTACAGATTCCTGTAATCCTGATTTCTTCATCTTAGTGTTGTTATAGGTTTTAGATCAAATTTACATTCAGTCTTTTCATTTTTTAAGATAGTGTATTAAATATACATTTTAAAGGCCCTTTGGCATCCAGGCAACTATTGTAATACTAGTGGAAATGTGTAAACGTGATATGATTATCCCTAACTGCCATTCAACGGTTAGCATTTTATGTAAGACATTGTTATATTCTTTAGAGAGAAGAGTGCAGTAAAGTCGATCTCAGTCACCCTGAAGGTAGTTAAGGATGCAAAGCCCTGTCTTCACCTGCCCTTCCTTTAGTCCTAGTAAGTTCATAAGCATGTTTGGCTGTCTTATAGCATAGTAAGATTTGTGTTGTAAAGACCAGAAATGACAAAAACAATGTGAACATTATGCAAAAAGTTAAAACTCTCCAAATATGGTGGTATACACTCTTAACCCCAGTTCCCAGGAGGAGGCAGAGGCAGGAAGATGTCTATGAGTTTGAGGCTAGCCTATGCTTCATAAGACCCTGTCTCAAAAGCAAGCAAGCAAAAAAAAAAAAATTACAGCCAACTCTTTAGGCAATTATTATGTGTGTTGAAGCTGTGTTAATATCACTTGACTCATAAAGATAAGACTCTTAGCCTCTCCATTCAAAAGACTGATCTTTTAAATATATACATTTGGGAATATCATGGTTAAAAAATAACAACAAAAAAAAACTTGCAATCTGGTGATCATCCATATCATTTGATTATCAGCTTCTTATCATTGTGTTTATCAACCAGATCTAATTAGCTAAGAGCACTATCATTTATAAAATTATTTATTGAGTATGTGGAACATTATAACAGGCTTTCTGGAACATACAGTGATGAAGGCATAATCCCTACATTTCTGTAAAATACATTGTCATTACAGAGAATATAAGGTGTATTTTTTCCAGAGCTGCATGTTATTGAACATGTCAGAAAAGAGCCTAAAACCAAAATGTAAATTAATCCTTGAAAAAGTACATATCTTTTTTCAGAAAGAAAAGCTTGACCCTCTTAACAGTCTAAGGACATGGTCTAGGGGAGCAAAGCTCATAAAATTCTCATTATTAAAATGAAATGTGATTGTTATGCTCTACTTTTCTTGTATTTAAGTTTAGTGTAAAATATTTCCTTTGCTATCCCCATTATCTCTTTAGTAAAACTGACATTCTAGGAGAGTATCCTGATTTTGAGATTATCTCCTTTTATCCGTGACAAAACATCCAAATCAAATGACCTGACTTTGAGAAACCAGTTTTCTAAGGAGTTAAGGGATGTATATATTAAGTTTCAACTAGTTTTGAAAGCTTTCTCATGTGCAAGGTATATTATGCTTTTTAAAATTACTTTGCTAAGTGGCATAGCTACATGAAAAATTAACAGTTTTAACTATTTACTAAAACCTTATTTTATCTTTACTTATTCAATCTTTTCGGTTTTTGTTGTTTGGAATAGAAAATGAATTGATAGAACCTTTTGGATTATAACTTCTTAGGATGACCTCTGTTGATTAATTATTATAACTCTCATTTACCTCAAGAAGACAAGCTATATAAGTAATATCACACAGAGAAGCACTCAGAGGCCATACATATCTCTCCTCTCCTGCTTTGATTACAGTCGTGATTAGGATGTTGTTTCAGGTTTTATACGCTTTGATTACTCATTAAAATTTTACTTACAAACTGGGTTTGCAGTTTGTGAAAGTTACTCCTTTATAAAATATCATAATACCAAGACTTCGTGTTGGCCAAAAAGTCCAGACACTGTCCAGACACTCGAAGTTTGTGTTCTAGTTTCATTTCTGTTGCAGTGACATTATCGTACCAAAAATAACACAGGGAGGAGGAGATTTATTTGACTTATAATCTATGTTACAGCCCGTTGTTGTGTATGGGCAGGAACCTAAAGTATACTGCCAAGAGCAGAGTGGGCCCTTCCTAATGCCTGTGTGCTTTTGCTCAGCCAGCTCTCTTCTCTCTTCCACAGTCCAGGGCCAGCCTGTGAAAAGGTCCCCCATAGGCATAGACGAGACATGGCCTCAGACCAACCTGGATGATTCCTCACTAAGACTATCCCCTTTGGTGACTTTAGGTTATGTCAAATTGACAGTTAAAGCTAAGCAGAACAGTCAGTGTGTAAATTGTTTATCTTTTTCTCGAAGGCTATAGAAAAACATCTTATCAAGAAATCCCGAGGAGGTCTTGTCTTCATTGGAGAATGGAAGAATGGACACTTGGAAAGGAAGATGGGGCACTTGGCCTGCTTTGCTGGGGGAATGTTTGCACTTGGAGCAGATGGTTCCAGGAAGGACAAAGCTGGCCACTATCTAGAACTAGGGGCAGAAATTGCACGAACATGTCATGAGTCATATGACAGAACTGGTAAGAATATTAATAAGGCTATTTTAGTAACTTAGTCTAAAATAACCTCAGTTAAACATGTTTCCAGAAATTAGAAGGAAAATGTAGTATACTTGTACTGTTCACTTCAAAATACTGCACACTAAAATAGCAGATAATTTTTCTCAACTTTTGTTTTAATTCCAGGAATAGGTTTCATTTTTAAAATTTCTGAATTCTTGGGAGATTTTTGTTTGTTTTATTCTTTAATATTTAGAAACTAATTGTTGTAAGTACAAATGATATTTTTCTAATAAAATCCAAAACTGTTAGTTTTTATCACTGTGCCTCTACTCTTAAGAAAATAAAAGGAAGCTGGACGGTGGTAATGCACGCCTTTAATCCCAGCACTTGGGAGGCAGAGGCAGGCGATCTTTGTGAGTTCAAGACCAGCCTGGCCTACAAGAGCTAGTTCCCGGACAGGCTCCAAAGCTACAGAGAAACCCTGTTTCGGGGAAAAAAATGAAATAGAAAATAAAAGGAACCAAAATAGATTCCTCATCACCTCCAAAGTCCAGTTATTGTTTGACTGTCAGACAGATTGTCTTGGTTCACTAGTAATATTTATGTTTGCTTCAAGAAAATCCTCCAGCCGGGCGGTGGTGGCGCACGCCTTTAATCCCAGCACTCGGGAGGCAGAGGCAGGCGGATCTCTGTGAGTTTGAGGCCAGCCTGGTCTACAAGAGCTAGTTCCAGGACAGGAACCAAAAAGCTACGGAGAAACCCTGTCTCGAAAAAAAAAAAAAAAAAAAAAAAAGAAAGGAAGAAAATCCTCCAGCATTGCTTTGGGAAAATATATAATATTTTTTGATCTTCTGTGTTTTAGAGGTCAAGATGGTTTTTATTGTTGACAAAAATTGATTCAAAACACAGATACTTTATACATTCACGGATGGCTATTCACTATGTAGAAGGGCTTTTTATGGGTACAGTAGTGAAAGGGCGGGGGGCTGCAGAGCACTGGGTGAGACTTGCAGTTTAGTTTGGCTTTCCAAACATGATTTTCATTTTTTTTTTTTCTCTCTGAGACAGGGTTTTTCTGTAGTTTTGGAGCCAGTCCTGGAACTAGTTCTTGTAGACCAGGCTGGCCTTGAACTCATAGAAATCCGCTTGCCTCCACCTCCAGAGTGGTTACAAACACGTTTTCCTATGTGAAATAATTAGTGACCTGGAATCCTACAAACTTGTAATGCCTCTTTGTGGTTTTAGAAGTTGAATCGTTGCTTTTCTGTAGTAAATGAATTTCTGTTTCAGAGTTAATTTGTCATTAAGTACCATGATGCAGATATTGTAGGCTTGAATTTTGTCCTTGTTCGTAAGTCTGTTGAGTTATTTTTATATAGTAAGGGGTGGAATTTAAGGTGAAATTGATCCTTTAATTCTCTAGTTATCCAAATAAGTGGTTTTACTTTTTTTTTTAAAAAAAAAGAGCTCAAAAGAATATTAACATGTTATTCCAATGTAGTTTAATGATGGTATTAAGACAGTTAGTGACCTGATTTACAAATTAAATTATCATAATGATAATATGGAGTGTGAGTTATACACTTAAAATGTAGTTAACAGCTGAGTAAAGTTCTATTGTGCATCTGTGCCACATTTTATTTCTCTTTCAGCTGTTGGTGGACATCTCAGCTAGTTCCAGTTCCCTATGGTTGTGATAGAACAGCAGTGAACATGGATGTATAAATATCCTGTAGTACGATATAGAATCCTTTTGGTATACCAGGAGGAGTAGAGCTGGCTCATACAGTTGTTCTGCTTTTACTTTTTGAGGAACCACCTGTTGGTTAGTGGTTAGTTTTAATTATCAGTTTGACACAATCTAGAATCACCTGGAGAGAAAGTCTCAATGAAGACTTGTCTAGATTAGGTTGGCCTGTAGGCATGTCTTTGGAAGATTGTCTTGACCTATTCTAAAAGTTGGGAGCACCGTTTCCTGGGTTTGAACCCTGGATTATATAAAAGAAGAAAACAAGCTAGATGCATGCATACATGGGCTTAAGGGTTCCTCTTCCCCATAACCCCATAAGGTTCGTCCCTCCCTCCCTCCCTCCCTCCCTCCCTCCCTCCCTCCCTCCCATTCTTGTTTATTTTTGAGATTGACATTTAATTACATTTCACCCTTCCCTTTCCTCCCTCCAGACCCTCCACATGTGTCCCTCCCAACTCGCCTTCAAATTCATGGCCTTTTTTAAATTAATTGTTAATTTATACACATATGTATATTATACATATATATTCCTAAATATAACTTGTTCAGTCAATATAATGTTACTTGTTTATGTGTTTTTAGGGCTGACTGGCACTGGACATCCAGATGGTGTACCATCCCTAGGAAGGGCCACCTCTCCTGCTCCCAGCTTTACTCAGTTGCCTATAGTTTTTTTGTGCAGGGTTGAGACCTCACGGGCTTTTCCCCATCCAGTTTGGCATGTCTATTGGTGTCAGACTTGTTCAGCTCTCGCTTGGGCAGTCATGTTGATGTGACTTTACAGATGTAGCTTCTGATGCTACTAGGAGACACAATCTAACAGCTCCCCAGTCCTCTAGCTCTTACAGACTTCTGCCTCCTCTTTCTCAGTGAGCCCCAGATATGAGAGTACTTTGTAGATATATCCATTGGGAATGGGCTCCATGACTCTGCATTTTGATTGGCTGTGGTTTTCTGTAGTGGTTTCTGTGCAAACAGAGGTTTCCTTGATGAGGGGTGAAGACTACATTTACCTGTGGGTATAAGGACAGATGTTTACAGATTGTTGTTAGGGATTATACTGGTTGAGTAAATTAATGGTTGTAGATTCTCCTCCAGTAACCATGATTTCAGTAGCACCTAGTGATTGGCTAGGTTTCCAGTACAAGAAGGCATGGTACCCTTCTTGTTGAGTGGAGCTTAAGTGCAATTGGAGAGCATGTATTATGACCAGGGTATTCGTGCTTTTCCTTACGTGTAGTGTTACTGTGCCATGCTGGTTGTGTTTTCTTAACCATAACTATTCTGGCTAGGGTGAGACAGAGTCCCAAAGTGATGTCCTTAATTTCCATTTCCTTAATGGCTAAAAAATATTTGGCCATGTGTGTGCTTTCTTTTGAGATGTGTCTGCTCATTTTATTAGCCCATTTATCAATTATCAGTTTTAGGTTTGGGCTTTGTAGTTCTTTATATATGCTAGTTGTCAACCTCCTAGCTGAGGTATTACTGGCAGAGATTTTTCTCCATTCTGTTTGCTCTACTGATAGTTTGCCTTGCTGTGCAGAAACTTCTTAGTTTCATGTAGTCCTGTTTGTTTCCTCTTGGGACTATCTCCTGTACTATTGGAGTCCTGTTCAGAAAGTTCTTGTTTCTGTACTTGAAATTTCACATATATTCCCTGCTTTTCCACCAGCAATTTCAGGGGTTCAGGTTTGGAGTTAACACCTTTGGTGTTCTGGGATAAGTGAAAGTTGGGCTAAAGTTTATTTTTCTCTGGGTAGACATTCAGTTTTGCCAGCAGTGTTTGCTGTAATTTTCAGGAAAATGGGTGGATCTGGAAAGTAAGGTGACCCGGTCTCAGAAATATGAAAATCACATATTTTTGCTCATATGCAGATATAACTTTTAATGTTTGCATGTATGTAAGTAAGGGGTTGTGAGAGTGGGGAGAGATTAGGAAACTAGGTAGACAGGAGGGGAACAGGTGGTGATGAGGTCATGTGACATTTGTGACATGAATGTGGGATGGAGGGTACAAGGCAGGGAATATGAAAGAGGGTGGAATAGGGAAAAAATGTGGGAGAGAAACAACAAATTTTGTTTGAAAACACCATAATGGAACCCAATTTTTTTGTAAGCTAATAAAAATGTAAAAGTGAAACTAATATTAGTGAGACATTGAGGACTAGCATAAATATTAGTGAGACATTGAGGACTAGCATAAATATTTGCCAATGGGCAGTTAAGCTTTTGTCATGAAGATTTTGACTACAAATGGTTAGGTCTAAACACCAAATTTATTGTAGCAAGTATACTAAGAATAAGGCATGCCATAGTTACTAGAAATACTTATTCCCTTAAGCAGGGGCACCTTATATGCAGACTGCTATGCTAGATGTGTGCAGGTTAAATAGAGTGTCACGGCTCTGCCTTTGAGACTCCCATGGAATTCCAGAGGACTGGCAGGGACCTTTGTATTCCCGACAGTCGTGTTTCTGATAGCACTGTTGAACAGTCTCATATTTTGAGAGTCAGTTTTATTTAGCAAGTTGAACCTGTGGCCCTCTTTGTCATGGTATCCCCAGAAGCTCACTGTTTGATTTGTGCCTTGTACTTTTAAGTCTTTCACTGGTTTTAATTATCTTTGTTGTCAGCTTAGATCCCTGGATTAGAAAGTACAACCCTAGTTTTCATATATTTCAAGCTGGCTCGTTATTCTATACTCTACTGCATTTTCTTATGGCTCTAAGTTTCATTTAAAAATTTCATCTCAATGCTTATGGTGTTGGACTTTTAAAAAATAGTTTTGTTTATTTATTCTTAACAGAGTTTCATTATGTACCAAGAATGGTCTTGAATTCAGAGTCTGTTCCATATAGTACTAGAAATTACTAGCAAGAATAGTCAGACAAGAAAAAGAAATTAAAGGCATTCAGATCAGACAGGAAGAAGAAAAATCATCCTGATTTCCACATGGGGTGATATGTAAGTAGGAAATCCTAATGAAAACTGCACATACACACTCACAAAACCCTGCTAATCCAGTGCAGTGATAGGATACAAGTCAATGTACAAAAATCAGTTTTATTCTTTATGCTAATCAGTCTGTTGGAGGGAGCAATCAGGAAAAGAACCCTCTTTATGATAATGTAAAATGATAAAATAATTGGAGCTGGGGAGAGAGAGCTCTTTATTGTCCAGTCTTGAGGATCAGAGTTTCTAGCACCCACTTAAAAGCCAGACCTGGGCCTGGGTGTTTCTTTAACCCCAAGACTGACAAGTAGAGACAGAAGGATGACTGGGGCCTGGTGAAAGCAAGCCTTGCTGAAACACTGCAAGAGTCTACTTCAGAGGAACTCAACAAGGAGTGATGGAAGGGGATGCTTAATGCCTTCCTCTCCTTGCCTTTCACGTGCAGTGTCTGCACACTCACACCTGTGTGCATACGCCTCCATGCCCCCCTCCCACAATAATAACAATACTTTATGAATTGATTTAACCAAAGAGAAAAATTGTATGCTGAAAATTACAAAATATTGATGAAATGACTGAAGACACAAGTAAAGGGACGGGTAGTATCCGTGTTCATGGATTGCATTTGTTTCTAGGTACTGCTTAGCTCTTGATAGAATCAGAGATGCATATTGCACTGAGAGACACTTCGTGCCAGAGCATACAAATATTTATAATTCTGTTAGAAGGAAAATGTGGTTCTTTTGAAACTACTTTTGTAAAACAGTAACAATAAAAATAACCAAAGTTACTTCAGGACTGGGGTGTAGCTCAGCCTAATATGTGAGAGACTCTGAGTGCTGTGGGATAATGCTTTTGTATGAGGTAAAGATTTGTCACTCATATTAGTTTAATAAAATGCTGATTGACCAATAGCCAGGCAAGAAGTATAGGTGTGACGACCAGAGTAGGATAATTTTGGGAAGAGGAAAGGCTCAGTTTGCAGTCACTACCCAGATGCAGAGGAAGTAAGATGAAAATGCTACACTGAGGAAAGGTACTAAACCACATGGCTAAACATAGGTAAGAATTATGGGTTAGTTTAGGTTTTAAGAGCTAGTTAATAATAAGCCTGAGTTAACAGGCCAAACAGTTTATAAGTAATATAAATCTCTGTGTGTTTCTTTGGTACTGAATGGCTGCTGGACCAGACAAGATAGAAATGTCCATCTATATCTGTCTTTTTAATACCAAATAAATAAATAAAAATTAAAACAGTAGGAAGCCAAAAAAAAAAACCCCACAAAGGATAATGATTACTTCATACTTCTTCCTTTTAGAGAAAACAGTAGGTATTCTTTAAAACACACACATTATGTCGCCTTTTTTTTTTTTTGACACATTACAGCGTTAAAACTAGGTCCTGAGTCCTTCAAGTTTGATGGTGCAGTAGAAGCTGTGGCTGTGCGGCAAGCTGAGAAGTATTACATCCTCCGTCCAGAAGTAATCGAAACCTATTGGTATCTGTGGCGTTTCACCCACGACCCAAGATACAGGCAGTGGGGCTGGGAAGCAGCACTGGTAAGTACACTTACTTCTGTTGTCTCAGCTGATTGGGCAGGGCTGCCCCTGAACCATGTTATCCTCATCCCGGCTACTTGGTTTCAAGAAACGTACGTTTTCCTTTCTCTGGGGAAGAAACTGTTCTCAGTTTGTTTGTTGAGCAGTTCAAACGAGCCTTAGACTCCTGTCTGCTCTCTATCAGTATTTTCATAGCAGCATTCACTTGCTATTCTAGTAAGCAACTATCAGGTGTTATTTAAAAGGCAGTCTCCCAATGCTGTTACAGAATAAGCAATATTATTTTTATTATATCTTTTTAATGTTTAACCACTGAGGAAAAAAGCATTGTCATATTAACCCAGATTCATAGTCTGGGAAGATGATTCTTTTTCATTTTACCTTGCATTCTAATAATTCTTGTGTGGACCAGTAAATTGTTTTTAGAAATAGGTTAAAAGACAAAATGTGGCATACACACATAGAAGGAGAGAGAGAGAGAGTATTCAGAAGCAGGAATTTGTTATGGTTAGTAGTAAAGGAAGCAGTCCATTTACTCTTCAGTAGTCAACATTCACATTGAGTGTGGTAGTACCTGCTTTTATAATCCTAACCTTTAGAAGGCTAAGGTAGGAGCTGTCATAAGTATGAAACTAGACTAGGCTGCTAAGTGAGCCCAAAGCTTGCCTGGGCCTAAAATGTTCTGATATGACGATGAGCTAGTCTTTAAAACAAACAAAAACATTTATTTATTATTTGTATATATCCCATGAGTGTGCATTCCTCTGGAGGGCAGAAGAGGTGGCGGATCCTCTGGAACTGGAATTACAAGTGATTCTGGGCCCTCTGATGTAGGTGCTGGGAACAAAACAAACAAACAAACAAAAAAAACAAAAAAGAAGAAAAGAAAAAAGGGAAAGAACTTAGTTAAGCACTTTTTGTTGTTAGCTAGCTTTCCGGTAGAAAAGAAGGCCAGGAGAGTAGGAGAGTAGGGCAGGAAGACGTCGCAGCAGCAGTGGTGAGGGAAGTACTGCGCCTTCATTGCACAGTGCTCGGTGTTAGACAGAGGAGCTGAAGAAAGAGCCTCGAGTGCTTTCGGCTTTTCCTGAACAGTCCAGCCCTGAAGTGTGCCATCTGCACCAGCAAGATATTCGGTGGCTTTAACTTAAAAGTAGAGTTGTAAGTAGATTGTTTTTGATTTAATACATTTGATTTATGCATGTTCAAGGACACACGAAAAAATATACAATAAGTATTTTAAATTCTAGTCAAGTATTAGAACACAATAGTTAAGAGAGAACGAATTGCTCAGCTCAATTTCTCCATCTGAAAAGTAGAGCTGTTAACCTCCTAGGATTATGAAATTTAAATGCCAGAGCATATGAAGCTCTTCAAATGGCCTTCAGCAGATTGTTAACTCCTAAATAGTAGTCATTATTGTCTAGGCTTGTAGGTGTGCATTTCCTGCTACTTCTCACCACCTATGGTGCCTAACTAATTAGACTTGGGGATACAGTGTCTCAGAATAGAGTATGGTTACAATAAATATCTCCTGTTACCACTATTGTTTAAAGCTCCTAAATTTTTAGGATATTTGAATGGGTATATGTTCTTAGAAGTGGTCATTGAAATTTATTGTGTGTGTGTGTGTGTGTGTGTGTGTGTGTGTACTCATGCATGTGTATGTGGAGTTCAGATGTGTACCATTGCACTCTGCTTTTTTCATGAATTCTGGAGAGCTGAATTCAGGTCCTCACTTTCCAGGACAAGTGCTTTATTAGCCATTTCCTCTACTCCTATTACAAGCTAGCTTCTATCTTTGTGCCAGACAACTCCCTAATTCAGAAAGAATAGGTCAAATTTGACATTTAAGTCAGGAAAACATAAGCTTATTGTAGAGAGATTATAGTATTAGGGAAAGACATCCCATTGCAAATTGTTTTTCCAGTATGAGAATATTTCTATTCAATAACACTATGCTTAGACTTAATATATTATCAGTTTGATCAATTTTCTTACAGATTTATATAAGCGTTTGTTTTTCTTTTTGATAGAGACAGGGTCTCACTATATAGCCCTGACTGTCCTAGAACTCACTTTGTAGAAGACCAGGCTGGCTTCGAACTCAACAGAGGTCCATATGTCTGCTTCCCAGCAAGGCCATTATGCCTATCCTTTCTATGAACTTTTGAATGCAATCTTTCAGTTTGTCCTTCAGAATTGAATTCCACAGAATTAATTGTCCTCTCTGCTTTCCTTCACAGGCTATTGAAAAGTATTGCCGAGTCAGTGGTGGGTTTTCCGGAGTCAAGGATGTGTACTCCCTCACTCCGACACACGATGACGTGCAGCAGAGCTTCTTTCTTGCTGAGACATTAAAGTAAGCATATACGCAAAAGTGTTTTTAAGTAAGATATAAGAAGATAAAAACTGTTTCTGTTACTATAATGTTGCTATTCAGGAATATATTGGGTAATGTTGAAATTAAATTAATCATAACATTCAACTCAAATAATTAGTTCTTTATGGTGACAACTTTTAAAATCTTGTCCTTCTGAAATGTAGTGTTCTCTGTAATCACGCTTTAGCAGGAGCACACCAGAGCCACTTTGTCCCCATGTGACTGTAGCATAGTATTCATTGGTCCTCTGCCCCTTCCTCTTCCTCTCTAGGCTCTGGTTGCTACTGTTATCCCCCTATTTGGTCACCCTTCTTACATTTCACATATGAACGAGATCATACAGTTACTTGTTTTTCTGTGCCGGCATCTTTCCCTGGACATAATAATTTTTAGATCCACCCAGGCTGATAGAAATAACAAATTTTCATCATTTTTAATGGATGAATAATATTCCACTGTAGATATGTGCCACATATTTATCTGTTCATTAACACTTTTGTAGAGTAGTGTTGCTGTATAATTGCTAAATAATCAAATTGTGACTATATGTTACATGTAGTTTTTATGTAGTTGGGTTGGTAAATATTAAGCCCTGTCTCTAAGAATGACTGTAAGGTATTTTATAGCTATTTTATCAAATAAATGTTCTCTTCTGGTGGTGCAGATCTCTAACCCTAAAACTCTAGAGATAAGATGTAACAGGCTTTTTCTTTTGAGCTACCAACCAGCTCATGACTTCTCATTAGTTATGAATACTCAGACTAGCTTAGGCTTTTTTCTGGCTAGCTCTCTTTACCTTAAACTAACCTGTTTCTCTCTGTCTACATTCTGCCTCTGGGCTCTTTAGCTTTCTCTCCTTCTCTATATCATGCTTTCAATGCTTCTCACATCTGGCTGGTCGCTGCCTGGAATTGGCTCTAGCCATGTCCCTCTTTTTCCCTCCTTCTCTCCTTCTCTCTTCTCTCCTTTCTCCTACTTATTCTCACTGCCCACCAGCCTGTCTATCCTCCCTCTCCTGCCTAGCAATTGTCCATTCAGCTTTTTATTGGACCAGTCAGGTACCTTAGGTAGGCAAGGTGAAACAAATGCAGCACATTATTAGAGAATTAAACAAATGCAGGACAAACAAATATAACACATCTTAACATTGTTGTTAACAAACGCAGCAAAAACAAATGTAACTCATCTTTGCCTAGTAAAGTTAATATTCTACAATAAGAAAACCTGAGCATTGCCAACCCAGGGCCATCCTGAGCTATATACGCATGTAACATATATAACAAGACTCTGGCTCAAAAACTAATAATAATAAATCAGAGGATGGGGTGGTTAGTATCTTTATGTGAGATATTGTGTTCCTGCCCTTTTATGTACTTTATAATCACTTAGAAAACTTCTTTTTTAAAAATTTTTTTTTTATTGAGAAAAGGAAAAACGTTTCTGCCTCCTCCCACCCTTCTCCCTCCCCCCCCATTCCTTTCCCCCTCCCTCTCCAGTCCAAAGAGCAGTCAGAGTTCCCTGCCCTGTGAAAGTCCAAGGTCCTCCCCCCTCTGTCCATGTCTAGGAAGGTGAACATCCAAACTGGGTAGGCTCCCACAAAGCCAGAACATGAAGTAGGATCAAAACTCCATGCCATTGTCCTTGGCTTCTCATCAGCCCTCATTGTTCGCCATGTTCAGAGAGTCCGGTTTTATCCCATGCTTTTTCAGTCACAGTCCAGCTGGCCTTGGTGAGCTCCCAATAGATCAGCCCCACTGTCTCAGTGGGTGGGTGCACCCCTCGTGGTCCTGACTTCCTTGCTCATGTTCTCCCTCCTTCTGCTCCTCATTGGGACCTTGGGAGCTCAGTCCAGTGCTCCAGTGTGGGTCTCTGTCTCTATCTCCATCCATCACCAGATAAAGGTTCTATGGTGATATGCAAGATATTCGTCAGTATTGCTATAGGATAGGGTCATTTCAGGTTCCCTATCCTCAGCCGCCCAAGGAACTAACTGGGGACATCGCCTTGGGCTCCTGGGAGCCACTCTAGGTTCAAGTCTCTTGCCAACCCTAAGATGGCTCCCTTAACTAAGAATTGTGCTTCCGTGCTCCCCTATCCAACCTGCCTTTATCCCAATCATCCTGTTTCCCCAAGTTCCCCCCGTCCTCCCCTTTTCACTTTTCTCTCCCCATCTCCCCTTACCCCCATCCCACCCCACCCCCAAGATCCCAATTTTCTCCCCGGCAATTTTGTCTACTTCCCATAGCCAAGAGGATAACTATATGTTTTTCCTTGTGTTCACCTTCTTATTAAGCTTCTTTAGGTTCACCAATTATACACTCTGTGACCTTTATTTATGGCTAGAAACCGATTATGAGTGAGTACATCCCATGTTCATCTTTTTGGGTCTGGGTAACCTCACTCAGGATAGTGTTTTCTATTTCCATCCATTTGCATGCAAAATTCGAGAAGTCATTGTTTTTTACTGCAGCGTAGTACTCTAATGTGTATATATTCCACACTTTCTTCATCCATTCTTCCATTGAAGGGCGTCTAGGTTGTTTCCAGGTTCTGGCTATTACAAATAATACTGCTATGAACATAGTTGAACAAATGCTCTTGTCATATGATAGGGTATATTCCCAGGAGTGGTATTGCTGGGTCCAGGGGTAGGTTGATCCCGAATTTCCTGAGAAACCGAAACACTGATTTCCAAAGTGGTTGCACAAGATTGCATTCCTACCAGCAATGGATGAGGGTACCCCTTCCTCCACAGCCTCTCCAGCAAAGGCTATCATTGGTGTTTTTGATTTTAGCCATTCTGACAGGTGTAAGATGATATCTCAAAGTTGTTTTGATTTGCATTTCCCTGATCGCTAAGGAGGTTGAGCATGACCTTAAGTGTCTTTTGGCCATTTGAACTTCTTCTGTTGAGAATTCTCTGTTCAGTTCAGTGCCCTATTTTTTAATTGGGTTAATTAGCATTTTAAAGTCTAGTTTCTTGAGTTCTCTATATCTTTTGGAGATCAGACCTTTGTCTGTTGCGGGGTTGGTGAAGATCTTCTCCCAGTCAGTAGGTTGCCTTTTTGTCTTAGTGACAGTGTCCTTTGCTCTACAGAAGCTTCTCAGTTTCAGTAGGTCCCATTTATTCAGTGTTGCCCTTAATGTCTGTGCTGCTGGGGTTATACATAGGAAGCGATCTCCTGTGCCCATCTGTTGTAGGGTACTTCCCACTTTCTCTTCTATCAGGTTCAGTGTGTTCAGACTGATATTGAGGTCTTAGATCCATTTGGACTTAAGTTTTGTTCATGGTGATAGATATGGGTCTATTTTCATTTTTCTACAGGTTGACATCCAGTTGTGCCAGCACCATTTGTTGAGGATGCTTTCTTTCTTCCATTGTATACTTTTAGCTCCTTTATGGAAAATGAGGTGATCATAGGTTTGTGGGTTAAAATTCAGGTCTTCTATATGATTACATTGGTTGACTTCTCTGTTTTTATGCCAGTACCACACTGATTTCATTACTGTAGCTCTGTAATAGTGTTTGAAGTCAGGGATAGTAATGCCTCCAGAAGATCCTTTATTGTATAGAATTGTTTTGGCTATCCTGGGTTTTTTGTTTTTCCATATAAAGTTGATTATTGTCCTCTCAAGATCTGTGAAGAATTTTGATGGAACCTTGATGGGGATTGCATTGAATCTATAAATTGCCTTTGGTAGAATTGCCATTTTTACCTTGTTGATCCTCCCAATCCAAGAGCAAGGGAGGTCCTTCCATTTTCTGGTATCCTCTTCAATTTCTTTCTTCAATGCCTTAAAGTTCTTGTCAAATAGATCTTTCACTTCCTTGGTTAGAGTTACCCCAAGATATTTTATGCTGTTTGTGGCTATCGTGAAAGGTGAAGCTTCTCTGATTTCCCTCTCTGCTTCCATATCCCTTGTGTATAAGAGGGCAACTGATTTTTTGGAGTTGATCTTATATCCTGCCATATTACTAAAGGTGTTTATCAGCTGTAAAAGTTCTTTGGTGGAATTTTGGTTGGTTATGTACACTATCATATCATCTGCAAATAACAAAAGTTTAACTTCTTCCTTTCCAATTCGATTCCCCTTGATCCCCTTATGTTGTCTTTTATTGCTATTGCTAGAACTTCAAGCACTATATTGAAGAGGTAGGGCGAGAGTGGACAGCCTTGTTGTGTTCCTGATTTTAGTGGGATGGCTTTGAGTTTCTCTCCATTTAATTTGATATTAGCTATCGGCTTGCTGTATATAGCTTTTATTATATTTAGGTATGACCCTTGTATCCCTAATCTCTCCAAGACTTTTATCATAAAGGGATGTTGAATTTTGTCAAATGCTTTTTTAGCATATAATGAAATGATCATATGGTTTTTTTCTTTCAGTTTATTTATACGATGGATTACATTGATAGATTTGCGTATGTTGAACCAGCCCTGCATCTCTGGGATGAAGCCTACTTGATCATAATGGATAATTTTTCTAATGTGTTCTTGGATTCAGTTTGCCAGTATTTTGTTGAGGATTTTTGCGTCGATGTTCATGAGTGAGACTGGCCTGTAATTCTCTTTCCTAGTTGAGTTTTCGTGTGGTTTTGGTATCAGAGTAACTGTAGCTTCATAAAAGGAATTTGGTAATGACTCTTCTGTTTCTATATTGTGAAATACATTAAGGAGTATAGGCATTAGGTCTTCTTGGAAGTTCTGGTAGAATTCCGCATGAAACCATGTGGTCCTGGGCTTTTTTTAGTAGGGAGGTTTTTGAAAACCTCTTCTAATTCTTCGCGACTAACAGGTCGATTTAGATTGTTCACCTGGTCCTTGTTTAACTTTGGTATATGGTATTTATCTAAATAAGTTTCCATTTCTTTTACATTTTCCAGTTTTGTGACATACAGGCTTTTGTAGTAAGATCTAATGATTCTCTGAACTTCCTCTGTGTCTGTGGTTATGTCCCCCTTTTCATTTCTGATCTTATTAATATTCTCTCTCTGCTGTTTGATTAGTTTGGATAGGGGTTTATCAATCTTGTTGATTTTCTCCAGGAACCAGCTTTTTGTTTCATTGATTCTTTGGATTGTTTTCTGTGTTTCTATTTTGTTGATTTCAGCCCTCAGTTGGATTATTTCCAGTCTTCTACTCCTCCTAGGTGAGTCTGCTTCTTTTTTTTCCTAGAGCTTTCAGGTGGGCTGTTAAGTCTCCAATATGTGCTTTCTCTATTTTCTTTAAGTGGGCACTTAGTGCTATGAACTTTCCTCTTAGAACTGCTTTCATAGTGTCCCATAAGTTTGAGTATGTTGTTTCTTTATTTTCATTAAATTCAAGGAAGACTTTAATTTCTTTCTTTATTTCTTCCTTAATCCAGGTATGGTTCAGTAGTTGACTGTTCAGTTTCCATGAGTTTGTAGGCTTTCTGGGGGTAGCATTGTTGTTGAATTCTAACTTTAATCCATGGTGATCTGATAAGACACAGGTGGTTACTAATATTTTTTTGTAACTGTGGAAGTTTGCTTTGTTACCGAGTATGTGGTCAATTTTCGGTAAGGTTCCATGAGCTGCAGAGAATAAGGTATATTCTTTCCTATTTGGGTGGAATATTCTTTAGATGTCTGTTAAGTCCAATTGATTCATTACCTCCATTAGTTCTCTAATTTCTCTGTTAGGTTTCTGTCTGATTGACCTGTCCATTGGTGAGAGAGGAGTGTTGAAGTCTCCTACTATTAGTGTGTGCAGTTTGATGGCTACCTTGAGTTTTAGTAATGTTTCTTTTACATACGTGGGTGCTTTTATAATAGGGGCATAGATATTCAGGATTGAGACTTCATCCTGATGAATTGTTCCTGTTATGAGTATAAAATGTCCCTCTCCATCTCTTCTGATTGATTTAAGTTTGAAGTCAACTTTGTTAGAAATTAGTATGGCCACACCTGCTTGTTCCTTAGGTCAATTTGCTTGATAAGCCTTTTCCCAGCCCTTTACTCTGAGTAGGTGCCTGTTTTTGTGGTTGAGGTGTGTTTCTTGTAAACAGCAGAATGTTGGATCCTGTTTTCTTATCCAATCTCTTAGCCTGTGCCTTTTTATAGGTGAGTTGAGCCCATTGACATTAAGTGATATAAATTACCAGTGGTTGTTAACTCCAGTCACTTTTTTAGTAGTAGAGTTTGTGTGTTTCCCTTCTTTGAGTTGCGCTGGTGAAGGGTCTTTAGATGTCTAAGTTTTTGTGGTCATTGTTGGACTCCTTGGTTAGTGATTTTCCTTCTATTACTTTCTGTAAGGCTGGATTTGTGGCTACGTATTGTTTAAATTTGTTTTTATCCTGGAAAATTTTGTTTTCTCCATTTATAGTGAATGAAAGCTTGGCTGGGTATAGTAGTCTGGGCTTGCATCCATGGTCTCTTAGTTTTTGCAGTACATCTATCCAGGACCTTCTGGCTTTCATGGTTTCCATAGAGAAGTCAGGTGTAGGTCTGATAGGTTTACCTTTATAAGTAACTTGGCCTTTTTCCTTTGCGGCTCTAAATATTCTTTCTTTATTCTGTATGCTTTGTGTTTTGATTATTATATGGGGAGGGGATATTTTTTTTTGATCCAGCCTATTCGGTGTTCTGTATGCTTCTTGAAACTTCATAGGTACATCTTTCTTTAGGTTGGGAAAGTTTTCTTCTATTATTTTATTAAATATATTTTCTGGACCGTTGAGCTGCACTTCTTCTCCTTCTTCTACTCCAATTATTCTTAGGTTTGGTCTTTTTATTGTGTCCCGTATTTCCTGAATGTTTTGTTATGAGAGTTTGTTGGACTTGCTGTTTTCTTTGATCAGTGCGTTTATTTTCTCCATGTTATCTTCAGAATCTGAGATTCTTTCTTCTATCTCTTGTATTCTGCTGGTTATGCTTGTTTCTGTAGTCTCTATTCGTTTACCTAGATTTTCCATATCTAGCCAGCCCTCTGTTTGTGTTTTCTTCTTTGCCTCCATTTCAGTTTTCAAGTCTTGAACTGTTTCCATTATCTCTTTGATTGTTTCCCTTGGTTTCCTAGGGTATCATTCACTGATTTATTCAATTCTTCAAACTTTCTGTTATACTTCTCATCCATTTCTATAAGGGCATTTTTTACATGCTGTTTAAGGGCGCCAATCACTTTCATAAAGTCAATTTTTTTCTACTTCTTCTTGATTAAGGTGTTCCTGTCCTCCTGTTGTGAGGTTGTTGGATTCTGGTGGTTTCATGTTGTTCTTCAGATTGTTGGGTGAATTCTTGCATTGGCGCCTGCCCATCTCTTCCTCCGAATGCTTCCCTATGTATCTTCTTTTATAGGATCAGGTCTCCTTGCCTACTGATGTACCTTCCCAGTGATGGCACTCCCCAGTCATGGCTCTCCTGGTGCCAAGATCAGATCTCTGTGCTGGTTGGGTAGCTCATAAACAAAGCGCCTACCTTGCTTGCTGCAGGCAGGCTATTGAAACATAGGAGCTCCTGCCCGCTAGGTTGCCCTCAGGCTTTGGCCCCAGCACCAAAGAGGGAAGGGAGGCCGAAAGGGGGGAGGGTTCTGTTTGCAAGCTGGGTGGGATAGGAAGAGAGAAGCAGTATGCTGGGAGTATAGGCCCAGCAGGAAGCCCAGGAAGTATAGGGAGGATGAAGAATGTCTGAGTTCCCTGTCCCTGGCTCACTTAGAAAACTTCTTAAAGCATAGATACAATGGTCCATAACTACAAAGTTTTTGTAGGCTGAGGTAGAGCCAGGCAGTATGATGGTCTTCTTTGGACCCTGCTGAGTTCAGAATACAT
The DNA here is from genome assembly GCF_018167655.1 of Microtus oregoni. NCBI lineage: Eukaryota > Metazoa > Chordata > Mammalia > Rodentia > Cricetidae > Microtus > Microtus oregoni. The sequence continues at coordinate 8,006,129 of NW_024543830.1, read as the reverse complement.
CTCTTAGGAATGATCATATATGTTTCAATGGTACCAAATGATAATGTAGCTATCATCAGCCATTCTTTCCATAAGGTTTTATGTAAAGATACATGTAAACAAAAAAAGACAGTTTGGAGCTTATACTCAAAAGCCCAGGTGGAGCTCTGTAAATAGGCCTGGAGTAGGGGTGGGGGTTATTAATTACATATGTGTGCTTTCTTAAAGGCATGGAAAACAATTATGTCTTTATATCACCAGTAGCTAAATTTCATGTTTATGTTTCTTGTATATTACACATGGATGACTTGAAAACACGTCATTTGCCTAGCACATGTTTACTGCCCGTCACCACTCAGCCACTAGGATGCACAAAGCACATATGTCCTGGTGTACTCTGATGTAAATAGGGTTCACTTACAATAGAGTGGAACAGTGGGTTATCATATTCATCCATATTGAATTTTTCTTTTATGAATACTAGTCTTAATGTTTTCCAATGTTTTTTAGTCTCTAAGTTAGTGCTGTTTCTGCTTTTCCTTTTAATACGTCAGTATGCTGGGTGCTTCTCCTTTCTTGTTGCTTCATTCTACTCCTTTCCACGTCTTCATTATTCCAGATAGCTCAGAACATCTGCCCTGGCCATGAGTTTCCCACCTCCGGGTCTTCCTTGTGTCTGCGTGTCCTGTGTACTTAGGCCTGCATCTGTATCAAATAATTGTAAGAGCACTGGACCTTAAGACAGAGTGACAGCTTTAGTTATTCAGTGCTGTATCCTAGCTCAATGAACATTTACAGTAAATTTTTGTGCTTTACATGTAAAGCTGTGGAATTTGACACGGGTTGTGGTAAAGCTTCCCTTTCTCTTTTGTAGCGGCGTAAACGAATGCAGACAGAGTGTAAATATATATATATATAGCTTTAATGTAGAAATAGACTTACAGAACCACCGTTCCCGCGGAGACCAGGAAAGCAGAAGCAAGCGCTCGGAGCTTGCTTGCCAAATTTATAGGCAGACATTAGCCTGAGGCGAACACGCCCCCTAAGGGGCGGGACTTATCCCTACATCTCCCCTTTTTGTCTAAATAAGACAGAACTAAACCAAATACAACTACATACAATAACAACAACAAATAATAAATATAACAAACAATATTGAGAACAAAAGCTTTGCTAAACATTCTATCTCAAGAAGTCCAAATAATGTAAAGAGTAACTACAATTATATAATCTTCAACTCAGTCAAAGATCTGAGAAGGGAATAAACACTACTCAACAAACGAGATATATCCAAAATGTGCAACAATTGACAGAGACAACTGACTACCTGGGCAATCACCCAAAGTCTCGTTTGCAACGTTGAGTCAACCAATTTTGGCTAAGGCCTAACATAACTGACATACCATTATTAAAGGCAAGGAACTTTTCAAAACTATCTTACCCTGTCTTGGCAGGATATGACAGTCCTGTTTTATCCATTGATGCACGCTCTGTATCTGTGTCAGTGGTTGAGGTATGGGCATTTCTTTCCCCAAAGGCCAGTTCTGCCAAATAGAAAGGCTCCAGATGGAGTGTTTTTGGTGCTCAACATTCTCTCGGGAATAGAGCGGTGTTGCCAGGAGCAATTGTGTCTCACTATCACGAAACTCTGAGTTAGATTAAAGGCCATTTTCTACAGCTCTTTGAAGAGGTTGAAGATTATCTATCTATACTGAGTATAATCTCTATATATCTAAAGAACCTGATTAGTCTAATTATAAATGACAAACTTAGATGACAATTAGTCTATATAATTCTCAATATCTATCTAACTTAAAGAATAAGACAATAAACAACTGTGAAACAAATGAGGACAATGACCTCCAAATATAAACAATGTACAAATATACATTGCAGTAGGTAAATATATATCAATACACAAATATTATATAAGTATCTTAATCAGAGGTAGAAATGTACACTGCAATATGGTAAATATATACAATATATATATCAATACAATATATGTCAATACATAAAAATGTTTTAAACAGAGGTAGAAACATGCATGCGTACAATAGTCCATATAATTTAACTTTGTTTCATTATACAAGAATTGATACCAATATATTTGTCTAAAAGCAGTAACTCACAATTATAAATCTATTATCCCATCATTCCCTCTTTTTTTTTTTTTTTCAAAATGATCCTTGAGCTTATAAAATTCCTCTCCCAACCCTCAATCATATACTAATTATAATCAACCCCTAAATGATGTCCCTAAACCCAAGGGCAAACTTTACTGGGAGAGGGGACGTCGTTCTCTAGAATTACTTCCTGCTGTCATAGGGGCGACGTTCTTTCTGGGGGATCCTGTGAAAGTAAAATGATGGTTAAATTTCAAGATAATGTCTTTTAAAATTGCAAATAGTCTCTGAGTATTTTCGTGCAGGTCTGGCCAAAATGTTGTATAAGATGTGCACCATTTCAGCTAACCAAGTTGGAACTGTCTTGTGCAGCTGGTATCAAAAGCAGGTCTTGTAGTAGCGCTATCAGTATCATGACGTCATATCAACCAGGTGGAGTTGTTGTTATGGGGCCCCATCTTCTTCCTGGAAACTTAAAATGTCACTTCAGGAAAAACTCATTGTTCATTATGAAAAACTTAAACATTAATCATATAGACATATATATATATATATTCAATGAAAGACATGATAGATATATTCAATGAAAAGTATGATAGATATGAAGAGAAGCAAAGATGTTTTCTAAACTCATATTTCTTTCTGTCCCATATCATGGCTCTTGACATGAGACAGAAACTCCAGAAACTCTGGGTTTTTCTCTTACTAACAGGCTTGGAATTGGAGAGGGACTGAGCCAGAGTCCAACTTCAAAACCAGCTTTATAAATTTAGAAATATGGTTTAATATTACTTACACAACCCATTCAGTTGTCTTGATATTTCCTATTGGGCAGGTATTTTTCCATCTGTCAGTATCCAAACATCCAGGGTCCCTTGAATTTCTCAAAGATGAGTGTTTTCCTGTGGAGATAAGAACAGAACCCTGCCCCCATTCTATATGTTTTTCTTACCACCTGTATGAATATCATCGTTGTGGATGAGTTGTCATTTCTCCTTTCCAAGAGGTTTCTCCTCTTCAAATCGAAACTTTATTAATTTTGATGGTATCCACAATTTTTCTTCTCCTGTGGAAACAAGAGCAAAACCCCTTCCCCAACGTAGCACATCTCCTGGCTTCCACTGAGAGGTCAGCACATCTTTGAAATAAATCGGTTGATTTAGTTCAGCAGACTTTTCCATTATCCAATGTCTTTCTGCTGCTGTCGTTCCTTTCTCATTAGCGTTAAGAAAATTCAAGGTTAGTAAAGCATTATGTAATCTATTTCTGGGGGTATTTTCAGTCCCTTTCTGTTTGTTCAGCATATCCTTTATAGTACGATTTGATCTTTCTATAACTGCCTGACCTGTAGGATTATTTGGTATACCTGTAATGTGTTTTATATTATAATAATCAAAAAAGCATTTCATTTTCTTAGATACATATGCTGGACCATTATCTGTCTTTATTTGCGCAGGTATACCCATGATGGCCATAACTTCCAATAAATGTGTGATTACTGAATCAGCCTTTTCTGAGCTCAGGGCAGTAGCCCATTGAAAACCTGAATACGTGTCTATGGTGTGGTGTACATATTTTAATTTGCCAAATTCTGCAAAGTGGAACACATCCATCTGCCAGATTTCATTCCTTTGGGTGCCCTTTGGATTAGCCCCTGCAGGCAGTGGCGTTTGGTTATAGAAAGAGCAAGTAGGGCATTTCTTTACAATCTCCTTAGCTTGTTGCCATGTAATTGAAAACTCTTTCTTCAAACCTTTGCTATTAACATGATGTTTTTTATGAAATTCAGAGGCTTGTAGCACACTACCAATCAATAATTGATCAATTTCTGCATTACCTTGTGCTAGAGGACCTGGCAGACCCGTATGGGATCGGATGTGTGTTATGTACATAGGGCAAAGCCTGTTCCTGATCAAATCTTGAACCTGGAGGAACAATGAGGTTAGTTCAGTATCATCAGGTATAAATTCAGCAGTTTCAATATGTAAAATAACTCTTTCTGCGTATTGTGAATCTGTAACTATATTAATAGGTTCTTTAAAATCCCTTAGCACCATAAGAATGGCATATAATTCCGCCTTCTGGACAGAATTATACGGACTTTGTTCCACCTTATCCAAGTCTTCTGATTTGTAACCTGCCTTCCCTGATTTATTGGCATCAGTATAGAATGTACGGGCTCCAGTTATTGGAGCATCACGGACGATTCGAGGAAGAATCCAAGAAGTTCTCTTTATGAAGTTAAGCCGCTTGCTTTTTGGATAGTTGTTATTAATGTCTCCCAAAAAATTAGCACAAGCTCTTTGCCATGGTTCATTATCTTCCCATAATTTCTTTAGTTCATCAGCAGTGAAAGGCACTATAATTTCTGCTGGGTCTATGCCTGCTAGTTGACGAAGTCTCAGCTTGCCTTTTATAATTAACTCAGAGACTTTTTCCACATAAGTTTTCAGTTTCTTACTTGGTTTATGTGGTAAAAAGATCCATTCCAAAATAATATCATCTCTCTGCATTAAAATTCCTGTAGGAGAAATTTTTGATGGTAGTATGACGAGAATACAATCGAGCTCTGGATTCACCCTGTCCACATGTGCCTGTTGTAATTTTTCCTCAATCATTGTCAGTTCCTTTTCTGCTTCAGCTGTTAATTCTCTGGGACTGTTTAAATCTTTATCACCATCCAAGGTTTTGTTCAAATGAATTATTAAATCAGGTGTTATTCCAATAGCTGGTCGTAGACTGGAAATGTCTCCTAACAGTCTTTGAAAGTCATTAAGAGTCCGTAGGCGATCTCTCCTAATTTGTGCTTTTTGTGTCTTAATTTTTTGCAAACCTATTTTATAACCTAAATAATTAACAGAATCTCCCTTCTGAATCTTTTCAGGAGCTAATTGCAATCCCCATTTAGGTAAAAGTATCTTTATTTCTTCAAACAGTCTGTTCAAGGTATCCATGTTTGAATCGGATAACAAGATGTCGTCCATGTAATGGTATACTATAGATTTGGGAAATTTCTTGCGTATTATTTGCAATGGTTGGTTCACAAAATATTGGCACAGGGAGGGGCTATTTAACATACCCTGGGGGAGAACGGTCCAGTGGTACCTCCTCGAAGGTTGAGAATTGTTATAACTAGGCACTGTGAAGGCAAATTTTTCTCTATCTTCTTTTTGCAAAGGTATAGTGAAAAAACAATCCTTTAAATCAATAACTATGAGAGGCCATCCTTTTGGTAATAAAGAGGGCAAAGGAATTCCAGATTGCAGAGGGCCCATAGGTTGAATAACCTTGTTGATGGCCCTGAGATCTGTCACCATTCTCCATTTACCTGATTTTTTCTTAACCACAAATACAGGAGAATTCCAAGGGCTGGTAGATTCTTCTATATGTCCAGCATCTAATTGTTCTTGTACCAGCTGTTCTAAAGCCTGTAACTTTTCCTCAGCTAAAGGCCATTGCTTTGTCCATATTGGTTTCTCAGTCAACCATTTTAGAGGTAAGGCTGTTGGTATCTCTGAAGGGACATCAATTGCTTGTTCTTTTACAGCCCGAATGGCCGGTTTTCTCAGTTTGTAATATCTTTTAATATTATTCTCAGAAATATAGGCTCTAGATTTAGCAGGAATGTTAATTTCAGTATTCCATTGTTGTAATAGGTCACGACCCCATAAATTCATTGCGATATTGGCTACATATGGCTTTAATTTTCCTATTTGTCCCTCTGGCCCTATACATTCAACCCATCTCGTGCTCTGCCTTACTCGAGATAGGGTTCCAATTCCCAGGAGCTGAACATTTACATTTTGAAGAGGCCAATACGGATGCCAAGATTCTGGGGTAATGATACTTACATCAGCACCTGTGTCCAGCAGGCCAGTAATAAAAATGCCATTTACACACACTCTCAGTTTAGGTCTTTGATCATTTATAGAAGTTTGCCAAAACACACGTAACTTATCTTTCTGATCATTATTGCTTGTAACAGTAGGCATGGGGCTTCCTAATTGTCCTGATGAGGCACGTTCTCTGCAGAAACTGGATATGACTGAACCATGTTTGCCATGGGGGCCTGTGAGGCCCCCCCTCTCACGTTTCCCGGCTGTATCAGGTTGCCTTGTCTATCTCTTGTAGACCTGCATTCATTCGTCCAATGTCTGCCCTTTCCACATCTTCTACATAAACCTGAAGGCTGAGTCCTCCTATTTCTGTTATTTCTAGAAGATGCATTATTATTATTATTTCTGAAAGATGCATTATTATTATTATTATTATTATTATTATTATTATTATTTCTGAAAACCCGTTGTTTACAATTCCTTTTAATATGACCCATTTTTCCACAATTAAAACATTTGGTATTCTGGTGTCTCCTTTTACCATTGGAAATTGCTTCTTCTACCCATGCTTCAGTGCCATAATCAAATGTATCAACATTGAGTGTATGCAAGACCCATTCTTCCAACGGCGCTGATCTGAGCTTTAAAGGACCCAAAATCCTTTTGCATTCCACATTTGCATTTTCATAAGCCAAAGACTCAATCATTATACGTCTTGCTTCTGGGTCAGATATTCCTATTTGTACAGCCTTAGTTAATCTTTGTAAAAAGTCACTAAAGGGTTCTCTCTGACCCTGTTTAACTCTGACAAATGATTCCATTCTCTGTCCTGGGTCTTGTACCCTGTCCCAAGCCCTTAAGGCTGCTGTAGTACACATGGAGAGTGTGTTTTCATCCAAATTAGCTTGTTCCTGAGGATCGGAAAAGGGCCCTTCACCTAGAATTTGATCTAGGGAAATGTCAATTCCCTTCGCTTTTTCCTGCTGTTCTAAGAGTCTAGCCTCTTGCCTGAATAAGCATTTCCATTTCAATTGCGGTCCACTCTCCAGTACCGCAGAGCTCAGCTGGAGCCAGTCTGAGGGGGTTGCTCTGCTTGTCGTGGCCCAAGATCTTAGCATCTCTTTAACAAAAGAGGCTTGCATCCCAAAAGTCATGACAGCCTGTTTTATTTCCTTGAGATCATTCATACGCACAGGCTCCCATGTATCCTCCTTGATGACCCTAGGGTTTTTGGAACCAATCACCTTCTCTGTTGTTATTACTGGAAAGGCAGGTAGAGCTGTAGGTAGAGCTTTGTGGAAATTGTCCCGGAGAGACTTACCCACAGATGTAGTTAAAATTTGCCTTTCTACCCTTTGCTCTTCTTCATCAGAATTTAGAAATTCCTCAATCTTTTCAATTCTGTTCACCATTGCCTTCTGCAATGTCTGAAACTCCTGTCCAGAATTATGTTCCAAAGCCTTCATTGAGGATTCTAATGTATGAAGTTTGTCCGTTAGAGATAACATCTCATCTTTGGACATAATTTTTATGGCATAAACCGTGCCTTCTTGTATTGACAATCTTTCCGTCAATCTGTCATAAGCTTTAGACAAAATCCGATTGTCACATTCAGCAGTTTTGATTCTCTCAGTTAATGTTTCCTTTCCAACAGAAAGGGACTGAATCTTATGGTCCAGATCAGCTGTTCCCTCTTCCATACTAATGAATTTCTCCTTAACATCAGCCTGAAGAACTTCAACCTGATTCTTGAGAAGATTGTTATCAGCCTGGAGAACTTCAAACTGATTCTTGATAAGATTGTTATCAGCCTGGAGAACTTCAAACTGATTCTTGAGAAGATTGTTGTCATTCTCAATTGTTTTTAAGCGTTCAATCTCTACCTTAAGAATCCTGGATTCGTCTCGTAAAGACTTTATCATATTTCTATTATCAAACCATTTGGTGCCAATGAAAACTACGACTCCCAGAAGGATCCATATATGTGGGGTGATAGACACCTCTTGTAAAATCTCCCACATGGTACAATTAAAAAAATCATTGAATTCTTGAACAGTAATGTGTTCAGACATTTTATTTATAAAAGAAAATTTTTTTACCTGCAAAGATCGGTTCCTGACAGTGGTGGTCTCTGTGTTTTTGGAGCCTGTCCTAGAACTAGCTCTTGTAGACCAGGCTGGCCTTGAACTCACAGAGATCCGCCTGTCTCTGCCTCCCAAGTGCTGGGATTGAAGGCGTGCACTACCAAGGCCTGGCAGGCCTCAAACTCACAGAGATCTGCCTGCCTCTGCTTCCCAAGTGCTGGGATTAAAGGCGTGCTCTACCACTGCCTGGCCGGCCTCAAACTTGTGATCCTCCTGCCTCTGCCTCCTTCAGCAAATCCTACCGCGTGCGCCACCACAACCGGCCAAGTCACTTTGTAACAGACCAAATCTGACACTGTGGCAGCTTTTGTTGCAAAACCGCAAGTACTTGAGCTTCTGCTAATTCAGGCAGTGGGGTTCCGCTGCAAAACTTAGCCAAGGCAGGCAGAATGGGCCTGTGTCGCCGAGTGTGTCTCGGACTCGGCACTGGGGCCGGAGTCACGAACTGAAAAACAGCACCCGGGAGGGTGCTGTGTTAGCTAGCGGCTACCCGCTTGAGTCGGGGGCAAAATAGCCCGACGTTGGACGCCAAAATGTAGCGGCGTAAACGAATGCAGACAGAGTGTAAATATATATATATATAGCTTTAATGTAGAAATAGACTTACAGAACCACCGTTCCCGCGGAGACCAGGAAAGCAGAAGCAAGCGCTCGGAGCTTGCTTGCCAAATTTATAGGCAGACATTAGCCTGAGGCGAACACGCCCCCTAAGGGGCGGGACTTATCCCTACACTCTTTCTCCCTAGCTCCTACATCACACACACACACACACACACACACACACACACACACACACACTACTGGGTATCAAACCCAGAGCCTTGTTAGCACAGGTTTGGCAAACATTCGACTTCTGATCTATATCCTCAGCCCTTTGCCCCTTGTTTCTCTTGCTACCTCTCGTCAAAGCCGTCTAGGTTTGCCTTTCCGTATACACATACATACATGTAGTTTTCTTCATTTAAAAACAACACTGTTCTCTGGATAATTTGAGGGTTAGTTACCAGCATTTGGTATTTCAGCATGGCTTTCAAGAATGGATGAATCTGGATATGAGGGAGGTAGGGAGGAACTGGTAGGAGTGGAGGGAGGGGAAACTGTAATTAGAGTATATTATGTGATGGGAAATTTTCTTCAATAAAAACGAAAAAATATTTAAATAAGAAGAAAAGGGTATTCTACATGGTCACAATTCAGTTTTCATATTCAGAAGATTTAACAGTCATACAGTTCTATGGTATGACATATATTCCATCTAAATTTTTCTTCTATTATTTCAAAATATATTTCAGGTTTTTTAAAATACCAGTTTAAGATCCAGTTTTACTATATTTAGTTCTCATTTCTTTCTCTTTTTGTTTTGTTTTCTTTGTTTCTAGCGACAGGGTTTCTCTATAGCTTTGGAACCTGTCCTGGAACTTGCTTTGTAGACCAGGCTGGTCTTGAACTCATAGAGATCCACCTGCCTCTGCCTCTGCTGCCTGAGCACTGGGATTAAGGGCATGTGCCACAACCACCACTGGGCTAGTTTTCATATCTCTTTAGTCACCTTTAATGTGTGTGTGTATGTGTGTGTGTATATGTGTGTGTGTGTGTGTGTGTGTATATACCTTTCCAGACAGATTTTAATCTTTTGCAAAATTAACACTTTTTTAAGTATTTGGATTAGTTTCTATGAAGATTATTCCTCAATTATATTCCAGATTGTTTTCTAATTGTTGGGTTTCACTTAAGTATCTTTTTGATTAATATTATAAGTGATCTTTGTTCCTCATCCTGCTCTATAAAGAGGCCATGATAGCAATTCAGTTATCATTGGTGCTTTGGGGTTAGCACATAGGTTAGGTTGGTCCTAAGATTAATAATAATAAGATTATAATAATAAGCTATCTGAGGAGAGATCTTTTTGCAGCAGTCTTTCTAGGCTTATCAGCATCCTTTGCCTGAATCAGATGTGACAATAGAGACAATAGAAGATGCTAGTCGTAGTTTCCTTTATGCTTCTCAGAAGCTACAATGGCCTTCTCTCTCTTTTGCTTCAGCTCTCATCCTTGCTGGTGGGAATGCAAATTTTTGCAACCACTTTGGAAATCAGTGTGGCAGTTTCTCAGGAAACTAGGAGTCAACTTACCTCAGAATCCAGCAATTCCACTCTTGGGAATATACCCAAGAGTTGTCCAATCATATTACAAAAGCATTTGTTCAACTATGTTCATCGCAGCACTATTTGTAATAGCCAGAACATGGAAACAACCTAGGTGTCCCTAAATGGAAGAATGGATAAAGAAGGTGTGGCACATATACACATTAGAATTCTACTCAGCTGTAAAAACAATGACATCTTGAATTTTGCATGCAAATGGATGGAAATAGAAAACACCTTACTGGGGCTGGAGAGATGGCTCAGAGGTTAAGAGTACTGGCTGCTCTTCCAGAGGTCCTGAGTTCAATTCCCAGCAACCACATGGTGGTTCACAACCATCTGTACTGAGATCTGGCGCCCTGCTCTGGCGTGCGGGCATACATCGAGGCAGAATGTTGTATAAATAATAAATAAATAAATATTAAAAAAAAAAAGAAAACACCTTACTGAGTGAGATAACCCAGACCCAAAAAGACGAATATGGTATGTACTCACTCATTAGTGGACTCTAGCCATAAACAAAGGACATTGAGCCTATAGTTCACAATCCTAGAGAAGCTAAATAAGAAAGTGAACCCAAAGAAAAACATACATTTATCCTCCTGGATATTGGAAGTAGACAAGATCGCTGGGCAAAAGTTGGGAGTACGGGGGTTGGTGTGGGGGGAAGAGGAGATGGGGAGAGAAGGGAGAAGGGGAGGATTGGGGGGAGCTTGGGGGGATGGGATGGTTGAGATGGAGGAAGGGTGGATATGGGAGCAGGGAAGAAGATAGCAGTTAGTGTTTTAATTACTACAGGTGGCAACTGATTGACATGGCAGTGACATAGTGAATTAAGGGCCATTTTACCTTTTATATTTCCCCATGGAAGCTGTCCTGTGAATTAACTTGTGATGGCTTTTTTCCCTGAAAATTCAAAGGGCTCTATGCTGTTTTGTTTTCTTCAGTAGTCCTACGTTATTTATTATGTGTGTTGATGGTTTAAAAGAAGACTGTATAACCATCAGTATTATCAGTTAAAGTCAGTAGATCCTTTAATACTTCTTTTCTTAAAATTCTCATACTCTATGAATATAAAATACATTCAGTATGTCAATAAACCCCATTTATTAATTTTTATAAGAGAGTCATTAACAAAATACAGTCTTTTGGAGGAAACAATAGTTGTTTAACTTGAAAACCATGAAGGAGCTGTAATGGAAGTGGGGTATTTTAACCAGAGTTGATGCTGAAATCAGATGAATTGGTGTTTGGGATCAGCCATGAAATTGTACATGGAGGTTTCTCTCCCACTTGCCAGTTCCTGAATAACCACTCAGAGGCTTAATATTACTTACGAATGTTGGCCAGTGGCTCAGATTTATTACTAGCTAGCTCTTACATTAAATTAACCCATTTCTATTAACCTATGTATTGCCACGTGGCCGTGGTATTACCTTATTTTCTACATGGCTTGCTTCCTAAGCGGCTGATTGGCATCTCCCAGATTCTGCCCTTCTTCACCTCTATCTCTGCTTGGATTTCCAGCCTTCCTTGCCATAGGCCAAAGCAGCTTTACTTATCAACCAATGAGGACAACACATATTTACAGTTTACAGGATTCCACAGCACGAAGCTGATGGTGGAATATCGTGCTGGGGTTACCAGCTCTGGTATTGAGTGGTTCAGTGCAGGGAGATTCAGTAAGAAGGGAAAATAAAAGATAGCGTTAACATTCCAGTGTGGGTAATTATGAAGATTGTGTTAAGAGTTTAAGAAGAAATACATTTTCAGAAAAAATAATTACTTTTAATAAATATTTTGAAGAGGCAGTTCAAAAGAGAATTTCCAAAGACTGAGAATAAAGAGTAAAGAAGGCATCTGTATAATCCTTTAAAGTTGTCTCTATACCTAACAAGTTATTTCATTTCAGTTTGGCCAACTAAACACAATTCATTTATTTATACTTTCTTGAAAGTCATTAAAATGATTAAATGACTGTAGAATACTAGCTAGTGAGGTAATAGAGGGCAGAGACAACTTCTGACAATACATGTTTAAAAGACAGAGCAGAGCAGAGAAAGCTAAGTAACTGTATTGGGGGAGTAAATTTGTTTTTATTTTTTTTTATTTTATTTATTTATTTTATTTATTTTTTTTTATTGAGAAAAGGAGAAAAAAAACAAGTTTCCACCTCCTCCCAGCCTCCCATTTCCCTCCCCCTCCTCCCCCCCTACGCCCCCTCCTCCCACCCTTCTCCCCCTCCCCCCACTCCTTTCCCCCTCCCTCTCCAGTCCAAAGAGCAGTCAGGGTTTTCTGCCCTGTGGTAAGACCTAGGACCTCCCACCTCCGTCCATATCTAGGAAGGTGAACATCCAAACTGGCTGGGCTCCCACAAAGCCATCACATTATGTAGGATCAAACCCCCGTGCCATTGTCCTTTGCGTCTCATCATCCCTCATAGTTCGCCATTGAACAAGCACATGAATTGATAAGTGATGGGCACTTTCAAAAATTGAAAGTGGGGGTAGGGAATGTTTATGTGGGAATATTAGACTCTTATTTCCACCCTGCCTAATCTCTGTCCATCTGAATGGAAGAAGATTTCTGATGAGAGAAACCTCAGCTATAGAGGCTGTGGACTTTGAGGCAACAGGCACCGTTAAAAAGACTTTCTTTGGGGAATTTCATTAGCTCATAGAAAAAAAAAACCTTGATACTGACACATGAGATTCCTCATCAAGACAAAATAACAATGTCCTCACCCACTGCCCAGAGTCAAAGTCCTAGTAAACACCAACCTGCCTACTGCTTCTAATCAGCCTTTCAGTGTCTTGCTTTCAAGTGTTAATTAGCAACTCTGGTTTAGGAATATTTGTCATACTATGAGACTGTGCGTGTCTTTTCTCAATCCTTTATTCTGCGGTAATGTCTGTCTTTGAAGTTGAGATGTTTTTCCTGTATGCAGCAGAAGGATGGATCTCGTTTTCGTATCTGTTCTGTTAGTCTTTGTCTTTTTATAGGCAAATTGAGAACATTGATATTAAGAGATATTAATGATCAGTGATTGTTAGTTCCTGTTATTTTTTGGTTTTGTTGGTGGTGATGAGTTAGGCTTTCATTGAATTGCAGCTCAGTTAACATTTATTTGGACATTTGATAGAAAAAACATACACATTGAGGTTACCTCTCAACCAGTTTTTCTGAGTTCATATATATCCAGCATCAAGGAGCTAAGAGAAATCAGAGGTTAGTGGGAAAATATCTTCTTACTAAATTTATTGTTAAAGGAAGCAAGGCAGCAAAGTTATTGGCAAATTTGCTCTGTTGTGTCTGCTGCCACTGATAATAAAGTCAGTCTCTGGGGCAACAAGTTTGTCTGTAAGTCTCCATGTCTAAAAGTCAGTCTTCTAGTATTTGAATCTCAAGTGCTTTAAATAAATTCACCAGAATGAATCATTTAGCTTTTTCCTAGAGGTTAAGAGTCCAGGTTACAATGCTAACTGAAGTTACTGGGAAACACTGGGGTGACACTCTTTCCCCACCCTTTAAATTGTTGCTCCCTGCTGGGGCCATTGCTTTCACTTCTTTGCTCTTGAATTAGATTTTCACTCTGGGTTTGTTTCTTTTTTTTTTTTTAAGTCTAAATCATCAAAGTATAGAAAAGATGTAAATGTGAAGCACTTCATCTAACAGGTACTTATTGCTAAGTGCCTGGTCTGTGTTGGCTGTTTCTATGCAGCAGTGTGTCAAAGTCAGTGCCATGGAGAGTAGTCCTGTAGTATTTTATCCTAACGTCTCTCCTTCACTCTTCCCTAACTTACAGTTGCTGTATTGATAGCCTGCTTATGAAGACATGCTGTGCGTGCCATCTGTATCCCCGTCATTTGCTTTCCTACCTCTGCTCTGTCTTATTTGCAGTGTTTCTTCATAATACAGATATGTTGACTTTATCTGGTTCTACCAGCAGAATTAAGTTTCACAACCAAGGGTCTCCTAAATTCCTCTCTTCTAAAGTCTACCACATGGCACTCAGTAAAACGAGTGTTGAATCTGTTCAATAAGTCTGTGCTCTGTTACGTGAGGAAGGAGTTGAGTGTTTGCATCTCTGGTCACTTACATAATTTTTAAAAAGATTCTTTCCTTTGTTTGTTTATATGCATTGGTGGTTTGCCTGTGTGTATGTCTGTGTGAAAGTACTGGATCCCCTGGAACTGGAGTTAAAGACAGTTGTTAGCTGCCATCTTTTTGCAGAGGACCCAGGTTTTGGGAATTGAACTTGGGTTCTCTGGAAGAGCAGCCAATAGTCTTAACCACTGAGCCATCTCTCCAGCCCCTACTTACATAATTTTTAATTGTGTGATTTTATCACTTCCAATTATACTTTTAAGACATTATCTGATTGTTCTATCTCCTATTTTAAGTTCTCCCATACCCTCTTTTTAACCCACTTTTCTCTATAGTACCTGCCTTTTAACATAATATATTTTCTTTTTTGTTGTTTTGTTTTTGTTTGTTTTTTAAAAGAGGGTTTCTTTATGTGCCCTTAACTGTCCTAGGACTTGCTCTGTAGACCAGACTGACCTCAAACCAAAAAAAGCATTCTCCTGCTTCTGCCTCCCGAGTGCTGGGATTTAAGACATGCATATGCCACCACACACAGCTTATAAAATAATTTTCTAAACATTATCAAATTAGAATATAAATTCCCTGGAATAGATAAGATTTTTCTATATTTTGTTTATTATTTTATACACTGAGGCTTGCACATACAGCTTTAATATTTAATCTATTCCAGATTAAGACCTGAGTCACTTGACTTCCAGGGGACAGCTGCATGTCTAATCAAGCAGTCCAGGCAAGAGCTGTTTCTTGCCCAAATGGCTAACCAGCTCCATTAGAAGCCTCTTCAATGCCCATCTTTCTCTTGAAGTAGCTGGTGCTGCCAGGAGCAGATATGTCTCACTGTCATGAAAAGTCCTAAATTTTTAAAATATTTAAATCCCATATTATGAAGGTCTCTGAAAGATTTGAAGAATACCTATCTAACTGAAATGTATCTCTATACATCTAGAAAATCTAACTAACATGACTACAAGCTTGACTATTATAGGTGATTATTTATTAACAATCTATATTTCTTAATTATACATTCCATTTTTTAAATGAACTACACAAACACTATACCTTAATCGAAGGCAGAAATATACATATAACAAGATTGACCTTAAATTTTTATTAATAAACCAAGATCCATACCAATGTAAATTATTCATATCTCTATCATATCTCTGTTTAAATGTAAGTAAACATTTATAGACAATATTTTGGAATATGGGCGTAGTTTTTTTCTTCAAACTGTTTCCTGCTGTATGGAGGTGCTGTTAATCAGGTCTTTCATAGTGTATCCTGTTTGCTAGGTTTATCTCAGTCACCAGTTGGGCAAAGTAATTTTTTGAGGGTGTTCATGGCAATCTTTCAGGAAGCCTTGGTCCATGAAACCATTTTGGTGTAGAAGAAATACACAGGTTCTCATCTTCTGTGAAAACAGTAGAAGAACCTTTTTTCCAAAGAACCATATCCTTAGACCCAAATTCTGAAGTCAAGATACCTTTATAATATACATGCTGGTTTAGCTTAGCAGCCCATACAATGAAATGTCTCTCTGTACTTAGCTCCTTCACAGTCAAAAAAATTAAATAAAACACAATAATATACAGAATCCAGATTCTCTGTGAATTTTCCATTTTTATGTGGCTTATTTTTTTATTCCTTTTAATCTGTGTCTATACTTTGTCTCTTTAAAGACTTTTTTTAAACAATTTACTTTTTAACTCTCTATACTCTTTTTCTTCTCTCTCTGAAGCCTACGTACATTTATCCAACACTGACCCATTTATAGATTTTTTTTTTGTTTGAATCTGGCCTACTATGTATCTGTAATTCTTTTTGGATCAGAAGCGTTTCTTAAAATGCTAAGCAGCTTGTTCTCACCTACCCTGGGTGCTGGCTCTGCCTCTCTCAGGTTTTAAATACTGTTCACCTCAGCTCTAGGACTGCTGGATGGGAGCCATCCTCACCACCTAAACTCTGGGTAACACCATGTAGCATATAACACCCCCTTTATTTCGAGTGACAGCTAAATCTGCCACGCAGAGCACTGCGCAGCCTAGAAACATCTCTGTATATGGCGGCGGGAATCCGCCATGCTCTCCAGCCTTTGCAAGCCTAGTAGACCTGATCCTGCCGCCCGCCCTGGCAAGGAGTGCTGAACTGTGGGCATGATCTCAGCTACTTTCCTCCCGACCCTAAGTGGACACATAAACACCTGAGCCCACAAATGCCATGGAAATGCTCCATAGCCTGAGTTCATGCTGGCGGCATGGCCCACCAGGAAGCCGCTGCTAAGGCTGAATCAGGAAAATCTCTCTTAAAGCCGCTGCTAAGGCTGAATCAGGAAAATCTCTCTTAAAGGAGCTATGGCACACCACCAGTAAAAGTAAAAAGCTGTGTTAAACTCTTTTTTTTTTTTCTAGAATTCCTTTTTCAAGCCCTCTCAGGTTTTATGTGGATTTAGTTGACCACTTTGGAGCACCAATTGTTGTAGGGAGAGGGCCCGCTTGTTTGTTCTGGCTGCTTGGCTAGCTTAGCCCCGAAATAACCACACAGAAACTATATTCATTACCTGAAGCTTGTAATTACCCACCTACTGGGGTGTGGCCTCTTATACTATATACACGGATGCAGAACCTGTGTCCATCCCTTTTTCTCCTTCCCCTTGTTTTTTTTTTTTTTTTTTTTTTTTTGCCAACTGCTCATTCGGATTATTTGGATTTGATCTCTATCCACTGTTCAACCGAGAATCCTCATTTGTGAATTTACTCCTAAATTAATAACTATCTATTTCTCAAAAAGGGGGGATTGGATGGGATAATAAATTGGTATGAGCTTACTTACACTAATAATAATAGTGAGTAACAGAGTGAATACTTGTGAGTTATTATTTATAGACAATTACATTGGTATAGATTCTTGTATATTGATACAAAGTTAAATTATATTGAATATGGTATGCATGCATGCTTCTACCTCTGTTTAAACATTTTTTATATATTGATATATATTTGTCATATTGCAATGTACATTTCTACCTCTGATCAAGATACTTATACATTGTTTACATTTTGAGGTCATTGTTCTCATTTATTGCAGTTGTTTATTGTCTTAGTCTTTAAGTTATATAGGTATTAAGAATTATAGATCAATAGTCATCTATGTTTGTTATAGTTAGACTAATCAGGTTCTTTAGTTACATAGAGATTATATTCTGCATAGATAGATAATCTTCAACCACTTCAAAGAGCTGTAGAAAATGGCATTTATATAACTTAGAGTTCTGTTGAAGTGAGACACACTTGCTCCTGGCAACACTAATCTATTCCCGAGAGAATGGTGAGCACCGAAGACACTCCACTTGGAGCTTATTTTCTTCTTGGCAAACTGGCCTTAGTAGGCAAAGAAATGCTCATGCCTCAACCACTGACAAAATACATAATATCTGGAAATGGATAAATAGCACTGTCAAATCTTGCCAAGACAGGGTAAGATGGTTTTGAAAAATTTCTTGTCTTTGAAAATGGTCTGTCGGTTATTCTAGGCCTTAGCCAAAGTTCGTTGCTTCAACATTGCAAATGAGACTTCGGGTGATTGCCCAGGTAGCCAGTTGTTTCTGTCATTAGTTGCACATTTTGGAAGTGGCTTGATTGCACTTCCTACTTACTAAGTAATATTATTTCCCTTCTCAGATCTTCGATGGGGTTACTTTCCTCTCATGACTTGGCCAAGTTATTTATTATACAAGACTTAAGCTAGTTAGAATGGGATATTTGTTTTTGTTGTATTTAATTTTGTATTAGGCTTAGAACTTTCTTATTTAAACAAAAGGGGGAGGTGCTGTAGAAAGACCTGCAGCTTATAATTACCCGCCTACTGGGGTGTGGCCTCTTATACTATATATACAGACGCAGAATCTGCATTAGTCACTTTTCTCCTTCCCCTTACTCCTTTTCGCCAACTGCTTGTTCGGATTGTTTGGATTTGATCTCCATCCACCGTTCAAGCAGAGAACCCTGATTTGTGAGTTTACTCCTAAATAAATAACTAGCTCAGTTCTGAGCTAGTGTGGGATTTCTTTTAAGCATCTGTTCATCACTTGTCCGGTCACACTCCCTGGCTGTGGCTTATTGCTGGATTTAAAACCAGTGCTCACAGTGACTAATAATCAGTAAAAGAATTGATAAAACTGAAGGCCGGGATCAGCTGTGAATATCAGGGAGTCACCTGTGGGGCTGTTTTCAGTAGAGTTGAAGGTTCAGACTAGCTGAAGAGGGAGCACTAAAATAATATAACTCTTGTTAGAAGTTAAACATGTAGGGGACCTACAGAAGTGGCTCTAAAGCGGGAGCATGAGTCTAAGTCGTCTCAAACGATTCATCACCAGGACTTCTTACTAATAGGTCTAGAGTGGAGCTTAAGAGTTTGCAGTGCTAGCAAGTTCACAGGCGATTCTCACAGCTGCTGGTCTATAGGGATCACTTTGATAAAACACTGATGCCCGTGCTCTGTTAAAGCATTGGTGGAAGCAATTAAGAATCAAGGAATTACCTGCTGACAGAACAGCTGCCACACCATGATGTCAGGTGACAAAACCATCACTTAACTGCTGTATCCATGTAGGTTAGTCTCCAGTCTCTGGAGTACTGGAACCGTGGTTTTAGTCGTTGATCCTTCTAGCACATGTTACAGTGTTAGATATATTCACTCAAAATTATGTACTTCAAAATACCTTGCCAGTCTCTTTTGCTACAGTAGAGGGAGCTATAACACAAATTGTACTAGGTGGCATCAACAAAATCTTTGCCTTTAAATTTTGTCAGTCTTAATTTAAGTATTTTCAGTGAGTGGTTCATTGGCATTTTATTAGATTCTTGAGACTGGATAATCACTATCACATTTAATCTAGTCATGTTCTCTGTAATGATGTTTTTTGGTCAGTGATAAACCACATACTCCACAGTGGTTCCATGAAATTCTATCATCTGCTGACCATTTTAGTTTGTATCAGTCCTCTGTAATGCTCACACACTGAGGGGAGCACCTGACAGTGTATTTCTCCAAACCCAGCCCCAGGGATATGTGAGACCCAAGAGTAGAGAATACATTTCCACCTTGGTTTTGCAGTCACTTCTATCCACACCCAAACAACTGCTTTCTGTCACTGTACATTGCCTGTTTTAGAAACTGATTACTTTGAATCATATGGTATGGGGATATTTTTATTTGGCATTTTATCAGAGTGGTTCATGTTACAGTTATCAGCGATTCACTCCTTCCCAGTGGTGCTACTTAGTATCCTGCTAGGATATGCACATTGTTTATCTCTTTACTTTTAATGGTCTATTAGATGATTTTAAAATGAATAGGGAAAATGAGTGTTCACCACTTGATTATAGTAATGTCTTTGCACTTACCTTTTTTAATTTAAAATTTTGTCCATAAACTAATTTTATATAATATGCTATTATCAATATATTATCAAGTTGTTTACTATTATTAAATAAAATTTGAAGTGGTTTTAAATGTAAATGCTGGGGTAATGAAGGAAGGAAACTGAAATAATGCTAACTGGTATGTAAGATGCTAATAGGTTGCATAAATTAGAAATCAGTTTTGTAAAACGAGGGTCAGCTTGAGAAATAAATACCTGGAATAGAAGACAACTTCCTCAGCTTGATAAATGAACACATAAGAAAAAAACAATTAACATCATATTGAAAAAGGTATTTGGTTCCCCCTAAGATCAATAACAAGACAAAAACATCTGCTTTCTTCATTTCTATTTAGCATTGTACCAGAGATGCTAGTCAGTGCTGTCAGGCAAGAAAAAAGAAACAAAAAGACACCCAGACTAGAAAGGAAGAAATAAGACAGTTTTAAAGAGAGAATGAGATAATCCATATAGAAAATCTTATAGATCTTACTAAAGAATAACTAAAACTAATGAATGAATTTAGCAAGGTTGAAGATACAGGCTCAGTGTATTCAAATTAATTGTATATATTAGCAGTGAGCCATAAGAAGTTAAAAATTAATACCACCTATAAATAGCATAAAGATATAGAATATTAATGGGCAAATATTGGTAAAATATTAAAGAACTACACACTGAAAATTTTAATCTTTGCTGAAGGAAGACCTAAATGAATGTCCAAGGTTTTGGAAACTTGATATTTATTCTCCTCAAACTTAATGTGTTGATTATATGAAACTCTAGTCAAAATTCTAATAGCCTTTTTTTAAAAAATAGAAATTGACGTTCGAGGCCAGCCTGGTCTACAAGAGCTAGTTCCAGGACAGGAACTAAAAAAAGCTACAGAGAAACCCTGTCTCGAAAATCAAAAAAAAAAGAAAAAGAAAAAAGAAAAAATAGAAAATGACAGGCTGTTTCTGATTACAATGATATAAAAAAACCAAGAAAAGTTTGAAAAAAAATGAGATTAGAAGTGTAACTACTTTTTTATTGGGACGGCCAACACACAAATAGTGACACGGACACTTATTATTAATTAGGAAAGCGTGGCTATAGCATAGACTTTCCCCAACTAACTCTTATAACTTTACTAACCCATTTTTAAAATATATGTTTTGCCATGTGGCTCGGTTACCTCTTCTTATTACAGCATACCCAACTTGCTATGAGTCTGCTGGTGAAATCGTGTCTAGATTTTTCCTCCCAGTTTCTCTCTCTGCCCAGAAGTCCTGCTGTTGTAATAAGGAGTACGGTGGGCCACGTCCCACAGCCTGGCCACCTGGCTAGTTTATACCTGAAATAATTACATGGAAACTGTATTTGTTTAAACACTGCCTGGCCCATTAGCTCTAGCCTCTTACTGGCTAACTCTACATCTTGAAGCATTGTGGCATCCATCTTTGGCCTACAGGTTAGAATATCTGACAGACTTTTCTGTGATACAAGACTTTTGAAGGACTGTCCTACCTTGTCTTGGCAAAATTTGGCAGTTGCCTTTTCTTGTGTCTTGTTTGTCAAAACTGTCAAGCTGTCAGCAGTCAAGGCAAGGTCAGTTTCTTGCCCAGATGGCTAGCTTTATCATATTGAAAGCAAACTCTGAGGTTATTTGATGCCCATTGTCCTTTTTTGAAGTAAATTGGTGCTGCCAGGTGCGGACATGTCTCACTGTCATGAAAATCCTTATGATATTAAAAACACCTTAAATGTCATATTCTGTAGGTCTCTGAAGTGTTTGAAGACCACCTATCTATCTAAAATATATATGTTTAATCTTGGAGACATACCCAACATGATTATAAGTTTGATTGTTATAGATAACCAACTACTAACCTGCATTTCTTATTTATTCTAAATAGTTTATAATAATAGCATTTAAGGACTAGAACTATACATTATATTTTAAAATGAACTGCATAGGTACAATACCTTAAACAAGAATATAAAAATATATACAATATAACAAAAATAACCTTAAATTTGAATCAATTTACAAAAAATATCTTAAACAAGAGTAGAAACACATATAGAGTATGTTTTAATATAACCTTAAATTTGTATCAATATACTAGTCCCTCTTTTTTATTTTCAGACAGAGACCCTTGAATTCAACCTCCCTTGCTTAGTTTCTTCCCTTACCTTGACAAGTAACAATTTACAACCAATTCCCCTAAATGATGGCAAACATCCATAACCCACCAAATGACCAAAAACCAACCACCTCATCTGTTGGGAATTTGGGCATCATGTTCTCTAGCCTACTTTCTGTTCTCTGGGAGCAACAGCATCTTTAGAGAACCCTAAGAAAAATTGAGATAATGTTCAAGTCCTGGGAAAGCTAGCTGTATTATTTTTTGTTTAGTCTTTGTGTGATGGGAATGTGTATAGCTTATCTGAAGTCATGGCTCGAGTAGTGTATGAGGCTGGACCATCTTAGCTAGCAGTTTTGAAGTTGTTCTGTATATAGACTATAGAATTTGAGAAAACTGCAACAGAAGCATTTTGAGAGGCTGGATCACCTGGGATTGTTTTCACTGGTGTCTGGTCCTTTTTTTTTCTGAAAGCACACAAACTTTTAAAGGTAACATCTATGCTTGAATTAATACAGGTATGGAATGTACAGTGTGCATAAGTTGTTTTATGTTTGAGCAGGTAAAAGGTATCTGTTAACTTTATAAGTTCGTCTTGACTGCATTACCAAGCTATAATATAAGTCTCTACCCATGCCATATGAAAATCACGAGGACTCTGTAGTCAACAAGATTTATCATGTCTAATTCAGTCTCAGAGCTGTTCCCATGCAGAGGGATCAGCTTATACATCACTTGTCTTGTAGTTTTTCTTGGTTTTCCTTCTTCATGTCTCTAGTCAGTATTTTCAGTAGGTCTCCCCCAATCAAATCTGGTCTTCATTAATTTTGAAGTAATCTATAGCTTTTTATTTCTTGTGGAAACAAAAGCAAAACCTCTCCCCTGATGCCACATATTTTCTGACTTCCATTTTGAAGTTAAGACATTCTTATATAGCTTGTTTTAATTTCGCATTTTTATAACCCAGTGTTTCTCAGCAGCTACTATTTTTTGTTATCAGCATTTAAAAAAATTCAAGCTCAACAAAGCACCATACAGAATCCAGACACCCTGTGTATTTTTCATCTTTACATGTCTTAATTCCTTTTATATTACTTTACTCTCTCCTGACTTTATTTTTAAACTATATATTTATTTTTCTATGACTTTTTATACCCATATCTTTTTTTTTCTTTAGCACCTAAGCATATTCAAACATATTGTATCTGTTTAGAGGTTTTCTCAGTTTGAACCTGACTTTTTGCATGTCTGTAGCCTTCTCTGATAGTATAAGTCAAAACATAAAGTGCCAGGCTACCCCTTCATGGTTCTGCTGACTACCTCTGTTCCCCTCAGTTCCCCGAGAGCCTAGGCTCATGCTGAAGGTATTACCAGGAGCTGCACTTACCGCCCTAGCTCTCGGCTCTCAGGAACTTACTGAACCCATTTTCCAGAATCCCGCAAGCGAAAAGGCCCAGATGACAACTGCAGCAGTACCAGCAGGCATGACATCTCAATTCTTGGTGCGTAGCATTGGCGTGCCAAATGTAGCAAGTGTTCTTATTGGATACTCTTTGTATCACCATCCCCCAAACAACAACTCGGGGACTTAATATTAATTATGAAATCTTGGCGTTAGCTTAGCCGCCTTCTCAACTAGCTCTTAAAACATAGCCCATATTTTTAAATCTATGTTCTGCCATGTGGCTCTATCTCCTCCCTGTACTGCACCTTCTGCTCTCCGAGTTTCTAGCAAAATGTGCCTAGATTCCTCCTCCCAGTTTCTCTCTTTCTGCCTGGAAGTCCCTGAGTTTTTTTTTTTCTTTTCTGTTTTTACTCTTTACTCTTTGGGGGCCCACCACCCAGGACCTAAATAATACATATAGAGGCTTATTCTTACTTATAAACGCTCAGCCTTAGCTTGACTGATAAGCCATCTCGCCAGCTTCCTTAACTTAAATTATTCTGTCTACCTTTTGCCTCTGCTTTCTCTTGCTTCTGAATATCTTACTTTTACTCTTACTCTATGGCTGGCTGAGTGGCTGGCCTCTGATGTGTTCCTCTCCTTGCTCTTTTTTTTTCTTGTCATTTCCCCATCTATTTATATTTTTTGCCTGCAAGCCCCGCCTATCCTTTCTCCTAACTTGCTATTGACTGTTCAGCTCTTTATTAGACCATCAGGTGTTTTATACAGGCAAAGAATCATAGTTCACAGAGTTAAACAACTGTAACATAAATAAAAGCAACACATCTTTATATCATTAAACATGTTCCAGAACATAACCAAATGTAACAGTTCTTAATATAATATTCTACAAGTCCCACCTATTCTCTCCTGCCTAGCTATTGGCCATTTAGCTCTTTATTAAACCAATCAGAAGATACCTGACTAGTAGACACATCTTTACAGATAAACAAATATTCTGCAACATAGAAGCCTATAATAGCTTACTTGAAAACATTAAAGTTACAGTGTTGAAAATGGTGGATATCAGTGTATTCTATAGATTCATTGATGTACGGAATAGAGAGCTCATGAATGGCAGTGTGTGTAAATGGAGCCCTGATTGTCACAAAGGCAGTCATGAGAAAGGGTGGTATTGACTGTAGATTGCACTGAAAAATTTGGATTTCTTAATTCATATACATAAATGAATTTATAGTGGGTCATGTCCTAAATTTAAATCCTAAAAAGTATATTTTAAAAAGAAAAAACTGGGGGGAAAATCTTTGTAACCTGAAGCTAGGCAAAGATTCCTTATATGTGACAGCAGAAGCAAAATCATTAAAATAGTCTCAAAATTGAAAGCAGTTATTTTTGGAAAGATACTGTTAAGAACATGAAGGAAAGGCTGGGTATAGTGGCACATACACGCCTTTAATGCCAGCACTTGGGAAGCAGAGCCAGGCAGGTCTCTGCTGTTGGACAATGGTCTTGTATCCATAAAGATTTGTTATTTGTATTTTATTAAAATGCTGATTGGCCAGCAGCCAGGCAGGAAGTATAGGCAGGACCACCAGAATAGGAGAAGAATTCTGGGAAGAGGAAAGGTTCAGTCTGCATTCGTAACCCAGATGCATTGAAAACAAGATGAGAATGCCTTGCTGATAAAAGGTACCAAGCCACATGACTAACATAGACAAGAATAATGGGCTCATTTAAGATGTAAGAATTAATTAATAAGAAGCCTGAGCTAATAGGCCAACCAGTTTATTATTAATGTAGGACTCTGTGTGTTTCTTTGGGGCTGAGCGGCTGTGGGCCTGGACAGGACAGAAACCTTCTGTCAACAGGTCTCTGTGAGTTTGAGACCAGCCAGAGGTATTAGAGAGACAATGTCTCAAAGTGGGGGGCGGGGTGAAGAAAAGGTACACACTAGGATGATAATCTTTATAAAGCAAACAACTGATAATAGACTGCTGTCTACAGCATGAGGAATTCTGGGAACTTAGTGAGAGAACAGGCATTCCAGCTAAAAATTGGGTGAAATTTTAAAATCGGTATCTCACCAAAGATGTCAAGATGACAAAGCGCACAGAATGATGCACTACCTTTGCCCCGTCTTCAGATGATCTTCTTCCTTGCATGTCTAGTCCAATTCTCCCTTTCCTTTCACTTGTAATGCTGTACCAGGGTCACGGGAGCCCCACACTGGGACTGCAGTCTCCCACATGGAAAAGCTGTACAGAGCCCCATATGTACAGGCAATATGTCATACCTTTACCTGAACTATATTTTTGCTGTCATCTAGAACTGTAATAGTAACTTAAAGAGATAGCAATGTACTAAAAA
Source organism: Microtus oregoni (assembly GCF_018167655.1). NCBI lineage: Eukaryota > Metazoa > Chordata > Mammalia > Rodentia > Cricetidae > Microtus > Microtus oregoni. The sequence continues at coordinate 7,980,474 of NW_024543830.1, read as the reverse complement.
AAAAAAAATCACTGGGGCTTTGTAAAGTGATGCCAGTAACAGCAAGAGGTAGATTCCAGGTTTTCTTACTTTGTGGAGTATGTGTTTGTCTTTCTGTGTGTTTATGGTGCAACAAATGGAACCCAAGGCATTGCTCGTGCTAGGCAGGTGTTATATAACTGAGATATACCCCAATCCCTGACCCTATAGATTTTTATGTATAACTTTGATGACCTTTAATAGGCTTCAAATTGGAATTTTCCTGACCACATTGAAGGTAAAAATCATTGTGGTACACCAGGTGACGGTGGCACTCACCTTTAATTGCAGTACTCCTGAGGCAGAGGCAGGTGGATCTCTGTGAGTTCAAGGCCAGCCTGATCTATGGAACTAATTCTAGGACAGCCAAGGAGGCCACCCTAGTCTACAGAGATAGTTTCACAACAGCCAGGGCTACACTGAGAATCCCTGTCTTGAAAAAACAAACATGCAAACCAAAAAATTGTTATTGATTCCTCTTTGGTGTCCAGGTGACTCGTGGCATGGAGTCACAGAGCCCTTGGGCTCCTATTGGCCTTCAGACTCCTTATCAATAGGCAGTGCTTCTGAGACCTAGTTAATAGTTGTCCATTCCAAGAGCTGTAATGTGACAGCTTCTAGCTTTCCTCAGTATTTGCTAATAAATAGGAATCTTTAGATCTCTTATGAGTCTCTGAGTTTCCAAAACTTAGAGTTGATATTATGTGTGCTTTTTAAAAGAATATCTGAAATATATGAAGTTGTTTGTCTTATGCTGTTCTTAAAGCTTTGGACAGGTATGTGAGATTTTTTAAGAAACTTATTTCAGAAGTCAAATTGTGCATCTTCATCAGCACCGCTCAAAATCAGCTCCTGGCTTTCTCTGCAGTCACCAGTGAGCCCACTTGAGTTCTTGCTGAGTTCTGACTGACGTTCTCTCCTCTCCTTTTTGTTTTAGATACTTGTACCTACTGTTCTCTGGCGATGACCTTCTACCTTTAGACCACTGGGTGTTTAACACAGAGGCTCACCCTCTGCCCGTGTTACGTTTAGCCAACAGCACTCTTTCAGGTAATCCTGCTGTTCGATGAACAGCTCCAGAAGGACCATTCTTACCTGTGTTTTGTTTACATGGACCACTACAGACGTTGTCTGGAGAGGCGGCTTTGAAAACCTGGACCTCTACGTCACCATGCCGAATGAAACTCTCCCCTTCAAGACTTTTCACTTGTAGATACATCAACTTTGAAATTATTCCATTTTATACCTGACCAAAACATGTTCTGGTACATGTAGGACAGAGGCCTGATGTGCTTTGACTCTTAATGAGATGGCCACTTGAGAAACAATGTCTTATTCTGTATCGTTAGTGCAAGCCAAGAACATAGAACACCTTCCAGGAGTTAGAGATGGCTTTTGGAACCAATTATACCTTTCTTTCCTCCCACCGTGGAGCAGCTTTCAAATCAAATATTACACATTGCTTAACCCCTTTCCTCCACTTTAGTAAATAATGGGACACACTGGAGTGAACAAGAACAAAGGAACAGTGTAATTACATCGGTAGAAGAAGACTTGGAGAAGAAACAGATACTGTCCCTGTCTGAATAGTCAAGCTCCCCATTGGATTTTTACTGGACTGGTAACCATTTCATTCCCAACATAGTTCATTGAAATCTGTTTAGATTTAGTTTTTCTCTGGGGGGCATAACCTCATGAAGAATACTTTTCAAGTCTCTTGTCTCCATATGGTATGCTGAAACTGGTATTTATCATAACTGCTGCTTATGAGCCCGAGTGTGGGAGTGTGCATGTAGCTCACGCTAGTATGGGTAGCATGCAGAAGGTGGGGAAGGTGCCAGTTTGTTGCCTTGAAACCTGTTCTCAAGAATCCTTGATATTGTTGGTAGGAAATTATTCTTCTGAACCAGCAAGTCTATCAAGCAAAGAAACCTGCTTTAATCACGTACCGCAGTTAGTAGAGTTGTTCACCTCACAGCTTTCTGTGACTTGGCAGAATTCACTCTAACTGTCATGCACTCTGCCTTTGCTAGAACAAGCTGAGTCGCTTTCACAACGCACTAAAGCAGAAGCAGACATCTCAACTTCCCTCAGTTACCTCACATGTGTGAGCTACTCACAAAGATTTTATGTTTTTAAGTTTCTCCAAGAATATTATATATCCAAAGAACTAATAGAATAGTTTCAAAATAATCTCCAGTGGCAAATGTGTGATATAATTAATCATACTCACTAAAACTGTCATAAACCTAAGGAACTTACAGATATTGTGGGTTTTTTGTTGTTATTGCTTAATACTTTGGCAAAAAAAGTAAAATTTTATCAAAAACTATAAGGTTAATATTAATGCTTATAAAATTTTTGTCCCCTGAATTTCTATGACAATACAAGACACTCTCCCTCCTTTTCATTTTAGTACAGACATCATTTTTTGATGATAATAGAACTTGAGAACACTATAATCTAATATTTGCTCTGATTTTGAATATTTGATGGAACAGTTTGTTCATGAGCTCTGCTTTGGAATTTTGAAAGCTTATTTCCTTGGTTGGTAGCTTTTCTTTTTAGCTCTCTACTAGCATATAGCAGACTGAAATTGTGGGAAAAGTCAATATAATCAGACATATAAGGGTGACCGTCTTACACTGTAAGTCATCTGGTCGTCAGAGTTCAGCCAGTGCTGCATACGCTTGCCCCCTCACACCTGTTCAGTATTCATAGAGGACAACATGGAGAGAGCGAGTTCTAGCACATTTCAAAATTGTGATATCTTTTCCTGCTTGAAATTTTTAAAGTGTAAATGAGAAAGGTAGATCGCCATTACTCTAAAGAGAAAGAGAAGGTTTTGGTTCTCAGAAGAGAAAAAAGTGAGCCTTCTGAAAACAGCACAAGTCCACTCACAAGTCAAGATAAAGTGAAAAGCTGGAGGTGGCAGAGACCAGAGCAGCAAGCAGGGCACCAACCGTCTTTCACTTTGTTCACGTCAGTGCAGTGAAGGCGCCATCTTGGTTCCCCAGGAATTCTCAGAGGAGACAAAACAGCATCTCCCACCCCCACCCAGTGCTCTTGTCGTTCACATGAGCCTAAAGCATAAGAGAAGGCGTGGGTGTGAGCAGGGCATGGTTCGTGTGAAGATCTGAAGATTGTCATTTTAACACCCCGACTTTGTGATGAGAACTCGAGCTTACGACAATGCTTTTTCTTCTCTGAATACCAAAGGCATTAAAGTCAGGTGTAAATGACTTGCCAGTGTCATGTTGTATTTTGTTAATGGATTTTAAAGATATTTTTCCAAAATCTAGCATTATCCCATATTTTGCTTACTTTCTTGCTTACTTTTTAAATGTGTGTCTTCTTCCATCCTTCATACCCTTGACATTTTGTAGACCTCAATACTCAGGCCCCATACTCATTGTGTTTATAAAATTGGAAAGGAATCCAGCAATGCTCACTCACTAGTGCCTCGATGCTTCACCCTCTGCTTTGGGCACGATCGTGCAGAATAGACAATACATAAAAATGGGGATTGTTTAACACCTCTAACTTCCATATTTATTGCTCATTTTAGAATCACATCTTTTGATTCAAAGCAGATTTTTAGAAAATTAATGAGCCACTGTGAAGTTATTAAAACTAAGAATGAGCCCTTGAAGAAGCCTCGGTACAGACGAGTCCTGAGCTGGAGGCGCTGTCTCTCAGGTGGGCTGTGCACGGTGTGCTCCTCTAAGCACCAGTTCCTGTCTTTTGACTGGTGTGTGGGTGTAAAGAAAGCCTAGGTATCGAAGGAGTGCACTGTTTCTGCAGAATTTTGGCCCTGATGTCCTCTAGGATGCCAAGGCTTCCCTTGGCAGGTTTCAATCAAGCAGTTTGAAATCTTGATTCCCAGCTTCTCCTCTTTTCCACTCTTCATCGCCAAAGTCTTTGTCAGACTCCAGATTTATTAATAAAAGCTTGCGCTTGCCCTACTGGTTATGATGCAGACTCCCCGTAAGCCAGAGTCTCTGAATGAGTGCATGAGAGAGTGAGTGGGCAGACAGCTGTGGAACATTGCATCCGTGCCAAGCTCTGTGCCTGGCACCATTCAAGCCTTAGAGCACGACACGTGATTCCAATGGCATTTTCTGTATGACAGTGGTTCATATCATTTTAAGTGTTTTCCAAAATGGATCATGTTAAGAAATTCTTAATTTTATATTTCATTTAAATTAAAGAGAAAGATAAAGGTTTATAATATATTTTAAACACTGTTACTATATAATACTAACAACTATAATTGTAGTTAATAACTAAAGTCTCTTGGAAATGTCAAAGAAATATTTGATTTCTGATGCGTCTTTGACTAAAATATTTACTTCAGAAATAAAAACAGTCTTATTTTGTTATCACTTTAATTACATTATTAAAGTCAATATTTTATAGACGTGCGCGTTATTTTATATTTAAAAAAATTTGTTCCCTAATCCATGGGTTTAGCTTGCAGTGGTAAATTGTCTTTTCTCTAGCACACTTCCTACTATGGTAGCACCTGTATTTCTTACCTATAAAGTAAAACCTATTAAAATGTCTCAAATGCCAGTTACTAGAGGCTAATAGCTGTAGCTTCAGGTTCCTCCTGTTCTCTGGGTTCTTTACCCTGGAATTGGCCAGTCCTGCCTTGTGTAGTCTGCATAACTGTGTATATACAGTTATACACAGACCCAGAATGCTATCTGCCCACTGTAGGCAGCTGATGACTGCTTTAGGCCACACAACTTGCAGAGGATTGAAGGAATCCCATCTGACTATTGTGATTGACTCGTGGTTTAGGGACCCTGGAAAGCATGCTTCCGTTCTTCAGCTCATCCCAACCCTCACAGAGGTGGTCTTCTCACTCTTCCTGGATCAGACACAGTAAGCTTCTTAAGGACTGCGCCATCTAGCTCTCTTACTATTCACTCCTGCTGTTACAGCTGTAGATAGTATGCAAACAGGTGCAGCCGTGATGCAGTAGGCCTTCATTTAAAAAACTAGATGGAGGTCTGGATTTGACCTGAATGTCACAGCTGCTGACCTGATCCCAAGTTTATTTTGTATAAGACCCTCTAACTTTTAACCTACACCTTTTCTCTGTTTTTTTATTTGTTTAATTCACTTTAAAGCAGAAAGATGTATGTATGTACAATTGTATGTATCTATGTTACCTAAAGGTGTATATTTTGTTATCTTGAAAGTAGATATATTTTTCAGGGTCTCTTTGGGTTTTAGGATAATGATTGTCATGAAAGAGGCAGAATGGAAGGGTTAGGCTCTCGTTTCCTGTCTTCATCTTGTCATTCAGTGTCGTAATTGCAGACTGCTCATGAGAAAAAAAAATCTGTATGGCATCAAAATATTGCTTTCTAACTTTACAGCAACTGACTCTTGGACCACGACCCTGGGATGTTGGGGCATAGCCGCTCTGTTCTCTTAGAGCTTTCAGATGAGAACTTAATAGGATTCTGGATCTTGGTGCTGCAGAAAGCAATCTTGAAGAACTATGAACAACACAGAATGGGTTGTGTGCCCAGTTCACCCCTTGGCACAGCTGCTGCTAGTCTGTAGGGTACGTACACTGTTGCCCCTAGAACAGCTTAAGTCTGAGTGAAGATACATACCCAGAGGCATGTCCCTTCCTCCTTCGTTTCGTAGCTCTCCACATACCCTCACAAGTATGTCAGTGTGCATCGTTTGCCAATCAAAGCATCCTTCATCTTCAGCTTTACACTGGCACTGTTACCACCTCAGTCAGCAGCTGTAGGCCGCGTGAAACTTAGGCGGTATCATCTTGCTAGCATATATGTTGTAGTGTACCAGTTCTGACAGGCAGTACACTTTTCATGATGTTTATCAAGCATGCCACTATTTTTGGAAATGAAACCTGTGTTCAGAACAAAGGGACAGAGAGAGCTCTTTCTTGGCACGAATGAACTGCCTTTCTAGGCCCTGCCTCCTCAGAGGTCTCTTCAGCTTAGTGTGCACCTAAGCTTTGGTTCTCCAAGTATATCAGAGCACATGTGCAGAGGAACACGTGAGGCGAACACCTTGCAGTGACTTGCATGCTTACAGAAAACCATGAAAAGCAGATCTCTTTATTGACAGAAACGCTCGTTTTTGCTGGGTTAATGGACTACAGTGTCCCCAAGTATAATTATGTTGGTTTGGAAGATGAAACGCCATTCCTTACCCTCACTGACCTCAAATACACTGATGATTTTCCCCTAAACTAAGAAGTGGGTAAGTATAGCCTATGTTGTTACCCACTGGCTGCTCCTGAACTGGTTTCCAGTCCTGTCCTCCATAATGTGATTTTTTTTATATAAATCAAAGGTAATATTGTATATTGGAGATCAAATAAAGATGTTCTTTAAGTGAAAAGTTTTTCTCTTTTTTTACCGCCCTTTTCACCCAACGGCGACCAACAGTTCAGTTTCTTCATGTGTGCAGAAGAGCAACTTCAGCTTTGTTTACAGGAACTGGGAGTCCTTGGTTTCCAGTATTCAAGGCATTTCTTTTGACTCCACCCATTTTCACATTTCCTGATTCGACAGCAAGATAAAAAGCTAGCTGAGGGAATGAATTTTTATTCACTGATTTGAAGAAAAACTCTGGAGCTGTATTTCTTCATGTCCCCTTGTGCTTGTATCCCAGAACAGCCTCTCGTTGCTAAAGCGTATGCAGGTCCGGCAGTAGTTTCAGACACATGAATATTTACATACCAACTTTTGGTGGGCATGTTTTCATTTCTCTTGGTGTGTGTAGATCTGGGGAGAACACTGCAGAGTTGTGCTGGCTTGTTTTATGCAGCTGCCACAGTCTCGGGTGACTTCTCTCATGTGCTTGCTAATAGTATATGAAAGTCCGGTTGCCCACGTTCATCGCCACCGCTTCCTTCTAACAGGAGGCTGAGGCCATTGTAGAGACTGTTTTTCAGTTTAAATTGTGCATTTGGACATGCACAGGCCACAGTGCTCATGGGGAGGGCAGAGGGTACTTGTGGGAGTAGTTTCTTTCCTTCCATGGCTCTCGACGCTGGAGCTCAACTGGGGGGGGGGGGGGGTGTGGTGGAATTGTTGCTGAGCCAGCTCCCAGCACTGTTGCAGTTCCGGTTCCCTAATCTGACAGCTACTCCTTACTTCAGCTTTGCATATGCTCTGCTCATTGTCACCTCTTTCTAAGTTGTGAGTTCTGAATGCACTCTGCTGTTCTCTGATATTGATGTGCCCTCTGTTTCATGGTCTCCTTGAAGTGCAGAAGACTTGAGTGGTGAAGTACAGTATCAGTGTGTCCCCTGATGACTTCTTGCCTCATTTAGTGTCACCAAGAGATTTTATCTAAAAGTTAAATTGTTTTAGCTCTTACATTGAGGCCTGTTATCTGTTCTGAGTTCCTCTCTGCACACATGGCAGAGACCTATGGCATTTTTGTGTGTGGACACCCAGTGTCCTGGTATTTATTGTCTGTTGAAGAGCGGCCCTTGGCATTGCTCTGCCACCTTTGTGAAACGGCCGTTGATGGCTGCTGTAAGGTTTTATTTCTAGGCTCATCTTGTCCCGCTGGCATGTCCTCTCTAGTCCAGGGCTGCGGGGGTGTTGGTGGGCAGCTGAGCTGGATGTGTTTTTCAGGCAGCAGTGGGATTCGCACCCCTCTCTTAGCTGGCTGTGTTCATGCATTTGAAAGTAGACTGACTGTAATTGGCATCTCATGGGATACAAGACAGGGAGGGACAGGGACAGTTTTAAGTCACTTGGTCTTTTTTTTTTTTTCTGAAAATAGGTTCTTCATGTATCCTTTTGTGTTTTATAATTTTTTAATAAAACACAACAAAAAGCCTGGTTAAATCGTTATTGGAACAACTGGATTCTGATTTTATTGGATCTCCCCGCCCACGGAAATAGTTTATTTTGTTGTTTGTTGCTGTTTGTCTGCTCTTTTTCTCTAATGATTGCTGGATGAGTTCTGTCTTGCCCCACAGTGTTCAACCACAATGTCTGCTTACTTTGCTGCATCTTTGTTGAACCTGGATTCTTGGGAGTCAGCCCTGTGTCGGGTCATCTCGGTGGTTAGCCAGTGTTTGTCAGAGACAGATCTTTATTTAACACACACACAGTGCAGTCCTACGGTTCAGCATTACTTTAGCCTAGACATTCTCCTGTTTTCTGCCTATAGCCAAAGCTTCTGGCCTAGGCGGGAATGTAGCCAGGGCTTCCCCTGCTCTCTCCTAAATACGTGCTCAAACTCATTCCTCTGGTTAGCTGTTGTGCTGTAGGTCAGCCAGTCCGCTGCTTGTCCAACCGGAACCAAGACTTAAGGTTACCTGTATCAGCTTTTCCTGTTCGTTTGCTGTTGGCATTGGATTTTCTTCTCTCTTCCTTCTTCCTCCTCCCCTCCTTATACCCTCATCCCCACCCCTGGGATCAGGCCCAGGGCCTTGCTCGTGCTACACAAGTGTTCTACTGAGTTTCTTCCTCAGGAACGATGCCAGCCCTCCCAACACAGCTGCCCCACCCCAGTAGACCTGCTGTCCTACAGGGAGGAGACTTCAGTGGGCTCAGGTCGCATGGCCTCATTGTTCTGTCTCAAGACTCAGATTTCCCTGAACAAATAGTTACTAATATTTTGTATCTATAGTCAGTCTCTAGAATCCTAAATAATTTGATTATGTTCTTTTTTTTAAAAATTACCTCTTTAGGAGAAAGCAAGTTGTTTTTCTAAAAACAAGTTCATTTTTTCTTACTTCAGCGTAACTAAACCTTTAGTTTCAATACTGTGTCATTGGCTACTCGGAGGTCACGGCCATTGGTTTCTCAGGCAAGCCTGTTGCACCAAGAGCTGCTGGAGCTGCTCGTGGTCCCATTGGGACCAATTCAATGATGAAACATATTTCAAACATAGAAGATAGTGGCTAAAAAACTTTTGCCCCTACCCCAAACATAACTACCCTGCCTTAAGACTTTAAGATAACAGTAAGAGTTACTAGAGAAAAACTTCATAATTGCAACAGAAGGTAGGCTGAGAAAAGTTCTCATGTAAACACAACAAAGGTAGCTCATAGGTCAGGGTGCTCTCGTGTGTGTGTGTGTGATAGCAAATACAGTGTTCAGAGGTACTTTGATCACTGAACTGCTCCGTAGCCCATGAAATTGCATATGTAATGCAAAGATGTAATTGCTCACAGTGTTTGTTACATTGCAACTGCTCGAGTCCGTTGGCAGCTGTTTGAACATTTAGTGAACATCTGCTACGTGACAAGAGCTGCAGTGCTCTGCTAAGCCAGCCCTACCACGTACCTTCTGGAGCTCTGGCTTAAACAGAAATGGCAAAATTTGTTTTATGAATAAAGGTATTTCACCAAAGGCACGACAGCATAGAGAGGAGTGTGTGATGACCACATAATAACCAATGATGAGCTCAGGGGCAACTTTCCCTTCTTAGGATGAGAGAGAGGATGTGAGTTGTCTAAGAATGGGTAGCTGGGACACCTGGAATGGAGCCTCATGGGGAGGGCAACTTACCGGATGTGAAGGGTAGAGGATGCAAATCACCATTGTGATCCTCAGAAAGAGAGGATTTACTCTAGGCTAAAACCTGACAGTGAGACTCCTAGTGCATGTGGTGGGAACCCTGTTGCAAGAGAAGCAAGAAACAGACACTTTAAGAAGAAGAAACATGTCAGGCCCTGGGGCGATGAAGTTTACAAAAAGGAGCCCTTCCAGGCAAGGTCAAAGCAGTTAGCACAAGGTTCTCACAGAACAGCAGGACTGGGGCAGATTGAGCCAGAGCAGAGTAGGGAACAAGGACACAGAGGTACAACCAGCTAGTCACTGAAGACTCACTGTCTCTTCTGAAGACTGATTCTAACCTTGAGCAAGATAGAAGCCCCAGGAATGAGTTGAGCTCCTGTTTTCAGGAGCTGACTTTGGTTTCTGTGCATAGCTGGAGAAAAGAGACCAGGTTTTGGGGAGCTGGATGTCACTGAAATGAGGTGCAGGAATGACCTAGAGCAGCGGTGGAGGAGGCCACGGATTGACAAAGATAAGCACAGATGAGAACGAAGTCAGGTTTCACTCCATAGCTTTTGACCAGAGCGCAACCATTGAAGAGGGTGTTGTTAGCATTTACTGAGTAGGAAGTTTAGGAATCATCTAACTGGACAATGAGTAGAAGGTGCTGACAAGCCTGGAGTTCAGGGGAGGTCCGGGACCTGGAGACTTGTCCAGTTAACTCGGGGTGGTCAGGACAACCAGGAGAGACAGAAATTACTCAACAGCTCTTTCTGGTTTGGCCTCTTAATGTGGTAAAAGTGACTAAAAGCAACCTGGGGAGGAAAGAATTTATTTGACTTCACTTCTAGATCACAGTACATCACTGAAGGAATTCAGGACAGGAGTTCAAGCAGAAACCAGGGAGGAATGCTGCTTACCAGCTGATTCCACTAGTTTTCTCCAACAGCCCAGGCCCTCCTGCCTAGGGATTGTTAATCCCAGCAGCGGAGAATAAGACCACTCCCATAATTTAAAGCCAAATTTGAAACAGGCTTTAATTAAATACTGGCCAGGTTGATGGACTCCCCAGCCAGGTTCATCTCTGGGTTCCCAGAAAATGACCACGAGTCTCGCCCCGCAGAGACTTTTCAAAGGCAGCCCACAAGGCTACCGTATTTCCCAACAGGTCCAATCAGGTGCAAGCACATATCCTGATGTACTTCCTGCCTATGCACCTCCCATCCATATCCAATCAGGGGAAAGCATACATCCTGACATTTTTACTGCCCACATAACCTGCCATCTACATGTGAGCAAGCATATCCGGGGAAGATGGCTCAAACAAACATAGATAACAAACAGGAACTTATTCTTAACTGCAAGCAACTCTTAACTTGCAAGGTATATTTGTCCTGATTTGGTCTCCCATTAACCTGCAAAGTGTATTGTTATCGGTCCTGTTTTGCTCCCACAGGATGGCACCACCCACAGTGGGCTGGGCTCTTCTACTTCAGTTAGCCATCCAGACAATGCCCCCCATAGGCACGCTCATAGGCCAGTTCAATGGAGGTAATTCTTCAGTTGTATCCTCTTCCCCAGTTACTCCACATTGTGTCTAGTTGACCAGGACAGGCTGAGATCCAAGTACCAGTGATCACAGGTCATACTGGGAGAGGCAGGAACAAGGATCCCGAAGAACGGCTGGGAAGAGGAGAACCTAGTAGCCAAGGTGTGGGGTGTGAGCCGTGGCCATTGTCAGAGCTACTCTGAAATGAGTCTCAAGAAGCAGGCTAGGTTTGTTACCATGAGATGATAGGGGACCGTGGGCACAGCGCCCCATTAGAGAAGGGTTGAAGGAAACAGAAATACAAACAGACTTATGCATGTATTTGCTTCAGTCGAGAAGCATAGAGGTGAGAGGGAAACAGGGCTCAGAGACAAGGAATAGAGGAAAGCTTTTTCTTTAGTGTGGATAGGGATACCTGCCTTAAGGAGGGAGTGGCCATGGAATTGGTACTGTATCCTGTTGTAACCAGGAGACCTGAAATACGAAGAGAGACACTGGTGAGGGTAGCGGAGAGGTGCGTGGGAGCTCCCAAAGGCCATTCTTCCTCACTGAAGTAGGGAATTATTGAGAGAGGGGATGCGAGAGGCATTGTCAAGGCTTCAGGAGAAAGGGACAAAAAATGGCTTCACAGGAACATGGAATTCTACAGGACAAGGGAAGCCGCCTCAGTTCCACTGTCTGTCCAAAAACAGCTTTCCACCAATTCTCCCATCACAGACAACTCAAAAGCCAAATGAAATTCTGGAAAAAAACGAAGTGGGTGTTGGGAAGCTCCACCCAGGCCCTGAGACAGCAGCTCCTCCCACGGAACTGCTCAAGGCCACCTGCCAGCTTTTTAAGACTATCTAGACCTGCCCTGCACCTGGAGTGCCCTGAGACCCTGCATCTCAGCTGCTCCCAGGACCCTGTCCTTGCTGCTCACCTGCACCTCCAAATACTTAGAGCTCACCCAGAAATGAGGAGGGCTTTGCTGTCTGGGGGGCCAGGCTGCCCGAAGGCCCGTGTGTGAACACCTGCTTGTGACTGGAAAGGGGGTCATTTTGTTTAGGGTCACCCACCTTGGGAACAGGAAGACCTCAGACAAAGAAGAACCTAATGAGAAAGGGAAAGAAAGGTGTGCTCAGGGTGGGAGTGGCATAAGGTCTTCAGAACCTCCGGACATGGCCACACTAGCCTCTCAACACCCAGGGTTCAGTCGGACATGGTGCCAGCCTGTCCTTCAGAGGCCGTTTGCCCTCACAGGGCAGTGTGTGGCTTTCCAGGATAACACACCAACCCCATCCCCCAGCTCCTGCAAATTCCTCTCATTTTTGCTGCTTAGTGGCTTGAACTGCCCAAGGTCTGAGCACCAAAGTAGGCAACTCCGGTGGCTGATGGAGAAGGGAACTAAGCAGAGCCACCTGGGGCGAGCTGGACAGGAAGTGTGCAGGCGGGAGTGAGCGTGCAGGGGGCTGCGGGGGCGCTGCGAGGCGGGCGTTGCACAAGTGAGTCTACAGGCATATGTGGGGGCGTGTTTCACTCCCTGCAGCCAGTGAGGGTTGGCTACGGTGGCGTGGAAGTCAAAAAGTGTCACCGTTCCACTATCACTGAGCTGTTTGGTTGGAAGTGTCACCACAACCCCCCAGGACCCCTATATCCCAAGAGTCTGGAATGTTTGGGTGGAAAGTTCCATCTCTAGCCCCCTCCTGGGAGTTGCCTCAGTCCAGACTCCACCTCCTCCGAGAAAGTCCACCAAACGGTGACCCCTCCCCAGAGAGACTCAAGACCACTCCCACGGGGTATTTAAACTGCTCCACAGAGACCAAACACGTGGTTTTCCAGTCTTCCTTCCCGTTTCCTCCCCGTTTCCTTCCCGTTTCCTTCCCTGGGGGACTGGAAGGCCACCCGGGAGTCTTAGTATCCATTAAGCCAGGACTTTTTCTAATTCAGTTTGATTTGGTCTGATTCGGATTATTGCATCGGTGGAGAGGTTTATTGGGACACAAAAACTTTTCAAACTCACCTCATGGAGACAAGCAGTCTGCCTTATCCTTCTGCACTTAGCCAGCAAAGAAGGGCAGGGCCAAAGGTAGCTAACCCAGTGAGCTTAGCTTCCAGTAGAACCCACCTCTTCACAGAAAGAGGCCACATCTCCTGGGAGGCTTAGTCTATATCTGTGGTTTCCTTCAGCGAACGGAGCAGAAACCAACTGTTGGCTACTTACGCCTAAGACTGAGAAGAGCTCCATCTTCAGAAATCTGGGTTAGAGGGTTGATACACAGCAGGGGGTCAGAAAGCTGGGCCCACAGAACCCCAGGCAGTAGTCCCTTTGTCAAGCAAATGATATTTGTGCGCTTCCTCGAGCCACAGCTGATCTGTGGGACGGTCCAGTTGCTTACCTTGACCAGTAGAGGGAGCTATCCACACACTCAGACTCGGAGAAAGGAGCATTGTCAAAACTCCCAGGGCCACTAAGGGGGCTGTGGGTAGCTGTGACCATCGCAAGGACATCCTGTCTGCTAAGTCAGACATCTGGGTTTGAGTCCTGGGCCAGTCGCATCTTCTTTCCGCGAGCCTGACCCACACATAGGACATCTATCTCAGCTTCAGTGTCTTTCGTGTCACTAAATTGCGATTAATATTACAAACCTTCTCAGAGCGGTGTGGAAATTAACTATTATTTCACGTGGCATCACAAGGCCCTGCCAGCTGAGGCTCAACCTCTCATCCTTGAATTTTCATCACCTGTGCTGACAGACACAGAAGGGTTCAGGACTTCACCCGGGGACTTACCTGACACCTCCTGTGGTTGCTAAGTAGAAGGTAGCTGTGTGCAATCCCCTGAAGGCTATAAAATCCTCGGCCATGAGGCACGTGCCATCCGGCAGTGGAATGCAAGGTCTTTGTAGTCCGGACTTTTCTGAGAGGCCCGACATTCTGCTAATCACATCAGGAACTGGCCTCATCATCACAAACCATGGACTTGGTCCTAGTGTCTCTACTGTTTTCAGATGAGGGACTGGGCCTTAGGCTCGAAAGTAGCATGGCCTCCGTTTGAAACAATAAGACTCTGCCCACCAGGCACTTCGGTCGCCTGCAAGGGCCCACTGAGTCCTGGAAACCTTCTCTGAAAGCCAATGCCACTGGACGAGCCACAGGAGTACGGGAGTCCTGCCCTTCCTCCATTATCTGGGGCTGTTCTACATCTCCGCAGCCTGACCAGAGCCTGTGGCCAGGCGTGGGTGAGTCCATCTGGAGCTGGGACTGCCCCCCTGACTCTACCCCTGGAGGACTTTCCTCTCCCTGACTAACGGGAGGCGACTATGGATGCCAGCTTTATGGTAAGAGAAGTCATGGCCCTGAGGTTACTCTCACCAAGACTGGGGGCCGCAGACGGGGCTGCGACTTTCAGCAGTTCTGTGAACCTGTCCCTGGACCATCCTCTAAGACCACAGATGAAGAACGGGACTGGTGACTGCTGGAAGCCTCCCAGGCCCCGTAAGGATGTTCTCAAAGGGCACCTGCTTGATGCAAGCGCGCAGTTCCCACTGGGCGAGCAGGGGCGCAAACTTCAGACCAGTTCCCCGGAAATGGTCGCCTGTTTGCGAAGAGCACCCGGAAGCTGTGCACACCTGGCTCAGGCAAGGACCAGTCCAACGCATTGTAGTCCTTGGACAGAATGTTTCTAAGAAGCACTAACTGAAACACTCTGAAGGCTGGTATTTTTCCACTTGGCAAATATCTATGATTTATAAGCACAGAGTGCCCCTGGCTCACTCTATTCCGGTCCTTCCTCCAGCGACATTCTGTCAGCTCGGTTGGGGCACAAAGCCTAAGAAATCACTGTGTGTGTATGGCTGTGGGCAGAGGAATGGCCTGGGTAGGGTCTTCAGCCACCCGGACCTCAGAGAGCAGCCAAGTGTCTCTAGAAGCAACGAACAGAGCTCCCCAGAGCCCCAATCCGTGCCACCAGATTCCGAAGCCTCACTAGGCTTGCTCTCGAGACCCGGACGGATCATTTCTGTGTGGAAGAGCACGGAGCATAGCCCCCTCATCTAGTCTCTTTGCGCCATAGTTCATTAGTGTCCGCTCTTTCTTGCCGATATCTGCTTCCATTGGCTTTCTTCAGAAATGTTTATTCTTTAACTTAGAGATGTCCCTACTTAATTTTCAGCTTCTGTACATGTATTCTATACATGTATTTAAGACCATGAAGATGCTGAATATCACACATGCTGTGGTCTATCTCACTGCCATTCAGTCCTTGCGTGCATACAGGTCCAAGTGTGCTGTTCTTCATAGTGCTAGCATTTCATAGTGAATGGTTTACTGATCTGCCTCCTGCCTCACCTCACACAAGCATATAACTGCCAAGAGAAGCTTACTTCAGAAAAACCAATGGCAGACAGATTGAATGACAAATGGAAATTTCAAGAATAAAACCACTGAATTGTAAATCACGGGCAAGGAATTAAAAAAAAAAGTCAGACATATTTGTTATCATTCATAAAGACATAGTAAGGGACCAGTCCCATGAGGGTCAGCGACTGGTCACCCAAGGCCTTGGTGTGTCCCCTGGCAGGTGGCCTGAGGCCTCAGTAGGAGACAGACACATATGCCATGCCAGAGAGCTGGGGTATAGATATTATTTAGTGGGTTATGGAAGGGGAAGCTGACTGTCATAAAATCTGCTTCTCTACCACTTTGCTCCTATTTCTGCCCCCTCCCATAGCCTTGGCAGTTCGATCCCCAATTAATCTTTCTTTCTACCCACAGAGTGGTCTAATTGGGTAGTTTCTGTGCCATTGCTTATACCTGGGACTCACATGGTGGAAGGGGAGAATTCCCTGCAGGTTGTCCTCTGACCTCCACATACTTTCTCTCTCTCTCTCTCTCTCTCTCTCTCTCTCTCTCTCTCTCTCTCTCCTCTCTCTCTCTCTCTCTCCTTCATACACACATACACACTAAATAAATAAATATTAAAATAAAGAAAGAAAAAAGGAAGGAAAGAAAGAAACAAAATAAGATACAATTCAAAGAAGACAGCAATGCTAAGAGCATTTATCATGCACTAGGTAAAATGGCAAGCCAATACAGAGTAACAATACCAGTTGTTATGGTTTAGATAAAATGCTGCAGGTCCCCAAGTGGCAGCAGTGGGCAGCAGGCCATGAGACCATGCTGCAGGTCCCCGAGTGGTGGCAGGCAGCAGGCCATGAGGGCCAGCAGGTACTAGGCAGGGAGCTTGTGGCTGGTGAGAGACTGAGACGGATAGGCATGCCATGCAGAGTGAGGTTGGATATTTATTTAGTGGGTTATGGAAGGGAAGGGGAGAGGAAGGGAGAAGAAGGATGAAGAGAGAGAGAGAGAGGGGGGCGGGAGGAGCCACGGCAGCAGTTACCTCTTTGGGAGAGAGTCTGAAAGGGAAAGACCCAGACTGGAAGCAGAAGGAAAATCAGCCTGCCTTGGTGGTGGACTGGAAGGCAGGGCTTGTCTCTTAAAGGGACAGGACAGACCATTACACCAGTAGCCCAAGCATTTTCTTTGCCAGGTAAAAATTTCAGAACTAACATACTCTAATTCAGCTGGGTGTGGCACATACCTTTAATACTAGCACTCGGGAGGCAAAGGCAGGTGGGTCTCTGTGAGTTTGAGGCCAGGTCTACAGAGCAAGTTCCAGGACAGCCAGAGCTACACAGAGAAACCCTGTCTCAAATAATAATAATAATAGTAATGAAAAATATTGAAATTCATACTGTGAGTTCAGAGGTGAGTAGGGTGAAGAGGAATGAAAAGTCTGTATTAATTTAACACTGTCCATACACATTGGTAAAGCTTGACTCTAACCTCTAAAATCATAAAACTAGCAAGAAAACTCCCCCAAATATAGAGAGGGGAAAATGAAGTAAAGGAAATCATGGCAATTAAAAAATATTTATTTTAGTTATTTTAATCATGTATTTGTGTGTATCTGTGTGGTGGATGTGCACATGAATATAGCTGCCCCTGGAGGCCAGAAGAGAGTGTCAGATCCCCTGGAGCTGACGTTTCAGACAGCTGAAAACTTAACTCAGGTTCCCTGGAAGAGCAGCCAGTGCTCTTAACTGCTGAGCCAGCTCCTATCAAGTCCTCCTCCCAATGAAGTAAAAAAAATAAATTTTTATAGAAGACAAAATGGAGAAAGAAAATTTTGGATCAGAATAAAACAGTGTTGTGCTAGTTATACAAAGTATAACTAGATGATAATGGCACAGGAAAACTAAGGGCCCCACCCCTACAGAGGGGTTTGATATGCTAAAGCTGGCTGAAGTTGAGGAAGGGCAGGGCTCAGTGGTAGAAGCCCTGGCTCCATCCCCATGACCAAACCAAAATAAGAGTAAAAATTATAATTAGGATGCTTCATCAGGGTGTGGGCTAGACAGCCAAGAGCCTGAGCAAGGCTGAGGCAGTGATAGGGATGGACAAGGTGGACAGGGAGGCGACACAGCCCTCTGTCTTCCTAGATCAAGACAAGAGATCTTTATGCCCTTAATGCCTCAGGTTCTCAAGCCGGAAATGTTAAGTTCTTGACCCCGAACCAGGTCTGAATTGTCAATCAAGGTCAAGGGCTTAGGGGTGGTGGTGTGTGTGAATCTGATCTCCATCCACTTCCAAGTGACATCAGCAGTGCTCCAGGTGCTGATCTGTTGACAGCAGCAGTTGCCAAGATGTCACATTGAGTGTGCGTCTCTGCAATGCTTATCTGAGGCTCTGACCCATCTACAAGGAGAGGAAGAGACATCCTGAACTCCAGCAGCCCCCGTTGCTGCAATGACAATCCTGCCTCCAGGAGCCCTTCCCACCTCACCAGGTGAGAGCTGGCACTCTTCGGCTAGGTGGGCAGATGGCATTTCTCTCATTCCTTTTGATTGACAAGAAATAGGGACACAGAGTGTGTCTTGCCCTAGATCATAATGAACAAAGAAACCTGAGAGAGGAAACCAGTGGTGGGGCCAGTTTCTCTTTGTCGCCAATTAGTGCCAGTCCAGAAACTATCCAGCTCCAGCTGAGTTTCCAGCAGCTCAGCTCACCTACATAGCTTTCTCATTTTTATGCAGAGGTATTTGTTTGGTTGGTTTTGGATTTTTTTTTTTTTGGTTGCTGTTTACAGTCAAATAAAAAAAAAACTGAGGCAAATTTACAAGCTTGTTTTCACATCATTAACAATACATTTGTCAAGTTCCCATTGGATGAGATTCTGTGATGGCGAAAAAAATTCCATTTTATGTTAGGCATCCATCTTGGTACCTACCAGCCATTTGTCTATGACTCCAGTCCCTGGAAGATAAGTTCCCAGTGACCCGACAGACCCAAAACTGTCCAGCTGTGACCACCTACTTGACTATCTATGGTATTGCTAACTGCTGTCTTGGCTTCTGTAACTTACTTGTGCAGACACCCAAAGATTGTTTTGGGGCACGTAACTCAGCAGAACAGACAGACAGTTTTGCTTGTTTGTGTAGAGCCTGGTGGTCTTCTTGTGGTTTTTTTCCCTTGAAAAATCCTTCCCTCACCCCACTTCTCAGGGCAATCTCAAATTTGGCTCAGAGATTGTTTGTCATGCTAGCAACTAATCAATAAACCTTTTAATTATAATTGGATTGAGTCTACGATCTTTTCCCAAGGGTCACAAACTCCATAACAATTCCCAAGAAGACCGATATCTAAAACTAATATAATTGCCAAACGAGAAAATAAAGACACAAACAAAAATAAAAGGTATTAAAATTTCCCAGAACAGAAGACAAGCAAACCTGAATCGACCCATTGAAAGGATGCGGAGCACTGGCTGAGGTTGGGGGTGGGGATGGGGGTGTCAGAAACAGTTCCTGCTGCAGTGGTGAGAGGCGGAACCTGCAGGCAGGCGATGAGACTGGGAGGGCTGTCCCCAGTATAAAAGTGAGCAAGATCCTTCTGGCTTCTTGTTCTCCCACGCATGCTCTCTTACAGCAAAAAATCCCTCACTAAATGCTGGCCTCTTGACCATGGATTTCCCAGGCTCCAGAGCTGTAGGAAATAAACTTAATTTTCCTTATAAATCACTGAGTGGACGATAGTCTGCAATAGCAGAAAAAGACAGACAATTGGAGAGAGAAAAGCACCTGAAATGCTCCCAGAGCATATGGGGTGCGGGTGGGGGCTTTATATAGAAAAAATCAGGAGTTAGGATAGAGTTGGTTTTCTTAAAAACCAATCCTGAAAGCTAGAACATGGGCTTTCAACATGATGTGGAGAGATTACTTCTTAACCAAAATTTCATATGTAGTCAAATGATCAAGCAATTACATTAAATATACACTAAATGCTACAATATAAAAAACCAAGGTTGCCATTAGTCTCTTTTAAGACTTACGCATATTGTGTTTATAAAACAGTCTGTTGGAATAGAAGTCTGTTGGATCCAAAAAGTTAAAGGTAACATGTTATGTGACATAAAAGCTGAAAAGAAGCAGGGAGGTGCACTTGGGAGGCAGAGGTAGGAGGATCTCTGTGAGTTCAAAGCCAGCCTGGTCTACAGAGTGAGTTCTGGAACAGCCAGGGCTACACAGAGAAACCCTGTCTCGAAAAGCAAACAAAGAGCAAAAGCTGAGAAAAGGCCACGGTATGGGCGTTGAAGGATATGAGGAAAGAGCATGGGGGAGAAGGGAGGCGGAGTGTCAACAGGATAGCTTACATTTCAGAGTGCCATAATGTTGCCTAACACTTTGCATGCTAACTTATAATAATAAGTAAATAATAAAAAGTAATGTAATAGAATTAGAATGAAGCATATCACGAAAACACTAGCCAGAAGAAAACCTGTGTACCTTCATCAGCTAGAACTGTTACTCCTAATAACCTTTGCTGCAGAGCAAAGTAGATTTCCAAATGTCATTAACCTGGAAACCCCAGCTTGACCCGCTCCCAAGTGTCCGTCATCTTTACTGAAAATTGACCACACTTTATGGAACCTTCTTCAACAAGTTGCTTGTTTATAGCTTTAGCTTCCAACAACTCAAACCCATAAGGAATTCCATTAAAGAATTCTTGTGATATCTGCTACTTTGATAGCCAGTGAGAAGAAAATGTTGGGTTTTTTTTTTTTACATAATTTTTCCTAAAAATTTTCCTGTGTTCTTTATACCTTTATGGTTTCTGGACTAAAGATGATTTATCATGAATGAGACTATACATGGCTTTGAGGTTTTTCTTCTTCTCAGCTATACTGACTGGAAGAAGTACTTTTCCGCAAGCCATGACAGGTTTTTGTAGAATACCTTTAGCCAAAAATGGTGATAGCGTCATGCATTGCTTGTCTGTTCCAGACCATATGGTTTTGGATTTTGTTGCGTCTTGTTTTGGTTTTGCCCATATCCCAGGCTAGCTGGCCCATGAGTTTCTGCTGTTCCTCCTGTCTCCACTGCCTGTCCTGCCATCTGAGTGCTGGGATTACAGCCGTGTGCCTCTGCTTCTAGATTTTTCACATGTGTTCTAAGGATGGATCTCGGTTCATCAGGCTTGTGCTGCAGGTGTTTGCCTGCTGAGCCGTGTCTCTGGCCCCACGTTTTCTCTGTTCTTAGAAGAAGGTCTTGCATGCGGTCCAGGCTGACCTTAGCTGACTTCACTGTCCTAAGCAGTTACAGGTGAGCGCCTCCACAGCCCGTATCTGTTACAGCCTTACGGGCCTCCCACTGTATACTCAGTCCACCAGCGACGGAAATAGTGGGACATGACTGTAAATAAGAAATGTTGAATATAACTTTAAGACTGTTTTGTTCATTTCATAAGTGTCAATGATGAAACGATGCTATGGTGGTCTGAATTAGGACGTGTCTAATCTAGACTATTCCACAGCTTCTCTTCCATTAGGTTCTTACAACATTTAGTTTTTTATTTACATGTGTTTGCCTTAGAAAGGTCAAATGCTTCCTCTAGCTTACTACCTACCCCTCTCTCTGTCTTAACCTGTCTCAATCTTAACTAACATTCTGTCCCCTACTCAGCTATTTGGATGTTTTCAATATGTGCTTTCTTGTGTAAAATGTCTCATTAATTATCACAACATTCCAATGTTTATATATTACAAATATTCGGTAGACCTCATACTTACAAAGCACGTGAGGAGATTTTCACTCCGAAGTGTTTACAGCACTTTCATTTGATGGTGAATGTTCTCACACTAGCTATAACTTGAGTGTTGTAGCTAATTCGAATTGCTGACATACCAGCTGGTTATAGC
The DNA here is from genome assembly GCF_018167655.1 of Microtus oregoni. Classification (NCBI taxonomy): domain Eukaryota; kingdom Metazoa; phylum Chordata; class Mammalia; order Rodentia; family Cricetidae; genus Microtus; species Microtus oregoni. The sequence goes on along the minus strand of NW_024543830.1, from coordinate 7,959,152 downwards.
AGCAATGTTCGACGTCATGCCATTTCTCACTGGCACAAACCATGCTTACATTTCATTTGGCTTTGGCTTTTGTTAATATTTAATTATTTTATTATATGTGTACGGATATTTTTGCCTGTGTGTGTGTATGTACATTATGTCCACACATGGTGCCTGGGCAGGCCATAAGAGGGTGTCATATCTCCTAGATCTGAAGTTACAGGTGGTTGTGAGCTGACATAGGTGGTGGGCATGGAACACGTGGAATGTGGGTCCTATGCACCAGCTGGACTTTTTCGTGTTCAGGGAGTTGCAATGGTCATGTCTTTCTTCAGGAGTGGGACCTTACCATCGGTTTGTGGAGAGCAACCAATACCCTTGGCAATAGCTTCTGTTGTTTGGGGTTTCCATGAAGACCCTTTGACGAGCTACTCAAAGATGCAATCTATTCCCAGCACTGACTTTTCATTTGGAGACTTGTCTCTACACCCAATTATTTGGTGGCTCTGTTTAGATTTCTTTCATATATGTATATATTTTAAGAAGCTTCTACTCTATTGGGTTTCCACATGACCCCTCAAGTGACCCTTATTTTTAGCTGTTCCTTACCCTCTTTTTCTTTCCCTGTCCCTATGTGATCCTCCCATTCCAGCACAGCCCCCCATCCATCCATAACTATCTATTCTATTTCCCTTCTTAGGGGAATCCTTCTCTCCACCTAGTCCCTTACTCGCTATCTAACCTCTATGGTTATATGGTTGTATTTTGTTTATCAATAACTTAACAGCTAATATCCACATATAAGTGAGTCCATACTGTTACTTGTCTTTGGGGGTCTGAGATACCTCAATCAGGATATTTTTTTCTAGCTCCATCCATTTACCTGCAAATGTCATGATTTCTCTTTTTAACTGTCGAATAATATTCCATTGTGCGAATGTACTATGTTTTCTTTATCTATTCATCTATTGACAAATATCTATGTTGTTTGACTTTCTGGCTATTATGAATAGAGCAGCAGTGAATACTGTTGAACAGGTGTCTCTGTGGTGGGATGCAGAGACGTTGGGATAAAGGATGAACAAGAGTGCTGTAGCTGGATCTTGAGGTAGATCTAGTCCCATCTTTCTGAGGGACCACCACCTGATTTTGCACTCCCACCAGCAACGGATGAGTGTCCCCTTTACGTCACATCCTTCCAGCATGAGCTGTCGTTTGTTTTATTGATCTTGGCCATCTGACTGGGGCAAGATGAAATCTCAGAGTAGTTTGGGTTTGCGTTTCCCTGATGATTAAGTACGTTGGAAAATGTTTCGAGTGCTTTCAGCCATTTCTATTTTTTTATTTGAGAACTATATTTTGATCAGTACCTCATTTTTAACTGTTATTTGTTTTCTTGATGCCCAGTGGGTTTTTTTTTAAAGTTCTTTACATGTTTTAGATATTAGCCTTCTATCGATTGTACAGTTGGTAAAAATCTTTTCCCATTCCACAGTCAAGTTTCTCCAGGTGATAGTGCACTTCTCAGTGCCATGAGGTCCCATTTATTAATTGTTGATCTTGGTGCCTGTGCTAACGGTGTTCTGCTCAGAAAGTTTTCTCCTGTGTCAGTAAGTTCAGGCCTATTTTTCCCCACTTTCTCTCCTCTCAGATTTAGTACGTCTGCAGCCAGCATCCTTCACCACTGAGCCACTTCTCCAGGCTCTGCGTTTGACCTTCATAATAAGTCTGACACTTAATTCTAAGGCCAGACTGAATTTTGTTTCACGCTACAGACTGTGTCCCATTTCTTAGGAAGTTGTCTGCCAGAGCAAACGTATAAGCCAAGAAAGAAGAAAATTAAAAATTCAAAGGTTAGGAGACAAAACAAGAACACCTGTGTTAATGATAGCAGTGTACCACAGAGAGCCCAGAAGCAACAGATTTCCCCGTGAGTCTCAGATAGAGCACAGGTGTTGGGGTGGACTGGCAACAGTTAGGGTCCCATCGGAAAACACAGATATTTGCATTATGATTCACAATAGTGCCACAATTATAGTTATGAAGAGTAGCAGCAAAAATGATCTTATGGTTGGGGGTCACCACAACTTGAGGAACTGTATGAAAGGGTTGTGGCATTAGCAAGATTGAGAACCACTGCTCCAAGGGAAGACGGGGGCAAGGCTTATCCTTCAGGCTCACAGGCCTGCCGCACAGACAGCAGAGCATCCTTTAGTGGCAGTCAGAGGCGGTGGCACGTCACTTCTCCCAAGGAAAGCGTAAGCATGCTGATTTTTGCTCCAGACTCCCCTTTTAAGAGGAACTGAGCTAAGACGAAAACGTCACTAAACACTAACCAAGAAGTGATCTTCCTTTCTTCACTGCTGAGGTTTGAACACTCAGACTGAAAACTTGAAAGGCTGCTAAAAACAGTATTAAGAGATGGTACTATGGAAGATTAAGCTGTGGGCATACCACCATCAGGAATGGACCAATGATAGTGTTAAGAGATCGTACTATGGAAGATTAAGCTATGGGCATACCACCATCAGGAATGGACCAATGATGGTGTGTCTCGGGGTGGGTTAGTCACTCAGGAGAGGATCTGAAGATGTTCTGTCCCCTCTTGACTGCCCTGTCTGTATGTCAAATGCTCCTTTGCTTTCCCTGCTATGCTCTCAACAGAAAGCCTTCCTCTTCCCCATATAGTTTTCTAGGGCTTCCCCGACTCCAGGACTGTAAAAAGGAAAATAAGAAAAGATTTTAAAGAACAATTTACCCAGTCAATAGTATATTGTTACAGTAGCACTCTGTAAAGGCAAACCAACACACCAGCATGTCCGCGTTCTGCCCTGAATAATACATGACACAGACTCTACAGTATTAAACAGTAGCCTGTGGGCTGTAAGGCTCCATCATTATGACCTCACGGTTTCTGTGGGCCTGGCGCCCAGCAACAGCTTGGCCTGTTGCTCCATCCAGGGTCTCATTGGACTGAATCCAGATATGGGCTTTGTCCTGTCCAGAACTTGGGGACTCTTCTCAGCTCCGTGGTGGTCGGCAGGATTCAGCTGTATTTGTGAGATTGGGTCCCATTTTCTTGCTGGCTGTCAGCGGCTTGGTTTCAGAAGAAGCCTTGGTAGTTCTTCACCACACAACCATCTTCTGAGGGCCTCCCCACAACCTGCGAGGGGCCTCGAGCAGTATGGTCACCCTAGGAGTGACCACCATCCTTTTGCCGCCTCTATTATCAATGGCTACAGATAACCCACAGGTCCTGCCCATGTGCAGAAGTTGTGCTGGAGCAGAGCCAACGCAGAGACCTAAAGAATGTGTAGAATTCTGCCTGAGTACTTATCCTATTTGCTCAGAGATCCAGAAATACACACATACACGCCACTCATGCACGCACACACACACGCCACTCATGCATGCACACACATACACACACACTTATCCATGCACGCACACACACGCACATGCACTCACACACACACGCACTCATGCACATGCATGCACACACACAGCCACTCATGCACGCACACACATACACACACACTTATCCATGCACGCACACACACACGCACATGCACTCATGCACACACACATGCCACTCATGCACGCACACACACACACAAACACACATGCACTCATGCATGCACACGCACGCACACACACGCCACTCATGCACGCATGCATGCACACACACCACTCATGCACTCACACACACACATACACACGCACTTATCCATGCACGCACACTCACGCACATGCACTCACACACACACACACACACACTCATGCACATGCATGCACACACACAGCCACTCATGCACGCACACACACATACACACATGCACACACACACTCACACACACATGCACTCATGCATGCACGCACACACGCCCCAAAAGAAATAAAAATACAGTCACAGAGGATGCGAAAGCAAATGGTCATAATAGCTTTTCAAACGCTTCCAAACCAGCAACAGCGGGGACGTCCATCCTTAGCAAGTGACCACTGTGACACCAGAGAATGACCGTTCAGCCATAGGGGCGAACAGACCTCCCTGCAGATGAACCCAACAGTGTGCTGAGCTGAAACTGGACGCACAGCTACTCCTTATTATAGGAACCCAGTTGTGGAAAGCTGCAGAGGTAAACCAACTCTCCGTGGCAGGGATCAGATTAGCGGAGGCTTTACAAGGCAGAATTGAGCAGCAGGGCACCAGGCAGCTTCCTGGAGTGACTGAAATGTCCTGAGTCTTGATGTACATTCATTAAAAACTGATAAGTTTGGGGTTACTGTCGGCAAATCATACCCCCAGTTAAAAGAAACTCAGACTCTTTCAGAGTAGAATGTATTGTACCTGGGATTTTGTCAGTGGACCCTAAATGTCAAAACAAGTGGCAGGATCTGCTGAGGAGAGCGGCTTCACCCCAAAACTTCCAGAGTGCAGGTGGGGTGTGCTGTGGTTCCAGGCAGGGACCTTCATGTTTAATGCGATTATTCTGAGACTCTGTTCCCTGGGAGAAATCCCCACATTGGCTTGGTTGGAGCCCTGCCTCAGATTCATTCATTGGTTTTCACTAGGGCTTCTCCTAGTAATTACACAAAGACTAGGCATAGGAAGCATAGAACCAATCTCCAGCATGGTAGTGGATAGAACGTGTCCCTCCTGTGCTTGATCCCAGGAGGATCCAGGTACCACTTGTCTGCCCACCACTGTTTTAGTATTCAGTAGAAATCTCATAGCTAGGGGTGGGGATAACGTAGTAGAGTTACCTAGCATGCATGAGGCATTGGTTTGATATCCATAAAACAGGTAGTGAAGGGTGCAGAGGGAGGGGGCGCATGCCTGTAATCCCAACACTTGGGAAGTGGAGGAAGAAAGGTCAAAAGTTTAAGACTGGAAAAAAATGCACGCCTTTAATCCCAGCTTTCGGGAGGCAGAGACAGGCAGATCTCTGTGAGTTTGAGGCCAGCCTCGTCTACCCAGAGGGTTCCAGGACAGCCAGGGCTACCCAGAGAAACCCTGTCTTGACAAATCAAAAACAAAAAAAAGTTTAAGGTTGGAGCAGTGAGGTGGCTCAGTGAAGGCTTGCCTGGTGACCCAAATCTTATCTCCTCCAGCATCCTAGGAAGCAGGAGAGAACTGACTCTTACAAGTTGACCTCTGACCTCCATACAAGTATACCAAATTAATACACAGAAGTGAAAAGAAAAAAAAGCAGATGTTTAGTCGTTGCTAAATAGCCACGTCCAAGATATATAAGACCTACTTAATTAAATTATTTAATTAAAAAGTAAATAGAAGTGTATCTCAAGCAAAGCCCTTCTGGGTACCAGAAAAAAAACCAAACAATCCAGTTACTCCTTCTTGGGCTGGAATACAGACAGATTGAGGGAGGAGCATAAGTGACCTCCCTATTGCTTATAACCAACCCAAGTGCTTGGTACTGGCTGCCTCGAGAGACAGGGCCAGCAGGTCTCGGGATGGAGTTCTCCGAATACGTCATCTGAGGAACTGCAGGGTGTCCCAAGGTCCATGTCTACCCTCTTGGCTCAACCAGACGTTATGGCATGTGAGGCTTTTCTCTCTTCTTCCTTCTCAGAGGTACAGCCCTCTCTGTAGAACTACAGAGCACTCGGCAATGAAGGGACAGGGCCACAGACCCCAGCTCCCCAGTAGTCATGAAACCGGGTGTGTTAGTGAGCCCCAGGCTATCACTGTGAGCCCACGAGGCAGATCTAGTGCACCCCTCACCTGGAGAACCCTCTAGGCAACAGATACAAGGCTGCCCCGAGGCTCCGAGAGGTGAAGTAACTGGTCCAACATCACACTGAAATAATAGGAGACTCAAGGTCCATTTACTTTGGGAACTCCATGTCTCCCCACCCCCATACCCCATGGGCCTTCTTACCAGAGACAAGCTGCGGGAAGCAGGGCAGTGGATGGCTCTGCCTTGCACCCTCAGGTACCCAGTGCTCCGCTGGTGCTGAAAACCAAGCTTGCAGGGCAAAGGTGCCTCATGAAATCGGCCTTTGCCTGTGAGAGCTTCCCAGGTACCAGTGGAGTGGACGCATGGTTTCCCAGGCCCAGATTGGTGCTGCGCAGGTGTAGCTCCATGTGCAAAGCGGAATTATGTAATACCAGGAGGTGCCAGCCACAGAGAGGAAAGGATGGATGCCTGCAAAATGCATACTACAGGTCAGCTGACCCACTGAGCGCTCTGTGTGCTCTATAAACAGCAAAGCAGGGCAAGTCTTCTTCCTTGTAAAGGAGAAAGCGAGGCTCTGAGAGGCGAAGCATCTGGTCCAACATCACACGAAATAAGAGGACTCAAGGTCCATTCACTCTGAGAACTCCGTGTCTCCCCACCCATACCCCATGGGCCTTCTTACCAGACACACGCTGCGGGAAGTAGGGCAATAGTGGTTGGTACAGGAGTTTCCTAAAGTGAACAAACTCCACATCCTCCCAGATCCCTGTTTGAGACTGGCTCTGGAAATCCTCATGGAAAAGGCAGCACCTGGAACATTCTTGCAAGTGCCCCCACTGTGGTCATTACCACCCTCACTGTCATCGGTGTCCTTAGCACGCTGCCCAGCTTGACAATGCATGTCACGCGTGGGCCTCCTCTCTTTGACTTTAATTTCCAGTGCCTGCCACAGGGCCCTGGCACTTGGAGCCACTCCTCTCAGGAATGGCGTTGGAGGCTTGGAGCAGGCTGGTGGCCCAGTTGGTGAGGGGATCCTGCCAAGTTATTTGTGGGTGTGTGTCTTCGCCCAGGTGAGGAGGAAGAGGCCAGGCCAAAAGGATTACTGGGCATTTGAACTCAGCCTCAGAACAACAAATATTGACTCAAGAAGCTGCCCAAAGGAGCTGACATTTTTATAGTCAACAAATAAAGTCGAGCCCCCAGCAAAGGCCCTTTCTCTGCTGGGCTCCATCTCTGTAGTCTGCATTTGGAAAGAGAAGGAAGAACTGGTGGGAAAAGTCCACAGGGGCCTGGATGACGTCACTAAGTCTCCTTAGAGGGAAGTGAGGAGCCCCACAATACAAGAGGGGGGCCTGTAACCTGCCACCCGCACAGCAGGTGTTGGGCAAAGCAGAACTTGTCATCTGAACCCTCAAAGCCAACAGACACAGCTCCCTAGAGTGCAGCTTTCTGGCTTCTGCCTCTGGCCTCTGGCAGTTCGTGGGTCCCCACATTCATGGGTGAGGGGGCCTGGGGCCCCACCAAGAGAGATGGCATGCTAGATAAACAGCCAGAGGAGAGGAGGCCTGCCCAGTTCTTCTGTTCCAAGGCAAAGGAAGGGGAGGGACCTCGTTGGCAAAGCTCCTACGCCTGGAGCCAGAGTACATTGCTACCAAAAAGCAGTCCTTGCCCCGAGGCTCATGATGGGATCTCAAGTCTGGCGCAGTGCCCCTGCCTCCACAGGAGGGCTCCCGGTGCTCCCTTGCCTAGCCTTTCTCCCTTCCCAGGGTTGCATAACACTACCCACTGCCCATCACCCCATTAGCCTGTATCCTTCACAGGAAATAGTCCTAAGCTCCTGCACATCTCTCTGAAGTCGGAGCAGACAGAAACCATTGCTTCCCTCTCCGCAGACCCGAACACGGGCTTGCCACCTGTCTTGAGGCATCTGTGCCCCATGTGGGTTATTCCTTGACTACTCACCCAGCTGTACTCTGGGCCAAAGCTCCAACCAAAACACCTCCAACTATTTTGCTTGCTTCAAAGCCGAGAACGACGCTGTGGACTGGGCAGCGGCTCAGGACCTATGACATGAAATCGACGACGTGCCACTCCAGAGCCAGCCTTCCAGATGCACCCTAAGCCTGCAAGCCCCATACAGGTCCCTCGGCACGAAGGAATGCGTGCTTAGCCTCTGGCCTTTGTTCTTCCTTTATGTATTCTTCCACTTTCTGCCTCTCCATCTAACTCTGCTTGGATTGGGGGGCTGGTAGGGGTGGGGAGTGATGGGGTCCCGCAGCCCCTTCCCCTGTCTGGGACTTGCTTTCCAAAAGGCTATTTATTGAGATGAGTAAAGAAATAAACTCTGGGCTCAGTCCCAGCTTGCCGAAGCCCTCGCTCACTGGCTCACTCTGAGCCAGTGTCTGGCTGCCCACAGCCCACAGCCTCTGGGCAAATGGAACAGGGAACCTTCTCTCCCGCCCTTCCATTTTTTAGCTCTAAATGGCCTTGGGCGAGGTTCCTCTTTGAGGTTTCCTCTTCCTTACTATGAAGGAAGGCTTAGTTCAGTTCACCACCGAGCCCCTTTAGCACTGACATTTGACGGCTATGGCTGTGGGTTTATTGTTTCTGGGTTTCAAGTTCCTCATGCATAAGACAGAGGTAGAGACAATTCTGACCTCAGAAGATTATTGTGAAATCATCTAGGGTCATGCCTGACATATAAGGAATAATACGCAATTGCTATAACTCCAGTAATACAAGGCCCACTTGTTACTTAGCAAGAACCCAATACACTTCCATTCGACTCTGGCCGAAGCTGGAGTGAGCAGATATTTGGCACAGGAACTATTATATTCTCCCTTCAGCAAACACACATCACTAATCAATCAGGACGGCCGGCCCAGGCAGCCAGAGAGCAGGCTCAAGCCTGCTCTCACCCCAGGACAGTCCAGCAGCCCCCATCGGTTAACCCAAGATGGGTGCTCTGTGTTCCCCCTTCTAGGAAGCATTTCTTTGCCACATTCAGCAGCCTACCCACACCCCTTCAAGGGCTCTTCCTGTGCTGTCATGACCCCTCTTTTATTTCTTGGTGCCCCATTTAGACTCTGAGTTCCGCGAGACGGGGGCCACAGTCAGTCTCTCTTCCATCTAGTTCAGTGCCCCGACATGGGGACCTCCAAGACTGCTTAGAGGGGACCCCCTCACCCAAGGTCCAGGTACCAGCATCCCCTGGGGCTCCAGGCTGTGGGATAGCTTCCTGCTTAGCAACTAATGGATGCCGAGAGCTCAGGTACCTGCTCTCTGCTCTTCCACACTGACACTCATCGTCACCTACGAGACCGAGTGGAACGTGTGGGTGGAGCAGCGTGGGGGAGGGGCCGCCATCTGTCTGGTCAGCCCAGGCAGAGGCCCACTGCTGGGGTTCAGGCAGGTCAGTGGCCACGCTGTTCCCAGCTGTGTTCATTGTTCATAGACCTGGCCCAGGCTTGGCAGTCAGAGGCGTGGTTTCCACTGTGCCCATCTCGTGGTGACATGGTGTAGAAAGGCCTCTCTTTATAAAGAACAGTTACCAGAAGGGCTCAGACAGGGAGGCAGTATGTGATACCAGAGCCCTGGGCAGGCTTCTCTGTGCCACGGCCACCCCGTGGGCACCGAAATGTCAGAATGAGGATGAAGCCAGGAAGGTCATCTTGCTAAGTAAATGCCTCTCTTGGCCACCTAGCCTGTTATTGCTGTTTTTATTTTTAATGGGAAAAACAAGAGTTGGGAAAGGTAAGATGGCATAGCTTAGAAAATAGAGCATGTGTCTTCAAAGTACTGGGGTTGTGTCACTGAGCCAAAGGCCTGTTCAACAAGGACACGCTCCTCTGACCAAGTGTAGATGCCATTCCCCTGCAGCAAACACAAGTCTGTGGACCAGACTCACAGGAGAATAGCTGTTGTTTAAAAAATAGTAAAATGCTTGGTCTGTGAGCTCAGATGATTCACGGGGACACCCCTGCATGGGATGTGAGGAACTGTTATAAGAATAAACCAGCATTACTCTATAAAATCCGCAGGAGACCATGGGTTCACACCATGCTCCCACACCCTCATAGTGTCTCTCACTGAAATTCCTTCCTCCAAGACCAGACAAGGTGTTTATTGACCCAAGAAATAAAGAAAAAAGCTAGGGAGACAATGGCCCAATGTCCAGACAAGCCAGCTTTAGCCTGCATGATAAGGTAATCTCTTCAGTGTTAAGCTCTACAGGGAAAGTAACTTTGAGACGGCCAGTTGCCTTCTGGTCTCCGGCTCTGCTTTCTTTAGCCCTTGTCTATAAAACAAGGCTCTTCTGCTCAGCTCATGAGAACAAAATAGAACATTGTGCTGGTTAGTTTTATGTCAACTTGACACAAGCTAAAGTCATCTGAGAAAAGGGAACCTAAATTAAGAAAATACCTCTACAAGATCAGGCTATAGGCAAGACTATAGGGCATTTTCTTAATTAGTGGTCAATGGTAGAGGGTCCAGCTCATGGTGGGTGGGGCCACCCTGGGCTGGTGGTCCTGGGTGCTATAAGAAAGCAGGTGGAACAGGCCTTGGGGAGCAAGTAAACAGCACCCCTCCATGACTTCTGCATCAGCTCCTGCCTCCAGGTTCCTACCCTGTTTGAGTTCCTGTTCTGACTTCTGTGATGAACAGTGATGTGGAAGTAGAAGCCAAATGAACCCCTTTCTCTCCAGTTTGCTTTTGGTCATGATGTTTCACCACAGCAATGGTAACCCTAAGTAAGACAAACAGGTTGCCTGGTTCTAGAACCACAAACAGAAAGTAGTTAAAGGTTACGTTTGTTACAATCTTGCGTTTTGGACACCCTGCCCTCCCGGATGCTGGGTCTGGAATATGAACTTTTGTTTTGTTTATTGTTTTTGTTTTTTGAGACAGGGTTTCTCTGTGTAGCTTTGGAGCCTGGCCTAGAACTCACTCTGTAGACCAGGCTGGCCTCGAACTCAGAGATCCACCTTCCTCTGCCTTCTGAGTGCTGGGATTAAAGGCGTGCACCACTACCGCCTGAGTGGAGATGATGGTGGTGGGTTTGATGACATCTCGCCTGGGTTCCTGGATAAACAAGAACCACACAGCACATATCTAATTTGTAGGAAAATGTGTTGGGATGTGGTTGTGGGCTTTCCTCTTAGCTTAATTCCTTAGATGTCTGATACCACCCTCTTCTGGATACGGTCAGAGCCATGAACCACTCTCCAGAGGACTGGGATTGTCCATTAGGGATACAGAGCAAAGGACACTGTCCTGCAGACATCTTACAGATGTGGTTCTTAGAGCCCCTTTCAGAGATAACAACTGTGAAAGCCACGGTTTTCGGTTTGCGGATTCAAGGAGGCTAAACCCCAGCTTTGCCAAATCTGTTACTGTATGAAAGCCTGCTTGCATTTGGAAGAGACCATTCTTTGAGTGAGTTTTGGTCTTTACTTGGGCTTGTGATGTGCAATCAGATAGTTTCTCAAGATGCTCAACAGCCATCTAGTGTCAGAGCCCATGATGTGGATCCCTTCTACCTTGACCAAAGATCAGAGAGTTCAGGCCTATTCTTCAAGGAGATTTGAAACAACAGGAGATTTGACCCTGGATGTGGCTGCCGACAGGATGCTTGGCCTAGGGTATGACTGCTGCATGTCCTGCCTAAACAACAGAATGTTTAACTCAGGATGTTTCAGGTATTGAAAAAGTAATCGCTCTGTTTGCTCTTTGTATATTGGTAAAGAAGCCTTTCGCCTCTCCACTCCCCTTTTGGAGTGGGATATATAAAGCATATGGAAAATAAATGCAGGCAAATTCGGTATTCACTCTATTCTGTGTCTCTGCCTTTTTCTGTTGTATCTCTGTTCTTTCTGTCTAATATTTCTAATCTACATGTCCTTTCCCTGGAACATATGAATGTGTCAAGGCTGTACCCCAATAGATAGCCCCTCAATGTGGGGCTCCCAGCACGACAGCACCTAGTCAGCCCCACACAAGGCAAATGGCACATACTGGGTAGTATTCTACGTTGCTAAGCTGTGGTATTTGCTGGTGCTAAATTGAGTGGTCTGGAATAAAGCTGCCTCCACATGTATTTTAAATTTTGCCTGACGGTTTCTCTGTATGTAGTAAATTGTAACCTCACTTCATATGAAAATAGACTCTAACCTATTTTGTGTAACAAGTTTCTGAGTCGCAGCCAAGTGGCTAACTAAAAACCAAAACAAAACAAGTGGATATGAGCTGGACCCAATCAGGATGTTTCTGTCTCTCACTTCCTTCTTTCAGGCTATGAATATAGACCTGTTTCTTGCAACTGACATGGAACAATCTGAGCCGTTTTTGGTCCAGACTGCTGCCCGATTCTAAAATTCAAAAATAAAGCCAGTTGAGGTCTGAGAGAATAGTTGGCTCTAACATTTTTTTTTCATTTTAATTACCATTTTCAGTGGGTGGTGGGTTTATCTGGGCATTACTCAATCCCAATTGAGGAACATTTCGAATCAGAGGGAAGAAGTTTTAATAAGTCCAGATCCTCCACTCTCATTTAATTGGCATGAACTGAGATCTTACTAATGTCACACACAGTCGGGACACTGTTGTTGTTTAACATGTATTCAGACGAAAGCCACTTAGGAATTAGTCTTCATTAAGGTTGGGTTTCCCTTGACAAGCAGATCTGAGAGTAGAAGCAAGGTTGAGGTGGGTTAGGTGGAAGGAACAGATGGAGCTCAGTGGTGTCTCCTGGTCCATGAGTCTTCATGAAGAAGAGGACACTACTAGCAAGCTTCCAGGGAATACTACCCATGGAAAACTGGCATTGTCCCTAGGTTGGCCCAGTAAATCCTGGAGTACCAAGCAGAGATGGCCTGAGAGATGGCTAATGTCTTCTGACCATGCCAGGCTTCCTCTTAATGACTCAGGACAGTCATAAGCCACCTCTCTCCCGACGTTAGCATCCATTACTATGAGGGACCATCCTTGGATGGGTTGAACAGAAACAGTCCAGATAGTTCCTCTGAGCCATAACAGTACAGAGCACGTGACCAGAAAGGGGCTACCCAGTCTCTCCCTACTAACCTTCCTATGCCAGGTCCACCACCACAGGCTCGTGATGGTTCCTGCCAAGTCAGTGATTCCTTCATTCCCCTTGCAGGCAGGAAGGAGAAATGCAAAGATATTGACTGTAGTGATATTTTGTTTGTATTTTAACAACAACAACAAAAGCTTGCCTGAAGATCAGAGTGCAGAGCTAAGCCACTAGAGGCCAGGCAGTGGTGGCACACTCCTTTAATCCTGGGATTCAGGAGACAGAGGCAGATGGATCTCTGTGTGTTCAGGGTCATCTTGGGCTACACAAAATTGATCCAGTCTAGAAGAAACAGAGCTCACAGGAAGCTGGGATTACATGCCTTCAACCCCAGCACTAGGGAAGTACAGATAGGGGTGATATGGCTAGGCAGAGAGAGGACTATAAGGTGGGAGGAGACAGGAGCTCAGTGCAGTCTGAGGTGCTATGGGACCATCGTCTTGTATTGTTTTAATAAAACACTGATTGGCCAGTAGCCAGGCAGGAAGTGTAGGCGGGGTGACCAGGCAGGAAGTAGAGGTGGGGCAATGTGAACAGGAGCATTCTGGGAAGAGGAAAGTTTCAGTCTGCAGTCATCAAAGAGGAAGCCAGACAGAGGAAACAATATGTGAACACCTCACTGATAAGAGGTACCAAGCCACGTGGCACATAGACAAGAATAATGGCTGATTTTGGATGTAAGAATTAGTTAATAAGAAAAGCCTGAGATACTAGGCCAATCAGTTTATAATTATTGTAGACCTCTGTGTGTTTCTGTGGGATTGAATGGCTGCGGGACCTGGGGGACAGAAACCTCTGCCATCACTGAGGAGCAGTGCAGTCTGAAGCAGTTAGTCTAAGGTCAGGATCACTCACCCCTTTGGTCTAATCACTGGTAGAGGTAAGAACTCTAGGGGTGGCCGCTCTGCTTCTCTGATCCTTCAGCTTTCACCCTGATAGCTGGCTCCAAGTTTTTCTTATTAAGACCAACTACAACTGGGGCTACAATTGGCTGCATTACTCAAGGGCATGAGATACTTACTGTCAAAACTGGGATTCAATTTCAAACCTCATGGGTTCCAGCACTCCACAGCCCCCATGTCACATGTTCTGCCACCCTGAAAGTCCTTCAGTGGTCTACCAGCGAATGGAAAGGAGAGCTGCTGATGGCAGAACAAAGCTCCTGTCTTCCAGAAAGACAGTGATTCCATTGAAATGGTGTTTGATGGGGGAAGATGTGAGACTATGAATCCCGGTCATCAAAACCCACCTATATGGACAACCATAGCAGAGGCAGGGCTTAGGTCCTGTACATACTCAGAACACTAGAGTCTTGCACTTGGCCATCAGAGCAGGATGTAAGGACCTGGTAGGACACTGATCCTTTATGGTGTGACTGTTCTTTGACCATACAGAACCCTAGAAGATCAGGGAAATGTCATCTTTGCTGAGATCATTGGTTGAGGTATTGGAATCCACACAGGGAAATAAGGTGCAGAAGGAACTTGAGGCAGGCCTAGGCTCTTTACCCTTCCACCGTAAGCACCCTGGGCATGCCTGTGGGCCATCCACGGACTTCCCTGTTCTTCTTATGAACTGAGGCTGCTGGGATTCATGTTGACTGTAGAAAGGACTAGACCTGAATTACTTATAAAAATATTTGTCAGAGAATAGTAGTCAGGATATCCATAGCTGCCTTGACAGATTGAAAATCATTCTCCATGCAGAGGAACTCGGCCTGTACTTTATGGTGCTAGGAACAAAAGATGGTTGGGGCTCAGCAGAAAGAAGGTTTGGTTGGGGTTTCCAGCACCCAGGCACCACCCAAGGGCTGCTTGACCCATCAGAATTTAGAGGGTCAAAGGTGAAGTCTACTTGGGTATGGAGGCACATTCCTGTTCAAGGACAATTTCAGCTACAGAATGACTGAAGGCCAGAATGAACAATAAGCGATCCAATCTCAAACAAACAAATAAACAAAAAAGTGAACAACATTAAAAAAAGACATCCAACTTCTTGGCATAGTAAAGAGAGGCAACTCTGCCACCCCACTCCTGAGTAAATGCTCCTCAGACACAAACACACAAAACATATGTGTGTGAATGCTCACATACGCATTGTTCATGATGGTCAAAAGGCAGATGCAACCCACATGCCCATCAAATGACAAGGAGGGATGTACAAGCAAAGTATCTGCACACTGGGATATCATTCAGCCCTAGAAAGAGCGAAGTGTTGATTCCTGCTAAATATGAACAATCCTTCGAACAGTCTAAGGGAAAGAAGCCAGTCTCAGAAGAGCATGTACTACAGTTCCTTTAGTGGGATGTGTCCAGATGAAGCAAAGCTATGGAGACAGATTAGTGATTTCTGGGGGCAGAAGAAGTTGAGGGGAGACAGTCATAACTTCTATGGGGGGAAGAGTTTCACAAGGAGTGATGAAGTGTTCTAGAATTAGATTATGTGAGCACTGTGGAATTCTGCAAACATGCTGAGTTCGCTGGACCTTGCCTTAGAGAGGGGTGACCTTTGCTGGCTGGTGGTACACACCTTTGACCCAAACATGCAGGAGGCTGAGGCGGGAAGAGGACAAGTTCTCAGCCAGCCAGGGTTAGATCCTATTTCTGAAAAGATGGTGGGAGGGCAGAGGCAGGAAGGATATTTCTAAACTTTTTTTTTTCCGGCATGCATATCTACATTCATACACAGACACGCTCAGACAGTCACACACAGCACACGCAGACACAGGCAGACACATTCACACACACAGACACTTACTTACCCAACTGGGACTCGAACTCAGGACCTCGGGCACTGCAGGCGGCGCTCCAACCTCTCAGTCAGCTCTCCGACCGTTCAGGAAGGATATTTCTGTGGTAGTGAGTAACCTTTCACTATGCTATGAAAATGAGCAGGGTCGGGCTTTGGAAAAGCTGAGTGTTCCCCAACTGTATCTCTAGTTAACCCCAGGACCTTGAGCAAGGCCTATCTGTTAATATCAAGCCTTAGTTTTCTCATGTGAAACCATGACCTGCAGAGCCACTGTGCACTGTGCTGCTCCGGGGTATTTCCGCTCTGCTCTTTGGAAGATATTAAAGCCACAGATGAAACCGTACATCTAGGAGAATGGCTTGCGGAGCTGCAGAGAGGTGGTATGTGCATGGGCATCTGTTTCTGGAAAGTTGGGCACTCTGAACCATGTCTGTCCATGTTGTGCTTCTGTGAGGCCGAGATGAGAGCAGCAATGTTGTCTGAGAGCCTGCTGGGGCTTGGAAGGAAGACAGCACGAGGTATCATCACAGCTGAGGACCATCGATTCCCCACTCATGGCCCACATGAAGCCCCTGCAGCTCTTTCACTTTGAGCTTTATATTCCTGGCCCTTAGTTCAGAGGCACCCATAAGAACCAATAACGGAGAGCAGCCTCTGTGCTCGGTGCTGGGTAGGTGGCCTGTATTCTACTAGCCTCGGGGCCCGCCATCCCTCACTTTAGATCCCCAGCCATCTTAGGAGGCAGAGGTGGTCCTGTCCTTTCACAGAGGAACAAACAGAGCTCCAGGGCTGAGTGACTTGGGTCCTGGGGCACCTCCGTTCAATATTATATTCACTATGTGTCTTTGAGATTATTAAGGCCATATATCATCATGGAGTGTGGCTCCTCTGTTTCTCTGGAATTTAAAACCTCATCTTATTTTATTTTAAAATATAAACAGTGCTACAATGGACAGAATTATTCAGACAATTCTGCACACCTCTCTGCTTATTTCCTTGAGGGCAGATTCCTGGAAACAGAATTACTAGGTCAAAGGGTATGCACGGGTATATTACTCTGCACATGGGTTGCCAAGTGGCTTTCTAGAAAAGAGGGAATGTGATGCCCAGTGGGTCATGCTGGAGATGCCCGTGGAGGACAGCTGGTGGCCAGTGTGGCTTTGAGCCTATTCTGCCATTACCAGGCAGCTTCCCAAGGAGCCTCCATTGTCAGACTAGGGGACAAGTTCAGGAGGAGTTGGTGGTCTGCTAAGAGCCGCCCGTGTTGACAGCCAGCATGCTGTCTGCTGAGCAGAGATTGCAGAGTGAAGGATGTCCTTGTCATTCAGACAGCGCTAGTAACACCAGCACTTAGTATCTACTCAGTAAATGGTAAATGCTAATGAAGCAATCTGGATACTAATCCTCAGCCTTCATTTGGTATGGAATTCAGTAGTGGCATGTACATTTTAATAGTGAGAACGAGGGAACTGAGGCACAGAACGGTTGGAGAACTTGTCTGAGGTCACATGATTAGTGAGCAGATGATTGCTTAGGATTCAGTTTGACCCAGGCCTCTGACTCTCTCGGTCAGCTGGTCTCCGGTGTCTGCTGGAGTCCTTTGAGAACAGCGCATAACAGGTGCTTCAGCGACCCTGACGACAGTCTAGTGGGAAGCCGGCCTCTTGATGAGGCAGGAGATGTCAAAGAGATGGCCGATTGGGCTTATCCGCGCCGTCTACATTCAGTAACGGATGACATTTCCTTGTGCCTTGTGGGTAGACTGCCAAGAGCAATCAGGACGAAGAGTCTCTGTGGTCGCCCAGATCCTCTGGGACCTGCTCAACCAGCTCCAGCCTACCATCTTCCGTCTTCTCTCTCCCAGCTTTTATCTTCCATCCTCTGCGAGGCTGTGGGGGTGGTGCTGGATTCTTGGTTGGCTAAGGCAACAAGCACAAGTCTGAGTGCCAGGCTCTGTGTAGGGAACTGCTGCCCTAGCCTCCTGTAGGGGAGTGTCCAGGGCTCTCTCTGCAAGATGGAAAAAGAACAAGGGCTTGATGTGAGGATGTATCGAGAGTTAGATGATCGATAAAGAGTTGCCAGGCATGGTGGCACACACTTTCAATCCCAGCACTCTTGGGGACGAGGCAGGTGAATCTCTGAGTTTGGGGCCAGCCTGGTTCATAAGAGTTCCAGGTCGGCCAGAGCTACACAGGGAAACCATGCCTTGAAAAACTGAGAGTCAAGGGGGAGGGAGGGGTGTTCCCATTCATTCTCCCTGGACTCTAAGCTCTGAATGAAGGGCGGGATCTGCCCACCTCGTTTACAACTTGATGATCGGGGCCTACAGCTTGATGATTGTGCTGGATAACCTTATGTCAACTTGACACAAGCTAAAGTCATCTGAGAGACGGGAACCTCCGTTGAGAAAATGCCTCCCTAAGATCATAGACCAGCCTGTAGGGCATTCCTTAATGACTGATAGGGGAGAGCCCACTCCTGGGCTGGTGGTCCTGGGTTCTGTAGGAAAGCAGGCTGAGCAGCCATGGGAAGCAAGTCAGTAAGCAGCTCCCTCCATCGCCTCTGAATCAGCCCCTGCCTCAAGGTCCCTGCCCTGTGTGAGTTCCTGCCCTTGGTGCTTTTGGTGGATGAACTGGTACATGGAACTGTGAGTGAAATCAGCCCTCTCCTCCCCAAGTTGCTTTCGGTCATGGTGTTTCATCACAGCAATGGCAACCCTAACTCAGACGATGAAACACCGTCAGAGGGGGCCACATGCTGAGAGAATGATGTGGTACGAGTCTCCAATGGATGGATAAGGCCCCCAGTTTGGAGAATTAGGGAAATGGACGCCAGTCTGAGGATACAGGAAAAACAAAACTCGGCAGTGAAAGGCTAATGAGTTGCTGTATTAGTTTTTTTTTTTAACTTTTATCTGTATTTATTTTTCCTTCTGTTATTTTTCCTTCTACTTACCGTCCTCTTCTGGCTTTGGAATAATTTGTTCCTGTTCATTGGGGGATGGTCTCTATATGGCCGGGGTAGCGTATGTCTGGGTTAATCCGGCCATGAGCTCTCTAAGATCATCAGCGACTCAGGTACTTTCTTTACTGGATGTGTTCAATGACTGGAGAACCTACATCTCAATCCTGCCGTTCAGTGTTACTCTGCACTTTTAAGCACGCACAGCAAGAATTCAGTGCTCTCTTTTGGCCACCGACCCTGAGTCCAGCTCCACTTGGTTAGCCTAGGCGTGCCCACCAACTCCACCATTATATGGATGGAGCCGTATGCACTGTTTCTTTAAGATGATGTCTTTCAGATACTTGGTGGCTTTTCTGATATGTATTCCCTTGATGGCTGGGCAGTTTCACGGGTGCTCCTAAAGTAAACAGGAAGATCTGAACCTCTTGATTTGCATGATTTTGCAGGGCTTTCTGGGTCAAGACAGTAGCGAGCCCTCTTCCCAGGTCACCTCGGGCCATTTACAGGAAGAATTCTGTGCTTGGCTTCATTTTTTCTTTTTCTTTTCTTGTTGCTGTGATAGAAATCTCTGACAAAAGCAGCTGATGGGAATAAGGAGGCTTTATTTGGGCTTGTGGTTTGAAGGTACAGACCACAGCAGCAGGAGAGCGAGGCTGCTCCCTCACCTTGCACCTGCTGTCAGGTAGCAGAGAACCAATGTTTGTGCCCAGCTTCCTTTCTCTGTCTCTCTGGTACCTTTCTCTGTCTCTCTCAGTCATTCCGGGACCTCAACCCCTGGGTTGGTGATATGCCATTCAAGGTGAATTTTCCTTCTTCAGTCACGCCCACAAATGTGTTTCCATGGTGATTCTGAATGCAGTCAGTTGACAGTGATGAACCATCTCAGATGCCAAGAGTGAAAACTGGGTAGGG
This sequence comes from Microtus oregoni, assembly GCF_018167655.1. Lineage (NCBI taxonomy): Eukaryota > Metazoa > Chordata > Mammalia > Rodentia > Cricetidae > Microtus > Microtus oregoni. Next base: position 7,939,751 of record NW_024543830.1, on the reverse strand, counting down.
ATGAGAAAGAGAAACCTGGAGATGGTAGGGTTTTCCTGCTGCCGGGAAGGTAGGAGGGTGTGTAGGCTAGAGGAGGCTCATGCTTAGTAGAGAGCGCAGGCCACCGTGTGTGCTCTTGGTGAGATGAGTTTGGAAATGGTAGAGGCCTGTCTGGAGGCTGTGATGGAGGGGTGTGTCGTAGTCATCTGCCCACCCTACCCTCCTTTAAAATAGACTTCTGGACCTCTCAAAGTTTTTGAGAGTTGACTCTATAGTCCCCGAAGCCTTTAAGCCAGTAAGACAACTTCAAGTTCAGCAGCCTGGCTGGTCAGGCCCCCGGCTCTCCATCCCAGATGGGGCAGTCCTGGATTTTCTGTTGCGTGTCTGTTTTCATGGGAGAGAGGGGGCGTTTGTGAAGGCACACAAGGGATCTGAGATGCCATGCCCAGCATGAAGCAGTGGCCGATACACTGGAGCAGAGGGCCCTCCTTGCCGTTTCAGGTAGCCTGGGTATGGCCCTTTACCCACACTAGCAGTGGGTCAGGCTCGGGGAGAGCAGAAAGCAGGTTTCTGAAACAGAAATTCCTGCATCAGCAGATTTCTGAGAGATGCTTGAATGAACACCGGCATTCACGCGCTTGGGATGAGAGAACAAAGCCAGAGGCCCAGAAAGGCCAGGCTCCCAAGACACGGGACTCTATGTCTGCCCTTGCCTCCAACTCACTAGGAGACCTGACCATCTGAGGCTGGCACCCTCACATGGGAGGCAGGGAACCTGGCAATGACCCAAAAAAGTACACTTGACCTCCAGAGGTCGATTCAGTGTCAAGTGGCCACAAACTAGTGGCCAAGTCTCAAAAACTATAAAGCCGCATGTGTAAAGCCCAAACACGAAAATTTCCAACTCTGTGGTGTTGATATGTGGATGTGTGAAGATGAAACACCTGTGGTAGGGTTGGGGGGTCCTGACACTGGCACTGGAGGGCCGGGAGAAACTCCCTGTGGAGCAGCTGTGCCTGACCAGCTCCCAGGTTCCAGTTCTGGGTTGATGTCACCACCCTTGAGAAACAGCCTAGAAAACAAGACTGCAAAACCTATAAGGACAGGAAGGTGATGACAGTGCTGGCGGGACTGTTGTGGGATTGATGGGGCGTCCCCGAGGCAGTGGGTGTGACTCACAGATTCTACCCAATCAGGCCTTCCTTGACTGTGGCTTGTGTGCCCCAGCCTAGGCTCCCTCTTCCTCTCTGGATCCTATTCTGGATCCCAGTCTGCCCCGACTCCAGCCTTCCCTGCAGATGCTGAGGGCTGGGAATCTCATTAGGACAGTAGCTCTCAAGCTTGGGCATATGGAGGTGAGGCCCTGGAGCCTGCATTTCTCTCTGGCTCTGTGCGATCTTTATTTGGAGAGTCCCTGTGTGAGACTTAGATCTTTGTCTTTTGTCAATTCCATACAGAATGCCAGAGCTAGGGGCTGGAGGGCTGACTCAGCAGTTAAGAGTGAATACCGCTCTGGTGGAGGATTTGAATTTGGTTCCCAACATGCGCACACTGTGTGGTTCACGCTCAGCTGTAGTTCCTTCTGTCCTCAGGGCGCCTTCCATTCACACGCATCCCCACCCAGACACAGAAATACAAACACAATTAAAAATGAATCTTAAAAAAGAACCCAGTCTCTGATGTCAATCAAACTTAGACCTGTTGCACCCGCCAGGGGCTCTGGGGGCTTCTGCTGACTAGCCACTGCTGTGTGACTCTGTGGTTGCTGGAGTGTGGGCTCTTAGCATCCGTCCCTCTGTAGCAGTTGGTTTCCATCACAGAATTTTATCCATCAGGTTGTTCCCTTCCATGGCTTCCCCCTTTAGGCCTCTTCTTGGGGTAAGTGATAAACCTAAGTACCCTGGGACTTCCTGCCTAACAGAGAGAGTCCGCCAGTCTTTCTCCCTGGCCCTTCATTTACCATTCCTCTCCCTCAGCCCTTGAGGCTCTGTGGAGTTTCCTTCCTTAGCCAGTCCTGCTTGCCTCCCACCCAGGCCTTTCACTTTTGTGTCTCTGAAGCCCCAGCCTCCACATCCAGTTTCGGCTACCCTGAACTTCACCTTGTGTGTCTCTCTGTGTGGCCGTGGCGCCTTAGCTGGAGGGTTCCTTATACCTATGAACCCAACTACAAGGAAGGTCCCGGGGACCAGGACGGCAAGGGCCTGTGGGAAAGGTTTGCTTCTGGCTGGAAAGTACATAGGAAACCATTATTTCACAAAGGGAAAGGCAGCAAAGGAACTTGATCAATATTTGTTGAAAAACAGGAGCACAAAAGATACCCGCTCTGATGCAGACTCAACAGCCCTCCTTAAGAAAAGCCCCGTGAGAGCCATGCAGGAATGCGTGGAGAGCTCTTGATCCTTTGGCCCAAAGTGGGGTCACTAGAACCCCAAAGAAGGAAATTTCTAGGTAGGATACTTCCAGTATGCTCCCATGGCAGCTATTATCCCAGCTAACAAGAGCAGTACAACCAAGAAGGGTCCTGGGGATTGTATATTTTGGAAGCACTGGGTGAGGCAATAAAAGCCAGTCCTGTCCCAGGGAACGTCTCTGAGGCCAGAGCAGAAGGAGGCAATGGCCTTAGTTTGAGTGAGTTAGGGGTACAGTGAAGTGGAGATGGCCTTCTTTAAGGTCAGACGCAGGGAAGGAAGAAGCGCGAAAAATACAGTGGGGAAGGCCATATCACAATCTCCCAAACTCCCTGATGATGGCTGCCCTGGCCCAAGAACCCACCACCTTTGCCAGTAATCATCCAGCATGAAGCCCCTTTGGCTCCCAAATGGTCAGAGAATATGTGGCTGAAGGACCTCTCTTTACCCCACCTTGACTACCTTCTCTGGAGCAGCCCTCACCCATTCCCACCCCTTAGAAACTTTGCCTTTCTTTGTACCCATTTGTCTGGCCACCTACTGAGACAGACCCTCCCCTAGAAAGTTCTCATGTCCAGCCTCTTGGCAATGTCAGCACCCTATGCATACTCCATCCCATGTTGGCAGACAGCCTCCACGCTTTCCAAAGTGGACATATATTGAGGGAAGGTTGGTACCAGCAGGGGTGGAGGTAGTGCCGTGTCCAGGAGTCTGCAGTAGGAAGATCTAGGTCTGGCTGAGGAAGAAAAGATGCCTCCTCAAACAGGAATGGATAGGATCAGTTGACGGCCTGGCTCTCGTCCACAGCAATGCTGGCCACAGAGGGTCACATTTGTCTAGTAATAGCCATGTTTCCTGTTCCCCTGGCCTCCTGACTCAGGAAGTCTGATATATCACCGTCTCATACCACCCTCTATGGCTTCCTAAGCCTCAGCATCTTGGAAGGTAGTGGTGACTCTACCATACCACAAAGACTGCTACAGAAAATGCTGTCGCTGAATCCTTGTGCAAGCAGGTGACTCACCATGGGGCTGTCTGTAGGTTACCAGGATACAGGACCAGTAGCCCATGCAGGGCTACTAGGGTGATCCAGCTCCCCAGGACTGATTGATGATGGTCCTGGTTTCCAGGTTTTTATAAAGTAGTTCTAGCAAATGATTATGCTAGAAAAGCTGAGGCTATGTTTAGCCTGTGTCCCCCTCCTGAGAAGGCATCCTGAAGGCAACAAGTAAGGTGGGGAAAGGCCACAAACACTTTCTTGTGGTCCCTAAAATCTGGGATTCTGGCATGAGTCTGAGGTCATGAGTGGGACTCACTCACTCCTCTTTGCCTACCAACTCCCCAGTTACTGGGAGTCCAATGGGCACCCAATGTATTTACTGTAGTCACGGGGGGCGGGGAGAAGGGGGTCTTGGAGTTCCAGTGCCACAGAGATCCTCCGGGAAGGTGTTAGACTGTAATTTCTGAGTATTAGCCCTTTAAGAGATGAGCAAATTCCTAGCTCAGCCCATGGAGCAGACCAGGCTTGGGAGGGCCCAGCAAGAGAGATATGCAAAACTCTCTAGGTGGGATTATACCATTTCCAGTAACTGGAATTTTCTGGACGAGTGGAATTTTCAGGCAAAATCTCTTAGTAGGATTAAGTTGCCATCATTTAGCTGACAGCCAGAGGGGTGAGAGGGGTGTGTGTGTGTGTGTGTGTGTGGTGTGTGTGTGTGTGTGTGTGTGTGTGTGTGTGTGACAGAGAGAGAGGGAGAGAGAGAGAGAGAGAGAGAGAGAGAGAGAGAGAGAGAGCGGCTTCATGCACACACATGTGCACACAGTGAGGCCCTATATGCCCAATGTTAGGGCAATGAACAGACCCTGAGTAGCGTCTCCTGGGGATAGTGCCCACATCTCAGCCCCTAAAAAAGAGGTGCTAGGAGAGTCTAGAGCGCCAAGTACCAGGGAACTTAGAGGTGGAACCTCTAGAAAACCCAACCCCTATCTATCTAGTGCCCACCCCAACTCTCTTCCTACAGTGAGGCAGAGGCAGTGCCTGGTCTGGCCTCTCCAGCCTGCCTCACCATGCTTCTTCCACCCCAGGCTTTTCTAGCCACACTCACATACCTCTGCTGCGGGTGTTTGAGCAGGACCTTGAATCCTACTTCTGTTTCCACAGGATCCTTTGCAGGTGCTAGACTCCCACCTTCTAGAATAATCTCCCAGCTTCTTTGGTTCACTGATACCCACTTCCCTGGGCTCTCCCTGATCAAGTCAAGTCCCACCTCACACACCTCACGCTCTTGTTCTGTGAAGTATTTCTTAAAGTTTGAGTTTGTTTACGGCTTCCCAGCTAACATCTGCTTCCTGAGTAGACTGCAGAATTTCATGATCTATCTATCAAGATGTTATTTACAGTAAAGCTCACCGATTTTTGCATGGCCGCTTACAGGCAAAAATCTCAGCTCCTTTGCAGGCAGACACGGAAGGATCAGAAGTTCAAGGCCAGCCTGAGCTACAGAGTGAGCTCCAAGGCATCCTGGGAAACTTAGTGAGACCTTGCCTCAAAATGAAAAATAAAAAGAGGGCTGGGGATGTCGGTCAGTATTGTGCCTGGCATGCAGGAGGCACTGGGTTCAGTTCCCCAGGACTGAAAATTAAATACACTAAGGTTGCACATTTTTTTGAGGCAGGGTCTCACTTGGCTCTGACTGGCTTTGGAACCAGTATATAACCTAGAATAACCTTGAACTTTGAATCCTCCTGCCTCTGCTTTCACAGTGCTGACATTATAGGTGTGCACCTCCACATCCAGTTTTACGTGGGCCTGGGAATCAAACATGGGCCTTTGTGTCATGCTAAGCAAGCATTCCACCCACTGAGCTACGTACCCAGCCGAAGTCTTGTCGTTTTTAAAAACTGTACATTTCAGCTTGGACGCACACTGACAGTCATGCAATGGCCATCACAGTCAAGATACAGATCATCTCCACCACCTCGAGAAGTTCCTGACGTTCTTCACAGGGTGGGCTTCTCACCTCCTTGGGCCACTCTGCCAGGCTTCATTGCTGTCCCCAGCACTTCCCACCACCATGGAGGAGGGATTGCTGGCTCCAGGCACCCAGAGTTCCAGCGACTTATCCTTGGTGAATTACTGGAGTGTCCCCTGGGAGTAGGATGCTCATTTCAAGGGAGGTAACCCTTCTCCAGCTCTCTGCAGTCCTAAACTATGTCAGTGGACATCCACCAGAGTTCTACTTCCTGCCACCCCTTTCCATGTTCCTTCTTCGCCTCACAGTCTCCTTCCTTCTCTCGACCCTGTCCTTTTTAGGGCAGCATGGTAGCAAGTGTGAGGTTCTAAAGACATTCCCAGTTACGTAGCAGGGCCTGGAGAGGTGAGGTGCAGGGAACTGTTGACACTTTGGGCCCTTTGTCTTTGAGTGACAAGCCTCTGGTGTGCCAGGGTCAGGGGAAAGATGGGCAGGAGCCATCCTTGCTCATTGTTGGTCAAGAGAGGCTAGTTGGCAACCCCACCCCCAAAGGGTCCTGGGCCATGAGAACTGACTGCTGAGAACAAAGCTTAGAAAATGGGCAGAGGAAGTGGGGCTAGCCTAGGAAGGGCCAAAGGCATCCGATGGATACCTGGTCCAAGAGCAGCAAGGGGCTTGGAGTACAGTGTGGAAGGCTGCTTGGCAGCCTGTTCCTTCACATCTTCTCTGACGTACTTGGCTGAGCCACTGGTGAAGAGGGTGCCTGTGGTGATATTTTGTTTGTGTTTTAGCAAATCAAGCTTGCCTGAAGATCAGAGTGCAGAGCTAAGTCACTATAGGTCAGGCAGAGGTGGCACACTCCTTTAATCCCAGAACTCAGGAGACAGAGGCAGGCGGATCTCTCTTAGTTCAAGGCCACCCTGGGCTACACAATATTGATCCAGTCTAAAAGAAACAGAGCTCACACAAAGGTGTTCCCAGCAGTTGGGATCATGTGCCTTTAAACCCAGCACTAGGGAGGTGGGAACAGGAGTGATATGGCAAAGAGAGGAATATAAGGTTGGAGGAAGCAGGAGCTCAGTGCAGTCTGAGGCAGGCCTGAAGCCGTCAGTCTGTAGAGCTGTCTGAGCATCAGTCAGTGTGAGGATGCAGTCTGAGGATGCAGTCTGAGGATAGCATCGCCCCTTTGGTCTGAGCTTTGGTAGAGGTAAGAACTCTAGTGGCTGCTGCTCTGCTTCTCTGATCCCTCAACTTTCACCCCCTGGTAGCTGACTCTGAGTTTTTATGATTAAGAACAATTAGAATTTGTGTTACAGGAGCCCGTGTGTAGGGGAGGGGACATAATTCCAAATAACAGGAGAATGGTGTGCTTTGGGTTGTTCCTCCAAACCCTGCTGATGGCTTGTCAGGTGGGATAAGCCTAATGATTTACTGAAATTCTCCAAATTTATTTGGAGCTTTGTCACACTGTCATGCTGTGATTGAAACAAGGACTAGCTCTGTCTCCATCCCACCTCCATGACGGAGTTGTGGGCAGGGCTAGGGGCTAGCTCTGTCTCCATCCCACCTCCATAATGGAGTTGTGGGCAGGGCTAGAGGCTAGCTCTGTCTCCATTCCACCTCCATGATGGAGTTTTGGGCAGAACTAGGGCGTTGTGCTCTTGTCTTCCTTATTTCAGAGATGGCAAGCAGGTTGAGAGGAAGTCACAGGCTGTGGATAAAGCCAAGGAATTGTCAAGGGTGAAGCAACTAGGAGCTATGTCCCTAACCACTGCGCAGCATGGCCACTGTCCCCAGGGTGCTGAGCTAGGCCTACAGTTCTGCAGCTTCCGGACCTTTCCCTCACTCAGTGCACCCTGCACTGTGGCAGTTTGGTGATGGCCGGGTGAACTGGACTTGGGCCGCGGGCGGATTAGGAAAATGCGCTGCTGTTCTGAGCTGGGACCATTTTGCCCTCCCTACTGTGCTGAGCAGAGACCAGGGATCCTGGAGGTTGTGTCTTCCCTCCTGGGACTGGGAGGCCACCAGAGCTGACTCACTAAGGATATCCTTGAGATTAAGGAACTGAGACCCAGGTTACCTGGTTGTGGTTGAGGATGTTGGCTCTCTTGGCCAGTCACTAATCCTAGTGAAATACTTGGTATTTCCAGTCATTCCGGCTGGAATTAAACTTAAATCTGTCTAGAAGAGCACAGCCAGGAGAATGTGAGCAAGCCCACTCATGGGACCAGGCATCCGGCCTACTCTAGCTTCTGAGATGCTGGCCTGCCTCTCAGGAGTTGTGGGCAGAGCCACAGGAGACGGGAGTTTCCTCTGTGCGTCTTAGCTATCTGGACCTTTCCTGCCTATGACTAGGCCAGATCACATGTGGCTCAGCCAGCAGACAGTCAGGTCCAGAGGTCTGGAATGGAGCTCTCTTTCTGTTGCTAACTTCCTCTGCCTGGGTCACACAACCACACTTGAGGACAGGGAAGTAGGGCAAGCTAATGAGGAAGACCACCACATTCAACCCAGTGTGCCTGAATCTGACTCTAAAACCCCGCTGAGTGGTTACTAGACAGACACCCCTCTTGTACCTAAGTTTCCTCTTTCAGAATACAAGGACCTTGTATATAAGCACCTTGCTGGGTGTTGTATCAAATGGGGTTGTATACACAGAGATCTTAAAATCCACGTGTGGTGGTGTGTTGTAAGCACTATGTGTTGGCTGGTGGCACTCCTCATTTGCAAGAGGGTGTTGGGGTCACTCTTTCTGCTGGTGCTCCACAGCTGAGAGGCTGAGGCCATGCTCCTAAGTGAACAAGACCCTGCTTTTGCAGGACACCTAGCTCCCAGGGGAGGAATTAGCTAAATGGACAGCAATACACAGCCTACAAGCTATACCCCAGTCCAACAGCTGCACATAAGGGCTATGTAAATATGCATTTGCATATATGCACTTACACATATATACACAGGTTTATGTTCATACATATGCTTGCATATATATACATGTGTACATTTTACATGTTTCTTTATATGCATTTGTATAAGTACATATGTGCAGTTTAGGTATATGCATAGATATATGTTCACATGTGTATGAACTGTGTTCATGAACGTTTCTACATACACATATATGTTCACAGGTATGTGTATACATGTAGGACTGTGCATATACACATGTGTTTATGTGAATGGGGATGTGTGCAAGTAAATGTATGTGTATCTAGGGGAGAGCACACAGAACCATCAAATTTGGGTTCCAGGTGGGATCCATCTGCATGGTCAGTGGGAGAGACCCAGATCAAGAAAGGGGGACTGAAGGGGGGGGGAGACATGCTTGATCATGATCTGCAGCAGGAATCAGATGGAAGGATTTAATACGTGAAAAGAAAGTTGATGACCGCATGGTGGACTGATGGAGGAAGGTCATTGGTTAATTAAATAAAGAAACTGCTTGCCCTGATAGGTTAGAACATAGGTGGGTGGAGTAAACAGAACAGAATGCTGGGAGAAAGAAGCAGATTGAGGAGTCGCCATGGTTCTCCCACTCCAGACAGATGCAGGTTAAGATCTTTCCTGGTAAGCGCACCTCATGGTGCTACATAGATTATTAAAAATGGGTTAAGAGGCTAAAACTAATGGGCCAGGCAATGTTTAAAAGAATACAGTTTCCGTGTAATTATTTCGGGGCATAAGCTAGCCATGTGGTAAGTTCTGGGGCTTGCACTACAGTGGAGGAAAGCAAAATCCAGAGAGACTGAAGAATTTGCATCAAGGCGCAGGGGCCGATTGAACCAGGACTGAAGTGTGGGTCTCTTTGACCTCAGTCTGGCCTCCAATATCTGAGCTGCCTCTGGGGAGAAAGAGATGTGTTGCTGAGTTCAGTCTGTGGTCCTCACTCTATCAAGCTCCACGTACAGGAGGGGCGCCAGTCCTCATGGCAGGGAAGCTACCAGCGTGAGTGTCGGACACTGAAGAGGGTCGCCCTAAGTGCTGGATGACAAAATCCTAGTTCTGGGGTAGAGAAGTCGCTGAGCAGAGCCTCTGCTGAGGGTCCAAGGTATTTACATTCTGTTCTACATCCTACGTGAATACATTGTCACCTTTCTGATCATCGATTTTGCATCTGCCAATCACCTGTCCAGGCCGGGATTCCACCTCTTAGGAAAAGGCAGGGTAGCACTGGGGCTAAGAGTTAGAGTTCTGATGCCAGCCCCGGCCCTGAGTGTGGTACTGTGTGAGCCACTCAGCCTCTTGGTCTCAGTTTTCTCATTTGTGAACATAGAGTTGCTATGAAGAAATACCCCGAGAAAGACACCTAACTCAAAGGGAGGGGCTAACAAAGCGTCGTTCCTGTGGGTGTGACTATCACTTCCTGAGTCTGCTGTGAGAACAAAGTGAGCTCCCTCAGCAGAGACTGCTCAACTGCAGGAGGGTGGAGCTTCGAAGAAGGAGCCCGAATAGATTCCTGTTGGCAATTATTCAGGTCCGCTTTCCCTGTGCACGTAACACATCTTCACCCCACTGACCTTGGGCTGGACCACTCGACAGGCTTCAAGTCCGTGGATAGGAAAGGATGAGGTGGATACTTGGTCTCAGCAGAAGGTGTAACACTGGCATGCTTGCATCTCTCCCTCCGCGAGAATGGGTGCTCCAGGCTGTGGTGGCTCCTGCAGCCTGGGTCACAGGAAGAGAAGGCGTCGTGGGGTAGAGCCACAAGAACCATCACTGGCACCTTCCAGCACGGGTGTCCATGGGAAATGTGCTTATTGTTATGAGCCACTGAGGTTTGGCGTTACTGGCTGCCACCGTGAGACCAACATGCGTGGAGAATATGATGAAGAAGGGTCTCACAAAGGGAACGTCTCTTGTCCTTCTGGAGAGAAGTACACATTTATGGCTGTTATAGTCAAGGAGAAGGCTGGCGTAGACAACACACATACGCATGGGCACACACAGATCCACCCACCACACATACACGTATGCTTGTGCATACACACACACACACACACACACATAGACAGGCATACACACACATACACACACACACACACAGAGAGAAAACAAGATAGCCCATCGTGTTGCCTGTGCTTTATGTCAATATGTCAATAAACTGTTGAATCTCTTTAATACTTAGTAGGACCCTGGAGAGAGCTGGTTGCCCAACAGGGTTTCTTTACCGGCTCCCCAGCCCAAGGGTTCCTCCTTTGCTCCTGGCCTGGATTCCTGGGTTGTCACATTGAGCAACACCAAGCAACTGGCCTTTGCATTGGTCCTGTCCTGTGTGCTTTTCCTGTACCACCGCGTTGTGAATGAGGAAGCAGGTCAACACCAGCGCCCACCGTAAACCAAGGGAAACAGTCCAGCCTCCGCTTTGGCTGCACTTCCCTTCCCATGGGGCTGCTTTTCAGAGCCAGCTCCATAAACTTAGGAAGCAAATGGCTTGTCGCTATAACCTGCCCAACTTAAGAGAGGTTTGCCTAAGAGGGGGCCCGATAAGCAAGGGCCAAGGGTGATGTTATCCCTGGGGCCAAGTCTTCCTTAAAAGTCTTCCAAGAGGGCCTGGCAAACACCAGCATCCTGCTCTCTGAAAGGGAGTCAGTGGATGGATTCCGCCCTCACTGGGCAGAGCAAGTTTCCACCGGGAGTGATTTCTTGCCAGCAAGCAAAGCAAACATCTGGTTGCGCGGCTCCCTTCCCTTCGCCAGGCAGCCTCCTCAGGGATTCCAGGCATTTCTTCCACCTCGTCTCCACTTTCTTTCCATACCATTTTGGCTTTGGCATCCTTTAGCTTTCCTCCCGTCCAAGGAGCCATTCACAACCTCACTCCTGGCCTAAAAAGAAGTTTTCCTGTGGTGTCTTCTGGTCACAATCCTGTAATTTACCACCCTGTGCTTGCAGGCTTTCCTTGCGCTGAAGACTTCTGGTCCGGTGTGGTTGCTCTGAGCATCTCTCACAGTCCTTGGAGGAGGGACCTCCAGAGCCAGCAATACCTAGCCATCTCCAGGTCCCAGCAGTGCGAGTTCTGTCTCTGTGTCCCCCATGGACCTGAGGTGTGTTCAGCAGCTACAGGGGCTGCAGGCTGTCTCAGGAGCACGGGGAAGCTCAGGCTGCCTCAAATGGACTAAGATGAATGACGTCTTCGTTCTCCGTCAATCAGCCTCCAGGGACTCCCCCCGCCCCAGATGTCAGAACCCGCCATTGCTTGCTGTCCCATTGTCTTCACCCTTCTCGTGCCTCCATTTTTCTAGCTTGCTGCTTTCGAATTTGTCCCATCAATCCCTCCGTGCTCTTCCCTGTTTCATTTCTCCTTGCTTGTGACATCCAGAGCTCTGTGGTATCATTTCCCATGATCTCTCATGGGGTTGCTCAGCTCTAGCCTACTTTTAACTATTGCTCAACCGTGACTCCTTGTCAGTCACCTCCAGGCAGAACCCTATTTCCTCCACCTGTCACTCAAGCACCCATGTGACCATTCCGAAATTCCTCCTTAGTGTCCACCAGTCAGCCTCTCCTTCGGGGTTCCCAAGGTCCCTGCCAAATGGCATCCTTGTGCATGGTTTGACCCGCTCTGTTTTCCAGCTGTCATTTCTGCACAGTTCCTCCATAGACTGTGAGTCATCCACAAGAGGGACCAATGAACAGTGTTCTCTCGCTGTGGTCCAGCCTCTGCAGACACAGAAAACAAGGAGGCGGGAGTGCCATGTCTGGAGAGGAACGCAGTCCGGAAGCCAGGGCCAGCTCAAGGGCAGCAGCACCATTTGTGAAATCAGATCACGGCATGCCTTTGTTCACACCCCACCAGCCTTTCTGTCGGTATCAGGATCCTAGCAGGCTCTCTGCGGCTTGCAAATGCCTGCATCCTTCAGGTCGCCGGCTTCTCTATCCTCTTGTTAGATTTCTTCCGGTCCATCCAACTCCATCACTCTAACTTTTAGTTTCTCAAAGACACCAGTCTCTGTCTCTTCATTCAGTCAGCGAGACTCATACAGTAGGAACTGGGCTCTTCCTTTCCAAAGTGCTGAAACAGAGTTTCATTTGGTTAAGGTCACGTGGCTGAGTGAGCATTGCAGATGTTGATATAAATGGGAGTGGGCTTTGCTGTGAATCCTCCGGAGGTTTGTGTGTCTGGTTCTGGTATGGTGGTATTAAGGATGGCAGGTCCTTTAAGGGATGGGTGGCGTTTCAGGGAGGTCACAAGATGACATTTCTCCTTCCTCTCTCCAGTCACGTCATGAGGTTGTTTGATTGTTAACTCCTGTCCTGCCCTTCTTGTGCCACCTGCCATGACGTCATGTAGCCAAAGGAGTCCTAGCCAGAGCCTGAGCTAGGTGCTTAGACTTTCCACCTCCAAAACCATACGCTAAGAAAACCTCTTTTCTTAAGTATCCAGTTTGGGAGTATTTTATTAGAATAAAGAAAACCGGGCTAATCAAAAGTGAGTAATTGTTAGTTATACGAGAGTCACCAAAACAATGCTGGTGTGGCTAGACCGAGGGATAGAAGGAGGTAGCAGAAGCCCAGGCCTCCAAAGGATGTGAGGCAGAGAAGGAGGCTTTGACTGACCCTGAAAACCCATTGTGTGTGTGTGTCTGTCTCTATGTGTGCGTATGTGTGTATGTGTGTGTGTGTGTATGTGTATGCATGTGTGTTTATGCATGTTTGTGTGTGTGTGTCTGTCTCTATGTGTGTGTGCATATGTGTGTGTATGTGTGTGTTTATGCATGTGTGTATGCATGTTTGTGTGTGTGTGTGTGTGTGTGTGTGTGTGTGAGGGAGAGAGAGTGAGACAGCAGGTGTACACACTCCCCATGCCATCCTTGGGTGTCAATCTTTGCCCGTCACCTTAGTTAAGATAGCTTTTTGTTGCTCACTGCTGTGGAGGCCAAACGAGCTGGCCCACTGCTTCAGGGGAGTCTCCTGCCACAGCCTCCCACATCACCCCAGAAGCACTAGAATTGTAGGTGGCTTCACAAGGGTTCTGGGGATTCAAACTCAGGACCTCACGGTGCTTCCTAGGGAGGCAGGAGGATGGCAAGAGTCTGGGGCCAAGCTGAATCTGGAATGTGAGCGGTGCTATACGGTAGCCATACTGGCATGGAAAGGGAGACTTCCTCTCCAATAGCCCTGGATCCCTGGCTAGTTCTGTCATTCCCTAGCTTGTTGACTGTCATGCTGTGAGTAAGAATGGCCCCCACAAGCTCATTTATTTGAATGCTTGGCGATTAGGGAATGGCACTGCTTGAGAGGGATTAGGAGGTGTGTTCTTGCTGTAGGATGTGTGTCCCTGGGGGTGGGCGTTGGGGTTTCTTCTGCTATTTCTCAAGCACCAAGTCTGCCTGCATGCCACCCTGCTTCCTGCTGCCATGATGAGAGTGCATGGAACCTCTGAAACTGTAAGGAAGCCCCAATTAAATATTTTCTTTTATAAGAGTTCCCTTGGCATACCACTTAATGCCTCTATATTTCAGTTTCCTTGCTACCATATGGGATTAACGATGGTTCTTGTCCTGGTGGTTCCCGAAAACAAGGCAGGTAGAAGGCACAACTTAGCACTCAGAAGACAGTCTTCAGGTGGCTCTTAGCAGCTCCTTTGCAACCCGTATTATTAGTAAAATGTTAACGTTAAACAAATTGGAAACTAGAACTCAATTAAGGAACAATGGTTCTGGGACTATGAGCTTGGTCTTTGAATACCTGGCCTATGTCCGGGCCTCTATGATATGTGCTAACTTTCTGGCAGGGTCTGAGGCAGTTGAAGCCCACCTTTCCTGCCAGTGTGGCTGGAGGACTGGGACGGACCAAGCCTTGGCAAGCCGAGGTGAGAGAATTGGTGTGAGGTATTGGTTCCTGTTGCTGGAAGCCCTGGAACATGGGGAGAGGCAGCCGCCGACGCCGCTCAGTACGGCCTCATGTTTGGCTGGAGATTCTAGCCATCGTGGTGCGACACCCACAGGCAAGCGGGACATTGAATCCCCTGGTGGTGGCAGCCATTGCTGGAGAGAGACAGCCTTCAGTCTCACACACAGACAGCATGTCTCGTGCCTCTGCCAGGAATCTCTGTGTTGTGGTGAGCTTTAGAATGTGGGCTCGTCTCTCTGTGGGTACCAGGTCATCATTACATTGGACTTGTATGACGCCAGAACTTGGAAAGGGAGTTGTCAGTTCTGACTCATGGGGAGCCGGGAATGAGCCCAGACTCTGCTGCTTCAGAACAGTAGGATCCTAAGCTCTGGGCATTCGAACATTTGAAAAACAGTGAGGCTTCTCACGAAGTTCTCAGTTTGGAAGTTGAGTAGATGCTAACTCGTTCTTTAAACTCATGACAAGTTGTCACCTATCTTCCTTGTGTTTCACTCTCCCCGGAGAGCTGGGAGACTGGTAAGGTAGTGAGGGAGCCACACACAGAGAGGTGAAAGGGAGAGCAAGGCTGCCTTTAGCTGATCACCATTGTTGAATAATAGGGTTTGACCCAAAGTAGTCTCTCTACACAGTAGGCTGTACTCTAGCCTGCTGGGTAAGCAAATTGTAATCTTAGCCCCCAGTCTATCTCTGTAACTAAGCAACAGACTCTCAGCCAATCACAGGCTGCCAACAGATCAAACCGTGTCCATACAAGGCCAATTCTAATCACCCAATTGGGTTATTTCCAGAAGCCACTCCCTCTTCTCTGATTATAAATGAAACCTACCGGGTCTTGTGGTGGGGCAGTCAGTGCCTGGCTGGAAAGCTGCCTTCTTCTGGAATCCCTTTCTTACTCAAGTAGGCTTCATAACGTCTGCTTATGATCTTTCTTTTATCAGTATTGCAGCCGCTAAATGGTACATACCCCTGCCAGGAGCTCCAGCAATCTCTAGCGGCTGGGGATTCTAATTTAGGATGTCTGAGGTGAGATACAAGTTAGCAGATCTGAGGAAGCTTCCAGAGCCGGTTCTAGACTGACAGGAGCGCTGGCCCTGGCCCGGGCCTTCAGGACCGAGAGGAATAGAACAGGTTACATGGCCCACAGTCAATATTCTCACAGGAGAGACCTGTGTACCTTAGCACTAAGTCTGCCCAACAGAAATGGAAGGGGCTGTGCTCCAGAGGCCCGGGCGTGTCTAGAGTGGCCTCTGCCCATGTAAAAGTGTGCTTCTTCCATTGAGGCAAGCACTGGAACCCACACGGCCTGGCCTTGAATCTTGACTTCTGGATTTCCTCTCCCTGGGACTCTGGTTTATTCTCTCTTTACATATGAAACCATTGATCTGCTTCCCAGGAAATAGGCCTTGGTATTTTTTCCAGTGCACAGTGAGTGCTTGGTGATTACCAGTTATCGTGGAGAAGGCCACGCACAAAACTCCTTACATCCCCCCAGTTTATGGCCAGATTTATCCTGAAAGAAATAGGGGCAAGGATAAGTGTGCAGGTGAGGAAAACCCAATCCTAGATTCAGGTTATCACATCCATGGGATATGTCAAGGGACCCCCGGAAGCAGGCTAGATGAAGGGACATTCCATCTTCTTGGGCCGACTTGTACCCTCTGGCTGGTATTGCCACGAGCCTCCTCTGACACAGTGGCCACTAAGAAGCCAGCACTGACCTCCTGGAAGTGAATGTACCCAAGAGTAGGACCAGGGTGGAGGAATGGGCTCAGGCTGCCGCTCTGACCCTCACAGTAATGCTTCTTCTCTATGATGCCAGGTAATTCTGGAATCTGTCAACGCAGTGGCAAGAGATGCAGGCCAGGCCAGGCTGGGCGGTTTGTAGCCATATGAGTGGGTGTGCATGGAGCTGTCCGCACTGTCCCTGCATCAGGAAAATGCAGCTAATGTTCTTGATTCTGGAAACTACGTCTTCATCTTGGATTTTCTCCATTACCACCAACCCCACTGGGCTTGGCTGACTGCCCTGGGGAATTTGCTTGGTGCAAAACAAATAAAACTGTATTTTATTTTGGATCACTGGGCAGCAGGAGAGGTCCTAACTGCCCCCTAGGCTGCTCAGCTGGAAGTGGAACCAAGTGTCACTTCAGGGAACCACAAAGTTTAATCGTCCACTTGGACATACAGACCATAGAAGGGTCAGATCCAGTGGGTAAAGGCTCTCCTGTAGGAATGAAAACACAGAAGCCCAAGCTCAGGACAGAAGCAGCTTGCTCAGGCTCACACAACGAATCAGACAGAAAACTAAGACAGCACTCAGATCCATCCTCCAAGGGTTTCCAGGGGCTGCAGCTCTTGGACATTTTCTTTTTTTCTGTCTTCATTATCTCTTTTTCTTTTTCTTTTCTGAGACAGGGTTTCTCTGTGTAGCCCTGGCTGTCCTGGAACTTGCTCTGCAGACTACACTGGCCTGGAAATCAGAGATCCACCTGCCTCTGCCTCCCCAGTGCTGGGATTAAAGGTGTGCATCACCACACCCAGCCTCGTGGCTGTTTTCAAAAGCTTTAGTGTCAGGGAGGAAGAAGCTGGGTGGTTTCTAATAACTGGAAGGAATGTCAGAAGCCAATGGGTTGAGAGCTTGTACAGTTTTCTCAGGCGCAAGCTGTACAGCCGCGACATCAATGTGGGGGACAGACTTCCTGCTGACACCTGAAAGGTGGATGCAACCGCCAGGCTTACCGGGCACAGGAACTCAACCGTTTGAAGGAAGTGAGGTCTGAGTGTGCCTGAGATGAGCACATGAACGCTGACTTGTTATCAGTAAAGACTCTGAAGGGGACAGGACAAGGTAGCATTTCTCTGGGACATTACAATTAATGTTGCCTAATCTAGTGGAACCAGCCTGTAGTCCCAGTTGCCTGGGAGGCTGGGGCAAGAGGATTGCAAGTTGTCAGGATTAGGTAGAAGGGACAGCATTCGTTCCTACAGACGCGTCTTTTGATGAGAACAGATGTCACCGACAGTCACCTCTTTATAGCAGTCAGTAACTGCAGTCTCGCAGCTAGTCGCTGCCATTCGTGGACAGAAGCGCCTTGGTTCCATTACTTTTCGCAATGGTCCAAGAGGCACAGAGTAAGGCGCTGGCTAAAGGCAGTGCAGAAAACAAACAACGGAGCTAGACTATGGACCAGGCCCTGCCTTACTGGTTCTCATGTAGCCCTGGCTGGACTTGAACATAGCCAAAGATGACCTTGAACTTCTGGCCTTTTTACTGCTACCTTTCCAGTGTTAGAACCATAGGCCTGCATCTCCATATCTGCTTTAAAGCATTCCTGGGGATCCAACCCAATCTGCACCCACACCAGACAGCACTCTACCAGCCTAGCTCCGTGACAACCCCAAGACGAGGGCCTATGGGTCAGAATAGGAGACCAGGAGTACTCATCTGGGTATACTTTCTCTGGGTTCCATGTAACTACAGGATCGGAACCTCTGGGATCGGGACACGGAAAGGTGCTTTCTAAACATATATCCCCAGGTCTTCCCACAGTTCAAAGGTTTTAGAACCATGACCTAAATGAAGACAACAATTTAGTGTTTGCACAGGAGAGCTCAGCTCCGTTCCTAAACCCTAAGGCCTGACACCAGGACCAGCTAGACCCCTCTATCAAGCTCTTACTGCTCCCGCCAGGAGTCATCGTCTTCTTCACACAGTTCTGCTGTCAAGACTCAGAACAACAAAGTGTCTCCTGTCACTACACAGTACAAGTCATTCCCAGACTGTGACTGGCGGTTATCCGCACCATGCCAGCCTCTACCTTCCAGTGATACAGGGAAGGGAGGTGTTAGGGGAGAGGAGTGGCGTGATAAAAAATACATTCTGTGGAATTCTCAAAAAACTATTAAAAATGAGGGAAAAATGAAAGCGGGAGAGGTATCATTTCACCTGTTTGTGTGACTGTGTGCTAGAAGGTTGGGAGCGATTTCAAAACCCTGTATCTGGAAGTCTGCCCCCCAGGGGGCCAGGCTACAAGAAGCATTACCTCTCCTGAGCTAATTTAGCCAAGAAAGTTACAAAATTTTCTCTATACAGTCTAAAAGCACCAGGCCTGTGATTAGACTCGTTCAGACAAAACAAAGCCTTTGGGAGACAGGCCATGATAGCTCATTGGCACGAGAAACACAGTAATTCCTTTCGCTGTAAGGACCTCAGGCTGGATGTGAGAGAATCTTTGGATCGTTCTGCTCAAAATAAAACAAACAGAAGGAGGGAGAAATATTCCCCAGGATAGAAGCCCCGGCTGATGAGAGCCACAAACATGGCTCTTCTATCCGCTGTCCCTTGGAAGCTAGTGGCCCAGTCCAGCTGTGAGGCCAGGTGCTCTTGGCTTACCTTTGTGGAGGAACATGTCCCCAGGATGCTCCCTGGATGCCTGCAGCTACTCTGTAGTCTTTCACTGACCTCTGATCTCATATGGCAGAGGGATAGTCAACTGGAATGTCCAGACATAGGTACTTCTAACGTCATCCTCCCCTCAATTCTGGGGGTTTGAATTTTAGATAGCAAAGGAGTTAGGGGTGTGGTGTGAGGGATGGGGGAGATTCTAGGAAACAATGGAGCCATGGATACACTGCAGAGAGGGTCGGGGGGGAAAACGGGTCCTGAGTGGTCAACGTATTTTAGTGCCCCAATTGTATCCTAGAGCCTGAAAGGTCACCTTTCCCTTATCTTTGTCTAGCTAGCATCACCTTGGGACACTGGTCTCATTATCTCAGTAACTTTAAAAAATGTCTTCATTATCTTAGTCAACTACAAGGGCTTATTTTGCCACAACCTAAGGTAGAGACTTTCCAGCCGTGTTTCTCACTGCAGTGGTGGCTGCTGGCTTAAGGTCCCAGATAGATCAATGAATGATTCTCAATCATCCTAATGCTACGACCCTTTAATAGTTCCACATGTTGTGCTGACCCCACCAAAACATTATTTTCATTGCTACTTCATAGCTACTTCATAACTTCATTTTAGTGACTGTTATGAACCATCATGTAAACATCTATGTTTTTCGATGGTCTCAGAGGACCTCTGTAAAAGGGTTGTTTGACCCTGCAATGGATCGCGACCCACAGGTTGAGAACCACTGAGATAGCTGGCTAGAAGGACAAACAAACAAGGAACAGATATTCACAAGACCCTGAGATGTGGCTAACAGTTTCATACATCACATGGATTACTTGAAGAAATTCTCACAATCTCCTCAAGAGACATGAAGGAGGTCCCCAGTTTTATCTGTGAATCCGAGGCTCCACAGCACAACGTAGCAGTGTGGACACTCGAACCCATTCTTTCTTTACCCCTAGCCAGGCTCTCAGTGTGCAGTGTGTTTGATGACTGGTATGGGCTCTTTACTAGTGGGTCCCCTGTCTGATGTGGGGTTAGTTAAGATCTTTTCCCATTCTGTAGGCTGCCATTTTGTATTGTTGACCGTGTCCTTTGCCTTATAGAAGTTTTTCAGTTTCGGGAGGTCCCATTTATTGTTTCTCTCAGTGTCTGTACTACTGGGGTTATATTTAGGAACTGGTCTCCTGTGCCAAAGTGTTCAAGTGTACTTTCCACTTTCTCTTTTATGAGGTTCAGTGTGGCTGGCTTTATGTTGAGGTCTTTGATGTATTTGGACTTGAGTTTTGTGCATGGTGATAGATATGGATCTATTTTCCTTCTTCTACATGTTGATATCCAGTTATGCCAGCACTATTTGTTAAATATGCTTCATTTTTTCATTTGATTTTTTTCTTCGTTGTCAAAAATCGGGTGTTTATAGGTGTGTGGGTTAATATCTGGGTCTTCGATTTGGTTCCATTGGTCCTATCTGTTCTTATGCTAATAAGTCCAGGCTGTTTTCAGTACTGTAGCTTTGTAGTGGAATTTGAAGTCAGGGATTGTGATGCCTACAGAAGTTTCTTTATTGTACAAGATTGTTTTGGCTATCATGGATTTTTTGCTTTTCCATATGAAGTTGAGTACTATTCTTTCGAGGTCTGTGAAGAATTTTGCTGGAATTTTGATGGGCATTGCTTTGAATCTGTAGATTGCTTTTGGTAAGATTGCCATTTTTACTATGTTAATTCTACCTATCCAAGCACATGGCAGATCTTTCCACTTTCTGGTATCTTCTTCGATTTCTTTCTTCAAAGATTTAAAGTTCTTGTCATACAGGTCTTTCAGTTGTTTGGTTAGTGTTACTCTGAGATATTTTATGGTATTTGTGGCTATTGTGAAGGGTGATGTTTCTCTGATTTCTTTCTCAGCCCATTTATCATTTGTCTTGTTCCTGATTTCAGTGGGATCATTTTGTGTTTCTCTCCATTTAGTTTGATGCTGGTTGTTGGCTTGCTGTATATTGGTAGGCATCGCTACTGAAAAGCTCCTCCTCTCTCAGTGGTTGTTCCTTGCTCATGTATAACTCCTCTGGGACTCAAGAGGTGGCTCCTTGGGCAAAAGCATTTGCTGAGCAAGCCTGCAAATCTGAGTTTGATCTCTAAAACCCACATGGCAAGCGAAAACCAAATCCTAAAAGTTGTTTTCTGACTCCCACATGAATATTGCACACCATGGCGCCCCTCTCTCTCTTTCTCTTACACACACACACACACACACACACACACACACAAACACACACACACTCCTCGACCTTTGGGAGATGCCTTGTGCATCTTGTCTTTTGAACTTTCTGGGACT
Source organism: Microtus oregoni (assembly GCF_018167655.1). NCBI lineage: Eukaryota > Metazoa > Chordata > Mammalia > Rodentia > Cricetidae > Microtus > Microtus oregoni. Next base: position 7,918,806 of record NW_024543830.1, on the reverse strand, counting down.
GGAAAGTGTTCTCAGCTCCCCACATTTTAGGAGGCTCGCCCCTCCCTTAGGCAGGGATGTTTCAATTCCAAGGAAATGGCTGCTGTCACCAGTTTGTTATCAAGGTGAAATGACAACTTCTGAGAAGCAGGCGAAGTGGAGACTTGAGCAGAGGAAGTGTGGTTTGTCTTAGTGACCGTGTCCTTTGCTTTGCAGAAGCTTCTTAGTTTCAGAAGTTCCCATTTATTTATTGTGCTCTCAGTGTCTGTGCTACTGGGGTTATATTTAGGAAGTGTCTTCTGTGCCCATCCATTGAAGGCTACTTCCCACTTTCTCTTCTATCAGGTTCAGTGTGGTTGGATTTATGTTGAGGTCTTTAATCCATTTGGACTTGAGTTTTATGCATGGTGATAGATATGGATCTATTTTCATTCTTCTACATGTTGACATCCAGTTATGCCAGCACCATTTGTTGAAAACGCTTTGTTTGACTTCTTCCTTTCCAATTTACATCCCCTTGATCTACTTTTGTTGTCTTATTGCTCTAGCCAGAATGTTAAGAACTATGTTGAATAGATATGGAAAGAGAGGACAGCCTTGTCTTGTTCCTGCTTTAAGTGGAATCACTTTGAATTTCTCTCCATTTAATTTTATGTTGAAGGTCAGCTTGCTGTATATTTTTATTATATTTAGATATGTATGTTCCTTATCACTGGTCTCTCCCAGATCTTTATCATGAAGGAGTGTTGGATTTTGTCGAATGCTTTTTTAGCAGCTAATAAGATGAGCATATGATTTTTTTCCTTTCAGTTTATGGTGTAGGAGGTCCTTCTGTATTTGTGTTGCTTTCATTGGTTATTAAAGAAATTGCTTTGGCCTAATTGATAGGGCAGAATTTAGGTAGGTGGAGAAGACAGAACTGGATGTTGGGAAGAAGGTCAGAGTGGCAGATGCCATGAATCTCCTGCCTGAGATGGACATAGGTTAGAATCTTGCCAGTAAGCTACAATCTTGTGGTGATACACAGATTTAATAGAAATGGGTTAATCAAGATGTGAAAGTTAGCCAATAAGAGAAGAGAGCTAATGGGCCAGGCAGTGATTTAATTAATACAATTTCTGTGTGATTATTTTGGGGGTTAAGCTAGCCAGGTGGCCAGGATGAAAAGCAGGCCCGCTCCTACTGTAACAAGTTTATTTATATGGTGGATTACATTGATAGATTTTTATATGTCGAACCATTCCTGCATTTCTTGTATGAAGCTGACTTGATCATAAGGCAGCCTACTGAATGGGAAAAGATCTTTGCCAACCTCACATCAGACAGAGGACTGATCTCCAAAATATATAAAGAACTTAAGAAATTAGACATCAAAATTCCAAATAATCCATTTTACAAGTGGGGTACAGAACTAAACAGAGAATTCTCAACAGAAGAATCTCAAATGGCCAAAGGACACTTAAGGAAATGTTCAACATCCTTAGCCATCAGAGATATACAAATCAAAATGACTCTGAGATACCATCTTACACCAGTCAGGATGGTCAAGATCAAAAACACCAATGATAGTTTATGCTGGAGAGAATGTGGAATAAGGAGAATACTCCTCCCTTGCTGGTGGGAATACAAACTTGTACAACCACTCTGGAAATCAGTATGGCGGTTTATTAGAAAATTGGGAATCAACCTACCTCAGGATCCAGCAATACTACTCTTGGGCATATACCCAAAGGATGCTCTATCATCCTACGAGGACATTTGTTCAACTATGTTCATAGCAACATTATTTGTAATAGCTAGAACTTGGAAAAAACCTAGATGCCTGTCAGCTGAAGAATGGATAAAGAAAATGTGGTACATTTACACAATGAAGTAGCAAAAAAACAATGACATCTTGAAATTTGCTTGCAAATGGATGGAACTAGAAAAAAAAACATCCTGAGTGAGGTAACCCAGACCCAGAAAGATGAACACGGTATATACTCACTCATAAGTGGATACTAGCTGTAAAGCAAAGGATAATGAGCCTATAGTCCATGACCCTAGAGAAGTTATGTAACAAGGTGAACCCTAAGAAAAATATATATAGATTCACCTGGAAAGGGGGAATAGACAAGATTTCCTGACAAAATTGAAAACATGTGGGTGGGGGTAGAAAGGAGGGTAGAAGGGGAAGAGGAGAGGAGAAGGAAACGAGGGAAAATAACTTGAAGGAATGGGATAGTCGAGATGGAGGAAGGACAGAGGTGAGAGCAAGGAAAGAGATATCTTGATTGAGGGAGCCATTATGGGGCCAGCAAGAAACCTGGCCCTAGAGAAATTCTCAGGAATCCACAAGGATGAACCCAACTAACACCCTAAGCAATAGAGGAGAGGGTGCCCAAACTAGCCTTGCCCTGTAGTCAAACTGATGAATATCTGAAATGTCACCATAGAACCTTCATCCAGCAACTGATAGAAACAGGCAAAGATCTGCAGTAGAGCACTGGGCTGAGCTTCCCAAAGTCCAGTTGAAGAGTGGGAGGAGTGCGAATATGAGCAAAGAGGTCAAGACCATGATGAGCTCACCAACTCCAGCCGGACAGGGAAAGAACCCACATAGGAGCAAACTAGATCCTCTAAATGTGGGTGACAGTTGCATGACTGGGGCAGACTGAGGGGTCACTGGCAGTGGCACCAGGATTTATCCCTACTGCTTGTACTGGTTTTTTGGGAACCTATTCTTTTTGGATGGATGCCTTGCTCGGCCTAGATATAGTAGGGAGGGCCTTAGATTTTCCCCAAAGCAATATGCCTTACCCTTTCTGAGGATTAGATGGGGGGAGTATAGCGGATAGGAGGATAGGAGGGAGTGGGAACTGAGATTGGTATGTAAAAGGAAAAAAGATAGTTTTCTTTTTTAAAAAAATAAATAGAAAGAAAGAAAGAAAGGAAGAAAGAAAGAAAGAAAGGAAGGAAGGAAGGGTGACTGAGTGATCTGGGAGCACACACTCCCATCGTAGTGGATTCAACTCCTGCCCTCCTCCAGCCAACATCACTTGGTCCTCTGTGAGCCTTGGCTCCAGTGTCCTGTTGGGATGCCCATCCGGATCGCCACTTCCACTGGGGAGCAGATGCTTGTCTATTGAAAATGAAAACACGGATGGGGAGTTCATCTGGAAAGAAAAGCAGCCATTACAGGGAATGCTGCTGTGGAAGACAGCACAGGGGACCTTTACCTCCAAGAAGACGCCTCTTGGAAGGTTAGCTACAGAGTGCATGATAGAGGACCAGGACAGCCTTTAAATGCTCCAATGTGACATTTTCACAGTCTTTCTTTACCTGCCACTCAGAGTTTGAATTGGGGAAAAAAACTTGTTTAATTTATCCAGGCTAGGCATCCAAACTATAATTAAATTGGCTAGGACACTGGAGAGGGTTTTGCTCCTGGAGGAGGGAGGCATGGATGCAGTGGGGCCTCCATCTTGGTTGTCCAGATTCTCTGCTCTATGTCTGCCAGTATGCCACTGTCACTATGCCCTGGGTCCTCTTGGGGCAGAAAATGATGGCAGGAATTGTGTAAACTGTCCTGTCCACATGCTAAGCAGAGGCTAGGATGCTGCTACTCCCCAAATGACCACACTTTGGCCAAGCAGACTTGGGGCAAGCAGGCTGACAGCCCCAGGTTGTGGTAGCAGTCACACCCAGGAACATGGCAATGTATTAGTGGGTGTCTGGCATCAGTCAAGAATGCCCAATGTAGACACTTAAAATCTTTATCTTTCAAACCTCACAAGATGTGAACGTGGCTAAGAAGAAGTCTTGGAAATTCTAGCAGGTCAAGTGGCCATTAGCAAGCCCATGAGAGATCTTGAGACAGGAAAACCTATGACCTACCTCATGGAGCTCTTGGGAGATTAAATAATGCAAATATGTTCAAATAACTTAGAATAGCACCAATATATAGTAGACACTATCTTTTAGTAATAACTCAACTAGCGAAGTAGAAAAAGACAAGACCTCCTGAGTAAATTGGGAGCATGGGGACCTTGGAAGAGGACCGAAGGGGAAGGGAGAGGCAGGGAGGGGAGCAGAGAAAAATGTAGAGCTCAATAAAAATCAATAAAAAATAACTCAACTATCATGAGCCTAACATATTAGCTACACTTAGTGTAAACATTTGTGTCTGTCTTCCTTAGTTTCTGTTGTTATAATTAACATCACAAACAGTAAATTATAAATAATAAAGGTTTTTTAAGCTTATGGTTCTGATAGTTGGGAAGTTCAAAACTGAAGGCTGTGTTTTGGGTGGGTTGGGGGCTCCCAGCTGTGTAGCACATAGTTCTGAATCCTCTTTCAAAGTAAGGGTCTTCATATACTCCCAAGGGCAATGCCTCCCAACTCAGTCACCTCTCAGGACTGCTGCAGTGGAGATAATTTCCCACAGGAATTTGGGGACCTACACAATCTTTACCTCTTCCTCATAGGGTTTGTCTTAGAACAGTATCCCCCAAGTCCTCCATGAAGCTGTAAGCTCCTGGAGGCTGGAGGCTCTGCCAGTCTTCTCTGGTTCCTCCTTCCTCCTCATCACTCCATCTCACACTATAGAGTGGGTCCACATTCACTGAACAGATTGGGAATCTAGCTCACTGTGTGAGGGAAACAAAGTGAAGTAGCCATTCTCTATGCGTACTTACCAAAGACAGAATGTTGTGTTTTCCAAGTTCATGAATTGTGGTGGTTTGAATGAAAATGGCTCCCAAGGACTCATAGGGAGTGGCATTACTGGAGGTGTGACCTTGTTGGAGTAGGTGTGGCCTTGTTGGAGGAAGTGTGCCTCTGGGGATAGGCTTTGAAGTTTCAGATGCTCATGCCAGACCCAGTCTCTCTCCCTTCTGCCTGTGGACCCAGACATAGACCCCTCGGCTACCTCTCTGACACTATGTCTGCTTGCGTTTCACCTTGCCTCCTGCCATGATGACATAATGATAATGGACTAAGTCTGAAACTGTAAGCCAGGCCCAGTTAAATGTTTTCCTTTATAAGAGTTGCCATGGTCATGGTGTCTCTTCGCAGCAATGGAACCCTAGCTAAGACACCAATGGGGACATTTAAAATTACTTCTTCGCATTCATAAATGGACATGGGAGTGCCAAGCAGACCCTCCCCTTCCCCCTTTGGCTTCCTGCTAGGTCTGAAGTGACAACACCAATCTGCTTGCTGATTGGGAAGCTAAGAGGAAGCACAGGCAGGGATTGCCACATCTGCAGGAGGTGGGGTAGGTGTGCTTTCCGGCACTTGACTTCTAGGTTCAGTCTAATGGTCATGGAACTCCTTAACCTAAAGTCATGTTGTCAGGTAGCCCTCTTGTAGCCATAGCTCCAAGAGCTTCTGGTAACCTGTCTTATCTCTTAAGACCCAGTGTGGAAATGGCTTCCCGTTTATTGTTAGTTCTTTAAGGCGGCCCATCCCTTTAAAGCTATGCACAGGATTATCTGGATTTGGTTAACTGGAGTGGGAAGACTCGCTCGAAGTGTGGATACAACTATTCTACAAGCGCTGGTGTCCCAGACTGAGTAAAAGTAGAAAACGACGAGAATGAGCATCCATCTGCTTCTTTCCTCTGAAGCAATGTGGTCAGCCTTGTCAAGCCCCTGATGCCAAGTCCTTCCCACCGTGATGGACTGTCCCCTCCAGTTGTGAGTAAGAATAAACCTTGCTGCTTTTGTAAGGTTAGCTGTCCCAGTGGTAAGGAGAGTAACTAATACAGATTGCCCTTCTCTTTGCTCTCTGCGGAGCTCCTGTCGGTAACCCTACTGCTCTGAGATGTCATTGATCTCTGCAGGGACTCTGCTTCCACAGGGATGAGCATGATAGTGAGTGTGTGCAAATGCAGGCACACAAGGCGGGAGGCTAAACACAAACTATAAACAGAACTGTTGTGCAACTCGTCATAATTTACTCCTTCCTTTTGCCACCATAGCCTCTGGTTTCTACCACCTAGTATTCATTATTAATGTAAAAAGGTATTTAAGAAATAAATGTGATAGACTTACCAGTTGATTCTGTGCGAATCGGGCTCAGAAAAACTCAAAGCCCTCAGGCCCTGATCCTCTCAGGACAGATGTGAGCCCGGATCTACTTTGGCGGGAAGGAACTAAAGGCATTGGACATGACTCTGTGGCTCGAGTATCACAGGGATTAAGGAGATAAACATGTCTGCAGCTTCAGATTCTTGACATGATTATAAAGAAACTAAGAAGCCCATTATCATTCCTGGGCTTAAGGGAAGGTCCTTTAACTGTGGTTGCTCCAAACTCTATCAGCCTGACTGTGCTATGAACACATAGGCATTGAGCAGGAGTTGGAGGGCCATCCACTGTGAGCTGGGACGGGGGACAGCCTAGCAGTTCTCAACTTTCAGTATGCATAGTAGGAGCTGGGAATGTGCCTAATGCAGACTGTCTTTGGTGCTCACCTGTAGTCAGTTTTTTTTTTTTGGGGGGGGGGTCCGTCAGCTCACAAATAATGACATGGAGACTTACTATGAAAGCCAAGCCTATCGCTTAGGCTTGTCCCCAACTAGCTCTTGTAACTTAAATTAACCGATTTATATTAAACTCTGTCCTATCATTTGGCATTACCTCTCCTCCATCTTGCACCTCCTGTTTCCAATCTGTGTCTCCTGGTGTCTCCTTGGCATGCCTAGATATTCCTACTTCCTGTCTCTGCCCGGAAGTCCTGCCTATGCCTCCTGTCCAGGTATTGGCCATTCTGCTTTTTATTCCATCATCAATACACCTTCACACAGTGTAGAGATAGCCCACAACACCCACTCCACAGCTTTTGGTTGCATGAGGCTGAGATGATCCTAGGGAGTCTGCATTAGAGAAGCTCCCTACCCAAAGCTTTCCACTGCATGCCCTGCTTCCTTTCAGTGAGCAGAGGAAGGGGAAATGGAGAGGCGAAGAAAAGAGCCAGGTGGCTGAGAGGAGCAGGCATGGTCAACCTAAGCAAACCATGTCGTCACCCAGAAGGAAACCCACTGTCAGGACATCGAGCCCTCCCTGGGCTATTAGTGCTCCGGAAACCACAGGGACCCACTGGAGGCTTTGCCTGATGCGCCGTTCTTTTCCATTTCTTCTCTGATTACATTGATCCTGTACTTTTGCTGATGTTGTGACAGTCTAATTATAGACTTCTCAGCTGCTGAGCAAACAGCCAGCCCCTCTTGGTAAATCTGCCTGTTACACAAGCGCCAGCTCCGGGACACTGTCATTATGTGCAGTCAACCCCACGAAGTGCCGTGGGCAGCGTGGACACTCACTGCCTGAGCTGGAGGTCCCAGGAGTGCCCAGGCCAGATGTGTGGTGTGTGGTGTGTGGTGTGTGGTGTGTGCAAGTGTTTTAAACAGATGGGGGAAACAGAGGCCCAAGCAGTGCAATGGTTGGCACCACAAGCAACAAGGAATGGAAACTGGGACTTGAGCAAGAGTGCCTATCCAAAGTCCCCTCCCCTTTCTTTTCTTCCCCCCATCTTCTTTTCCTTTCCCCCTCCTCTTCTTCCCACCAGGCAGCCACTAAATGCCTATTCTAAGAATTCTGAAGAGGAAAAGTACCACCTGCCCAAGAGCAGAGTATGGCAAGGTAGAGCCAGCTGGATGGCCTCCACCCCTAGAAACTTCTCAAGAATCCATTTTCCTGGCCTCAGGCTCAGACTTCAGAAACTTGTCTGCCTTGTGTCCCAGAGCCAGGAAGATGACAAGGTGCCAATTTGCCTGTACAAACCTCACAGGAGAACAAGTGTAAAGCTAGAAGGGAGAGAACATCTTCCAGGCACCACAGGTGCGCTTCTTCCCTCTGGGTAACCTTCTGCTTGGGAGGCAGAACCTCCCAAGGTGAAGACAGAAATGGCAGCTAATCCACATTCTGGCTTTTGCCGACAGGGTTGATCAAATGTCTCTTCCAGCCCCAGGTTGTGAATGGTTGGTGGTGATGCCATCAGGGACACTCAGACACAAATTCTGCTTACTTACCAGGTGGTATTGGGGGGCAATTACATCCAGCAGTGGCAATACTTGCTGTCTAGGTATACTCTGACTTCAAGGAATCTTTTGCACCTACCCTGAAGTTTGGCTTTTAGGCCACACCCCTGGTAGCATGGTTGATGAACCAGCCTATCCAGGTGTCTTGCTGATTCTGTGGGCTTTTTCATAGCTTTTAAATAAATCACACTTTGCTTAAATCAGTCAGTGTCACCTTTGAGTGCTTGCGACTAAAAACCCAGAGAAATAAGACCAGTGGATGAGCAGGAAATGACACCTGTTAGGGGAGTCAGCCACTCCCAGAAGCAGGGCATCCTTTTTTTTTTTGGCAAAGGATGTGGAGGCAGCAGGAGCTAATAGGGATGGGCTCCTGCATTACCAGTCTCAGCACTGGGGAAGGCTGCTGAGGAAGAGTCTAAACAGTGTGGACCCAGTGCTTGGTCATGAGATATGAGATGATCAATTAACAGTTCACACCTGTGAATCCCTCCTTCCAGTAGGAGGGCTAAAACTTTAATCCTCAGATAAGACACAGAGGCTGTAGAAGCGAGGGCGAACACAGAAAGGTGTTGAGAATGTATCCTCCCCTGCTCTCTTGGGACTTGCTTGCCAACCTGTCCTAACAGTCAGTAATGGGATAAAAGGTTGCCGAGTTGGCAGGGGACCCTGCCCTCCCCTCCCCTTCCTCTGTAACACAGTTCCATGAAGCAAGTCGGTAAATTCTGTCCTTCTTTCTGTCTCTGGATCAGGACGTTGAGATTCAGACTGATGAAGCTATCTGTCCAAGTTTAGAGCTTGGCTAGGACAGGACTACAAGCCACATGACTCTGTCCAATGTCCTTTTTCCAAGGACACATTTTCAGAGAGGTGGACAGAAAAAAAGAATTGGAGGTGGCTAGGAAGCAGTCGGCATAGGTTGTCACCGATGATCTCTTTGCCGGTGACTTAGTCACCCTTGCTTTCTGGGCCCCATCATACCCACCCCACCATGTCCCCTTCATGATACTACTCAGCAGCAGCCCCTCCTCCACCATGCTAGGCTGTGCCTGCTGTCACAGTCAACATCAGTGATGTAGCCATCCTCCTCCCAGGTCCATCCACTCAAACAACATCCTCGGGTCCATTCATTCTGGGCTTTGGTCTTCGTTAGGGTTTCTATTGCTGTGAAGAGACGCCATGACCACAGCAACTCTTATAAAGGAAAGCATTTAATTGGGGCTGGCTTACAGTTCAGAGGTTTAGTCCAGTATCAGCATGATGGGAAGAATGGTGGTACACAGGCAGACATGGTGCTGGAGAGGGAGATCTACATCTGGATCCACAAACAGTGCAAGAGAGCCAGCCACTGGGCCTGGTTGGGATTCTGAAACCTTAAAGGCCACCCCCAGTGACACACCTTCCAATAGAGCCACTCCCTATGGGCCTATGGGGGCATTTTCATCCAAACCACAAATTCCGTCCAAACTCCATTCTCTTTCTGCAATGCCAAAAAAAAAGAAAGAAAAGGGAAAAAAGAAAGGAAGAAAGAAAAGAAGGAAGGAAGGAAGGAAGGAAGGAAGGGAAGGAAGGAAAAATTGACCTGAAGAAGCTAGAGAGGAACCAGGTTCACTGGTGAGCACTCTAGGCCTTCAGGTGGTCATTGGGAAGCCAAACTATGGTCCTTCCTGCCCCTGACTCACTGGGGTGTAGACAAAGCCTTCATATTAAAGTATGTCACACTCACTTTGTTCTTTCTTTATTCTTTGATCTATATGTAGGAAGCTCAGGTTTGCTCCGTGTGTGTGTGTGTGTGTGTGTGTGTGTGTGTGTGGAGGACATATCCATTAAGCTGTGTTCTTATTGAGGCCCCGCACACCTTTATACATATGTTAATCAAGTTGAAATTAATCATTCGAAGAGAGAGACTTAGGAGACATTTGAATAAATATTATGATGACTCACTCTGAGATAAAGTAATCAGAAATTCAAGACATAGAAAACTGATAAATCAGGGGACAAGTCTCTCACTCAACAAAGGCGGTAATGGTGGAATTTCTTTGCTTCACTGGAGCACTTAAAGTGATTTTCCTGAGACATGAAGTTTCTAGGGTTATTTCTAGGGGCACCCTTGCATTTTAAAGACTGTTTTATCTGTTTCCCCACCCTCGGCTTCTCTGGACACAAACCAGCAGATTATACCAAACGAAGAAAAGAGGTCCTTGAAGCATTTTGACCGGCTGTGCACCAGCAGAGGCTGAAATCCGGCAAGGAGGCACCGAGAGTCTTGGAGGGACGGTTTAAATATCTGGTTCCAGGTCCAGTGGGCAGGACCTGGTTGCTTCCGGAGCCTCCTGCCAGCTTCAGGGTGGCGCAGTTTTATGAGGTAGAAAGAACATAGTGTACTAAAAACTAAAACAAAACTCTTCAAAATGTTTAGAAAGGCTGTAGGAACCCTAAAAAGTGAGGAAAAAATGTACACATGTGTGAATATGATAAGTTTCTTTCCTGGGTCTGTTTCTCTCCATCTCCCCATCACAGGATTACCCAGTGTGTTCAGGAAGTTGACAAAGTGTCACCTAAGCAAAGGCCAGAGCAAACTTTAGGCTCAGAGGTCTACCTGAAGTAAGAAAGTAGAAGGGACTAACAGGAAAGAGAAGGGGCCAGCTGGGGTGGGATTGGGCTTGGCGGAGACCTGAGAGGGTGGGGACCAAAGTGTCTGACAGACATGTAGGCATGAAGTGGCATGGTGAAAACCACTAATTTGCATGCTAGCTAAAACCTAATAAGATCAATAGCTACCTCTGATGACAGTATCCATGTCAAAGGCCAAGGTAATAATTGGCTTGACTGGTATTGAGCTGGAGCTTTGCAGAAGGCCAGTTATTTGCTCAAGGCTTGAGACCTAATTCTCAGAAGACAAAGGCCATTCTCTCGGTGGCTTTGGGATAGGCGGAGATTCCTTACGCAGGACATAAAACTCTGAGCATTAAAGATAAGATTGATAAATTGGGCTGGTTAAAAATTAAGAAATTCTTTTAATGGGAAAATAACATTAACTTTAAACTGTAAGTCAGCCCCAGGTTGAGAGAAGGTATTTGGAACAGACATACCAGAGGACTTCTATCAAGAATATGTAAAGAATCTGTAGAGTTCCGACAGGCAACAGAATGAATGGATTCTTCCTTCAAAGGCCATCATAATGGATGATAAGCATCTGAAAGTTGCTCAGAACATTGATCGCCAGAGAAATAATGTTTGATTACAATGAACTACATGGCCCCGTCTTTAATTTAAAAAAAAAAAAACAAAACACTTGGGCCAGGGAGCTGGTTTAGAGGGTAAAGCTGCTTGTGGCTAAGTCTCACGATGACCTGACATTACCCCCAGATTCCACGCGGTGGAAGGAGAGAACCAATCCCAGAAGTTACCCTATGACTTCCACACACCCACTGTGGAGTGCACATCTCCCTTCAACAATAAAATGTGGTTAAAACATTTTAAACACCGTGATAGCAAACTGGTAAGTGTGGAACTTCCAAGAACCTTACAGCACTGGTGGGAGCAGAGATGGCCTCTTTAGCTTTAAAAATGTATCCATTTTTGTTTCATGGTTTCAATTTAAAATTTTTTTCCTTTGGTCGCTATTTTTATTACTCATTAATAAATATATTAAATATCTGTAAAGCTTAACATGTGTAAACTCTGTAAATCAGAAGTTCCGATCCCCAGCATGTGTTTGACAAGAATGAATGCTCCATCTACACATAGAAGAATGTCTCCGGCAACTGTGGACCACGAAAAACCTGAAGCAACCGCAATGTCTACCAAACAGGAAATTGAGTACATGAATTGTTGGTTATCTAATGAATATGCAGTTGGGAAGAATGAGTCGCCATTACATACAACAGAGAAATCTCATAGAAAAATCCTCACCCTCTATTTCACATCTAGTTCAAATACCAGTACAACTGATAGATGAAGACTGAGACCTTAATGTGGGTAGCCCTGTGAGATACTGAGTGGCAGGGGTCATAGCTAAGCTGGATTGTTCTGGGTGACAGTTCTGTGAGTATACACGCCCGTCATTCTGCACATAATAATAGACACTGTGAGACCTGACAGGGCTCACGCCATCAACAACAAAACTGACCATACGCCCTGAATGTGTGTTCAAGAACAGGGACAACCAATCTCTGTAAGTTCTCATGCTGGTGTCTTATACTGGTACAGTTTCTTGGGATTCCACTCCCCCACTAGAGAAAGCCTGTACTTGGGAACTCTTCATAGCCCAGCAGGCGCTGCAGGGCACTCACGCTAGGCAAGGGTGCTGAGAGAGCAGAGGAGACCACTGGTTCAGGAAGCCGTCTTGACCCCCATGTAGCCAGTAGAGGAGCAAACGAAGCTCAACAAGTGTTTATTAATGACTGCTTTCTGGCTTACATAGCATCTGGCATGCACTTTATTTCAAGTAGTGCACGATTAATAACTATTTTCCTAATATTATCCCATCTTTACTCCCATCCTGCAGATGGAAAATAGAGGTTTAGGGAGGCTAGGTTAAGCCAGTCAGCAAGGCTGGGTGTGTAATCCCAGCCACCGGGAGGTGAACACTGGAGGAACAATCCACTAAAGGTCAGTCAAGGCTACCTAGAGGTCTGTCTGGGTTCAGGAGACAGCGTCTCAAAAACCCAAAACCAAACCAAAACAAAAACAGCTCCTCTCAAGGCCTTCCAGACAGTTAGGTGGTGCGGGAGATTCTCACTCTTTAACCTTAATTCTGAAGCAGAGCCATCAACCACGTGCAGGGGATTTAAGGGCAGTGTCCCGGGGTCCCTCGCCGGCAAGTAATAACAGCCCACAAAACCCTGTGACATTCTGAAAACAGCCAAGCTGCGGGGCTTTCGGCTTTTGCGATCGGTTCCCCGGTCCACTAACTGCACCACAGGTGGTCCCGGGGCCAGAGAATCAGCTGCTTCCTTTTCCTCAGGACCACGATCTCACCTCTAGCCAATTTGCTCGAGGACTAAGAAAGATTTCCAGGGCCCATCTAAGAGTTTTCCGACTTCACAAACACCGCGCGAGACAGGCGTGGGGTTCCACTCCAGACTCCCGCAACCAAGGAGGCACTGGTTCCAAGAGCGCCAAAAACTCAGAAAGAAAACGCACCCGCCAGGGGAGGAGGTGAGAACAGTCGGGGCAAGGGAAAGCAATCACAGGAGAGGAGAGTAGCAGACAGAGGGAAAAGTATCCCCTCAACTCCTAAGTTGGTGGCGACACAGCTCCTCTCTATTGCGCCTGCGCAACGCTGCCTCCGGGCCACCCCGCCCCTTCGCGCCCCCGGAGGTTTACTTGTCTCTCGGCAACCATTGACCCGGGGAGCCAATCAGAGGGCGGCGTTCGCCGGGCCCCCGCCGTTAGCGCCGGGCGCAAGGATCCCGCGGGGCCGCGGCCAGCGCGCCCCGCCCTGGCTCCTCCGGGAGGCCGGCCGCGGGGCGGGGGCAGGGGCGGGGAGCCGCGGGGGAGTGGTCAGGCCGGTTAAGATCGGAGGGGGCGGCGGCGGGACCGCTCACTCGCGGCAGCTGTCTGGGCGCCGTAGTCACCGCGCCGCTCCTGCTGGGGGCTGCCCACGCCAAACACCTGCTTGTGTCGCCTCCTCTTCCAGTGCCCAGGTGAGTCCATGCTCCCCTCCTCCTCAGGATGCTGCTGCGGTCCGGCGGAGAGTCACGCACTCACGCTCCCGGGTCCGTCCCAGCATAACCTGGCGGGATGCCTTGGAGATGGAGCGGAGATACCGGCAGGTGTCGGGACCCGCGTGGCACCAGCGTCCCTGGCTCAGGCCACCTCCATGAAGGAGCGCAAACTTTTCGGAGACTGCGGCTGGGGTTTGGCAAACTTGGCCGAGCTCCCGCTGGCCAGGCGAAAGGAGAGTGAGTGGTGGTCGCCTCCTGCTCTTTCCCTGCCCCTGCCAGTAGGTCCTCCTGCTCTGCGCTGTGTCCCTGTGGCGCGCACCCCAAGGCCGGAACCGGGGCGATTTTGAACCCCGCGGTTTCAGCGGCGTAGATGGAGACGCAGCGGTCTGGGACTAGAGCCTGGCAGGCGACGGGGAGGGCAGCTTCCTAGGCTCGGTGCCCAGGATGGCGGCCGAGATCCTTCTCTCTTCTGGGACTGTGGACGTCGCGCGTGGCCAAAAAGCTGCGCGTCTCTCGAAAAACTTCTCGAGAATACGGTGACTGGGGAACCTGGTTCCTCCCCTTTGGGGATCGAAAGTTGCCTACCGCGTGGGCTGAAAGCCATGTAGAGTTAGTTGACTCTGATAGCGGTGCTGGTGGTGACTTAGAGGCGCGGCTGTCCTGTAGCGTCGCGGTCCCCTAAGAGGGTAGGAAGGACATTAGAAGGAGTTGAGTAACCTGCAGTGCCAGCTGGTAGCCCTTACCCCTAAGTTCTGACTGTTGGCGAGCGGGCAGGCGGGCGATCTCCAAGTCAAGGAGAGCTAGTGAGAAAATGCCTATTTGGTGTTTCCAGAATGCAGAACTTCCACCTGTCAGACCTGGGTGGTCTCGGCCCCTTTTCTCCCTTCTCCCCATTTAAATGTGCAGAAACCCTTCTGCAGGGCCGTGACTAATTCCTCGTCTTAAGCCCCTTCCCCCTCAATTTGAGGATAAAGTGCTTACAACGAAAGACTTAATAGATTAACAGATTTGTTAAGAACAACTATATATGTAAACCGTAGAATTGTGACGAGTTTGGTATTCTGGAAGTAAAGTTAAGATGGTTAGATCCTCCTAAATTAGACTTCCAGCTGCCCCCTCTACCCAGGGAAGGAGGGTGAGGGTAGCCATTGCTGGCTACAACAACTTCCAGTGTAATTTGCTTGGCAAGCCAGCCAGTGAGCCAGAAAGCTTGCCAGGCAGCCAAAAGGGTGGTAGTGGACCTTACCAAGAATTCTACCCTGCTGGAAGTCACAAGAGGTGTGTCCCCCCCCTCCCCACATTTTACCCCGCAGTTGAAGGGTGTGGAGTAGGGATTAAAGAAGCTCGACCTTCCCCTCCCTGCCGCATCTGTATCAACAGTGGTTCTGTCCTTTGCTATTCTTGTTTGCTGAGATGGGATGGAGATCAGGTAGCTGAAACCTTGTCTCCGAAGGGACACCTTGGTTTTGGAATTCACAGATGTGAGTTAGGAGATGTTAGAAGGAATATTTTGATGTTTGGCGTAATTATCCCTGTATCTGCACAGGTTGTCCCTTACTCATTCAAATTGTGGGGGTGGGGTGCTCCGTGAGAAAGGTCCCGACTTCTGTGAGTAACTTTCCTGTGCACTCCTAGAGCAAACAGCCACACTTTTCAGCGTGAGTTTCCTCCCATAATACCTACCTTGTGTCTAGAGATTCAGTTTGTGAACTCTGGAGGGAAGGGCTTGGCTCTTGGCCCGTTGGTCAGAGTGAGTGAGGATGCCAAGGGTTCACTCCTCAGCTCTTCTGCCAGTGTAAGTTACCAAGCCTTCAGCTTGACATGCAGCCTCCCCTAACCTCCACCCCATCTCCCAGTCAGGCACACACATAGCCTGCATCTCCCAGGGTTCAAGGCCAGGCAGATTTTCCTTGCCTTGCACTACCCACTAGACATCCCAGCAACAGCTCAGCAATGAAGATGATTTACAAGTGGGCCCTTAGCTAGGCTCAGCTGTTACAGATTGGAAAACTGCATTGAATATTTCCTTGCTTGCTTTCCAGCTTCATCCACTAAGTGGTACTTTTGTCTTTATCTTTCTTTCTGGCTCTGCCATCCTGGAGTCAGTCAGAAGGAAGGGCAGCCCAGGGTAGACTTTTTTTTTTTTTTTTGCCTGTTTTACTAAGAAAAGCTGTAGAAGCCCGAGGTGTGTTGTAAGAGTTAAGCTGGTGTTTGGGGGTTTCTTATCTCCTTCCTGAACACCTCTCTCTCTCTCTCTCTCTCTCTCTCTCTCTCTCTCTCTCTCTCTCTCTCTGTGTGTGTGTGTGTGTGTGTGTGTGTGTGTGTGGTGTTTTCTGGCCTAAGAGTGGCCTGTTGCTCACTGTCATTATTGAAGAAACAGGAAAATATGGAAAGATGCCCTCCCCCATTTTGGTGTGTTGACTGTAGCCCATGAGGCTGTACTTTGATGATGCCAGCTTCTCCATATTTAAAGAACTTCTCAGGAGTTTAAAGCTGCCTGAGCTTATCTCTTAATCTCTTGGACCCAAGGTTTCTCCCACTTTTTTTAACCTTTCAATTGGATGTATTCCTTGGAAGGAAGCTTTTATTTGGAATTTAAATGGATATTAAAAGCATCTTCACACAACCCGACTTTGTAAGGGGATCTTATGAACTGTTTCAAATTAGTATTCTGCACAGCTGGCCCCTGTAGCTTGTTCTTGAAGTGTTTGCAGAACTTTTTGGAACAACAACAAAAAAAAACTTAATATGAAGAAGTAATTACTGACACGAAGCAACTCCGTGTGTAAGGATGCTTTATGGTTTCAGAGCTGTGGGTCATTAAATTGTGAGGTGTTTATTTCTTGGATGACTTAGGTGGTTGAGTCAGAAAGTGCTTTCTAGGTGGCGTTTGGTGCCAGGTGCTGGGGAGGCCCAGGGAATGGTATGCTAAAGGCCTGTGGAAGAGCTTTGGAAGGGAGCAGCGGGCTGCCTTGATGTGCTTGAAGAACTTGCTTTTCTCTTGACTGTCTCAACCCCTCCTTGCACATGGACCCCAGAAAAGTGGGATTTGTAGTCACTGCAGAGTCCTCATCCCTGCTTCGAGAGTGTATGTATGCATGGACCTTCAGCTGTGGGCTGCCTGCTGTTCTCTCAGAGAAGGAAGCCCGCCTGAAGTGGGCGTTCTCCTCCTGGATCAAGGTACCGGATGGGGCTTTTTGCATCAGAAGTGCGGGTCTAAAAGGCTGGACGGTTTCTGGGCGGTCTTTCCAGGGTCGCCTTAGCAGTGTAGGTTTGGAGCTGAGTAGCAGGGAGTGCAAACTGACCAACAGCTGAAACTCCTGAGCCCGGCCAGCCTCTAGCCCCACCCCCTGAGCTCTTTCACCCTCCCGCCCTCCCAGTCGCGCGCTTCTCCCAACCCCAGCTCGCGCACTCAGCCTTTCTCTCCGTGTTCACTCAGCTGCTGGCTCTGCTGACTCGTTCTTTTTTTTTTTTTTTTCTTTTTGTTTCCCACTGTCATCACTGACCTGGTTTAGGGACTGTAGACAGGAACTGGATGAGGGGAACAGCGTCCCTCCCTGTCTCTGACCACTGCTCAGTCCTGAGTGCGAGTAGGTTCCCAGGACCTGCCCATCCCCGAGGTCTCTCTGCAGGCCTCTAAGATGCTATTCCAGATGCTTTCTGTGCTGTTCCATGAGTAGGTCGTCCCTACCTTGCCTTGCAAAATACAGACTTAGATATTTGGGAGGAAAATTGAATACAACCCATCTCTCCCCCCCCCCCCAACTTTGTTTGAATATGTCTTTGGGGCCTCTGCAGGCTCAACAGATCTTTTCTCATTTGAGGGCCATCTTATCCCACATCTGTCTGCTCCAATATGTTATGGTTTTCTTTTCCGTATTTTCTTGTTTCCAAAAATTTAATATAGAACTAAAGGGCTTTTTTTAAAAAAATGAAGTCTCTCCCCCCCTTGTCTCCATATCTGTTCTCTATTTTTTTTTTTAAAAAAAAGATGAGTGGAAGAAAATTATCCAGGAATCATAAACAATCCCCTTATCTCATCCCGTCTCCTTAACTTCTCTCCAGACTTGGCCTCACAGGTATCTTCTACCTGGCCTGGCTATGCCCCTCCATGCTCTATGACGATCCTTGCCTCTGCTTGTCTTGGTTAGAGCTGGGCATCAGGACTCTTCAGCTGCCTGAGGCTATAGCGCTATCTCCTGGAATATGGGACTAGAGAAGGATGAGTAGGGCCAAGACACAGGGATGTTTGCTCTGCGGTGAATCTAGGATTCAGCTCTGCTGCTGCTATGTTCCCTTCCAGACTTTATGCTGACTTCCTTGCCTTGTGGGCTGCCTTTCACTGGGGCGACACCTGGGCACTGAGCCTGCAGACTGTCCCTTTTCTACGCCAGGATTTCATGTCTTCATCTTCATGCACAGCAGACAGTCATTGCTGCCCCATAGACATATGGGAGCAAAGCCTGGAAAAAGTCATTCAGACAATAGACCTACTTATCTATTTAACTCAGTATGTCAAGTCATCAGTACGAAAACAAGTAAAAGAGATATTTTATATCCTTCCTTAGTATCAAGTCCCTGAAGTCTGTTGTGCATTTTGTATACCCTATTCACTTCTGTTTGGACATTCTACCTTTAAAGTCCTCAAGAGCTGCATGGCTTGTGGCTACTCTGCTGTATTGGGCAGTGCAGGGCTAGACCATGTGCAAAAACATTTTCCTCCTATCCTGATTCTATGTGTGCGAGAAGCAATAGTGAGGCAACCAAAGTCACTGAAGAGTGTGTACAGCTCTGTGGGCAGGGGTCTCTTGTCTTCTGCCTTCTGACCACAGAGGTCTAGGGGGGTGCTTACAACCCAGCAGGGACTTGGGTATCTGAACAGATGAGCGGCAATTCTTCCAGGGTCAACATTCATCCCGCGGGGCAGGCTTGACACCAGCACCCAGGCTGTTTGAGTCCCCCTCCGCTGCTCGTGTTTTAATAGTTTTTCTTAGCGAACAGCTGGAAGAAGTGCAAATGAAACCTTAGATTGGCAGGCGACTGGGGATGAGTTTTACCAGCAGGTAAAATGTGCCAACAGTGTATCGTTAATGAAAACCTAGCAACGATCAAAAAGTTGAGCACACATGCAAGAGGGGTGAGCGTTCAAGGCAGAGATGTCTGGGAGATCTCTAGGGACAGTCTGAGGGCCATCATGCTGGTGACCTGGCTCGCTGGGCTCTATGCTGGTCGGGCACCAGCTCTTAGAAATTTGGCACAGAAGTGAGCGCTATGCTGTGGTTTGGTTTCTTCCCATAATGCATACTCCACAACGTGTTTAACTTGAGCTTGTTTCTCTCTGCCTGTTCTGGATAGTGCCTACGACCCGGAGGTCCGCCACCTGCATGTTTTAATAGCCTTAATCCGACGGGGGGGGGGAAGCATGTGAAGTTCTCGTCGGCATAAAGACTGAGGCTAGCTCACATTCAGACATCTGTGGATGGGGTGTGTATACCTGTCTTACCCTGATAAGTGTGTATTTGAGAGCTAAGCGTTCCTGGCCCCGTTCCTGATAAGACCCAGGGCTGCTGCTAGTGACTAAGCCAGGAGTTGTAGCCACTTTCAACTGACAAAAGTCTTTGTTTTGGATGGCTGATGACTCTGAGGGCTCCAAGCTGGAGGGCTGGATGGTGGTGGTAGCTGTCCACTGACAATGTCTGTGCTCTGACGTTACATTTGCAGTGACTTCAGGGCATTCTCTTGAGCATTTGCCCTTCCCAGTCATGCCTCTTGGAGTATCTGCCTCCGTGTTTTGATTCTGTTCTGTGCTGGCCCCACCATGACTTCTTCCAACATTATCTCTCTGCCCACACATGCTTAGGCATCCTATTTTGAAAGGTGGGAAGTAGCTTTCTGTTTGGAGTCTTGTACAGGTAGTGTCTGGACAGGGCCCAGTTACTGATAACCACTGGGTGTTGACATCCCTAGGGTAGCAAGAATCTGAAGGTTTCCCCCAGACTCTAGAAGCTTGGTGCTGAGCAAGGCAGCCCCATCCTATGCCTCGGGCCTCTGCCGTGGGAATCTGACTAAGCCTTTTGCCTTTGGTAGACAAACTGGCTACTGATAACTCTGAGAAAATAGAAAATGTGTTAGAACAGCAAGGGAGAAAAAGCCACCTGTGAAGTCCAGTGTCACACTGACTCAGAAGTGTTTTCTTGGGGCACCGTTTTCTGACCAGTGACAGCTACTCTTGTGAGCTGAGGTACAATGGATTATGGGCTTTGGGTGGGTTGATTGTAAACAGGACTGTACTAATTATGTGTGGGTGTGTAAAATCCCTGACCTGAGCCACCTAAGGAGGAAGGATTGATTTTGGCCCACAGATTTAAGCTATGATGGTTGTGGCGGGGGGGGGGGGGGCACAATAACGGGAGAGCAAGGCGCTGGTTACAGTTTGTCTCAGTCAGAAAGCGGAGATGAACACTGGTTCTCAGTTTGGTGTCTTATCTTCATTCAGCCCCAGACCCAACCTGTGAGGAGATGCTGCACCTCTGGTAAACCTCCCTGGAAAGGTTCTCCCAAACATACCCAGAATTGTGGATCACAGATGATTCTGAACCCATCAAGCTGACAGTGGAGAGTAACTGTATCTCAGTGGCATCTTGAGAGAAAGTTGGTGTAGAATACACATTATTGTCCTAAAAAAAAAAAAAAAGAAGAAGAAGAAGAACATTACTCTATCTGATCCTGTTGCTTTTGGGCTAACTCATCTAGATTATTCTGTATACTCCAAACACACAAGTGCCTCTGATTTTCTTTTCTTTGGTTTTTCCAGACAGGGTTTCCCTGTGTAGCCCTGGCTGTCCTGGAACTCACTGAAACCCGCCTGCATGTGCATCCTGACTGCTGGGTTTAAAGGCACAGTTGGATGTAATTTCTTAACATGTGAGGCTGTAAAGGAGTCTCCAGTATGTGACTCCTCCCTTCAGGCCATGGTGAGGGACTGGAAGCCAACAAATGAAGGGCTTTTCCAAATGCCGCCCTAGGCCCTAGATAACTTCTGGCCTTTATAAACCCAGGAATCCAAGGAGGGAGGAGGGGACAGCACCTTAGAAGGCCAGGGAGGGAGGGAGGACAGTACTTTAGACGGTCAAAGAGGGAGGAGGGAGGACAGGGCTTTAGAAGGCCAAGGAGGGAGGAAGGGGGGACAGCCTTTTAGAAGGTAAAGGAGGGAGGGGGGACAGTACTTTAGAAGGTCAAAGAGGGAGGAGGGAGGACAGGGCTTTAGAAGGCCAAGGGCGGGGGCTGGGGGAGAAAGTGCTTTAGAAGACCAACTTCACTTCCACCCTGGTCTTGGTCTTCACTTTTCAACCGCTGGCCGTAGATGTCCATGGTCAATCAAAATACTTGGCTCAAGCTTGGATATATTTCATCAGAAGAGCACTCAACATAGCAGGCATAAATTCTTAGTTTCTTAAATGCATGTGTGTGCACACACACACCTACATATACATACACACACAATATATATATACATACACACCACACATACATATATGCATACATATACATACACATATATGCACACACACACATGCACATGTACACACACACACACACACACACACACACACCACAAGTTCTGGCTCTATTCTCTCAGGTAAAAGAATCTTAAGTCAAACAGTATGGGTGCATTGGAAGTGACAGATGGCTTGTCTGAGGTTGGTCCCTTGTGATCTATCCGAGGTTGCTTCTCTTTTCAATTATGTCTGAGGCTAGCCCTTGCGGGGGGTGTCTGGTGACCCTATGTGCTTCTCATCTGTAGAGAAGATCTCTTTGGTTCTGTTGCTTTATCATGAATCAACACTTCTGATCTCCCAGTAACCAGAGTACAACCTAATGGTTGTTTGTTCTGTGAGCAGTACCCACTGCTGGCAAAGCCCATCCGTCATTTCTGTTTCCTCTCAGTGTTGCCAGACCATCCTCTTGACCGGCTCCTTCCATTTCTGGCTTCGCTGTTCCTCTGAACCTACTGTCTCTGACATGAGCACACACACCCCTCTCCAACCCCCAGCTTCCTGGAACACCTTCCAAGTTGGGATCTTAGGCCTTCATCTCTGAAGCATTAACTGTTAGCTTGCTTATGCTTACTGTTCCAATTCTGGTAGCTCCAGTCAAGGTGGATACACCCCCAAAGTCATCATGACGATGGGGGAGCGTTAGATACTTCAGTTCTGCGTGTCACCCAGTCTTTTAGTGCCTGCCATCTGGTCTTGCCTCACTCTGGTGGCCAGAATCCTCTGCCACCATCTGACCAAAACAATCTTCCTGCATTCTCTCCTGTTTCTTCGGCATAGTGCTACCTCCTTCCCATGGCTACCAGAGCAGCTAGTTCTTAAAAGTGTTTCCCCGCCCTATAATACACCTCAGCGACCCCCCTGCAAGGAATAAGAAACCCCATTAGTCACATTTCTGCCACGTACCGGCAGGGTGTCCTCTGACAGTTTACAGTGTGCATGTCCTCTTGGTTCCCCAGTGTACCCCCCTGAAATGAGGGGAAGCGGCATCTCCTTTACAAGATTTTCAAGGATGCATGAGGATTTGTTTAGTGTACAGCACACAGGTGGATGACAGCGGGCAGCTTGTGCGAGTTAGGCCTCCTCTTCACCGCGCCGGCCCTAGGTCAGCAGGCTTGGCAGCAAGTGGCCCTTCCTGCTGAGCCATTGGGCTCTCATCACTGCTTCTGTAGAACCCGGGTGATCAGATGCAGTTAAAATCCTGACATCACTCTCTTGCTGCCTACCTGGGATGTGGCAGAAATTTCCGGACTGAACATGCAGATGCACTTCCTGTCCTCTGGCCACAGCTGTGGTGGCTGCTAGCATGCAAAGCTCCTCCAGAGGACCCCGTCTTTGTCAGTACTAGCCTGGATGGGGCTTCTGGAGAGTGGGTAGAAGTTACCCGGTGGGAAAAGGATGTGGGAAGAACCAGAGGAGGTTTGTTTTGAAATAATAAGCGTGCAGCAGTTGCATTTTGTGAAGTGGGACTTCCCAGTCATGGTGGCCCATGGGTGATTTTCGGTGTCTCTCTGGAAGTCACCTCTAAGCTACTTTGGAGTCCTTTGGTTCTAAAGCCTGCACAAAAGTGGACAGTAAAGGGTGACCCACTCTAACAGAAGATGGTGTGAGGGTGAGGAGCCACAGTTGGTCAGGATCAGCTGCAGCTTGCGTTTTTGTTTTATTTTTATTATTATTATTTTGCTTGGAACCAGTGAATCTGTGTTTTGGAAATGTTTGTCTGAGCAGCAGTAAGGAGTACTTATCTAGTGCACTTGTGGGCGTGTGATCTGTGTGTTCCCTGGCGTCCCCCAACCTCCTGCCCACCAAGGCCCCTTAAGCCTGAGGGAGGAGTCAACATTTCCAAAAATTAGGGCCAGGGCTCCAGGGATGGGTTCTTGCTCTCTTTATGAGCCATACTGTTTAAACTAGGGATGCAGGAAGTTTGGCTTGTGAGGGGTTAGACGGGAAGTGATCCCAGCCGCTAATTCTGCCTGCTAATTCCTTCGCTTTTACTCATGCTGACCCTGTGCTGTATGGTGAATGAGAAATAACCTGACCTGGGGGTTTCCCTCACCTGACTCACTGAGGTAAGAGGCAGCATGGTGAAGATTGTTCTCAGTCGTTTTTACTTCTGCTTAAATGCCCAGGTGTTTTTAGATGCAACAAAACGACCTCTTTACCTGTAGAATCTTCTCTTGTACCCTGGAGAGTGGGGCGGGGGAAGAGTTTGTGTGGGAGATATTGTAGGAAGTCACGCTCCCCCAGGCTGGGGGAGTCTTGGTTCCATAGGTACATTAGAATCCTCAGGTGTGTGTGCCCAGGCTTGGTTCCTGCCATGGGTAGCTGCTAGCCTGGCCTGAAGGATTTACCCGGGAGGTGCACGTTTTATTTTCTAAAGATAGCATCCAGCAGCATTTTGCCACCAAGAGAATGTTGATAGGTGATCATGGTGCTTCTTTTCTTTCTTAAACCTACCGTAGTCAGAAGAGGATGTAGCTCTGTTTCCCCAAATCTCGAATGAGTGATGTGCTCCAGTAAGAGAGCTTCAGTTCTAGCCTCAGTTTCCCTGATGCCTTCTAGGCAGTCATGTCTACAACTTCCATGCTAAATATCGCAGGCCTGGAGAAACCTTCCTTGGCTTCATAGAGACCCATCTCTCTACATGCAAAAACTCCGGGGGCCCATCTCCATGCCTAATGTCAGGCACCAAAAGACTCCTCAATGTTGATCAAATCCCAGGCTTTTATGAAAGCAAGCGGCCTCAATGTCCTTAGCATGCTTGTCCCCGTCTCAAACATCTGTCTCCTCCGCATGGCCTGAGCCTGTTCATGCCTCCCCTGGCTGTGCCAGAAACCTCAGTAGGCTATGCAGCAGGGATCCAAATGGAGTCTCCATTGCAGCTCATCCCCCTTGTATAGCTCTGTTCTGGGCAGTGAGGCAAAGCAAGCGGAGCATCTGCCCTGACCTCAGGGAGCTCAGGCTAACCCTTTGGCACAGGTTATCTCCTTCCTCCATGTCTGCTGCCATGTCTGCAAGGCCTTTTCTCTCAATGTGTGGTTTCTTCTTTGAAAAAAGAAGCAGCCCGGGAATCCAGGAGTCCCTAAGAGAAACAATTGTTCACCAGTAATCAGACCATCAAAAGGATTAAATATTGTGAGGATAGAGAGATGGCTTAGTGGTTAAGAGCGCTGGTTGTTTTTCCAGAGGACCTTGGTTTGAGGCCCAACACCCACAGGGAAGCTCAAAACCACCTGTGGCTCCAGTTCCAGGGGGTTCGAGCCTGTTGCTGGTCTTTTTGGATACTGCATATATGGTGGTGTATAGACATACATGCAGACAAAACACCCATACATATGAAATAAATATGTACATATAAAATAAAATAAAAATGTATTTAAAAACAAATATTGTGAACTGAGTAGGCATTTGGCCATCCAGGCTTATAGAAGTGCCTGGATTTTCAAATCAGTGTGCCCACCGTTGCTCTTTGTATAACCACAATGGATCTGATTCTCCAACATTGTTTTGAAATTACTGGACTTCAAGTTAATTTGTTTCCTAGCCACTATTGTGTTAGTTCTGCTAACTAGAATTTGCCTTTAACCGGGGCCTTTCATGAGCTGAGCATGTTTGTTTCATGTGATTCTTTTATTTGGAGCTTACATAAGTGTTGATTTAAAAGCAGAATTAGAACCGAAACTGCTGAACCAAGGCCTAGTGTGTTATCTAAGCACCCGGGGCTGCAAATTGGGTTTATTCTTGTAAAACCAATGTTGAAGTAATGTAGGAATATACTTTTGATATGTGAAATCATCTGGTTTTCAATAATAGTTACAAGAATCTTTATATATATTTAGAAATTTGTTCATTTTTAATTATGTGGGTATGTATGTGTCTGTGTGTAGATCTGTGCCTGTGAGCGCAAATACCCTGGGAAAGCAAGGGAGGGAGTTAGAGTCCCTGAAGCTTGACTTCCAGGTGGTTGTGAGTCACCCAGCATGGGTACTAGTATAGCCAGACCCAAGTGCTGTGCAAGAACACTACACGCTCAGCCACTAAGCAGTCTCTCCAGCACCACCAACACCACACCCCACTGCCAAATATCTTAAGAATTTCTACTTTTCTTATGAGCTAAGAATTCCATAGGTAAATTTATAAGTACATTTGGGTCAGCTCAGCTTCGTTGTAACTAAGTTACGATAAATTGAGAGAATTAAAGGTCATACTCTGGATGTGACATCAGCCCATGTCCCATAGTCTGCTTTTTATGGATTCCCATTTTTCCCCTCAGAATTTACTCCACTCTTCATAATTATATCCACAGAAATTCATATGGAAGATGCCAACATAAGACTCTTGAGTTCCTGAAAATGTACATACTGCCTTAAAAAAACGTTCTTGCCACTGTTAGCTAATAATCAGTAAGACGGCGTAGCAAGGGCGGAAGGGCATAACAAGGGCAGCTTTGACAGATCTGAAGTGAGAAGTAGCTGCCCTGGGAAATGGTTGAAAAAGTGTTTTGATACAGAACATTGGGTAGCTAGTGTGAGCTGAACAGGCCTGTTACTTTGAGTTGTTCTTTTAACACAAACAATGGATGTCTTTTTATTTTAGAGTATGTTTGGTAGAAACTTGACAGAAGGCAGTCCCCCTCTTCCCGCATCCCCTGCAGAGGCCAGCAGGGAAAGCTTCCAAATGGACTTGATTGATTTGGTGCATAGATAGGAGAAGGAGGGCAGGGAAGGGAACCGAAGAAATCAGACACCGGGGAGCAACCGAGTAGAATTCTCAAAAGATAAAGATCTTAGAATGTGCTTCATGAGATTTTTAATTTTTATCAGTGAGTGCTTCTAAGTCCAAAGGGTACAAAATGCCTCCTTTCCCATGCCAAGCTGAAGATGGCGCTCAGCAGAGACTGAGTTGCGTGTGTGCCTGTTTAAGCGTGAAGTTTTGTGTGCACAGGTTTGCCACTTTCCCACTCATGAGTCATTCTTACACACGGTGCAGGCACCCTCCTTTTGAACAACTGCAGGCGTCTGTGCACAGCTGTGCACACACACGAAATCATTTCACCCCCTTCTGCTGTTGGCCATGTGTCCTCCCAGCCTCCTGACTGTCCACCAATGCCTGTCTCTGTGCAACTAGCCTAAAATTTAGAGACTGGATAGAAGTAGAAGGATCACATCAAAGGATAGTGGAATTTGAAAGTTGAGCGTCTCACCTAGCTCTTCAAAGAGCCCAGGGACGGTGCACCAGAGGCGTCTGCTGCCCCACACAGGAGCTGAGCTGCCGCCATGGGTGAAAACCAGGCACTGGGGTTTTAGGTTGCTCACCCTCTGTGTGAGGTTGAGTATTTTGTGTCTGAGCCACTGTTTATACTCCTTCCTCTTTCTCTTTTGGGGTCTTGCATTTATGACTTCTTCCTTACTAAAGAAATGAATACTTTGCCTAAAGTTATGAATGTTTGTTTACGTATGCCTTCTGAATGTTTTGTACCATGTAAATAGTTTAATTTTTGTGTAGCCAAAGCTGCCTGGTTTAGTGCCTGGTTTTCTGTGGTCTAAGAAGGCTTCAAGGCTTGCCTACTGTGTGAATTTGTGTAGAAATTCTGGGTTTTCTTTAGTTACTCCTCAAGTTCTTTTTAGACCTGACCCAACCAACGAGATCAGTGGTTCTCAACCTGTGGGTCAGGACTCCTCTGGGGTCACCTTTCACAGGGGTCACCTAAGGCCATCGGAAAACAGATATATTTACATCATGATTCATAACAGTTGCAAAATTACAGTTATGAAGTAGCAATGAAAATAATTTTTATGGTTGGGGGTCAGCACAACATGAGGGACTGTATTAAAGGGTGAAGCATTAGGAAGGGTTGAGAACCACTGAACTCGATCTTAGTCTTTAGTCCCTGTCCTGACCAACTAGATCTTATTTTAGCAGGAGATTTCTGGCAGCTTTTAAAAATATATAAATGAAGGATCCAGATATTTGTTTATTTATTTGTTTGTTTGTTTCTCAGCACCATTTTTTTTATTTATGGGTTGTTTATTGTTTGAGTTGGGATTTCTCTATTTAACCCAGGCTAGTCTGAAACTTAAAATCCTCCTATCTCAGCCCCCATGCATAATTTTGCTTACTGTTTTGAAACACTTCCTTCTTTATACTAAATCTTCATACTAAATCTTCATATGTATTCGATTTACATAGTTTGAAAATTCTGTCCCAACAATTTGTGCAGTTCCAATTGCAGTTCCTATCTTCACCGCTCTTTCCCCCCTCTTACAGCTGTGGTTACCTCCTTTCCATTTCCAGAACATTTCGGGCTGTTTCCACCCTTTCTCTCATGTGGCCCTTACAGATACCCAGTCTAACATAGGTGGTTTCAACTTCAAATTTGCTGCCAACTTAAAACTGTGTGAAAATCTTCACACATATACTTCTTACCCCAAAGGGGAGAGTTGTGACTGCTAGGTTCTTTGTGGTCCCCGGATAGCCTTCTCTCATGTTCTAGAACAGCTCTGACTTTAGCCCTATATAAGTTACTTTTCTTTTGGCCTTTTTAATTTTTTTTTAAAAGCTTGAACCAAAGGCCTTTCCTGCAGCTATTCTATGCTGTAACATTACTAGGGTTCTTTTTGGAGCCTTTTTACAATATTTTCTTTGCATCTCATGTGCTGACCACATTGGGACTTATCAGACCTGTGCCAAACCTGTGAGCCTTGGGAAGTGTAACAGGTGACAGACAGCATAACGCCACTTAGCCAACAGGCCTGACTGAAACCCACCTCATCAGACTGCAGGCCTAGCTTCTAGCTGTGTCTCCAGACAAGGCTCAGACCATTCCTGAGTCTGTCCAGACACAAGTCTACTGTATAGATACTGATCATGGAAAAAAAAAAAAGAAAGAAAGAAAGAAAAAGAACCACCAAGTATAGTGAGCTCAGAGAAGAGAGTCAGCTGTCCCAAATCTGGCTTGAAGGCAAATGCCAGCCACAATAGATGTTAGGTGTACATCGCAGGCTGTGCTTGCTGTCTATCACCGGGGTGAGCTACCCTCAGATGGTCTAAATAGCTGCAGACTCTTTCACCTTCCCCTTGACAAATGCTCTTCTATAGCAAGTGGAGGGACACTCACCCCAGAGCCCACTAGAGACTGTTTTGATCCTGGGGAGGCTGGCCATTTCCAGCTGAGCTAATTGACAGACAGTGAACTTGTGTGTTACTGTGCTGACCTGAGAGGCTCCTGACACCCCCAGATTATTGCCATTTCTAGCCATACGCTGCTTTCCTTTCCTCTGTTGTTCCAACAGCTCACCATGGCTTTGTTATCTTATGTCCCCTCTCTGTAAACGATCACTTTCATGGATTTCCTTTTGGCCCCAACAGAGACAGTCTGTCTTTTGTCTGTGTGTTGTATTGACTTCCTTCCACCAGAGTTGTGTAGATGACACACCACCTTGGGTTGGAGTATTATACTGTCAACGATCTTTGTGATAGGGTGCTGTAAGAGCTCATCCCCACATGACTAGTGGGACCCTGGCACTGTTAGGGTTCTGTAAAAGCTCATTCCCACATGACTAGTGGGACCCTGGTACTGTTTGGGCTGTGACTAGCGGGACTCTGGCACTGTTACAGCCACAAATCTCTGGACCAGGGCAGGTTCAAAATCTATGTCGATCCCAAGGAGAGTGCACTGATGGGCATTAAAACGTGGCAGCTTCCAAACAATGAAACTGGGGCCGGGTGAATTTTTGTCTGCATAGAACTTTGCAGGGGGAAACCTTTCATTCATGGTGGAATTGGGAGACTGCACCAAGACCTCTTGTTTCAACCTGTGTCTGTCTAGATGACATCCAGTCAACGTGAGGACACAAGCTCTTTGGGTTTCTGAGATACCAATGTTTTGCTTTTATGTATTAGGATTTATGGTAGGCCATCATTTTGATATCCTTTAAAATAAGATCTACTTCCCTGTTACTAAAGTGTAGCTCAGTGGTAGGCACTTTGTTGGCATGCTCATGGTCCAGGGTTCAGTCCCTGGCACGCTACATGCACACATGCACACAATTATTGGGAAACTTTGTGGTTCTGGCGTGTGAAGTATGAGAACTGCTTTCTTTCCCGGCTTGGATTCAGTTTTAACTTTATTCCCCTAAAGGAGCTTCAAGGAATGCTTCTGCGGAAGGCCTTTGGAAGTTCGCCTGCCTTGAGGCTCTTTTTGCATCCTTTGCATCCTTGCTGAAGGATGCTCAACTGCAAAGCTGATCTGACTTCTGGTTGACCACAGCTGTCGTCCTACAAACAGCTCTGGTCTGTCCAAGATGATGTAGTATTTGTTGTAGGATAGATTAGGCCCATGTATGCAAAGGAAGTGGTGCAACAAATGGAGCAGTGGTGTGTGTGCGTGTGCGTGTGTGTGTGTGTGTGTGTGTGTGTGTGTGTTTGTATTGCACTGGGTAGTAGGTTTTAGGTATCTACCGGTTTAAAATGTAGTTAGGGAGCTAAAAGCAGAAGTAATTTCTATAGAAACCAGAGAAAATTAGGAAAACACACATATTGTAGCAAGTCTTTCTCCATCCCACTAGCCTGCTTCCAAATAACATAGAGACTTATTAATTATGAAAGCTTGGCCTTTAGCTTAGGCTTGTTTTTAAATAGCTCTTATAACTCAAGTCATCCCATATTTTTATTGATCTACATTTTACCTCTATCCCATTTGTGTGTCTGACTTGTTCCCTGCCACTCTCATGCCTAGATTCATCTACTACATCTCTCTCTGCCAGGAAGTCCCACCTATACCTCCTGCCTTGCTATTGGTCATTCAGCTCTTTACTACCAATCACAGCAGTGTATCTTCACACAGTGCACAAATATCCCACAATAACAGGTTCTATTTATCTGCACTGTTATAGGCTCTTTAATGTTGTTTGGGTGACGTGGTTAGTCCGTCTACTTTTCTTCACACAAAGCAGCCTTCTCCACCCCTCCCCCACATAGGACAAGCAGATCACCAACAGCGAGACCACCCACACAAAACAAAGCAACGCTCTCATCCACCCTGCTGCAGAATGAAGCTTACGCATTCGTGGTGCTTAATGTGTTTGGTGTTCACTGCCATGCTGATTAACAGGCATTGTAGATGGCTATTTTACAGGAAGGTGATCATTTGGTACCTTTGATCTCCTCCGCTGGCTTTGCCTTGCCCATGTGAATCCTAACTCTGTCTCTTGCCCCTTTTCAGCTCCCCCTGGCCAGAACATCCCCTAAGATGGCAGAGGAGGGCAGCAGTACCAGGGACTGTGAGTCCCTCAGCGTGCTCAACTGGGATCAGGTTAGCCGGCTGCACGAGGTCCTGACTGAGGTCGTGCCCATCCATGGACGAGGCAACTTTCCAACCTTGGAGATCACCCTTAAGGACATCGTCCAGACTGTCCGCAGTCGGCTGGAGGAGGCAGGCATCAAGGTTCAGGATGTCCGACTGAATGGCTCTGCAGCTGGTCACGTTTTGGTCAAAGACAACGGCCTGGGTTGCAAAGATCTGGATCTCATCTTTCACGTGGCTCTTCCCACAGAGGCAGAATTTCAGCTGGTGAGAGATGTGGTCTTGTGTTCCCTTCTGAACTTTCTGCCGGAGGGCGTGAACAAGCTCAAAATCAGCCCGGTCACCCTGAAGGAGGCCTATGTGCAGAAGCTGGTGAAGGTTTGCACAGACGCAGACCGCTGGAGCCTGATTTCCCTCTCCAACAAGAATGGCAGGAACGTGGAGCTCAAGTTTGTTGACTCCATCCGGCGCCAGTTTGAGTTCAGCGTGGACTCCTTTCAGATCATCCTAGACTCTTTGCTCTTTTTCTATGACTGCTCCAATAATCCCATCTCTGAGCATTTCCACCCCACCGTGATCGGGGAGAGTGTGTACGGGGACTTTGAGGAAGCCTTTGACCATCTCCAGAACCGGCTGATTGCCACCAAGAACCCTGAGGAAATCCGAGGCGGGGGTCTTCTTAAGTACAGCAACCTCCTGGTGCGGGACTTCAGGCCTGCGGACCAGGAGGAAATCAAGACTCTCGAGCGTTACATGTGCTCCAGGTTTTTCATCGACTTCCCGGACATCCTGGAACAGCAGAGGAAGCTGGAGACCTACCTTCAAAACCACTTCGCCGAAGAAGAGAGAAGCAAGTACGACTACCTCATGATTCTTCGCAGGGTTGTGAATGAAAGCACCGTGTGCCTCATGGGGCACGAACGTAGGCAGACCCTGAACCTCATCTCTCTCCTGGCCTTGCGAGTGCTGGCAGAACAAAACATCATCCCCAGCGCCACCAATGTCACCTGTTACTACCAGCCGGCTCCTTACGTCAGCGACGGCAACTTCAACAACTATTACATTGCCCATCCTCCAGTTACTTACAGCCAGCCTTATCCTACATGGCTGCCCTGTAACTAACCTTAAGACCTGCGGGTTTCCGTAGTGGGAACCCATTTAGGGCAGGGGCTCTCAGGTAGGAGAGCCTCCTCCTATAGATGTAGGTGTTTGGCTTTTAAAGGGGAGCTCAGCTCTGACTCTGCTTTTCTTTGTGAACCCATTGGACTAGGTCCTCAGACTATCCTGAGCCAACCCTAAAAGGACCCGTATCACAGTGCCACTCTGGAAGATGCAATAGGAAGTGTGACCTCTCTCCATCTTTCTAAGATAGTCACTAACGTGTCCCTTCCCAGACATTAGCACATGGGATTTGAACTCTGCGCAGTCTCTGAGGTGGGGAGAGTCGGGTGGCATCTGAGAAGTATTCGAGGCGCTCTTCTTGGCTAAGCCTACAGTCCTCTGCAGGCTCTCCTTTAGGATTCTCAGCCGCTACCCCGCAAGCTGTGCCAATAGTCTCCTATTGTGTCGGTTGTAGTCGGCCCCCAAACTGATAAAAAAAAACCACCAGGGTGCTCTTTGTGACTGAGTTTTCATTCACGGGACTGAGTGTGTCTGTCTAGTCCCTGTCCGCAGAGCTGAGAATTTCATTCATCAATAAAGCAAAGCCAATAGCTGAAGACTTGAGATCTGGTTGGAAGTGGTTTATGGTAGATGCTGGGCTATATCAAGGAGTTTTGAGATATTGTGGAGAGAAAAAAAAATGACCTTTTCTTGAAATGTAACTTGAAAACAAAATAAAATGTGGAACATAATGTTAGTAGAATTGTGGTGGTGGCGGGTGGCGGTTGTCAATAGGAAACACAAATGTTTTGTTTTTGTTTTTTTCTATGAGGAGTTCTTATTGAATGATATGTTTTTTCCCCCTTTATTGGCTCTCTGATGACCGACTCTTGTTTGATCTTTCTGAGAGTAAGGGCTGTGTTGTGTTTAGAGTCACTGTTGTATCTGACATGAGGTTCTTCCTGTGGTTTAACTGGAAGCCCAATTTTTTTGGACATCATTCCCAGCATGACAGCTGTTTTGCTGGAGTACATTGGCCCCTTCTTCTCCAATCCCTTTAAAAATAGCGATTTCATTCCCTATATATTTTTCACAGCAGGATAATTCGGGAATTTCCGGAGAAAAGAGTGACAGTGGGCCCACTCTTGAATTTCACTTCCTCTCTCCAAGTTGCAGGGAAGTAGGGCTTTAGTGTCATCTGGCCTTATGTGTTCTAGCTACCAAGGCGCTTTGATATCACTCTGCTGTGTTTGGGGAGGAGTCAAGAAAGCGACGAATGACCCTTCTTAACTCTGTAGATTTAGGCATTATGTTTATGTTCTGCACTTTAGAAGGAAAACAGTGTTACTTGCTGGTCCAAAGCCAGCAGGCCACGGGGAGAGATCGAGGTGACTGTCACCTTACCTAGTAGGTTCAGGGGAGAGATTTCGCCCTTTGGAACTTTCTATGGGATAGTTTAGAAGGCATGGCATTAGGACACCAGTGGGAAAAACATTTGGTATTGCCAGCAAGCTTGATTTCTAAAGTCATTCCATAAGATCCATGAGCTCAGTTTTGACTTCCGGCAACCATAAAAAAAAAAAAAAATCCAAAGATCTGGGCGCTTGCTTTATATCTGCTTTAAACAACCTAGTTATCTTCTTGCAAAAAGGTTTAGTACAAATGAAGTGGCTGGCCCTTTTCTAGTGCTGTGTTTTCAAGTTTCTTCTGGAATGTGCTATATTGCTCCCCTTAAGAGTTGATTGAGGTGCATCTTCACTGGCCTCCAGAAGCCACTTAGTATAACTAGTTTCTACTGCCCTGTGAATCTTCGTTATTTGTGAATTTCCTGGCTTTGAGTTCTGTGAGGGGACCCGAGCTGCTTCCGCTTTGGAAGGTAATGAAAAGCCAACCTAGCTTTGAAAATCATCGGTCATCCATGACCTTAGGATGCTGCCATTGTAGTGAAATGAGAAGATGCTTGCGCAGAAATAGGTTGGTTTAATCAGAGCTTTTGAAGTGGGTTGGAGCCGCCCTCAATAGAAGCACTTGCTAACAGAGGCAGAAATCAGAATTGCTTTGACCAAGAAGGTCGGGGACCAGTGGGGGGGGGCACTGGAAAAACATCCGGTGTCTTTTTGGAATTCTTTCTGCTTTACATACACTTTTTTTCCCCCTCCAGTCTGGCCATAGTCCCCTGAGGATGGAGAGAGAGACACAGGCATTGTAAGCCACCACTATCTGATGGCCCTCTTGGTAGTTTCTTCGCTTGCCCAGCTGTTTTGTAGTTTGAGAATTGATGTGTGTTCTAGAACCATCATGGTAAAAAGTTGCTTTGACCAGAGCTCCGTTTTTAAGATATGACTCCTAGGTTGTGCATGTCTGGACTTAGAGGTATGTCTACCTGCTCTGCGAACCTTCTGCCAGACCAGAAACAGGCCAGGGAACCCTGTATTTCAGAGACTGTGCTGCTCATATACGTACCAGACAGACACCCTTACTTGTAGTGACTCCAGCGGTTCCTCTGTGTGTGTGTGTGTGTGTGTGTGTGTGTGTGTTGGGTAATGTGAGACTTGGCCTTGGCAGAGGGCACTGAAGGGCAGGTGCACGCTCTGAGTCCGTTCTCCCAGTCTTCTCTTCAGAGTCAGTGACAGCTGGGATGAAGACAGTGCCTTTGCCATTGAGTGCACGCACGCACTTGGTTCTTGGCCTTGAGCTCTAGGCTCACTCTCTTCCTTACCCTGGCAAGAAGATGCTGTTCCCTGATCAGTCATTGCATTGCTGAGCTGAGACTCTGATTCCTAACGCCTCTAAATCACATTCCCGGTGACTGCTTGTGGAAGGGGGGGAGGCATGGCCTACACCTGGGATCTGGTGAGGAGTGGAGTTGAGTAGGGAAAATGTTTGTCTTGGTTCTTGACTTTTTTTTTTTCTTTTGACTTTCCAGTGTTCTCCCCCTCCTGTTTGACTTAACTGGGAACTTGTGTCTTTAGTGAGCTGTGTGGATCTGTGCCTTGTGGTGTTGCAGCAAGAGTTGCCTTGCTAAGCCCCACAGTCTACTTGCCTTCTAGCTGGTTTGGCGCTAGCCCCGTCATGGTGGTTTAGGATTTTACCCAGTACTGCTTTAGCTTTGGGAAATGGTGCCTTTCGGAACCAACTTTGATCTTTCTTCTAGTGCTCTTTCTTTTACTGGGACCCTGTTTCAGGACACTGCTAATGATCTTTTCTTAGGCTGGGGCCCTGTGTCAGGACACTGCTAGTCTTAGTTCAAATGCTATCTTCTAGAGGCGGGGCTAAAGTATCATTATCCAAGCATGAGGCGGTCCTGAGGGCTCTAGGGCATTGCTTCCTGAGTGTCTAATGGACCCTACACTGGGGAAAACCCTTGGGGGTGGTTCTAGAAATTGAAAGATTTCCTAATTTTCAAAGTTGGATTTACATCATTATTCTGAGACAGAATTTCACAGCCGATTTTGGAATGTAGTCTAATTTAACCAATTGAATCTAGAGGGTGGAGGAGAGGCTCTTTAACATCTTGGCGACCTCTCAGGATTATTTGTGGGACTCTCCG
This sequence comes from Microtus oregoni, assembly GCF_018167655.1. Lineage (NCBI taxonomy): Eukaryota > Metazoa > Chordata > Mammalia > Rodentia > Cricetidae > Microtus > Microtus oregoni. Next base: position 7,883,624 of record NW_024543830.1, on the reverse strand, counting down.
AGGAAAGAAAATTACTTTTTTTTTTTTTTTTGGTGAATTCAAGTGCCTTCATCTTGTTTACCTATCACTTAAAAAAAATACTTTATAAGCTTACAAGAGTTCTGGAGTTTGCCTGGGCTATTGAGATTTGGTGCAAATTCTCATGTGTGCTTGCACAGGAAGATGAGGTGACCATCCACTAAAGAGGAAGGAGCTGATTAACATGATTTGTGGTCTTTACAAAAGAGAATCCAGCTACCTGACCTTTGTGTGTATGTATGCACGAACACTTAATTTTCCCGAAGCATCTATTTATTTCCAAATTAATATGGATGAAAATAAAAATGCCCATTGGACTACACCGGAAGCTATCCGTTTCTGTATTTGCATAAACCCAAAGTGTTCCTTAGTAGTTCTTCCTCCTTGGTAATGGTCACTCATCTTCTTACTTGATGCAGATGAGATTTCTTATCAGTGCAAATGTATTAGAACTTGGTGAAATAAAGCTTTGAGTTTGAGAAATAAAGATATATTTAAAAGTGTAAAAAAAAACCTATCTTGTCAGTTATGATCCTTTTTGGGGGGGGGGTTGGGGGGAGGTCTTTGGTGGTAAATTTAGGTTTGAGGAAGACATGGGGATGAAAAGCCTATCACCACTGTCCACTTTGGTCAGCACCATGACAGGTTGCGGAGGGGTGTGGTTACCCCAAAGGCCCTAAATCCCTTTTCTAAGGCACCTGGCTAATTTAGGCTGATCTTAGTCTCAGACCCCAAATCAAGCCCAGTGGCTAATGCCTCCTGTAAGTGATGTCTCCCTTTATCAATGCAAATGAGGATCTAACCTGCAGTCTCAAGGATACCAGACAAGCATCTACCTGTGATCTACATCCCCAGCCTCGGGGTGTTCTAAAATAATATGGCTTCACCAGCACCTGGTTTTATCTAGTGGCCATGGCTCCATGACCATGTCAGTAAGAGACCCCCGATAGTTACCCATACTAAGCAGTGGTTCTCACCTCACTCTAAGAAATACCCATATAGAAAAAGGATGTGGCTGATAGAAGATTAAAGGGAATAAACAGTTCTGCTCCAGGGTGCCCAGCCCTTTGACTTGTGACCTGACACCTTTATCTACATTCATAGCTGTGCTGGGGTGCATGTGGTCTCTGGGCTGAAGGTTAGACACCTCCTAATTTCTTTGGTCCGATCTCCACTGCTCCAGATCTGCACCTCTTCCCCTTAGCCTATGTTTTAGAAGGCCTCCCTTCTGTGATGGATTTTTTCCCCAAAACTCTTAATATTTTTACCAAAAAAGCAAGTGTCTTTCATACCCTTACCTCTTACCTTGTGGGCCCTCCCCACTTGTACTGCACATCTTTCTGAAACATTCCTTAACTCTGACCCTCAGGAAAAAGTGCTGCATTCCTGTTGTGCATTAAAACATGTCAGTGGATGCTGCATCCAACCCTGCAGCAGTAGGGATACCTTGCAGCTATCATAGCCTTCCTGTTCCACCTAATCTACTCTGTTTTCAGAGACTACAGTCCTTTCCCTTGCACCCTAGGTGGCTTCTAAAAACTCAGCTAAGTGTCAGCCCTTGTCCCACTTCCTCTGGCTTACCAGGTACCAGGCCCTGATGCCTCCCCCTTCCTGTGGCCTTTACTGGCTTGCGTCAGTTCATCTACATTGTGGACACCAGGGTGTCTGGCTCGCCTTTGCCCTCCTCCCACACAACTGGCAAAGGTTTACTGCTTCAGATGTTGAACGTGGTGTTTTGTCCCTGGAGGACTGGGACTCGGGCCACTAGCAAACAGGCGAGATCCTGAATATTTACCTCTATATGTTGTAATGCCTCGTTCTAGTGCCAGAAACATTTGAATCCAGACTTTGTCTGGACCAATATTTACATGCAGAATAGCTTGTGTGTGAAGTGATGGGATGCAGTCCCCCAGAATGAGCTGACAGGTCCATCACAAGCCCTTGACCTAACAGTGATCATTAGTGTCCCTTCCTCCGCACAGGAGCGAGGCTCCTCCAGCCACCCTGTATCTAGGTGGGACAGCGGTGTTACTTGGTTGTAATTTAGGATTCCTGTCTGTGGAAGATGCTGACGACATTAACAAGACCTGAGAGGGCTTACCACGGCAAAGGCCAGTGCTTGACTGTGATGACAGTATTCCAGCAACCCACAGGTAAGTGACTTCAGCTCCACACATAGTTACCGAAGGTCAAGACTGCTCATTCGTTTCCAGCTGCCCAGGCCCGAAATAATCACACAGAACCCATATTTGCAGTACTGCTTGGCCAATAGCTTAAGCATATTTTTAGCTAGCCCTTATATCCTAAACTAACCCATCTGTGTATGGCCATGTGGATGTGGCTTACCGGCAAGGTTCCATCCAGCATCTCTCTCTCTCTCTCTCTCTCTCTCTCTCTCTCTCTATATATATATATATATATATATATATATATATATATATAATCACAATGTCTTCCAGCCTGGCTATATTCTGTTAAGTCATTGGCTGAAAACAGCTCCTTTATTAACCAATAATAGTAACACATACACAGAAGGACTTCCCACACCAAATGTTGAGGGTTATGTCTAGATTAAGATGTTAAGAGGAACCTGAAGCCACCATGGTGATTGGTCCTCTCTCCTTCCATGAGAGTGTGAGGAGGGGTTTGTGAGGCCAGTGACCACCTAACTCTTCAAGTGACTGCCATAGAGCTGGCGCGGTAGTGGTGGCTTCCTACCTCCTGCTCCAAGTGTTCTCTACCTTGGGGCCTCAGGGATAAATGCTCTCTAGAGATTGGCTGCACTGGCAGAGGAACTCCACAGAGATCAGCCTCTTGACTGGGCATTTTTTTCTTAGATTTCTGTGAGCAGTACCAAAAGATCTGGGGCAGCCGGGCCGTGTCAGTAGGATTGGTTTTTTATGCTGTTCCTGACCTAGTTTACCAGACTTACCTCTTCCAGGTCTAATTAGATCAAGGGTCTCTCAATTCCCCCGGGGCATTTCCCCCAAAGCAGTCCAACTGCAGGGCTTTTCAGTGCAGGGAGTTCTCCAAAGGGACCTTGGAGAAAAGCAGGAAGAGCGATTACCTGCTTTGCTTGAGGAACTTAGGTGGGGAGGTTGTGTGTGTGTGTGTGAAAGAGGACACTCAGCAAGATTGGTCTAGACAATTTATTCCATCCTTTCTACACGGATAGTGCATGAGGCTTTGCCTAAGAGAAGTCTGTTGGGAACTGAAGCCGTGAGCAAATGGAATCCCCCAAGCTTGGCCAGGGTCTCAGGGTTCTCTGAGTACATGTTTTGTATGTGTTAGCTTGAAGGTCTCAAAGCCTGAGACAGATGGTCATATTCCCATCGGATAACAGGAGGTGGCCACAAACATTTGGCTGTAAGGCCCTAGTCTTCCCTACGCCTGCCATCCAGAAGCCCCTCCATGAACCCTACCCTGCATGCAAATGTGCAAGCTACCCCCTCTCTGGGGTTGAAGTGTTGAGTTGCCTGGTAATACATCTGTGTCCACTTAGGCAGGAAGGCCTTCCTCTGACCGGCCAGCAGCTATGCCCAGACAACCGTCCCTTTGTGAATCATGTTGGGGCACCTACTGAAGGTTGATATGTTTGGGGAACAGCCATCAGGTTCCAGGCCCTGTGTGAAGCCTTAGTGTTGATCTCCTTCCCAACAACTCTGAGACAGCAACTGTGTACAGATGAGACCAAAAAGCCAGACGGATGCCAGGGTTGACCTTGGGGCCGGAGCTTTTAATCGCTGAACAGTACGCTGCGTGTTGGGTTCCTCGGGGAGGCAGGTGGAAGACACACCTACCTTCCAGCAGAAGCATTTGAGAGGAAGAGGGAAGAGGCCCAAAGAACTGACTGAACTTTGTCAGAACCAAAGTTAAAAGAGGTGAGATGACTCAGCTGGTAAACTTGCTTGCTGCCAAGGCTGCCGGCTTGAGTTCAATCCCTGAGACCCACACTTCTTCCTGCAAGGCGTCCTCTGGCCTCCACACATGCCCTGTGGCACCCCCACCCACCCGCCCACCCATATACACACAATGTAATAAGTAACACCAAAATATAATAGACATTTTTAATAACATTTATGGTGAGTGTGTGTATATGTGTGTATGAGTGCAGGAAGCTACAGGACTACTTGTGGGAGCTGGTTATTCTATCATACGGGTCCTAGGGGTCAAACTCAGGTCACTGGTCTTGGTGGCCGGCACTTTTATCCAATGGTCTCACAGCACCCCCGCCCAACATTTTCTCATAGAAACCTGAAGACAGCTCAGTTCAAACCAAACCAAAACAGGGTTCCGTTGGGTACGGTGTGAGGTTTTTAATTAGAACCGAAATAGAAACAGCTCCCTGTTCTCTTAACCAAGAGTGTGTAGCATGCAGGTACTTGGACGACCTGTGGGCTGCAAGGCATGTGTGGTGGGCGGGAGTGGGGAGGCGTCCGCAGCTGTCACAAACCAGCTCACCTGCCCTAGAACAGCAAAACCGAGAAGGGGGGGGGGGCATTCTGAAAGCGCAGAACCCAAAGCAGCTCCTGGAATCAAACACCTGTGGATTTTCACGCACTAAATATAGTGGAGGTTGGCTGTCTTATCGGTAAGTAAACACAGCAGGGCCGAGGTTGCTGCAGGAACAACCTTTACACTGGCTCCTGTGGGCAACCGTGCTCAGCTGTGAGTGGCCCCGCTGGCGGCTTGACGCAGGGCTCCTCCGCCACTTCTGCTCCTTCGGGTCCCCCAGCCAAGGGGGCCTCCGTGGTTCTTCCCTGGTCTTAGGTCAGTTGCCCGTACCTATTGTCCCCGGGTCTAAGGTCCCCTTCCCCCAACATTCAGATCAGTTTTCATGGCCTGCATAGGAGCTGAGTGTGGACAGAAGTGCCCCCCCGCCCCACCCCCTCCAGCTCCGGAGGCATGCTTTTCAGCAGGATTATTTTCCATTATTACTGGATGGAAAATGAGTCTTTGAATTCTGGATGCGGCTGAATCAGGCACGGCCCCTCCCCCCAGGTCAGGAATGTTAAACCCCGAGGCTCCCCGCTGCAGTTTTCTGCTCCGGGCCCCAGAGAGACACTATTCTCTGAGTGCCAAGCAGTAACCAGCTGGGTGAAGAGAATGCAGGTGAGGGCCCTTCGAGGGAGGCAGGGAGACAGATCCAGAGGAACTTTGCAGCCTGACCTTTAATCCCAGCATCCTCCTGCTTTCGTGGTGGCCCCTGACTCAGCTGTAGCCAGGGATGATGCCAATCTCAGAGTGATTGGGGATAAAACAGCCCAGGACCGGGTGCTCACAGATATATCTGTTCCTTGATCGTCCACCAGTGGTTCACAGTGTTCCTAGAGAGTTAAATTCCCGAGTGGTATCCAAAGCACCGATACAGAAGTGAAATGGATCCTTTGGCTCTGTTGGATACTAAGACGTCAGTATTAACGCTATCTATGATTTCCTGAGACTTGTAAGGGCCTTACCAATACTGTGGGTGATGGTCCTGACAGCCCCCCTCTTCTCTACCCCCATTTAACAGATGAAGAATCATGGCTTAGAACAGCTGCCTTGGCTGATATTTCACACACACACACACACACACACACACACACACACACACACACACACAGCCAAGGTGGTGTGGGCCAGGCCTAGCTGCTAGTCCGGAGGCCATGAGCACCAGCTCCTTCTTGGCAGGCTTGTCCTGTTGCTCGCTGGCCCCTGGGATGCAATCTCATCGTATTCTCTCTCCCTAGGCATTTATTAGCCTCCCTTGGACGTATTGCCAACTCATACAGTTCCCCAGAACTTCAAGTCTACTTCCTGGGCCCCTGTGCTGGGGGTAAGAGGAGATTGACAGACCCAATACAACCTACAGAGAACTCGCCAAACAATGGAGCTGCTGTGCGCTTTCTCCCCAGACCGCTTCCCTGTACTGGGAATTAGAATCTGCACTTTGAAAAAAGCCTCAACTCTTCCTGCCTGAGCACGGCAGGCCCTTTTGTCCATGTGTGACCTGCTGATTTTGCTGGCCTGTGCACATTTCCAATGCAATGGGTAACAAAGGGGACTTTGCATGGCAGGGGTGTGGTCTCTCTCCAAACTGCTGTTTCAGATGCCCCTCCACTGCCAGGCCCAGAGCATCTGCTGGCTCCGCCATCGGGGCCTGCTCCCCTTCCCCAACAAGGTTGTGTTGTTCCTGCTCCCCCACCCTAAAGGTTTTAATGACTCGGAGTGAAGCCAGCAATCCTGGGTCTATGGCAAAGGGCAGATAGTAAGATGTTGCCCGGTCACGTGGGATCAGGGAACTTCTGACTCCACTTCTCTGGAAATTAATTTGATAAGTAATCTATTATAGGCCTGTGGAGGACTTTTCTAGATCAAGACTCAAGCAAAACATTTTCGACAAAGGGCTGAACAGCTAAGATTTCGGGCTTTGGAAACCCTGAGATCTCCACCACAGCCCTCTCAGCTGGCATTTATATCCTGAAAAGCAGCCAGGGATAATATAAAATGGGTTCAACTCTGTCCTGATAAGACATTATCTGTCAACAGCAGACTTTACATTTTGTGTATCGTGCAATATTCTCTTGGTTTCTCCCACCACTTAGAATCCACTCTTAGTGACAGGCGGGGGTGGGGGTACCAACAGACAGTAGGGCAACGTGGCCCACAGCTGTCGTTTGCCCAACCTCATTTAGATGATGAGTCTTGGGGTCAGCAAGATGGTTCAGTGGGTAAAGATTCTTGCTGCCGAGCCTAACTGACCCGAGTTTGATCCCTAAGGCCACATGATAGAAGAAGAGGACCTGCCCCCCTAAATTGTTCTTTGATGTCCACATGTATATACACATACCCATGTACCCCAACACACAAATAAAGTAATTTTTCAACCATTTCAAATAGGCTGCTCTATGGTGAGGCACCTTTCCTATTTCCATCCTCACCTTTATCCTCTTCTTACGAAGGTGGGATACTGCCGGTCCTGTGCCCTGTCCATCATCTGCCTCCTCTGCTCTGCCTCCTCTGGGTCTGGTATGGGTGCCTGTTGTACGGGCTAGCATGTTTGCTGTCACTACTCCTGCTCTGAGGTTGGTTGTTGAGGGTCCAGGCACCTTGGCGGCACTGCCTTCTGTCCCTAATGGTTCTCTTGGCCTACATTCTCTTATGTCCCTCAGCAATGAGCGATGTAGGCTGTCAAGTTGACAGGATCTACATCCACCTAGGACGCAAGCCTCTGGGCATGCCTGTGAGGGTTTCTCTAGACTAGATTAGACTAACGGAGGTGTTAGACCCACCCAACCTGAATGTGGGTGGCACCATACTTTCGGCTGGGGGCCAAATTACATAAAAGGAATGAACTATTCTCTGCTCCTGACTTCATATGTAAAGTGGCCAGTAGGCTATGATGTGCCTTACCCACTATGGCGGGGCTACTCTCAAACTGTGAGCCAAAGTAAACCCTTCCCTTCCTTAGATTATTATTATTTAATTTTGTTATTTTATCAGCTATTGCCTAGCTGATAAAGTTCCTTACCCATCACTGTTTCAGCCTCTCTGTGTTCTCCACCCGGGTCCTTCACTCAGTTGGCACAATACTTGCCTAACATGCACGAAGTCCTGAATTCATTCCCCAGCACTTTGTAAAAGCAGGCATAGGAGAGTATGTGCTGGTAATCCCAACACTTGGGAGGTAGAGGCAGGAAGATCCGGAGTTCAAGGCCTGGGATGCAAGAGACCCTTTCTCAAACAAAACAGAAGAGCCTGGTTCAGTTCCTTAGAGCTCGGCTCACAGTCCCTGTGGGCTCCCAAATACACCTGTCACTGTTGAGTCAAATGTGTCCTTTCTGTCCCCCAGCTGTGCTGTAGGCTTCCATGGTACTTCCGGCCGGGGTGGGGAGGGGCTAAGGCAAACTATTTCAAAATCCTGGAGGCTGACCCTCAGATCCTAGACAACTCCTTTCTCGGGGGGCCTTGGAATGATCTCAGTCCCCACTGCCCAGGGAGGAGGGGAATGCATAGAAGTCCACAGCCAACTGTAGAGCTCACTTCCCCGGGGGATTCTCACCCATTCAACAGAACAGACAGAGGCAAGTCCTTCATGCACTGTCATTTCCTGACCCCCGTGACCCTTGGCAAAAGTCTTTTGTCTCCTCTGCTGTACAAATGGAGACGCTTCCGCTATACAGTTAGTACAGGAATTAAAGGCCTTAGCGCTAAGTAAACACTCAGTAAATGCACTTGTGTGTGCCTGTCATGCCCGCGAAGGTGCCTGTATTTAAACAAGGTCACCCTTCACTGCAGTAATGCTCATCATTTGGGGCCCTAGAATGCCTGCTTAGAGTCGCTTGAAATACTAATTAAAAGCTCAGATTCCTCAGACTCGAGCCGCGGGCTGTGATTCCGTAGGTCTGGGAGGTGAGCCGAGAATCAGGCCCTGAAAATTCTCACATGCTTCTCCACAGCAAAGAGAGCCCCGAGCAGCTAGAAGACAGGTACCCCAGGAGCTGAACCAGAACGACAGCTACAAGGAAAACGGTTCCTTAGCGCGAGGCTAAGGAACTATTTCTACACTTCAGATTAGTGTGTGTTTAAAAGGTTGCCTATTTGGATGCAATAAGAAAGAGAAATTGGCCCCATCATTGTTTCTACTATAAGGTCAGAGTGTGGAAAGACCTGATTTTTGTTTGTTTGTTTGTTTCAGTTAGTGTCTTGCTTTTTTATTTCAGACTTTTTCTCCTTTCCAGGGTGGGAGGAGGGTGGATTCTGAATGACAAAACAAAACAAGGGAATTTGTGGTTTGTAGAACAAAAACTGAATTCAAGAACTGACATCTGTCCAGAGAGTAGCTAGGAGAGGTTTTTCACTTCCCTCGAGTGGAAACAATCCAAAGTCTTGAAGGATTCTCTCTGGAAGGAGACTGGAGCAGGAGGACCGTGTGGCCAAGCAGGTCTTCCTTTTAGAACCCCCGCTGGAGCCCTGCTTGATTGGGCCAGTCGCTTCACCTGCCTGAGACACAGGTTTCATACAATCTGCTCAGTGTGGGCTGAGTGTGCAGAGCTGCTGAGCCAAGCTGGATGCTTTAACGAGATAGATGGCTAAGTTAAAAGAACAAAAACAAAAGCAGGTAGATCTAGAAAGAACAAGAATCACAAACAGATAAACACAGAATGCTGGCTCTACATGTTGCCCCGTGTGGCCAGGCCCTTCTAGCTCTAGTCCACTGTGCCTACAGGAGGCAAAAACGGCTGGGACACAATGTGTCACCGCTGCTCTGAGTCCACCCCTTGACCTTTTGAGCCCCTGGTTCATCTGAGAATTCCCAGCTATCTTCATCCATGACCTTTTCATTTTTCCATCTGCTGAGAGCCTTCCCAGCCCAGACTTTCCTTAGACTCTGCTGTTCCTGGCACACCAGTAGCCAGGGCATTGATAGAGCAAGGGGAACCACCTGCAGCAGGAGTTCCGCTCCCTCACAGGTTCTCAGTAGCCTGCACTTTGTCCTTTCCTCAGGCTGAAGCCCTATTCAGGTCTCCTGTGTCAGGACCTCCTCAAACTCTTTATTGCCTGTAGAATTAAGGCTCATGGTCCCCCACTGCCAGCCTCAAATCACCTTCAACACTAAACTCCCACTCCTGTGCCCCCCAATAACCCACCACTGCTTCCAGGGTGCAGAGCGGAACATGTTGGTAGGGTGCTAATCTATTTTCTAATATTCCAATGACATTCTTAGGGCTAGATAATTTATAAAGAAAAAAAGGTTTATTTAGCTCTTAGTCCCACGAGGCCGAGGGTGTGGCATCAGCTGACATTACAAAGGCACAGTATAAGACAGGAAGCCATGGTATAGCAGGATCTCAGTGGTTCTTTCTAAGAGTGGGGCCCCAGATGGCCTACCTCCTTTCTAGGCTGTACCTCCTTGTATGGTGTGGAATAATTCTATATCCTGTCAGTTACATTTTAAATAAACGCTGATTGGCCAGTAACCAGGCAGGAAGTATAGATGGGACAACCAGACAGGAAGTAGAGGCAGGGCAAGGAGAACAGGAGAATTCTGGGAAGGAGGAAGCCCATTCCTCCCCAATCCTGTGTAGACACCAAAGAAGCAGGATGTGACCTGCCACGCTGAAAAAGGTGCTGAGCCATGTGGCTAACATAGATAAGAATAATGGGTTAATATAAGTTATAAGAGCTAATACAAAGCCTGAGCTAATGGGCCAATCAGTTTATAACCTAATGCAGACTCTCTGTGTGATTTTTCTCTGGGACTAAATGGCTGAGAAACTGGGCAGGACAGAAACCTCAGGCAACACTTGTACCACTGCAATGGAGATCAAGGCTCCAGCATATGAATCTTTGAAGGTCCCAATCGAGCCCTCACTTCCTATTCAGCCATCATCATGTTATAAGACACAGGTGGGCACTGGCCTAGCAACCAGGAGATCATGTTTGCTGTGGCTTGAATGTGTCCCCCAGGGTTCCTGTGTTGAAAACCTGATCCACATTTCAACAGTGTGGGGAGAGCTGGGTGTTGTAAGAGGTGATCGGGTCGTGATGGGCTGCCCTCAAGAGTGGACAGTGTCATAACCACAGGAGTGGGTGGATTTATTCTAAACATGACGTTTGGCCTTCTCTTGCCCTCCTGCCCTCCACCACATGATGATACAGCAGGAAAGGCTCTGCCAAGTGCCCGTACCACGCTCTTGATGTTCCTGTCTTCCAGAACTACCAGCCAAGTAAACTTATATTGTTTGTGAATGATCGTGTTTCAGCAGCAGACAACGAACTAAGGTAATCGCCTGTTCTGGTGCCCATGGCCCTGCAGGCCTTTGGTCTGCACTCGGCCTCAAAGTCCTCATGTGCAAAAATGCGTCTATTGATCAGCCCATCTGCAGAGGCCATGCCCACTGCTCCCAGGCCTGTCCTGTTGACACAGCTGCCCTTGTGACTCAGGAGAGCTGTGGGGGACTCAGCTGCTCAGAGGACAACTGATTGGAGGGTGCTTGCTCACGTTAGAGATGGGTGAGAGCCTAGAACCTTCCTATGAGCAAAGACTTCTCCTAAGGGGGAAATAGGTAACTTCAGAGAGGGACAGAGGGGGTGACTGAGAGGGTTCACCCCTGCTCGGGCTGATGAATGTGGGGGGTGCATGAGACCCAAAGAGGGATGGGGAAACAGCCCCTGCTCAGAGAAGCTCCAAGACAGCCAGGAAATAGAAAAATACCCAAGTGTGGTGGTGTGGGTAGATGTAGCCATGGAACACACTTTAAGGGTCTCACTGGAAAGCACCTCCTGGGGCGGGGATCTTGGAGCTGTGCATGGAGGGAGAAGTCGGATTTGGATACATGCACTCGAGAAATGGGAGACAACAAAAAGCCGGTAAGTACTGTTGAGTTGGCTGAGTGACCAGTAAGGTTTGAGTTTTGGAAAGATCATCATTCTAGCCACATGGGGAATGACAGGGCAGAGTGGAGGCTGGAGCAGGGAGGCCAAATAGGCTGCAACACATTCTGAAGTCATGTAGGTCTGCATAGGACACTTATAGAGCCCTTGAAAAGCAGGGGCAGCACAGAAAAGGAATAGTTCTGTAGACTCATAGGTGTGTGTAATAGTTGCGTGTTGTAATGAGCCATTTGTAGTTTATCTCTAGAAACACTCTTCCATCCTCCTCAGTTCACTGGTCTCCACCCCACCCCTCCCAGAGCACTCTGGACCCCTTCGACCTCAGGGCCGAACCCGAGTGTTCGTTAAGGACATCCTTTTGGGATTCTGGGATGGACTCCGCTTGGCTGATGGACTGGTTTGTACGCTGTAGGACATTGATCATCTTGGCTCTTCAGAAACTGCCTGGCTGTAGCAGACCCTAGCAATTATGGCCATCAACCCACACTTAGTGGAAGTCAGCATTGACTGGGTGCTGTCCATGCCTCACTTGTGCCCTGTCTTCCAGATAGCAACAGTCTCTTTCTCAGCTCAGTCCGAGCAACGCATCCTCTGGCCGCTCAGACAGCATAGATTCAGAGACTGGAGTACCTCCCGTCAGCCTGCACACATGGCTCAAATATTCCCAGTCTACCTTCACACTAAGATTCTAGGGTCATTTTCCTTTAGCTCATCGAGGTGTGTCTTCATCTTACCCTGCTCCTTTTTCTTGTAAAGCTGTTGGGGAGTTTCATGTCATACTGAGTCTTCATTCTTTGTGTGTCATCTCTCCCTCTTTCCCTGACATTGAAGAGCCTTCTGTGACCAAATGTCCTGCTCTGGGTTTGTGTCTGTTGGTTCCTGTGTCCATTTATCAGACTGTTCTTGCATGTGTTTACAAAACTGTGTGATGAGTACTTCAGGGACCATTTAAGTCTGAAAATCATGGGTGTTGGTTTTGAGAAATGCTACCATTTCCTTTAAAGTAACATCCCCCCTTTCTCTTCGTAGATTTTGATGACTTGGATGGTAAGGCTGTGGGCTAATCCTCTAATGTCTCTGGTTTTTTTTTTTCTGAGAGATAAAGAAAAATATGGACTTTTTATTAACTGTGCATAGCAACTGGGGCAAAGGGCTCTCCATGCTACAGAAGCCCCCCAGGGCCACATCTCTGGTTTTTTTTATCGTAGTCACCCTCTCTGTTCCTGTCCTCCTTGCTTCTCTTTTTGCTCTCTTTCTGGTTTTCTGACTAACTTTATGAATATGCCTTCTAAACTTCCTGGTGAATTTTAATTTTTGCTTAGGACTTTTTAGCTTTCAAAAATTCTTTTAAAAAATAGTCCTTGTTTAGTGTCATGTTCCTATTTCACAGACCCAATGTCTCTTGTTTTTGTCTGAGAATATTATTTCTAAGTTTTGCCAGGAGGGATGGAGAGATGATGCGGTAGTTAAGAGCACTTCCAGAGGACCTGAGTTTGAGTTCAAGCACCGACATGGCAGCTCACGACTGCCTGTCACTCCAGTTCAAGGGGACCCATTGCTTTCTTCTGGCCTTTGCAGGCTCTAGGCACACATGTGGTGCACACACATACATGCAGACAAAACATCTATACACATGGCATAATAAAACAAAAAATACAAAAGAAGCTATAAGAGTTTAAAAAATAAACTTTAAAATAAAAATGTGGAAGTTTCAGTGGGATTTTCTTATGCTTCTTACACCCTTTCGCCTTGTGCCTCTCCTGTTGGTGTGTTCTAGCCCATCTTTCTTTCTAAGACTTGCTTCAGAAGGCAGGTGATCCTTGCTGTGCTGGAATCGGTTACTTAAACATTAATTAGAAGCTCCTGCCAGCACACGGGGATGACTTTCATCTCATCTTTTCTGTTCTCAGCCATGCTTTGGGAGGCCCTCCCAGGAGTGGACAACTTGGTGTTTTGTCCTGTTGGTTTGCTTCCCCAGCCACACTCTTAGCTGTCTGTCTGTCTGTCTGTCTGGAGGCAGAAGTCCAACTCACAGTGAGGTGTGTCAGCTTGCACTTCACTTCCAGAATAAAAAAAGTCTTGACCACTCTTTATACTATTATTATATAATGATTAATACATTGTTGGTCACTCCACCTCCAAAACCATTCCAGCTCTTTCTGCACTGGCAGACTCTGGTGGGGAAGGAGCAGCTGCCCTCAGTGCAGACTCAAGCAGGGGGCTAGTCTTTAGGGCCACTTCTCACACACGGATCCTCTCTGGCTTTCTACTTACTGCCCCGTGTTCTCACTTCCTGAGCCCCCCCCCCCCCCCCCGCTTCTGCTTCTGAAGTCTTCCTGAGGCTCTGACACTAACCCTGTTGGCTTCTTGGCCGTTTCTTCCCTTCCCAGCTTTGGTTTCAGTGTCTCTAAAGGGTTCGTCAGCTGCCACTCATCCAGCCTCTGAAGGCACACAGATCATTCTCAGGACTTGTCGGGTCTCCCATCCTTGTTACTATGGATAGTTGTCTTTTTAATTCATGTTCTGACATTTCTTCCGGGATTAAGGCAAGGGCCATTGCATCCTTTTCAGACTGGTCTCTTCCACTCAGCAGCATGCATTTAGGGTTCCTCTGTGTGTCTGGCCACCATTTGAGTATGTCACGATTGGTGCATTTACCCACAACAGCACAGTCTCATCTCTTCTAAGCCTGTCTGCTCTAGCTGAAGGGACTAGAAACAGCCTTTGTGGAACAGGAGACATTGCAACCTAACCCGTTAGTGTGATTCTTACCCTCACTGTTACCAGCTTGCATCACTGCTTAGCCGAAGGTTCCAGAAGATGCCCTGTAGATCTCTGGAGGACCCTCTCAGAATGTTGTCCTCTGATGCACCAGCCTGCAGAGGCCTTGGACTTGACCTCCTTGGATACCCTAGCTCTTCTCTGAAACTCCTCTTGCCTCCATCCTGCCCACCTAGGGAGGGATGGCAAGGCTCCTCTTCTTTGCCTCCCCACTCAGGAATCAGCTTGTTGCATGACTACCCCTCCTCAAGACTGGGACCCAGAAGGGCTGGACTCGAGGAGTCTGCAAGAGAAGCTGGGTCTGTCTGCCTTTGGGAAGCAGAACAGTGGGGCAGGCTGGGAGGTAGTAGGGAGGTATGAAACCATTGGGAAAGCAACCACAATATTATTGATACTGTTTTTCTTATTAAGACCAGCACAAAAAATATTTCAGACTGGAGAGATGGCTCAATGGTTAAGAGCAAGATCTGCTCTTCTGGAGGACGTAGGTTCTATTCCCAGCACTTCTTGGCAGCTCGCAACCATGTATAACTCCAGTTCTAGGTGATCCAACCCCCTCTTCTAACCTTCCCAGGTACCAGGATCAAATGTCCACGGATAACAAGGCAAAAGAAAGGCAAAGCACCCATGTGTATAAAATAAAAAATAAATTAAAAAAACCTCATCATCTGTGTGCCATTCAGTATCTTTACTGTTATGTTGATCAGTGTCTTTAAAACCAGGAGGGGAAATGCTGCAAACTTGGCAGTCTGTCTGGAGTTTAGAAAAGGCCTGGAGTGGGGTGACTCCAGGCCCTGCACCTCTGGTCTCCCGCTGCCTCCTGGCCATGGTGCCGCTGGGTTATCCTACAAACAGGGATGGGGGCTGCTGGCGTGTTTCCCTCACACCCGAAGCTAAGCCCTTTAAACACCAGCATTTCAAAAACTTCCCCTTCACGTTAGTATTCTTCCCCCAAATCCACCCCGCGCTTCCTTGCCTTACTCAGTAAACAAAACAAACTGACGTCACCACCCCTAATAACTCATACACAGGCTTCTGGCATGAGGGTTAGTGTTTTCCATGTGTCATGTAGCAAGCTTTCTTGTCGGACTATTGTTGATGGCCAGCCCACAGATAATGACCTGGAGACTTACTAATTATGAAAGCTTGACCTTAGCTTAGGCTTTTCCCCAACTAGCTCTTATAATTTAACCTGTATTTTTAAATCTATGTTCTGTCGTGTGCCTCAGGTGCCTCTTCTGAGTAGGGCACATTCGACTTGCTCCAAGTCCCTGGTGAAAGCACACCTAGATTCCCAGTCTCTCTCTCTCTTTCTCTCTCTCTCTCTCTCTCTCTCTCCCCTCCCTCCTTCCCTCCCTCCCCGGAAGTCCCACCTATTCTCTTCCTGCCTAGCTATTGGTCATTTAGCTCTTTTTGAACCAATCAGAAGGCGCCTTAGGCACACTCACAGTGTAAACAAACATTCTGAAAGGAAGTTGATTGATTGAATCCTCCCAAACAACCCTGTGATGTACATGTGAGTATTATCAACGTGTAGTCAAGAATGTGTGCAAGGCTTTCATCAACATGTAGTTGAGGAGGAAACACACATGGGAGAATGGGAGATTAAGAATTTATGGAGGGCAAAAAAAAAATCAACCAACACAGATTTTTCTCCTTTTGGCAGCACAGAGGCAAAACTAGGTTTCCAGATGTTAAACCACAGTCATGGGTGAGACACACAGCTGGAAGGAGTCTGACATCTGAACTCAGGCCTCTCAGAGTTAGGTTCCTGCCGGTAGCAGTTGCTCTATGTGGGAGCCCATCCATGGGGAACAAGTTTTGGGGGTGCTGCTGGGAGAGAAAGGTTTGCGGGAAGTTGCGGGGTGGAGCATGTTGGGGTGCGTGGATGGTCACCACGTCAGTATAAAGCAATGGAGCTGTTGAGATGTGAGTTCGCCTGCACTGACTAGGTAATCCTTACTATTACCCACTGATCAAGCAGAGGGCAATGGAAACGGACACCCAACATTTAGAAGTGATTGACTCAACTATGTGCACGAAGCGCTTAGCAGAATGCCTGTAATGTGGCAGTAAATTCAGTAAATGGTCTCAGCTTCTTCTGACAGCGGGTTGCTGAAATGAAGCCAAGAGGCACACTTGTTCTGGTTACATAATCCACCCTGTCCTTGAATTCAAATCTAACCCCAGAGTCATGCAATAGGCAGACCCCCCCACCCCCTCCCAACTCTTGTTTTCTTAGAGGACATGAGGGAGATGGGAGCGGGGATGCGACCAGTGAGGAACAGCGGCATTAGATCCGGCAGCCCAGTGCGGTGCGTGGTAAAGCTCTGTAGCTTCTCCTCAGGTCCAACTGTGGACCCCGGATAACACAAACAGCAGGGATCTACCTCCTAGAGGCCACACTTCCCTTAAAGGAGCCCCAAAGATGAGCCAGGGTCACTGGAGTTGGCCCACATGACCACGGATGCAGCGTTTTTTTTTTCTGGGCACAGAGGTGGGAGAATTAGAAAGATGAGGCAAAGAAGGCAGAGCTCGGGCTTTCAGGGTCCTGGATCCAAACGGATGCTCAAGAGACGCTGTTTTAGTGATCAGACTGCAGCAGAGATTGCAAAGGAGAAGGGATTTCAGTGTGTTTGAACAGTGTATTTGTTACTTAAGGGAAAATGGACCGACAGGATTTCCTGTGCTTTTCCTTTTGCATTTAAACCCATTTGCTACAGAAACTCTTTGACTATTGGTCCACATAGCAGGCAGGGCAGCACTGCTGTGCTCTGATTGGAGGAGGCGCTGGTGTCCCGCCCAGTGGGGTTTGTTCCTGTGGGAAGCCCTACAGCCATGAATCCCAAACCTAGGATTTTGAACCCCCTACCCCCAAATAAGAGAAAGATGAAAAATGAAATGGCCAAGAGAGGCAGAGACCCACATACACCCATGTCTCAGCCTGCCTCGGGACCATGTATTTCTCATCTTACAAACCAAACTCCATCTCTGAATTCTCAGTATCTCTGGATTTTGGAATCCAAATGAATAAACATGCAACAGGAATTTTTGAATTTTGAATGAGATGAGAAGGTCCTTCATTTTTTTTTTCATCATTTATTTTTGGAAAATTCATTTAGTCTTGGGAGTTTCATCAGAAACTAGTTCTGAGATGGTTCCATTCTGAGATGGTTCCAGAACCCACTCCGAACTCCCCTCCCCCCATTCATTAGTTTTCCAGTGTCCGTGAGTGTGCATAGGCCATAGTGTGCTTGTGGAGGCCCAAGGACAGCCTGCAGAAGTCAGTTATATCCTTCTACCTCATAGGTCCCGGGGGCTGAACATAGGCTGTCAGGTCTTGGTCAAGCGTCTTCACCCCTTGAGCCAGCTCATCAACCCAATTGTAGCCCAGGCTGGCCTCAAACTGGTGACCTTCCTGCTTCCACCCTGTCAGTCTAGCCTACCAACATTTGGCCACCACCATAACCAGCCAAACTCCTTTTTGACTACAAAAGAGATGAGATAAATCTAATGGGGTTGCGGGGAGGGGGGGTGGTCACAGATCACTAGTTGAGATAGGACGAGAGAAAACTAAACACTTATTTTTGTCCTCATTCCCCTTCCATTGAACTTACACAGAGAGATGAATGTATTTCTGGGAGCCAGATAGTGGGGAGCATCATGGTACTCAGACTTTCTCTGCGTTAATTGATTAATAATTAAATTTATATAAATGCTAGGCATTAATGTTATAAAGATGGGCAAGACAGGATAGAGCAACTGCTGGGACCTCCAATTCCAGAGAGGGAGAGAGAAAGGGAGAGAGAGGAGGGAGGGAGAGAGAGGAGGGGAAGGGGGAGGGAGAGAGAAAGGGAGAGAGAGGAGGGAGGGAGAGAGAGGAGGGAGGGAGAGAGAGGAGGGGAAGGGGGAGGGAGAGAGATCCTGCCCTTTTCTCATGTTCGTTAGAAGGGCATGCTGAAGGGATCCAACTCTATCTGGAACTGTGACAGTGCACAGAGGTACTGGGGACATTGCTGGTGTGTATAGGGTAAGTGCGTTAGCATGGCGAGGTGAGGTCTCGGCTCACACTCTCAGCTGCAGAGTCTGGTGTGTATAGGGTGAGTGTGTTAGCATGGCGAGGTGAGGTCTCGGCTCACACTCTCAGCTGCAGAGTCCGGTGTGTATGGGGTAAGTGTGTTAGCATGGCGAGGTGAGGTCTCGGCTCACACTCTCAGCTGCAGAGTCTGGTGTGTATAGGGTGAGTGTGTTAGCATGGCCAGGTGAGATCTCGGCTCACACTCTCGACTGCAGAGTCTGGGGCACAATGTTTTCTCTGGTGCATTCAGTTTTGAAGAGGGTTCCAGGCCTCCCAGTGGGTAAACCTGATACTTCACTGAGATCTCAGAGCTGATGTGAGGAGATGCTCTACTCAGAGGTAATGGAGACAGGAAAGGAGCTACAAGGGCAGTTCTCTAAGGGATTTAACCCCAGGTTCTTATGAAGCCTTGGAAGCTAGCAGTGTTGAGGTGTGACGGGGAAGTGCACAGTGGCTAGCCAGGCCAGTTGTGTTCTGCGGACAACACAGGCAGAACTAAGCAGCCTGGATGAGGAGACTGTCTGGTGACCTTTGCAGTCACTCAGGAGTTCTGAGAAACCGGCTGAAAGCCCAGCCCCACCTTTCCCCAGGAAGAAGTACAACCACAGTGTGCATTTGTGCCATCCTGGGGCTGGGCAACCTCTCTTGGACGATGAGAGAACCCTACTTTGCACCTCGACAACATAAAGGACTTTTCACCTGTGCCTAGGTCCCTCACCATTAACCCTCCTAGTAGAGGTGGAGGCAGGGCAGGAAGCAGAGGCATCATTCACTCAGTGATTCTGTTCTCCCAGTCTCAGCAAAGCCACACACGTGGTACGGGGCAGGTGGCGCAGGCGTTGTGAGTCCAGGTGTCTGTTGGCTTCAGTATCCCGTGAATTCCTGGTGAGATTCCTAGATAAGCTTGCTCCAAACCCTCTGCCTCTGCCTTTGGAAAGCTCCAAGCCCTTCTCCAGAAGTCCTGGGTCTGCTCCTAAAATCCCAAAGCCCCACTTGAGACTCTTCTACAAAACCTTTTAAATTATATACCACATAACATAAAACATAGACTTGCTGGGAGGTTTATATGAGAAACTGATATCACGACGATCAAGGTGGCCAGATAACTCCCAGTCCCATCTCTCCCCCACCCTCTTTCTAAACCAGACACCCCTATCAGCAATGCAAAGAATTTCAAATTCAAACATCCCCTTCCCTGGGGATTTCTTCCTGCCTACCACCTTTGCCACCTCTGTGGTCCCCAGCACCTGCCCATCAGTGGCCAGATTCTCCCTCTCCTGTCCCCTTTGCCCTCATTGCTCCTTCCTGCTGCAGGTTGGTTAGCATGCATATCCAAATTCTCTCTGGCTCTGATTCTGAGCGCAACAAAAGGCCTTTCATTCCCCCAGCGCTGCTCTTCTTGGAAGGCAGTTCTCCTCGCAAATAGAAATGTCATCTAATCTCACTCTTGAAGAGGGCCACCAGGGACAGCAAGACCATGTCGTCTGCTCCAGATAGTTACATAGCTCCTTGCTGGAGCCTGACATTCCTGGTGGAGAAAATATGTTAGACTGAGTAGCAGTACATGCCTTTGCCATGTGCTTATTCCATCCTCATGAGCAGATACAACAACATGAGCATACAACAACGACTGGGCTGTGGATAGAGGACTGAGGAGAAAGAGAGAGCTCGGGGAGGCAGCCACAGGCCCCTGCCATTGGGGCAGCATCGAGAGATTCGCAGTGAATTCCCAGAGGAGTCAATCCAGAAGACTTCATGGGGAGGTGTCATTTCAGCTAAACTCAGGCCAAGACAAGGAGGAGGGTATTCCAAACATAAAAAATACAAATACAAGGGAATGATAGAGAAGTTGGTGTTGGGGAATATGCATAGGGGAGACCCATGAGGTAGGCAGGCCCAGAGGAAGTGTGGTACGCCTCTCTTGTGAGCACATGCTTACACTGGTTCTATTTGCACAGTAGTTTACTTCAGAGCGAGGGGGTGAGATGCCTCTCCAGTGTAGGCAAAGCGCTAAGCAAGAAAGAGTCAGCCTAGCACCAGTCCCACAGACAGCACTACTCAGAGAGACGAGGAAGGAAAGCTGGGAGGTCTGAGAATGGGCTGCCAGAAGGGCAGGTAGAGAACCCAGGGACCGTGACGTTCCAACAAGCTTACAGGAGAACAGGCCCAACTCCATGTCTTCAGTCCAAAATGACAGTAAGTGGTTTTGTTTCCTATGGCATGTAGCAAGTTAGTATAAACTGTCTCATAGGCCCTGGTGACAGGGGTCAGGATAGGCTCAGCAGACAGCTACAGGGTCTCCACAGGGCTGGAGTCTTCACTTAAAGCTTTGCTCTAATAAACTCTGTTGCAACCTGTGGTGATTTGAAAGAAAATGGCCCCCGAAGGAAGTGGCACTGTTAGGAGGTATGGTCTTGTTGGAGGAAGTGTGTCACCATGGAGGTGGACTTTGAGGTCTCACATATGCTCAAACCATGCCCAGTGAGTCAGACCACTTCCTGTTGCCTGCAAAATGTAGGACCCTTGGCCACTTCTCCAGCATCATGTTTGCCTGCAGGCTGCCATGTCCCACCATGATGACAACAGATTGAGCTCTGAACTGTAAGCAAGCTGCACCATTGAAATGTTTTCCTTTATCAGAGTTGCCAAGGTCATGGTGTCTCTTCACAGCAATAGAAACCCTAACTAAGACACCAGCTCACAGGCCCAACAGTTGGCAGAGTCCAGCACTCTGATTGAGTCAGAGTTGTCCATCAAACAGAGACCACTCTCTGTTCCTTGTACATGGAGCCTTCCAAAGTGGTCCCTGTTTCACAGAAGAGTGGGAGCCAAGAAGACATTAGAATCTTCTGGCCAAGTGCATGCAATCCACTTATGAAACAGCATGCCAACATCTTTGCTTGTTCTGTTGGTTTCAAGTAAGTCACAGACCCAAGAAAGGGAGTTGTGTAACTGTGTGACTACAGGAGGTGGGGCGCTGGGAGCCAGCTTAGACTCTGTCCATCTTGTGCATTGTGCAGGGTGGATGATGGGTAGGCAGAACTTGGTCTCTCTGGGGAGTGATGTCATTACAGGTAGGAGAAGGGCAAGGAGGCTATGCCAATAGAAATCCATGTATATCATACACTATAGCTTATTCACGTCAGGACCAGCTCTTCTTATTTTTCCTGGCACTGGGATGTGGAGGGAGCCTATTGTCTCTGAATCAGGCCAGTGCTTATGTTATGATTTGCTCTGGGGAAGGGCATGCATCTTCTCAGCATGGTTCCACTTGGGTCCCTTGACCCCTTGTCGAGGAGGTTAGTGGGGACATGAATTAGGAAAACAGTCATAGAGATGGGGAAGAAAGACAGGAATAGAATTTTAGAAGCTAGTCTTAGAGCGCTGATAACTGATTGGGTATGGGAATGCTGGTGTGTTGTGGACCAATCCTTTTGTACACTGTGAATATATATTACTCTCATTGGTTAATAAAGAGCAGACTGGCCAATAGGTGGACAGGGAGAGGCCAGACAGAACTTGCAGACAAAAAAGAGAGAGCGAATGGGGAAGGAGGGCAGAGTTGTCAGGAGATGCAGAGAGAAGCAAGATGAATATGCTGTGCTGAAAATAGTTACCACCATGTGGTAGAGTGTACATAAGAAATAGGGGTTAATTTAAGTTGTAAGAGTTAGTTAGTAATAAGCCTAAGCTATTGCCAAGTATTTATAATTAATAATAAGTCTCTGTGTTATTTGCCTATGCTGTTGTTAGGTAGAGTAGAATAGAAATCACTTTCAACAGCCAGAAATTGGTGGACAACAGTGCTATTGACCAATAGAAGAAAACGTGGATAGGAGGCTGTTGGGGGGCAGATTTCATCATCTGAGTTTGAGGACAGGATGCTGACAGTTACCAGTGTAGTTGCAATGCTCAGGATCAAAATGAGAGCTGAGAGTCACAGTGAGGAGGTGAGTACTTCCCCTGTGAGGTCACAGAGCTCAGCAGAAATGAGTCAGCCTAGGGCCAGCCCCTCAGAGAGATGGGAAGCTGGGTGGTCTGAGAAAGGGCAGCAGGAGGGCAGGTGGAGAATCTGGAGAGCGGGATGTTCCACGGGTGGGGAGGAGTGGGTGGTAGGCTCAAAGGTTAGTACAGACTGGAGGAGGCAGCAATCCCATCTTGTGACTTGTGGAGTCAGGCACATGGAGCAGAGAGGGTCAGGGCACTGTTACAAGGAGCAGAGGAGTGAAAGGGAGGTGATGAGCTGATGGCTGTTTTAAAGAAAGGACAGTGGGCCTAGAGCGGAAGGCTATGGGCTGACAGCCTGGGCTCCATGGCACCATCTTGGCTCTATAAGCAACTCTTGACTTATCAGGAGAAGAGAAGATCTCTCTCTAACTCAGGTTGTGTGGGTGCCCTGAGGGTATGCTGATGACAGGTCAGGGAAAGGGGTCCAGAATGTGTCCCCCCACTGTCCTGCTCCTCTTAAATGCCCTTCAAAAACTTTCTGTGCTAGTCACTGTTCTGTCGAGGCCAAACAGCTGGCAGGAAGCAACCAAAGGGTGGAAGGTTTATTTTGTCTCATGTCTTGAGACGGCACAGCTCATTGTGTCAGGAAGGACATGGCGGCTTTGTGGCAGCAGGAATGTTTGGAAGCTGCTTACTCGTGCCTCATCAAATCAGGATGCAGAGGCAGCCAGGGAGTGAGGCCAGGCTGTGAATACCAAGGCTCCCTCCATGTGACCCACTTCTTCTACCGGGACCCCATTTCCTAAAGGCTCACAAATAGTCCCGCTCACTGGCAGTCAAGTGTTCAAACACACGAGTGTATTAGGAACGACAGGTCACATTCAGACTGTAGAAATCCCGACACATTGGTCCCTTTCGTGAAGAATGTCACTCAGAGCCTATGCCTGAGCGAACTCTGTGTATCTCCTTGGCCTTTCTGGGTGCCTCAGTGTCTCAATGCTGTCACCCTTGAATCTGTGAAACTCTTCAATGCCTGAGTCCCTCTGCATGGAGCGTTCCCCTCGGGGCTGCTCTTTGTTTTGTTTTAATCTTTTTTTTTTTTTTTTTTTTTACCACTATACTAAGGAGGATGTTTTGTTTTAATCTTAAAAAAATATTATATTTATGTTTTGTGTGTGTGTGATTGTGTGTGTGTGTGCATGCACTCATATGCACACACATGTGCACACATGCATGACACATGCCACAGTGTGCTTGTGGAGGTCAAAGGACAAACTGCTGGAGTCGGGTCTCTCCTTCCACCACACAGATCTTGGGGGTGGAGCTTGGGCTGTCAGAGTCGCAGCAAGCTGAGCCATCGTGATGGCCTTTGAGCTGTCCTCCTGACCCCCCAGTGCTCCACAGTCTCCCTTTCACGCCCGCTTCAGAGAAGTGAGGGATGTCCTGGACCCTCACCTAAGATAGGCTCCCTGATAGAGTCCTCCTGCGCCTGGAAAATTGTAGTCTCTTAAGAGGAAGTCCACAAACATTTGCTCATGGAGAAATGAGAATGGATTTCACGGTGAGCTGCCTGGTCTCACACTAGTCACCTCCACGTTGGGATTAGAGTGTACCCCAAATAAGGAAGGTTGGGAACAGGGCACAGTGAACTGCTATGATCTTCTCCAACTTTGGCATTCTTTGACTTGTAAACCTTTAGTGTCTATCAAAAAGTATCCTAAGGAATGAAAGGACAATATAGGGGGACAAACCCAGGGAGGCTAAAGGGTGGGGAGCGTGGCAGAGGTGTGGCATGTCCACAAGACGTGATCACCTACGCTCTTTCCAAACACCCACAAGTCTTTCTGTGATCTGATGGGCAAAGCAGGGAGGCAGGCAGAATGCCAACCACATCCTTCCATTTTTAGTGCTTGGGTTTCAAAAGGGTGAAGAAGCCTGAGTAACAACCGGTGCCAACTTCTGTAGGGTAATGTGGAAGTCCCCTCTGTGTGCTGTGATGACCATTAATGAATAAAGAAACTGCCTTGGACCTACACCTGGGCAGAACTTAGCTAGGCAGGGAAAACTAAACTGAATACGGGGAGAAAGAAGGGTGGAGTCAGAGAGAAGGAATGTAGTCCCACCTGAGCGGGATGGAATTTTACCAGGTAAGCCACTGCCTTGTGGTGATACACAGATTAATGGAGATGGGTTAAATTAAGAGGTAAGAGTTAGCCAATAAGAAGTTAGAGCTAATAGGCCAAGCAGTGATTTAAATAATATGGTTTCTATGTGATTATTTTGGGAGTCTGGGCAGCTGGGAAATGAACAAGCGGCCTCCTCTGACAGCAGGGGAAGTTCTTTGCATAGTCATGAACCCCACGCCGAACAGACACATGCCACACACTTCTGTTGCAGAGGCAGACACAACTGTACACAACCCTTAGGCAGGGTCCTTGGACACTTCCACCTTGAGCTCCTGGCCTAGGACAATCTGTCACCCACTAGGGCGTTCCTCACTCTTACCTTTGGGTTACCCCCATCACAAGACTCAAGGCTGTGCACTTGGACCCTGGGGAGTTTCATGTCTTCTCCTACTCACAACCTGGCAGGAAAAACAAGTCATGGGCCCTCCAGATGTTGCCTTATTTGCATCTGCACAGACCAAAAGTGTGAGGAAAACGGGTTTAGTCACTAGAAACTCTGTACGCAGGTGCTGCTTTCAAGAGAACTGGAAAATGGTGGCGTAGGTGACCCTGACAGTTTCACTATTTACAAAACAGGCTCACTGGTGACCTAACTGACTTCTCAGAAGGAGGTGGCAGTCCCCATGTATAGGTGAGGAAACCAAGCCTTGGGTACAGTGACTTGCATGAAGTGTGTGGCTTAGCCTCCCCAACAGGCTTCTGATTCCAAAGCTCCCACCAGCTCCGCACCCCCTCCACACCTCCAATCCACAACAAGACTCTAATGGCCTCACTCTTGGAGCCTCCTGGGCTCTAGGAGATGGGGATGGGAGCTCCAGGGGAAACTGACTGCCTGGTTGTGGGCCTCTGTGTATGATTAAAAGTGTGAGTTTTGTGTGTCTGTGTGTGGCTTGTGTGCATTGTGTAGCTTCACACGGCCATTGGAGAGTTGGGAACCTGACAATGGAACTCAGCCCATTCTGAATGGGGCCTGGAAAATGATTTGTTTTCTAGAGACATGGGCAAATGGAGTCTACAGGAGTGACTAACTAATGGCTTCAGCTGCAGTCCTTGGTCCAGTGATCTTACAAGAGGAGCGGGACTTTCTGGAGAAAGAAAAACATGGACAGAAGGGGGACTAGCAGGTCATAGCTAGGCACTGGCTACTAGGAATCAAAATAATCTTGTTGTTGCCAGTCAACAAAAAAGCTTTTGACAAAAAGCTAACAGCACACCTCCCCCTCCCCCGTTACTCCCCCATGCCCACCCTCATCCCCCATTCCCAGACAGGGCACATACAGGTCCTGGGCCCTTCCCAGGGTCCCAGACTTTGCAGGAGATAGGGCAGGATTGGATGAGATCTGTGCACATTCTAGAACTTGGGAGCCAGGAGTCTCCAACACCACTCAGGTGGCCTCACAGAACCACTACATACAGCTTATGTCACTCACACCCTTGTGACATAAGCAGCCCCTCCCCAGCTCTCTCTAAAAATGTTTAAGATTTTGTTTCCATTGATTCCCCTCCTTTACTCTCTCTCCATCCTCCCCGACCCTGCCCTGTACCCCCTGATAGCTTCCTTTACCCTTTCATGTCATGGGTGTCCCATTGCCCTCCCCACCCCTTTCTTCAATGTCCCCCCATGGCCTTTCTAGCTTCCTAGTCTATACCCTCACTCACCCTCACTATAAACACATTGGTACTAGAAGCTAGGACCCATGTATGAGAGAGAACTTGTGATTTTTGTCATTCTCAGTAAAGGTAATAGTTTCATTTTTTTGAAGTCAGTATGGAAGTTTCTTAAAAATTAAAAATAGAATTTCCATATGACCCAACTCTCCCACGCCTGGGTATTTACCCAAATGATTTTCCCTGCCACCACAGGGAAGCTTGCTCATTCGTGTTTCTTGCTGCTCTGTGCACAGCAATGAGGAAACGGGCTAGCTTAGGTGTCCATCAGCAGATGAAGGGTGGAGGAAGATGTGATACATAAACACACAGAGATTTTATTCAACTGTAAAGATAAACCAAACCATGGACATCTGAAGGAAAATGGATGGGCCTGGAAAGGCTGCTTCCTTTTTAAAAGTTAGGATGCCGGATCTGGGGCCTGTAAGGTGATCTACCTAAGATCTTGTAGCTGGTCGCCAGGAAAGGAAGCTTCGTGGTGCCTCGATACCACCCCACTCCATGCGCCTCTCAGCACACCTCTGGGTTCCAGAGGTTTCTTCTGGACCGAACCACAGGTCAGGTCCCAGTTAGAACTTCCGCTCACCTCTTGGTCTCTGCCCCTCCCACTCCTGTCCCCTCATCCCTGCCCCCATCCTCCACTGCTTGCTCCTTTTGCTTCCACCTCTGTCTAGCTTTGCCTGTCTTCATCTGCACTGAGATTGTAAAGGCAGGTTGAGCGCCTTTTGAGGAGACCCCAGGGTAAATATGCCAGGCTCTGGAGGCCATCTTCCCTGCAACGAGTCACCTCTGTTCTTGGGTCAGCTGCAAACAACATGCTAATGCATGCGGGTGGCAAAGTACATGATGCCACGGGCTGGAGCTTGACTGTCTCCGTTCCCATAGAATGTTGGGGTCTGCAAATCCGAGCAGAATTTCATTTGTTTTTGTCCCTTATGGGAGAAGGTGTGTATTCAGGAAAAATCTAATTTATCTGGCTACTGAGCACCCCCGAGCGAAAAAGCAAGAGGAGGGAGTCTAGTCCACAGCCTGTTTCCTTATTCATTCTTCCCTAGGGTGTTCTTGAGTATCCACCATGGGCAAAGCAGTATACTGAGCCTTGGTGAGTCAGGGAAAGAAAGTCCATGGTCAGCAGGCACTTGTGACCCTGAACCACTGGGGGCTGGGCAATGTGGTGAGTGATAGGTCTCGGAGAGCAAGGTGGGGAAGGATCAGAGAGGGCCTCCCGGAAGAAGCAACACTTTAGCTGATTGCCTAGGTGAGGGCAGGTACAAGGACAAGGGCAGGAGGGTAGGCAGGGCTAAGGGGAAGAGCAAGGGCAGGGCAAGGCCCAAAGCAAGACACAGAGAGAGACCTTGAGTGGCAGGTTCTTAAGAGCCCTTTGCAGAGAACAAGTACACTAGTGAATTTGGCCCTTGGGGCGTGGGGGCGGGGATATCCTTCAGAGGACTTACACATCTGATTTCCCACCAGGAGACAGATCTCCTGTTGGTCTGTCCAATCCAAGCGGCCCCTCTTGGGAGAAAGGGAAGTATGGCTATAGGGAGGTCCTGGTCCCAGGAGTTTCTGCTTATCTGAACTGGCCAATTGACATGGGAACAATGCCATGCTAAATTCCCATTCGCTCCTTTAGACTACTCCCCCAATCCAGACATCCAATTACAGCAGAGACAATGTTAAATTAGGGTGATGCTTCAAGGTAAACACTTAGAATATGATCTTTATTCAAAATGTGAGATAATTTACTGCTTTTTTTTTGTCTTTTGATGTGCAAACACATCGTTATATCCTTGCTGCTTGGACTTAAGAGTCGATGTTATCTTCTTAAAGGAATGTACAAGGACCATAGCTGAGTAAATGTACTTGCTTCAAATGGTAGTTTTCACTTAATACTTTAACAGGCTTCTCAGGCCATGCTCCATCTGGGAAGAGTCTGTGCTGCTGATAACTGTCAGGTTGCAGGTGCTATTGGATTGCATCAGTCAGCATGAGTGACAGCCCCTCAGCATGAGTGACAACCCTTTTCCCCAGCAGGGTTAGCACAACAGCCCAGACAGAAACTGTGCAGCAGGCCTACATCACGGCCTGCGCCAATCCAGGCTTCGTGCGTGTTTCCAGATGGTGACAAAGATGATGGAGTGTCTAAAGGCAGTGGTGACAGCACACAGCCCGTGTCCTCACACCACTCTCCTGGCTCTCTGCCAGGAATGCAAGATGTCCTAGAAAGATGCTCTTGGCCATTGTCCCTGAGCTGCTGACTGGTCATACTGCCCTTGAGCACTAGACTCCACAGCCCAGGGATTGAAGACACTGAAGGAGGTGGCCTGCTGTCCAGGGCAGAGATAGCCTGGCAGGGGTGGGGGTGGGGCCCAGCCCTGCGAGTGAGGTGGCTTCCAAACAGCTTTCTACCAGGCAGACACCTTTCAGGAAGGGGAAGAGGCTACTAGACAAGGTCATTGAAACCCTGTCTAGAGTGAGGATAGAAGGGGTGGGCCGAAAGGAGGGAGACTGGCTGTGCCTGTGTCTGGGGGTGTGGGAGGGAAGGCCAGGGGGCAGCAGCCTACAATCTAGAAAGACAGGGACCCCGGAGAAGGGACTCAAGGCCCTGATAAGAGGAGGGAGTCTGACCTTGGTGGAGCAGACCTGTGCAGGGCAGCCCTGATTACTCTGAATTTCCCTCCAGGGTGAACATAGTTCTGCTCACAATGCCAGGACACAGGTGGCCCAGGGCCCTGAGGGAGGAAAGAAGGGGCCCGCGGATACTGCAAGTGTTTGCCTCCTCCCCCACTTGTGGTCGGGCCGGAGCTCTAAGAACTTTGTGTTCAGCACAGAAATCCCACCTGAGCACATACTCACTTCCGGGAGGCAGGTGTAAGTAGGCTCTATGCCAGGGACAATTCTAGTTAGTCCCTAGTTAGGGGTTTCTGGAGGACAGGGGACTTTACTGACTAAGTCCTTAGGCTGTCTCTAGCTCTAAGGAAGGTCAACTGTGGTCTCTGTGGTCAGTTGTGGGTAACTGCCACCAACTCGCAGTGTCTCCGAGTCACTGCGTGTCCCCAACACCAAGACCCTCATGTGCGATGCTGTCACTGCCCAGCTGGCATCTGGTGGATGAAATGTAATCTGCTGACAGCACCCGTGGTCTCACGTGTCCTCAGGGAAAGAGGCAGTTACCTTTTGCGGCAGCCCCGGAAAAATTATTGTTTGGCAGAACAGGAAGCACGGGGGTAGGTGCCTTCATCACTCAGTAGCGATTTGTACAGTTTCTCCTGTGGGCAATCTGGGAGCTGGGTACCGGGTTCTGGAGGTGGATGGTGTGTGGCAGAGCTGGGGACAGACACGAGGCCCCTCCCTCTACTGAGGTAGAAGATAGCAAAGACATTCCTTTTAGGGGGTGTCAGAAGTCTAGTTCCAAGGCTTGCTTGTGGCCAAAAGTCTTGCTCAGCCCTTCACAGATCTCTTGGCTCAATTCACAGCTGGTTCTCACAGCTGTGCCACAGACCTCTAAGTTCACGCTGGGTATACACAGCTTGCCCTGGGCCTCGAGTCTTCTCACGGCCTGGGTACATTGCTGGAGAAGGACTAGGACTGGTATCCGTTTCTCACAGTAAGTTAAATAGCTCTGGGCCCCACCGAGTACTGATAGTTCCCAAAGCCCTCGGATCAGGACAGAAGAGAGGTCCTCCAGCTCCAGACTTGCCAGGTCATCCCCAGACTTTACCATGTAGGTCTGCCTCGCCGGTCTGAACATGTGCAGTCTCTAGATAAGGGTGTTCTGAGAACCTGACTCCGCAGACCTTGGTTACTGCTCGCCTGGGTGAGTCTCCCATTGTGCAGCCTTCTGATTGGCTCCTCCAAACTCAGAATTTGCCAGTTCATGCACTTCACATGGGTAACAGAATGTTTTGAAAACACAGAAGCTAGCGTAGCAAGTCACAGCATTTATGGGTCTTGGGAGACGATCTTGAAAACAAAAATAGGAACTCTTGGTTTTGTTTTTCTATGAGAACAATGACGTAAGCAGTTCTAACCTATTGAAACATGCTATATGGATCTGTTGACACACTTGTGTTTCAATGTGTACAGCCACGGCACACAGGCTTGTTCAATATCTGTGCGTGAGTTCTCTCTCTCTCTCTCTCTCTCTCTCTCTCTCTCTCTCTCTCTCTGGCACCCTAGCCTTTTCTCTGGTCTCTGATGGCCTGCCATGGTTTGCATGTAAAAATTTACATATGCCACAACACAGGGCTTGAAAAAGAAAAAAACCTGCATTAGTTAGCTTCTATTTACTAGCATATCGCTTTCTCAGTCTTTCTCCCGGATGTAGGTCAAGAATCTGCTCAGTTACAAATTCCCAGGGTCCAGAGCCCTTCCAGGTGGGAGTGAGGAGGCCCTCTTTGGCGTCAAAACGATCCATGTTACTGGATACGAGTGGCAAGCTATGTGACCTGGAACAGAGACTTAATTATTGGAGTCTCGGTCTTCTGATTAAAATTGGAAGATAAAGGCTGAAGACAAATCTCTACAGGAGAGCACTTGTGTGAGGTCTCGTGTTTCATCCCCAGCACTGGAAGACACAAACCAAAGCAAAAACTGATTAGCCAACTGAACAACAGTGGAGATGAGGATTCCTGCCCTGCAGGGATTGGTTAGTAACTGAGATGCCACACGTGAGGCCGATGCTCGCCATTGTGCACTGAGGCGGCAATAGAAATGCTGGTACCTTTCCCCTATGACCCACCCTAGATGATAAAAGGCACTTAGAGGGCATAGGTAGCTCCCAGCTGGGCTTCTCCTGTCGTCCGAGCTTCCTACATTAAGAAGCGGAGACGAGGCCCAGCCAGCAGCAGCTTCTAGAGAAAGGATGCAAAACTCTACTGAACTTACCACCTTGCACACACAAGCTGGGCTTGGGGAGTTCTAGCGATGAAGGCAGAGGCGGAGTGACTTCTGTAGGTGGGAACCTGATGTGGGAGTGTCTTCTATCTGTCTGTTGCTTTCATTGGTTAATTAATAAAGAAAACTGCTTGGCCTGATAGGGCAGAATTTAGATAGGTGGAGTAGACCGAACAGAATGCTGGGAAGAAGGGAAGTGAGACAGATGCCATAGCTCTCCTCTCCAAGATGGATGCAGGTTAAGATCCTTCCCGGTAAGCCACCACATCATGGTGCTACACTCATTAATAGAAATGGGTTAATCAAGATGTGAGAGTTAGCCCATAAGAGGCTAAGCAGTGTTTAAAAGAATACAATTTGTGTGTTGTTATTTCAGGTGTAAAGCCCGCAGCTCCTTCACTACAGGAACCCCTTCCCTGTGAGACATGCCAAGAATGTGGAAAGAACTTTCTGGAAAGACTAGACACACACTATCTAGGGTTGTGTGGCAGATGTGAGAGCCTGTCTTCTGGGAGAGATGTGAGCTGAAGAAAGAGAATGGGTGTACTGAGTTTGTTCACAGGCTGAGGCGGGCAGCCTAACCAAGGAGATCCTCCATTAGCTGCTCCAAGTTGCCAAGAGCCACACTTTTAAGAAGAAATGAGGTGTGTTTTCATCTCTCAGTGGACACCAACAGGACACTACCTGGTTCAAAGTCACAGCCATGACCTCGCCATGTTGTCTCTGAGCAAGAGTCGAACAAATTTAGTGAATTTACTCAACTCTTAGAAATCCGAAGACTGATCATTTACGCAGGAAGCCCTCACATGAGCGTGTGTCAAGTGCCTGGCCCGCGATAACATTTGTTTCTATTTGATGGCTTACTGGAAACCTCCCCATGCTCTGTGAGAGCAGAAAGAGGATGTGACACCTGGGTTTTATCACAGAAACTGTGGCTGGGGATGAGCATATGTAATTAGTCATCCCAAAGCTCATCTCAGTCCAAGGCCGTCACAGGGCAGCCATGTGATGGAGGATATGAGGATCGCTTCTAATCTCAGTGTGGGATTTTGGGAAATCACCTATTTCCCTTCCAGTCCTAGGGCCCTCTCTCACAGGTACTAAGAGGGGCAGATGGGACACTTCTAGGCTGTGTCTAGCTCTGACATTTTGTGATTCTAGCATAACCACAAAACCCACAGACCTGTGGCCTCTTCATCTTGCACCGTCATCAGAAGTTTCTATTAATAAGGTCCCAGGTCACTTTCTAGGCCCATCACTCCCGAGTGGCCCCCGAACCCCCGGATGCAGAATGGGTCCTTCTACATCAAAGCCGTTGTCTTTCTTCTTCTTAAACAATTTCCCAAGGACTGACTGCTGCTCCTCCTGGCTGTGGGCTAATAGCTCTGGCTCATCAAATGTATAATCTTTTATTTTTTTGGATTTTCGAGATAGGGTTTCTCTGTAGCTTTTTGGTTCCTGTCCTGGAACTAGCTCTTGTAGTCCAGGCTGGCCTCGAACTCACAGAGATCCGCCTGCCTCTGCCCCCCGAGTGCTGGGATTAAAGGCGTGCGCCACCACCACCCGGCTGTATAATCATTTTTGATTGTCTGCTTGGCTTTGTGGACTGTACTTTGTAGGGAGCTTGGACATTTTGTGAGCTTTTTTGGGGGGGGGGAGTTAAATCACTCTATACACATATGCATATATATAGTGTTCTAGGGAGTTAAATCACTAATATAGCATATATATTCATATATATGATAATATATATATATATATATATATATATATATATATATATATCTTTACACACATACACACACATACATACACACAGTGGTCTAACTTTTCAAAGTTACATAGTAGGGTCTTAGTAGGCTTGTGTTTTCTTATCTGATATATCAGGCCACTTTTGAACTCAGTCCTAAAGCATGCCCCCTTTTCTATACCTGAAAGACGGTGGCCCCTTCTTATCTGTGGCTTCATTTTTCAGTCTTTCACTATTACTGTTGACTATGGGTTGAAAAGGGCAAAAGAAAAGTGTAAGTTTTGAATGGCCTTTCCTGGTATGGTGTTATAATTGTTCTATTTTATTATTGTCTTTCTTTTTTTAAATTTATTTTAATTGAGAAAAGGAAAAAAAAAGTTTCCGCCTCCTCCCAGCCTCCCATATCCTTCCCCCTCCTCCCACCCTTCTCGCTCTCCCCCCACTCCTCTCCCCCTCCCTCTCCAGTCCAAAGAGCAGTCAGAGTTCCCTGCCCTGTGGAAAGTCCAAGGTCCTCCACCCTCCGTCCATGTCTAAGAAGGTGAACATCCAAACTGGCTAGGCTCCAACAAAGCCAGAACATGAAGTAGGATCAAAACCCTGTGCCATTGTCCTTGGCTTCTCATCAGCCCTCATTGTTCGCCATGTTCAGAGAGTCCGGTTTTATCCCATGCTTTTTCAATCACAGTCCAGCTGGCCTTGGTGAGCTCCCAATAGATCAGCCCCACTGTCTCAGTGGGTGGGTGCACCCCTTGTGGTCTTGACTTCTTTGCTCATGTTCTCCCTCCTTCTGCTCCTCATTGGGACCTTAGGAGCTCAGTCCAGTGCTCCAGTGTGGGTCTCTGTCTCTATCTCCATCCATCATCAGATGAAGGTTCTATGGTGATATGCAAGATATTCGTCAGTATTGCTATAGGATAGGGTCATTTCAGGTTCCCTATCCTCAGCCGCCCAAGGAACTAACTGGGGACATCGCCTTGGGCTCCTGGGAGCCAATCTAGGTTCAAGTCTCTTGCCAACCCTAAGGTGGCTCCCTTAACTAAGAATTGTGCTTCCGTGCTCCCCTTCCAACCTTCCTTTATCCCAATCATCCAGTTTCCAAAAGTTACCCCCATCCTCCCCTTCTCACTTTTCTCTCCCCATCTCCCCTTACCCCCATCCCACCCCACCCCCAAGATCCCAATTTTCTCCCTGGCAATTTTGTCTACTTCCCATAGCCAAGAGGATAACTATATGTTTTTCCTTGGGTTCACCTTCTTATTTAGCTTCTTTAGGTTCACCAATTATACACTCCGTGACCTTTATTTATGGCGAGAAACCAATTATGAGTGAGTACATCCCATGTTCTTCTTTTTGGGTCTGGGTTACCTCACTCAGGATAGTGTTTTTTATTTCCATCCATTTGCATGCAAAATTTGAGAAGTCATTGTTTTTTTACCGCAGCATAGTACTCTAATGTGTATATATTCCACACTTTCTTCATCCATTCTTCCATTGAAGGGCATCTAGGTTGTTTCCAGGGTCTGGCTATTACAAATAATACTGCTATGAACACAGTTGAACAAATGCTTTTGTCATATGTTAGGGCATCTCTTGGGTATATTCCCAAGAGTGGTATTGCTGGGTCCAGGGGTAGGTTGATCCCGAATTTCCTGAGAAACCAAAACACTGATTTCCAAAGTGGTTGCACAAGATTGCATTTCCACCAGCAATGGATGAGGGTACCCCTTTCTCCACAGCCTTTCCAGTAAAGGCTATCATTGGTGTTTTTTATTTTAGCCATTCTGACAGGTGTAAGATGATATCTCAAAGTTGTTTTGATTTGCATTTCCCTGATCACTAAGGAGGTTGAGCATGACCTTAAGTGTGAACTTCTTCTGTTGAGAATTCTCTGTTCAGTTCAGTGCCCCATTTTTTAATCGGGTTAATTAGCATTTTAAAGTCTAGTTTCTTGAGTTCTCTATATATTTTGGAGATCAGACCTTTTTCTGTTGCGGGGTTGGTGAAGATCTTCTCCCAGTCAGTAGGTTGCCTTTTTGTCTTAGTGACAGTGTCCTTTACTTTACAGAAGCTTCTCAGTTTTAGTAGGTCCCATTTATTCAATGTTGCTCTTAATGTCTGTGCTGCTGGGGTTATACATAGGAAGCGATCTCCTGTGCCCATCTGTTGTAGGGTACTTCCCACTTTCTCTTCTATCAGGTTCAGTGTGTTCGGACTGATATTGAGGTCTTTGATCCATTTGGACTTGAGTTTTGTGCATGGTGATAGATATGGGTCTATTTTCATTCTTCTACAGGTTGATCCAGTTGTGCCAGCACCATTTGTTGAAGATGCTTTCTTTCTCCCATTGTATACTGTTAGCTCCTTTATCAAAAATGAGGTGATCATAGGTTTGTGGGTTAAAATTCGGGTCTTCTATACGATTCCATTGGTTGACTTCTCTGTTTTTATGCCAGTTCCACACTGTTTTCATTACTGTAGCTCTGTAATAGAGTTTGAAGTCAGGGATGGTAATGCCTCCAGAAGATCCTTTGTTGTATAGGATTGTTTTGGCTATCCTGGGTTTTTTGTTTTTCCATATAAAGTTGATTATTGTCCTCTCAAGATCTGTGAAGAATTTTGAAGGGACCTTGATGGGGATTGCGTTGAATCTATAAATTGCCTTTGGTAGAATTGCCATTTTTACTATGTTGATCCTCCCAATCCAAGAGCAAGGGAGGTCCTTCCATTTTCTGGTATCCTCTTCAATTTCTTTCTTCAATGCCTTAAAGTTCTTGTCAAATAGATCTTTCACTTCCTTGGTTAGAGTTACCCCAAGATATTTTATGCTGTTTGTGGCTATCGTGAAAGATGAAGCTTCTCTGATTTCCCTCTCTGTTTCCATATCCTTTGTATATAAGAAAGAGACTGATTTCTTGGAGTTGATCTTGTATCCTGCCACATTATTAAAGGTATTTATCAGCTGTAAAAGTTCTTTGGTGGAGTTTTGGGGGTCGCTTATGTACACTATCATATCATCTGCAAATAACGAAAGTTTAACTACTTCTTTTCCAATTCGAATCCCCTTGATCCCCTTATGTTGTCTTATTGCTATTGCTAGAACTTCAAGCACTATATTGAAGAGGTATGGCGAGAGTGGACAGCCTTGTCATGTTCCTGATTTTAGTGGGATGGCTTTGAGTTTCTCTCTGTTTAATTTGATGTTAGCTATCGGCTTGCTGTATATAGCTTTTATCATATTTAGGTATGACCCTTGTACCCCTAATCTCTCCAAGACCTTTATCATAAAGGGGTGTTGAATATTGTCAAATGCTTTTTCAGCATCTAATGAAATGATCATATGGTTTTTTTTTCTTTCAGTTTATTTATACGATGGATTACATTGATAGATTTTCGTATGTTGAACCAAACCTGCTTCTCTGGGATGAAGCCTACTTGATCATAATGGATAATTTTTCTAATGTGTTCTTGGATTCGGTTTGCCAGTATTTTGTTGAGGATTTTTGCGTCGATGTTCATGATTGAGACTGGCCTGTAATTCTCTTTCCTAGTTGAGTCTTTGTGTGGTTTTGGTATCAGAGTAACTGTAGCTTCATAAAAGGAATTTGGTAATGACTTTTTTGTTTCTATATGGTGAAATACATTAAGGAGTGTAGGTATTCGTTCTTCTTGGAAGTTCTGGTAGAATTCCACATTGAAACCATCTGGTCCTGGGCTTTTTTTTGGTAGGGAGGTTTTTGATAACAGCTTCTAATTCTTCGCGACTAACAGGTCTATTTAGATTGTTCACCTGGTCTTGGTTTAACTTTGGTATATGGTATTTATCTAAAAAAGTATCCATTTCTTTTACATTTTCCAGTTTTGTGGCATACAGGCTTTTGTAGTAAGATCTAATGATTCTCTGAATTTCTTCTGTGTCTGTGGTTATGTCCCCCTTTTCATTTCTGATCTTATGAATTTGCATATTCTCTCTCTCTGCCGTTTGATTAGTTTGGATAGGGGTTTATCAATCTTGTTGATTTTCTCCAGGAACCAGCTTTTTGTTTCATTGATTCTTTGGATTGTTTTCTGTGTTTCTATTTTGTTGATTTCAGCCCTCAGTTGGATTATTTCCAGTCTTCTACTCCTCCTAGGTGAGTCTGCTTCTTTTTTTTCTAGAGCTTTCAGGTGGGCTGTTAAGTCTCCAATATGTCCTTTCTCTGTTTTCTTTAAGTGGGCACTTAGTGCTATGAACTTTCCTCATAGGACTGCTTTCATAGTGTCCCATAAGTTTGAGTATGTTGTTTCTTTATTTTCATTGAATTCAAGGAAGACTTTAATTTCTTTCTTTATTTCTTCTTTAGTCCAGGTATGGTTCAGTAGTTGACTGTTCAGTTTCCATGAGTTTGTAGGCTTT
Source organism: Microtus oregoni (assembly GCF_018167655.1). Lineage (NCBI taxonomy): Eukaryota > Metazoa > Chordata > Mammalia > Rodentia > Cricetidae > Microtus > Microtus oregoni. Next base: position 7,846,527 of record NW_024543830.1, on the reverse strand, counting down.
CTGGGGGTAGCATTGTTGTTGAATTCTAACTTTAATCCATGGTGATCTGATAAGACACAGGTGGTTACTAATATTTTTTTGTAACTGTGGAAGTTTGCTTTATTACCGAGTATGTGGTCAATTTTTGAGAAGATTCCATGAGCTGCAGAGAAGAAAGTATATTCTTTCCTATTTGGGTGGAATAGTCTATAGATGTCTGTTAAGTCCAATTGATTCATTACCTCCATTAATTCTCTAATTTCTCTGTTAGGTTTCTGTCTGATTGACCTGTCCATTGGTGAGAGAGGAGTGTTGAAGTCTCCTACTATTAGTGTGTGCTGTTTGATGGCTGCCTTGAGTTTTAGTAATGTTTCTTTTACGTACGTGGGTGCTTTTATAATAGGGGCATAGATATTCAGGATTGAGACTTCATCCTGATTAATTGTTCCTGTTACGAGTATAAAATTTCCCTCTCCATTTCTTCTGATTGAATTAAGTTTGAAGTCAACTTTGTTAGAAATTAATATGGCCACACCTGCTTGTTTCTTAGGTCCATTTGCTTGATAAGCCTTTTCCCAGCCCTTTACTCTGAGTAGGTGCCTGTTTTTGTGGTTGAGGTGTGTTTCTTGTAAACAGCAGAATGTTGGATCCTGTTTTCTTATCCAATCTCTTAGCCTGTGCCTTTTTATAGGTGAGTTGAGCCCATTGACATTAAGTGATATCAATGACCAGTGGTTGTTAACTCCGGTCACTTTTTTAGTAGTAGAGTTTGTGTGTTTCCCTTCTTTGAGTTGTGCTGGTAAAGGGTCTCTAGATGTCTGAGTTATTCTGGTCATTGTTGGACTACTTGGTTAGTGATTTTCCTTCTATTACTTTCTGTAAGGCTGGATTTGTGGCTACGTATTGTTTAAATTTGTTTTTATCCTGAAAAATTTTGTTTTCTCCATTTATAGTGAACGAAAGCTTGGCTGGGTATAGTAGTCTGGGCTTGCATCCATGATCTCTTAGTTTTTGCAGTACATCTATCCAGGACCTTCTGGCTTTCATGGTTTCCATAGAGAAGTCAGGTGTAAGTCTGATAGGTTTACCTTTATAAGTAACTTGGCCTTTTTCCTTTGCGGCTCTAAATATGCTTTCTTTATTCTGTATGCTTTGTGTTTTGATTATTATATGGCGAGGGGATATTTTTTTTTTGATCCAGCCTATTCGGTGTTCTGTATGCTTCTTGAAACTTCATAGGTACATCTTTCTTTAGGTTGGGAAAGTTTTCTTCTATAATTTTATTAAATATATTTTCTGGACCGTTGAGCTGAACTTCTCCTCCTTCTACTCCAATTATTGTTAGGTTTGGTCTTTTTATTGTGTCCCATATTTCCTGAATGTTTTGCGATGAGAGTTTGTTGGAATTGCTGTTTTCTTTGATCAGTGCGTTTATTTTCTCTATGTTATCTTCAGAATCTGAGATTCTTTCTTCTATCTCTTGTATTCTGCTGGTTATGCTTGTTTCTGTAGTCTCTAGATTTTCCATGTTCAGCTGGCCCTCTGTTTGTGTTTTCTTCTTTGCCTCCATTTCAGTTTTCAAGTCTTGAACTGTTTCCATTATCTGTTTGATTGTTTTCCCTTGGTTTCCTAGGGTATCATTCACTGATTTATTCAATTCTTCAAACTTTCTGTTATACTTCTCATCCATTTCTATAAGGGCATTTTTTACATGCTGTTTAAGGGTGTCAATCACTTTCATAAAGTCAAATTTTTCTACTTCTTCTTTATTAAGGTGTTCCTGTCCTCCTGTTGTGAGGTCGCTGGGTTCTGGTGGTTTCATGTTGTTCTTCAGATTGTTGGGTGAATTCTTGCATTGGCGCCTGCCCATCTCTTCCTCCGAATGCTTCCCTATGTATCTTCTTTTACAGGATCAGGTCTCCTTGCCTACTGATGTACCTTCCCAGTGATGGCACTCCCCAGTCATGGCTCTCCTGGTGCTAGAGTGATCTCTCTCCTGGTGCCGAGATCAGATCTCTGTGCTGATTGGGTAGCTCGTAAACAAAGAGCCTACCTTGCTTGCTGCAGGCAGGCTATTGAAACAAAGGAGCTTCCGCCCACTAGGTTGCCCTCGGGATTCGGCCCCAGTGCCCCAAGAGGGAAGGGAGGCAGAAACGGGGGAGGGTTCTGGATGCAAGCTGGCTGGGGTAGGAAGAGAGAGCTATTATTGTCTTTCTTATTGCACTTATTTGTGCAGTAAACTTTATTATAGGGATATATAGTAAAATATATACATTTGGTACTGTCTGTGGTTTCAGGTATCCAGGGGAGAGCCACCAGATGGTCTTTCCAGGGTAATCCCTGAGTGCCCAAGGCGCTGTTGTCTCTTTGTTATGGCTAGGCCTCCAGTATTCAACACTGTGTGATCTACAGAGCCCATTCTCAAGCTTGCAGGTGGATTTGGAAACTCCCCCAGGACATATGCACCCAGGCCTCAGTCTAAGACCTGTGGAAAATGCTGAGCTAGGATTCCCACCTCTTCATCTCACTTGCAGCGCCCTCTTCTCCCTTGCCCTGCCTGCCCACTTCAACCATGTTGGCAGCCTGGTGCACCACCCTCTCTGCCTCTTGAGGCCAGCTGGAGTTCCGACTCCTTGTGTGGACAGAGTCTCCTAGGGTGGAAAGTTGTCAGGCGCCTCACCTTGTGCCCTGCCCTGTACTACCTGTTGCTCAGTGCCTGAACATAATTGCCTCAGGTTTGCCCAGGTTCGTAAATGTATTTTAAACAAGGGAAAGTCTGCTATTAAGGCACCTGTCCTCCACTGAGAATTAACTCCCACACAAGATGTCAACAGATGAGATCTAAAGACGTGGGCTAAAGAAGTAACTTGCTGATGTATTCCTAGAGTAAGCACTCTTCCACACATCTTGGCAGTCTTGGTTTTGTATTTTGTAGACCAGGCTGCCCTTGGACTTACAGAGATCTGCCTGCCTTTGCCTCCCGAGTGCTGGGATTAAAGGTGTGTTGCCACCACATCCAGCCGTTTTGGGTGTTTTTTATGCATGTGTTGAACATGTACGTTTTTAATGGTGCTTTGGCCTAAGCACTGGAAAGGGAGCTGTGAAGATACTTGGAAGTGATTGAGACATGGGCCCTGCCCTCAAGAAGAGGAGCTTCTGCCAGGCATTTGATACCGAAGGTAGCCATGGTGGGAGGTCATGAGAGGTGCCCACCATGACTCCAGGGATGGTTAGAGGAATCCAGCATTTCTCTCTTGAAATCCTGAGGCTAACTGGGAGGAGAGCAGCTCTGTCGAGGAGGCTATTTGTTTGTTTTCCTGCCACCCAAACCCGAAATAATCACTCAGAAACTGTATTAATTACAACACTGCTTGAGCTATTAGCTTATGCATATTTCTAGCTAACTCTTACATCTTCAATTAACCCACTTCTATTATTTTGTGCATCACTATGATGTCATGGCCTACCAGCAAGGTTCCAGCATCTCTCTCCTCCAGCAGCTATGTGGTGTCTCACTGACTCTGCCTACTTTCTCCTCTATCTCTGCTTGGAATTCCCACCTTACTCTATTCTGCCCTGTGATAGGCCCAAGCATATTCTTTATTCATTGACCAAACACGTTCACAGCAGAGGGGAATCCCACATCACAGCTCAGAACATTTGCTTATATTATTTGCCATTTCCACGACATTATAATGTTTCAACAGTAAAAAAAAATGTTTAAATCAGAAAGCAACCCATATTTCTGTCTCATAACATATGGTGGTTACTATCTATTGCTGAGTCGACAGTTTAGGATCACCTTAGAGAATGGGCCTCTGGGCATGCCCACTGAGCACATCCTGGGCTGCCTATGGAGAGGAGGTGAGCATGGTCGGTTCGTCACTCTCTGCTTCCTGATCACAGGTGTGCCGGGACCTGGTGCTTCACATCCCTGCTGCTTTGCTGTCCCCGTTCTGATGGACTGTACCTTGTTCTGTGAGCCAGAATAAATCCTTTCCCTGAGCGTTTTATCAGAGCAGCAAGGAAAAAACAAAACCTAAGATGACAGCCAGTAAAAACCTCCCTCTGTCAGTTTCGGAGCTTTCAAAACAGTTTTATTTCTTTATTTATTTTTAACAATTGTAAGTCGACAGTGTTTGCAGGAGAGCTGAATCCGTGTACTGTCACTGCATCTTAGATAAATTTTGTGCAAAGTCCACCAGGAAAAATGACACCAACATGGTTCCTTGATTCCATCCATTTACATTTTAAACAGAAGGGTTTTGTGTTAACATAGCATCCTAATCAATGTTAAGTGTCAATTGGGCGTAGCCTAGGGGCATCTGAGAAGGGAGTCTCCATGGAGGCGTTGCCCACATCAGACTAGCCTATGGAAATGTCTATGGGGGTTGCCTTGACTGTTGATTGACACGGGAGGGTGGCAGATGGTCCCTGAGGCAGGCGGTCCCGGTCTGTATAGGAAAGCTAGCTAAGCATGGAGCCTCCGAGGGAGCCAGCAAGCAGGGCTCCTCTATGGTTTCTGCTCCAGGTTCCTTCTTGAGCTGTCCTGACTTCCCTCAATGATGGTCTTGTGACCTGTAAGCTGAAACACACACTTTTCTTCCCCGAGTTACTACTGGTTTCCCACAGCAGCAGAGCTACAATCCATAGGCACAGTAGACTTGTATGGTCCAGCTTTTATTTCCTCAGTCAGTTTTGCCTCAAAGGGTTCTTTAACCATTGCAGAATTTCCGAAAAATCCTTCTTAACCACTGTCTGCAATGCTGCATAATAAATGCCCACCTGCTTCAAGTGCCAGTCAGAGTCTTGCCCCTGGCTTTGACATGGCCTTCATCCCTTGTCACCTTTCGTCACAGGGCCGCTCTGCTCCTCACTCTTTCTCTGTGTATGCACTCCTCTAGGTCTCCAGCGCCCTTCTCTTAGCGACAGCTCCTGAGGACTGGAAGGGGACAAGGGTTTAAAGGATTGCATAGCAATTTGTCGTTGGGAAGATTTCAACATATTTTGAGCTGGAACAGGCTAAGCAGAGGAGGAACAGCTGGAAATGCAAGCGGACTTGGTCACACAGAGCCGATGCCCTCCTGGTCCCATGTCTTTGCTCCCTTGTGTCCTGTTGCTGAGCAACTTTGGAGCTCTGTCTGCAAAGGTGGAACTTTAACCTGGTAATGAGGATGAAGGGGCTGCCTGCTGGAGCCTAGACATCAAGGGGCTAGAGTGCTTCCACTGCCCCTTGTCCTGGTATGCTAGAGGATGATGGAGCTGTGGAGCCTCAGCCGGAGCTGATTGAAGTTGACCACCAGTCAACAGGTATCCCCACTTGATGTGCAGAGACCAAGTCAGTCAAACTGCCTGTCTGACCCGAAACACAGGAGCAGCAAGCTATTCCGTTCCCACGCTGTTGAGGACTCTGTGGCTATTTGTTAGGTAGCTAAAGCTGACTGATGCATAGTGTCCAGGAAAGGGTGACACCTCAAGTGTAGGCGGTCCAGGCAGGTACAGAAAGACAGACTTCATTGAAAATGGGGCAATCACACTTTGCAAAGACCAGCGTGCATCTGCCTCTGACGTCAGGTGGACAGAAGATGCTCACACGTTTCCAGCAAACCCCTGCCTTTTTATAAGGGATTCATACAACCTGACCCTGTCTCAGCCAGGACTGGGAGGTCCAGAGAAAAGAGAAGTGAGACTGTTGCTTTAGGAAATCACAAAACAAGGCACAGTTGGTACCAGGGTTGCCATGCGGTTTCACGGGCTGTGTCCTGCCCTAAGGTGCCAGGGGCAGCCTGAGATGTGTCGGGTACCCAGAATGGGGGAGGCAGAGAGAAAGAAAAGCTAACTGCATCCTCTTTCAAACTCAGGAACACATCTGTAGGATTAAAGTGCAGACTTAAACCCTGTTCTCAGGAGAGCTCCGGGACAGGATGGCGTTCAGCAGTACTTCCTCAGTAGAAAAAAATTTGGTGGCTTCTTTGCTGAAGCTCTTAAGATGTAATAATAACAACTCCCCCCCCCCAGACATAGCTGGTTTAATTCTGGTTTGCTTGGTGTTTCCAAGAGCACACGTTTCCTGGAGAAAGTCCCAAGACTGTCAAAGGAGAGGCGTTCTTGCAGAGCAGATTCCGGTTCTGTAAACGGGGTTGACACAGCCTTCTTCAGCCATGCTCAGGCTCTGACTCCCGCGTCTTTGAGGACAATGACCCGGTGGAACCTCTAGGGATGTCTCAGGCTCCAGTTGGCTGGGGCAGGACTTGCTGGAGCTCAGTGGGTCCAAGAACCCGGGACTGTAAGGATCTGAGCAGGCTGCTAGCCATGCTGACGAGGGAGAAAAGGGAGGCCTAGAAAGGCCCTGGCTTATGTAGCTCATGCATAGCACCGCCACCAGGGGAAACCCAGGAATTGCACTTTTTTTCTTATGTTCACCCTGGGAACAAGGATGGATAGTTGTGACAGTACTGGGCCAGGACAAAGGGCCAAGTAGCCGGGGCAGAACCCTTCCTGTCAGAAAGCTGGAGCAGCTGGCTCTAGCTAGGGGCCTAGTAGTAGAATGCCTTGACTCTAGCTCCATTCCCAGGTGGAAGACAGGGGCTAGTCACACCCTAGGCCTCACAGTCCAGGCCCATGGCCTGAGCTGGTAGATACTTCGTTGCTGATATCATGTGCTAAGACCTCCTACACAGATCCAGCTCTGAGTTCTCACACACGATGAATCAGGACCAATGGGGTTTGTGGGTCAGAGTGCCCCTGATTACCCCCTCCCACTGGCGACAGGGAACAGGGTTGAGTGGCACAGACAATAGACGAAGGGAAAAGCCACACTCCCCAGACCCTGGGACAGCCAGCCCCAAATGTGTGCTCTAGAGTATGGGGTAGGGGTGGGTCTAGCTTAGCCCTGGCCTGTACACGAAGTTCAGGCCTGACTTTCTCCTCACTAGGGGCTGTGATCTAAAGAGGTGATAAAAGGGACCGAGGCCCCTCCAAACTTTTCCATAAAGTCGGCCATCACCATGTGAAGACTCAAAGCCACTAGCCAAGAACAGCTGTCTCCAGACACTTCCTCCTCTCCACCCTGTGCCTGTTCCTGCTTCTCCTCCTGGTTCTCCCCATCCCCTCCCCACTGTCTGGACGGAATGGCTTGCTTGATGCTGTTGGTTCCTTGGCCTCTGCTAGGTGAATCTGTTTGCTTGGAGAGCATTGATGCACGAGGGGGCCACGGCCACTCAGCTCTAGGTCACGGGCTCTGGAAGGGCCCAGCATCTCGGGGTGAAGAGAAAACCTTCTGGTCAGAGGTTTGGTCAGCTGCCAGACAGAAGGGACGTGTGGAGGCTGGCTTTACCCTTGGTGTTACAGAGTTTGATTCTCTCCTTTCTACCACGCTCTTTACCCAGTCTGGAATGCAGAAAATGGTTCTGGATGCTGCTATCCCAGAGAACATAAGGAAGAGCAATGCCAGTCCTGGGAAGGGGGAAAGAGGCAGGCTCAAGAGTGTGCAGAGAATTCACCAGAATTGGGGGCGGGGTAGGGGAGGGAGGAGGAGTGAACAGAGGTCTCAGGCTGGAGGCCCGCCCCTTTGGGCTCCTGCACCAAGAGCAGCGTGGACACAGCTGCTGAACGTGCACCTGGTCTGCCATGGTCTGGCCTGGGCAGGAAACTGCTGAACTCCTGTATTTTATCTTCAGAACCCAGTGCCTGGTGTCGGCAGGTGCTCAGTAAACATTTACTGACTATGTATTTTGCATTCTTCCAGACCATCTGCGAAGTCCTGGCCTCTTTGCCATTCAGAGCTTCTGGTTGGCTGCTCATGCCGCTGAGAAGCAGGGCTTGGGAGAAAAGCTTTGTGTGCGTGGTTAGGCACCTGGCTAGACCAAGTCTCTGCCTCTTCCAGGCCTCAGTTTCTCTATCTGTGAGACAGAAGAGAGAGATAGGGCACAAGGTCCCACTAGTTCTGACATCTCTGCTGATAGCTCCCATTGGAGCCTCCAAGAACTTGCTGAGCTGATCATAGGGTCTGTTTAAAGAAGATAAAGCCTCACAGGGGCCCCGCTTGAGTTAAGGCAGCAGGGATGAAGGTAGCAAACACCCAAGCCACTCTGACCATCAGAGCCCATCCCATGTTCTAGTTTCTAGCCATGCTGGGAAGCTTGGAGAATATTCCATTCCACTGTGTGTCAAAGAGTCCACCTTGGGCTTTGCACACTTAGTGATTCATCTGCTCAGTCGTTCCCACAGCATTAATGGACCATAGTGTGGCAGGAGGTAGGGTCTCCGCTGGGGGCATCAGCAAGGCGAACAGGAAGTAAAACCACAGGAACCTAGTGTGTTGGGCCGTTGACTATGGCCCTTGTCTTCTCCTTGGGAGCAGTGCGTCCAGTCCTCTCCAACAATCCTCTAAACAGAGGATGGCTCATTCTCTGTGAGGAGGACAGTGAAGCTCAAAAAGACCAAATGGCTTGTTCAAGACCTGTCTTCCCAACCCCAAACTGGTGCTGAGGTCATTACCTTGTGTTACCACATAACCACAGAAACACGTATATAGATATCCACCGCTCACCTCCCTTGAGGTGCTGTTAAGTGAGTCATTTTCACCTTATCAAGGCTAGTTTGTTCCTGCACGTATATATAAAACTTATATAAATTATAATCTACATTATAAAATATAGAATAAATAATAATTTATATAATATATATGATAAAAGTAATTGCTTGGCTGCTGTATTTTCAAAGCTGAGCAGCCTGGGTCTTGAATCATTTTAAAGAGATGAAGGTACTTTGGGGTTTCTGCTTTTTTTCTATCTTGAGCCGGACAGCGATGTCCACCCTTTCTCTCCAGGCAGCACGGTGATCTTTAGGACATCTACACACAGAGACTGTGGGCCACCATGGCCACGAGAAGCCCCTCCTTACCTCTTGTAGGTCAAGTCTGTTTTGCAGGTATGTATACATGTTTCTCTCTTGTCTCCAGTAATAGCTGCTCCCATGAGAGTGGAGTGGAATCACACAAACGGAAGCAGAGCAGAGGCGGGTTGGGTTAAGCCCTTTGTTTAGAGAGTGTTTGCTGGGTGGGGTCTGGCTAATGCTTGGATGGGAGAATGTGTGTCACCATTTGCAGCAGGTGGAGACGTCTGAATTGAGCCCCTCTTTGCTCTGCGACCCTGATCTAGCCTTTTTAACATCTCTGAGCATCTTCGAGCTCACCTGTCCTACAGATACTAGAGCGACGTTAACCGGCGCATCTCCCCGAGGGATGCCAGGGCTGATGCAGCCGTTTATGAGCCGGGATCTAGATGAAGGGAGGGTGGAAGGGCAAGCTGGCATGAATGCTGGCGGGGGCAGGAGGAAACTACTGTGGAATATTTCTCTTTCAAACTCTAATGTGCTTAGAAGCTGGGACCTTGAGCAAGCTTTCACAGTCCTCAGACTCACAAGCCAGGGAAGGTCCCTGCCTGTCCTTTCCCCAAGGATGCTTTCTTGGCCCGTGGGCTTCCTGAGTTCAGGGTCCCTGTGTAACAGTGCATTTCTGCACTCTCTACCTGACAAAGGTCGTCGGGCTAAGTTCTAGGTCTGTATGCTTAGTCCCTCCGCACGGGCCATCAGACTCAGAAAGAAACAGCCCTGGTGAACAACCAACTTGGGTGACCCTTGAGAGCCAAGCCACCAGGGCCACTTGGCTGCCCTCAGAGTGTAATAACCTTCAGGTTCCTGAGCTCCGAGGACCAGTCCTGCCTGCTGGGAATGGACGGCTCCCTCCAGGTGGCCAGCGAGGGTGGGGCAGCTCCACAAATAAGGAAAGCCAGGTTAAGAGGCAGTGTTTACCCCTAGGAAACAAGCGGCGATAGGGCTGTGATAATCCCCAGGAGGCTGTTCCAGAGTCAATGTTTTAAGAAATGAAAGGCGGTGGTGCCCACCTTCCCTTTGAAGTCTGTTTGCTTACTCGATTCGGAAAGGCGGTGCCCCTTAGGACGCGGCTTCTGGTGTCCATTTCTAGGGTTTCATAAGAAACACAGGTGTAATGATGAAAAAAAAAACTGTGCAAAGACCATGGACAAGATAGAAAATACAAGCTCAATTGTGAAAGCCAGCTTCCCAGAGCCTCGCTGGCCCAGACTGTGAACCCCTGGCTGCGCTTGGGGCAGCAAAGGCTTGATCAATCCGCGATGCCTGGGAACCCTGACAGCCGGAGAAAGGCAGGTTTTTTTGTTTTGTTTTTTGTTTTGTTTTGCATGCGGAAACTTCTCTCAAAAACGTTTAGCTTACAAAGAACCTGTATCGGCATAATGTTCTTCTTACTTATTCTGCAAAAAATTGATCTTGGGAGAAAGATCCATACAACATTTCACATGTTATATGATAGATATAGTTAAGAAACACTGACCTAAAAGTCTAAATGAAGACACATTTTGTGTATGGTCCCCACGTACCAGGGCAAATATGGAGCCCAACTCATGCCAATGGATTCAGCTTGCGAAGACTCGCCATCAGAGCTTTGACAAACCTGGCAGAAATGCCCTTTAAAGGGCTCAGTTAAGACCAAGCAGCAATCTATCCCGTCAGCCCCCAGTCTTCCTCCAAGACAGACCGTGGGAGAGGATCCGCTCAAGGTTGCCTATCTCCGCTTCAGCTGGGAGGCCTCAGCAGACAGCTGTCCTTCAATCAGTCTCGGGTAGAGCTGGGCCAGGTCCAGCTGGCCTCCACTCTGCCTCACACCCCGACACTGAAGACCGCTGCTGATTAAATACTTCAGCAACAAGGACCTTAGTGTGTGGGGTGACAATCTGTTTTCACATCGCTCAAACGCTTGTCTTTACACTGAGCTGAAATTAGTCTTCCTTGAAACTTTACCGACGGCTTCCAGTTTCTTCTTGCTGGGCAGCCTCGCAGAAGCCAGTGTGTACCTCCTTCATAGGCCCACCCTTCAACTGTGTGAGAAGCAGTCTTTGTCCTCAGTTCCTTCAACCTCAGGGATGTGTTTCCTAACAACCCAGAGACTCTGGACCCCACACTAAGGTCTCTGGAACACAGTATGGTCTCTTCAGAAAAATGTACCCTCCAGACATCTGTGTGCACCCTGCTGGCAGCCCCTGCCCCCTTCTGATCTCGCCGCAACTCTCTAGTAGTCAGTTGGCTGCAGGGAGAAACTAAAGCTAAGTTCATCATCTGGAACTAAGCTCAGGTGACAGTGGTGGCTGGGAGCTGAGGGACCTGCTCTCCCCACGTCCCTCAGTGTGTGAAAACTGGCTGGAAGTAACCCTCAGGTCTCAGTTGAGATGAAAGAAGTAGAGACTTCTTTCAGTGAGCCTCCTCAATCCGTGACACCAGTTAGGTGTGGCTCTTTCTTCTGGTCCCTTCAAGCATCCTCAGGGGGCAGGTTGACTGGGTTGGAGCAGACTGAGTGGTTTCCATAGCTGCTCTTTCTCCTAGGGAGGCGCTCCTGACTTCCTCTTCATGTCTGAGGTTTATCCACCAAAGAGAAGAAAAGAATTGGAAGGGAGAGAAGACGGGAGAAGAGGAAAAAGACAAAGATGGAGGGGAGGGAAGAAGGGAGGAAAGGAGAAGGATACTTGGAATCTAGGAGATATGGAGTCACATATACATGACGTTCAAGCAGCGCTGGGCTGGGACATGGCCAGCATAGCAGGTTCTGCTACCCTTCCTGACATTGGAAGTGACTGCCTTTGGTGGCTTCTTGGGACCCACCTTGAGTTTCCTGTTCATCTCTGCTAAGCCCAGAGGTGAAGCGACTTCTTGGGAAGGGGCATCATGGCAAGCGATTGACATGGGAGCAGGGTCTAGGTGCCTATCTGAGTGTCATGTGATCTCTTGACTCTCTAGTCGTGGTTACCCTCCAGGACTGACAGTCCTTTTGGCCAGGGACCTCACAGAGGGTGAGGTGCTCGTTGGACACCCATAGAATTTTTTAGTTGCAAATTCCACTTTTGTTTCCGACGTGCTCTGAAAGTTGCCCCAGCTTTACTTCCTCCTCAGGGCCTCTCTTCTCTGCCCTGTTTGTAGCATACCTCTGTCAGAGCCCTTATCACCGGGCATTGAAGTGATCTGAGAACTCCTTGCTGGAAGGGACTGGGTGCTTTATTCATCTCAGTCTCCCTAGAGCCCAGCAGGCAAATGATCTGCTCAGGTGATTCTCTTAGTCCCTGGCGGAGCCTCTGAGCTTCCAAGAAGGCACCGTAGGAGCCCTGGGAAGGAAGAACTGGATTGTGGCACAGTGGAGGGGATCCAGGATTCTCTCTCACAGCCCCTACTTTTCCCTTGCTTATGTACAATACCCAGCTTCTGAGTGAGGCTTCACATGGGGGGGGCATGTAGGGAAGGTCTTCTTACTGTAATGTGCAAGAGCCAGCAGTCTAGCCCCACTCCGGGTTATACGTCTGTCTTATGTTTTCAGGAACTGCAGTTTAATATCTGGATACTGGCCTACTTCCTTCTTCCTCTTCTAGTAATCTTCTGTGTAATCCCACCCCCCTCAACTTTCCCATTAGAAAGGGATCAGACCCTGCGTCTGATGTAGAATGAAATTGTTTGTTCTCCACCCAAGGAAGCTTATGAGTGACAGGCAAGAAGAAGCCATTTCTAAGGAAGAGGAAATGGCTGTGGCCACCCTATTGTCTTAAGTCAAAACCAAAGTGATCAACACTTATTTTATGCCTAAGTGTCTGGAGGAACCAGTGTGTGCAGCATCTCACGGTGAAGATGGGAATCAAAGATGTGAAACCTGAACGCTGGGATTGCAGAGGTGACTCGGTGGCTAAGAACACTAACCACTCTTCCAGAGGACCCGAGTTAGATTCCCAGCACACATGGCCCCTCCCAGCTGTCTCTAACTCTAGTACCAAGGGATCTGATGCCCTCTTCTGGCCTCCTTGGGCCTCAGTCATGCATTTGGTATACAAAGTTAACACACAGACAAAAACACCTATATGCATAAAACAAATAAATAAAAACAAAAAGCCTAAGTGTCTGGGATTCTGTGTTCCTCTTTTTTCAGACTTTATTTGCATGCGTGTATGTATGTACCTATGTGTTTATTTAACGAGCATGGGTGTTTGTACTGCATATATGTCTGTGTGGGGGCATCAGAGTCACTGGAACTTGAGTTACTGTCAGTTGTAAGTTGTCATGCAAGTGCTGAGAATTGAACTCAGGACCTCTGGGAGAGCAACCAGTGCTCTTAACCACTGAGCCATCTCTCCAGCCCCAGATTCTGCATTCTTTTTGTTGTTGTTGTTGTTGTTTTGTTTTGTTTTGTTTTTCTCTCTCTCTCAAGGCAGGGTTTCTCTGTAGCTTTGGATTCTGTTCTGGAACTCACTCTGTACACCAGGCTGGACTTGAACTCACAGAGATCTGCCTGTCTCTGTCTCCCAAGTGCTGGGATTAAAGGTGTGCGCCACCACTGCTCCGCCAGCTTCTGCAGTCTTCAGGCAGGCACAATCACAAAGTTTCAGTGTGGCAGAAGAAACAAAGGTCTGGATCCTGGAATCTGGTGTCCGGGGCCTACATTATAATTCTGTTCTCTGATGGACTATAACCTCTGAGCCTTGGGGCGTTTCGTTAAAGGTACTATATTTTGATTACAAAATAAGAACTGTGAACATCTCTTATAAAATACCAAGACCTAATCAAAGGTGATACTTGATGTCCATGATAAATCTGAACCTCAAGACAGAAAAGGGTGCGGATTGGGGCAAGGAGATGCCATCATTCCTGGCCATCAGGACTTAGGGTTGTATATCTCCCTCTGAAAGAAAGTTGTCCAGTTTTACAGCCCCGGGTGTAATTCCTCTGGGTAAACTGGGCACACTGATAGGAACAAAGCTCCAAGCGTGCGGGGATCAGCTCAGCCTCTTCCAAGGCAGGACCTAATGTTTAGTTACCCTAATACCTATCATCAGACTTAACAAGGAATGAGCAATGGCTAAATTTAACAGGGGGGCTAGCAGCAGCCAGCCGTAGTAGGTATATCTCTGAGGGCCAGCCAAGGCCCTTTCCTGTCTAGAACACACTCATGCCTCGCCCCCTACCAGCTCCTCATGCTGCCATCTTGGGGAAGCCTATGTGAGTAGGATATTGGCCAGGACATGAGGCAACCACTGAGCAGTCTGCAGACAGAACTTTTGAAATGGAATCTAGGTGTGATGGTACACATCTTTAGTCCCAGCTCAGGAGAGGCTGAAGCAGGTAAATCCCTGTGAGTTCAAGACCAATCTGGTCTACACGGTGACAGGCCAAGCATGAACTGTCTCAAAAACAAACATGCTAAGCAGCTATGGCCCAGAGATGAGAAGTAGCCTTCCATAGAAACCACTCTCAGACCAGCTCTATCCCTTTAAACTCCCAGTTCAGAATTCTTTCTGTGATGATATCACCTGCCTCTGCTTCCTCCAAGGCCACAATACCTGTTCTTCCTGCCCCCAACTTCCTATTCCTCCTTTCCTGGCTAAATGCAAAAATTTACACAAGCTTAACATCTGATTGCATCTATAACATAAATTACCAGAAAAACAAAGGACACAGGTCACTTGTATTGACTAATTTTTATGATGTTACTTGCATCGTACGTATGTAACACTGAATATAAGCTTCTAATCATACCCTCTAAGCCTAAAGTAAATGTATAGATTAAACATCATCAAAAGGGCACAACAAATAAGGTTCAAAGTGTCTTTAATGGGCAGAGATGTCAGTTTGGCTGAAAACAGATGGGCATCATAAAGGGGCAGGGCCATTCAAATTCACTTCTGTCACATCCTGCTCATCAGAGAGGCTGCACCCACCGGCCCTAAACCAAGTCGCTGCAAGACCTTGACGTAGTGCAGTCATGTGACCTTTGTGAAACAGGAGCGTCATTTCCAGGTTGTGTCTGCCTGTGTGCTTCAATTCATTTGTTTACGTCCATTCAAGCGCTGCTTCACACTGCCCAACGACCAAATAAGGCCCGAAGCACCTGATCATCCTTTGTCCTACGAAACAAGGGATGTAAAGATTTCCCCCTGCGACTGTTGAGGGTCCCTTAGAAAGCCTCTTCTGGTGGTCGTTGTGGTCTGAGGCTTTGTAGGAAAAAAAAAAATGCAACAAAATCTAAAAACTCTTCCGAGAGAGCAGGTGGGGATTTGTTCCACATCGCCCCCTGGTGGTGAGTCCCTTCACCACGTACATAGGTCTAGAGAGACTAGGATTGAGAAGGGAAAGATAGCTCCTGACAATAGCGACATTTTGGCTGGGCTCAGGGGCCTGGACATCAGGACAGGAATGGGAACCTGGAGAGCTTAGGTCATGACTAAATCTGAGGTTTTTGTTTTTACTTCATGTCCCTTGAGCTTTTCTCTCTAGTGATTACTTCTGGTATCCAAGGTCATTGGAAAAGTCTACACTTGGGCAAGTGTCTTTGACCCTGAGCAGGGGGTCTAGAACCTTCTCTCGTTGTCAATTGGGGCTCCAAAGGCAGAGGCAGCAACTGTGAGATCTGTGGCTTCTTCTGGCTCCCTTCTGGACCCTATGTCCTGGTATCTCCCAACTCTGAGGGCAGATGGACTTTGCAGGGTTTGGGCCAGAAGGCCACCCTGAGGGCCAGGTTTTCCCCAGACCCCATCTTATGGGTGCTGCTGATCTGTACAGCTTTCTCAGGGAACTTCAAGAGGCCGTTCCCAAACACCCAAAGGCCGCAATCGTGGCATCTTCACTATGGTGTTCCTCTCATGAAAGGTCAAGTCCCAACGGTCATGTTTGGAAGCAAATGGGTTATCACTCAAATTCCGGTCCCATCGCTTATTCACCAAGACAAAGTTCTTAATACTCTTGGCCCTGTGACCACACTAGTGGCTCAACACCTCACCCTATGCTGTCACCATCTCCAGGCTGAGCCATCTGAACCTCTCCCCCACACAAGAACACTCTTTGGTTTTCTTTGGTGACTCATTTTTCCACCCGAAAGACTTTCCTGTGCCCCAGGCCGCTGTGCAAACTGTGTGTTTGGGCCTGTTGGGTGTGTGTGAGGCTTGGGCCTGGGATTGTGGTGAAGCCGAATGCTATTCTGGGATGTTCTTTAGCCGCCCAGCTATTTCAGGCCCCAGTAGTCTCTGTGTTCATGTCTCAGCCACAACTTCCAAAACTCATCCTTTTCTACTCCCGACACCCCCAGATCCAAAATAGCACCAGTCTGGAGGTGGTGAGTGGAACTCGTTAGATAGAACAGGTATGTGCACAGGCTCCACCCCCAGTCTGCAGCTGGGCCACAGAGAGCCAAGAAGGAGCTAGGCCTAGAAAGGCAGCTGGACTTACACTCCTGCCTACGAGTTGGAGCAGTAGCAATGTTCAGAGCTGGCCAAAGACAGGGCCAAACTTCTTCCTGTTTGCTGAGTTCTCCGCTGGGTATCTCATGCTGAGATGGCACCCATTCGACCATCTCACAAATATTCCCAAGTGCCTACTATATGCCAAGTGCTGTCTGAGGTCCTGGGGGGTACAACTGTGGCAACAGAGGCAAGAGCAAACAAACAAAACCAACCCCCTTTCTTATAGAGCTCCCCTGTAGCAACAACAGCAAAATCCTATAACAAATTTGTATTAGCCTCTCTACTTCACAGAGCACTTTTCCATTCCCGTTTCCAATAGATCTCTCTGCTGAGTTTCTGCGCTAACCGGATACATCATTAATCTCCTCGTTCTTGTTGAATCCTTCCAATCATCCTCTAGATTCCATGGTATCCAGCCTTTTGAAAGATTCCCTGTCTGTGCACATGAGTCCAAGCGCTTGTGGAAGTCAGTAGAAGGCATTGACTCCCCTGGAGTTGCAGGTGGTTGTGAGCCGCCGGAGACAGAGGCTGTGAAATGAACTCTTAACCATGGAGCCATCTCCTCAGCCCCACAGTGTTCTCTTCTTCATTACCAAAAGGACAGAGATGCCAGGAAAGTGTGTACCCGTGTGAGGTTCACACAGCCAGCATGGCAGGGCAGGGTTCTGACCCCGCAGACCTCTGAGGTTAGAGACCAAGCAGGAGCCTGGCTGTGGTGTGCAGAGCAGTAGGTGGTACCCATTTCAGACATAGGAGCTCATGGACTTGCAAACCGGGATGAAGGCAAGTTCTGCTCAGGAGACCGGTGTGACTCCACAGTGTTCAACTTTGAGTCAGATGCAAAACTCTTGCTTATCCCAGGTGCCTGGAGGACTAGATTCTGCCTCAATACTTTAAGACTCAATGGCACTTCCTGCACCACACGGCAGCCCAAGCTAAGACTAGACGATGACACAGATAATATCACCATTCTTTCTGGCTTTTGTGAGGAAGTTCCTGTCCAACCTGTTCATCTGGTAGCCCCTTCAGGGGTTCCTTTACTTCAACAGAACCCTTCCCAGCTTGGCTTTAAGCGCTGCTTTCTTCCTCTGATAAACTGCATACCCCGAGCAGGGAGCGGCTCCCTCCTCTGCATTCCTTGGGCTTTCCAGCCTTCACATCTGGCACCTTGCTTATCTCATTGTTTGGGAATATCCTTGCTCACATCTGTCTGTGCCACCCCATAACGCCACGTTGCACACACTTGGTACTCAGCTCCGAGGGCGCTGTAAAGGTGGTCCCGGGTGTTCAAAGAATTGATCGCTTCAGCCATGTGCAGTTAGCTTGAAAAGGTTGGGTCACAGCTGCTTTGCAAGAGGGAAAATGCCCTCTTTCCTAAGACTGGTTTATGATCCTAACGTGACCCACAGCACGTGACAAATACTTGTGGCTTCTGGGTGCTGGCACTGAGGACATTTCTGAAGGCTGTGGCTGGCTTTTTCATTCCTTGTGCACGTGAACCAGACACACTGGCGTGAGACGGCTGGAATCTGAAGGCAGATGGGATGTCTGGGTATCTTAACCATGCACTGACCACCATCAAGGAAGCAGGATGCTTTGAGGGAGTCCTAGTAGGGTACCCAGGGAGGTCCCAGCTTCATGGTAGATACTGAAGCACTGTGCCTGTCCATGTCTCTGTAGGTTGACTCCCCTCTCCCCTTGAAGTTGCTGGTATCTGAGGAGACCAAGCATTGGCTGTTGAGTGACTGTCATATGAATGGTCGCTGAAACAAGCTCTTCAGAGGTTCTCTTACCTGCTGCTGTTGATAAAGATCCGGAGGGTCCCCAGCAGCTCTCTGCTGCATCAGCTTTCCTTGTACCCTCCCTTGGCAGAGACCTCACTACCGAAGAGCAGTCATGCTGCCAATACCCACGAATTCCCAACACCAGAGGTTGAGTAATCTTTCCTGAAGTTTTTATTCCCTTCCAACCCAGTAAAGGACTATTTTTTCATAGGTCAGCCCTCATCTAACTGTGGCCTGGGACTAAATAAGACACCAGGATTCTCTGCCTTGTTGTTGTTCGGCATGGGAATTTTAGAAAGCGGGAGCACTTTTAGGCAGGGTAACTATTTCTCAATTGCCAGTTCCTGCCCTTGTCACATGGCAGAGCATGCTAGAAACAGTGCAGTGTTTAGGAGCCTGCCTGTGTTCTGGGTCCGTCTCTAACTAGCTGTGTAAGCCGCCTCCTCCCGGTCTATACAGTCAGCGTTGTTATTGACATCGTCATAAATGGTGCCTATTTCACGGGTTTATTGCGAGGGCAAAAAGAAGGTGTTAGCATATGGAGATGAACATTTTCGGGGCAGCTATAGTCCAGCTTGTATTAGGACCTGAGACTATGGAAGGGAACCAGCAAACGGTTGTCAGACTTACAGCACCTGTAGATGATGCACGGGAGGCACCAACATTGAACACACAGGTAGGAGACACAGTCAGCATAGAAACACATTTCCTGGAAAGTCAGACAGTGGTGGCACTAATCCCAGCACTCAGGGGGGAGGCAGGCAGATCTCTGTGAGTTCCAGACCAGTTTGGTCTACTGGAGCTAGGAGCTAGTTCCAGAACAACCAGGACTATACAAAGAAACCCTGTCTTGGAAAAAAAACAACAACAACAATAAAACACAAAAATTCTCTGGGGGAAAGGGAAATAGTGGGGCAGGCAGGAGAGTCCAGGGTGTCGTTTTTTAAAAGGGTGGGGAGTTGGTGCTGGGCCTGATGGGGCAAGTTTATATTCCCATCTAATCAGGGATTCATTACCTGGGCTACAAAGTAAGTTCAAGGCTAGACTGGGCAATTCAGTAAAACCTTGTCTCAAAATAAAAAGAATAGAAACAGAAGGTTGGATTGGAGCACTTTGTTAACACTTGAAAGGCCCCGGGCTCATCCCTGGCACCATGCACACCCCCTCCCCCACCCCAAAATCAGTTTGGGAGGAAAGGCTAGCTGGATCTTCCCGTATGGGACAGAGAAAGAGGTGACTAGTGAACCTCGTGAGATCCAGGGAGGCGAGCACAGCCCTTGCTATTTAATAAAGTTCTGGCTATCTTCATCTTTACCTGCCCGGTCCCCAAGGGCATTTGAGTTTGTGACCTTGCTACTGGCTTCTGTTGATTACTGTGGCAGGAACCGGTCCTGACAGCAGTGAGGGCGGGAGGAAGACAGAGGGGCACAGGAGGAGCTTAGACTCCACTCTTCCCCAGAATGAGCTCCCTGGGCAGACCATGGCCCTGGCAGGGGCAAGGTCCCTGCCCTCCTCAGCTTCATAGATGCATGAGTGAGTTCTATGTTCTCCTCGGCTTCATGGATGTGTGGGTGAAGACAGTCTTCTCAGGGTCGGAAGGAGCCGAAATACTTGGGAGAGATGTGAAGAAGGACAGAGATAAATCCAACAGGGGTAGCTTTGCTTTGGGGATGCCTGTTTCCAGCTGTGCTGGTGACTCCAGGCCGGGTCCTGGCTCTTTAAAACGGGCGTTTGGTTTCCAGCTCATTAGAAATGGTCTGTTGGTTTAACTGCCTGGCCAGCTCCCTACTCGATGCACATCTAAGCAGATTAGAGACATTTTTGTCAGAGTTGCGATTTTAGCAGGCAACAATTAGTGTGCCCACCAGGAAACCAGTTCCGTATGAAAATAGAGACTTCCCCTGGCAACCTGAAATTCAAGAAAGAGCAGCAGCTTTCTCGGTGGACCAAGTCTGATGTGGAAAACAACGGGTGGGGGTGGCAAGGAGGGGGTGGCAAACGGAAAGGGCTTGTGCTAATCACCAGCACAGGAGAGGTAGGAGGGATCGGGCTGTCGCTGAGCTGCATGCAAAATGAGGACCCCAGTACCCCTTCGTGTGGCTTTTGGGCGGGATTACATGGGATATCCTATGTATAAATGCTTGGTATATGGTGGGTGTCCGCAGTAGTCAGATCCGTCCTTTCTCTCTTGTGGACTACAGATGACAGCTCATGGGAGGAGACCGTTCCCTCTCACTGGATCAGGGTAGAGTTTCTTTCTTGTGGGAGAGGGCTTCTGGGGAGAGGGGGTGGAGAAAAGAAAGCAGCAGGCTATGTGAGGTTCTTGCACAGGGAGGATCTCGGCTGGGTCAGTGCTAAGGACATCTGTTCTGAGCGCTATACGTGTGCACGAGCGTTCTGCCCTCACAGCCTATGTTGGCCTGAATGTAGGTAACAACCAAGCCCAGCAGTGTGTGAAAATCTCAGGAGTGGACAGGAGGAATACCATGAAGGGTCTTCCCACGCCTTCAGAAAGTAGCCCAGTACATACAAGTATAAGGTTCATACATCCCGTGTTGTTATTTGCTTATTTAGGGTGTGTGTGTGTGTGTGTGTGCAGTTGAGAGAGTATGGCACAGCACATGTGTGGAGGTCAGAAAACAACTTGATTGGTTCTCTCCTTCCATCGTGCGAATCTCAGAATGAACAGGTCATCGGGCTTGGTGGGAAGTCCTTACTTTCCCCAGCTATGCCCTCTTGCCACCCCCATCCTGTGCCATCCTGACTGCAAATATCAGAACCTTTCTTCTAGAAGCATAAAGGAAAGCCATATACCTACCAGAGGCCTCAGCCCGGCAGAACAACCAAACCAGGAGGAGGGTGCTGGCATCACTAGAGCGAAAGACGCAAACACTACCTATTGCTTCCTCCCTGTTCATCTCTGCCTGTCTCTCGATGGCAGTCTTCGCCTGCTGAAAACATGACTGATAGGAGCTTCACCCCAGGACAGAATGTGACTTCAGCTTTCTCAATAGCTGGCTAAAATGTTTCTGCAAAGTTCATTGGTTCAGTGTATTGGGGACTATTCCAGGGTCAGTTCGTTGAGGCTGTAGGGTGGGGCGAGCAGAAATCAGGGCACGTCCACCCTGTTTGGTAGGGCTAAGAATGGAACAGTAGATAGTTTTCCGGAGTGTGAGTGGCCACCATAGGGCTTTGTAACTGCCAGCTTTCCCGGGGTGCTACCTGCATGCTTCGATGGTCTTTAGGTCTCTGCATCTCTCTACCCCTGCTCTTTACCTCCTTTCCTCTAATGCATCTTCCACTCCATCTTGGCAGTGTCTCTACAGGTTATCCTGGCAGCATGTGCCTGGGCACATGGTGGATAGTGATGTCAGCAGACAGTTTGGGCCGGCTGGAGCCTGTGCGCTGTGCCTTTCCCATCCCTCTCCTCCTTCTCTGCCACTGGGTCCTCCCGTGTGGAAAAACATTCCCACAAGAGTAGAAACAGGTCCTGGCGCTAGCGATTCTACTCATGGGAAGCATTCTGGAGTGTCTCATGTAATCCATGCGGCTGTGGGATGGGCAGAGTCGGTTTCTCCAGGGCTTCCAAGGTGGCAGCGCACTGACTCCTCAGGACACTGTTGGTTCCCGAGTCAGCTTTGATTTTTCTCTCTCCCAAATGGTGACAGTGACACCTTATTTTCAAAGTGGAGTAAGTGGGCTGGTTCACAACGAATAGGTTTGTTTACGTGCTCTGGATACAAATGCTTGCCGCGGGCATCTTTATGTCACCTCCCTGCATAGTTACGTTCAGCCATAGTCATGAAATATAGCTAATGCTGATGACTATGATGTCAGGGAAGAAGCACGGTGGAAAGGTTTAAAAAGATAGCTCTCCTAATAAAACAAATGAAAATCAAGATGCAAAACAAACAGTACATTATGATAAGTAAAAGAAACAGTTTTTATTATATTGATGTAAAGAGAAAGAAATGCAGACGAGTTCTGGCTTCTTACAGTGATGAATTCAGAGCAAGGCAATGTGTGTTCCCATAGCTGCTGCGTGGTTCTAATTAATCTCATCAGAAGTAATCTTTGTGTATTTATGTTTGATGAACAGCAGACTATATCCGTATGTCTTTGTTCATGGTTGACTGAATAACACATTTTAATGTAGAACTTCCTTTTATGTGAAATAACACACAAACAGGAAAATCTTAATATAAGAATAAATCTAGCAGAGAGTCACAGAAGTTCTATTTTGTAATCCATTGCAAGAGTTATATCAGCATGTCTTTATGCCATAGACATCAATTCTAACAGCTCACAAATGTTGATGTGGTTGGACTTATCTGGTAAAATAAAAGCATCATCATGTACTTTATCATTTTTAGGTGAAACTTCCAGTCTTTGTTCTGCAAAAAGTCAGAGTTAGCACACTAAAGATTATATTACACTTCTTGTGGGATCAAGGGCTCCGTTCTTGGTGATGACGGCCAAGGTACTCTGGTGCAGCCCACTGTACTTCCGACAGCTCTCAAGGATTCTCCCTGCAAAGGAACAACGACAGAGTCCCCGTGGTTCTGCTCCTTTGGTTTTGTAACCACTCTGCCTCAATTGCTTTCTGCAAGTCTCCAGTTCAGATGCAGAAGTTCTGGGCACCCCAGGGCTGCCCACAGAGTGAGCCTGAGTAATCCCAACTGTGAGGAATTTACCCGAAACTGACTTATGTGGCTGAGTCCATGTGTATGGAGGAGTGGCCGCATAATGGGGAGTTCAGGTTAGCTTCCCTGTAGGACCCGCGGACACAGCTTAGGCAGTGACGACGACTGTGTTACTTTGGAGCTTAAATGCATATGATTAAAACTCAACAGGGACACGGTGGCTGCTTACAATGGAGACCAACAATTTTTTTTTTTTTTTTTTTTTTTTTGAGGAGCGCTTTATCCCTGACATTGTTTGCAGCTGCTGGCACATGGGGACAATAAAAAGCCGACTGGCTCCTAGCTGGCTTTATTCTTGTTTTTAAATTCTCTGCAGATTTTCTCGTTGCTTGCACCCCGGGGCAGACTGCGCCCCTTGTTCAGTCATCGGCTCCCCACTCATCCAGATCCGCTGTGACCTGGGTCAGCGGGGGTGATACCCACGAGTGCATGTAAGATAAAGACCGTGGTGCCCATCCTGGTTTTGTGGGCTGTCCTTAGGAAAGGGGCACTGTTGTCTCAGGCAACTGTGTGTGGGTGCTATTACAGCCTTCTTTTTAGCTGATGATCTTACACACACACACATTATCTCTCTTCCTCTCTCTCTCTCTCTCTCTCCACCCCCCTACTCTTCTACTTGTGTTCTGACATGTCCACATATAACCACAAATGCAATGGGCTGTAATTCAAGTCACATCAGCTACCGAAATGCCACCAAGCCATTGCCCTGGGTCCAGCAAACTGAGTGAATCCCATTCCTTCAGTAGTGTCCATTGAGAAGCCATCTGAGAACCATCAGACTATGGGTTATTAGGTAAATGGAGCTGCAACAATACACTCCATCCTCACAGTCTGTGCCAACACAATGTGTCTCTCTTAGTAATAGTCCTTTGCCGGCCTGTGTGTGTAAGTTTCTTCTTTGTGCCAGTTCTGCCTGATCCACTCCAGGCTGTCTTAAGTTCAAACACTGGCCATCCAGTGGGTGTAGCTGAGCAGGGTAGTCTGGAGGGTTAGACTGCTGTTTCTTGTGGTTGGTGAGAGAAAGATGCAATAGAGAGAATTGTGGGGGTGGCACATTGCTTAGGTTCTTTGGTTCCTTTGCTCCCTTCCCTACATCCCAGTGTCCCTGCCCGGGACTCTACTCTTTCCTGATGGCGCAGAATCCACACATGATGCTGAGTGAGACATGGAAGTGGGCGTCTGATTTGGCAGCTTGGGGCACTCATTTCAGGATTAGACCTGTAGTGATCTCGGATTAAGATAGTTTGATCGCGGTGAGACCCTGACTTCGATGTTCTGCCCACTGTCTGGGACAGTTGCTGTTCTCACTTTCAGTTAACCTGACACACTGGCACGAGACCATTTCACACCAGCTCAGCTTTCCTCAGTTCAGTTAATCTGCTTTCTGTGGTACTCAGGGGCCCCCAAAACCTTGCCACCAGTGTGTACACGACATCTGTCACTTTTTACCAAAGATTGTGATTATATATCTCCAAATATAGGGAAGAGTTTAGGGCCTTCATGGCTACTTCCAGAGAACGTTTTCCTTGGTGCCTGAAATGGTTCCCACACTTAACAAAACCAGTTTATAAATATCTTAATTTCCTTTGCGATCCAAAGCATCAAACACTGAGTACAGCTGATTTGGGCAAAATAATCAGGAGAGAAGGGCATTTGTTGAAAGGAGACTTGGGTGTCTATAGAGGGACAAGAGTTGGGTAAACAACCAAACAATGGGAAGGACAGAAATCAAGGCCTCATTGAAGGCCTTAGGAGCAGGGACTTCTGGTCCTGCATCAATAGTGTGGGAACTGTCTGCAGTGAGGACCAGGTGGTGTTGCTTAGAGGAGAATTGGAAATTGGCCCTGATGTACTGAGAAGTAGAGGAAGGGGCTGGGCAGAGGTTCCTCGGTAGGCATCCCTGTGTCAGGGATGACTCGGGACTGGCAGCCTCTGTGACATGTACAGTTCAGGCTTGGGGAAGAGGCTGTGACTTTGTCCTTCATTGCCATTAACCTCTGCTTTCCCCATCGTCTGTGCACACTGCGGCTCACTTCAGCGTCAGCTGGCTGATGAAAATGCATCATTAGCTAGAAACAAGAGAATATAGAAGAGGTTCAGGACTAAGTCAGTCTCTGGTTAGGAAGATAATGGTGACTTGAGAAAGGAAAAAGGAAAACACGGAGTTCATCCCATGGCCGGAGGGAGAGGTGAAAGAAGGGGGAGGTCCCTAGTATCATTCTGTCTGATGCATTGGTTCTAAGGCTCAGCAGTCAATCCAACCTCTCTCAAAACAAACAGAACATGCTGCCATCCAAAGGATGAAATGAAAGACATGTAGGAAAGACACGGACCTGGTAGGAGGTCCTTCTGGCTGTGTGTTGCTTTCATTGGTTAATGAATAAAGAAACAGGCTTGGCCCGATAGGGCAAAACTTAGGTAGGTGGAGAAGACAGAATTGAATTCTGGGAGGAAGAAAGCAGAGTGAGGGAGACACCATGGAGCCGCCAGAATTAGATACGCAGAATCTTTGCTGGTAAACCACTGCCACATGGCGATACATAGATTAATAGAAATGGGCTAAATCAAGGTGTAAGAGTTAGCCAATAAGAGGCTAGAGCTAATAGGCCAAGCAGTGATTTAATGAACACAATTTCTGTGTGTGGTTATTTTGGGGCTAAGCTAGCAGGGCAGCTGGGACGAACAGGTAGGCTGCCCCTTGCCATATGGACCTAAATGTTCAAGGCTCTAGAACTATCTTTTAGGCTGTGAACTAAGGGCTGACAAAGACTATCATTGTCAGGTAGATGATTACAGAAATGAGTAATAGTTATTGCACAGCCAGTTTGGGGTGGGAGAGATGTCTCAATGGTTAAGAGAGCTTCCTTCTCTTGCATAGGACCCGAGTACAGTTCTAAGCTCCCAGGTCTGGTGGCTCACAAGTGTCTAAAATATGAGCTCCAGGAATTTGATAGTTTATGTCTCTGCCTTTTGGCACCTGCATTCAGACCCATATATCACCTCCCACCCATATTTATCTTTTTATGTGTACACACACACACACACACACACACAGCCCTGGGGCTGGAAAAATGATTCAGTGATTAAAGGCGCTAGCTGCTTTTCTAGAGGAACCATATTCTGTCCCCAGCTCCCAGCACCACTAACAACCAGCTATAGCTCCAGTTTCAGGGGGATTTAATGTCCTCTTCTGGCCTCTTTGGGCACTGCAGGCTTGGTGTGCACAGACATACATAAAGGCAGAACACCCATACATGTAAAATGAAAACAAACACGTTCAAACAAGCTAGCAAGAACAGCCAGCTTAGGGGCTAGGTGAATTGCACATCGCTGGGGAAAAACCAAAAAACCACGGGGTAGTAGAATGAGAGCAACACATGCAGATTTCCCCTGGGGTCTTTAAATGCACGTCAGATGCAGTCTTAGCAGTTAAAGTGTGGCTCAAGGCCTGTGGACCTTAGTGGAAGCCTTCTGCAGCTGTGCAGGGAGGTGCAGACACAGGTGTGAAAACATCTGCCCCTAGAGGGAGGACCATGTGCTAAAGGGCCACCAGTCTGTGTCACTACTGGTTTGTAGGAGACAGGACCGGGTGTATGATGTTCTGACCTTGGAGGGATATTGGGACTATAGCCCCTCCTGTTTCTTTCTCTTCCTGGCTACCGTCATTGTTCCACGCATGTCCTCCTCACTATGCTGTACTTACTGTCTTACCACAAGCCCAGGACAAACAGCAAATGGGGACGGCTGAGCCTTTGAAACTGTGCACTAAGATAAACGTCCTTTTCGGTGGATTGCCTCGGGCATTTTATCATGGCACTGAAACGCTAGCACATGTCTATATTCATGTTACATATGTATAGTTACACACATTTACATACAGCTGAAATTGATACTTACACATCTGTACGGTTGGAAATATAGTTTTTTTTTTTAAAAAAACAGGAATCTCCTTCCTAAGGTAGGATATAATTAGGTAACAAACATCATCTTGTGAGAGATTTGGTTATCACATACCAATTTCAGAAAATTATTTTAGAATATAAATCCTGAGATTTCAAGGTTTAGGAGCCTGAAGAGATGGCTCAGCGGTTAAGAGCACTGGCTGCTCTTCCAGAGGCTCAGGGTTCAATTCCCAGCACCCACATGGCATCTCACAACTATCTATAACTCTAGTTCCAGAGGACCTGACATCCTCACACAGACATACACACTGGCAAAACAACAGTGCACATAAATAAATATTAACAAACAAACAAAACAAAACTCAGAAGAATCTAATGCTGCTTCCAAAGAGGAACCAAAGGGGTAGTGGGGAGATGTTCCAGAGATAAGGCAAACAGAAGCAGAGAAATCAGGAAGTAGTCACACTAGAGTGGTAAAGTTGGGGTTGACAGGCCACTTGGCAGCTGCTGGAACAGCTGTGCTGGTAGCTGACAGCTGGCTAATAGAACACCAGTCCTGATTGGCTGGTCAGCCGGATGGGTCCCCCTACCTGCTACCTGCTCCTTCCTGGAGAGGCAGCCCTGAGGATCCACAGGCTGTGTTTCTTTTCAGGCCAGTGTTCCCTGGGATGATATCAGAACATTCTCTGGATTGCTAAAAAGGACAAGCCCTGGACAGTCCTAGTCTTTTGCTGAGTGATCACTGGAGAACATCTCTGCCATTCCAGGCCCAAAACAGAGTTCCTCCTGAGGCTGCTCAGTACTTGGCACTGGGGCCAGTCCTGGTTGTCCACAAAGGGAGTCGAAGCCCCAGAGAAAGGTCTGGAGACTGTTCTCCACGTATTTCCTTCTAGGGAGTCACAGGCTAGGAAGACCTCCAGTTAAATGGCTACCTAAAGCCAGGGGCTTCTCCCCAAGCTTCCAGGAGAGCAGAACCCCCACTCCCCTCCGCACCCACTTTTCTATCCTAGTGTCCCCTCAAACAGGGGGAAGCATGGATGCTCAAACTAGAGAATGTGAGGTACTGCCTCGAATCTCTGCAGAAAGAGCAGGAATCTACGCAGTGTGGCTCAGCCATCACACACTAAGTAGGGAGTTCTGAGAGTGTTAGCTTTCCTAATGGGAGCCTTTTTAAAAAAACAAACTGAGGCCTAAAGCTACTCAATATGATCCCATTAGTTTAGCAAATGGATGATATAGGTAAAAAAAAAACTCTTTCCCCACATAAATAAGAAACTACTTTAAAGCAAGCCTTTGCATCATTATAAGCAAATTACGTGTGATTTCATCTAGTTAGTGATGGCAGACCTTCAAAATGAGTTCATTTCTTCAAGCATTCATTCATTAAAAAATATAATGAACGTTTGCTGTGTGGAAGGCCGCTAGGCAGGTGGGGGTGCCGATAGAAATTAGGAGGGAATGAATGTTTGTTCTGCCGCATGGCATGTTGGGCGCTTTTCCAGTCTTTGCATTAAGTATTCCTAAGCACCTTGGACAGCATGGCAGAGACTGGTGCTTGTCCACCTATGTCCATTCTCTCCCTCAACATTGTGAGCTTTGCATTTTAGCCGTGTGTCTTCCAGAAGAGGTAGTATGTAGGGTAAAGGGCACTACAAAGGGGCAGAAGAGCAGGAACAAGGGACAAGGAACAGAAAGACATGAGGTGTCACGCTCTGGCATGGCTGCTCTGCCATCATAACAGGAGGGTGACAACGGTAGTCTGCTGGCCTCAGGTCAGGGTCTGTCTAGAGCGGCAGGTCAAAGAACTGTCTTACCAAGCATGCTGCTACTCCAGGCATGAATGGGAAGCGAGTCTGTCCATAATGAGGAAAACAAAGTAGAAGAGGACAGACAGGAAACCAGAAGACCAGCTAGGAGGCTAAGCAGGGAAGCTGTGGCAGCAGGAGAGAAGGGGCGGGTCAGGCATTCCAGAGAGAAGCTGTGAGGGCAGGACCTGACAGCACTTGGCAGCCTGCTGGGAGTGGGAGGCAGGGAGACAGAGGAGCCCAGGACAACTTGGCAGTTCATTTCATCTCGCTGTGAGGGAGGAACATTGCTTGAAGATCCTCTCACCAGCTTTTCTCCCAGTCAACACCTCAGACAAGGAGTTCTGTATGCTGGGAAGAGTTCCCTTCTAAGGACTAGTGAGAGGCAGGATCAGAGTACATTCTGTTTCTCTGAGGATGATTTGCTGGTGGAGAATTAAGGTCACACCCGGCGGACACCTTTGCAGACCAGAATCCATGCTTATCTAGGAGCTGACTGGTTGAGAAGGAAATGGGCCATGCTTTGTATTTAAACTGTCAGCTAACTCACCCTTCCTTCCTTCCTTCCTTCCTTCCTTCCTTCCTTCCTTTCTTCTTTCCTACATGCTGAGTCACAACCATCTGTGATTCCAGTTCCAGGGACCTTCTTCTGTTCTCCTTGGGCACACACACGGTGCACATACATGTATGCAGTACGCACATAGCCATAAAGTAAAATAAAACAGCACATAAAATAAAAACTGTTTGGAAATCCTTCATAAAACCTATCACTGTGTTTGCTATTTAAGCTAGGGCTCAGTGGGTAAAGGCACCTGCTGCCAATTCTTAAAACCCAAGTTCAATCCCCCAGAACCACACACTGGAAGGAGAGAACTGCCTTCTACAAGTTGTCCTCTGACCTCCATCTGGGCACCACGACACCACCCACATATACACAAAAAAATAAAATGAGAGTTAAGAACTAAGAAGAAGTGTGAGCCCATTCCTGCCACTTTTGTGCTCTAAGCCTACCTTCCTTTTACGGCACACTTGGAATGAAACTCCAGTTCCAGGCTCTGACCCACAAGGCCATTCAGGATTTGCTTCCTGCGGACCTTACTGCTTCCTCTTACTTTACCAGACAGGCCTCTGCATGACTTTGAACTTGACGCCTGATCCCACCTGGGGACCTTTCAGACCCACGGTTGGAGAACCTGTGTGGATCCTCCTTGTTCTAAGCCTTCATGAGCCACACTCCCGCGCTCACTATAGTCTCTGTTCCTAGGTCACATCCTGTTAGCCGGCTTTGTGACCATAGAGAGATATCTCTCACCCTTACTGGCTGCCATACAGCCTACCAGAACCACATCGGCCCACAGTTTTGCTGCAGGCCTCTTGGTGACAGGACCTTTGGGTGGTCCTGGATGTGTGGGAAAAGGGCTTGAATGGCCAGGATTTAGGAAGACAAGGAAAGTGGAGGATGGCTTGGGAGAGTAGCTGTTTCCTACCAGCAGGGCAGACTTCCAGTCTTTAAAGCATTCTGGCAGCATCATGCAAACCACTGGGCCCTTGAGCTATGCTAAGCAGAAGCAGGCACCCAAGAAACACTTGCGTGGTTCAGTAAAGAAGGAAAAGTGGATAGCAAGAGCAATGTTTCTGGAAGCCCACACAGGTAGTGAGAGGCGTAAGGAAGAAAGGTGAAGATGTTTCTGGTTGTTGGGATTTGATATCAAAAGCTGCGGTGTGCTGGGAGCATGTGCCACCCGTCAGGGCTCACTTCTTCTTTACATGTGTTTGTGAGCATGTTGATAGGTGTTTAGGTGCTTGTCCGTGTGACTGCGTGTGCATGTCTCTGCATGTGCAGGCCAGAGGTGAACATGGGGTGTCATTCCTGAGGTGACATCCACCTAGTTTTTGTGACACAGAGTCACTTCTTGGCCTGGTGCTTGCCAAATAAGGTAAACTGGCTGGCCAGTAAGACTCAGGAATCCTTCTGTCTTAGCTTTCCCGGGGCTAGGATTGCAAGGTCCGGCTCTTTCCACAGGTTCTAGGCATCAAAGTCAGATCCTGCGTTGGCATGCAGCTACTTTACTGACTGAGATGTCTTCCAGCTCCTAGTTCCTCTTATACATTTCAGGAAGTGGGAAGGTCTGCTCCTGCTTTGTTCTCCGACTCCATCCCAACAAGCCTCATACCACCACGATAGCTGTTTCCACGGTCCGTGTGCAGAAGCGCATGCGTGGTGAATGCTCTGCTGTCTTGAAGTTCCCCTTTAAGGCGTGGACTTATTTACTCTGTGTGGTGCTGGCTGTGCCTGTGCATTTAGCGCGCCACACATGTGGAGGTCCGAGGACAACTTTGTAGACTCAGTTCTCTCTTTCCACCCAGGGAACAAACTTGGGTCATTAGGTGACTTTATCCACCGATTTTACCAGCTCTCTCTTGAAATTCTTAACAGTTCTTGAAGATGAGACCTGCCCCTACTTACACTGTAGCTGGACCTGAGGGTACCGTTGCATAAAACAAGAAAACGGTCTTCCCCAGTGCCAGGGAGTCGCAAAGTGGGATCCAGTGCACAGCCTTAGCTCCTTCAGTGGCCACGCAGGCTTGTGAGAAGTTAGAATATCTTCTCTTCTGTATCTCAGAGAGGGTCCTCATTTTACTCCCCTGAAACAGAAAGGAAGGAGGAGGATTTATCACCCGCCAGTGATGCTGGATCCCAGCTGAGACCTGGGTGGATAGAATGCATAGAGCCGAGGAGAATAGTCTGCGTGCAAGTCCACATAAGCCTCTGGGTTTGCTTTTGCTTCTTCCCATGCGTGTTGGTAAGTTACTCATTGGCTACAGGCATCCTGAATCCCCAGAGCTCCAGGTTTTGTCCTCTAGGCCCTGAACCAGCATACGATTGAGAGGAATGGCCATGTTTCCTAGGGCTGAGGGACCCCCCAGACCCCCAAAGCTCTTGTGTTTTCTCTAAAACCATTGATCCCCAGGGTGGGTCCCTTTTTCAATTTTCTCAGCATACTTGACACCATGTAATTTCCCACTCAACAGCTGTTTCTGAGGCTCTGCTGTGTGGCAAGTGCCACCGGCCTGGGAGGACCGCTGAGAGGAAGCACAGGTCTGCATTCTGAACCGTGCCTCCTGCTCTCCTCCTCAATCTTGGGCTCAGCAGGCTACCACGGCTGGCACTATGACCTAAGTCTACTCCCCATCTCGTGTCCCTCAGCTGAGCGGATAGCATCACTGTTCAGAGAGGCCATAGAGAACAGTGGAGAACTCTAGACAGGCAGACCATGTGGATCCCAGCCAAAGCCTTTGCATGAGTGTGTTGCTTTGTGCCTCAGTTTTCTCACAGGGTTTCCAGGACTGGACGAGCTCTTGTTTACTGGATGGCATGTGTTAGCTGTTATTACCACATGACTACCCAGGTACTATCCAGAGAATCAGGCTTCATCTGACCCTTCCTACCCTCCCAGTTCCCATCAAGTCTTAGCATATGACTTTCTGGAGGGTTGAGGAATCTATTCGATGTTAGGCTGATGGAGGAAGGTCATTGGCTAATAAAGGAACTGCCCTGGCCCATTTTATTGGTTAGAGGATAGGTGGGAGGAGTAAACAGAACAGAACGCTGGGAGGAAGAGGAAGTGAGCTCAGAGACTCCACAGCTCTCTCGGGAGCAGACGCCTCAGAGAGAGACGCCATGCCCCGCTCCCGGGATGAAGCTCCGACCCAGGATGGACTAGGCTAGAATCTCCCTGGTAAGCGCACCTTGGGGTGCTACACACAGATGATTATAAATGGGCTAAATTAATATGTGAGAATTAGCCTAGAAGAGAATGGGCCAGGCAGTGTTTAAATGAATACAGTTTGTGTGTTGTTATTTCGGGGCATAAACTAGCTGAGCAGGCAGCCGGGGTGCTGGGGACGCAGCCCCGCCGCTCTTATTACTTCACTAGGCCTCTTCTGCACAGAGGCTCTAGACCAAGCCACGGTCACCCACTTGGTGGATTGTACAATCGTCTTTCATTTGCCCTTTCCACATTTGTTCCAGTCTGTTCTGTTTTCCACACCATAGCTCAGCAGGACTTTCCCCACAACCTGATGTTATCAGGCCTCCATGCCTATAAGACACTTACTCCCCAATGCCTGCTTACCCCCACACTCCCTACTCCACTGGCATTCTGAACCCCTGGTCACAGGGACTTGTCTTGTGTAGCACTGCCACCATGCTGTATCCTCAGCTTCTTGACACTACCGAGAAACTTTGCTGTGAAAAAGCTGTATGCTTTTGGGCTGCTCCAAAAGAAGCACAGGCTACCCCTTTTCCCATAAGCCTCTGTAGGCCTTGTGGGTTTATGGTCAACCCCTTCTCGGCTTCACAAGCTCCACTCTTTTTGTAGGAGACCACTTTTTCATTCCGGGCCACCAAGACCACAGATAACCACACAGAAACTGTATTAATTAAAACACTGCTTGGTTTATTAGCTCTAACTTCTTATTGGCTAGCTCCTACATCTCAATTTAACCCATTTCTATTAATCTATGTATTGCCATATGGCTGTGGCTTACTGGGTAAAATTCTGTCTGGAGTCTGTCTCTTGCGGGCTATATGGCTTCTCCTGACTCCGCCTTCTTTCTCCCAGCATTCAGTTTAGTTTTCCCGGCCTAGCTCTGTTCTGTCCTGCTATAGGCCTAATCAGTGGTAATCACAGCCTACAGAGGGGAATCCCACATTACACTCTTTTATCATTTCCCTGACCAAGGGCCTTCTGCTACTCTCCCATTATGAGCTCTCTTAATACCGGATATTGCTCCCGTGCAGTACTTACTACATGGTAATCGAAACGAGTACCTAGCAGTATAGCTATAATTTTGCTTTTGCTTGTATGATTCTTTGTGTGTGTGCATCCATATGTAGTATATGTGTGCTGATGTTTGTGTATGTGTATACACATGTACATATAAGTGCATATACACATATGTGTTTGTATCTGTGGAAACAAGAGATTGACCTTGTGTGTCCTTCCTTGTCGTTTGCTACCTTGTTTTTTCAGACAGGGTCTCTTACTGAACTCAATGCTCATTAATTGGCTGGACCGGCTGGCCAGAAGACTCTAGGAAGAACCCCCCGTGTCAGCACTTCCTGCCCTCTCCCCTCCATGCCAAGCTTATAGATGCTCTTTTATACCTGGCTTTTCATGTGGTTTCTGTGGCTTCACACTTAGGTCATCAGGATTGCACAGCAGACCCTTTACCCAGCAGCCATCTCCCGGCTCCCTGCATGTGCCATCCTTTGGCTAACACCTGTCTAAGATAACAGACCGTAAGCCCCACAAGGAGAGGAACAGGCTTAGCTTTTCAGCATCACTGTATCACAATAGATCTAGAATAGAATAGAACTAGCTGGCCTCAGATCAGACACACAGTGGGCAATCAGTGTTTGCTGAACTAATAGATGCTCGAAGATATGGCCCCGGCTGTCACACTCCCTACTGGAAGAAGTGGCCAACTAAATGTGCAAAGTCAACACAAGATACAGTTGTGCAATAACCACCGAGCAGGAGCACACAGACAAGCCAGCTGTTTGGGGAGATCAGGGTGGTTCCTGGAAAACGTGTATGTCAGTTCCTGTCAGGCAGTCAGTCCGAAAGGAACAGAAGAGTTAGGTGACTAGAGCAGAGGAGAAGCCACTTGGGAGAGGGGAGGATTTCAAGTGAAAAGGTCAGCTTGGTTAATGACTCAGAAATAAAGGCTATGTGGTCCTCAAACCGCCTCTCTGCTCTCCTGCCCGCTTTCCAGTTCCCATGTGCTCCAGGCTCAGGCCTTGCTTAGGTGATCAGAGTCAAAGGGAACAAGGGGTGGAGTCAGGGATAGAAACTCTGCTGGCCTATGAAGGTGGGGGGCAACCATTCTAGTTGTCTGGCATTGACCTGGCGTTAGCACTGAAGGTCCTGTGACACTGAGAACCCTCTGGGGCCTGGGGGAGCTGGCTATTCTCTTTGTCAGGCCACCCAGAGGGAGGGAGCGCCAGAGCATTCGAGCTTCTTGGCTTGAGCTCTGGATGAAGCAGAGAGCTAGAGCCCCTGGACTTGAATCGTAGCTGCATCCCTCAGCAGCCTGGTGTCCTTGGCAAGCTGTGTCTCCAGCTTCCTGAAATGGGCATTTTCTTATTTTCTGTATCCTTGACGCTAAGGCATTTGGGGACTTGAAGGCATTGTCTTTCCTAAATTCAACACGTGCCTGTTTTCAAAGCCTGCCTTTTGTATGCAAACCAACGAATCTAAGAGCCACTCTACCTCCCCCCTCCTTTACCAAACTCCTGCACCAAGCCAGCACGTAGGAACCAGCGGCCAGCCAGGACTTAGCGCTGGAACACAGACCCCTTTATTTACAGTCTACAGCTGCTGAAACGATGCAAACCACCCAGTCTAAACTTCCTCAGCACACCAGGCCTGGCTTACCTAGGTCTTCTGAAAACCCAACAAGGGCTCTGGGCCTTGCTTTATTCTTCGCACTTTCTGCCTCCAGGGCCAACACCGTCCCATGTGTCCTGTTTCTAGAGATCTGAGTTTAAACTTCTTCCCTGACGATTGTTTATACATCTTACTATGCCTAATGAAAACCCTTCCAGGTAGATCTTTGCATATTTGCTTTTCTCCTCAAGCCTCCCTGTTTCACGTGGGGGCCAGAAGCTCCTTGTGAGATAATGTCTAGGAAAGAGACTCATTAGCTTTGAAGTACATTTTTATTATCATTCTTTCCAGGCCGTTTAGTCTGAAAATATTGGAAATCCCTAAGGAGCCCTCCGGAGGATGCAGGGAGGCCCTTCTTGAGACGCTGCCGGGGGTCACTGGCTGCAGCTTTCCTGTGAGGGCTCTGCCTGCCAGGCAGCAGCAGCTGAGGCACATTCGGACAGCAGCCTCCTGGGCTCCTGGGCCTGCTGTCTTGGCTCCTTGCACCTCCTTTCCCTTTCACAGAGGGGGGACAAACACACGTTGGGACTTCAGAGGAATGAAAACACTCCATAAAAACGTGTGTCTGAGCGAGAGCGCTTCTCATTCCTGGTGTAAGCATGCCCACCACAGAGCAGGGCTTCCTCCAAGAAAAACACGTGCAAACTGTTAAAGCCAGAGGCAAGCGCACTGGGCGGGGCACTCTCCCTCCTCGTAAAATCAGGAGACTGCGCCTTCCCTTTTCAGTTCCCTTCCTGGAAACAACCACTTCTCCAGCCCTGGGCTGTTTACTCTGCTTTACCCAGTAGGGTGGTTCACTTCCACACAGCCAGCTGTGTGTGACCTATGACTCCCTTGCAGGCCCTCAGGCTTGGAGGTAAGAATCCCAGACTGACTAGGGGTACTTATGTGGTTCTGTGGCTTCAGGGAGCACTAAGTGGGCGTGACAGCAGCTGGCCAAGTCTTGAGATGGTGTTGCCAGATTAAACACAGGTTGCCCAAATAGTACACGGGATATACTTACACCAAAAAAAAAAAAAAAAGCGCATGTTTATCTGAAATTCAATTTTAACTGGACATCCGGCATTTTTTATTTGCTAAGTCTGGTAACCTACCTCAACTGCCCATTTCTGACATTTCTGAATCTATTTTTTTTAAATTTCCCGAGTGGAACAGGCTCATTCCCTCCATTTCCAGAGAAGACTAACAGGCCTTGTCTTCTTTCTCCTGCTGCAAAGATCAATAGCTTCCTAAGCATGTCAGGTGGACTCTGGGAATGTCCTGTTTCTAGGTCTTTAACTAATTGGACTTAACGAGCAGATACCGGATGTGGAATTGAAAAGCGATTCATCTGAGTCTTGCAAGGTCTTGAAAAGCACTTGTAGGCACAGAAGCTGTGTGTGGGTGATCTTTGGGAGGGGCTCTGCCTAGCCAACTTATGTTCTAGAGCTTGCTGTCGTGCTACTGGGGGCAGGGTGTTAGGTCCCATCCCCTTTCCTTCTTTTGGCACTGGGGTCTTTGCTACTGTGTAGCCTGGTGCATCTATTTGTATCTAGAAATTTCTAAAGACTGGAGGGTGGTGGTGGTGGAGGGAGATGTTGGCAACTTCTGTCTCTTTTCCTGGACTAGAAGGCTTTTGTGGTGAACTAGGTGGGCTAGGCTGGAAGTAGAGAAGGCAATGGGGGAACCTCAGGAGGAAACACTCCGCAGAAGGAAGAGGCGAGAAGACGCAGAGCTCAGGAAGAGGTGCCTCTCCCAGACAGCGCCACCAGAGAATCATTTTGACTGTGGTCTAACTGTGCAAAGGGCTCTGTTCACTATGAGTTGTGCATCCGGACCACGCAGTTCTTCTAGGCATCCTTGGGATGGGCAGTCTTCTCTTATTACTCGAGGAGCCTCAATACAGGGTAGACAAACGGCACGATAGGTGTAGGCGTGTGTGGCAGGTCAGCTGGAGTGGTGACATCAGTCTGTACACCAAGACCTTGGCACACTCTTAGCGATGCCTGCAAGTGGGAAGCAGTTGAGGTGGAGATGGGGTAGGTTGATGCTCAGTGGTCAGGAGGTCGACCACTTTCCAGATGTCTGACCTCCTTGCCTTGGTTCAGGAGAGCAAAGAGAAGGACTGAACGAGGTGGAGATGAGGTTTATAAATAGGGTGCATGTGTGTAAGAGTTAGTGAATATAGTAGCACGTAGGTATGTGCACTTGTATACGTGTTTGTGTAAGTTTTCGGAACACTTGGAGATGACATCCCTATTTATTTGTTTATTTATTTATTTATTTACTTAGTTAGTTTTTCGAGACAGGGTTTCTCTGTAGCGTTAAAGCCTGTCCTGGAACTCCCTTTGTAGACCAGGCTGGCCTTGAACTCACAGAGATCTACCTGTCTCTGCCTCCCAAGTGCTGGGATTAAATGCATGCACTGCCACTGCCTGGCTGGAGATGACATCCTTAACAGATGTTGGAACCCTGAATTGGTAGGTAGGGCGCTCAGGCTCAGTCTCATTTAGTTATTCTATTTGATTAGAGTCGAAGTTTTGAGATACCTGTGTGGCAGGAACTCTCCAGTTGAATTCAAGCTGGTACCAGGTTGGACCTCGTATAATTAAACTTCTTTTAACACCAGATTAAACTTCCCAGTTGGAATGTTTTGTTCGACTTCACCAGTTCCCATCTGTCATGAATGTAAAGAAGCCGGAAATGGGAGTGGTGTCAGGAACAGACTTGGAAAGATAGTGTTTTCTCTGGGTGGGTGTAGCTTTAGTTAATCTGAGACAGAGGAAAGCAGGTTGGGGTTCAGTCCGGCCGCCTCCTCAAAGGTTACCTCAACATAACCTTACAATTGTTTATTTGTCTGCTTGTTTATTGATATGTTTATCTGTTTGTTTGGTTTTGGTTTTTTGAGACGGGGGTCTCCCTATGTAGCTCTGGCGAGGCTGGCCTTGAACTCAGAGATCTAGGATTAAGGTGTGCACCACCGCGTCTGGCACGACCTTACAGTAAATAAAGGAGTTCTAGAGCATGGCTGCCGCTGGCCTATCACGGGGCTGTATTAGTGACAGCATTAGTAAACACTCAGAGTGTGCACAGCAGGAATCCAAGGGCATTAAACACGCACCACTGGGAGTCTCACCTCTCCAAGACGGAGATAGTGGAGCTAGGTTTGTTGACTATCATCCAGCTGTCCTGGCAGACATGGAAAGATCACAGCCCCTGAGTGTGACTGATGGGTCAAAGGTCAAAAACAAGCTGTGAACGGTCAGGGAGGAAATTCCACTGAAGAAGAGAGCAAAGAAGAGACATAGAGGAACGCAGAGCCGCACAGGAGGCTGGGAACCATCACTGCTCTGCACTCTGCGTTAGGAGAGGAGAGGCCACAGGCATCACCAGCCTTGAGCTGTAATTCACAGCAATTCATAGGAAGGAGAATATTAACACCATTTTTAAAATTTCCAATATCTCTCGGACCTAAAGTTCAACAGAAGCAGGACTATTGGTGAAACTAAGAGAGATCTTCTTCAGTGTCGGAAGAGGAACCTATTCCAGGTCCCATGGTACGTCAGCCAGAACGGAAATCCCAACCTCACGGTTCTAGAACCCAAGCTCTCAGATCAACGCACTTGTTGCCTCCACAAGAGCTACATTCCTTCAGTAATGTAGCAGGATACAAGATTAACTTAAAAAAAAATCAGTAGCCTCTTTTACAGAGATGCTAAAAGGGCTGAGAGAGAAATCAGAGAAACATCACCCTTCGCTGGTGTCCTTGTTGAGAGCTGAGTGAACATGGGAGTGACCAATGATCAAAAGCAGGAGCTCAGGCATTTCTGAAGAGATAAGACCATGGCTTGGACCCGTGGCTTCTGTTCTCATAAGGGGTTGCTTATGGATGGAGTGGTTATGCCTCAGGATTGTGTCAGCAATAACCATTTCATACTCCCAATAACTTCTAAACGTACCCACTCACGGGGCTGGAGAGGTGGTCTAGGCGTTAAGGGTGTGTACAGCTTTTGCAGAGGACAGAGGTTCAGTTCCCAGCACCTGCACCAAGCATCACGGTGACTCACGGTCACCTGTGACTCAAGCTCCAGGGGATTCAGTGCCCTCTTCTGGACTCAGAGGTGGCATGTGCTCACACGTGCACACTAGCCATGCCCTCATATAGACACAATTAAAAATAATATAAATATTTTAAAAATAGATTAATTAAGATAGACCACATGTATCCTTTCCCTTTGTCCTGAAAACCCAAGAATTTGGTTGCAATCAGTGTGATCTGAGTGGAATTTCTTTCTTAGTCATGGGATTTCCACAGAAGCTCTCCTCCCTCCCTCTCTTCCTTCCTCCCTCCTTCCCTCCCTCTTTCTCTCTCCCTCTTGTGTGTGTGTCCCTCTTTCCCTCCCTTTGTCTCACAATCTCTCTCTCCCTCCTCCCTCTCTTGTGTGTGTGCTCTCTCCTTCCCTTTCTCTCAAATCTCCCTCCCTCCCTCCCTCCCTCCCTCCCTCCCTCCCTCCCTCCCTCTCTGATGTAGATGAACGCAAACCCTGACCTCAGAACTGGTCTGCTCTAACTGTCGGAGAAAGAGAATGCTACTCTAAGTGTAAAGCTGCTTATAAAATTCTTACAGTAACTGGAGAAAAATCGGCAACATTAACATCTAAGTCCCGGCTCAGTTCATTCTTCATTAAAGTCCTTCAAAGATGGCAAGTATTCGAAGAGAACCCCACTCAGCCTGGGTGAGAAGAATTTAACCCAAGGCCAACAGAGAGGAAGCGGATGGCCGTGAGCCATAATGTTCCCCAGAGCTCCATAATCAAATTTTTATTTTCACCCAGCAGCCTCTGAAATGCCTGTTGAATCTCTTAAACTAAACGTCTGAAGTGAACCCAGTTTGGAATCTGCTAATGCTGTAATTGGATGTCCACAGCGTCCCTTTAGAGTTAGGTGGTGAGGTGTGATTTTCCATGTTTTGAGGTTAAGAACACAGACATAGAGGGATACAGGAGCTTACCAGAGTTATAAGTGAATGAGAATCCTCATGAGAACAGAGGGAGACCCAGTATTGAAGCCGGGGCTTTCTGAGCATTCACATTCTACCTTCTGACCTCTGCTTCCCCACCCCCGCCCCAGTCTGTGCTCCACCCAACAGAGGTTGGAGGGTTATGAAGACAAAAGAGAGGTCATGTTCTCTGGCCACATCTCCCAGGGAAGCTGCGGTTCCTATTGGTGGGAAGGTCTCGCATGTTCAATCTTTGCCGTCTACTGCTTGAAGTTCTGCTCATTGTGGCTTTGTAGGAGGCTTATCAGGTCAAGCCTCTCAGCTCTTTCCTCCTCCTTCTGTCATGGGATTGGTGCATCCAGGGTCCTCCACATTTCGTCCTGTGGGGGTGGGGACCAAGGAGTCTGCTACCAGAGACGCGTTGATTCTCTTGTCTAGAAGATATCAATGCAAGCGTCACTAACTTTCCTGGAATAACCATGAAGGAGGAAACATATCAATAGAGCCTACCACTCTTCCTAGCTTGTTGGTTTTCAGGGCCAATCTCTTTATTGATTTACTCATTTGGCAGTTTATGTTGAGAGTCTGCTGTGCAGTCAACACTGCTTTTGGTCGTGGGGACACAGCTTTAGACAAAGCAGTCAAGAGCTCTATTTCTTAATGGAGCTTACACTTAGCCTCAGA
The DNA here is from genome assembly GCF_018167655.1 of Microtus oregoni. Taxonomy (NCBI): domain Eukaryota; kingdom Metazoa; phylum Chordata; class Mammalia; order Rodentia; family Cricetidae; genus Microtus; species Microtus oregoni. The sequence continues at coordinate 7,805,933 of NW_024543830.1, read as the reverse complement.
AAATCGATCATTAAAAATATAAAATAATGATAGTGTGTGATAAATATGATAAAAATTAGATGATATGGCAATGATTGGGCCTAGAAGTCCTCTCCAAGGAGGCGACATTTAAGTTGAATTCTGGGAGACCTGAGGGGCTAGCTCTGCATTTGTGCAGGCACTGAGGACTTCAGCTGTAGGGCCTGCCATTTGGCCAATGTGGCTGGAGCAGAGCGAGTGAGGCTATGGGACAGGAGAGAGGTGGATGGTAAAGACAGCCAGATCACTTAAGTCTCAGGTACTGTGGTATGGTGTGTGGTGCACAGCAGCCTAAAGGGAGTGGCCTCGCTGTGCAGACAGTTGCAAAGGCTGTGAGGTAGGCATGCTCTCCCCTTCTCTTAACCTCTCTCCCTTTCTCTCTGTATATGTCTGAACTAATGGAACTATGCCCTTAGTATAAAAAAAAAAGGCAGCCAACTGAATTAGAGGGAGATATGGATAAGACAAGAATTGTTCTTCAAGATTTTAATGTATAGCTCCCAGACACTGGTTAAGAAACAGATAACTGTAAAGCACAGAGTTCGAGATGATCTGGAAAGCCTGCCCACAAATATATACTAGTTTATAGATACCATGCAGCATTAGCACACACACTGGTTTGGAGAAAACTGCCCAAGTGTGACATTATCAAGGAAGCCTGAGGAAGTCAGGTGGCCAGTGTTGTTCTGATTGTATCCTGTAATGTGAAAAAGTTAGATAGGAGAAGGGGAAAAAGACTCAATTTTTTTTTTAATTTTTAAAAATAACTTTAATCACTCTATTAGATGTCTGTGGTGAAGCACCCATTTGTTTTTCTGGTTTTCCCTTTCTTTCTTTCTTTCTTTCTTTCTTCTTTTTTTTCAAGACGGTTTCTCTGTAGCTTAAGAGCTGTCCTGGAACTAGCTCTTGTAGACCAGGCTAGCCTTGAACTCACAGAGATCCGCCTGCCTCTGCCTCCCGGGTGCTGGGATTAAAGGCATGCACCACCACCACCCGGCTCTCTGAGCTTTCTTAAAGTTTGTATAGTTTTCTTAAAACAATTTGGAAGGGAGAGAGATGGCTCAGCGGTTAAGAGTCCATATAGCAGAGGACCCAAGCTTGGTTCCCAGCCCTGGCATTCTGAGACACACATCGCTTTTAACTGCAGCTCTAGGATGCACTCTCCTGGCCTCTGTGGGCACTGGCGTTCTCATGTGTAGGAGCCCCCTCCCCCAGCTTTAAAAACAGAAACAAAATCTTCCATTGTATTAGTAACTTTAAATTCTTCTGGCCAGGTTTCTGGTACTTTGTATGTTAAGGAGATTACAGTTCCCCAAAGGTCCTGATGTTGATTGAAAGGTTAAGGATCTCAACCCTTGTCCCTGTCCTGAAAGTCTCAGGCTGCTGATCTGCAGGGAATCTGTGGTCACTGCTACTACTTCTGTGCTATTATTGATGCCATCATAATTTCAGGCTTCTTACAAGTGTGAGGCTAGTGTGTTGTCCCCGTTTAAGTAGTAGAGGGTACCCTGAGTGCAAATTGATCACAAGTCTGTCTTTGGTATGCCCAGGATGGACTGACAGGGTGCCTATAAAGAGGGATGGATGACGAAAGCCTCTATAGGAAGTCATGGTAGAGGTACAGGCATTTCTGTAGGCACCAGCTTGTGGTCAGGCACCTTGGGATCCTCCTAGCTTCAGGTCCCTACAGAGGCATCAACTTTAGGCTCCTAACCAACCATGTGGGTCTCCCACCCCCTCCTCAGAGGCAACCACTGCCTCTGCCCATGCTACGCTGTCCAAGGCAGTGGGGAGAATAAGTGGACAAGGGAATATTGCTGGGTCATATCCAGAGCCTTACGGTCCCTTTCCGGGCTCTGTTTTGTTTGTTTGTCCCTAGGTAGGCTGATCTCAATGGCCTGAAAATCCTGGGTTCCTTCCTTTCTTGGCTTCCCTTTGGGCTGAGTCAGTCCTAGGCACTAGCAGCCGACAGGAGAACAGTAAAGGACGAATATTTATTGTCCCCATTTCCCCCAGACATTGCGAAAGTGCTGTCCATCCCATGTTTCTGTACCAACATACCTTCTACGAGGCTGCTCCTTTACCGTGGAACATACTTTTATTACTCAGATAACATCTACTTCACATTTTATAATTTTAGACCTGAGGATGGTATTGGTCCTTCCTGCTGCTAATCTCCGGTATTTCCTGTAGCCTTGCCCAGACCTCTGTAAACAGAGGTTTTAATAAAGTCTCAAGAGTCTCTTTTAAGTGTGCCCTCTTTTCTTGACAATTTTTGAGTGAAAGGACTAAGGCCAAAGGTACTAAGCAAAGGTGGGGTAAGAGAGAGAGAGAGAGAGAGAGAGAGAGAGAGAGAGAGAGAGAGAGAGAGAGAAAGGAATGAGCAGAAAGGTTCTGACCTGGGAAGAAAGGACTTGCTGCTTCACCATGGCCTTGGTGTATTTTTCATCTTGAACTAGAGATTACATTCTGTTCTCTGAGATAGAGAAGGCGTAGATTAAGACCCAGAGAGATAAAGAGGCTACAAACATCCAGGGGACTCATAAAGACAGGTTCCGCTCTTGGGCCAGAGTGTTTTCAGAAGCTCAGTGACCTGTAGGAAAGTTGGCCTTGTTTCTCAAAGGGAAAAAAAGAAAAAGAAAATTAAAAAAAGAAGACTCTGTTCTTACCAAGGACAGAACAACGTATTTCTGACAAAAGCAAGAAATTTATTGATGAGACCGGCAATTGTTCACACTCATAGGTCTGTGTTTTCGTCTGCTTTGTACTGATGTGCTAAAGACCAGGACTGAAAGTAACTGAGGAGGGAAGGATTTGTTTGCTCACACTTCCCTGTCACAACCATCACTGAGGGAAGTCAGGGCAGGAGCTCAAGCAGGACCACAGCAGAAATCCACTTCCTGGCTTGCTCCCCAATCTCTTTCCTCTGCTTGCTTTGGTATCATTTCAAAGTACTTTCACTATTCAAAGTTTGATTGCTCGCCGGGACTTTTTTGAGCCTCCTGCTTTTCCCTCTGCCTGCACTTGGTCTCAGAGGGTGCAGTGGGATGGGTGTAGGAGCTAAGACAGCAGCCTTAAGTGCCTATACTTTACTAGGGGTTGACAAATGCCAGGGACATTTCTGCAGGAAGCCAAGGACTTCCAATAAAGCTGACCATCCTTTTTCACATGATCTCCCCTTGGACTTCTTTAATATTCACATAAAACCCTTCTAATTCAATATACCTACAGAAAAGAATACACCATTCTAGAACATGCTTCACATTAATGCTCTGCTAAAGACAGTATGCAGTGATCTGCAGGGAATCTGTGGTCACTGCTACTACTTCTGCTGCACTAGACAGTGCCGTGAGCCCATGGTTCTCACGAGTGTGAGGTCAGTGTGTTATCCCTGTTTAAGTACTAGAAGGTACCCAGTGATGGAATTTGTCACAAGTCTGCAGCTGGCATGTTCAGGGTGACTGGCAGGTAACGAGGGAACCCTCAAAAAGGCATCAAATCAAATCTAAGGCCCTCTCTCTCTCTCTCTCTCTCTCTCTCTCTCTCTCTCTCTCTCTCTGTATGTATGTACATATGAACTAACAGAAGTATGCCTTCAATCTAAAAAACATGGCAGCTATCAGAACTACCACTTTCCTCCGTTGCCTATAGTTGTAATACAACCAAGGATAGCACTGCCCATAGGGAGGTCAGTCATCCCACATCCATCATTAATCAAGACAATACCCGCACAGACTTGCCTATGGCCCAGTCTGGTGGAGGCGTTTTCTCACCTGAGGTTCCCTCTTCCCAGCTGATCTGAGCTTATATCAAATCAACAAATAGGAAGTAGCACCTTCTTCACGTATAAGCCTCTCTACAGGATCCTCTTAGAATCAACGCCCCTTTTTATTCCACGTGGCATTTAGATCATGCATCAGGTGGGAGTGAAGAGGTAAAGTCTCAGCTCAGCCATGGACAGGAAAGAAGCCCCCTTCATCTCTGTGGCTCTAACTTCCTCTAGCTGCCAAGGGAGTGTCTTGAGGGCCGCTCCTGCCAGACTCACCCTGCTTCCTCTGATTCCCCCCCCCACACACACACCTCCCGCTCTCTCCAGACATTGGTCCAGTCAACGGTTCACTCCTGGCGACACCTGGATTCTTAGTCATGGTTTCCTCACAGCCACCCAATATCTGTCTCCTACACTCCTACACTGTTGCCCAGTGGAGCAACACACCCAGGCCCCAGTGCTTCTGACATGAACACTGGATCCTTGTCTCTCAAGGTCTCCACTGTAGCCCACCTGAGGCCCTACTAGTATCCCCAAAGCAAGACCTGTGTGCTGGGGTGAGGTAGACCTGGGTTAGGCTAAAGCTACTCCTTACCTCCCTGCCTCAGCTTCCTTGCCAGTAAGAGCAGAGGTCATCACAACAGCCCTGCAGGTTGCTTTCAATGCCAAGGAAGATGTTAGCATCCTGAAGACAGTGGCTTAAAGAGGGTGTCTCCCTTCTGCCACCTGGGCCACACTTTAGCCTGGAGGCCCGTGCACCTAGCTCTTGCCCTGAAGTAGTATGTGGGAACCCACCACGGCTGGAACGGTGCCGGGAATGGTCTGTCCATCGAACCTTGACTGTGTCCCTCATCTGTCTCTTAGAGGATGCCTACATAGCTATGCTAAGCATCCCTCACGCCCTAACACTCAGCTTTCAATCAAAGCTTGTTTGTGTCATCATATCTTCGTGGGTCAAAGTTTTTCCTTTTTTCATGCAAAATCGCAGAACTCTGCTCTTAAATCTACAAGTGAGAGCAGTCTGTTTTTACTGATTATAGAGAAGGTAGCAGAGGGTGGGGTGCTTAACAGCCTATATCAGTTCGTACTTAAGGATCCAGCTCCATTTTGTATTCATCTGACATGGTATTAACATATTGATTGTTTTCATTTTAATCATCCTTATTCCAATGTCTAATAAACTATTTCACTGGATTATTTAAGAGGTTTGGAGAGCTTTGGGTAGCTAGGATTGCTTTCAAAATCTGTACAAAGATTCTAGGCCTGTTCTAGGCGGCGAACACAACTACAAGACAGAATACCTAGGCCGACTCTGAAACAACGGCCTTTGGGGAGAGGGAATCAGAGGGGAGAGAGAAGCATTCGTCCTGTCGGCAAGAGCTACGCTGACACACCGTGACCCTTCCTTCTGAGAGCTGGGTTCAACAGATGGCGAGTTTGTCAAAGTGACCTCACTCCTCTATTTCCTGCGTTTTTAAAATATTACACATGCCGTGTGTTTTGAATAGCTTGTTAACATATAATAAGCAATGGATGCTAGTGTTTGGTGAGGTTTCACAGAAGTGCACACCCATGAAACTATTACGACAATCAAGATAATTAGCAGAGACATTCTTCTCTCACGCACATAGGTCTGGCCCCCTGTCTAGTCCCTCTGTCTCAACTCATCCAGCCTCTCACGTTTCAATTTATATTTTAAAGATTTATTCTGTTTTTATTTATGTGTCTGTGTATGCATCAGTACCTGCAAAGGCCAGAGGAGGGTGTCAGGCTCCCCAGAGCTGGAGTTACAGGGAGTTGTAAGGTGTATCCTATGAGTCTAGGAACTTGAACTTGGGTCTTCAGGAAGAGTATCAACTGATCCCAAACACCAAGCCATTTCTCCAGCCTCCAGCCTCTCACATTTGAATAACCATTGTTCTGTGTTCTGTTACTGTAGGTCTTTTTTACATTTTCTAGACTTAAGTTCTTTTCTGTCGGCCTTCTTTCCAGCGGGAGAATTATCTTAAGATTCATCTGCAGTGTTGAAGGTTTTACAAGGTTTATTCCCTTTTATGCTGAAAACCTTTGAAAGAGAAGACTTTGTCCTTTGTTTTCTCCTGGATCATTCCTAGCTTTCAATTAAGTTTTAGACTCTTTTTACCTGGGGCTCAATTTTGGAGCTAGTTTTGAAGATGGTGTGAGGTTACAGATTGAAACGGGTGCTTTGGTGCACAGAGCTGATGCTCTGGGAACTGCTTGCTGAGAAGATACATTTCTATAGCAAGTGGCCTTTGCATTTTTTGCTGGACACCTTACCCTTGTTCTAGTTGTCTCTTGATATTTGCAAGGCATTAGATTCAGGCCCCCGTGTATTGCATGAATTCTAATTGGTATTATTAATAAAAATCCAGAGTCAGATATAGGGGTTTAAGAAGATCGGAGAAGCAGAGCGCCAGCCATTAGAGAGTTCTTTTATCTCTACCGATGCTTAGACTGAAGGGGCGATTCTATCCTTAGACTGCATCTCCAGCCTGTATCTGTCTCCACCAAACCTCAGACCACACTGAGTTCCTGTCTCCTCCCACCTATATTCTTCTCCCTGCCCAGCCATACCATTCCTGACTCCACCTCCCTAGTGCTGGGATTAAAGGCGTGGAATCCCAAGTGCTGTGATCACTTTTGTGTGTAGACAGAGACTACACTTTGTTTCTCGGCCTCCCGGACCCGAATATCTTGCTTCTTGGGCAGCTACATGCCGTCTGCCTCCTTCGGCAGCAACTGGCATCTCCCTGACTCTGCCTACTCTCTCTATATATCTCTGTTCAGATTTCCTGCCTGACTTTACTCAGCTAAGCCACTGGCCGAAACAGCTTTATTCATCAACCAATAAAGCAACTCCTATACAGAAGGACATTCCACATCATTTGTGTGAGCTGTTTCTCTTTTTAGACAGATTCAATCTTATGTAGTCCAGGGTGGCCTTGCACTAACAGAGATCCCTCTGACTGTCTCCCGAATCCTGGGATTAAAGGTGAGTGCCATCACTACCTGGCCTTTAAGACTTAGCTCTGCACTCTGGTCTTCTGGAAAGCTTTATTTGCTAAAACACAATCAAAATATCACTATACCCGTGGATACCCAAATACCCAAACCCCTTATCCAAGTCTCTGGATGTGAACCTGTAGATACTGACGGGCGGTTGTGCATAGAGAACCTTGTTTATGGATTTTCTTGTGTCTGTTTAGTCTCCTGATTGGTTTGTACATCTTGATGACAGTGTCACACTTTATGGTCACTGTAGCTTCCTAATACATTTTAGGCTGAACAATAGAAGCGCTCTAATTTTGCTTTATTGTCTCATAATTGCTTCAGTTAGCCTAAGTCCTTTATATTTTGTATAAATTTTATGCTTGTTAATTTCTGACAAAACAAACAGGATTTTAACTGGAGTTATTTTAAATCTGTAGGCGATATATATGAAAACTGACATTTTAACAAGAGAGGCATACCTCAGAGATATTCTGCACTTGTTTCCAAACTATTACAGTACAGGTAAAGAGAATGTGCCAATAAAGTGAGACACGCAATTGCTTTTGTTTTCCAGTCCACATAGAAGCAATGTTTACACTTTATAAAGTATTAAATACATCTATGCTCGGAAGCAATGTATACGCCTCAGTTAAAATTAAGCTTTATTGCTTCAAAAATAGTCAGCAATCAGCTGCGCCTTTAGCAAGTCATCATTCTTTTTTTCTAGTCTTGGGAATTTCTTTAAAGAAGACCACAATAAAGTTTATTGCACTGATTGGTTCTTCCTTTAATGAAAGTTTTCTCTCCGGCATGTAATATTGTTCACAGCAAAACTTCTTCCAAAATTAAAGTCAATATCCTCAAACCGAGTGATTGTTCTATCAACTAAATTGATGTAGCCTTCGAAATCTTCCACTATTGAGCCAGCAGTGTTCGCAGCATCTTTGTCTGGAGCAGAGTCCCTCTCTAGTTTCTTTCTTTCTTTCTTTTTTTGTGGCGAGCATGGGAGTGGGGTCCTGGAAAGATGCTTCAGTGGTTAAGTGCACTGGCTGTTCTGACTGAAAACTCAGGCTTACAACTGCCTATAACTCCACTTCCAGGAGCCCCAATGCCCTTTTCTAGCCTCTGTAGGCACGAGGCACACATGTGGCGCATAGACACACATGCAAGCAAACACTCGTAAACATTTAAACATATAAATCATACCCCTTCTCGGCCCCAATGAATTCTTAACTAGACAAGAGAGACAGAGAAAATCCTCTGTGTCAGGTCAAGTGTGTAGGTGGAGTGGTGGATTTAGGGTCTGTCGTGGGGAGACACCTGTACAAATGGGAGAGACATGAACAAAGTCTCCTATAGTGTGGTTGTAAAGTGAGGTCTCTGGACCATCATCACGAGCATCCTCTGAGGGTTTTCTAAAAGCACTGATCTTTGAGCCACATTGTAGACACTCTGGAAAGTGAGTCCGGCTCTTTGTTGCATTACAACCGCCCCCTCCCCCAGGGACTGAAGCATGAATAAGCCTGAGAACAGCCTCTAGAGTGCAGTTGCGACCCAAACCAGCAAAGGAAGATTTGTAAAACATGTTCCAGAAAGAGAATCATGGTGCTATGCACAGCCCAGAAGAAGCTGAGTATCGCATTATAAAATTTCAAAAAGCAAACCTAGCAAGCCTTGAAAAGCAACACAGGGATTTGCTTGAGGTCTTTGGGATTGGTGACCAAGGAGATTATGGGGCTAACCTTCCCAAGCTCTTTTTCAATGTCCCTTCCACCTCCAGGAGTCCTGCTTCACACACAGCAACTATAGACTCGGCTTTCTCTGCTTATGCGTGAGAAGCAACTTCTTATCTAACGAAGTTCCCTCCTTGCGACTGCAGCAATTCAGAACCCACTTCTAACTCATCTCTTGTTATTCCTACCACATCTGAAGTTACTTCGCCCACAGTAGTTTTGATCTTCTCACAGGTATCCACAAGAGCTGGGTTATCTCTCTGAAGGCTGATATTTTGGCCTCTTCCCGTGAGTCAAAAATGTTCTTGAATGGCATTTATGACAGTTCCACAATGGCTACTCCTATCCAGGAGATTTTCAACTTGCTTTGCCCGTATCAGTCATCATCCATAGTAGCTACTGCCTTATGACATTTTTTTTCTTAAATAATGTCTTGAAGATCAAAATTATTCCTTGATTGATAGGATTAAGAATAGATATTTCAGTAGCAGCCATTAAAACTGTATTGCTATCACTGGACATTCCTGTCTGAGCCCTTGCGTGGCCAGGCACATCTTCAATGTTGTAATATTTTGAAGGAGATCTTTTTCTGAGGAGTGGATCTCGGTAGTGGGCTCAACATAGTCAACAACCAAGCTGTAAACAGGCATGCTATCATCCAGGCTTCTGGTGCTGCATCAAGAGCACAGCCAGAATAGGTGGAGACCAATGCTGAAGGTCTGGGTTTTCAGAATGGTAAACGAGTATGGCTTTAATGTAAAGTCACCAGTTGTATTAGCCCCTAGCAAGAGGGCCAGCCTGCGCCTGAAGTTTGTGTCGGGCTATATGGCACCTCCTTCCAATACAAAACTACTTAGTTTACATTGAGAGTCTGCTTTCCAGTTCATAGCATGTGGCAACATTTGCTGCTCTGCCTTGCAGCCCCGTGTCTTTCTTGAAATCTCAGGAGCAAATCTGATTGTCAATCAGTCTTGATGGTTTTCTTCTGTAGCTTTCTTGCTTCTCAGAATTAAAAATGGCCAGCGCTTTGCTTCGGCTAAGGCACTAAGGCTTTGGCTATGGGAATTGTGGCTTGCTAGTCAATGTGATAAAGTCACCTGGCACATTGGAATAGCACTCCCATTTCCTTCAGCCACCTTTCTTCTCCATCCATAACTTGGCCAGCGGGTACAAGAGGTCCGTCTTGGCTCTGGAAGCACATTTTTCATTGAATTTAATAATTTCTAGCTTGTGAATTTAAATAGAGTCTTTCTCTCATGAGAACACTTGAAGGCCCCTGTTACTATCTGACCCAACTTAAATCTTGTGTCTCAGGGAATGAGAAGTCCCAAGAGAAACGGGGAGCGGGGAGAGAGGGGGGGAGGGAGAAAGGGAGGGAGGGAGGGAGAGAGAGAGAGAGAGAGAGAGAGAAGATGTGGGAGTCAGTCTGTAGAGCTGTGAGGTTCATCATCTTGCATGGATGTAGCGCATGTGCCCCCAAACAATCCCAGCATATGCTAATGGTCACTGATCATAGCAAACCATCACAGAATAATAATGAAAAACTTCTAATTTTGTGAGAATTACTAAAACATGATGTAAAATGAATGGTGCTGTTGCAAAATGGGGTGAATAGAAAGGTGTACGGAAAACCTTTCATTCGTAAAAGCAAACAAATAAAAAAACTAACCCACTGTCTGTGAAAATTAATAATGCAAAGCACAGTGCATCAAGACACACGTATATTAGACCTTTCAGTTCAATAGCCTGGCATACGATTGCTTCATTAGGTTGTCTATAAATTCTCTTTCAACACAGGGAAGATTTTACAGTGTGGGTCTTGCATGGATATTTTTAAATGGGTCCCAAAGTATTTCATATTTTATGATATCATATTTTTAATTTCCAACTTCAAAGACCTATTCCTAACATATACAAATGTATTTTTTATATTGATTTTCTGCTTTGAGCTTTGCAAAGGTCTATTAGTTATTTGAAGTAGGATTTTTTGCATAATACTCAAGGTTTCCAAAGTGTATGATTTCCAACAATGACAATTTCAACATAAATCTAGCTTACTTCTCCAATTTATATGTGTTTATTTCTTTTTCTTGGCTTATTGCTGGCTAGGACATCTAATACCATGCTGATCAGAAGTAAGATTGATCATCTTTGACTTTTTATGGTCTTAGGGAAATAATTTAGTCTTTCAAAATTAAGTAAGTACGTATCTCCCCCCACCAACAGATTCTCTTAATCAGATTAAAGTCACATATACATCTAGATTGCTGAGAACTTTTTACCTTAAATGGGTATTTTTCTTACTTTAATTTTTTCCTATGCCTGTTGAATGATTTTGTGATTTTTTTTTCTTTTTGAGTTTATATTACACGGTAGTTACCTTGAGTGGTTTTGCATGTTAGTCTAATTCTGTATTCAAAGAACAAAAGTCCCACCCACTTAACTATGGTGTACTTCCCTTTTTATATCCAGCTGCTCCTTTGTTATAAAGGGGTTAGATCTCAGTAAACCCACCATAAATTGAAACAATAATAATTTGAAAATGTTTCTAATGCTAGAAAAGAAAAATAAAGACATTCATAATCTTATAGCTTAGGCACACAGTGCTCTGAAGGCTTCTACTGGGAGTCCTTGTCATTGTATGACTGACTGCCATCTGCTGCTCTCACCGCTGCCCAGCATCTCAAGAGGACATGGCGAGGCACACTGCTAGTCTACAGTAACTGCCCATGGTAGGGCATGCCTGCAACCACAGTATTTAGAAGGCTGAGGCAGCAGGATCTTGAATTCAAAACTAATTCAAGGCTGTGCAAAGATAACAGTCTCTTTAAAATAAAAAATACACTGAAAACCCAGTAAAGATAAAAGTTCAAAATATTGTTTCTTTTGAACGCGCATAATTTTTCCATCGTCATAAAGCTGAAACACATTTAAGTGGAACTGTCGTGCATCAGAGACTTTCTGTGGTATGAATAAATGAAGAGATCAAGATGGGGTGAATGAGGGACACGGAACACAAAAGACATCATGGGAAAAAATCATGATGCAAAATAATATTTCTTACCTCTAAAGGTGAGTGTATTCATCTTAACAAGTCACTGTGGGTTGGGTCGCTTAGAAAACATGAGTAGTAATAACTCCTTACAGCTACGGACTTGTATTTGCTTATGTTTTTGTGAATTTTGTATGAATTTTACAATGGACAGTGCTCTACACTTTTCTTCCCTTGTTTTTTCATTTATTTTTAGGTAGACAGGTGTGATGCAAACAGTTTCGTCAATATAAGTTTTATAAATGAAGTCAAAGATAAGGCTCTTTGAGAGGTTAGAGTGTGTCCCTGAAGCCCAGAACACTGTAAGACCCACACAGTTAACCCAATATTTTATGTAATTCTTATACACATTAAGTTATAGAGATAAAGGACAGGAATGAACTCCGTAAATATTTAAAATTAGGTTTCCCACATAGAACTAAGAGTTTCCAGACATTTCAGAAAGTCTGCCAAATAGTAAAAGAAGATAAGAAAAGAAACAAATCAAACATAAGTAAATTTTTTTTTAAAAAAAGGCTGGAGAAAGAAGAAAATTATAAGCAAGTCTAAGTTTTTCATAATGACTTCATAATACATTATAACCAGTTCTAAAGACCAAGAATAAATGAAAGAGGGTCAGTTGTGGAGCACAAAGAAAGTTATGGGAAAAACCAAGATGCAAAATAATATTCCTGATTTTTAAAGTTGAGCAAATTCACCTTAACAAGCCACTACAGGCTGCATTTCTTAAAAAGCACAGAGAGTAATCATCTCTTACAGCTATGGGGGCTGGAAGTGGGGCATGAGCAAGTTCACAGGCTGAGTTCCTTAGGTCTGCCTCCTCGGCTTGCAGTGGCCATGTCCTCACTCAGCCTTTCTTCCGAAGAGTCACAGCCCTGGTCCCTGGTGTCGCTTGCTCTTTCCATAAGCATGAGAGTCCTATTAGATTCTATCCCACCCTCATGATAATTGTCTCCTTAAAGGCTTTATAATCCAAATATGGCTACACTGGGTGTTTGGACTTCCACATATGCACTCCATCCATAACAGTGAGTAGTTGGAAACTGGTGGCTGGAGGGGCTGTTATGAGAATAGACTAACGACTGGACCGTGTATTTAAGGAACTTAACCGAAGGGCTTAAAATGCTAACTTTAAGAGAGGGTCTAAACAGACAAAGGTAGAATGAGAAACAAGTTTCAGCAAGGAAAGAAAGGGGCCAATCTTATTATTCTATGAGGTGCGGCCATGGGTGCTGAGAACTGAACTCAGGTCCTCTGCAGGAACAGGGAAAGTTCGTAACCACGGGGCCATCTCTCAGCCCTTGGATGTTACTCCGAATAGGTAAACTAAGAAATGCTGGTAGAAGTAGATTAACTATCCAGAATAACAGGTTAACAAGTTTTAGACATTTTAAAAATGGCTAACCTTACGAAGTATCACTGAAGAGGTCTGTTTTCTTTATTTTATTTTATTTTATTTTTTTATCATAAGTCTTTCCTTACTTTTGCCCATACCGGCATACCTGATTTAAACTTAGAAGCAAAAACAACAACAACAACAACATCAGTAACAGTAACAACAAACCATTAATATACAAAGGAAACATAATTACCATGGCTGCTTAGGTTCTTCTTCGATGTTTTTTTTTTTTTTTTTTTGGTTTTTCGAGACAGGGTTTCTCTGTGGTTTTGGAGCCTGTCCTGGAACTAGCTCTTGTAGACCAGGCTGGTCTCGAACTTACAGAGATCCGCCTGCCTCTGCTTCCCAAGTGCTGGGATTAAAGGCGTGCGCCACCACTGCCGGGCTTCTTCGATGTTTTTTATAAAATTGGGTCACCTTTGGAATTTGAAACTAATAGTTTTAACTTGAATTCTCATTCCCCATTTTCTATTTTCTTTGCAGGAATCTGGGGTAAAGCACAGATTTTATGATCTTGAATTCCTTCTGATATAGGATCTCAGTATGTAGCCAATCCTGGCTTCTAATTTGAACATCCATGACAGCCTCTAACTCATGACCCTGCTGCCCCAGTCTGCCAAGTGCTGGAATTATAGGCATGTGACATGTGATCAGGCTCCTCTGAACCTCTCTTAAATGTACAGTTCAGTAACATTAAATATGTCTTTCCCGGTGTTTGTGTTCATTTTGTCGAATTTTGTCATCCAATTATGATGACCATTGCCCCTGGCAAACAGAGCAACTGTGGCTACCCACCCGAGACTCTCAGAAGGCTGGGTCCGTCAACACTCCCTCATGGAGGGATGGGAAGGCACACGATGCCCACAAAATGTGGTGGTTTGGGTGAGAATGGCCCCCACAGGCCCGTGTGTTTAAATACTTAGTCATCAGCTGGGAGACTGTTTGGGAAAGATTAGATGTGGTCTTGTAGTAGGTGTGTCACCGGGAATGGGCTTTGAGGTTTCTAAAGTCCACTCTAGGCCCAGTGTCTCTCTTTCTCTCTTTCTGCCTGCCTACAGCACAGAATGTAGCTCTCAGCTACTTCTCCGGTGCCATGTCTGTGACACCATGCTCCCTGTCATTATGATAATGGGTTATCATAGTGAAACTGGCTAAGCAAGCTCCTGATTAAATGCCTTCTTTTGTAAGAGTCACTGTGGTCATGGTGTCTCTTCCCAGCAACACAACAGTGACTAAGACACCACGCCCCTCCAGTTGTTGGTATGAGCAGAGTTCTTTGATGGTGTAGCTTCACATAGGTTTGTTACGCCATTATGTAATCCCCCACTAATTCTTCCATAAGTATCCCCAGTTCAGTTCATTGGTTCATGCAGCTAGACTTGGCTGGAAGTGTTTTTTGGCTTCCTGTCTGGCATCTTCACATCTCCCCAGGAAAGGTCATGACGCATTTGACATCCAAACAGGGGCCTGACAGAAACAAAGAGAATGAATCCGAGCCCAATATCTACAGGCAACTGAAGCAGCGGCAGCAACTATACCCGCTGAAGAAGGACACAGTGTATGTACTCAGGCACTTCCTTCTGCTCCCCCAATACACTGTCCAGTCCCCCCAGTGTATTGGATGGTGTCATTCAAATTCTGAGTGGGTCTTACCAACCCAACGTGCTGATCCACATGCTATGTTTCCCAATAAATAACATAAACGTGCCCACAAATATGCTTTGCCAGTTTTCTAGATGTAATTCAATGCAGTCAATAACCAAAAATAACTAAAATACTATATATTATAGAATCAGAACATCACATAGTACATAAATACGACATTTATACTACAAAATCTCTAGAGAGGAATTCTGGGTAAGACTGTGTTAAAAGTTGTCTTCATGCAATGCGATGAAGATGAACCAGGGAAAGGAGTAGACACTACTCCAAAAAGGGATGGGAAGAGCTCTCAAAATCCCAAAGAGGTGGTAGGACAGCTGATAAGCATGGGTAAACAGAAGGGGCAGCGCAGCAGAGAGAAGTAAACCGTGCCAAGCACAGCTCCAACTGTGTGGCTGCCCAACAGGGAGAGGGGCCACAGTCTCACTCCAGAGATAAGCCAGGTAGCCTCAGTGAAGAGTCTGGCGGTCCTACCCACAGGACAAGCCCCTGGTTCTCTAGGCCTCAGCTCCAGCTGTGGTTTTGGTGAGACAGTGACTCCACTTGTGGGATGCATCAGCAGAGAAGGAATTCCATTTTGTCACCGCCCTGGTCTTAGCGGGCTGTGGCCAGATGCCATCTAAGAGGGAACCGATTGTTTAAAACTGATCTACTCTGGAGCCCTGAGATCCGTGAACAATCCTAAGTCAGCAAGCTGCAAGCCTACCCTCCATAGCCCTGAGAGAGATGGAGAGATGTGCATGGGGGGAGCGGTCAGGGACAGCATCAGGACCGGATGTTGGCAAGCCAAACAGAGCAGGCAGTGTGAGGTGAGGCTCAGGCAGAGAAGGGCACAGAGGGAGGTAGCCCCACGCTCGATGATCAGAGGCAAACCCCACTAACTGATAGTTCCAAGTCTGAGGCCATTAGGTGGATCCATGGCTAAAGCCACCCATCCGCCATGAGGTTCCCTGCTGTAGAGAACAGGATCTCTTGAGTTGTACACTGCTACTCCCTGCCAGCAGAGTGATTTAATGCTCAGTGTGTCTTGAAATCATGGAGGCAGCTCTGCCTGTACCCGTCTCAGTGCTACATCTGCTTCCTCTATTCCAGAACACTGGGAGGACTCTGCACACCAGTTAGAACATGAGCTATGACCGGGTGTACAAAGCAGAGAATACTGGCAGGGTGGGAGACCCTTCCCAGACTGTGATTGCAAAGACAGAGCATGGCCAGCTGAGGCCTCTGCTATGCAAAGAAAGCAAGCTGCTAAGATGAAGACAATTCTGGCAGCCACTTGACACTGGTCCAGGGCGGGCTTAGCACCAGCGGATGTCACAAGAAATAAGAGAGCCCGCAGTCTGAGCTGGGGTTTATGTCATAGCTCATGTCCATTTGACAGTTTCTAATCTCTGAAAACTCAGAAAGTGCCAACACTTCTTCTCTCTCCCTTTTGGGGGCTGGGGTCCTTTTGATTTCCTTTTTATTGCACTTGTAGCCGCTCTTAATCCTACTGTTCAAAAACATGCTCATGTTTTTATTACATTCCCCTTTTTATGTTCTCTAATTCTGTTTATTCATGTCTTTATTCTTGAATTTTCTTTCTCCTTTGTGTGTTTTTTCAATTATTATTATTATTACTAAACATTTAGTAGTATTTTGATTTTGTCTTACCATTACTGGCTATAGAAATTGTTTCTAATTTTTATTTCCCTTCTCTCATTTCTCTAATTTTGCTGAAGAACTTACATTCCTTTTGATTGTGTGTTTGATGTTTATATGTGAGGGAGATCATGCATGTGGAGGTCAGAGGACAGCTTTCGGGGGTCAGTGCTTTCCCTTCACTGTGGGTCCTAGGGATCGAACTCACGTTGTTAGGCTTGCGTGAGGATCAATCACTGTGATGACTGATCAATGTGACTACATCTGGAATCAACTGAAACTCAAGCAGCTGGGTATGCCCGTGAAGGACTTTTCTTGGACCATTGGAGGTTGTAAGAATCACCCTAAGGCTGGGCCATACTTGGGCAACTCACACAGAAGACCATGAAAGAAGGAAGAGGGACGTTTCTGCTTCTTTCCTTCTTGTCCTCACTTTTGTTGTTAATTTAATCTATCCTGTCCTGCTGTTGAGACATCTCTTCCCTGGTATTAGAGCCTGTTTCTTTGGGATTCCATTGTATACCAAAGACCAGCCTCATGGACTGAACAACTGTCAGATTCTTGGCCTTTCTGTAGGTAGACAGTAATTGCTGGACTAGCCAGACCACAGCCTGTAAGTCACTCCAACTAATTCACTTTTAACAGACATGGATTCATCCTAGCAGTTCTGTTCTTCAGAGCCCTTGCTAATCTCGCCACTGCTACTGTCATTGACTCTAGCTTCTTTAACCTTTCAGTGTGGACTGAAGACCAGTGGTTCACCAAGAGTCAAGGTCTTCAGGGCCAGATTTGGCTGCTGAGGTCTCTAGCCTCACAGACTGAGTAACTCTTGGGTTCTTAGCCTGTCCGGTGGGAAGATAGGCATTGCTCAATTACCTAGACTGTATTATGTATGCCAATCTAATAAATCCCCCACTTTGCTCACAGCTGTTTTATTAGTTTTGTGCCTCTGGAGAGCCCAGGTAAAATGCTGGATGTTGAATTCAGAGGTTCAAGTATAAACGTGCTCTGTGAAGATACAAACAAAGAGATGAATGAAGTGAGAAAATCAATCCAGGACCTGGGAAGGGAAGCCAGTAATATACATGTGGAAGTCAGGGATGAAGATCAGGAATGTGGGTGAGAAAGTGTCCTCTCTGGTGCAAGGATAGGCAGTGTCCTCACTGGCTGCAGGGTTATGCATGTCCTCACTGGCTGCAGGGTCATACAGTATCCCCACTGACTGCAGGGTAGGCAGTGTCCCCACTGGCTGCAAGGGTGTACAGTGCCAGGGTAGGCACTGACTTTCACTGGTTGCAGGGTTATGCATTGACCCCGGCTAGGTCTGCTTCAAAACACCTTTCTTCCCTGTTAATCTAAGTCCTCTCCCAGATTTTCCTGTCAGGGAATAACAGAGATCCACTTGTCCTTGGAACAGAGTGCCTCTGGATTGTGGATTAAGTCTCTGATACATAGAAACATCTTGTCAGAAGTAGAAGAAAATGGCACCAACCTACAGAGATGAGGGATGAAGGCAGATAGAGTCTGACATGAGTAATATCTGGATTAAGCAGCCACTGAGCATGCCTGTGAGTGGTTACCCATGGGCTGAGGGCCTGAAGCGAACATAAAAGAGACCGTGAGTGGAGTGTGGGCATCTGTGCCTCACTGCTCCCTGGCTGTGGGCATCATATGACCCAGCATCACAAGCCCTTGCCTCCATGACCTCCTCAACATGATAGACTATTCCATTAACTGTGAGCTGAAACAAACCCCTTCTCCATTCAGTTCCCTCTTGTCAGCTCTTTAGTCAGAGCAAGGGGGACATTGCCTAATACACCATCCACTCTGGAAGCTTCTCAAAGGCCAACTCAGCAGTTCCTCCTTGCTTCCGCGAGCTGTTCTGGCATCTTCTCTGTAGTTTCTCTGCCTCTTGTGTGGGGTCAGTTCTGGATATTTGTAATCAAAAGATCTCAAGCTAACACCCATTCTTTGAGCTCTTCGTGTACACCAGGACCTCTTTACATGCTTGTTAAAACACCCTGTGTTCTTGCTGCACGTGGCTCTCCGGATCTATTTCATGCCCGTCTCTTCGCCATGACACTGACTGTGTTTCTACCGTCCGCTAACTTTAACCCAGCACACAGAGTCCTGTTTTACATATAGCAAGCCCTCAAACACTTGGCAGACTAATAAATAAACAACTTTCTGGCTAATTAGGTATGAAGTAGGGAAGGAAGGGAACAGATTTCTTGGCTTTGTCTGGAGGGTAGGCATGGTATCACAGACTTAAACTGAGAACACATGAGGAAGAGCCTGGGTAGGATTTGGAAGAACACGAGCTAGGTTTTGGACAAGAATTTGGGCTCACATGGCACATTCACCACGGCTTTGTAGCCAGCAGTGGGCTTGTCTATGCTTAGTTTAGCAGACAGACAAGGTTGGAGATCTGATTAGGGAGGTGTTAGCAAGGTATGTCAGAAGCTTGGGGGGAATGACACCCTACGTGAGTATACAATTCAGGAGAGAACCGGCAACTGAAAAGGGACTCCAAGGAAACCCCCCTCAGTTGTTCTAGATCTGGAGCTGAATCCTGGCTCCCAGAGTTTGCCTCTTTCCTATCTCCCTACAGGGCCAGGAGAATCACTAGCCACCAAGTCTATTCTTGAGTGGAGAGTCTTAGGGGGAGATGCTGTGAACTGAGCCCAGCACATTGACCTTTGGGCAAACAAGGCCCTCCAGAGCAGGGTAGAGTTTCACCTCCACATGGCCCCTGACTCTGTTGTCCATCCAGGGGCTGTCTTAAAGCATGTAATATGTGCCAGGAGCCTCAGAAGCATGTCTATATGTAGGCAAGGTTAATATTTAGCTTTCTTGGCTATAAAGTATTATTGTGCCCACTTTACAAACAGATCAGAAACTTGGGATGGTCACACAACTTACCCTGGATCGGACATTTGGCAGCTGTCCTGCCAGAACTGGAAACCTTCGTCTCTGCAGACAGGTTTTCTTTTCATCTGTCTTATGCCCTATGGAGAGGAGGGGGTGGATTTAACTATTGAACACTATTGGAACAAAAGGTCTCCTAGGGCAGGCAGCAGCCTGAACAGTAACTGTTTGCCAGTCCTCGCCAAGCCTCCTCACAGGCAATTGAGGTCAAGCTGCAAAGACACCTGGTGTGGGAGTCTTTCTCTGGAGTGCCACCAGCTACATCTGTGTCACAAGTTCCAGTAACTCCTGCTCCAGAGCAGGTGCCGGCTGGGCCGGTCTTCACCGTAGCTTCCCCTGCTTCTCTTTGCCCACTCCCAGAGAACCATGGGAATTAGGGATCCAGCACTAGGTACTGAAATGCACTTTCTCTCTCTCTCTCTCTCTCTCTCTCTCTCTCTCTCTCTTTCTCTCTCTCTCTCTCCTTCCTCCCCCTCTCTCTCCTTCTTCCCCCTCCTCCTCTTTGTTTTCCTCTCTCCTCCTGTTTCTCCCCAATTCCTCCTCTTCCTCTATGGTTCAGTCTCTTACCGTGCAGTCCAGGCTACTCTTGAGCTCGCTATGTGGTCCAAGTTGCCTAAAACCCACAATTCTTTTGCCTTCATCTCCCAGGTGCTGGGCTGGCAGATGTTCCCCACCATGCCCAGCCAAGATGATTAGTTCCTTAGGAGAGGTAAGTGGAAGTGTTCCTTAGGAGAGGTAAGGTTTCTAAAGGCTTAAAATTAGCAGAGATCTCCGCCCCCACCAAAATCTCCTAGAAACAAAACCAAAACTCTGGAAAATGAGCTTGGCTTCAAGTACACTTTGGATGCCATTGCTGATCTACAGCCAGTCTATGAGCTTAGATCCATAAAACCTGTAACTGGGTTTCCTCTGAGTATAACCACATCTGGCGTATTTGGACACAAGCCGTCTTCAGGCAGGGGAAGGATAAAAAAACAGGAGAGGAAAGGGGATTCCCATATTTTTCCTTGAGATTTCTAAGAAAACAAAAATTATTTTCAGAAAAAGAAACACCTCACACCCTCTAGATACTGCCCCCTGCCAACTTCTTATGGTGACACAGAAAACTGATCCCGGTCAGTATGCACCATACAGTCCCATGCTGGGGGAAATAGAACATTACCCATCTCGTCCCCTACCCCTGGCCACGGCTAACTAGGCAAAGAGTAGCTTCACAGTTTATCAAGGGCCAGCATACCCAGAATAGCACCCTTTCCAAAAGCAAGGAGAATACGCGTCCCGGGTAAGACTCTCAATCTAAAGCTTCTAGCTAAGATGAACAGACCAATGTCTTAGCACAATTCTCACCCTCATTTTATATATTCATAATTTAGCAGATATTTCCTGGTCTTCTTCCCTGCTGGCAGTCCCAGAAGACGGAAGTAGACATGTAATATGCTACAGTGTTCTCGCAGACCTCGCCGCCTGGTGGGAGCAGCTGCCCAGCAAATGACCCATTCTAGCAGAGAGAGCGGCGAGGTCAGTGATGGAGATGTGTCCCAGAGGCTGCTCCGACACTCACACTGGGTGCAGAGTGGGGACAGAGCCAGGGAAGACTTCCCGGGGGGGAGGCTTCCCTGCATTGGGTTCTATTGGACCGAAGAAATAAAACCAGGCAAAGTGGAGAGAAGGCATTGTGAGCCCAGCGAGTAGCAGAGGAAAACAAAAGCAAACGAAAGGAACGGCTCTTGGCACTTCTTCGGAGCTAGCAAAGGCCAAGTGTACCTTGAACCATGAGTAAGGACAGACAATAGAAAAGGTGAAGTTTGAGCAGAAGGCAGCGGCTCGTGATGGAGGGATGTATTGTGCGATTTTCTTTGTAGTTAGTGATGTTTTCAGGAAAGGACAAAGCATGCTGCATTGCAGGTCTCCTGAGTCACGTGGGCTCTGCCGGACTGTTTGACTCCACTACCGTAGCACGAAAGTAGCTGCGGTCTAAGGATAAAGCAATGACCGTGTTCCAGGAAAACTACTTGCAGAAATAGGCAGTAAACTGGGTTGGCCTGTGGGCCAGTCTGCAAATCCCCGCGGTCACTCAGTCATCCAGGAACAGGCGGGCCAGCTCATCTCCATTTGCCCAAAGCTTCTTAAACGCTTAGCTCTAAATGTCTCAAACCTTGGAGGCTCTCAAGTCCTAAGTAACCAAGGACAGTTGATTACCTCCCCTAGGAGCTCGACTAAAAAGTACAGACTCTTAACATCGCCTGCTGAGTCAATGAACCCCAGCCTGGAGCTGGGAGAGATCTGGGGGATGAGACTGGCTCTCCAGGCAGGAAATCATTCCTCCACGCCCCTACCTAGTTATCATGAGGGTGCAGTCAGTGTGGCCCTTTAAGAAAGTGAACTCAACTGGGTAATAACTCTTTATTGTTTTTATTGAGCTATAATTTTTCTCTTCTTCCCTCCCTTCCTCTCCCCTCCCCTTCAACTCTCTCCCATGGTCTCCATGTTCCCAATTTACTCAGGAGATCTTGTCTTTTTCTACTTCCATGTATGTCTCTCTCAGGGTCTTCTTTGTTGTCTAGGTTTTCTGGGATTGTGATTTGTAGGTTGGTTTTCTTTGCTTTATGTCTAAAAGCCACTATGAGTGAATACATGTGATATTTGTCTTTCTGTGTCTGGGTTACCTCACTCAATATGATGTTTTCTAGATCCATCCATTTGCCTGCAAATTTCAAGATGCCATTAATTTTTCTGTGTAGTACTCCATTGTGTAAATATACCACATCTTCTTTACCCATTCTTTGGCTCAGTGGCATTTAAATTGTTTCCAGATTCTGGCTATGACAAACAATGCTGCTATGAACATAGTTGAGCACATGTCCTTGTGATATAATTGAGCATCCTTTGGGTATATACCCAATAGTGGTATTGCTGGGTCGTGAGGAAGGTTGTTTCCTAATTTTCTGAGAAATCACCATACTGATTTCCAAAGTGACTGTATCAGTTTGCACTCCCACCAGCAATGCAGGGGTGTTCCCTTTACCCTGCATCCTCTCCAACATAAGCTGTGGATAATAACTCTTGGTATGAGGCTAGGCATTTATGCAAAAAGCTCTTTGCTAAGGAACCTCGGCACCATGAACAGAGAAAGATTCCTTGGGCAGATCACAGGAAGAGATGAACCAGATGGGGTCCCCGCGCCCCCACCTTCTTCACTGTCTAAAAGCACCACGCCCAGGTCAGTGTGCCTCCCAGAAATGAAGAAGGGAATAAATCCTGCACCGGAGTCGCAGCTATGTGTTCCACTAAGGCACACATATAGATAACCAAGAGCAAACAGAGATAAACTTTGTGTCCCAGATACCAAGTTTTGGAAGCTGGTCACGGCCGGCCCTTATCAGCAATAAGCCTACAACGCCAGATCTGAAAATTTCCTTTCTCAAGCAGCAGGTGTCTGAGTTCTGCTCACAAACGGCAGCTGTTTGGTTGAAGCAAACAGAGTTTACTCCCCTGCTTCCCTCAACCAGTCCCTTTCCGAGTCAACTCTGCAGCCGTGGGGGAATTTTCCACTTGATTGCAAGTGGTGTTTGCTCTCGTCTGGACTGTTCCTTTCCGATGCAGGTGAGTCTTATTCCGAGAACATCAATACATGGGAACTCACATTCACAGTCCAGATAACTTGAACTGCATACAGAGCCTGAATGTTTAAAAGCGGCGTTCACTTGCATGGTGCGGCTTTTTTTTTTTTTTTTTGGCTTAATGAGCTACTAGGCATATAAGCATCTCAAGCCATCAGAAATGAAGACAAAATACATTTTTGAGGCAATTGAAAGAAGCCTTGTGGAGGTGAGTGGCCGGGCTTGGTGGTGATATTACAACAGTGCCCGAGTCAAAGCAGGGCACATGGAACCCTTGTTTGTGCTCGGTAGACGTGTAACTTTGGACATGCTGTCATCCCATTTGTGAGCATCCCTGTACATTGTTAAGCACCAAACATCTTTCATTTTGAGTACTTTGAAGCAGGAGTAAAAATTAACGCACCTCTATAGGACTGTTGCAAAGACTACCTAAAGTATTGCATAGAAAGCGCATACGGTCAGCCCATGATAAAGGATGCTAATCTCACCCATCTTCGACGAGTTGCTTTAGCTCTATAGGCCCACATGCTTCTCATTAGTGGAACAAGGGAGTTGATCTCCAGAGTTAATTTCTATGTTAATCACAAAACCTCTTGCCCATGTAGAGAAATGAAAGAAGGGAGAGAAGGGCTTTGTGGACATCGCAGCTCAGGAACAGCTTCTAGGGATGCAGCAAGGGGTTTGAAGGTGATTTATATAGGGGCAGGGTGTCATCTTCTGATACGTGGAGGAGAGAGGGGCAGATGCTCTGGATACACAATCTATTTCCAGACTAGAACAAGGACAGCGATACCTCCTTAGTTACTTGCAAAGGCTGTGTCTGACTCTCAGACGCTGGACACGCCTGAGGGTTGTGCTAAGGCTGTGTCTGAGGGTTTGTGCTAAGGCTGTGTCTGACGCTCAGACACTGGACTCCTGAGGGTTGTGCTAAGCAGCTTGTTGAACCTCGCTTTCTGCTACAAAGAGAGCAACTGCTAGGTGTTTGGCCTCTTTAACCTGCATTGTATTAAATGTGTTAGCAAAGCCCCGACCGCTCCACGCCATTCTCAAACACCATCTTCCAAGTTCTGTGTTTCATACAGGAAGACAGACTTTTTAAAAGGCTCCTTTCCTAAAGAAACCCACAAATCCTCAGACTATAGTGTCTGAGAAGATCAGCAAGTATGCAATTTCAACACAGGTCCATTACTGCCGAGGAGGGAGTGTACACGGGGTTATTGAAAACTTGGGGAGACACCTGGTCAGAGAAGAAAGGGTCCGAAAAAGCTCCCCAGTGAAAGAAACTTGCTTTAGAAGCATGCATGGAGTTACCGGGTAAAAAAGGAGGCTGCATTCAGGAGCGTGCGCACACATGTGTGTGTGGTGTGGTGTGCATGTTCATGTAGGTGCACGTGTATGCAGATGTATGCATCTGTCCTCATGTGTGTGAAGACCTTGGGTACCTTGTAAGCATACCACTGACTGAGCCATATTCCCAGACCTTAATTTAAAACTTTTCCTAAAACCGAATTTGAGTTAAAGAATTCAGGAAGAGTGAGTACATCCCATGTTCCTCTTTTTGGGTCTGGCTTACCTCACTCAGGATAGTGTTTTCTATTTCCATCCATTTGTATGCAAAATTCAAGAAGTCCTTGTTTTTTACTGCTGAGTAATACTCTAATATGTATATATTCCATACTTTCTTCATCCATTCTTCCGTTGAAGGGCATCTAGGTTGTTTCCAGGTTCTGGCTATTACAAACAATGCTGCCATGAACATAGTTCTCATCAGGCGATGAAAGGAGACAGAGACAGAGACCCACACGGGAGCACAGGACAGAAATCTCAAGGTCCAAATCAGGAGCAGAAGGAGACGGAGCACGAGCAAGGAACTCAGGACCACGAGGGGTGCACCCACACACTAAGACAATGGGGATGTTCTATTGGGATCTCACCAAGGCCAGCTGGCCTAGGTCTGAAAAAGCATGGGATAAATCCGGACTAGCTGAACATAGCGGACAATGAGGAATACTGAGAATTCAAGAACAATTGCAGTGGGTTTTTGATCCTACTGCACGTACTGGCTTTGTGGGAGCCTAGGCAGTTTGAATGCTCACCTTACGAGACCTGGATAGAGGTGGGCAGTCCTTGGGCTTCCCACAGGTCAGGGAACCCTGATTGCTCTTCGAGCAGATGAGGGGGGGGGGGACTTGATCGGGGGAGGGGGAGGGAAATGGGAAGCGGTTGTGGGGACGAGGCAGAAATCCTTAATAAATAAATAAATTAAAAAAAAAAGAATTCAGGAAGAAACAGATAGAGAAACAGAGAGAGAGGGCCAGGTGATGCTGGGCCTTATTCAAAGAGAAGAGCCTTGGATAGAAAGCTTGACCATGAGCTTGGGTGTTGTTCTTAGGCAACGGATACCACCGAAGATTTCAAATCGAGGCAACGAAGTGACGCAGGTTATAGTTCAGATCCATAGCACCGTGCGTGATAGCGGTGATGAGTGATAGGCACGGTCAAGGATGAGAGACGACCCAGAGAGTGGCAGGAGGAAGGAGTGGGTTTGGGTTCTTTGAGTGAACAGAACTGATAGGATTTTGCTAAGGGTTGAGAACTGGAGAGGCCTGAAAGGGCCTGGCACTGTTATGACAACATGAAGGACTGGACCGGGTGAAAGAGTAGGAGATTCAAGGGCAGGAGATGGGGAAACATAAAAAGATGGAGGCCTTCCATATGATCCAACCAAAAAGGGAGCTGAGAAGAAGCTGCTGAAGAAAGAGGAATTACGCCAGGCGAGCTGTCATGACGAATCAAGACAGTTTTGAGCAAGAAGCCGGCACTGGTTTGTGGGGCTGTGTCCCTGCCGTCGGTGTTATCGAGTGGGGGACAGAGTTGAAGGACCAGTTGAGCCCTGAGTCACATCACAGTGAGCTGGGGGACAGAGACGGAAATGGAGGCAAGACACAGGTTGCTCTCTGGAGAGTCTTGACTGTGAAGGAGTGGACAGGTTTAAGGAGCAGCTGTGTTGAGCAGGGAAGTTTTTAAGGGCATTGAAATACCAGAGCGCGCACACACACACACACGTTGGGGAGCTGCATGAGCTGTCTGTGAGAAATGCTAGCACTGTGGTTCTCAACCTTCCTAATGCTACAGCCCTTTAGTATATTTCCTCAAGTTGTGGTGACCCCCAACCATAAAATTATTTCATTGCTACTTTGTTACTCTAATTTTACTATTGTTACGAATCATAATGTAAATATCTGTGTTTTCCAGTTGTCTTTGGTAGCCCAAAGGGGTTATGACCCACAGGTTGAGAAGCGCTGTGTTAGAGGAGCGTCCTCTTTCCAATAGCCTCACTCACTGGACACAACAACATCTTCAAGGGCTCCTCAGTGTCGCCATGGCTTATGCCCTTTCCTGCTCCATGTTAACCCAGGGAGGCATCCAGACACATTGGAGCTACTTCCCGTTTGGAGTCACTCAGTTCTGAAGTAGGGACTCTTGACCTTGGTCGTTCTCACCTTCCTCTTTTCCGGAGACCACAATGGCTTAACTCTGAAGTCCTCCAGGACAGAGACAGTTCTCACACCTTTTTAGTCACCTTCCTGTGATCTCTTTGGTGGAAAAGCCAGAAAGGCCACTTCTCATCAACTTCTAAAACACTATTTTCTTTCAAGGTCTATTATTTTTAAATTATAATATTATTTTAGTTCCATTTCCCTCAAAGGTGTTAAATGTCTATCGAGTACCTACGGAGTACCGGGTAGAGGGGAACACCACTCCTACCCTTGGGAGTGTAGTCTTTCCCAGGCAGACAACTTTTGAGGGGTTAAGGGATAAAATGGAGATGACCGGACACAGTAACCAGGTTGCTATTTTTAAAACTATGTTTAGAGAGCCCCCTAGATTCTCATTGCCTCCATCCAAGTAGCTCTACTTTCATTTGTTTTGTATATTTGTGGGGCTTAAAACTCCATCAAAGCAATGTTTGCTGACCAAAGTATATATGAAAAAAGATAACAATAAGGAGATAGCTCAGTGAGGAAAGTGTGAGCCTGGGAACTGAGTTCAGAGTCCAGAACCCATGTAAAAGCCTGGCACAAGGGCACATGTCTAACTGCGGTTCTCTCTCTCTCTCTCTCTCTCTCTCTCTCTCTCTCTCTCTGTCTTTCCTGTATGGTAAAATTTGGGGCTCATTTGATAGCCAGCCTAGCCCAAATGGTGAACTTCAGGTTCACTGAGAGACCATGTCTAAAGAAGCAAGGTAGAATGTGAGAAAAGAAGATAGCTGGTATTGACCTCTGACCTCTGGCTTCTAACACACACACACACACACACACACACACACACACACACACACACGCAAATATCCACACAGCCTGGGTAAAGGGTAACCTTGTTTGTACCAAATATATTCATGAAAGAGTTCAATCAAAACATGACATGGCAGGCTCAGGGCAGTCCAGTGTTGAAACTTGGAAAGCTGAGGTGAAAAAAGCTTGCCTCTGCTTTCAGGGACCTCACAGGGAGACCAAGACGGGGTGCTCACTATCTGGGAGTCTTCATTGTCAGGGTCAGGACCCCAGTCGTGGAGAGTGGAGAGAGAAAGTAACGGCTGACCAAGCTGGGGAAAGCCTCACTAGGGACCTTTCAGAGCAGAGCTGCAAGGGACTGCCAAACCCAGGTGTTCAGTACCTGTGTGGGGACCAGCCGGAGTGAGGACAATGGGCAGCTCTCCTCTAGGGCTGAACCTGTGCATACACCTGAAGCCAAAGTCCTTTGGAGTGCTTGTGTCCTTGGGGACGGCAGCCTGCTGTCTTTCTGCACACTGACACCCAGTGGCTGTTCACATTTCTCACATTTCCTTGGAGAGCCTAGAGATCTCTCTTCGCACTGACTTTTCCAGTTAAGGAAGTAGTGGACACCTTCTGCTGGACAGGATCACCTCCAATAGCTCACAGCACCTGAAGCCTGGGCTGGAATGGACCTCTCTCCCGGAACTCCAATGCAGATTAGCCATGATGCAGTTAGTTCCCCATCACAGCCAAGCCCTGAGCATCGACACAGAAGTCCCAAGAAGCCTCGGCTTGGTGACTGCCTTTGGAGTATGCTGAAAAACTTCATGCCACACTTGTGTGGGGTGGGGACATTTTAACATAAAAGAAACATGGAAGTAAGTGGCTTAGCCAAAGAGAAAGGAATGAGATATTTTCTTCTCACCCCACTCCCACTGGTCCAGCCTTCAAACATCTGTCTCACTAATGAGTAAATGTGGCTAATAGAGGCTAAGAGAATGGATAAAAACTATTTGCTTTTGGAATTGGGAAGCCAGACTTTTATGAGAGATGGGAGGAGCCTCTAAATCCATTTTTTTATCTACCTCTAGCTGCTGGCAGAGTAAAATAACAAGAGTCCCCGGAGCAGGTTTAGAGGGCTCTCCCAACACCTGTCAGCTGTTGGATCTCATAAGACGGCATGTCCAAACATGGTTTTCTGTTCAAGCTTAAAATTTCCATGCAATGTGTTTCAGACGCCCATCTGGCGTTACAGATCTACTGTGGCTTCAAAGTCCTTGCTCTCAACTAACCTGGCTAATCTTCATATGTTGCCGTGTTATGAATGGTCACGCTGTCTTCCTATGCTAAATATTTTGAAATTGCTTTAATGACAAATTCAGGCTATTATTGTATGTCAGCAGTTAGTGAAGAATGGATCTTGAGGACCTTACAATAAAAACCACAGGAATAGTAAGGCTAGTAGAAGGGACCCAGCCCAGAGGTAGCAGCAGCTAAGGAGTGAAGAAAGTGCTGGAAGAACAACCTGAGAAGAGGAGGGCTACAAGGCAGATTCCAATATTTGGTCTTAGTGGCTCCATCATCCTGGGACAGGAAAGAACTGCCATTTGTCTATTCCTGAGTTAGCTCCTGGCATTTCAGAGATTCATGTGTAGCATCATGTCAGTAGGCAATACTAAGGCTTGTAGTGGGGTTTTTTTTTTTTTGATTTTCTCAAGGTCAGATGTGTATTACATGGACAGTGGTACTCCAGAGAATGACAAAAGTTAAGGTATTTCACTGGCATCTTAATCTGTTTATGTCCCCAAGGCTGAGTTGTCTCTAGACACTCTTCTTTTATTGTGTAGTGTGTGTGTGTGTGTGTGTGTGTGTGTGTGTGTGCATGCAAGTGTAGTAGGAGCAGCAGGCTGCGTTCCCTCCTGGCTAGCTATATACCCGAAATAATTACACAGAAACTGTATTCTTTTAAACACTGCTTGGCCCATTAGCTCTAGCCTCTTACTGGCTAACTCTCACATCTTGATTAACCCATTTCTAATAATCTGTGTGGCACCACAAGGTGGTGGCTTACCAGAAAGGATCTTAACCTGCATCCATCTTGGAGAGAAGAGCTATAGCATCTGCCTCACTGCCTTCTTCCCAGCATTCTGTTCTGTTTACTCCGCCTACCTAATTATCTGTCCTATCAAAGGGCCAAGGCAGTTTCTTTATTAACCAATGAAAGTAACACATAGACAGATGACCCTCCTCCATCTTGCAAGTGTGCATATGTATGTAGAGGCCAGAGGTCAATGTCAGGTGTCCCCCTGTTATGGAGACAGGATCTTTTACTGAACCCGAAGTTCATTGATTGGCAGGCTGGATGGCTAGGAACCTATAGGGATCTGCCTGTCTTAATCTCCTCAGTTGCCAGGGTTACAGATGTGTGTCAACACTCCTGGCTTTTTATGTGAGTTTTGTGAATCTGGACTCTGGTCCTGATGCTTACAGGGCAAGCATGTTACCAACTAAACCATCTTTCCAGTCTCCCTTCTTAACCTTTTTAGGTATCTTCAGCATGAAGGCTGTTGACCTGAAAGGAAGAATGGTTTCTGGATGGAAGTAAGAAAACATATCTAGGTGGCAGTTCCTGGAGGAGCCTGGTCATGTTAGACTGGAACTTCTCATCTTCCAAATGAAAAATTATGTGTTGCTTCTGAACATCCCATCATTGAGCCTGGCATCATGACTGGTGATCCTAGGAGCCCCAGGGAGTGCTAGAATTTCTCCTTGTACCCATCAAGCTGAATTTACAGCAGGGAGAAGGGGGGAGACTGGGGGATGCTTTTGATTAGCTTGCATCTTCTGCCAAAGTTATATGTCCTCTCTGTGGGCAATTAAGTGTTTCTCACGAACCCACCATCTGGGTTCAGCAAAGTGGGGAGTGGCTCTTTCTCCACCCAACCTCACTCCAAATCCAGGGGCTAGGCAGCAAGACTCAGAATCTAACCCTTTCTCTAGCTCTCCTCTTTCCTCTCTTCTGGGGATAATGACTGCATGCATAGTCCCCAGTCCTTCATCTCTCAGCAGAGGAGGTGGGCAGAGCCCACTCAGTGGTCCTGAATAGAGCTAGAAAGTCACCACACTTATTGTGTATGTTGGGCATGGACTAGTGACTCCAAAGACAAAAGCAATAGCTTCACTTTCAACTTCCCCAGCCACTTCCAGGAAAAAAGTTTTCAGAGAAGAAAGTCCTGATTCACTGAAAGCTTGCAGAACAATTTATGTCTTGTTATTGTTGGTTTCTTAAATGTGTCCTCCAAATCATGTGTTGAAGGCTTAGAACCAAAGGTAGGTAGCAAGACCTTTAGGAGATAAGGCCTGATTGGAAGAAGTTGCATCCCTGGGGACATACTCTTAAAGAGTAAATTGAGACCCTGGCCTGCTTATTTGCTCTCTCTCTTTTCCTCCCTACCCCAGCCCTGTCCCTTGTCACTACGAGACAAACAAGCCTTGTCCATCAAATACTTCTGTCAAGATGTACTACCTCCACACAGATGCAAAAGCGAATATCCTATGACATGTTGTATTACCTACTGTGGGCCAGGGCCTGTGCTAACCAAACCCAGCCTGGTCCACCTCTTGACCAGAGACAGTTAGAGAACCTGTCCAGACTTACAAAGAGAGTCATATGAGAACACATGGGGAATGTGTGTATAATAATCTCTGGGCCAGGATGTAAGATGCAGAGACTTTTCATGCTCAGAGAGGAGAAAGAAACATAGGAAAATAAAACAATCTCTAACAACGGTCCAAGCTTTTATATCACTATATTGCTTCCTCTTTAATCTCATTCTGTTTTCAAAGCAACTCCTAAATTTAGAAAAGCAAGCCATGGATGAAGTTACACACACCCAATCCCAGTATTCCTGAGGCTGAAGCTGGAGGATTAAAAGTTTGGGGCCAACCTGACTTAAACAAGACACTCTGTCTTAAAAAAAAAAAAGAATGAAAGGAAAAGGAAAGGGAAGAAGATGTAGGATGGGTCATAAAAATACTTCATAAACATTTTGAAACAACACAAGCTAAAACATTTCTGTCACCCCACACTGTTGTCAGGGGAGGGTAGAGCGTAAGAATGTTAACCATATCTGTCTCTCTCAGCAGACTTACATGCAGCACTGTACCCTTAGCCAGAGTTACCTGTACTTGGTCCCAGAACTTTCCCATCCTACATGATTAAAAGTTTATGACTTTTAAATATCATCCTTCCATTTCCCAAACCCCACCCTCAATGAACACCACTCTCCTCTGTCCTCCTGAGTTTGAATTTAAGATTCCACACAGAAGTGAAATGATGTACTATCCTCCTGTATATGATTTAGCTCATTTAACACAATGGCCTGGTTCATCTGTATTATCCCAAATGACAATATTTCCTTCTTATTCAGGCTAAATAATGTTGATGTGATTGTGTCTGCATGTGGTATACTTGTATGTGTGTTTGTGTGTGGGTGTGCATTTACAAACTTGTAATCGATTTATCCACCAACAAACACATAGCATAGGTTATTAGCATGTCTTGACTAGTCTGAATAATGTAACAGTAAACACGATATGGAGATGTCCTCTTAAAATGCTTATCTCTTTCCTTTGAAAGTCTACCCACAAATTACACTGCTAGATTCTATGAAAGCTCTATTTTTGAAGACCCTATAACAGATGTACTAATTACAGCATATATAAGGATTTCCTTTTCTCCACATACCAGCAAGGTAAGTTATCTTTCTAATAACAGCCAACTTAAGAGATCTGACATGTCACATGGTTTGCAGTTCTCTGATGACTAATGTTGAACACTTTCTCACATTCACTTAGACGTTTGTATGTTCATTTTGAAAAAAAATGTCTACTCAGATGCATAACTCATTTCCTAACAGTTATTTAGTTAGTAGTTGTTTGTGCTACCTATGTAGCATGAGCACCAACCCCATGTCATGTGCATGGATTGGAAATACTTTCCTCCAGCCCCTAGGTTTTGTCTATATTCTGTTATTTGCAGAGGCTTTTGGGTCAATGCAATCCTGCTTGACTTTTTATTGCTTGTGCTTTGAGAATCATATAGAAGTCATTCCCTAGACCAATTGTTGGAGAACTTTTCTCCTCATGTTCAAGGCTCACATGGAAGTCTTCAATCTATATTGAGTTGATTATAATAATATATGGTAAAAAATAAGAGTGAAATTCATCTTCTGTTTGAGGATATCCATGTTTCTTTTTTATTTTTTTATAAATTTATTTATTTATTAAGGATTTCTGCCTCCTCCCCCTCCCCCGATCAAGTCCCTCTCCCTCATCAGCTCAAAGAGCAATCAGGGTTCCCTGACCTGTGGGAAGTCCAAGGACCGCCCACCTCCATCCAGGTCTAGTAAGGTGAGTGTCCAAACTGCCTAGGCTCCCCCAAAGCCAGTACGTGCAGTAGGATCAAAAACCCATTGCCATTGTTCTTGAGTTCTCAGTAGTCCTCATTGTCTGCTATGTTCAGCAAGTCCGGTTTTATCCCATGCTTTCTCAGACCCAGGCCAGCTGGCCTTGGTGAGTTCCCAATAGAACATCCCCATTGTCTCAGCGTGTGGGTGTACCCCTCACGGTCCTGAGTTCCTTGCTCGTGCTCCCTCTCCTTCTGCTCCTGATTTGGACCTTGAGATTTCTGTCCGGTGCTCCAATGTGGGTCTCTGTCTCTGTCTCCTTTCATCTCCTGATGAAGGTTAATATTCAGGAGGATGCCTATATGTTTGTCTTTGGATTCACCATCTTATTTAGCTTCTCTAGGATCGTAAATTATAAGCTCAATGTTCCTTATTTATGGCTAGAAACCAAATATGAGTGAGTACATCCCATGTTCCTCTTTTTGGGTCTGGCTTACCTCACTCAGGATAGTGTTTTCTATTTCCATCCATTTGTATGCAAAATTCAAGAAGTCCTTGTTTTTACTGCTGAGTAATACTCTAATATGTATATATTCCATACTTTCTTCATCCATTCTTCCATTGAAGGGCATCTAGGTTGTTTCCAGGTTCTTTCTGGCTATTACAAACAATGCTGCTATGAACATAGTTGAACATATACTTTTGTTGAATGAAAGGGCCTCTCTTGGGTATATTCCCAAGAGTGGTATTGCAGGGTCCAGGGGTAGGTTGATCCCGAATTTCCTGAGAAACTGCCACACTGCTTTCCAGAGTGGTTGCACAAGTTTGCATTCCCACCAGCAATGGATGAGGGTACCCCTTTCTCCACAACCTCTCCAGCAAAGGCTATCATTGGTGTTTTTGATTTTAGCCATTCTGACAGGTGTAAGATGGTATCTTAAAGTTGTCTTGCTTTGCATTTCCCTGATCGCTAAGGAAGTTGAGCATGACTTTAAGTGTCTTTTGGCCATTTGAACTTCTTCTGTTGAGAATTCTCTGTTCAGCTCAATGCCCCATTTTATAATTGGGTTGATTAGCCTTTTACGGTCTAGTTTCTTGAGGTCTTTATATATTTTGGAGATCAGACCTTTGTCAGTTGCGGGGTTGGTGAAGATCTTCTCCCAGTAAATGGGTTGCCTTTTTGTCTTAGTGACAGTGTCCTTTGCTTTACAGAAGCTGCTCACTCTCAGGAGGTCCCATTTATTCAATGATGCCCTTAGTGTCTGTGCTGCTGGGGTTATACGTAGGAAGTGGTCTCCTGTGCCCATGTGTTGTAGAGTACTTCCCAATTTCTCTTCTATCAGGTTCAGTGTGTTCGGACTGATATTGAGGTCTTTGATCCATTTGGACTTGAGTTTTGTGCATGGTGATAGATATGGGTCTATTTTCATTCTTCTACAGGTTGATCCAGTTGTGCCAGCACCATTTGTTGAAGATGCTTTCTTTCTTCCATTGTATACTTTTAGCTCCTTTATTGAAAATCAGGTGTTCATAGGTTTGTGGGTTAAAGTCGGGGTCTTCTATTCGATTCCATTGGTCGACTTCTCTGTTTTTATGCCAATACCAAGCTGTTTTCAATACTGTAGCTCTGTAATAGAGTTTGAAGTCAGGGATGGTAATGCCTCCAGACAATCCTTTATTGTATAAAATTGTTTTGGCTATCCTGGGTTTTTTTGTTTTTCCATATAAAGTTGATTATTGCCTTCTCCAGATCTGTGAAGAATTTTGATGGGATTTTGATGGGGATTGCATTGAATCTATAGATTGCTTTTGGTAGAATTGCCATTTTTACTATGTTGATCCTCCCAATCCACGAGCAAGGGAGGTCCTTCCATTTTCTGGTGTCCTCTTTAATTTCTTTCTTCAAAGACTTAAAGTTCTTGTCAAATAGATCTTTCACTTCCTTGGTTAGAGTTACCCCAAGATATTTTATGCTATTTATGGCTATCGTGAAAGGAGATGCTTCTCTGATTTCCCTCTCTGCTTCCTTATCCTTAGTGTATAGGAAGGCAACTGATTTTTTGGAGTTGATCTTGTATCCTGCCACATTACTAAAGGTGTTTATCAGCTGTAGGAGTTCTTTGGTAGAGTTTTTGGGGTCGCTTATGTATACTATCATATCATCTGCAAATAACGAGAGCTTAACTTCTTTTCTGATACGAATCCCCTTGATCCCCTTATGTTGTCTTATTGCTATTGCTAGAACTTCAAGCACTATATTGAAGAGGTATGGAGAGAGTGGACATCCTTGTCGTGTTCCTGATTTTAGTGGGATGGCTTTGAGTTTTTCTCCATTTAATTTAATGTTAGCTGACGGCTTGCTGTAAATAGCTTTTATTATATTTAGGTGTGACCCTTGTATCCCTAATCTCTCCAAGACCTTTATCATAAAGGGGTGTTGAATTTTGTCAAATGCTTTTTCAGCATCTAATGAAATGATCATATGGTTTTTTTTCTTTTAGTTTATTTATATGGTGGATTACATTGATAGACTTGCGTATGTTGAACCAGCCCTGCTTCTTTGGGATGAAGCCTACTTGATCATAATGGATAATTTTTCTAATGTGTTCTTGGATTCGGTTTGCCAGTATTTTGTTGAGGATTTTTGCGTCAATATTCATGAGTGAGATAGGCCTGTAATTCTCTTTCTTGGTTGGGTCTTTGTGTGGTTTTGGTATCAGGGTAACTGTAGCTTCAAAAAAGGAATTTGGCAATGCCTCTTCTGTTTCTATATTGTGAAATACATTAAGGAGTATAGGTATTAGGTCTTCTTGGAAGTTCTGGTAGAATTCTGCATTGAAACCATCTGGTCCTGGGCTTTTTTTCGAAGGGAGATTTTTGATAACCGTTTCTAATCCTTTGCAACTAACAGGTCTATTTAGATCATTCACCTGGTCTTGGTTTAGCTTTGGTATATGGTACTTATTTTAAAAAATGTCCATTTTTTTTATTTTCCAGTTTTGTGGCATACAGGCTTTTGTAGTAAGATCTAATGATTCTCTGAATTTCCTCTGTGTCTATGGTTATGTCCCCCTTTTCATTTCTGATCTTATTTATTTGCATCTTCTCTCTCTGTCGTTTAATTAGTTTGGATAGGGGTTTGTCGATCTTGTTGATTTTCTCCAAGAACCAACTTTTTGTGTCATTGATTCTTTGGACTGTTTTCTGTGTTTCTATTGTTGATTTCCGCCCTCAATTTTATTATTTCCAGTCTTCCACTTCTCCTGGGCGCGTCTGCTTCTTTTTTTTCTAGAGCTTTCAGGTGTGTTGTTAAGTCCCCAATATATGCATTCTCCGTTTTCTTTAAGTGGGCACTTATTGCTATGAACGTTCCTCTTAGCACTGCTTTCATCGTGTCCCATAGGTTTGAGTATGTTGTCTCTTTATTTTCATTAAATTCAAAGAAGACTTTAATTTCTTTCTTAATTTCTTCCTTGACCTAGGTGTGGTTCAGTAGTTGACTGTTCAGTTTCCATGAGTTTGTCGGCTTTCTGGGGGTAGCATTGTTGTTGCCTTCTAACTTTAATCCGTGGTGATCAGATAAGACACAGGTGGACACTGATTTTTTTTGTATCTGTGGAGGTTTACTTTGTTTCCGAGTATGTGGTCAATTTTCGAGAAGGTTCCATGAGCTGCAGAGAAGAAGGTATATTCTTTCCTATTTGGGTGGAATGTTCTATAGATGTCTGTTAAGTCCATTTGCTTCATTACCTCCAATAATTCTCTTAATTCTCTATTAGGTTTCTGTCTGATTGACCTGTCCCTTGGAGAGAGAGGTGTGTTGAAATCTCCTACTACTAGTGTGTATGGTTTGATGTCTGCCTTGAGTTCTAGTAATATTTCTTTTATATACATGGGTGCTTTTGTATTAGGGGTGTAGCTATTCAGGATTGAGACATCATCCTGATGAATTGTTCCTGTTATGAGTATAAAGTGTCCATCTCGATCTCTTCTGATTGATTTTAGTTTGAAGTCAGTTTTGTTAGAAATTAGTATGGCCACACCTGCTTTTTTCTTAGGACCATTTGCTTGAAACACCTTTTCCCAACCCTTTACTCTGAGTAGATGCCTGTCTTTGTGGTTGAGATGTGTTTCTTGCAAACAGCAGAATGTTGGATCCTGTTTTCGTATCCAATCTCTTAGCCTGTGCCTTTTTATAGGTGAATTGAGCCCATTAATATTAAGTGATATTAATGACCAGGGGTTGTTTACTCCAGTTACTCTTATTGTTTTTGGTAGTAGAGTTTGTGTGTCTCCCTTCTTTGAGATGTGCTGGTGAAGGGTCGCTAGATGCCTGAGTTATTGTAGGCAGTGTTGGCAATGTTGGATTCCTTGGGTTGCGATTTTCCTTCTATTACTTTCTGTAGGGCTGGATTTGTGGCTACGAATTGTTTAAATTTGTTCTTATCCTGGAATGTCTTGTTTTCTCCATTGATAGTGAATGATAGCTTGGCTGGGTATAGTAGTTTGGGTTTGCATCCATGGTCTCTTAGCTTCTGCAGTACATCTATCCAGGATCTTCTGGCTTTCATGGTTTCCATAGAGAAATCAGGTGTAAGTCTGATCGGTTTACCTTTATAAGTTACTTGCTCTTTTTCCTTTGCAGCTATTAATATTCTTTCTTTAACCTGTATATTTTGTGTTTTGATTATTATATGGCGAGGAGATGTTTTTCTTTGATCCAGTCTGTTTGGTGTTCTGCATGCTTCTTGAATATTTAATTGAATATCTTTCTTTATGTTGGGAAAGTTTTCTTCCATAATTTTGTTAAAAATATTTTCTGGGCCTTTGAGCTGTGACTCTTCTCCTTCTTCTATTCCTATTATTCTTAGGTTTGGTCTTTTTATTGTGTCCCATATTTCCTGAATGTTTTGTGTTGAGAATTCGTTGGCTTTGCTGTTTTCTTTGATCTGTGTGTTTATTTTCTCTATGGTGTCCTCAGAATCTGAGATTCTTTCTTCTATCTCTTGTATTCTATTGATTATGCTTGTTTCTGTAGACTCTGCTCATTGACCTAGATTTTCCATATCCAGCTGGTCCTCAGTTTGTGTTTTCTTCCTTCCCTTTATTTCAGTTTTCAATTCTTGAACTGTTTCCATTACCTGTTTGATTGTTTTTTCTTGGTTTCCCAGGGTATCATGTACGTATTTACTCATTTCTTCAAACTTTTTGTTATACTTCTCATCCATTTCTATAAGGGCATTTTTTACATGTTGTTTAAGGGACTCTATTGCTTTCATAAAGTCAATTTTTTCTACTTCTTCTGTGTTAGGGTGTTCAAATACTTCTGTTGTAAGATCATTGGGTTCTGGTGTTTTCATGTTGTTTTTCAGATTATTGGGTGAATTCTTGCCTTGGTGCCTGCCCATCTCCTCCTATTGATCCTATCTAATGGGTCTTTTAAAACCAGATCAGGTTTCCCTGCTGGCCAAGGGCTCTGCTTACAAAATGCCCTCGCTCTGTTTCCTGGTTCCTGTCACAGGCCAAGAACCCTCTCACCCCTCTGAAGGGTCTTCAGGAACAGGACCAGGCTCCCCTTTTTGCCAGTGGCCTCGCCAACAAAAGGCTTACCTCTTTGATTTAATTGTAGTGGGGCGATCTGCTCTTGTTATTGCGTGGCCGACCCACCGCTTGCGCCCCCGTGCTGGTCCCCCAAAGCCTATTCCTGATTGCTGAGCCTCTCTGCGCTGTGCCTGCCGCGTCTGCTCCGCACCTCTCCGCCACCGATATCCATGTTTCTCAACACCATTTATTGAAGAGACTGTCTTTCTTCATCGAGTGCTCTTGCCAGAGATCAATTGATCATAACATTGTGAATTTATATCAGGGCTTCCTTTTCTGTTCCATAGTCTATGTGTCTATGAAGATGCCAGTAGCCAGGATTCCACTTTAAAAATATTTTGATGTGTATTTAAAATCAAGTGTGTTTCTTCATTTCCTTTCATCTGTGATTTTTACAATTTTCAGAAGCTTTCACTTCCTAGTTCCGTGTTATTGTGACGAGAAAACATTCTCCATACAGCTCCTGTGTTCTTCAGCCCACAAAGATTTGTTTTGTAGGGGAAAAAAATTCTACTCTGAGTGATGTTCTGTAAGTTCTTGAAAGAACGTGCACTCTGCGTGTGTTGGACGATGGTCGCTGTG
This sequence comes from Microtus oregoni, assembly GCF_018167655.1. Taxonomy (NCBI): domain Eukaryota; kingdom Metazoa; phylum Chordata; class Mammalia; order Rodentia; family Cricetidae; genus Microtus; species Microtus oregoni. The sequence goes on along the minus strand of NW_024543830.1, from coordinate 7,767,231 downwards.
TTTGTCACTCAGATCAGTTTAGTCTACAGTGTTGCTTAAGTTTGCTGCATTACTCGTGTCTGGATAATCTATGCCCTGTTGAGAGTGGAGTATTGGAAGCCCTCTCTTCCTGTGTTTCTGTGTCTATTGTTCCCGGGATGATTTCACACTTGCTCCATATATTCAGGCATATACACTGTTACCGCCTCTTGATGAGGCACCCCTTTCATTGTGTAATGATCTTCTTTGTCCTGTGTTACACTTCAAGTCTATTTTGTGTGATGTACACACAGTCAGCTGTGCTCTGTTAGGATTAATTTGTCAACAAGTTGGATTGATATGTTCCTAAGGGACTTGTAAAACACATTTCTAGGTGTATCTGAGGCTATTACTAGAGAGGATTAAATTGAAGGAGACCAGATGAGGAGCAGGGCACACTCTGAATGTGGGCAGAACCATCCAATGGACTGGGGACCACATGGACACAAAGTGGAAGAAAAGGAAGCTAGCCAGTATGCACAACGCAGTTCCTCCTAAACAGGAGTGTCCATGGGCATCACTCCAGCTTCTTCTGTCTTTCAAACAGACTCGCACTGTGGCACAGGGGAGCCCCAGCTTTGGATGGGGGCTGCTATTGGTTCCCTTTGTGCTTAAGCTTCTGGTTTCTAGATCATGAGTCCATGGCTCTTGGGTTTATTCTTGAGTCTATTAATATGATGCAATATATTTACTGATTTGTATATATTGTATCCTTGGCATGAAACTCACTTGGTCACAGGAATGATCTTTTTGATATGTCATTAAATTCAGTCAAATATTTTATCAAGAACTTTCATATCATGTGCCTCAGGGAGATTGACCTATGGTTTGTTTGCTTCTTTATTTTTACTGTTGTTTTGGTCCTTATCTTACTTTGTAATCAGGATAATACTGACTCTTTGATAGCATTCCTTCTATTCCTATTTTATGGAACAGCTTGAGGATCATTGGTGTTAGTTTTGCTCTAAAATGTATTGTGGAATTCAACAATGAATCCACCTGAGTCTAGGATTACTTTTTTAAGACTAAAAAATTTTATTTATACATGTGTGTATATGTGTGTGTGAGAGAGAGGGGGGGCAGAAAGAATACTACTTGTGTACATGCTTGTGGAAGCCAAAAGAAAGTATTGGATTCCTTGGATATAAAGTTGTAGGCAGTTGTGAGCCCACTTGACATAGGTGCTGAGAACATAATTTGGGTCCTTTGCAAGAGCAACAAATACAATTAACTACTGAGTCATCTCTCCAGACAGGATTATGTTTTTAGTTGGGAGACATTTTATTATTGCTTTAGTCTCATTATTTGTTATGAATCTAAGTTGTTTATATCCTGGTTATATATTTGTAGGTGTCTTAGGGGTACTATTGCTGTAGTGAAACACCAAAAGTAAGCTGGGTAGGGGTGGGTTCATTTGGCTTGCACTACAGACTCCACGTTGTAGTTCATCACTGAAGGAAGCCAATACAGGAATTCAAATAGAGCAAGAACCTGAAGGCTGGAGCTGATGTGGAGGTCATGGAGGAGTGCTGTTTACTGGCTTGCTCTCATGGCTTGCTCAGTCTGTTTTGTTACAGCACCCAAGACAACCAGCCCAAGGATAACACCCTCCCCTATCAATCACTAATTAAGAAAATGCTCTACAGGTTTCCCTACAGCCCATCTTATGGAGACATCTTTCAATTACAGTTCTCATCTCTCCAATGTCTCAAACCTATGTCAAGTTGATATTAAACTAGCCAGTAAGTAATGTGGATTTAGAACTTATCCAGTTTTTCTAGTTTCCAAAATTTATTGTAATATAGATTTTAAAAATATGCTTTAATGATCCCCTGATTTCATTGGAGTTTGTGATAATGTCTTCTTCAATTTTATTAATTCAGGTCACATCTTTCTTTTAGCTAGGACTTGTCAATCTTGTTTATCTATTCAAAGAATCAAATGGTTCCTTCATTGATTCATTGAGTTTATGTTGTAATTTTATCAGCTTCTGTCCTGGTTTTATTCTTCCATCTCTTAATTTGGGGTTTGTCTTATTCTTGTTTTCAAAGAGTTTATGCTTCTTGGTTGATTTTTTTTTGATGGTAGTGGGGTCTGGATGACCAAGAAGCATATGATTAAGTAATATTATGCATGTGTTGGGTGTGATGGCTCATATCTATATATCCAGTAATTGGGTAGGGAGTAAGAGGCAAGGGGATCAGAAGTTTAAAGCTATTTTCTGCTACAGATTAAGTTCAAAGCCATTCTGGGCTACATGAGACTCAGTATCTGAAATATAATAAATAAATCTTATTGACCAAATGAACTTAACATACATCTACAGAACCCCAAACACTGTAGAGCACACAAGACAAATATCATGTGTACCCACTCATAGTGGCTTTTAGACATAAAGCAAAAAAAAAAAAGCCTACAATTCACAATCCCAGAGAACCTAGACAACAGTGAGGACCCTAAGAGAGACATATATGAATCAACCTTAGCAATCAAGAGAATTTTCTCTAAAATAGATACCACAAGCTCATAGAAATTGGGTGTGATAGAGTTTGGGTTGCATACATGTTTGGAATTGTAATAGCCTCTTGATTGATTGTTTGCTTAATCTACATAGAGTTTCTTTTAGTTTATGACTAATTTTGATGTAACATCTGTTTTGTGAGATAGGATTTCTGCTCTTTCTTGCCTTTCTAAACCTCTACCAAACTGACAATCAAGATCCATCACTGCTTAGGATGTCTTTTTACATCCTTTCATTTTTTGACTGTATTTATCTTTACCAGTGAAGTGTGTTTCTTGTGAGCAATCAACAGATGTGTCCTATTTTTTCTTTTTCTATTTTTTAATTAATTTTATGGAGGCATATTTTTTCTGCTACCCTCCCTTCCTCTCCCCTCCCCTTCTATCCTCTCCCATGGTCCCCATGCTTCCAATTTACTCAAGAGATCTTGTCTTTTCCTACCTCACATGTACTTTAGATTCATATATGTCTCTCTTAGGGTCCTCACTGTTGTCTAGGTTCTCTGGGATTGTGAATTGTAGGCTTTTTTTTTTGCTTTATGTCTAAAAGCCACTATGAGTGGGTACACATGATATTTGTCTTTCTGGGTCTGGGTTACCTCACTCAATATAATGCTTTCTAGATCTATCCATGTGCCGGCAAATTTCAAGATGCCATTAATTTTTCTGTGTAGTACACCATTATGTAAATGTATCACATTTTCCTTATCCATTCTTCAGTCAAGAGGCATTTAGCAATCAATTTTTGAGAAAGTTATTTGATGAGCTCAAAAGGTATATTCTTTTATGTTTGGGTGGAATGTTCTATAGATGTTGATTAATTCCATTTGAGTCATAACATCTGTTAGTTCCCTTATTTCTCTGCTAAGTTTCTGTGTGACAGACCTGTCCAGTGGTGAGAGTGGGGTGTTGAAGTCTCCCACTATTAGTGTGTAGGGTTTAATGTATAATTTAAGTGTTAGAAGTGTTTCTTTTACATATGAGGATACCCTTGTATTTGGGACATAGATGTTCAGTATTAAGATTTCTTCTTGATGGATTTTTCCTGGGATTAATATGAAATGTCCTTCTTTGTCTCTTTTGATTGATTTTAGTTTGAAATCTATTTTGTTAAATATTAGGATAACTACACCAGCTTGTTTCTTAGGTTTATTTGATTGGAAAATTTTTTCCCAACCCTTTACTCTAAGGCAATGTCTGCCTTTGAGGTTGAGACGTGTTTCTTGTAGGCAACAGAAGGATGGATTCTGTTTTTGTATCCAGTCTGTTACCCTGTGTCTTTTTATAGGTGATTTGAGTTCATTTATATTAAAGGATATTGATGACCAGTGATTGCTATCTCCTGTTATTTTAGTTTTTATTGTTGGTAATGTTATTTTGTGTGTTTTCCCCTTCTTTGGGATTTGCTGCTGTGAGATCATTTATTGTCTGTGTTTTTGTTGATATAGCCAACTTCCTGGGTTGGAGTTTTCCTTCTAGTACTTTGTGTAGGGCTAGTTATTGGTTAAGTCTGGTTCTGGTTCTGTCATAGAGTATCTTGTTTTGTCTGTCTATGGTGATTAAAAGTTTTCCTTGGTATTGTAGTCTGGACTGGCTCTTGTGGTCTCTTAATCTCTGTATAATGCTTGAGCTTTTGGCTTTCGTTTTTTCCATTGAGAAGTCAGGTGCAATTCTGATAGGTCTGCCTTTATATGTTACTTGACCTTTTTCCTTTGCAGATCTTAATATTCTTTCTTTATTCTGTATTTTTAGTGTTTTGATTATTATTATGTGGTGAAGGCCTCCTTTTTTTTTTTGATCCAGTCTATTTGGTGTTCTGAAGGCTTCTTGTATCTTCATATGCATATCTTTCTTTAGGTTGGGAAAGTTTTCTTCTATGATTTTTGTTGAATATATTTTCTGTGCCTTTGAGCTGGAGTTCTCCTTTTTCTACACGTATTATTCTTAAGTTTGGTCTTTTCATGGTGTCCCATATTTCCTGGATATTTTGTGTTAATCTTTTGTTAGATTTAATGCTTTCTTTGACTGATGAGTCTATTTCCTCTATCGTGTCTTCAGTGCTTGACATGTTCTCTTCCATCTTTTGTATTCTGCTATTTGTGGTTCCTGATTGTTTTCTCATAATTTTCATTTCTATAATTCCCTTGGTTTGTGTTTTCTTTATTGTATCTATTTTGGTTTTCAAGTCTTGAATAGTTTCTTTCATCTGTTTGACTGCTTTATCTTTTTTTAAAAAAGGGATTTATTGATCTTTTCCAACTTTCTCTTCGTCTTTTTCTCCATTTCTTTGAGGAAATTTTTTATTTCCTCCTTAAGGGCCTCAAACATTTTTCTAAAGTTATTTTTTAGGTCATTTCCTTCTGCTTCATCTATATTTGGTTGTTCAAGTCTTGCTGTTGTAGGATCACTAGTGTTTACTGGTGTTGTGTTGCTCTTTGTGGTGTTGCATGTGTTCTTACCTTGTCTACTCATCTTTTCCTTCTGATTGGTGTAGTTGTGGCTGTCTGTGTCTCTGGTGATCAGTCTTCCAGGTGCCAGTGACTCCAAGTTCAGATGGTTGTTCCTCATTATGCAGTCAGGGCCAAGGTTCCAATCACCCCGGAGGTTACTTGGTGTTTCTGGAGGTCACTGACTCAGGCCTCCTACCTCAGAGGTCACTGATTCATGCCAGGTCCCCCAGAGGTTTCTGACTTTGGCCTGCTCCCTCGGCAGCCACTCCTATGTGCACCTGTGGAGGTTGCTGACTCAGGACTTTTCCAGTGGAGATTGCTGTTTCAGGCCTGCTCTGGTGGAGGTTGCCTGCTCAGGCCTGTTTCTGTAGATGTCCCTGTCCTAGACCTGTTCTTACAGAGGTCCCTGACCTGGGCCCAGTTCTGCAGAGTTCTCTGGCTCAGGCCTGCTCCCTTAGAGGTCCTTACTCATGTCTGGACCTGCAGAGATCTCTGGCTTGGGTCTGTTCCTCAGCAGTTGTTCCCTTGTACCTGCTCCTGTGGGGATTTCTGCCTCAGGCCTGCTCTGATGGAGGTCACTGGCTCAGACCTGCTCCCTCAGTGGTAACTCCCTTATACCTGCTCCTGATACTGCTCCCGGGGGTGTTACTGCTTCAGGCCTGCTCTGGCAGAGATTGCTAGTTCAGGTCTTCTTCAGTGAGATCACTGGCTCAGGCCTGTTCTGGATGAGATCACTGGCTCAGGCCTGCTACCTCAGAGATTGCTGATTCATGTCTGGTCCCACAGAGGTCCCTGGCTGGGGCCTGCTCCTCAGTGGTGGCTCCCTTGTACCTGCTGTGTCCTGTTTTTCAAACTAATCTGCTAGTCTACATGGTTTTTTTTTTTTGCTGGAGAATTGAGACTATTAATATCCAGAAGTATTATTAAAAGTTTGTATGAATTCCTTTTATTTTTCTGCTTCACAGTTGTTGGTACATTCATTTCTAATTTTCATTGCCAACATTACTCTAGTGTGGTTTATTTTTACCTGTGAAATTCAAGCATGTATTTATCTCTCTTTTCAGTGTGTAGGATTCCATAGTGCTAGCTCAGTGAACGTGGATTCCTTTGGTTTGTATTAGTCATACAAAGTTTTTCTTTCTCCTTCACTAGAATAGCTTTTCTGTCTGCAGTAATCTGGCATGGTAGTCAGCATCTTTCAGAGCCTGAAATAAATTATTCTATACCATCTTGGATTTTAGAGTTTATGCTGAGAAATCTGTTGTTATTCTACCAGCTTTGCCTTTATGTTGCAGCTTTTAACATTTTCTCTTTGTCTTGCATGCTCTGAGCTTAACTATAATGTGATAATGTGATGGGGGAGAAGTCTTTTTTGGTCTTGTTTGTTTGACATTCTAAGTGCCTTAAAAAAATCTTATTTCATCTCTATTCATGTGCGTTCCTGTGGAGGCCAGAAGAGGGCATTGGATCCCTGGAGTTGGAGTTACAGGTGGTTGTAAGCCATCCAAGTGGACACTGCAGACAGAACTCCAGTCTTCTTGCAGGATCAGAGAGCATCTTAACTGCCAAGCTGTCTCTCCAACTTCTCAGTTTACTTTTAAACAATTATTTCCTGGTAAGAATTTATATTGCTATTTTGTTAATTATTTTCTGATTGGTTTGTCTCTTCTTTCTCCATTGCTGTCTTCTTGGAGATTTGATTTGAGGATGTGATATTCCTGTTCTCTTCATCCAACTTTTTTTATTGACTTTTTTATCTCTACTATATAGATTTTGGGTGTGTGTGCATGTGCCTTATGAGGCTTACACAAAACACCCAAAATTATTCACTTAAATTGACAGCAACTTAAATTCAGTGATATACAAACAACATTTTTACTACCTTAATTTTATATCATTGATGTTATAATTTATATCTTTCTGTATTAAGTACCCATTAACAAATAATTACAGGCACAATTAGTTTTAGTGTCTTTCATTTAACTTTTATACTAAGGTAATTGTAATTATTTATTATCCTGATATTATCAGAACATTCTGAATTTGGTTATGTATTTACTCTTACTAGCATATCATGCATTTTCATGTTGATTAGTGATTTTTAAAAAATTTCCAGCTTTCCTCTTCTCCTCCCCTCTCCCCTAGAATCATTTCTCCTCTGTTTCCCTTCAACAAAGTGCAAGCCTCCCAGGAATATAAACTAAGCATGGCATAACTAGTTACCATAAGACTAGGCACAAATCCTCTTATTAAGGCTGGATGAGGCAACCCACTAGGAGAAAAAGGGTCCTAAAAGCAGAAAAAAGAGTTAGAGACACCCCATTCCCATTGTTAGGAGTCCCACAAGAATATCTAGCTACACAACCACAACATATATGCAGAGGACCTGGTGCAGACCCATACAGAGTCCATGATTGTTACTTCAGTCTCTGTGAGCCCCTACGAGCCCCACTTAGTTGATTCTGTGGGCCATGTTATCCTGCTGTTCTTGTCCCTCTGGCTCCTACAAACATCCTTCCCATCTTCTGTGGGATTCTGCCCCCAAACTCCACCTGATGTTTGGCTGTGGGTCTTTGAGACTTCTCTGATTAGTGAGTGATATTTTAAAAATAGTTATTTCAGAACTTTTCTGTGGAACATTTTAAAGCTAGGAGCTGGGCCTGTAGCTCAGCTGATTGAGTGCCTGTTGCACTTGCATGATTCCCTGGGTTGAATCCCCAACATCACATAAACAAGACATAGTAGTGCATGTCTATAATCTCAGACTTAGGGAGGTTGAGGCAGGAGAGCAGAAGTTCAAGTCCTCTTCAGTTACTTATTGAGTTGGAAGTCAGCATGGGGTTCATGAAATCCTATCTCAAGACAAATGAGAAAGAGGAGATAGAGAAGAAGATGTTTTTAGAAGACAACAGTAATCACTATGAACACTCAGCATAGTCTTTCTGGTGTATTTGATCTGTTACTATTATAAACTCTTTTGGGGTATATTTGAACTCACAGTTCTGATCCAAGGGCAGATAGTGATGACTGGATGACAGAGTTCGCTAGTGTTTCCTCTTTATTTGTCCTCTGGCCTTTCTCTCTTATTAAGACATTAGTATACACTCTTTAGGGTACCATGCTGATGGCATCATCTAATCATCACCCCCCAAAGACCCAAATACTGATATATGAAGTTCCTTTCTCCATAGCATCTGTCAGTAGAGATTGCATTTCAAAATATGAACCCTTGGTGGAAGATGCTCAAGCTATAGCCTGACCCAGGGCATTCTGCCCAGGACTTCCGTTGTTTATGTCCATCTCACAGTGGAACACATAATCATTCTATCTCCAACATCTCCAGCTTCCTAATTCATTCCACCAGTAATTCAAAGTTCCAAAGTCCCAAGTCTTAGGAGATTTAAGACACACTGCCTGCAATTGTGACTCTACATCAAAACAAATAGTATACTTCTCATAGAAATTGTGGGGCTGGGAAAGGTAGGCAAATATGAAGGACTAACCAGCCCAAATGATGGCCAAACTCAAAAGAGCAATGAACTCACAGCTCCAAATCTAGCATCTTTTATACATTATCCCTCGAGAGTGCCTATGGATTTGCTGAGTGAGCTGGTTTCATTAGCTGCCTCTCACTTTCCCTGGCAAGCCCTGCATGTTTTTCTAAGTACATTGCTGAGGTCCTTGCTATAAATCCATTTTTACAGCTTCATTAGGCTTCTCTCTACTGAGAGCTTTCTGCTGGAGCTCTGACTCTGTCTGTGGCTTTACCAGTAGGAAAGCTGTTCCAGTTGAACAAAGAAAAGTGAAGAATGTGGTAGGCCTGGCCAGAGAGGACACAGAGAGCATCCGGGCACCCTCTACTGCAATGGTTCTATCCTGGAAGGTTTGTGGACCTGTGATTCCGGAGACTCGCTGAGGGTTTCTGAGACTGTGATGCTTACCCACTCATGATTGGCAAGCATGTCCGTTCATCTACTCTTATTTTTGGCTTCGCATGCTTTTTCTTCCTGCCTTCCCCGGTCAAGTTGCCACTCTGCTTCTTTGCCCATGAGTCTCATTGTAAATATTTTTAAAGTAGCCAATATCACCGTGCTTCACTCTGAACGCATTGTTTGTAAGTCTCCAACATACCATCGTTCGTAACTTCAGCCTTCTATAAAGTCTTGGACATGGATGCAACTCAGCCAAGTTTTTTTGGATGGAGAGCCAAGACCTTTATTCAATTTCAATATAATCCTCATTTAGCTCTGAGATCACTTTCCCAATTTGAGCCCCAAGGACTGTCAAGAACACCCACTTACAGCATTGTAGGCTTTTCAAGCCTTTATCTCCAAACTCTCATCTGCTCATAAATCAGTTCCAAAGACACTCTCACACTTCAGATGCTTATTATTAGCGATGCTTTCATTTCCATGCCAGTGTAGGGTATTTGTTTTGTTGTGGCCAATTAGTTGGTATCACAGACTACGTGTGTTATAAAGAAAGAGGTTATTTTTGCTCACAACTCTATCCCAACACTTCAGAGCACTTGTCTGATGACAGACTTCTTACTGGAAGAGTCCCAAAGTGATGCTTGGCAACACATAACAAGGGACAAGGGACACATAGGTGTCTCTGTGTCTTCTCAGGTCTGTGTGGGATAGTCACAGGCATTGGGCTTCACTATGACGAACTTTGCTGGGCCTTCAAGCACTCTCTTTATGATACCATAGTTTGATTAAGTTTTCACACTCTTAATAGCTTATAATGGAGATTAATCTTCAACATTAACTCTTGTGGTACTTCCTCAATGCCTATCTAAACCAGTATCTGGGAAAGTCTTTCTCCAGCTTTTAGACCCATAAATGGTGGGGTTGTTTCTTTGACTATGTTGTCCCACTCTATCCTGACCAGTAGAGTTTGCTGGGAATCTGCTGATAGTTCCTTCTTTGTGAGTCATTTCTTTTTCTTGTTGTGTTCAAAATTCTCTTTGACTTTGGTGTTTGACTATTTGATTATAATATGTCTCAGAGATGATATTTTGGTGATGAACCTATTTAGAATTCCTTTGGGATCAAAGACCTGAATATTAATTACCTTTTCTACATATCAGAAAATTTTAGTCTTTAAGCTTTCTGTCACATGGCCATTCTAAACTCCTGAAACTTGTGCAGTGTGTGTAGTGGTTCACTTGATAGAGTCGTAGACATCATATAGACTCATTCTTGGGAAACCTCAAGTGATTTGTCTTTGAGCGATTGATTTGTTTTTCTGTCTGATAGACAGCTGTTGAAGGTCTCTGTTGATTTTTTTTATTTCAGTCAGTGCATTTTTAGCTTCAGGGTTTCTTTGGATTCTTCTTTTGGTTTATTTCTTCTTTGGTAAACATTTACTCTTGTCCATTTATTGTTTGCTTTGTTTCATTGTCTGTCTATGATCTCTTATAGCTCATTGAGCTATTGTTATTAAGGCAATTGTTTTGAATTCTTTGTCAAGAAGCTTATAGATTTCTATTTCCTTGAGGGTTTTTTTTTTTTTAACCGAAACTTTATTAACTTCCTTTGTTTGAATCACACTTGCCTGGTTTTTCCCAATTTGTGTAACTTTGTACTGTTGTCTTCGCATTTGAAGAATTACATGCTTCTCTGGTATTATAGATTAGCTTTTGTTGTTTTGTTTGTTTTGTAGGTAAAGACTCCCATAGTTGTTTTTTTTTTTTTTTTTGCCTCTGGATTAATGGTACTGTCTCCTGAATCATAGTTAACAGGGTCAATAATCACATCCATGGATGGAAAACCTGCTAGAGGCATAGTGAGGCATGGTCCCTGTCAGTTCCTGAATATGCTCCTGTTGGATATATGGGGATGTTCTCTTAGTGGTCCAGGCTGCCTCCAAACTGCAGTGGAACAGGATTGAGTAAAGGACTGTGTCAGTGAGTACATTTGGATCTCTGTCAGGTCTGTTACATGAAGAGCCCATGGGCATGGCACTACATCTGAATGGACCAATTCTATAAAGTCCCCAGGCAGATTTCTGATGGGCAAGACAACCTTGAATCATGATGGAGTGTGGCTGAAGCCAACTGTTGGGACTGTTTCAGTGAATGCAGTTGGGTCTGAGATTGGAAGGGCTAAACAACAGGGCAGAGATGCATATCTGTGTCCCTTGGCAGAAGGGAGAGAATGCAGGGCTATGGACAAACAAGGCTGGAGTTTAGCCCACAATCATATGGTTGCTTCGGTCTTTAGTGTGATGATGGTTGATGGGCCTGTCACTCATGTGTGATCTTGCCTTCTCAAAATATCCCTTCTTGATCTTAGGCTCTATTAGGGTTTATAATATACTCCCTAAGTCCTTAAGCTCCTACAAATTCACTTTAATACTTGGGTGACTGACTGACGAATATTTGAGTCCGTGTAGGAAGGGAAAGGCAGATTGTCTTTTGTTCTACCACCTTGCTGATGTCATTCTCTCTCTTTATCCTCTATGCCTCTTTTGGATGCCAGGTAGAGAATGGACTGGGAGTGGGAGGAACACAGTGGATGTGGGGAGGATGGTTAGAAATCTCTTGTAAGGATCAGTTCAGATGGAGTTACCATGATGCTTCTGACTCACATTTCCAGGGCCTTTCAGTAGTGTAAATCCTCTGCATTGATTGGCCTGGGAAGAAACCCAGCAACACATTCTCATGCTAAAATGATTCTGCGGAATTTCTTAGAGATAAGACTGCAGCATGTACCCATGTGAACACACCCTCCCTTTCACTTTCCATCATGACTGATGGCACAGGTACGGGGATGATGCCTTGGGGGGTCCAGTTAGTAGCAATTTAATTAGAGGATTATATTTAATATAGGCTTGATTGGATATATTTATGCAATTCTCTGATATTCTGCCAGCAATGGAAAAACAACAGAAGAGCATCTAAGCTTTTTTTTTCTTTCCTCTTTGTCTTTATTATAGATCTAATTCACATTCCCCGCTGCCTCTGTGGTCCAGATCTGAGTAATCCAATATCATTTTCAGTCATCTAAGTATAGTCTATTCAAACCTATCTCTCATCTTACCTCAGAAGGGACTTTTAGAAAAAAATCCAATTGATATTTACCACTTCTGATGGTAATGGTGATTACCTTGGTGATGATTGTCACTGTCTACATGATAAACTTCAGCTTCTATAACCTACTTTTAACTCTTTCCCGTCTTTTCTGGGTCACCAGAAATGCCTACTAATTTATCCTGAGTCCTTGAGCTGGCATCTAGGAGCACATTCTTTTTGGAGGGATACCTCATTCAGCCTAGATATAGGGGGATGGGCCTTGGTGTTGCCTCTAAATGAAGTGCCGGGCTTTGTTGACTCCCCATGGGAAGCCTTACCTTTTCTGAGGAGTGGATAATGGATGGGGCAGAAGGACGGGTGAGTGAGAAGAGGGAAGGGAGTGGGAATGGGGATAGCTATATAAAATGAAATAAAATGGAAAGAGTGTATTAAACTATTTTTGATAAAGAAAGAAAAAGGAAAAAAGGAAATGCCTACTAGGGCTGGAGAGGTGGCTCAGGGGTAAAGAACACTGACTGCTCTTGCAGAGGACCTGAGTTCAGTTCCCCACATGGTGGCCCACAGCCATTTGTCACCCCAGATCCAGGGGATCCAAAAGGTGAATGCATGGTATACACACGTAGATGCAGGCAAAACAACAGTGCCCATAAATTAAAATAAATCTAAACACATTTTAACTGCCCACTATTTCTTACATAAGAAGCTGTAGTCCTACACAACAACAGATCACAACATAAGCAAATGATAATGTGAGTTCTTCTTCAGTTTTTACTCTTATGGGCCTGTATGTCTTGCTTTTCTGTGGCTGTAGCTCTGTGGGTTCTTTGTGTCCAGTTTATGCAATAGTCCAGGCAAGAGCAGTTTCTTGCCCAAATGACTATCAAACTCCATAATGAGCCTCTTCGATGCCCATCTTCCTCTTGAAGTAGATTGGTGCTGCCAGGAGCAGAGTGTCTCATTGTCATGAAAAGTCCTAAGTTATTAAAACATTTAAAATGCCATATTCTATAATCTTTGAAAGATATGAAGAATGCCTATCTAAAATATATCTATGTACATCTAGAAAATCTTAACTAACATGACTACAAACTTGACTATTATGATTATCTATTAACAATCTATATTTCTAATTATACATTACATTTTTAAATGAACTACGCAATCACAGTTCCTTAATCAAGATCAGAAACACATATACATATAACAAAAGTGACCTTAAATTTAAGTCACTAAAACAAAATGCATATCAATGTAAATTATTCATATCTCTATCATATCCCCCTTTAAATGTAAAAGAACATTTATAAACCATATTTGGGAACATGGGTGCAGTTTTTTCTCTCCAAACTGCTTCCTGCTGAATAGGGGTGTTGTTAATTAGGTCTTTCATGGTATAACCTGTGTGCTAGTTTCATCTCAGTTGGCATTTGAGCGAAGCAATTTTTTGAAGGCGTGCACAGGAATCATTCAGGAGGACATGGTCTATCATACCACATTGGGATGGAAGCAATCCACAGACTCTCACCCTCTGTGAAAACAAAATAAGAAACTCCTTTCCAAAGTATCATATCCTTAGATCCAAATTCAAAATATCTATGTTGGATTAGTTCAGCAGCATTTATAAATAAATATCTTTTAGCAGCTGTTGCTCCTTCCTCAGCATTCAAATAATTCAAAGAGAGCATAATAGCATACAGTATCAAAATTCTCTGTGTATTTTCCATCTTTGTGCAGCTTTGTTTTAACCTCTATTTTGTTTATTTTTACTTTTAACTCTTTGCTTTTTGAGACAGGTTCTCTGTATCTTTGACCTGAAGTAACTCTGTAGACCTATATTTTTGTATGCCAACCACTTCCTGTAGATTTGGCCAAGCAGGACCAAAAGACAATGTTGTCTATAACAAATTCCTCAATCAATCCTATGCTGGAGAGCAATGCCATGTAATAGATGATTGTCAACTAAAGAGCATATGAAAAGATTGCTCGTGTAGCTTTAAAAAATGTGCCAGCAGGCTGGAGAGAAGGCTCAGTGGTAAAGAAAACTGTGTACTTTTACAGAGGATCAGAGTTTGATTCCCAGCACTCACAGAGTGGCTTCGCAACTCTCTGTAACTTCAGTTTCCAGGGGTTTGGCACCCTCTGCTGGCTTCTGAGGGCACGAAACACACACATGATACATATGCATATATACAGATGAGCATCCATACACATATACAAATAAACAGAACAGAATTCCTTATACTTTGCTGTACCTACCTTTGTGAAAGTCTGGCAAGGAAAGGGTGTGGAAGCATAAGCATGGACAATTGGACATCTTCATCTGGCCGAAGCTCTAGCCAGTCAAAGATTTTTATTTACTTAATGAAAGTATTGACAGTGTTCAAGTTTAAGAAGACAACTTTTAAAATTGATATCACTCTGTGAGACAATCAGGAAATTGAGAACACACCACTCACTAACATCAGAAATGAGAAAGACTATATCTTTGATATACTCTTCATCAATATTAAAAATATGAAAAAGATATCTTTTGATCAGCTATCCATTAGGAAATACAAATTGGATGAAGTAAACATATGTTCTGGAAGATACAAACTGAGATGGTCAATATTGTCAATATGAATAATCTTCAGTTACCTAGGAGGTGAGCTCCTGAGCATGCCTGTGAGGGATTGTCAAGATAACGTTGATTGACATTGGAAGAGTCCACCATGGGTGACATTATTCCAGGGGATGGAGTTCTGCCTAAATAAAAAGGAGAAGACAAGTCTCATTATGTGATTCCTGGAGGTAGGATGGCCATTTTTGGACTGAGGTTGAGGTAAGAGCCAGTGGCTGGCTGCTTTGCTTTTTCAGTCTTCAAGTTGAACCCGAAGATCTCTCTGAGTTTTTATTAATTGTGTTTTATTTTTTTTTAAAAAGGGAAATGCTGTGGGATAATGCTCTTGTACACTGTAAAGATTTTTTTCACTTGCATTAGCTTAATAAACCACTGATTGGCCAGTAGCCAGGCAGGAAGTATAGGCAGGGCAACCAGACTATGAGAATTCTTGTAGAGAAAAGGGAGAGAGCAGTCACCAGGTAGATGCAGAGAAAGCAGGATGAGAATGCTGCATTAAAAAAGGTACCAAGCCATGTGGATAAACATAAATAAAAATTATGGGTTGATTTACGTTGTAAGAGCTAGTTAGTAATAATCCTGAGCAATAGGCTAAACAGTTTATCATTAAAAATAAAAAAAGAAGGCAAGCTGAGCATTTGTTTTCCTCTGCTTTCTGACCACGAATGCCATGGTCATCCATCAGAACTTGTCTCTGTGATGATTGCACTCTGAAACTAGGACAAAGTTAATCCTTTTCTTTCTTAATTTGCTTTTGACAAGATATTTTATCACAGTAAAGGAAGAGCAGCTATCATACAGACTATTAAAGCTCACTGAAGAAGATAATTTTATTAGTTTATATTTGTTAAAGAAATTAAATCAGTAGAAAAGTCTTTTCACTAGGCAAACTTAAGGCCAAATAATTTATTAGGGAAATTCTATCAAATATTTAAAGAAACAATACTACCGATAGTGCTAATTTTTAGAATCCATTCTCTTTGGAAGGATACCTTGCTTAGCCTAGATATACTGGGGAGGGCCTCGGTCCTGCCTCAAAGCCATGTGCTAGACTTTGTTGATTTCCCATGGGAAAGCTTACCTTCTCTGAGGAATGGATGGGAGGTTATTGGGGGAAGGAGAGGTTGAGAGAGCAGGAGAAGGGGAGAGAGTAGGAACTGAGACTGGTCTGTAACATGAGAAAGGATAGTTTTTTAAAAAATTAAATTAATTAATAAAAGAAATAATACCAACCTATGCAAACTTTCCAGAAAATTGAAGTGAAGGGAATAATACATAAGTTATCCTATAAGCTTGATATTATCCTTTAAAATTATTTTATTTATTATTTCATGTGTTTTACCTGTATGGGGTCTGCATACTATATTTGTGCCTGGTGGCCATAGAGGCCAGAAGAAGGCATCAGAGTCCTTGAAACTGGAGTTACAGAAATGTTGCTGCCATGTAGGTGCTAGGAATTGAACCTGGGTACTTTTTTTTTTTTTTGCTATGCAGACTTTTATTGCTCTTTCAACTTTCAATAACATCTACAAAAAATAGTTTTCTCTAAAAATTAGGAAACAAATGTGAAAGGCAGGATGGCTCACATTATAGACTCAGGTAGACTTGTACTTCACATAAATGAAAAATATCAGGTCTACAATTTGTTTAATTGACTTTGGATTTTTTATTACAAAAGAAAATACCACTGCAATTATAAACACCATAAACATTGTAACTGTATTGGGAAATCACACCAAGGTATCAAATATTATATAAATGGACAATAAATCTGAATTTTAATTTAAACCTAACATAGTAAACACTAGAAGACACATTACCCCTACAAAGCCAAAATTTTTGAATAAACAAAGGAACATAAGAAAGCTACACATAAACAATCAATGTGCAAAACATATGATTAAAAACCATAGAATTGGGGCTTGAAATCTAAGTACATGTACAATTTTAAAATAATCTTTACATGATTTTATTTGACAATTTACTTTTCGGAAAGTTAAAAAGGACCTTACAATGAAAACAATCAAATCTTGTGACTGGAACACTTGATCCTACCTGCTGAGCCATATCTCCAGCTCTAGATTTATGATATCTTGATAACTGTCATGGTTTGAAAGCGAACTCTTCCCCAGAGGCTTATGGATTATGCTCACATGCAGTCTTCAGTCTGGGGAACGGTTTGGGAAGCTATGAAATTCGTAGGAAACGGAGTCTTGCTAGAGTGTCACTGGGGGTGGGCCTTGGGATTTTAGAGACTAGTTGTTCTTCCTGCTTACCTGCTGCTCCCTGACGGCCAATACAGTGTGAGCAGCTGTCTCCCACCCCTGCTGCTATGCTGTCCTCACCTGGAGAGATAGCATCCCTCCAAACTGCTTCTTGCCAGGCTTCTTGTTACAACAACAAGAAAAATAACTAATACAGTATCTAACCCAGATAATCACATTGCATGAAACTAAACCTGTAATCTACTCTCCTCTTAGATATTTTCTCCAGAGAAATAAAAGTGTAGGTCCATACAAAAGCCTGTACACGATTGTTCATGGCAATGTTGTTTGAAGTAGCCCTACACTGAAAATGACTAAAATGTCCATTAACAAGGAAAGGAGTAAACAAATCACGGCATATTTCTCACCAATAGCAATGAGTGAGCTATATATGCATGTGTGAATATTGTTGAGTTTGAAAATAACTGTACTGGATAAAAGAACTCAAACATCAACACCCTTGTAAACAGCTAGACATGTTGGCACATACATTGTATTTCCAGCGCTACGAGACAGAAGCCAGAGTCCCTTAGGGACTTGCTGTACATCAGTCTAGCTATTTGTTGAGCTGTAGGTACAATGAGAGATCCTGGCTCAAAAAATAAGGTGGATGGACTGGGGAAATTGCTCAGTGGGTAAGAGTGTTTCAGGAGGACCTGAGTTTGAATCTCCAGCCCCCACATAAAAAACTATGCATGTCCAGCATTAACCCCCAGCATTAGGGACTGAAGATGGCACACCCTGAGAGCTCACTGGCTTGCCAGCCTAGCCCCAAAATGATGAGCTTCCGCATCACCAAGAGACCCTGTCTCAAGTCAATAGAACAGAGAGTGATAGAGGAAGACATTTGATAACTTATTCTCGTCTCTGCACGTGTTTACACAGGTACTACACCAGCATGACCTAGATACACATATACTGCGTGTGTACACAGTACACCACATACATTCATATACTTATACCAAATAAATAAATGACACACATGCATCATAGAGAAGATACAAAAGAACCCAGCTAGAAATACTGTACTGTTCCATTCATTTCACATTCCAGGAAATGTAAACCAATATAGTAAAATAGAAAAAGCAGTAGTTATGTGTTGATGGATTAGATTAGTAAAAAAAAAATAGAATTACAAAGGGAAATGAGGAAACTCCTCAAGAGACTAGATATGCTCATGATCTTGATTGTAGTAATGCAATTTGTCAAAACAGGCAAATGTCATGCTTCAGTAACTGCAGTTGATAATATGTCAGAACTCTGTAAAGGTAACAAAACTCAAAAGCAATCTCTGCATTTTTCCTATTAAAGGCCCGGTCATTTTTCTTTTAATCTCTCGAAGCGAAGTATAATTTTCAATAAAAACTAAGCATCATTAAAATTAAACATTTATTCCCAGCGATACTAGTTGTAGATCTAGCTGGGCATGCAATGTTTTTATGACCCAGATCCTGGCATGATTGATGTCTTCTCAGGAGGGATGTGTACAACCCGGGCTTCTCCAGACCAGTGCTCCGTGAAACACAATGTTCAGCTGAACTTCTCCAGAGAAATCATTTCAATTTAACTTAATTTAAATAAAAAATTGAAAGTTCATTCTCAAAACAAGGTAATATTCACTTGCCACCGGAGGAAAGGCTACCATGTTGAACGGTGTAGCCTAAGAATTACCTTCATCACCTTTATCTTTCCAAAAAGTTCTAATAAATGCTGTGGTCCCAAAGCTTTCTTTTTCACTTATCTGTTCCACAGACCTGAGAAACTGGTAGAAATGGCAACTCCCACCCCAAGAAATTTTAGGCATAAATTAAAATTTGACAAATCTTTGTTTAGAAGGTCAGGAAACTGCTTCTAATCTGGATTTGAGACACAAGAAGGTTGTTACACTTGATGATGTTGGAACAGGGCGCTTTGTTTGGCTTTTTTTCTCAGAGTTGCCAGCACAGAGATAGAAAATCGGAGGATACGCACACATCTGAACTGGGTCCTGGTGAGAACTAGAGCACCGGGGGACAAGCACTGACTGAAGAAAACGAGGTTTGGTCATAGATGATGCTTAATTTTTTCCTAGGAAGATGTGAACCATATCTACAGACCAAAGAAATGATCCTGCCTGAGCCTACCTTGATGACTCAGTGGGCTTATTGGTATTACTTACAGGAGTATGGCAAACAGCAAGGCAGTTGTATCACCAAAAAAAAAAAACAAAAAAAAAAACAAAAAAACCCACATCAGCATGGGTGGTGACTCATGACAGCTGTATCCCAGAAAGCCCTGCCCAATGTGCAGGCAGGTCCACTGGCCTCTCCTCCAGCCTGTGGTTGTTTACCGCTTTCATAACTTTAGGGAGAGGCCTTGCGAATGCTGAACTGTTCTGAGCTTCCTAAGGCACATATGTTTGGTTAGATTTCTGAGCCTCTCTAGGGAAAGATGTTTTGAGGAACCAGCTCCACACAGGTAGCTCGTTTCTGAAGCAAGGCGCAGGTGGCAGAATCACACTGAAGAGTAGATGCACTGCAGTTCTGTTAGGCCAGGCAGAGACGGGGCAAGCCCACCTAGAGCAGAAGAAAGGACAGTTGTCAGTTTACTTAAATCCTTGGAAATCCTGGGAAACTCCTGGCTCTGAACGTTTTCTTCCTTTCACAGAACCCACAAATCTGAAACTTGGAAGGGCCTTTAGCGGCAATCTTCAGCTCATTTTCACTCACCAAGAATTTCAGAGCTCCTTGTATCTGTCCTCTGGTCTCTGAGTGCCTGCTACATACGGGATAATCCACTAGGTGCTATTCTAAGAAATGTTGTAGATGTCTGACTCAGGAAGACACAGAAGTGTCCCCTTATGACTTGAGTGTTCTGAACAAATGTCTGGAACCCCATGGGCACATTCCTTTGCTCTCTTTCCTCTCACCCTGAGTGAATGGCCAGTCATCGTTTCCCATAGATTTAAACACGGTCACAGATTTATAAACCTCAGAACCAGACCTATGTTCTTAGCTTTCCTAATTACCACACAGTGTTACTAAAAGTTATTTCTATCTCTTGGTTGCTTTGGTTTCCCTCTTTTCCTATTCCGTCTCTCCAACAACCACTTTTTCTCGACCCCCCTTCAAAGAAAGGCTAACTTTTCAATTTCGAGGGAGGGGGACTTAATTGGGGAAGGGGGAGGGAAATGGGAGGCGGAGGCAGACAAGAGGCAGAAATCTTTAATAAATAAAGAAAGAAAGAAAAAAAAGAAAAAAACCCATTTACCATCCTAGGCTCCTTTGGTCTAGGTTACTTCCAATAGTCTCATGTTCTTGCCTCGGTCTTGTTGAGCAAGCTTGCTGGTGATGTGTACTTATCTCTAGCTGATGGCTTTCCACACTTTCTTGACATTTGTTTATTCCTGCTCTCAAATCCTTAGCAAAGATATTAATCAAAACCAGACTGGACCCCGCTCTCTGGGGAAGTGCCCTCAGGCCCCCTCCTATTCCCCTTCTTGGAGCTGGTTCTGTGTTCTCATATCATTATCTTTTATTTATGACCTCCCAGCCTGCGAGTGAGGTCATGTGACCAGGTTCTTTTCCAAGGCAATCTGGGCTGGCCTTGGAGGAGAAATGGCATGCCAGGTTGAACAAAAGCCTTTATCCAAGTTCCAAATCCTGTACTGAAGACCTGGCTTTGCTCGACTTTTCTCTTTTTACAGTCTCTTGAACTCATTTCTTTCCATAAATCCTTCGCGATTTTATCCTTCCCAGATGTTGATGGATCTTCACTGTTAACATCTGCCTTATTACCATGAGTACCCAAGTTATTGGCCAGTAATTTCCACAATTAGCTTTCTTTTGCTTTCCTTTTTGAACACCAACACCATTAACACCACATTAGTGGCATCTTCTCACACTCTGCCCTTGAGTTTTCAACTTCCCCTTAAATCTTCTGAGAGTTTCCTGAGGTTTTACATCTCCACCATCTTCGCGGTAAAGGAAGCCTCAGTGGGGGTGAAGCTTACATTGCATTTGATCCACATTGTCTGAAGTCTCTAGATTTAGTTTTTTGACATCATTGATAGAAAAGAGAAAGGATCATTGTACGTTGTACTATTAATACGAATTCTACACAGTTGAAGACACTTATTTGTCTTTAAATGTCTGGAATATAGCAAAAAAAGAAAGGATTCTAAAAATTAAAAACAAATAAATAGAAATAAGGAAAGCCACAGAGAGGCCAAAAGTGATGTCACAAAGTCCACGTACTGAATGACACCAACCTTCCACGCTGCCTGGATTTCTGGATGCTATCCCAGTGTTTTCCACTGTTTGATAGGGAGGACAGGATCACGACAGTTGCCAGTTGTCATTAGTACTGCCTTTATCAGCACTTGGGAGTCTGCCATCACTGTCTGGTGAGACCCACAACCAGAAGGTTCTGTTCCACACGATTTTGACATGGAGACCAGTTCAGCAGTACAACAACAAGGGCTGGAGGGATGGGGACTCAGTGGATAAGAGCACTCACTCTGCCAATCGGAGAACCAAGTTTGAATCACTAGTGCTGGGCACAGTGACAGGTGCCTGTGACCCCAGTGCTGGAAGACAGAGTCAGGTAGATCCTAGGAGTTTGCTGGCCAGTTAGCCTAGTCAAAATAGTGACTTTCAGGTTCAGTAAAGGTACTGCCTCAAGGGACCAAGATGGAGAAAGAGAGAATACTGCACACCCTCATCTGGCTTCAGAATGCCCACATGTGTGTGTGTATGTATGTGTGTGTGTGTGTGTGTGTGTGTGAGAGAGAGAGAGAGAGAGAGAGAGAGAGAGAGAGAGAGAGAGAGAAGAAAAGATAAATAGGCAGGTCAGCCTAACTCACTCTTAGTAAAATCAGAGCCCACGTAACTGGTGCCCTTTAACTCCCGGAACTCCTTTCTTCTTCTCACTGCTTAATGAACCCTACCTATCGCGTGAGATCATCAGATTGTCAAGTCATAGCACAGCAAGTGGAGCAAAGCAGAGATAGGACAGTGGCTGCTATTAGCGGTCACCTGTGACCACAAGAATAGAAAGCTGCCAGGAAGAGAGAGAAAACCTAAAAAGCCAGCAGAATGCAAGACTTATACAGGCTTTGGCAGATTTTGGAGCATTTAGCAAGGAGAAAAAAAACTGTACAGTTAATTTCTTTTGCTGTACTCCTGCTATCTCTGAGAAAGGCAGTAACCCTTCGTTCACCAAGAAAAGACATTAGGTTCAACACCTACATTTAAGGGTGCAAGGTAAGTCAGTATTTACATTTTATTTCAGTACTAGGATCTGAACTCAGGGCCTTGAACATACTAAGCACATGCTCGCCCACCGAGCTACATCACCAGCCCTTGGCTTTTTGAGACAAGATCTATTATGTAGGTCAGATTGACTTTGGATTCTCTATGTGGCTCAGGCTATCCTTGCATTGTTTACTTCACATCCCAGGGGCTGTATTACAGGCATGTGAAGCTATACCTGGCTGTTATTAATTTTAGGTCAATAAATAGAAGGTTGTGTAGTTTAAGATTCATAAACACAAGAGGGCACATCGTAGGAAGTCAGTTTTCTCACCCAACTGTTTTCTAATCTTCCAACCAACTCTCTTTCACTGATGTCAACCCTATAGTCAGTCTCTTTTGGACTTTTCCATAGGCACTTTAAATGCTTCTAGGAAAGTATTTTGTAAATTATTAATTTTTTATTTTGATGAGTAAGCACTGGTGATTTGGAAAATTCACTTTAACTGCCAAATTCCAAATCATTTATAGTAAATATCACTTAGTGTGAGTTTGGTTTCCTTAATTTTTGATTTATATTATGGGGAAAGAAAGGCCCTTTGTGACCTTGGGGAGAATATGAGAGATATATGATCTCTCCCTAGGGTGGGAAAGGTTTTGAATGTTAGCCTGTATTGTTACTAGAACTGTTTAGTCAACTCCTTCCCCATTTGTTCTTAACCCTACATTGTGCGGATACAGGGTGATTGGGAGAAAACACAGGCCTTCTGGGAAGAACAAGATAAGGCACAGAGAAAAGTAAGGAAGACCATTGTTCACAGATCTATTGTGACAATCCAGTTTTGTTAAATTTGTATTCAGGGTCGAAGCAATGTCTCAGTGGTTAAGTGGTGTAGGAGTTCCTTCTGTTTGTGTATTGCTTTCATTGGTTAATGAAAAAAGAAACTGCCTTGGCTTAGTTGATAGGGCAGAACATAGGTAGGTGGAGAAAACAGAACTGAATGCTGGGAGGAAGAAGGGAGAGTCAGAGAAGCCATGGATCCTCTGCCTGAGATGGTTAGAATCTCCAATAAGCCACAGGCACGTGGCGATACACAGATTAATGGAGATGGGTTAAACTAATATGTAAGAGTTAGCCAAATAAAAAGTCAGAGCTAATGGCCAAGCAGTGTTTTAACTAATACAGTTTCTGCATGGTTATTTCAGCTGTAAGCTAGCAGGGCTGCCAGGACAAACAAGCAGGCAGCTCCATACAACAGTTAAAAGTACATACTGCTCTTGCAGAGGACTGGAGTTTAGCTCCCAGTACCCACATCAAAGGCCCATTACCACCCATAACTCCAGTTCCAGGGCCGTTGATATCTCTGGCCTCCTCCTTGGGCATCTGTACTCACTTGCACATGCCATATTTTCATATACCTACAATTTAAAATATGAATCCAAAACTCTGTAGGCACATAAAAGGTAAAATACTTGTTATGAGGAACTTAGAATGCTAGGTAAGAGATATTAATTGAAATAGAGAAAAGTTTCATTAATGAATAGCACTTGGGGGCTGGAGTGATGGTTCAGACATAACAACAAGAGCACTTATTACTGTAGAGGACCAGAGTTCTCTAAATCCAGCTTTTGGGGATCCAGAATCCTCTTCTGGCCTCTATAAGAACCTGTTCACATATCATACATACATACATACATACATACATACACACATCCATGCACAGAGAGAGAGAGAGAGAGAGAGAGAGAGAGACTACAAAGAAAGAAACAGCACTTGTCATAACGCTGCAAGAAAAAGGGATTCCACAGGTAAGAAGGCAGGAAATGCTTTAAGAAGGGAAAACATGAGCAGAGATGGAGAGGCTACAAGCAAGCCCTAAAACACTTTGGTAGATCCATCAATGGGTGAAGCAAGCTACCATCTGTTGTCCATTCGCTTGATATTCTGAAATGTTCCAGGTCTAGGAATTCTGTCACAGAGTCTAGGGCTGTGATCAGACATCTACCCACAGACCCAAAGAGTGCCTTTGATAAGACGCAGCAGAGAGCATGTCAATAAAGGAACAGACTTAAACTACCTGCAAAACAGGTCAGCTTTGTCCCTTGCCCACCTCCTCTTCAAAACTAACAAGTTTGTTCTGGTGGACAGATAACTCTCTGTTGACCTGGTGTACCTAAACCATGTGTCTAAGTTCATCTTTCCTAGAATCTCCCCCGTCTCTGTGGTAGTTCCTAGAGGAAGGAGCCTAGATTGCTCTCATGACAAGCCATCTTCTCACTCTAGCCTGGGTCGCTCCATAGCTGCCTCAGTTTCCAGCAGAGACACATTATCCAGAGCCAGGGGAAGGGGACAATGCCCATAGGCTAACTTGTTATGTTTTTTTCTGACAGAGCTCTGCCTTCCAAGCTTTCCTAAGGGAAGAGTGGCCTGAGACCATGTGTTTGGTATTTCCCTCTGGCGGAGATACAAGGAACTCTCGTGTACAAGATGGATTTGATTAACAAGGACGACATGCAATTTTTTCTTTTTCTTTTTTTTTTTTTCGCTGGAGGATGCTTTTATGGGTGTTGGGATTCTTTATTCTTTTGCCCTCAGTCAACCACTGCCAAGCCACAAACTGGGCACGCAAGACCCATTTGTTTATTAGAAGAAAAGAGGGATTTCCCCCCCCCCCCTTCTTCTTAGAATCAAAGGTTTGTGGACTTTCAGAATTGAGCTCTTAGGGTCCTTGGTCCAGATCTCTACCCTGAAACACTCTCGACTGGTCTAAACTTGCTGTGCTATGTGAGGGACCACAAGAACAGAGGCCATAGCTGAATCGTTCACCATTGCATTGCGGGAGGCCAGCTCAAGGCAGGTGCTCTGTGAATGCGTGTTGAATGGAGATTGTCTGGTCTTTCTTGAATTCCCCTTGGATAGTCCATTCTACATTTGTTTATATTCTTCTTCATAGAGAAATTGATAAACTGTTGTCTTTCTCAATCCTAATCGTGTTTCATATTTCTGTGCAGGTATCATTATGGTTCCAGGGGATGGAGGTCAGGTGCTACCTCTGGAAGGAGACTGTTACCCCGCAGCTCAATTTCCTATTCTACAGAAGGGAACAATGAAAACAGGAGGTGGACAACGGACAGTGGGAAACCTTGTGCCCCAGGCTGCCAGTGAAGGAGTGGTGTCATATCTATTCCTATGAATACTAATAGAATTTTGTTTATGATGATGTTTGGATTTACAGATGAATGTTTATAAGAAGACAGTCTTGATAATGGACCTGCCAGTCCATGAACATGTATACCTATTTATTTGCTTTAAATTATACCACTGTTTCAAGTATACACATCTACATATTAGTGTCAGATTTATAAGTTTTTAAGTTGTTCATATTTTTATGTCATTTTATTTTAGTTGCCAATTGTTCTAGTATCATTTTTTGTAGCTGCGATAAAGAAATATAAGGGAGAAAGGGCTTATTTTGCCTTCCAATTTCAAGTTACAGCCCAGTATACCAGGGAAGTCAAGCAGACAGGAATTTGAAACAACTGGTCACATCATAGCTTCAGTCAGAAGGGAGAGGCTTTAATGCTGTATTCTGGTCTGCTGGGTTCTGCTGTATTGCTCCGCACACAGCTCAGGATCCCTTGCCTTGAGAATGGTGCCACCCACAGTAGGCTGGATCCACCCACATAAATTAAGATAACCTCCTCAAACACACGTCTCCAGGCGATTCTAGGCTGTGTCAGTTGCAGAAGCAATGTTGTTTTAATAAACTAACCCTTGCATGCTATGAACTCGTTGACCTCACTTAGTTCCAATGGCTTTTTTTGAAGATTTTGTAGGAATTTTTATATAAACGTGATTATGTAATTTAGGAGTGAAAGTAGTTTTATTTCTTTGTTTCCAAGTTTATAACTTTTAAGATTTTTTTTTCTTTTACAGGACTGGCTACCATTTCCACTAAAAGTTGAAGAGAGCAGGTAAGGGGCCAGAAATATGGTCAAGCCTTACGACTTAAGTTTGATTCTTGAAAGCTTTATTGGGAAGGAGAGAACCTAGTTCCAAAAGCTCTCCCTAGACTTCTATTTATACCATGGTGCGCACACACACACATACACAATACATACACTAAATAAATGTAAAAAAATTAAATAACAGAAAATTGTTTTTAAAAATCTAATTACATTAACTGATTCTCAAATTCTCCATCACCCTGCATAAGTGGGAGACCCCACACAGCTTAATCATTTTCATGATTGCTGCCAAAATATTACTGACCATTTTCTTTCTAGGTTCATGTGGGATTTGGGTGTGTAGTATTCTTACAAGGCCTTTTACTGTTTTTCAGTAAGGGTATGGCCAGTCTCATAACACACATTAGAAAATATTCCTTCCTTATTCATTTTCTGGGAAAGATTGCGCGGAATTATTGTCAATTGTTTGGTAGAATTCACTGTTAAAGACATTTGTGCTCATAATATATATGCTCTTATGGGAACAAACTAGTCCCTCTGAATGTGTTTGACAGTTAGAGCAGACTGAGGGGCCACTGATAGCCACACTGGGATTTGTCTCTACTGCATGTACTGGCTTTTGGGGATCCTCTTCTCTTTGGATGTATACCTTGCTCAACCTAGATGTATCAGAGAGGTCCTTGGACCTTCCACAGGGTGGGTACATTGCCCTCTCTTAGGATTGGATGCGGATGGGAAGAGAGGCTGTGTGGATGGCGTAGGAGGGGAGTGGGAGGAGAAGAGGGAGCGAGAATTTGGATTGGTATTTTTTTAAGTAATAAAAAATATATGCTCTTGTGTTTTCTGACTACTTTTAATCAATTTTTAGATGAAAAAATTAAATTTGGTTAAGATATAATTGCATCACCACCCTCCTCCTTACAACCCCCACCATGTTCCTCTCCTACTGTCTTTTAAATCCATGGCCTTTTATTCTTTTGTAAAAAATAATTTGTATATAGCCATATTTCAATCATATTGTTTCTCCTGTTGCAATTTCTCCCAGGTCTTTTCCACCTCCCTACCCACCCAACTTCATGGTTTTTTTCCTCTTCTCAATGTTTTAGTTAGAGTTTCTATTGTTGTAAAGAGACACCATGACCATGGTAACTCTTATAAAGAAAACATTTAATTGGGGTGACTCACTTAGAGTTTCAGAGGTTCAGTCCATTATCATCATGGTGAGAAGCAAACATTAAAACCAACAAACACACATTCTAAAACTAATGAGACAAAAAAAATATTAAACCAAAAAAAAAATTTGTGCCCTAGTTTAGAGTTGCTATTGCTGCAATGAAATACCATGACCAAAAGCAAACTGGGGAGAAAGACTTTATCTGTTTTACATTTCCTGTAGTCTGTCATTGACGAAATCCAGGACAGGAACTCAAACAGGGATGGAATCTGGAGGCAGGAACTGATCCAGAAGCCATGGAGAGGTGCTGCTTAACTGGCTTGCTCTTCAGGGCTTGCTCAGCTTGCTTATAGAACCCAGGACCAACAGTGCAGGGATGACATCATCTATAATGAGCTGGGCTGTCCCCATCAATCACTAATTAAGAAAACACACTACAGGTGGGTAAGCCACAGCCACATGGTTTTACACAGATGAATAGAAATGGGTTAAATTAATACATAAGAGTTAGCCAATAAGAAGCTAGAGCTAATGGGCCAAGCAGTGATTTAATTAATATGGTTTTTGTGTGACTATTTCGGTTCCAGGCAGCTGGAAGAAACTAGCAGCCTCCTTACTATAGATAATCATTGGGATGATTGTCTCTGAAGAAGACTAATTCTCTATCCCTAAACAGTTTTTAATTGCCTATAACTCTTCATAGGAGGGTTGGGTCCTGTCGAAATCCTCTCATCTGTGTTGGCATATCAACTGAGGTTATCATTTTCGGGTCTTGCTTAAGCAGCCGTATTGTTGAGATTTCTTTGGTGCAGCTTACCTGTCTTATCTTGCAGTAGACTTCCTGGTCCTCTGGCTCCTATACTCTTTCCAACCCTTTTCTTTGATTTTCCATGAGTGTTAGATGCAGGATTTGCATTGTTGATGTATCAGTTGGGGCTGAACAATAGTAGATTCTCTTCCATGATGCATGAACCTAATAGATTTTTGTAGTTGGAAAGTTTTCAGTATCAAGTATAATTTCCTTTCTATTCAGCAGGCCTTGTGTCAAATTAGACAGCTGTTGGTTACTGCCAAGATATAAGTGTCATTATTGCTCCTATTGCTCATTTAGCCTGATCATTGTTGTGATACTTAGGCATCACATATGGATAGGACTATTGATTTTGTTCCTTCTCTGGCAGTTTGCATAGCATCTTCTAGTATAATGAAAGCTAGTCCTCAGGTTGGAGGCTTCCTCTAAATTCTGTGTCTAAAGTATGTGGTGTCTTCGGTAATATGGACTTAACATCAACTTCTGGGAGGCAACCAAGTGCAATCGCAATAGCTTATAATGTTCCGAGGTCTCTTGAACTAGCTTGGCCAACAACTCAAATGGAGGTTTTCCATGCCTGGTAGTGGAGTTCTTTTGTTAGAAAGTCTATGGCTCTTAAGTGGAAACAATATCATCCCAAGTGGCATAATTTCATTTTAAATTATATTCATATGCATACACATACACATTTTATACATTAAGTGTAATTTTAGGTGGCTACGAAACGATAGTTCCTTATAGCTTTTACAAGCATCCTCAGTGTTATTTTTCTCCTTCCTTCTCCTTTTATATTGCTCTCCCTTCCCACTCCAAATGGAGACCCCCAATTTCCCCATTTCAGTGTTTTTTAGCTACAAATCTTCAAATATGAAAACACTGATGAGAAAGAACATTTGTATTTGACTTTCTGGGTCCAGGCTACCTTACTCAATGTAACATTTTCTGGTTCCATCAATCTTCTTGACTGTTTCATGATTTCATTTTTCTTTACAGCTGAATATATTCCATTGGGCATATGAACTACATTTTCATTATCCCTTCACCATTTGAAGGACATTTAGGTTGTTTACATTTTCTAGCTACATTGACTAGTTTTAGGTCAACTTGACACAGTCATTTTAGAAACTTCAATCTCAACTCAGAGCACTCTCCCACCAGATTGGCCTATGGACAAGCCTACAGTGCATTTTCTTGATTAATGATGGATGTGAAAGACTCCAGCTCACTGTGGGTGGCACCAACCCTGGGCTGGTGGTCCTGGATAATATAAGAAATGAGGCCAAGAAAGCCATGAGAAATAAGCCAGTAAAAGCAGCATTTGTCTATGGCCTCTGCATTAGGTCCTGTCTCCAGATTCATGTCCTATTTGAGTTCTTGCTCTGACTTCCTTCCATGATAAACTTCTACCTGGAAGTATAAAATGAAATAAACTCTTTCCTCCCCACGTTTCTTTTGGTCATGATGTTTTATATAGCAACAGAAACCCCAAGATGCCAACTATTGTGTACATAGTAGCAACAAGTGTTGCTGAGCAAGTATTTGGGGAGGAAAATGTTGAGTCCTTTGGGAATATGACAAGGAGTTTAACTCGGTCATATGGTTGCCTTATTTTTAGCTTTTTAGGAATTCTCCACAAATTCCCAGAGTGGCTGAATCAGCTTGCAATCCTCCCAGCAGTCAATGAGGGTTACCCTCCCCCCATATCCCACCAGTCTTTGCAGTCACTTGTTTGGTTGATCTTAGTCATTGTGACTGGGTGAAATGAAGTCTGAGTTGTTTAATTTGCATTTCCCCAATTGTTAAAGATGATGAATACTTTTTGAGGTATTTCTTAGCTAATTTTTTTTTATTTCTACTATTGAGTTCTATTTTAGTTCTTCTATTGAGAGCTCTATGTTCAGCTCCATATCTCATCTTTAGATGTGTTGCTGGTTTTCTTGACTCTGTTTTTTTGAGTTCTTTATATATTCTGGGTAATAACTCAGATGCATAGCTGGCAAAGACTCTTTCCTGCTTTGTATGGTTCTTCTTCATTTAATTGTGTCCCTTGGCTGTAGAGAAGCTTTTCAATTTTGTAAAGTCCCACATGCCAAGTGTTGACTTTAACTCCAAGGCAGATGGGGTCCTATTCAGAAAGTCCTTTCCTACACTTGTATCTCGAAGGATACTGCCAACATTTTTTTCTAACAGTTTTAGTGTCTCAGGTTTCATACTGAGGTCTTTGGTTCATTCTGTGAGAGTTCTCTCATTCTTTCTTTTGTTTTGTTGGGAGCAAGGTGTGGTGCCTGCACCACCTGGAACCATGGTCAGGCAAAGGCCTGGGGATTAAGAACACACAGAGATGCCAGTCACTCTTGAAGCAAGAATGTCAATTTTATTATGTTCCCAGGCAGCTTATATAGTACTCTCATTGACTTGTGGCCATACCCTAGCTCTTGGGATTTTCCATTGCAAGCCCACCAGAAACCACTTCCTTGTTATCAGGAACTCATGAGGGTTCCATGCTTAGAGCAGCTGCAAGCATAGAAAAACAAGCTGTTTACTCCAGCTGGCAAGAGGTCATAGAAAGCTCAGGGTCTGAGGGTGTGCAGCTCCCAACAGCTCCCCCTTTTCAATATAATGAGACCAGGCCTGTCTTAGGTTGTAGACACACAAATTCATATCTTACGGATCATCAAGAACACTTGCCTTAGCACACAAGGCCTCTGTCTTAGGTTGACTGTGACAGGTAACTGTCTTACCCATCTCTGGTTCCTTGGCCTTTTCATAGCATGATGACCCATACTGCACTTGGAGGAAGCCTGCTTAGTTGGGCAAGCATTAGTTGCTTGGTAGTGATATTAAAGGGCTTGCTGCTATTGCTGCTGAAGCCTGTTATAAAGGCAGAGCAACAAAAACCCTCCAGCTACAAGAGTTCCTAGGGCAACAGTTCCAGACCAGCTCTTCAGCAAGCCTAGGCCATAAAGAATGCCCTTAGTTAAAGAATCTATGGAAGCGGGAGCCACATAAGTCTTGACTGGCCCAGGCCTAACACAAATATGATGGAAGGAAGGGGAGCAACTAACCATATGCAAATCCCATAAGAAATCTAACTGCTCTCATAAAAGGGCAGTCTATAGATTAGGTTGCAAAATGCCCTGGCGAATATGCTCATTAAGGGAATTTTGGGTCTCCAAGGCAGTGGCAACCTGTCCCAATAGGGAATCAACAGTGCTAGCCACAATAGCATTGTAGTTGATGGCAATCCCAGCTGCTGCAGTGGTGACAATAGTGACCACTACAGTCATGGTGATCCTGAGGTCTTGGTGGGGGTGACTCAGCACCAGCTGATCATCATGGGTGATGTTCACCAAGATATGTACCAAGCCTGGAACCTGGACCACAGTGGCTGTCATCTCTCTTGCCCAACAGCTGCTTAAATGACATGAAACTTGAGAGCAGTTAAGGGCAAAATCATTCAAGGTGTGGTTAGTTAAAAGAAAGAAAACTAGCCCTGACATACAGACAACTTACATGAAAAGTCTTATTTTGGTTCCAGTTTAACTCCAGAATATTTTCAAAGATACTTGTAGCATTCCATTTTGCTGTGTCTCATACAATTCTCTTGATAATCAGACCTCCAAATCAAATAATCCCCTCTACTAAGCACCACCCCGCAAAGCTGCATCCAATCACTAGGAGTCAAATTTTGATCCATGTAGGACTCCACCAAGGCAGCAGTAAAGGGAGCATGCAGCTCATAAGCAGTATAACCTTTATAAGCGGTCTTACATCTTTAAACTGAAACTGCTGATGTAGCCTCTGCCTATTCCCCTGAAAATCCAGTTTCCATAACAGGGAACGCCTGGATATTTGAGTTCTGTCAATGTCTCTGCAACTCTTCTACTTCCCTCTCACTGGCAGGAGGGGCAGTTGCTTTGTGAAAGGGATTCTTTCTCCTGGGGTGGGGCAATAGAATAGACCCAGTCCTGAGAGATGACTCGGAATCACTACTATCTGAGATCTGAGCCTCCTCAGGCTCCTTCAACTCCTTTCCCTCTGGATCTCTTGTGCATGATGGCAGGGATTCTTTGTCTTGGACATCCTCCAGTATCCTAATGGCTTTCTTAAGCTGTTTCTTGACTCTACAACTTTCAGTAAGCATAGATTCTTTAATCAACTTCCATAGAGAAACATGCCAATTGGAAAGGACTCTGGTCCTTTTCCTTTAGTTCCTTTTGTAGGTCTTTCTTAACATGTTCCCAGTCAGGGACATTCAAGGTGCCTGTCTGTAGAAACCATGAACTAACCCTACCTAGGGTTTCCACAAACTCTTCAGCTTTTTTTCTTTTAATCCCAGTACCTTGTTTTTTCAGTAGTACCTGCAATTCCTTTACAAGAGCAGACTTGAAAGAATCTGCCCCCATCCTTACAATTCACCCTTTCACCTTCTCTTCATTACTTACCTGATAGCTAGCCTTCCAAAGGCTTGGGATTTTCTACTGCAAGTCCACCAGAAATTACTTCCTTGTTACCAGGAATCAAGAGGGTTTCATGCTCAGAGAAGTTGCAAGCTTAGAAAAGCAAGTTGTTTACTCCAGCAGGCAAGAGGTCATAGAAAGTTCAGGGTCTGAGGGTCTGCAGATCCCAGCAACAAGGGTCTGTCTATTTTGTTTATCTCCTCAAAGAATCAGCTCTCAGATTCATTGATTCTTTGTGTTGCTTTTTTTTTTGTTTCTATCTCATTAATTTCTGCTCTGATTTTTATTATTTCTTGCTGTCTACTAGATTTGGGTTTAAATATTTCTTGCTTTTCAACATTCTTGAGTTGCATTTTAAAGTTATTTATGCTCTTTCTGATTTTTGTTTGTTTGCTTGCTTGTTTTGGTTTTGTGAGATAGAGTTTCTCTGTGTATCTTTGACTTCCCTGGAACTAACTCTGTAGATCAGGCTGGCATGGAACTCAGAGAGATCAACATACCTCTACTTCCTAATTGCTGATATTAAAAGTGTGCACCACTCCTGGGCTCTTTCTGATTTCTTACTGTAGGCATCTGCAGCCCCTCCTCAGCTAGATTGTGCACCACCTGTGTTCTCCCCTCAGGTGTGCTACCAGCCTCAGGATCTCTGGCTTTAAAAATGCTAATTCACAATGCAAAAGCATAATTAGGCCTTTAAAGGCAAGATCAGCACCATAGAGGAATGGCTACAAAATACAGTCAATATTGAATCTCATAGCCATGGTGATGCTTGAATAGGTCAGATGATTTCCAGAAGCTTGAAGAAAAATCAAAATGTCAAGTGTTTTAATTGTGGCAAATAAGGTCACCTAAAAAGGGGTTTAAACAGGCCATTCCTAGAAACAATGTTTCTTCTAATTTAATTTAAATGTTTCTTCTAATTTAAACTCCCTTGCCTTCTGGAGTATGCAGAAGGTACAACAAAGGCCGACATTGGACCAATAAATGCAGATCAACAAGAGACAGATAGGGTAACCCTTTGCCATCAAGAAATGCCTTGGGAGGCCTCTCACAGGTCCCCATGTTAAATTTGGATCAATCATTCCTTGTCACCATGGGAAAACTCCTCCCCAGAGCAATTAAAAGACCGAATGCCTATTGTAAAAGACCATATTGCTCTGGATGATAGAACAGCTTCAGAAGATAAAACAAAAATTTCAGGAGAAACCAGAACAAGAGAGACCTCTTAATTAGAAGAGGTGATAGTTCATCAAACAACATGACCATTCCATCTAAATTAACTAAGAAAACAAATACTTTTCATTTGATCAGATATAACTTGCCAAAAGGGAACCTTCCCAAACTGAGGTATAGAGCAGGGTTTTGCTTTTTGTCCTTCCAGGATAATGAAGGCATCCAGCTAAGGAATCTGAAGACCACTGGACAAATTAGACATATGAAGAAAAAGGAGAAATCATCCAGAGAAACTGTCCCACAAAAAAGAATAAATTGGTTTATTGGTATATTACATCTCCAACAGGATAAAATTTCATAAATCTTCCTAAATGTTTCTGCTCAGCTTTACAGGCACATAATGCAAATGGTCTTTTTGTAGTCCCAGTTCAATTAAAACTTAAAATTGGTTTTGAAATTGGAAGATGGTTCCCTCCATCTTTAAACCCAAACATGCTTGTTAAAGGAAAATCCAAAATCTCTGTCTCATGTTAGAAGAGCCACCTAATATGAGATAGATAAAAAACAGAAATTAGAGGTTATTTTATTGCCACTAATCTCTTAATTATTTGGTTTTGACTCCTTAAGGCTTTTCTTGAGGTATAAATATTAGCTCAAAATTTATAAAACACACACACACACACACACACACACACACACATATATATTAATTAATTAATTAAATATATATAATTTTTGTCATGGTATTAATGGTCACATAGAGTACTAACTAATTCTAGAAAAAAAACTTCATCTAGTTCTTGTAGAACTGAAAAGGTTTTAGTCTCTATCAGGTAATTAGGAATTAAATTTTGTACTCTGGAGATATGTAACAAATTATGGTCCTTTAACATCTTTTGAGATCTGCTGCATATAACATTTAAAATGTTTAATTTTTCTATAGTGAACCATGACCACGACTAACAGCAACGTTTGAAGTTTCCAAAAGGAGGATGGGATCCCACAATGACAATTCCACCTGGATTATGGTAATGCCACTAATCTGACAAATACCACTCAGAGATCAGCTTTAGACTGCAAATTGCTCAGGACAATTTCAAAGTTGCTGATTAAGATGGTACAGCCTCACTGACTATGCTAGCCAGGACTTAAAATAAGCCCTGCACTTTCCCATTACATAGGGAATGAACAATAAATGATACAGCTAGGTCTCTAGGACTTGACAATTATTCCAATTGTTTTTCAGCATCCCCTAAAGATGCTGTCATTCCCTAGACTACTGGAAGTAGTTTTAAGAACAAGGCACCCACATTTCTATGAGGTGGGATGGGCAGTTTTTAGTCATTTAGTGAGTTATAAATATTTGTTATTGTTTAGGGGGTTTGATTACAAGTTGTTATTGGTAATGGTCAGGAAAAAAGCTGAATAAAGAAGGTTATTATTCAGGGATATTGTTCTGAAAAGAAAAAGGGCTATATATATATGATAGGATAGAAGGGTAGATTATTGTATCTACTTTTATACTAAAAATACAACTACTAGTCTTAAATATTTTACATTGGTATTGATTCTTGTAAATTGATACAAAATTGAGGTTATTTTTGTTATATTGGATATATGTTTCTCCTCATGTTTAAGATGTTTGTATATTGATAGAAATTTAAAGTTAATTCTGTTAGAACATACTATACATGCATTTCTACTCTTGTTCAAATTATTGTACCTATACAGCTTATTTAACAATGTAATGCAAATTTCTAGTTCTTAAAATTATTACAAACTATTTTGAATAATAAGAAAATGCAGGTTAGTAGTCACCTATTACAATCAAACTTGTAGTCATGTTAGGTATGTCTTCAAGGTCAAACAGAAATATAGTTAAGAAAGACAGGGAGGTCTTCAAACATGTCAGAGATTTACAGAATGTGGCATTTAAGATGTTTTAGTAACATAAGGCGTTTCATGACAACGAGACATGTCTGCTCTTGGCAGCACCAATCTACTTCAGAGAAGATTATGGACATCAAAGAAACTCCATATAAAATTTACTTTCTTTATAGTTAGCCACTGAGCAAGAAACCACCCATGCCTTCACTGATGACATTATGCTCTCTGAACTATGCAGGACACAAAAGAAAGTGATTTCCAAACTTTGCCAAGACAAGGAAGGATAACCTTTCAGAATATCCTGTTTCACAAAAAGGTCTATCAGATATTCTAGGCCTGTAGGCCTAAGATGGATGCCCCAATGTTTCAGAGGAACCTTCTATGACTGTCCAGGCAGCCAGCTGTTTCTGTCATTTCTGACATTTTTTGGAAGTCACTTGCTTGCAATTCCTGGTCACTCAGATAATATTTCCTTCTTGGGTCTCTGATGGACTTGAAGACTAGATAGTTATAGTCATTCTTGCTAGAAAATTCTGAAAAGAAACTCACAATCGAGGTGTAAATTGTATAAGGTTCAGAGATATAAAAGGATAGATTTGGGTTGGTAATACAAGTTAGGTTAGAAAGTGTATTAGTACAACACTTTGGACCCACCAAGACTGGATAAATAATGGAGTATCTTTTCTGAATTTGGCAAATTCAAATGGACGAGACATTGTTAAAGTTATTATTGCCTGTACATATTTGTATATAGTTACTATACTTTTGTATATAGTTTTATGATGTTAGTTAAAACCTTTGCTTTTTATTTAGGCAAAAAGGGGAAATATTGTGTGATATTTTGTTTGTGTTCTGACAAATAAAGCTTTCTTGGAGTCAGAGGGTAGAGCTAGCTACTAGCTAACCATAGAAGTTTAGAAGACAGTAGACAGAGAGAGGAAGTGATAAGGCAGGGCAGAGAGAGGATCTCAGCCCTTCTGGTCAGAGGAAAGAGAAGAGGTAGGAAGCAACTGGCAGCTGCTCCCAGTTCTTGGATCTTTCAGGTTTTTATCCCAATATTTGACTCCCAAGTTTTTATTGGTTATGATTAATTAGAGTAACACTTCACACCTTGGCGGTTTGGGTAGGGCTTTAGGTATATGAGCCTGGCTGGGCCTGGAGGATGGATCTGGTACACATAGCTGCAGGGTAACTGAAGCTAGGAGTGGTTGTGGCATAGTGCAGATAAGTTACTGTTGTGGGAGCCTGCTTGTTTGTTCCCGACCACTCAGCCCTGAAATAACCATGCAGAAACTGTATTAATTAAATCACTGCTTGGCCTATTAGCTCTAGCTTCTTATTGGCTAGCTCTTACATCTTAATTTAACCCATTTCTATTAATCTCTGTATCACCATGTAGCTGTGGCTTACCAGCAAGGTTCCATCTGGCATCTGTCTCTGGCAGGGCTACATGGCTTCTCTCTGACTCTGCTTTCTTTCTCCCAGCATTCAGTATAGTTTTCCCTGCCTAGCTCTGTTCTGCCCTGCTATAGGCTCAAATCAGTTTCTTTATTCATTATCAATAAAAGCAACACATATGTAGAAGGACTTCCCACACCAGGTTACCTGTATTCTGAAGCCACATGACTTGGATAGAGAGTCCCTGGGAATGAGGACTCAAAAGTGTGGGGAGTTCCATGGGAGGGAGAAGGGTTGGGAGAATGTCATGGTCCCTGGCAAGCAGTCTTGGGATGACTGTAGTTGGGAAGTACAGACAGGGTATCTATCTTAATACTATCTTTTTAGGTTTTGATTTGCAGATGGAGCAAACATGACATTGTTTACTTTTACCCTCTTAGAAGTTTTAGTCAGATTTTTACATTTGTACCATTAGAAGTTTTAATTAATGTTTTAACATCTGGGTGTTGGTGAGGACCATGAATTTTAGGAAATTTTCACTTACATAGGTATTTCTTGTGTCTGCTTACCTCTATCTGTGAATCTCATGCACTTTTCCTCTTCTGTCTGTGACTGCAATTGCATTTTTATACCATTAGGTTTTATCTCACTAATATGTGGAGCTCTGGTGTTTGTTGACTCTGTTCCTTATCTTCCTTCACTTTGATTATTATATTGACTTATTTTATTAACACCTTTGTATGTTTTTCCTAATCCACTGTTAAGCAAGCATACTGTTTTGGGAATATGTTTTCAGGTCCACCCACAATTTACATTTGTTTATTATTTGAGATCTTTCTTACCTGAAGCAGTCCAGCATTTTCCAGTTGACTTGAATATGTATTCATTTTTAGTCTAAAGATTATCATAAATGTCAGTGTAACTTCCATGTGTGATAATGCTAAGATCTACCTCATTTGTGAGTTTGCCTTATTTCTCTGTGTTCTCCTGACTTAATATTACATCTTCATGTTCTTTGCCTGCTTGGTAATTTCTTTTGTCACATGCCAGAAGCGTTATACATCAGAAAAGAGTAGAGCCAGATAAGTAATGACTATCTACAGAACAGGCTTGTTGTCCCCCAACAACAGTCACCACACCTGCTCAGCTAGGAATGTCTCATTTCTCTCTAGAATTTGGTGTTTACTGGTGGAATAAACATTTTCTGATTGAACTTGAGTCCTGTTTCCAGGGAAGGAATTGACATCTGGCACTGTAGACTTGGTCAAAAACTTATGGCTGGGAAAGTCATGGGTCCTACAGGAACTTAGGGAATGGATTTTGGTAAATTCTCATGATGTTACCATCCAGTTGTCCTTCTAAACAATTGTGTTTATGCTCATAAATTAATGTTCCTGCCAGCACTGATCAGAGAGACTTCCTTTTGCAGTGGGGATGAATAACTACAGAGACGTGAAACTGATCAAAGTAATGAGAATAAGTAATGAACATAAGGGATTTTTGCTCAGTTATAAACAGGACATATGTACCATCCCCTCAAAAGCCTTGGGGGTATTGTTTAATGGGGAGCTGGAAGGATGTAAGAGCTGGAGGGAGGGACACAATTTTCATATCTGTCTATATCAGTTTATACTCTCTCTCACCACAGTACTGGAAGTAACCACAACCTGGTTCTGTTCTGCCTTGACACGAGTCTCCACCAAGCAAATTAGTTCATTAGTTTTGCACTTAGTCACACTCAGGTTCTCAGGACATGGGCAGAGTGAAGCCAGATCACTTGGCAGAATTTAACACAAAAGGACACTATTTGAGCTGCCAACAGTCTTTCTTCTACTCAGGAAGCAGAGAGAAAGATAAATTCTCAATCACCACCTTGATTTCCCTCTTTTATTCAGTCTAATTAATCGTGCCTGTTTACTGAATCTTGAACCCAAGCCTCTAGCATGATGCCATACAGTTAAAGTGAGTCTTTCTTCTTTGATTAAAGCCTCCTGTATTCTGAGCCAGGATAATCCAAAGCTTTTTTTCCCCAAGACCCTGATAAATGGAGAAGGAAGAGAGTTTCTTACCTAAAACCAGGAGCATGCTCATTAGGGCCAGTAATGGCCTGGAGACAGGGCCTTGCAAAAGCTGTAACTTCAGACCCTGCGAACCCAAGTATTCCCTGCAAAGGACTTTGGTTATGCATCCCAAGGCTGCTGTGTGCTCAGTCTGTGATATAGTTGAGATATCCTGTGTTTCCTTTGTGCCACGTTGCATGATTCGTTTCCTGGTGACTTTGTCCTATTGTGTAATGGTTTTTTTCTCACTCTGTACCATCCCCCCCCCCATCCCTACAAGCAGTATATAAAATGTTGTACTTCCTAATAAACTTGTTTAGCATAAGACATACCTTGTGTAAAAGCTCCTTGTCCTAACTTTCCTATCTTCTTTATTGTCTCTGATCCCCTGGTCCTTCAGAAACATGTCATTGTAGAATGGGCAGCTGATTCAAGTTACTTCTGGAAACACATTTCTAGACATGCTAAGAAGTGCATTTCCAAATTGACAATGAAGATTAATCAATACACTAATGCGCCAAATGAGTGAGAATTTAGTTGTTTCTCTGCCTAGTACTACGTTGTATGTCGGTAGTGAGTTAAAGTTTGAGTGGCCTCTGGGAAAAAGAGGAATGTTTTCAAGATGCCAAATTACAGTATGGGATAACATGGTGTTAGATTAGTATGGTCTGTTGAGTTTCTTGCCAACTTTCCATTGAACTATAACCATGAAGAAATGTCTAAAACAAAAACAATAAATGAATATTATCAGTGATTACTGAGCAACAGGTAAGTGAAGGTGAGACAGCGTTTAAAAAGTTTCTTTTAGCTAAATAAACTAAATTAATTCTGGGTGAGAGATAGGAAAAGCAATATCTAAAGAACGTAAGGCAAGTTTATCTTTACCAGAAGCAATTACAAGCTGCAAGTGATGCTTTAGTAAACACTGGCCTGAAAGTATAACAGTGGTTTGATAGTTATTACCCATTGTCACTTGATCAGATTTAGAAATGCCTTGAACATTTGTGAGGTAAACCTTAGAATGTGTCTGTGAAAACATTTTCAGAGAAAACAAACAAACAAAAGAAGGAAGATGTCCCTTGGGTGTAGAAAACCCCATCCCATGAGATGGGACTCTCGACCTGATATGGGATTACCTTCTGTATGCTATGAATACTATTGGTTAATAGAGTCTGCTTTGGGTCTATTGCAGCTTAGAATAGGGCAAGGGAGGAATTCCAAGCAGATTGAAGAGGAGGGAGTAGGTGGGGTCAAGGAGATGCCATGTAGCCACCAGAGGAGAAAGACACCCTCATTCCAGTACTGGTAAACCATGAGTCTTGTGGTGAAATATAAAATAATAGAAATGAGTTAATTTAAGATGTAAGATCTAGGTAGAAATACTCTTAAGCTATTAGCCAAACATAATTGCAGTTAATATCATTTCTGTGTGATTATTTCAGGTCTGGGTGGCCAGGAAATGAACAAGCAGTCTCTGCCTACAGAATGGCACCAACATGGTCAACTACATCCACCTAAAACCTGAGAGAGCTTGGGAAGTAATTCTAGATACAAAAGAACAGAGTTGAACACAGCTTCTTGATAGTTGCATTGTTTTCAGATGGGCTCTGTTTGCTGGTGGCAAATAGGTATGCCAAAGCTCTTTTAAGAGAGGTCTTCCTGATTCAGCATTACCAGCAAAAAACCCTGCATGGTTTCTTTAAGAAATAGTGGCTCCCTGGTTTGTGATAGTTGCACAAACAGCTCTGACATTTAAGGCCGAGCACTTAAATTGGGTCTGTGAGCAGTGTGTTACTTAATGGTGACATATATCTCCCTGTAACCTTGGAACTAAATCAATTTGCATAGCTCTCAGAGGCAGTGAGCATGCCTCCAATATGTTAGACTGGGAAAAGCCAAAAGGCAAAGCAGCCTTAGTCCTATCCATGCTGCTTAGCATTTTAACACAAGGTCTTGGTCATAAAAGGATTACAGATTTGCAACAAAGACAGATTCAAATGAAAAAGACCTCTAAATGGGTCACAGTGTTAGATACATATGTGTCAGCTTGGGAGAGAGAAGAAAAAGAATATAGACAGTTATAAAAATAAGTAAATGGTTTTTTAAAAATAAAACAGAGTCTTTAAAGAGACGGAGAGTTACCAGCAAGAAGCACAGGAAGCAAAAGATGAGCATGCCATGCTGAAAGAAGGTACCAACATGTGGTACTTGGTTGTGAATCTCTGCATCTGGTTCCATCAGTTACTGAAAGAAGGCTTTAGCTTCTCTGGAGCTGTGAATTGTAGTCTGGTTATCCTTTGCTTTACATCTAATATCCACTTATGACTGAGTACATACCATGTTTGTCTTTCGGAGTATGGGTTACCACACTTGGGGTGGCTTTTTTATAGTTCCATCTGAGTGTTTGATTATAGCAATGAAAACTCATACAAATCCTTACTCATTATCAATATCAGTGGGATTTTCGAGCTCTAATTGTGGAGAGATGGCTAACTGGGTAAAGGGGCTTACTCCACAACCTTGACAATCTGAAGGGGCTAAGTTGCTTGTGTATTTGGAATCATCTGCAAAAACATCACCATGTCGGCCAATATCTCGATGTGTTGCCCTTACATTTTTATATTTTAAACCTTATACTTAAATCTTTTATCATTTTTTAGATGATTTTTGGTAAGCGGTGAAATATTGTATCTAACTTCATTCTTCTGCATGTGGTTTGCCATGAGTCATTTCTGGCTTCTTTCAAGCTTTTGCTTTCTGAAGGTGGAGTTTCTCTGTGTCCTGGCAGCCAATACCAAATAACCAACATGGCTACTTCTTACTAATTATAAAAGCATGGCCAATAGCTTACGTTTGTTACTAACTAGCTCTTATAATTTAAATTACCCCATATTTCTTATCTACCCTCTACCACATGTTGGTACCTTCTTTCAGCAAGGCATGCTCATCTATTGCTTCCTGTGCTTCTTG
Source organism: Microtus oregoni (assembly GCF_018167655.1). Lineage (NCBI taxonomy): Eukaryota > Metazoa > Chordata > Mammalia > Rodentia > Cricetidae > Microtus > Microtus oregoni. Next base: position 7,725,187 of record NW_024543830.1, on the reverse strand, counting down.
CTGGTAACTCTCTGACTCCATCCTTCTTCTTCCCAGCACAATCTTGCTAGAAATCTTGTCAAGAAATCTTGCCAGGCTATTGGCCAATCAGCTTTTTATTAACATTTTTATAGTGTACAGAAGAATTATTCCAGAGCAGCTTTCTCTTTCTATGAAGCATGCCATGGGAGTTTAGATGGAAATTTCATTGACTTGGTGGCTCGCTTTATGTAGTATGAGAATTCTAAAGTTCTTTCAATTGATGAATATGTAGTACATTTTCATTTATTTCTAGCTTCTTCAATGTTTCTCATCAATTACTTTTGAATTTTCAAAAACATGTTCTTACCTTTAATTCAGACATCTCTCTGGTAGTCTATGACTGGGATTTGGTCCTTTCACATTGTAACTCAGGCTGGCCTTGAACTCATGGCAATCCTCCTGCCTCAGTCTCTTAAGTGCTGAGATTGCATGCATGAGTCACCAACCCACTTTTTAAAAAGTGTTCACTGTGTGTATCATTCATTAATTTACCCTTAGATATTTTATTTTATTTTTTAGCTATTATGAATAGGATTTTTCCTGATATCTTTTTCAGATAATTCATTGTTAGCATATAAAAGTGATGCTGATTTTTGATTATGCTTCTGTATCCTGAAAATTTATTGAATTTGTTCATTAGTTCCAATAGTTTTCTTTTGTGGGAGTGGGTCTCCAAGGATTTCTGTAAACACAGTCATGACATCTGATAACAGAGAAAGCTGATTTTTCCCCTTCCAATTTGGATGTTCTTTCTTTATCTTGCCTAATTGCTTTGGCTGGTACATCTCAGGCTGTGTTGAATGAAAGTGATGAAAGCAGGCGTCCTTGTCACATTCCAACTCTTAGAGGAAAGATTTTAAAACTGTCTCCATTCAATAAATCATTAGTTGCGGATTGTCATGTATGGCCTTTATTGTGCTGAAATATCTTCATTCTACCCTAATTTGTTGGGAGTAAAGCTAAATGTATATTGAATTTTATCAAATATTTTTGGTGTATTGAAGTCATGATATGATTTTGGACTTGATTCTGATCATAGAGAATGCCATTTTTATTGATTTCCAAATGTCAACTCTTTCTTGCCTCCTAGGGGTGAATGTCATTAGATCATGGCTAATGACTTTTAATGAGCTGTTGGTTTGTTTTGCTGATATTTTTCTGAGGACATTTACATAAGTGTTCACCAGCAAGAATGGTTACTAGTTGTATTAGTTACTTGTCCAGTTGCTGTGACAAAATCCCTAATAGAAGCAGGGGTATATTAAGGGAGGGGGCTCTCAGTTCCAGTCCATCACAGCAGGGAAGTCAAGGCAGCCAGAGCCAGAGGCAGCCTAATAGATTGATATGGGAGTGTCATATATCAATCTGTTGATTTCATAGGTTAAGTAATAAACAAACTGCTTGGGCTCATAGCTTAAAACGTAGGTGGGTGGGGTAAACAGAACAGAATGCTGGGAGGAAGAGGAAGTGAGCGCAGACTCGACAGCTCTGCTCTCAGGAGCAGAGACGCCATGCCCCGCTCCCGGGCAGACACACGCGATGAAGCTCTGACCCAGGATGGACATAGGCTAGAATCTTCCCGGTAAGACCGGTGCTCACAGATGATTAGAAATGGGCTAGTCCAGGTGCAAGAATTAGCCTAGAAGAGGCTAGATAAAAATGGGCCAAGCAGTGTTTAAAAGAATACAGTTTGTGTGTTGTTATTTTGGGGCATAAGCTAGCCAGGCTGCTGGGGTGCTGGGGACGAAGCCCCCCGCTCCTTATCACTACAGAATGGTGCCCAGATGTGATGGACTAAATCCACTTAAAAACCCGAGAAGGCTTAAAAATAAGGGAGAGAGAGTTTAACACAGATTTTTGCTGTTTGTTGGTGGCGTGCTGTAGAGAGATTTCCTGATTCGGCAACAGCAGCAGAAAAAACGCTGTGTCAATTTAAAGCGCAGCTTCTTGGGGCTGTGCTGCCAGCGTGAACTCTGGCTTTAAAGCATTCCAGTGGCTTTTACGGGACTGGATGTTTGTGTTACCACTTGGGATCTGAAGGAGAGTGCTCTGTGACATGCTGATGGCTCAGTGCTGCCCACCTGCACCTGGGCAGAAGGCCAAATCAGGCTTAGACAGGCAGGAGAGCATGGCATACAGAGATGTGTTTTCAGACTGCGCAGTGCTCTGTGTGTCAGATTTGGCTGTAAGTTGGATGAAAAGAATTTCTGTGCTGCACGCTCAGTCTCAGAATTAAAGTGCTGAGTGCCACTCCTACCTGGCAGCCCCAGAGCTAGCACAAAATGGTAGGTCCTCCATTTTGAAATTTTCCTGACTCAGCAGCAGGAAAAACCTGGCTGTTTTAAAATGCCGGCTTTTTGGGTTGTGCCGCCATTGCAATCTGTCTCCTGCGGGAGACAGAGCTTTTGAATGGAGTATTTGGAGTAAAGTGCTATGATTTGTTTGGTGGCAACTAGACTGCTGTGTGCCTAAAAGGGGGACATTGGGTGCTGCAGCTCAGAGGCACAAGCAGCTCCGCCATGCTAGTGGTGCAATGTGCAAGGATCAGAGGCACGAGCGGCTCCGCCATGTTGGACTGGGCGGGGCCAGCAGGCAGTACCTGTTTTTGACCTAGGAATGTCACAGCTTAGATTCTTAAGCCCCTAGTGATTTAAAGGCACAAATCAAAAGTGTTCCTGGATAGTAAAACATTGCAGAATCACAATAGGACAGATTCAGACCACTAAATGAGTCACACTGTTGGATGAATGTACGTAGGCTTGGGAGAGAGAAGAAAAAGAATATAGAGAATAAAGTTAATGGTTTTAAAAAAAAGGTAAAGTCTTTAAAGAGACAGAGTACAGATAGTTAAGAGATTAAAAGAAATAAAGAAAAATAAGCCACGTAAAAATGGAAAATTCACAGAGAGTCTGGATTATGTACATTGTGTTTTCTTTAAAATTTTTGACTGTGAAGGAGCTAAGTACAGAGAGACATTTCATTACATGGGCTGCCAAGCTAAACCAGAATGGATATAAGGGTATTACGATTTCAAAATTTGGGTCTAAGGATATGATGCTTTGGAGAGGGTCTTCTTTTGTTTTCACAGAGGACCAGACCCTGTGGATTTCTTCTATTCCAATTTGGTATGATAGACCACGCCCTCCTGAAAGGTTGTTGTGAACACCCTCAGAAAATTGCTTCGCTCAACTGCCAACTGAGATGAAACTAGCACACAGGTTATACCATGAAAGACCTAATTAATGACGCCCACATTCAGCAGGAAGCAGTTTGGAGAGAAAAAACTGCGCCCATGTTCCCAAATATGGTTTATAAACGTTCTTTAACATTTAAAGGGGGATATGATATAGATATGAATAATTTATATTAGTATAGATTTTGCTTTATTGAAAGAGATTTAAGGTCAATTTTGTTATATGTATATGTATTTTTGATATTGATTAAGGTATTGTGATTGTGTAGTTCACTTAAAAATGTAATGTATATAGGTTGTTAATAGATAATCATAATAGTCAAGTTTGTAGTCATGTTAGTTAAGATTTTCTAGATGTGCATAGATATATTTTAGATAGGCATTCTTCATATCTTTCAAAGATTATAGAATATGGCATTTTAAATGTTTTAATAACTTAGGGTTTTTCATGACAATGAGACACTCTGCTCCTGGCAGCACCAATCTACTTCAAGAAGAAGATGGGCATCAAAGAGGATCCTTATGGAGTTTGATAGCCATTTGGGCAAGAAATTGTTCTTGCCTGGACTATTGCATAAACTGGACACAGAGAACCCACAGAGAGAGGACTACTGAACTTGCCTAAAGGTGAGATGATCTTTTGGGGTTCCTGATTCATGAAAGAGTCTGTGAGACATTCTGCAGGACACAACAGATAGTGACTGAACTGACTTTGAAATGTCCTGCTTCATGGAAATGTCTCTGGATACCATGGGCCTGTAGGCCGAAGATGGATGCCCCAACGGTACAGAGAAACTTTGGGTGACTGTCCAGGCAGCGAGATGTCTCTGTCATTTCTAGAGTTTTAAAAGTTGCTTTTTTCTTGTTTACTCAGGTAATATTGTATCTTTCTGGAGTCTTTGATGGAGTTAAGAATAGTTAGTTATAGTTATAGTTTTCCTTAGTTATGATAAAGATTATTGTAATTTTTACTTGATAACTGTTTCGTTATATGTAATTTTGTTATGTTAAAGTTAAAGCCTTTTTTTTGTTTAAACAGAAAAAGGGGAAGTGATGTGGGAGTGTCATATATCAATCTGTTGATTTCATTGGTTAAGTAATAAAAAAACTGCTTGGGCTCATAGCTTAGAACGTAGGAGGGTGGGGTAAACAGAACAGAATGCTGGGAGGAAGAGGAAGTGAGGTAAGACGCCTCAGACAGAGACGCCATGCTCCGCTCTCCCAGACAGACGTGATTCAGCTCCGACCCAGGATGGACGTAGGATAGAATCTTCCTGGTAAGCCAGCTCGTGGGCTACAGCAGATTATTAGAAATGGGCTAGTCCAGGTGCGAGAGCTAGCCTAGAAGAGGCTAGATAGAAATGGGCCAAGCGGTGTTTAAAAGAATACAGTTTCCGTGTAATTATTTTGGGTAAAGCTAGCCGTGGGGGCGGCCGGGTGCCGGGGACACAGCCCGCCGCTCCAATTACTTCAATAGATTGCATTCCCATCAGGAAGCAGAGAGCAAATAATGCTCGTGGTTCCCCAGGATCTCAGCCCACAGAGTAACCCACATTAAGGGTTTCTCTTCCCACTTTGATGAACCCAATCTGGGAACTCTTTGTAGACACACCTAGAGGTTTGCTGCCATGGTGATTTATCAATCCCATCAAGCTAACAATCAAGATTAACCATCAGATCAGTTTTCTTCTATTGTTATGCCATAATTTAGTTTTGGTGTTAGGTAATTGACTTTATAGAATGAATGTAAGAAAGAAATCTGTTTTAGGGTTTCCTAGAGAAACAAAATTGATAGAATGAATTAATCTGTTTATCTACCGTCTATCTATCTATCTATCTATCTATCTATCCACTACCTACCTATATCTATCTACCTATCATCTATCTATCTATCTATCTATCTATCTATCTATCTATCTATCTATCTTCTATCTATCATCTATCTATCTATCTGTCTTCATCATCATCATTATCTAACTACCTATCATCTATCTGTCTGTCTATCTATCTTTCTTTCTTTCTTTCTTTCTCTCTGACATGCAAGAGTGAACTCTTGCTCTTTGCCTGCTTGCTCTCACTCTCATTGACAGGTTCTTTTTTTTTAACTAGCTCTAGAGCCTACCTCTTCAGGACCTGGTGTTTGTATATCGGATTTATTAGTGTGGATAATAAATTAGGTTATGATCTGAGTATTCCAACAATGACTGTCATTTGATAGAAAATCCAAAATCCAGTAGTTGTTCAGTCCATGAGGTTGGATGTCTCAGCTGGTCTACATTATATACTAGAATCCTACATAAGTAGTCTCCAACACCAGTGAAGAACAAACTTGCCAGTGAGTGAGGACAAGCAGGCAAAGAGGAAGCTTCCTTCTTCCATATTCTTTATACAGGCTCCCAGCAGAAGATGTGGCCCAGATTTAAAGTAGCTCTTCCCACTTCAAAAGATCCAGATTTAAGGTGAAATTTCCCACCTCAAACAATTCATCAAGAGAAACCCTTCACAGGTGTGTCCAACTGCTTGGGTTTGGACTTAATTCCAGATGTAGTCATGTCGACAACCAAGAACAGCCATCCCAGAGATTCTATTTTCTTCAGTTTTGTTGAGTATTTTTTTTCATGTTTGGTAGGGCACTTTAACAAATTTATTAGATCCTAAGCTTTTCTTTGATGGAAGATTTTTTTGTTTTTCAGTTCTGACTGAATCCCAATTGTCTACCATTTAGCTGTTCAAACTCTATTCGTGATTCAGAGTTGATAATGTATGTGTGCAGAAATTTATCCATTTCGTCTAGATTTTCCATTTTGTTGGAATAAAGTTATTATAAGAGCTTTGAATACTCTTTTATGTTTCTGTGTTGTCAGTTGTTATATGCCCATGTTCATCTTCATCTCTCATTTATTTGAGTCTTCCCATGTTCTTAGCCTCGCTATTAACCTTTTATTATACAGTCATACAGAGGTACAGCCCTCTGCTCAAACACAGCCTTCTTTGCTTCTCTCAAATGTATTGGCACTGCTTCTTCTCAGAGGCTTTTTATTTATTCTTTCCTTTGCCTAGAATACTTCCTTACTTAAGATAGTCAAATGACTCATTTCCTTCAATGTTCTGCTCAGTTTCCCCTTACAGTGAAGCATTCTTTGACCATTTTGTCTAAATTTTATACACACAAGTGAATATAACCATCTACAATATTTTCCATTGAACTTCCTTGCTCTTTTATATTTATAAGCTACCACTATTTAATATATTAGACATTTTACTTACTTATTACATTTATTGTACATTTCTTACCACTGGAATATAATAATCGCCTTTGGAATAGGTATTACATAACCATTTCAGTAAGCTCTCAGAGAGTTTTCTAGATATGGAGAGCATTATACTTTTAGACATTTATTCTTTATCAGATATATTATTTAAAAATATGACTCCCATTCGGTAGGTTGTCATTTTGATTTACTGAAAGTGTCCCTTAATCTAAGCTCAAACTTCTAAAGTTTTTATGAAGTCTAATTTGTTTTTTTTTTGTTGCCTGTGACTTTGACATAATTTCTGCAAGATCATTGTCAAGTTCAATGTCAATGAGACTTTTTTTCTACTAAAGGTTTTCCAATTTTAGCTCTTACATTTAGTTCTTTGATGCAGGTGAATATAATTTTTATATGTGGCTTCACTATGCATCCAGTATCATTCATTTATATGTAGACACCCAGCTTTCTCATCACCATTTGCTGAGCTATTATATTTTTAGAATGCATTTTGTGCCTCATTAGTAACACAAAATACATCATTAAGGATGCTGTGTGTTTATATCCCAATCTGCGTCCTTTGTGTATAAATCTGTCCAATCTACCAGATCTTGATAAATTCTGGAAACAGGTAATCTCATCCTTTTAATGAACTTTGCTTCATCTAATAACACATTTTATACAAACACACTGTATAAAGACAGAACTCTGAATATGGTTGCTATAGTTTGATTTCCTCTTGGTTTGACACAATACTCAGACAAAAGCAGCCTGAAAGACAAGAACATTTTGCTACTGTTGTCTCACAATTCCACAGGCCAGTCCACCAGCAAAAGATACAGTCACAGCACTTTCACAATCTGGAGCAGAATGGAGGAAGTTAATGCATGCCTGTTTGTGAGCAGTTCACAGTCTCCACTCATATAGTTCAGGATCTCTAGCCCATGAAATGGTGCCAGCCATAGTGGGTGAGTCTTTCCACCTCAAGATAGTCTCCCACAGACAAGCCTACAGACCAATCTTGCCTAGACAAGTCCCCACTGAGACTCTTCAAAGGATATTCAAGAATGAGTCAAGTTGACAATTAAAACTAGCCATTATAGTAGCTCAGTTGGTAGAGCTGCTTTGAGTGCATGAAGTCCTAGGTTTGATCATAGTAGCACATAAAACTAGGCACAGTGGCCCATGCCTATCATCCCAGCTTTCAAGAGGTGAGGGCAGGAGGATCAATAGTTTAAGGGAATACTTGTATACTTAGCAAGTTTAAAGTCAGTCTGGGATACATAAGACCCTGTTTCAAAAATAATAAAAATGTTTAAAACAGAACTGGGCAGAGCATTCGAAGAAAAATCTAGAAGGGACACTGTGCCTAGCATAGTTTGGAGGCCCAGACTCTGAACTGAAGGACTGAATGTAATGATCTGTAGGCAGATTTGGAAGACTTCTGATTTAGAAGGGGCAGTTTGGATACAAGAGGCTGAGTTCTGATTTCTACTTCTGGAAACACCTGAGCTGGGTTCTGATTTCTACTTCTGGGAACCCCTGAGCTGGGTTCTGATTTCTACTTCTGGAAACACCTGAGCTGGGTTCTGATTTCTACTTCTGGGAACCCCTGAGCTGGGAGAACATGTCTCTCTCTGAAGGTGGATAAGGGACCAGGGAAGTAAAGCAGAGAGAAATCTTAGATGAGCATTAGGGAATCTAGTGGAAGAAATTTTAAAATCATGGAATCAAGGCCTGGAGAGACAGTTTAGCAGTTAACAGTACTTATTGCTCTTTCAGAGAGCCTGGACTTGTTTCCCAACACCAGAACACCAGCATGGTTATTATTCTACCACAAATGAATATTTCTCTAGTTTCAGAGAGATTGTATGCCCTCTTCTGGCCTCTTGACAGCATCAGGCACATGTGTGGTACATAAATATATCATGCAGGCAAATACTCATACTCATAAAATAAAAATAAACCTTTAAAAAAAGAGAGTGGAGTCAAAAGAACTGGAGGTGTTGACTGAGGTTTTTGTCTTGCCCAGTTTCCACAGTCGTTAAGTCCCAAAGGAACACACAGAGGTCTACATTAATTATAAACCGGTTGGCCCAGTAGCTCAGGCTTCTTATTAATAATTCTTATAACTTATATCAGTCCATAATTCTTGTCTGTGTTAGCCACATGGCTCGGTACCTTATTTGGTGAGGCAGTCACATCTTCCTTCCTCTGCATCTGGGTCATGATTGCAAACTGCAAACTTCCCTCTTCCAAGAATTCTCGCTGCACTACCTCTACTTCCTGCATAGCTACTGGCCAATCAGTATTTTATTAAAAATAATACAAGTGACAGGATAAAAGACCATTGTCTCACAGCATCTAGGGTTGGGAGACTTGAGGGGATGGAGCAAGAGAAGCAGAACTGAACGTGAGCAGAGGATAAGTGATCATAGATGGTGCAGGTGGGGAACGCTTGGAACAGAAAAGGGTCCAAAGGCACCAAGATAGAACAGAGATACTTTAGGGTTCTTTAACCTTCCCAAAGTGCTCTTAGTCACAGTTATTGCCACAGCAATGGAAACCTGATTAAGACCAGGAAGGAGGTCTTAGAAGGAGAAGGAGGGAGGAGGGACAATAACACCAAGAATGTTGGTTAAAGCCTTAAGGAATCCTATTATTTTATATTTACGAAAAATTACATATAATACATATAAGTGTGTGTGTGTGTGTGTGTGTGTGTGTGTGTTAAACAAAGTTAGGCTACATACAATGACAATGCTCCCCCTCAAAAGACATAGACTTTTTCATAAAAACTTCAGGACTTGGCATGAGAATTCATTTGAGTCATTGGTCGTATTTCTCTTTTTATGAGTGATTTTGGTTAGCATACAAAATAATGGTTTTCAGCAATAAACTACACAGCTTTAACCACGGAAACTTGGCCAGGGAGTATAGTGGGTGAGCTATAGGGAGAGGGCTGGTGAACCTTTAGACTTTAGGACCTTCTTCCAGGTTAGGGGTTGCAGTGTGTGGATCCCTTTTCTGTAAGGGAACTTCTTATCCTCTAGTGTGCTTGACTACTACCTACAGTCATGTCAATTGTCCAGGTTGGGCTGGTGCTTGGGAAAGCCTTTCTTTCAGCCTGGGAGGTTGGTCTAAGAGCTTATCAAGCACAAACAACAACAACAACAACAACAACAACAACAACAACAACAATAATAACAACAAGACATGGATAAAACAAATAACCTATATTTGTTTCAGGAAATCAATGATCTATCACCATGATACATAGCTGACCTTAGTGTGCTGTTGAAGCCCATAGACTATACAGTAAATTCACAGCTGACAGACCAATAGGCAGATCCGTTGGGAGTGTATACGAACACATCCACATGGAATAATCCACTTTGCAGATCTATGGGAACACTTGTCTTTTGGAAAAGTCACTGTCATATCTGTGGAAATCTTGTGGGGCTGTGATTTGCTCTTCAAAGTGGGATTCATTCCCAAAACACCTCAGCGGTGTAACTTCTCCTGTATGAGCCACAGAATGATCTTTCCATTCCCCCACACCATAAGGCCTTAGAGCAATAACATTCACTCTTTGATATAACAGTCAAATTTACATAGTCAATCCCATTAAATTACCTGCTAACAGACCACATGTTTAGAAATGTCTAAAGAAGACAGGCACTGAGTAGGAAGGTAGTGTGCCCCACCTTTACTAACACAAATCTGGGTGTCCCCAAAGTTGATAACAAAAGATATTGGACAAGGAGAATGGCTGAGTCTAGCATTCAGGGACGTTTACTAACTTTGTCTAATGGTTTGGAATGTCAGATATTTCCTCTTGGGTGCTGACTCTTTCCTGAGTTGCATCACCTGTTCTGGAGTGCAACTCTGTCAGGTTTACCTGCCTTTTTTGTGATTTAGATATGCATATTATCATCATCTTCACCTATGGAATTTTCCAGCTATGTCTGCAAAAAACTAGATACCACTTAGAGATCACCACTTCTTCACTTTGCTTTTTCCCCTCACCCAAAAAATAAAGACCATGCAGAGGTAACGTACTTGAGTGATTTTTTTTTTAACCCTCAGATCTTTCCCTACCATAGACATCCTATTCTGAGCCCTAAGGAGTTACTGAGGCTGATTTGGGCCTGATTTGACAGGTCAGACCTGTAAGCTAAAAAAAATCAAGCTATGGCCACAGTTCCCACTCTTCTGCCGGAGGATGGACTTTTTCAGTCTGTGGTCCCACTTCCCATGGGCTCATGTTAAGTAAGCACCTTTCCTGGAATCAAAGTTTAGCTACTGGTAATTTAAGACATGACTATAAGTTATAGTTATAAGTCCAATAACTATCTATGTTGTGATAATTATCCATCCCATGGAGAAAAAGATCAACTATTCAATAAAGAAATATCAGGTACAACTTAAGCAAACTGAGCATGTATATAATTTTGGTCTGAAAAAAATAAGACAGGGAGGTGAGAAAAGACCTAGAAGATGACTGACCCAAAAGAGGACGATGTCCAGAGAGAGCGTGCTGAAAGTGTCCTCTACCGTGAGATGGGCACAATACCTGCATGCTGAAGACTTGGATTCCCCCAATCATGTTTAGCAGAATACTTAGGCACCACATTACCCTGTGCACGCCTCTAGTATGCGTGTAGAGCCTATACACCGCGACTTATAGCTCAAAAGTGACCCAAGATAGGTTCTTAAAATTTTCTTGCTGCCTCTGTGAAGTTGGACTTTTTAGATGATTCTCCAATGTCTCAGTTAATTCATAAGAAAAAATGTGGCTAGGAATTGTACTTACTTCAGAGATTGTGTAAAAGCTAAATAAATTAACAAGTATGCCATATTTTTGCTACTGTTTGCTTAATGGTCAGTAGTGATGGGCCACAGTCTTCATTATGTATTATTTGCTGTTACTGTAGTTGAATATGTACCACCTTTTCTTCTAACTTCTGTCCTGAAGCCAGTCCTCATGCCAACCCTCTAAGGCAGATTCAGCCGTCCAGGTTGAGTGGATGAAGGAAACAAGGCATGGGCGAACTGGAGACTTGCCAGCTGCAAATAGCTAGGTAGTAGTGGAGCCTGATACAAGGCCTGTGATCTCAGCCAGCAGGCTAGAGAATAGAACCTTTCGGGTGCAACACACATGCTCCAGCTCCCCATGGTACACACCTCTTTTATATTGTGGGCATGGGGGTGTCCACATTTCCTTCTACTATCTCCTCACCACCCAGCCTGAACTCTCCTGACTCATTTCCTTGACCTTTGATACACTGGAGCTTGGTCAGCCCTAATCCAGCAAAGTAAATCCGCCAAATAATGGATTTGTTGTGCTACTGAAAAATCAATTCTCCCAACACGGCTTTAGAGAATTAGCAAGGAAAAGAGAATTTGGGTATGGGGAGATCTACTATAGTGTGGGTAGTCTGTGAAAGTCAAGGGTGAGTCCATGGCTAGCCACATCCAATCCAGAACTTCTCTGAAATGCAAACTTGGGGACCCTTAGCCTAGACTGCCGAAAGAAGAACCCAGAGGCTTGCTAAGCATTTCAAGTGATTCTGACATAGACAGCGTTCTGTGACCACCATCCTAGATGACCATGGCCATCTTTGATAGTAAAGCTGTCTTGCATGGAGAAGGACAGCCATATCTTCTACACTGCTGCTCAAGAGAAAGATATGAGAAATATCTGTGAAACACCCCAGTGGGAGCACCAGTTGGGGACAACATGGCTTTGTAGTGAAGCCATCAGGATAAAATAGTAGTAATTCCGTGCCTAGGTAATTAACTAATTACACATTTAATTGGTGCCACATAGATGGCATGCTTCCGACACAATGAACCAATTAACATTTGGAGACCAAGTGCTCAAAGCAACGATCCTAATTTTTAAAAGTTGTTATTGTCTGACAATACTTCTGTAAGAATTCCAGTTTCTTCCGAGGCCAGTACAACACAGGACACGTTACCCAAGGACCCTGTCACAGGCAGTCTGCAGGTCGGGGCATCTGAAACCTGGTTTAAGTAAGTACAAATTGCAGGATCCTGATTATAATGAACAGAAACTCAACCCAAGCTAGCTTTAGCACAATAAAAAGTATTAAGAAGTTATTCTGACCACAGTTAGATCCAGGAAAGCGGATACGTTTTAGTGTGTGGAGCACTGTTTTAATATGGACTGATAATATAAAATCAGAAGGTCTGAAATTATTAACTTTCTACGAGTTGAACAAATTCTAATAGAATTCTTACTGAGTTGTCTGGATATTAGGAAGAAATAAGCCAAAGAGAAGAAAACCATTTACGAGGAGGTAGAGATGGACCAGGAGAGACTGGTCCTGCAGGAGGAAGTGGGATCTGAAGGGGAGTGTGACACGGGTCTGAGTGTGGCCAGGCTGGGCTCTTTGTGGTTAGTGTAACACTTACCCTACCTGGATCATGCCCTAAGTCAAGGCCCTCCTCTCGTATCCAGGGGTAGAGCTGTGAGGACCCAGCTGCCGGTCTGTTTCCAAGGAGAAGCCATCAGCCAAATTTACCTGGAGGGAAAGGATGCCCTGGCAATGCGGGACAGGAGGTAAGAGTGATGGGAATGGACCATGCCCTTCTCTTAGCATCACTGGACAGCTCAGTTCCTTCCTCTCTTCCTACAGTGTGTGGAATAAAGGGTGTGAACCTGGTGTGCTGGTCAAGGGATGTTTAGCCAATGATCCAGCTGCTCTTCTGCCACCTCATGCTAAGGAGTTTGGAATTTTTCTATTTTCATGAGACATGGAATAGTTTTAGAGAAAGGACTGGCACAAGCAGACTCCAGTTTTAGGGAAACTGGCGGCGGCTGCTGTCTAGTGATCGTAGTTCTACTGTTCAATGGCTCATGGTGGCCTAGAACACGTCTTTGATTTGTTAAGAATTCCACTTATGAAATGTCAGGTTGGTGAACTAAGACACGAAGTTAGAGTCAACATTCACACAGCTTAGAGGAAGGATCAGCTAATTATCTGTGCTAGAAGATTGCCAACTTTTTAAATGTGTAAGGCTGCAACTTTATTCTATAGAACCAAATTAAATCCTGGGGAGTTTAAACTAGGTAACAAAAGTGAGAGCTCACAGGTTAATTAAATCTTGAAGGAACTTTGGTGTCATAATATGTTCTAATCACCTAATTTAATATTTATCATCTGTACGCTCCATCCCCCAGTGTGTGTGTGTACAGTGTTAGTGATCAAATTTAGGGTTTTGTGTATACAAGATGAACAATCTACCATTCAGCTATGTACCCATCCCTTATTTAATGCTTTAATGAGATAGCCTGTATGTGGAAGTGTCACTAAGTCAAGCTAATGGCCCTAGAGCTTCAACACCAGAAAAACAGGCTTCTTAGGTGAAGATGAACATCTATAATCCCATGGGCTCTTTCGGCTGTGTGACGGCCTTGGGCTGTGACTACATGTCTAAATACTATTTGTAAAACCAGGTCTGGACCATCTGCAATTGCTTAATAAACGTAGCTGATTTGAAGGCACTGGGAAATTTATGACACTCTTTACCTCTGAGCAATTCTAGAGTCATAGAGCATTGCTCCGAGGGTCACTTTGCCTTGTTTTTCTCTCCCACTCATTTGGGCAACATTTCCTGTTTTGCTTTGCCTTCAGTTTACTAGTGGTCTTGTCAACTCAGAGACAGAAAGATGAAGACACATTTGTCCATGTATGAACTAGACAGGTCTGTTCTCCGTTTATCAATGAATGCCTTGTCAAAGGGAGAAGAGAAGGGCTCTCTAGTGAGGTGATAGGGTAAACAATTGATTTGGGAAAAAAATGGTCCACACATATTGAAAATGATGTAAGGATGGCATATTGCAGGGAGCTCAGATGTTCTTAGGAAATGATTTGCCCAAGGAATCCAAGCCAGCTGTAGCAGTGGGCAAAACAGCCTCACTACCTCCTTTGTATATTGGCCCTCTCTTGAGTTGAGGGTCTTGGCCCCAATTAAATCAGGTCTGAACTTTTCAGAGGTTTCTAAATCAAGTCATTTAGAATCATGCAGTGAGATTTTGTTCTTTCTCTCTCCTCTCCTGGGTCATTGCTTCCTGTTTAGCTGCATCTCTAGAGAGATGTGTACAGTTCCTCCTTCTCCTCCCTCAAGCCACAAAAAGTCCTTTTGTCTCCAGGCCATCTGTGTCCTCTGTATACCCACAGAGGATACCCTTGCCCCGAGTCCTCACTCAGGGTACAAGGGATAGGTTCACAGCAGGCCAACTGAATGCTTAGTTATGTAATTCAAAATTACTGGGTACTCAGACGAAGGCCAATAAAACACAAAATGTGCTCTCGTGTTTGGAACTATATAAGCTTTCATTATCACAGAATACAGAATTCTTGAAGAATAGCATAAGCCACAAAGAAGCAGAAAACTTAAAAATCAAAACCAGCTTAATTTTGTTTGAAGTGATCATGTGACACGCGCAGGCCAACCAATCCAGCAGGAGTGGCCAGCAGGATTGTGAGGCATGAGCTCTTACACGGTATCACCTAGTAGCAAGCAAGTAAGCTCTTGCTGAGGCTGAGATGGATTCATACTTCTTTCCAAGACAGCAGCCCTCAGAGAGACCATGGCTGTAGCAAGCCTGGGATTTCTGCTCTTAGACTACGAAGTGGTTTCTTTTCAAACATTTATGAGCAGCATAAAACTCCAGAGTGCTTTTCAAGGTTAATCATAATGACTCTAGATGAGAAATGTCAGCCCATAGGTTTGAAAATACTCTATCACTACTGATTAAGAGGAAACTACTAAGGCATACACCGCTTTGGTTAGGAGAAAATTGCTAGTCTGTTCTTAGTGTACCACAGAGTCTACCAACTCTTGGTGGAAAGGGAGATGCATTATTCCAGGACGGCCTCGTCAGGGAGGTGTCCACTGGGGTCAGGATATTGTCAAACTTCAGAGAAGATGGTGATACACAAGAATTGAGAGGACAGAGACCTTAGAAAGTTACCCGAAGCTGGCACATCATACTAAAGACAACAGAACTCAAGATCACTGAGGGCCACAATTCCCAGATAGCTTTGCAATGACATAGTGAGTAGACAGTTAAGAGATTAGGACAATATTTTAGCCAATCCTCATTTAGAGTCTGTTGGATGATACATATTGCCTTACTAACAGAGGTCAGGCTAGAGTGGGGCCAATATGTTCTAACCCAGTCGCTCCTAAACAGGTGGAACTAACCAAGTGTCTACCAGCAAATGACTACTTAAACAACCTGTGATATATACACACAACATAATGACATATAGCCAAAAAATGGGAGAAAATTCTCTCACATACTACAATATGAATGGACCAATATGTGGGTGGAACCCAAATATTATATAACATACCTGGATTAATCAGTTTCATGAAAGGAGAAGTAGAATGGAGGCAACCAGGGTCTAGGTGAAGAAGATATGAGAAGATGATGTTTATTTTATTTTATTTTTATTTTTTAAATTTATTTATTTATTAAGGATTTCTGCCTCGTCCCCACAACCGCTTCCCATTTCCCTCCCCCTCCCCCGATCAAGTCCCCCTCCCTCATCTGCTCGAAGAGCAATCAGGGTTCCCTGACCTGTGGGAAGCCCAAGGACTGCCCACCTCTATCCAGGTCTCTTAAGGTGAGCATTCAAACTGCCTAGGCTCCCACAAAGCCAGTACGTGCAGTAGAGAGATACCACCTTACACCTGTCAGAATGGCTAAAATAAAAAACACCAATGATAGCCTTTGCTGGAGAGGTTGTGGAGAAAGGGGTACACTCACCCATTGCTGGTGGGAATGCAAACTTGTGCAACCACTCTGGAAAGCAGTGTTTCGGTTTCTCAGGAAACTCGGGATCAACCTACCCCTGGATCCAGCAATACCACTCTTGGGAATATACCCAAGAGAGGCCCTATCATACAACAAAAGTATATGCTCAACTATGTTCATGGCAGCATTGTTTGTAATAGCCAGAACCTGGAAACAACCTAGATGCCCTTCAACGGAAGAATGGATGAAGAAAGTATGGAATATATACATATTAGAGTATTACTCAGCAGTAAAAAACAAGGACTTCTTGAATTTTGCATACAAATGGATGGAAATAGAAAACACTATCCTGAGTGAGGTAAACCAGACCCAAAAAGAGAAGATGATGTTTAAAAGACATAGAGTTTTAATTTTTAAACTGGGTTCTGGAGATTGACTCACAGCAATGTGAAAATACTTACCAACAAGCATTGAACCTTACACTTAAAAACCTGTTAAAGTGATAAATTTTATGTAGCCTGTATTTTTTCACACTTGAAGAGAAATGTAAGAGAAACTTATAAAGCCGCTCATTATATGTATGTATTTATTAGATGCGAGCTGCATCTCAATAAAACTGTCTGAAAAATCTCAAAACACAGTAAAAAACAAAACAAAACAATTCTAGATGTCCCAGATGGACTCTGAAGGAATGAACACCTTTTCTTAGTGAGTCAGCCAAAGATGTCCTCATGAGGTCCCTAAACTATCTGGTGTGACCAGATTGATAGGGCTCACAATGGTATTCTAAATATGGTATTCTGAATATGGTATTCTGAATACATAACTCTGGCATCCTGAGTTCAAGCTCTTGGATTCTCCTAGTTACTTCCCTAACTACCCATTTCTTAGGACTTGGTAAACAGTGACCTTTGAAAGAACTCTTTCAGTAAAGAAGGTAGAATATTGCTTTTAAGATACAAGACTCATTCCTAGAATTTATTGAGCTAACATTTTACTTGTCTCCAGATTGAATTCTCATGAGGATTCTGTAGAATTATATATCTTTCACACTAAGATTCTAAGGGGTCAATGTTGCTGAAAGACTATTCTAGAGGCTCCTCTGTAGGTGGAGACTACTCGTTTGTTTCCCGGTTGCCTAGCCCAAAATAATCACACAGAAACTAAATGAATTACAATACTGTTTGGCCCATTAGCATATGCATATTTCTAGCTAACTCTTACATCTTAAATAAACCCATCTCTATTGATCCATACTTCATCACTACAAGGTCATGTCCTACTGGCAAGGTTCCAACAGGCTCAGCCTCCGGCAGGCATCTTTCTCCTTCAGCAGCTATATGGTGTCTCTTTGGCTCTGCCCACTCTCTCTCTGTATCTCTTTCAGCCTGGCTATATTCTGCCCTGCCACAGGCCAAAGCAGCTTTATTCATTAACCAATAAGAGCAACACATATACAAAAGAACATCCCACATCACTCTGCTGTTGGGTGAGATGGGGTCTTAAAAGAAGGCAGAATTTCACTCAGATGTTTAAATAAAACAAAGTTTAATGAATGGGACATTCCCACCAGTACCAGTTAAGTTAAAGGAGACAAGAAAGAATGCCTAGTCACCTAGAGTCTAACACTCATGGAAAGCCATTGCTACTTCAATATGTGAGGAAGTAAAGAGAGTTCACACGAGAATTATTTTCCCTATGAAGTTAGGGGAACAAGGATTTAAAAACAGAGTTTAAAGAAGGGATAACTGAGAGGACAGAGGTTGGATAAAATACGAATGGTGAGAACATAAGTGGAGGCATTAGCATGGGAAAGAGAATGAGCATGTCTCCCTGTGGAATGGGCCACACTATTAGGAGAGGAGATAAAGGGATGCTTTGTTAATAAAGTAGGCAGTGGTGAGGCTGCCCAGAAGGTCTGGAGTGATGTAGAAGCCAGAGAGGAGATGATACAACTGTTTGGTAACTTGAGAGGAATTTCACTGGAAAAATCGTGTGTGGTACCCAGGGACATGCAAATGCCTATGTAACCCAACTTTGCCACATGCTGAGTCAGCATTCTTGTGAAGAAGAAAAAAAAGCACAGCATAAAAAACCTCCTATTGATCTCATTCTCTCCTTAGGAAAATATTCCAAATAACTGGGTAGAAATGGTTAAGATTTCACTTAAGAAGTTTATTTCTGGAGAAATGATTACTGGAATGCCAAGATTCCATTCCCTCAGAATAATTAAACCCTGGGTAGAGGACATACTTAAAGACACTGCTGAACTCCTAGGAGAAAAGAGAGGGTACCAAGAAGGGGTGGGGTTACCATGGTGACAAGTGACAATAGCTGCATCAATATCAAATTATTAATCTGGTATTAATGGCAAAACAAAGAAATTGGATAGACTATTACCTCTCTCTACATATATATTTAAAATACATATTTAAAATCACACATTTGAAGTGGAAAACTTCAACAATCCTATCCTTATGAATTGAACATACTAAAATATTTGGAGAAGTTATTTAATAAAATGGAATAAAAGATAATATTCCCAAATATGTCCTATGAGCCAAAATCACTTCAGTGTGAAAACTAGACAAAGACAGTGAAACAAATACAATTAAACATGAAATCAGCTCTGATGTATATACAAAATAGTGGGCAAGATACTAGTAAAAAAATCTTTTAGTATGAAAAAAGAAGTACAGTGATTGGCTGAAAATGAGCACAAGAGGGTTTATGATCATAGAAATAATTTATGTATGATTGTAGTGCTAGCATGGCACCATTTATGATAATTCATCATCATTTAGAGCTATGTACAATAAAATTTAAATTGTATCACATGTAAATTACAATGTACTGATATTTTAAAAACAGGCTTTATGGAATATCTTATCCACTTCCTAATAAGGATTATTAGTAAACCCTGTGACTAAAAGAAAATAGCGTTACTATTCCAATGAAGACTATCCCAAATTTACACTAAGCATCATTTCTAGTGAGGAATGTTAGAAGCAATGCCTTTAGAATTAGAGAGCAGACAATTATGCCCATTGCTAAGGATTTCTAGTCAACACTACACTGAAGAATCTGACCATACAAGACAATAAAAAACATCTAGAAGCATAAAAATAGAAAACAAACAAAAACAAAAGAAAGGTAACTCTAGATAACAGATTTTTAAAAAACTAAAATAAGGAATTAGAAACTGATAGAATTTAGCAAAACTCTATAAAAGATAAATTTAATACTCAATAGGCAAGATAAGCAAGTCTCTATGAGTTCCAGGCCAGCCTGGTCTACATAGGAAGTTCCAGCCTTGCCAGTGCTACATAATGAGACCCCGTCTTAAAAAACAAAGATTGTGTGTATATGGGGCAGTAAGGAATAAAAAGCATTTTTTGTTGTGTTTTGTTTTTGGTTTTTTTTGAAATAGGGTTTCTCTGTGTAGCCTTAGCTGTCCTGGAACTCACTCTGTAGACAGGCTGGCCTCGAACTTACAGCGAGTTGCCTACCTTTGCTTCCAGAGTGCTGGGATTAAAGGCATGTGCCACCACTACCCAACTAGAAGAAAAGTATTTAAAAAAATAATTTGTAATAGCAATAAAAATTCTTAAGGTGCTTAAGAATAAATATTAAAAGATGTTTAAGATTCAAATATAGAAAATTTAATAATTATATTGGAAGAAAAGAGAAAAAATAAATGTTTATCTTAGTTTAAGGATAAAAAGATTCAGTATGATTAATGTCAAATATCTCCAAGTTGATTGATTGACTGACTGATTGACTGATTAATTGACTGATTGATTGATGCCATATCATTTCAATCACCATTTGAACTGATTTGGAACCTATCAGGTGAATTGTGATGTTTATTCATGTAATAGCAAATGGATAACAAAGAATGATGCATCTGGACTTTTGTCTTTCAGGTATGAATACTTATAAAGTCATATAAGTAGTTAAATAGATTGTTAGGTTAAAAAAATAGAGAACCTATTAGTGAGTATGCACATACTTGAAACTTTGATATAGTTATGTTGCATTAATTGAGAGTAAAGTGAGGACTTTTTTGTTTGTTTTTTTGAGACAGGGTTTTTCTATAGCTTTGGAGCACGTCCTGGAACTAGCTCTTGTAGACCTGACTGACCACAAAGATCTGCCTGCCTCTGCCTCCCTAGTGCTAGTATTAAAGGTGTGTGCCACCATTGCCCGGCTAAGAGAGGACTTCTTAAAAATGCTGAGACCATTCATTATTCACACACGAAAATCTTTATCTAAGTTGTACATCCTACTCTACACACAGAGTCAATTCTAGATGTGCTATAAGACGAAATGTGAAAGATACAGTTTTAAAATACAAAATAAAACATAAATAGTATGCTAATCTTCAGATGAGAAACCATTTCTTTTTCAGTATAATTTCAAATTGAGTCTTTGAGAATTTCATACATGCATGCAATGTATTTCTATCATATTCACCCCCACTCTTCCTAGACATAAGTCCCTCTTCCAAATTTTTGTCCTGTTGTTTTCTTTTCCTGCGTCACTTTGCTCTTCCCATATACTCATGAGTGTGGGACCATCCACTGGGATGTGGTTGACATAAAGAAAACTGATTTTCCCTCCCCTAGAATCCACTAGTTGCCAATAGATCCTTGGTTAGAGCTGGGGGCTCATGAGCTCCCCTCCATGCTGGAATGTTGACTGGTCTGATCTTGTACAGACCTTGTGCAGGCAACCACAGCTGCTGTGAGTTTCTGAGGGCAGCCATCCCATCATGTCCAAAAGCCCGATTCTGCTCTGGTCATCTTTGATCTTTGGATCTTAGAATCTTGCTTCCTCTTCTTCCTTAATTATCTCTGAGCCTTGGAAAGGAGAAAGTTCTCCCATAGCTGAATACTCCATATATTTATGTTCATAGGTTAGTGTCGCTCTCAACCTTGGCCAGAAAAACATCTCTCTGCAGTGGGCAACACTGCAGAGACTAGTGGCTGGTCAAAGTGCTGGGACCAAGTGACTAATGAGTACTTGGCCTCTAATATCAACATCAACTCTGTAAGTGCTGTGGGATAATGCTCTTATCCACTGTAAAGATTTGACACTCCCACTGGTTTCATAAAACACTGATTAGTCAGTAGCCAGGCAGGAAATGTAGGTGGGGCAACCAGACTAGGAGAATTCTGGGAAGGGGAAGAGAGAGATGCAGTCAGCTGCCACATGCAGAGGAAGCAAGATGAGAATGCTGCACTGAGAAAAGGTACCAAGCCACATGGCTAAACACAGATAAGAATTATAAATTAACTTAAGTTGCAAGAGCTAGCTACTAAAAATCTTAAGGTAATAAGCCAAACAATTTATAATTAATGTGAGCCTCTGTGTGTTTCTCTGGGACTGAAAGACTGTGGGACTAGGTGGGATAGAAACTTCAGTCTAAAGCAAGGTCATGGAACTTCATGGAAGAAGGAAAAGACAGACCAAGAGCCAGCCAATGTGAAGGGATGCTGTGGCATCCTGTCTCTGGATATAACATGGCTGTTGTACTCATGAACTCACTGAAGCTGTGGTTGCCTGTTCAACACCCACACACGCCACACACGATCAAACCAACAATATCAGGCAGTATTGCAGCAGGCAACACCAACTGGACTCAGCGGGTTACAACAACCAACCAAACAAACAAACAAATGAAAAACACACAAACCAAATAAAAAATGCATGAAGGCTGGAGGAGGACATGTTAGGATATCTGGGAAGAGGGGTTGAAACGATTGGTGGATTAACAGAGTTGTTCTGAAAGTCTCATAACTTATACTAGAACTTCTTACTAGGAATAGTTAGGACTGAGAGTACAGCTGAGTTGGGGAGGACTTGCTTAACAGACCCCTAGAACCGTAGCCCAGTGTGGTGACAACATCTATAATGACAGCATTCCTACCACGAGATGGGAGGAGCAGACAGGAGGATTGCCTAGAGCTTACAGGCCAGCTAACCAAGCAGCAGAGACATCAGAGACTCTGTGCTACAATTTCTGCATGTGTTCCACGGCAAGATCTAGCGCTCTTGCACACACGCGCGCGCACACACACACACACACACACACACACAAATACAATTTTAAGTAATTAAAAAGAAGGAAGAAAAACACAAACTGCACACCACGGGAATGAGGAATAACAGATGCCCTTTGAGAAACAATCTGGTCTTTCTTTTAGTCTGAACATCTTTGCTCTGTGGTTCTAGCGATTCCACTTCTGGGTGGGAATAGCCTTGCTTTGTGTTCTAGGCCGGAAAAGAGAATTCCTGCCACACCGTTGTAAGAGCATGATGCTGGACACCTAAAGAGCAGCTTTGGGAAGGACGATCTTTCAGTGAAACAAAACAAAATCTTCACAGCAACAGAAACCATCCAATGGGGAGTATCCCGCCTTGCAGAGAAGTTCCCATAACTGGAAGTGATTGAGCCATTCTGGGTGCTGCCGGCAGAATTCCTCTACTGGGTGGAAACTTTTACCAAATGGCCACCACGATCATTACCAGCTGCTAAGGTTCAGAGATGTTACACCTACCTCTTTCAAAAATGCTCAGCCATGCTACTGAGAAAGTGCTGGAAACCCCTTATTTGGGTATGAGTTGACTCCTGGAATCAATCTTCAAAATACAGTTGCTTCTGGGAGAAATGAACTTAAGGACTTAGCTTATAATTTATCAGGGGTTGGCAATAGACTGGACTAAAAAATCTGGAAGAAAAGAAAAAAGAAATAAAAACAATATTATTTTATCATTTTTATTAACAAAGAGTTGTTGAAGTATCTGCAAAGGAATTTTTACAGTACCCTTTCTCTATTGTCTTAAACATTGACCTTATTCCTGTGTGCATTTGACTCTCTCATTGCTGGGGCTTTATTTTTAATATAATGGAGGCAAGAAATACTGTGTCGGTAGAAGGCCTGTGGATAGGCTTGGGGCCTGTCATAGGCTCTCTCACTGTGTGGACAGGTGTTTACTGAGGGACAGTAATAGCTGAAAGAGACCTAAAGAAGCCTTAAAAGTGAGAAGCTGGGGAGGGTGCAGGAGGGAAGGAAGAGGCTGAGTCAAAGAGCTTGGCTCAGCCTTATTCTGGTAGGAAGGTTACTCTACCACTTACCCCCCTGCCCATTCCTGAGAGCTGTTTCTGGGGCTTAGTCACCCTCCCTGCTGCTCTGCTTCCTGGATTTCTTCCTGAGGGAAACTCAGCCAAGTAGCCTCTTTTTATTATGGTAGGACCAGATGTGCTCCCCAATCCAGATGTTGCTGGCATCCGTCAAGCAAACCTCATGAAAGTCGTAAAGCCAAGCCCCAAATCCCGGGTTAGTTATTTGAAATGTTTTCTTGTTCTGAGAAGTAGGACAGGGGTCTCGGTCTTCTTCAGGCCTCTCTCAGTTAAAGAGATAAAGGGACAAGTAGAAGGCCCAGTCTTCAGCCAGATGTTAGTCACTATTGCATAGGAACAGCGTCAGGCCCAGAAGAGGCCAGCAACTGTCACTGGGGTCCAGGCGTGATGCTGGAAACTGGCTCATAGGAGTTCAGCACCCTGAAGTGATGGCTACCTTCTCAAGAGGACACAGAGCACCCAGAAAAGTCAGAGAAAAAGATTTTGAGGTTCATTAAGAAAACAAGACTCATTCGTGCGGCACAGGCAGATAGAGCTTAACTGCTGGGAAGCCGACCTAGGCTAAGAGATGAGCTGTGATGCTTGGCACCTAGTGCCCTCCACACACCTGCACATCCTTATGTCAAGGAAGGCGGTGACAGGACTGCTTTTCAAACCCACAACCTTCTCTTCAGCCTCGAAGCCGCGGCTCTAACCTGCCTAATGCTGGGACCCTTTCCCCTTTCATACAGTTTCTCATGTGGTGACCCCACAAAATAAAATTATTTTGTTGCCACTTCATAACTGTAATTTTGCTACTGTTATGAATCATAATATAAATATCTGATATGGGACCCACAGGCTGAGAACCGCTGCTCTAGGCTGATGTACATGCTGACACATTCCTAAGATCCTTCTGTTTGATCTTACTTAGAATCAAAAGTTTACCTTGATGTTACTTCTCTGGGGAGCCCTTCTTGAGGGATGACTTCCAAGTCCCAAGGACTCTGGTGAATACCTATACCGTGTGGTTCTGTCTCCCTGCCACCTAGCCCACAGGTTCCTCTGAAGTCAGGACCCTGTCTTATCTAACCAAAGTCCCCAAAGAGCTGTCTAATGTGTTCTCAGCGACTTTAAGATTACTGGCTCCCCTCAAGGTCAAAGTGCCTTAAGAGAGACAGTGCTCCCCAGGATGGCACACAGACCACTGTAGATATTAAAACACGGGGTAGTTGTGCAGAAGCAACTTATTTAATGATGTCACCTCCATGGAGTATTGAGAGGGGAAAGCCCCACATGCCCTGTCTTCTGTTTCCAGATGCAGGGCCTTCTCCAAACAGTCATGGACACAATCACTGTGGTGAGAGCAATTAATTCAGAAGAAATAGATAGTTTGCATTCTCTTATAATCAAATTTCCACACCAGATGCCAAGCACATCATCTCCAAGGTAGTAGTAAATGGGTTATGCTTGGACATGTAAGAAAATAGCTGCAAATATAGTATGCCGTTATTAATGTAATTATTAACTTCCAAATAAAAGGAGCCTAATGTTACACGGTCAATTATGCGTAGGTGGAAAGGTTAGCTATTCATGAGCCAACATGTAGTTTTCTTGTGAGAAGAAAGGACCGAAGACCTAGTAGAAGCTTGAACCCCACTGTGAAATTTTTCCTTGTTTGTTTTGTTTATTCGAGGCACTTTTTCTCTGTGTAGCCCTGGCTGTCCTGGAACTCACTCTGTAGACCAGGCTGGCCTAGATCACTAGAGGGCTGTAGGAATCTTGTATCTTATCAGTGAGCGTGTTCCACTTTGTCATGAGCATTACAGAGATTTCCATAAAGGGGTTTCTGATCCGCATCTACTGCTCTTCTCTTTCTATTCCTGAGTAATCAGGCAGCTCTGGCTAAGACGACCGGTGAGAAAAATGGAAACCAGCTTCTCCCCTTTAACCAGCATGTGAGAAACCCACTTTGGCTCCCCCCCCCCACTAGCTTTTTCCCAGAGCTGGGACAACTCTGTCACTTTGAGTGCTTCTCTGTGGGTGCAAATAAGACATGTCTCCTTTCCTCAGGGACCCTTCTGTTGTGTGATGTTCATGAATGCCCCTCAAAGGCTGCAGCAACTCATGAGGAAAATACCCACATCCACAGAAGAGATCATGGTGGCCAAAGCAGGAGATATTCCGGGTCGTAGACTGGATCCTTGCCCCAACCCTGGAAATACCAGTGGGTATCTGAGGCTTTCTGCTGGCCATGAGGTCTTTATCACAGCAACACTACTCAGCAGTCACGGACATTACACAAATGAATGGGATGGATGTGTCCCAGTACACTTTTATTAGGCCATAGTTTGCTGAGCTAGATCAGCACAAGTCTGTATTTGCTGAAATGGGCAGCATCTGCTCTGCTCTGGGGAACATCGCCGAGGGGGGTTGGCCATCAGGGCAGTAGGTCAATAGAAACTCAACACTCTTGCTCTGGCTACTGCTTCGATGACACTCTTCAAAGTACACAGAGGGAGGAGGGAACGGAGCCGTAACAGGAGGGTGGGAAGAAGGAACATACTTAGTGAGAAAAGTACTCCGAGTCCCTTGCTATGAGAATGGAAGAGAAGGCATTGGAGAATGTAAGGCAAGGACAAAGTCCTTCTAAGGGTGTGTGTGTCACATAGAATATACATCGCGCCTGCAGGAGGACTTGGGCTGGGAGGATTTAGAGAGCTGCAACTCTACAGTTAAGGATTTGGGGCAAATTGCATAAGAATGTAACATCTAAGGGGCTGAAGTGGCCTCTGGGAATCCTCTTCCTTTTCCTGGCCGTCTAAATGCTTGTGCTCCCCCAAGATTCATATATTGAAATTTTAACACTCTACAATGTAGCATTTTAGATAGGACCTTTAGAATATTAGGGGATTAGTGTTCTTATGGTAAAGACCTCAGCGAACTGCCCTGCCGAAGCCCAGTGAGAAGGTACCGTCTATGAACCAGAAAATAGGCAACCCAAGACATTGAATCCATAGGATCTTTGGTTTGGGGCTTTCTGGTCTTCTTAATTATAAGGAATAGATTTCTGCCATTTATAGGTTTCTTAGACTAAGGTGTTTGGTTATAGCTGTCCAGATGGATTAGCCGCGATGAAGAATGTCAGAATGCTTAAGAAGGTGGGCGCTGGCGACTCAGATGCCAAATCACAGCTGTGACATATACTAGCTCTCTGTAGCTTTGGGCAACTCAGCCTACATTAGCGGTGGCTCTCTAGCCTTTAAGAACATCCCATAATATTAAGCAGGGAGGACTGATGTAAAGTTTACTTGATAAAATCTGAACTTCTTAGGCTAATGGTGCAAATGTTTCTTTTTCTGCTTCTCTCTCTCTTTTTTTATATTGGTATTAAGTGGATACAGACAGTCCCCTGAAAAGAAAAGAAAAAAACAAAACAAACAAAAACCAAATCTTCTCCTCAGATCCTGTTCTACCTGCATGAATTTGACCGTTGGGGACTCCCTTGAGATGCTTGTGCATTTGTCTGAGATAGAAATGCATCATACACATTTGTCTGAGCTAGAGATACGTGCGCATTTGCCTGAGATAGAGATGCATGCACATTTGCCTGAGATAGAGATATGTGTGCATTTGCCTGAGATAGAGATACATGTGTATTTGTCTGAGACAGAGATGCATGCACGTTTGCCTGAGATCGAACAAGGTACATCTCTCAGCAGTTCTCAGTGAGAGTAAATAAACATCAATATATGTACCATCCTTCAACATACATATGATGTGAGATTCCCCTCTGTATGCTGTGAATATCATTGGTTAATAAAGAAACTGTCTTGGCCTGTGATAGGGCAAAAGAGTAGAGCTAGGTGGGGAAAACTAAACTGAATGCTGGGAAGAAGAAGGCAGAGTGAGGAGAAGCCATGGAGCTGCTGCCGGAGACAGATGTGCTGAAACCTCCCCCAGTAGCCCACGAGCCTCATGGTAAAATATAAAATAATGGAAGTGGGTTAAATTAAGCTGTAAAAGCTGGCCAATAAGAGGTTAGAGCTAATAGAACAAGCAGTGATACTCCCTGGTCATGTCCAATGGAGTCCTACTGAATTATACTCACTTCAGTTGCAACCTGGGATTCTATGTTCTTAACACCTTCTTCTTATAATTCTGACATATTATATAGGTTTGAAAACCATCTCTTTTGAATCTAGACCAATGGTTCTGAATCCTGGATAAGCATCTTGACTCCCTATGGACAGAAATCCTCCAACATGCCTAGGTCCCATTGCTCAGAACTCAGATTCAGTAGGGTCAATCCCTAGGACCCACAGTGATTCTGATTAAGTTGTTTATCTGATCATCAGTTCTAAATTTTGTTAATTCTAAACTTTGCTACACGTTAAAATTACCAACACAGGCTACGCACCAGGCTACTGAAATCACAGGCTCTGAGAACCAAAGTTGGCATCAGTATTTAAGAACTATCCCCCAGGTGTTCCCAATGTGTAATCCTTCATTCTTTGTGAATCTATGGTCTAGCTCTGGGACCAGAAAACATTTAAGGTCAAGATAGTAAATATTTTAGACGTTCTTGACCATTGGTTCCTCTCACAACTACTTGTTGCAGCCATTGTAGCATGAAAGTGACCATAGACAGCACATAAATGAATGGAGGTGGCTGTTCTGATAAAAGTTAATTACAGACCTAGGCTGTAGGAAGGACTTGACCGCAGACCATAATATGTTGACTTCTGGTCCAGATCACTGTTCTCAAACTATCTGCGCAGCAGGATCATCTCTTTTTATATAAAACTTCCCAGCCTTTTGCAGAACTGGTTCTTTTATAAACTGTAATAAAAAACAAATTACTATAAAAATGAAATAAAAAGGCAAAAATATGAACACGCTGATTGCACAGCTGGATATCCCAGCTGTATTAAGTGGCTGCAGCAGTTTCTAAATACATTCAGTCTCTTTACTTCTCTTGCAGGAACTGACCTAAATAAGTAAATAAATCTGAGACCTGATCCCTGCAAGGAGTGCACCGAGAAGCACTGTTATAATTAAACCGATGGGTTTCTGTCTAAAGGATACAGGTAGACAATACCAGGTGGCTGATCAGTATGGAGTCTACAGAGAAAGAATCCTTGACTCCAACTTTTCAAAAAGTGACGTGGTTTGATTAGTGAAAAAAGGAATTGCAAAGGCTCCCAGCATGCTCGTCACCACCTTAAAAATATTAGCACAGTTATCTGGATCTGAATTAGGCTAAGAAAAGCAAGCTTTGTTTGTTGATAGGACTGAGGAGTGTCTCTCCTGTGAAGGGGACAGCACTGGCTTCAGGAGAAAGGATGTGGAGGGAACCTGGCCGGCCTCTGAGCAGCTGAGCTGGGATATCAGTGAACGCCCTCTGTGAGTTCAGACTCGAAGCCAAAGCTACGTCATCTCCTTGGTATTAGTGAGGGAGTTCTAGTGGGTATGCAAAGTCCTCAGATCAGCCGAAGACAGTGGCTTACAGAACAGTGAGTGAGAATCAGTGGAGAGCATGCCAGAGACCTTCAGCATCAGGCAGATAAGTGGGGATCGTGGCACTCTTGTGACATTGGGACATTTGACTTACGTGAATCTCAATTTCTTCATTCTTTCAAAAGACACTGATGACTGCCTTTCAGGTTAGGGTAAAGGTGAGAGATGGCTGAGTTATGTGAAGCTCCTTTCACAGAAGTGCCCAGAGTGGTAATGATGGCTTTCTTCTCCGACTGTCTAGCTGACATATAATTCAGATGTGAAATCTCTGCTTTTAAAGTGACACCTTCAGTGGTTTTAGAGTATTTCCAAAGATGTGTAGCTCCTACCACTGTTTACCATAAGAACAGCATAGGAACATCTGTGTGTGTGTGTGTGTGTGTGTGTGTGTGTGTGTGTGTGTGTGTCGGGGCTGGGGAAGGGCTTGAGACAAGGTAGCCTTGACTGTTCCGGAACTCCATATGTAGACCAGGCTGGCTTCAAACTCAGAGCAAACCACCTGCCTTTGCCTTCTCACTGCTGGGATCACAGAATACCCCACTCAGCCACACCAGGCTTTGATAACCATTTAATTTATTAACAGTCTTCCCTCCCTCCCCCCAGAACCTTTACTGGTGCTGGACCAGGGAGCAACCACATCCCACAGCATGTAGTGACATCTCCTGATAGTTGCTTCCTGGAGTCTCGCCCCATACTGCAGCAGCTCAGACTATTCCTTCTTCTCCAGAACGGCACTGTACATGGCTCTCCGCTTCACTCTCTCCTTTCCTCAGTTTCATCGTGCAAAGTTCATCTTTCAGTCATGTCCTTTCCGCCACTGAGGGCTACAATTCGCTACCTGAACATAACTTTACCACCACTGCGTATCACTTCATTATGTCAGAAACAGCTAGCTCTGTGGCGATCTGCGCTCCAGCCTCATGCTGGATGGTCTTACAGAGTGTCTCTTTAGTCCCTGGGATCTTTGCAGCACCACATGGACTAGACACATTCGTTCCCCTCACTGGGAAGTGGGTAGAAATGATGTGTGTCACTTTCATGCCAAAGTGATTAGGAAGTCAATATAGAGGCTGGAGAGTAAGGTCAGGAGTTAGGAGTACACACTGCTCTTCTTGTACAGCACCAGAGTTGGGTCCCCAGCACCCACATGTAACTTCAGTTCCAGGGCATCTGACATCATCTTCTGGCTTCTGTGGGCACCCGCAATGCACATATGGATACGAACACAAGAGACAGGCACACATATGCCTATGCATAGGTAAAAGATAAAAATAATTCTTAAAAAGAAAGAGAAATGACTGTGTCTCCTCCACTCCCCTGTTCTTTGTCAGCCCACAGCAAAGGACACCAAGACTCAGAGAAATAGGCAAGGCCCACAGCAGTTGGACTCTGAACCCACGGTCCATGCACCACTACACAGGATGCGATCAGTTAAATGTCTGATTGGCATCAACATGAAGAAGAAATAAAACCATTCTGCCTGTGCTGCTGAGAGCTGGACTATTTGCTTCTCCCAGCAGCTTGGTGTCACCTTCCTGTCCTCACTTTCTCTATCATCAGAAGCCCGCAGGAGGAGAATGGTTGGAAGCCATCATCTTTTGATAGAGATTTTTATTACTCTTATTATCTATACCCTTCCCATGTGTATATAGGACTTGGAGGGATGATATTTAGGGTCCATTGTTGATGAAGAAAGCTATTGAGCCATTTCTCACATGGGAAGAATGCTTCAGAGGCAGCTGATGAGAGCTGTCCACCAGATGTGTCATGAATCTGGCAGCCAGCAACAGCTGGCTGGCATAGTAGCTCCAAGGAAAGACAAAGAGCCTTTTTTGGAGAAGAGGCCAAGAGGAGAGGCAAGGACTTTGAGGCAGAGACTCAGTGACCATGGTTGCAAGGCCTGTGAACTCATGTTTCCTTTTTGTGTGTGTGTGTGGGGGGGGAAGATTTCAAGACAGGGTTTCTCTGTGGTTTTGGAGCCTGTCCTGGAACTAGCTCTTGTAGACTAGGTTGGCCTCGAACTCACAGAAATCTGCCTGCCTCTGCCTCCCAAGTGCTGGGATTAAAGGCGTGTGCCACCACTGCCCAGCTTGAACTCATGTTTATCGTCTCCTTTGGAGGGTCTCACACTGAAGCTCAGAAGGTGACTTGGAAAGAATATGGCTGGTAAGAGAAATGGGGTCCATCTGGGCAAAACCTGGGACTACCAGAGCAGCAAAGCACACCTAGAAAATCTCTTTTGAGTCCACGCCCAAGACGCAGCATGAGTGGGGATGGGCATAGCCTCATCCTCCTTATAGACAACCTCTATAAGAAACCCTTCTATGACCTCTTCTTTTCTGAGGCTGCCCTTCAACCTCTGTGTTCTCATTCTATTTAATGTTTGGTGGTAGAAAACAAACTCAGTGGTTGAACAAGCAGAAGATTTGCCCTTTGAAGGTGTCAGTTCCAACTGTCAGTCTCCAACTTCTAGGATGAGATCACTGAATCAACTTGTGCCACAAATATTCACTAACACATTTATCTATTTATTTCTGTGTGATTTCTCACCTCTCAGCAGTTTTCTGAGGTCTTGCTGTGTAACCAGTACTGTGGTAGGTGCCATGTTGCATGGAGAAATAACAAGGTTATAATCTGTGTCCTCAAAGAGGAGAACATGAAACAGAGAGATGAGAACCACAACGTATAATATAGTGAGTGCCAGCAGCCCTTTGACAGTGTGCCAAGGAGGCCTGAGGCTCTGGTAGGCCCTAGAAGCTCTAGGCCCTTGGCTCCTTGGGGGACTGTGAAAGATGGAGCCGTTGGCAGCAAAGGCTTTGTCTTCAAGGGCTAGGGTGGAGCTGATTGGCAGAGTGTTAAAACATGACGGAGAGGGGATGCCAGAGGTCATCCCGAAAGCTCCAGAGCACCAGGAACTGGGCTCTGGTTCACCCCAAACAGAGACAACACCTCTTTCCCCGAAGCTGGCCAGAACTTCTTCAGAGAACAACAGTGACTCTTTGGAGACCAGCTGCACTGCAGGGGTCAGATCTGACTATCTCCTTTCTCGCTTCTTCTGCACTCAGCTCAGTGGCCTTGGTTCAAAAGTGCAGGGAGAACTTTGGTGAGACCCCCATCTAGAAACCTCTCTGGGTGTCATGGGGGGAGGCTCATACCGGGTGTCACTGAGGGGAGACTCACACTGGTGTTACAGAAAGGAGGTTCACCCTGGGTGTCACAGAGAGGAGGTTCACCCTGGGTGTCACAGAGAGGAGGTTCACCCTGGGTGTCACAGAGAGGAGGTTCACCCTGGGTGTCACAGAGAGGAGACTCACACTGGTATCACAGAGAGGAGACTCACACTAGGTGTCACAGGGGGGAAGCTCACACTGGTGTCACAGAGAGGAGACTCACACATCTCCAGTACTGAAGAGTAAATATTGTTGAATTGTAATGTGTCGGGTCCCATGGGAGGTCTTCTGGTTAGCAGGAATCTTCTGGAAGAGGCTTTGGTGCCACTACTCGATGTTTCTTTTTCCTTGGAAAGGAATGAGGAGAACCAGGTTTTTCCATCATCCAGCAGGAAGGCACACAATCCCAGAATTCTCCTGAAATCTAATTCTGGCTGGCTCTGGGGTCAGGCAGTCCAGTGGGTTAGCTGAGTCTCATAGTCACATAGGGAAGGGCTTCCTCCTTATAGGAAGAGGAAAGAGGAAACCAGAAAATGGGCCGGAAGAACAAGTTCCCAACACCACCCTCTCCCAGGTGGTCTTGAAGTGTTCTGGCAGGTAGGGGCCCTGGCTGTTTCCCGATCTCTGAAGCTATTTCTGAGGGGTATAGCTCAGAGAACTGTAGATTAGAACAGCCCTTCCCTGAACTGGCCTTCTGAGAATGCGTAGTAACGCCCTCAGTTCCTCGCCAAGACCAGACATTTTAGCACATGACACCCAAGTACTTATGCCACAGGGACTTAGATGCCCTTCTGAGGAACCAGCCCAAGGCACACTGATCAATATTTGTCAACAGGCTCTTTCATATCTTTCCTAGATCTGACCAGAGTTTTTGTGTGTTTGTTTATTCTTTTTTTTTTTTAAAAAAAAAATAGGATTTCACTCTGTAGCCCTAGAACTCACTCTGTAGACCAGGCTGCCCTCAAACTTAGAGATCCACCTGCCGCTGCCTCTTGAGTGCTGGGATTAAAGGTGCGCATCACAACCTGGCATATCCATAGTTCTTATATGGACTGTGACAAACAGAGCTTTTCAAATGGCTTGTCCCTTTGCTCTGAGATGTTCTCTGACCATACTCACTAAATGCCGTTCTCTAGAGCTACCGTCCTGACTCACAATGATCCCGGGATTGGCCCTCCAGTTCTGCTGGATGGGAATTAATTCCACCTGTCCCTCAAAGACAAGCATGCTGTGTGGAGCTACTTCTAGAAGTAATAACTTTATTGAAAGAAGACACATTATTATTAATAAGGGTTATCAAACTATCTCATTGAGGCTACGTGAAGCTAACTCTCTGGATAACAACTTTATTAACAAATAAGACTCAGGCTTATGAATGAAGGGTATCAGATAAGCTCGTGGGTGACCAACCTCTCAGGACACTGTTCAGGGCAATCTCAGTTGGGATGCTCAAACAGAAATAAATATTTTCTTCTTAAATTATTATTTAATTTTTTCATTCAATGTATTTTGATCATAGAGTGAAAAAATGAGTATTTTCAGTGTAAATAAAAGGAGAGTGACCTTGAGACCATTCTTGCTTTGAAAGCTCTTTCATCAGTTCAGAGTACCCGAATGAACTGTCCTTCTTGACTCTGGAGTCACATCTGGATGAAAAGGATTGATTCTTAGAAGCAGATTGCAGACCAGGCCAGCGAGTGCCATTTTTGTGTAAGCTCGTGTGGGTCATCTCCCTCTGTGGTGCCAGCATTGAACCTGCTGTAATAACGTGCAGTTACTGCATGGTAGCTCTCCTTATGAATGGCTTTGTACATCAGACACCCAGTCAATAACCCTGATAGAGGGAGCCCGGCCAGCCGCATCCAGTTCTGCCCCTCTGTCTGAAGTCTGAAGAAAATGAAAAGTCCCACACATCTGAAACTCATTGTTGCCCATCCGTAGGCCTTAGCATATTTGCTGAGAGTCTGGAACATTCTTTCACCGTACTTAATAAGTATTTAGTACAGTGGTTTCTCAACCTTCCTAATGCTGCGATCCTTTGATAGAGTTCCTCAAGTTGTGGTGAGCCCCGACCACAAAATTATTTTTGTTGCTACTTCATAACTGTAATTTTGCTACTACTTTGAATCATAATGCAAATGTCTGTGTTTTCAGATGGTCTTAGTGATCTCTGTGAAAGATTGTTTGACTCTCAAAGGAGTCACAACCCACAGGCTAAGGGCTGCTGACTTAGCAGAACTGTTAAACTTTTTAGTCTCACCAGGAACGCACAGCTCTTAAGAGCTGATGATGTGTCTTGGTGTTTTGTGATTTTACTTTTGGCAAGTAATTTTTTTTTCTGACCCTACCCTCACATCTTGAATACCCTTTTTAGAGAATATTTTCACAGTCTTTCAAGATCCCCATTTCAAGGGTGATTCACCCAGTTCCCAGATGCCAAGGACTCCCTGATGTGTCCCTTCCTAGCTGATGTGCTTAGTAGGAAACTACCAGGCCCTAGGTTAGGGATTCCCCCAGGAGTGCCTCATGGTTAGTGTGGTCCAGTGCAGGACACAGAGGTTGGGACCCTTGGTGGTAGCTGAGATAATTCTGAAGTTTCATCCCATCTCCAGAACTTTCAGTAGAACTGGGGATAGTGTCAGTCAGAACCATATTGTGAGCACTTTCTTCTTCCCACCAGCCTACATGGCAGTAATGCTAGAAGCACAAAAAACAAGGCTTTGTGTGATCCCCCTCACAGCAACTATGCCCTTGGAGATCTCTTAGCACTTTGTGTTCCTTCCTGTGTGAAACGGCCAGATTTATAGAAACACGCAGAGACGCAGAGTAGATCGTTAAACATTAACAAGCCAGTGAGTGGCTAGAGCTAGAAAACCCTTTATGTTCAGAACACTGAGCCTCCCTGTATGAGAAGTGGGAACCCAGAGAGAGCAAAAGCCTGTCTGTGATCAGTATCTTCCAGGACAGGCCACCTTCTCCCTGGACTTTCCTTTTGATTTCTGCTGTATGATCAAATGGTGTCTTATGGTTTCCTTTCAATTTTTTTTTAAACAGCTTTTCTTTTTTGTGTAGCCCTGGCTGTCCTGGAATTTGCTCTGTAGACCAGGCTGGCTTTAACTCACAGAGATCTGCCTACCTCTGCCTCCTGAGTGCTGGGATTAAAGATGTATGCCACCACTGCCTGGCTTAGTTAGGGTTTCTATGGCTGCAATGAAACACCATGACTAAAAAGCGAGTTGTGGGGGTGATTTATTTGGCTTATACTTCCATATTGCTGCTCATGATCTTTGGAAGCCAGGACAGACACTCAAACAAGGCAGGAATCTGAGGCAGAGGCCAGGGAGGGGTGCCACTTACTAGCTTGTTCTTCATGGCCTGCCCAGTCTGCTTTCTTACAGAACCCAGAACCACCAGCCCAGGATGGCACCACCCACAAAAGGCTGGACCCTCCCCCGTCAATCACTAATTAAGAAAATGCCTTATAGTTGGATCTCATGGAGACATTTTTTTCACTTAACGTCCTCTCCATTGAGATGACTCTAGTTTGTGTGTCAAGTTGACGTAAGACCAGCCAGCACAGATGGCCACTGGTTATTCTATTGAGACATTCTGTGGCTCTCGAAAGACTTCGGTTTCTTTCAACTGTTGACCCCCTTGAGTGTGCACCAGTCGGCTCGTCAGCCAGAGGGTCTGAGAAGTCACATCTCTCTACAAGTACCAGATGATTCAGATGGTGATGCTGCGGGTGTGGGGTCCACAGTTCTAACTGTGGAAGGGCAATGGGTAATGGAAGATGAGCCATTTCTTAGGTTATAACAGCATTAGTGTTATTACTTGGCTGGCTTTAGGTTTCCTTCAGCTTCTTTATCTTCTTGGTGAGAAAATATCCACGAAGTAAGAGAGTTCTTAGCCCCATCGAGGCCTCTTTCCTCCCATGCTAAGTCGTCTGTGAAAAGGAGGTCATTTTTCCCAGAGGAGTCAGCAAAGACTATAAACCAAATAGATTTTGATTCATGGCAAGATCCCCAAGGCAAAAGAAGGGAGATAAAGAGGAACATCTGTGTTGGGAGAAGGTCTTCCTTACAGGCCCTTCTTCCCCAAGTACGACCTGGAATACTGACAGTGCCTGAGGTTGAGCTTCTCTGTGCATGAGCCCTCAGGTACCAGTCCCCTAGGGATAGTAAGGAGAGCAGAGCACGCTAGCCTTCTGAGACTTCTGGTGATGTTCAGTCCTCTCTCTGTAAAGGTTGCTCTGCTGGAATCATTCTCCTTTCTCTGGCCTTGTGCCTTGCCACCCAGTGTGTTTTTACTGGACATCACTGAGGTCTGAGAACCCAGGCGTCAGGGCAGTTAATTCCCAAGAATGTAGTGTCTGGGATGCTGAAGTGAAGCTGCCGGTTCCCAAGCTTGCCTCCAGGCTGTGACGTAGCCCTGGTGCAAGGCAAGCTTTGCTGCTTCTTACTGAGCCTTTCATCAGAAAATCGTCCTGGACTATTATTTTCTGGAAGCCCTCGGGCACTGCATGGGATCAAGAAGATCTTCAGGGACTTTTCCACACCATCTCAAGGCAGTTTACCCCTCTTTAAAGTGTCAGGAGCTCTCGGGACTCAGAGGAACCTAGCAACATCCAGAACAGCCTTTTCTCTTTGAGAATCAGAAAGTCCCTCTTCGTAAGTGTTGTGCTAATGTCTTAGTGGTTATGAAGTTTACAAGATGTTTTTTACACACTACAGTAAATCTTTTAGACAGTTCTACTGATGCTTCCTCACAAACATGGCCTGTATGTGTCCCCTTCTCATCCTTCCTGCTACCCCCCTAGACATGATCACCTCTTACCTGAACCCACATCTACTGCCAAACATGTTCCTGCTTTTCAGTTCTCGATTTCACACTCTATGCTCATTTGGGTTGCTGTAAGCCAATATCTACATGATAGGAATTTGTTTCTTTGCCATCTGAATTTAAAATTAACTTCCCTCCTTCCTTTCTAGACAAAGCCTCTTCATTACTTTCCCCATTGATCTCACCCTAATCCTTCACCATGAGAACAACAGGCCTACTGGTATTGTTTGGATATAAAAATGCTCCTTATAGGCACTTGTACTTGCATGCTTGGCCTCCTCTTGGTGACACGGTGTGGGGAGGTTGGAGAGCCTTTAGGAGGCGGAGCCTAGATGGAGGAAGTGGATCTTTGGGGATGGGTCTTGAGGTTTCTAACCTGACCCCACTCCCTGTCTTTTCTCTGTTTCTTGGTCTACAGAGATGTGGACAAGCAGCTTACCACTCCTGCCAACACAGCTTCCAGATGCTTCTAACACCATGCTTCCTCCACTGTGGTGGACTCTACTCTCGAGTCATGAGCCCAAATGAACCTTTTCTGTCTTAGATTACACCTTGTCATGCATGTGAAAAAGTACCTTGTCTATTATATCAGGGCTTCTGTATCTTTCTACTTTTGACCTCCCTAGGCCTAAAAATTTTTATGTGACCCTTGTTATATAGGTGTATGAACTAGGTTGCCAATCAAACATTTACTGGTAATAAATGATAAAAAAATTGTTTTAAGACAAATCTTTGCTATACATAAAATTTTACCCTTTTATTAAAAGTAAGAACAATTTTGCATATTATGAGATGGATGATAAATAATTAAATCCTGGCTGAATATTTGGTACAGAGCATTGCCAGTGTTTTTCAGAGGAGATTGATTCTTTGATCTTATAATCGCTACTACAGAGAATGGCACTTTCTATAAAAGTGTAGTGTAACATGTTCAGGGCAGAAGTACATTTAGGGCCATTTCAGTAGCTGTTGGAAAAACTATCTTAATCCAAAACCAAAATTTATTTAATGATTTTTATAAAAATCAAGTCAGCAACTCAAACAGCAACATTTAAAACTAGCCATTCTAACATATCACAAATCAAAAGACATTCTAATTTGTTACAGAGTAAAGACAACAGCCAAATATTACAAACCTGCTTTCTGAAACAATTATGTTTGTATGTTCAAAGATACTTTGCAAATTTAGTAAAAAAAAAAACCAAACACTTCAATTCATGACTTATAATAATCCCAAATCTGAGCAG
Organism: Microtus oregoni; assembly: GCF_018167655.1. Taxonomy (NCBI): domain Eukaryota; kingdom Metazoa; phylum Chordata; class Mammalia; order Rodentia; family Cricetidae; genus Microtus; species Microtus oregoni. Next base: position 7,687,021 of record NW_024543830.1, on the reverse strand, counting down.
AGGTATTACAATTACTTTTAGCATTTATTAAGTAGTAAAACTCAATAAAACGAATATTAAAGATAAAAACCTAAGACAACCACAAGCAACCATGAAAAACATGGTCACCTTTGACTTTTTATCCTTCCGGCCCCACCTACTCTTCTCCAGGGCCTCTCTTTCTGGAGTTTGCTAGGGAATTCTATTAACCGTTCAGATCAGCTGAATGTGAATCTCGCCTCTCCAACCAAGGCCTGACTCCACTGAATGTCAGACCCCACCACAGACAAAATTTACGCAAAACAGAGGTGCTTCAGATAAGGTTTTTCTTGGTGCATGGTGCATGGTGTGACGATTTTCATCACTCAAATGAATGCTGAGCCCATTTCTAAGAATGTTTGTCTTTGTGTCTGCAATGTGCTTCCCCCAGATTAACCCAATCAAAAGAGGTGCTACCCAGTCATTATCAGCCTTTCCACTTAATTTACCTGCCATAACCCTACTTATCTATTTATTGGCCAACTCCCTCCTTGTAATGGTCTGAATGAAAATGGCTTCTTAGGCTCATAGGAAGTGGTACTATTAGGAGGTGTGGTCTTGTTGGGGTAGTGGGGCTTTGCTGGAGGAAGTATGCTGTCAGGGGTGGGGTTTTGAAGTTTCAGATGCCTAAGCCAGACCCAGTGTCTCACTCCCTTCCTGCTGCCCGCAGATTCAAATGTAGAACTGTTTGCTCCTTTTCCAGGACCATGTCTGCCTGCATGCCATCATGTTTCCTGGCATTTGTGATGACAAGGGACCAAACCTCTGAACTGTAAGTCAGCCCCAGTTAAATGTTTTCCTTTATAAGAGTTGCCATGAACATGGTGTTTCTTCACAGCAATAGAACCCAAAGACATTCCTTATAAAAAAATCTTTGCTCCTGGACTGGGAAAGTGGCTTAGTGTTTAAGAGTATTTGCTACTTTTCTAGATGACCCAAGTTTGCTTACCAGTGTGCAACCATCTAAAGTCTAGCTTCAGGGCACCTGATGCCTCTGGCATCCATGGACACCTCTACCAACATGCACAGACCCACATACAAGCACACATGCTTACACATACTTTTAAGAAGAATATTTATCCCCTGAGAGATCTTGTCTGCTTCAGTGTCGCAAATACAGGACCAAGGCAACAGGAGGTGCTGGGTCAGGGTTACCCAGAGAAACAGAACTAATGGCTGTATGCATATAGTAAGAAATTTATTATAGAGGTTTGCTTCATATGCATATGAGGGTTGGCAAGTCCAAGTTCTGCAGAGCGAGCCAGCAGGTAGACTTGTGGAGGCAGGCTCCTGACAATTCCCTCTTGTTTGGGAAGCAGCTCTTTTTGTTCTATTCATGTCTTCAAACAACTGGCTGAAACTCACAGGCCTTATTATAGAGGGTAATTTGCTTGCCAAGGTTAGGGGCAGGATCAGGTTATGTTAACCTCACCCCAAACACCCTCTAAGCGGACACATCAAAATCATCCTTCACGGGAAGTATTCTAACATGGCTATTAGCTTTATACATAAGATGATCTTCAGATGCCCCATGAAATAGAACACTTCACAGGTATCTCGCCAAGAAAGTTAGCAGATTTTGCTTAATAGCGTGCAGTTAGAAAATACCAAAGATGACATCACACCTACTTCTAACTGTCAAGTCCAGGCCTTGTTTTATTAACCTGCAGGGGCCTTTGCACCCAGGCTGCTTCATTTGCTGTTCCAGACAGACACCAGAGAGTGGATAGGCTTTTACCTCTTTTCTCTGGAAATTCTTCCTGACACCTATTAAAAAACTTCCTTCCGAGGACACCAGGTTTAAAGTCAAAAGGAGCCATCAAAGGCGTTTCCTTGGGATTCTATTGTGTGTGTATGTGTGTGTGTCTTTTGTCCAACAACAACAACAACAACAATATACACATAAAGAGAGACAGAGATCCACGGTCTCACTGTAGCCTGCTAAAGCAGCTACCATTTATCAGACACTTACAGCCTTTCAGCCCTCTAAAGAGCAAATAATACCAACTCCCTTTTGTAGCTGAGAAAATGGAGGTTCAGAGATAGGTTTGCCATGCTTGTCATTTTAAAATAGCAAGTTGATTTCAAAAAAGGTTTGAGTCCAAGATTGTAGTCTTCCCTTTATGCTCCAGTCTCTTACCAGAAGTCAGCTCCATGATGGACTTGGTATTTATCCATTCCTGATGACCCTGGTCTCCTCCTCTCCAGTTCTCTGCCAATCTGAAGCAGTATGCATAGCGGGTAGCCCACCTGTCCTTCAGGTAAGACGCCCTCAACCTATCCGGGCCGTCTAAGCAAGTCATTTCATGCTTCTTATTGCCCAGATTATTTATAATTAGATGAAGAAAAGCAAACAGTAGCGCCTTTAGAGTGAAAGAGATGACGTCTGTGACACCTCTTCAGGACCCGAGTTTGTGCTCTCAGCCCACAATATTATGGCTCATCGACATGGCTTCTGAATCAGCAGTGAAAGTTTACAGAACTCTTGTATAATTGATCCATGCCTCCTTAATCACTGGGTTTGTTTGCCTTCAGCTTCCACAGGTAATCCAAATTTGTTTTATAAATTCAGTATTTTCTTTGTCTTTCCCAATGGATTGTTGAGCAAGGCAGGAATTGAAGTTTTTAATTTCCTTCTCTCCTCTTCGCATACCCAGACAATACAAGGGAGCCCAATCCCACACCCACATTGCAGATCTCAGTAAGTCTACTCTGAAAGACTGACACAAGAATGAGAAGGTATGGGAAATTTCAAGCAGTCAGTTTGCTCATTGAGTACAAGCCTGGGTGAAGATGCACCGTGAATTCAGATGGCGCAATGGGAGTGGGGAAGGAGGTCGGACCCTCGGCAGCACGAAGGACAGAGATGCCGAGAGAAGCAAGGTCCAGATGCCTAGTTCTCACATTCCTGGAGAAGACAGGGATTGGTTAATTCTGGGCTGGCAGGAGGCACTATAAAAAATTGCTAAAGAAGAATCAAAATAATCTTAGGCTACAACATTTGTAAGTCATTAGATACTCTTGGGTTGGTTCTTAAGTTTGGAACATTACAGTACTTAACTAGATTATTGTAAAGTCATTATCCTAGCTCAAAAATGTGATCCCACAGACAAAGGGCCAACTTTCTTAACAGATAAAGACCTCCCACAAATCAACTAAAAATAGCCAGGAACCCAGCAGAAAGAGTGAGCAATATGAGCAGAGAGTTCACAGGGAAATAAATCATCAAAAAGGAGAAATACAAACGAAAACTATAAAGTAATTGGATACTTTCAACCACCAGACTAGAAATGCCAACACTGTCCACACTCCAACATGTAGGTGAGTCTATAAAAACTACGGCACTCAGAAGATACTGGAAATGTATGATGGGCATCTTCTAAGGGGAACCATTTGGTGATTATTGTTAAAAGTAGAATGTCCAGGCTGGAGAGATGGCAGCTAAGCGCACTTGGTACTCTGCAGGGGACTAGCGTTTGGTCTCCAGCACTCACAGTTCACAGCCTCCAATAGTGACTCTAGCTCTAAGGGATGCAACATCTTCTTCTGGTCTCCAAGGGTACTGTGCACACACACACACACACACACACACACACACACACACCTTAAAAAAATTGAATCTCAGTAGACCTTTTGAAGCACCTATTCACACCAGGGTTTTGATCCTGTAGGTGAACTCACTCACATGCATGAGAAAGTGACTTTTACAAAGGGGCATTCACTATAGCTCTGTTTACACTGTCAACATAAAATAATCCAAATAGCCCATGATTAATTGCTATTTAGATCAGCTGTGATATATTATATTTTCATGAAATGCAATGACAGCAATCTTTGAAAAGGAAGTCATTTCTCTGTGTTCTAACATGGACAGATGTTTCAAATATATTGTTCAATGAAAACAAAAACATCAAGGGCAAGATAGTACCTAACGTTAATTTCTGGGTTATTAAATAAAAAGTATATATGTGCTATTTAATATGTAAGTTTTTACTTAGAAATTAATTATAGCTTGAAAATTTTTATGAAAGTGAAAATAGGTTAGGAACACATATTTCCTCTTTTTCAATTTGAACACTTTGTCCCATTTGCTTTGTCATTTGACTACAAACAATTTCCATGTCAGGGGAAGCCATCATTAGAAACACACAACAGGATCTGGGTGTGATGGGCCATGGCTAAAATCCCAGCAGTCAGGAGGCTGAAGCAGGAGGATCTCAAATTGGAGGCCAGCCTGAGCTACAAAGTGAGATGCTTGTTTAAAGAATACTGTAGCAATGCTGTCTCTAGGGAGGAAACTGGGTGGAGTCAGGAGAGAAAAAAATTTTAATTCTTTACTTTATCAAACCATTTGAATTTGGGGTCATTTACAAAAAAAATTAAAAATATGTATATTAACACCTGTGATAAAATTCTGTGGTCTGTGTCTTTAAAGAAAAGATCACCATTCCAGTGTAGGAAGTCATGTGAAGGAGAGGTAAAGGAGAAAAATCAAGTCAAAAGATAGTGAACAATGGGGATAGGAGCTAGCTTCTCTGTAATAGATGTATTCCAGCTGATAAAGAACAATAAAATTAGGTTTTCAGCATTTCCAGCTGTTAATACTTGAGTCAGTGTATGGATTGATGGACGTAGGAAATAAATGGCCAATGATAGCCTTTAATACCCAAAGGAATATTTCTATTTATACACTCCGAGTAAAAGTACAAAGAGCTGCCTGTGGAGGTTTCATGCCAAAATCACCGAACCTAAGGGGCCAGCTTCCAGACCTAGGCATCAGCAAAAGAATACAGAGGAGTCAGGGGACAGGTTAGCCAACAGATGAGTTCTCTTTGTGGTCAATTCAACAGGGCAGAAATCCCCTGGGAGCTGATCCTCTACGCACACCTGTGGGGGTTGTTTGATGAACTTAGCCCCTGGGTGTACATGTGTCAATCACTTTGATTAGGTTAACTGTGGTGGAAAGGTCCACCCTAAGGAAGGGTGACCCTGCTCCCAGGGCTTCAGTCTTGAAGTGCACGCAGAGAAGAATGTTGTCATCACTCTCCTGCCTGACTGTGATACTGGGTGACCAGCCACCTCAAGATCTTGTCTCCTTGATGCCTTCATCATGTGTCCTACTGTATGGATCCTATCCTCTCTCTCTTAAGTTGCTTCTGTCAGAGGTTCAATCACAGCAACAGGAAAAGAAATTAAGACAATGACCTTGCCTGTGTTTAGGCAACTGTCATAAATGGAGAAGAATGTTCTAGAATACAGAAAATAGGTGAGATTAATTATAAATAATTTGGGTGGTAAAATGTAGCACACAATTTCATGCCAATAATTTAAACCTTCAATAAAATTAGGTAATGTGTGCGTGTGTTCAAAAGTAGTCAAGGAATTCAAAGAAACATCTATTCTAGGAAAGGATGCTGGACTGGGTAAGTGCGATGTTGAGCCAGCAGCCCCAAAAAACTCCATGTCTTACTCTAGAGAGGCTGACTCTAGCAGAATGGCTTTTTACGTTCTTGTATCAGCTGGTTTCTGGCAGATTTCAGGAGGGAGAGGAACTGGTGAGAAGCCAGACATGGAGGCGGAGGGAAGCCAGGGGTTCTTGTCCTGTCTGCATTGTCTCTGGTAGTCTGTACCATTGCTCATTTGCATTCTGTCCTGTCGATTTCTTCTAGCCACACTGCAGTGGCTCCAGCTTCCACCCCATGTCGTCATGGGATCGAAACTCCGGTCCTCCTGCTTGCACAGCCAGCCCTTTACCCACTGAGTCCTCTCCCCAGCCTCTCCCCCGTGGCTTCAACCTTTGGTCTCTGTTAGCACCATTTCCTGCCTTTGTCCCCTCCAGGTAAGAGGAGTAGGGCATGAATGAGTCCTACGAATTCCATTTGGTCAGCTGTTCTGCTCCTTCTATTTCCTGCTCCAATTTCTCTTTGAAAATACACGAAACTTTCTGTTCTCTTCATTGGGCACTGATCCGGGTGGCTTTACAAACTGAAAAGCATGTAATGTCCAAGTCCTGTGTGTGTGTGTGTATTTCAGGACTTAGTAAATGACATAAAACCTGTAAATAAACAGGGCAAGAGCTAAGCTTAGAGAAGTCGTAAGAAAAGATTTGCCCTGGAGACAAAGCTTGTGACAGAGATAGTATTGTAATTCAATGCACATAGGCTGGTCTTTTCCATAAATGGTGTGAAGTTAATTACAATCCACTAAATTTGAAAAGACTGTTGCTTCTCTACTTCATACCGAATAAAAAAGGCTGATAACATATACATGAAAACTATATCCAAAGCTTCTAGAAAACAACACAATATTTTTAGGGTTTTAGGTAAATTAGAAGATCTCAAAGACTCTATTAGAAGCACTAAATAAATGGAAAGCCTAATATGTTTGTCTTCTTTAAAATTAAGAACTACTAACAAAGGACAGTAGGCTGAGAAGGCAAGGCACGCCATTGGGGACCTCTAGAAGTGATGTGCTATGCTTGGGGGAGGATAGCATTCAGAATCTAAGGAATTAACGTAAAGAATCTATGAAGAAAGGAAAAGCACTTCACAGAGAGATGCCGTTCACGTGACCAACAGGTATATGAAAAGGGCACCAAAATCATTAGACACTGGGAAAACAGGAAGTTGTTAGGTGACACCTTGGTCACACCAGTGTCATTAACAAATGGACTGAGATTGTCCTCCCTAGGGTTACCACTGCTGTGATGAAACACCATGGCCAAAAGCAGCTTGGGAGGAAAGGGTTTATTTGGCTTACGTTGTTCATTGAGGGAATCCAAGCAGGGCAGGAACCCGGAGGCAGGAGCTGATTCAGAGGCCATGGAGGAATACTGCTTCCTGGCTTGCTCAGCCTATTTTCTATTAGAACCCAGGACATCCAGCCCATGGGTGGCCCCACCCACAACCATCACTAATTAAGAAAATGCCCCTTTCTTCATTGAAAGAAATCAGGCTTGCCTACAGCTCGGTCTTATAGAGGCAGCTTCTCAATTCAGGCTTCTTCCTCTCTCATGACTCTAGCCTGTGTCGCTGATGTAAAACTAGCCAGCACAGAGACCAAATATCGGTAGGGTTGTGTAAGTAACCGCAGTTCTTCCACACCGCTGGGAGTGTGAACTATTCAGTATGTGCCATATTCCTGATGCTCTAAAGTGTAATCTAGACATACTAACTCATACATTTTTAAGGTCCACAATTTCAAAAGTTTGACACTGAAACCACTACTGTCTACTACCAGAAATTTCTTCATGCTCTTCAGAGCCCGTCCTTTCTTCCCTGTTCCCCATGACCCTATTTCCAGGGCAACCACTCACTGATCTGCTTTCTCTCTCTATGGGTTAGTTCTCATATTCTAGATTGAAAAATAGAATTTTCTTCAGAAGGCAGAGGCAGGAGTTTGAGGCCAGCCTGGTCTACAGAGCTAATTCCAGGACAGCTAGGGATGTTACACATTGAGAAAACTTGTCTCAAAAAACAAAAAACAGCTGGGTGATGGTGGCGCACGCCTTTAATCCCAGCAATCGGGCGGCAGAGGCAGGCAGATCTCTGTGAGTTCGAGACCAGCCTGGTCTTCAGAGCTAGTTCCAGGACAGGCTCCAAAGCCACCCTGTCTCAAAAAACCAAAAAAAAAAATTGGCTGAAAACAATAAAATAAAAAGAGAGAAAAAAGAAAAGAAAAAAAGAATAATGCTAACTTTTCTGTGTCTAGCCTCTTTTACTCAGTTATTTTGAAATTCAGCCATGCCAACTACATCAGTGGTTGTTTGCCAAGTATTCTACTGTGTGACTGTATTTATGGTTTTTTTTTTTTTTTTGAGTCAGGGTTTCTCTGTGTAACAGCCTCAGCTGCCTTGGAACTTGCTTTGTGGACCAGGTTGGCCTCAAACTCATAGAGATGCACCTGCCTCTGCTTTCCAAGGGCTGGGCTCAAAGGCGTGTGTCACCCTGCCTGGTCGTGTGGCTGTTCTTACTTTCTGAATCACTTCTGGGTTGTTCCCAGTGCTTTGCCGTTACAGATAAAGCCACTTCAACATTAGCATGACCTTCTCTTTCTCTTGGACAGCTGTCTGGAATGGGGTGACCAAGTCCCACATAAAGTAAGAATAACAGCTAAAGAAACAGGGGACAACGTTTAATAAAGCTAAACATATTTATTCTCTGATAGCATGCAACTCATCCCTGGGCAGGTTACCAAGGGAGGCAACTACACTCACCCTCACTAAGACATGCACTAACAATCTTAGCAGCTTTATTTATAAGAGATTAATATCAGACAAATGTCAAATGATCAGCAGCAGCAGCCAAGGAAGGATCCCCCAGTTGTGGAATTCCCAAGTTGCCTCAGGTTACAGGGGAGGTTTCGTTATTCGGGAAATCTGTTCGAATCACTCCGTTATATGTTCTCAATTCTCTACTTTCACTGTCTTCATCATTCGCACCCCTAAACTCAAAGTTCAGCTTTTTGTGTTCGCCCTGCCAGCAGCAGGACGCGACTGAAGACTATCATGTGACCTTTGCCTTGCTCTCAGACATTTTCAATCAGGGATGGTTCGGGTCCCTTGAGGTACTTGGAAATGGGACAGGGGCAGTGATTGGTGCACAGCACCGAAGGCCAGAGTACAAAATGCCAACCGACCTTCCTGCCCTACTCAAGAGGCTGTGTCTATAGCCACAGTGATTCTGTCGGTTCCCCTCCCCGCTCTCCCAGGAAACTGCTCTTCTTGCTCTGAACTGCCAGTGCTGCTCCCTTCACTTCCATCTGAAAAGTACAGCTTGCTTACGAGGAAAAAGAAATCCTGAAGAAAAAACCCTGTGTTCCTGCTATCTGGCAACTACCTGCACCTGTACCCACATCCCCAGGATCCATTACAGTCCTAAGCTGGACTGCTCAGGCCACTCCCCAAGTCTGTGTCTGGATTCTACTCAGTCATGACATCCAGTTGTCACGCCATCATCAATTTCCTCCTCACCCCACCCCTGCCCTGTTACCTTAGTGAGCATCTAGGCATCTTGTGCTATTTTGTAGCCTAAACATCCTCTCTACCAATTTCACATTTCTACCTGCATTTTAAATGTGGTAATTTGCAGGGAGTCACTTGACCTGGCTTTCGGACCTTGGTACCTGGGGTCTTTCTATCTCAGTTGGACACCCGAAGCGCTTGGTTAGCACGCCATCGAGAGCGTGTCATTTCACAATGGAGAGAGCTGACAGGTCACGGAGCTGTGGCTGACTGTACAGGAAAGATGTCAAGGGAAGAAAGGGATGTAAGACACTAGGGGTCCCCAGGGAGGATGACAACGAAGGTTAGGGGTAAGGGCCTAAACCTGAGATCTGATTCAGTACTGGGAGATCATGGACAATAGGGGGGCTGGAACATGTTTCTAGAGGATAATATTTAAAGGGCATAGAAGAGGGAGAGAAGCCCTTGGTGCCATCTGTCCTGATTTGTTTGGAGGAGGGGAAAAAGAAGGTAGAGAGGAGAGAAGGTTACAGAGGTGGTCGGAGTCACATGGCTGCAGCCTTGCTGGTCTGAATGAATTCTCAACCTGCAAGGTGAAAAGCTGCAGCGGGCAAACCAAAGCTGATAGAAGCGAGCATGTCTTACAATAATAGCGTGAGCCCTAGAAGTGCTTTCAACAAAAGTTGCATAGCAGAGTGTTTCTTGTCTCTATGGAGGAAGTGAGCCAAAGTAAAGTCATTTTTCTTATGGATTTGGTCAAAATGCATCTGGCAATCAAGATATTAAGTCAGCAAACCCGGAGGGTTATTGTATAAAACACCGTTTTCCTTAGGATAATTATACACTGAATTATTTTTAAAACGTTTTTAAATATTTTTTTAAAAAAAATAAACACACACTAAGTTCTTATCAAGAACATTCTTTTCTAAGCTAGCACAGGAGAATTCCTATTTCTTGTTTCATCTCAGGCCATGTCGTTATTTGGAAGACAGCCACAAGTTCCGTCATCGGGAAGAAAAGAATTACTACATGACAGAACAAAACACTCAGTCATAACACCCAGTATACATTCCCATATAATGGCTTGCACATTCCCACTTGCTTTGTGGAAGTTGACTGCTACAAGACCTAACAACCAATGGGTATTTGTAGCGTGGTGTCAGCTGTGAGTGCTGAAAAGCTGCCTGGGAGTCAGAAAGCCTGGCTATCCATGGGTCTCACTACCAATTTGTAGGGTGTCCTTAGGGAAGTAACCGAGTAGGACGGTCCCTGTGATACAGCTTGTGTTGGTGAGCTGGAGGCTTGGATATTTCAAGATCAGATTTGAATCTAGGCACTGACACTTAGGTAACTCTGGTCCTTCTTTCTGTTCTCTTACAGTCTTACTTAGACACAAGAGTAAAGGTTGCAATCTCACAGGGTTGTTGAGACTTGACTGTTCATATAGTCAAAGCGCTGTGTAGCCCACAGTAACAGATTATACATTTTATATTAGGATTTACCTTGCCTCACTCTGTTTACTCCTGCTTCCCAATGATGGGACATGCAAAAAAGGCAGGAATGTGGGTTCAGCAATGCAAAGCAATGAATATGCAGCAAGGTTCAGGACGACCAGAAACGTGAACATCTGCTGTCGCATCTCTCTGATCCCTGGCTGTGCTTTGCTTGTCACGTCACCCTAGAATGAAGTTCTGTCGGTGTCTCCTCTTTGGAGGGTCATAGTCATCCTCTGGTACAGCAGGCATTTGGGAGATCTCTTTCTCCTCCTTTCCCACTGTGCAGTTCTTTTCTGTCTTCTTCAATTTCTTGTTAGCTCCTCCCCCACCACATTTTACAATTTATTTTATGTTTTGCCTGTATAGATGCCTGTATACATGTGTGCCCGGTGCCCTGCAGAGGCCATCAACTCCTCTGGAACTAGAATTACAGAAAGAGTTATAGCCATGATGTAGATGCTGGGATTGAACCCAGGTCCCCTGGAGAATCAGCTGTGCTCCCAGCCTCTGAGCCATCTCTCCAGTTCCTCCTTTTCTCTCTTGTTTCATTGCTTCATCAGCATCTGTTTTTCTTCTCTTCCCTTTGTATTACATTTTCAAATGTACACATATGAATATGTGTGTGTGTGTGTGTGTGTGTATAAAGATTCACACATGAAACAGAACAAATGTGTCATTGTCAAGAAGCAGTGCTTGAGGACTTGGTCAGAACATCATCACTTTCTACTGTAAGAGGTTGAGAAAAAGGTGCAGGGCCCTTTTTTTCAGGTGCACTCAGGGGAAAGTGTTGAGGAACAATCAACAGTTGTAGTTAGTTGGCCTCATAGTTTTGTCAACATTCCCTATGGAAAATACAGAGAACATTCATTTCTAGTTCCTATGTGCCTTCCTCACGTCTGAAGCTAAGGGAGTTAAAGACTGAACTCAGGAGTAAGCCTAAGAAAGCTTTTATCCATGCTGAAAACTCAAGTTTAATGTACTCTCAAATATGATTTACTTGGGAGTATGGGGGCATTGAGACAGGGTCTTATTCTGTAGCCCAGGCTCTTGAGGATCTCACTCTGTAGACCAGGCTGTCCTCTAACTTGAGGCCATTTTTCTGTCTCTGCCTCCCAAGTGCTGGGATTATGGGCATCTACCACCACTCAGTTCTAAATCTGAATTCTTTGTGAAAATCTTTGCAAAGTCATGCCTGACCAGACCCTGGCTAAACAAGGACATCCTATGGAAGGATTACCATATAATCTCCCTGGAATAGCCTCGGTCTCAAAGCCAGTTCTCTTCTCAAATGTTTCCTGCTCACAACCACACTGCTTTGAGAAATGTACCACCTCTGTCCAAAGAGCATCCAGAACATTACACACTGAACAAAGGTCAGGCCCAGCAATTCTAGGCTGGAATGTGTTTGTTTCAACACTTCGCAGTAAAATGGGATTCGTTAAAGAGAAAGGAGAATCACTCCTGGCTGTCCTCACTGAACACAATGTCCTAGACTAGGACTCGTCTCATAACAGATCTGCTTGCGGAATCTTCTCCATCTCCCACCACCGTGGCTGGCTGCCAGTCCTGTTGCCACTGTAGCAGGCCGTGAGTACCGACCAAGACTCTCAGGACTCTGCGAACTGCTTTTGTAGCACTGTGTTCTTCTCAGGAATTCGCCTTGGCAGCATCCTTGCGTTCTTATTAGACTTTGGGCTGACGGAGGCCATATTCTGAAATGATATAATTCTGGTAAATCCTTAAAATATCTAGAGTTAAAGAGATTCTCTGGCTTTATAAGGGATTAGAAAAGATTTTACTAGTTGAAGATGCTGCCTTACAGTTTAGTCTTTATAGGCCGGGATAGGCATTCTCATCAAATTATGCTCTGAGGTGAAAATTTAGTCACCCTTTATATTTGCTTTAAAGCAACTCATTTAACACTCAAATACATCCCGAGTGCCAGGGCTGTGGTCAGCACCAAGGTTACAACGATGCTCAAAGAGTTGCCCCAGATTTTAGCTTCCTGGAGTAGACAGTTGACATCAGAGGTTGGCTTCCATCAAAACCCACATGGAAAGTTCTGGAAACTACTCTTAATACTGCAGCGAGGTAAACAAAGTATTTCGTGGCGTAACCCAGAGGCCTATTTGCCGATTCGGAGACTGCCGGAAACTATGAGGATTACTCAGGAAGAAAACTGACAGGGAAACGGTTATAGGAATAAAAATAAGGTGTTGCTAAATATTCTGTATTTTGAAGGCTGAACTGAGAGCAGCTGCCCACAGTGACAAATCAGGTGGTGTGTTATGAGGTAATCAGTCTCCATCAGATCATGGGGTCCCCCCTACCTGGATAATCCAAGCAGATGGCTGCTATAAACCAGTATGACAAAGGACAGAGGGTCTAAATAAAACCCAGGCTCACAGAAGCCATGGCTTAGCCTCTTGATGTGGTCGTTCTGCTGGAAGAGGGCTGACTGGGCAGGGACCAGAAAACCACAAACACAAGGGTGTGGTCGGTGGTCCCCCTTCTGAGGATGACCAGGTGGGCCTCTAATAGGTTCAAAAGGGTAAAGGTCGGTGTTAAGATTGCTGAGACAGGATGGGGAATTCTAGACCAGGATGACTCTCAGGTCACTGGACAGGCAGCGAGTGCACAAGAGAGTTGAGGGGTGCATTGAAATCTTTTGAAACTATTTACATGTATGCATGTTTTACTGCATGTATGTCTGTGCATCACACACATGCCCTACTGGGCACCCATGGAGGGCAAAAGGGGTGTCAGCTGCCTGTGGAACTGGAGTTAAAGACAGTTGTGGGTGCTGGGAATGAAACTTGGGTCTTCTAGAAAAGCAACAAGTGCTCTCCCTTTTTTTAAAATTTTAATGGTTTTTATTGAGCTCTATATTTTTCTCAGTTCCCCTCACTGCCTCTCCCCTCCCATTTAACCCTCTCCCAAGGTCCCCATGCTCCCAATTTACTCATGAGATCTTGTCTTTTTCTACTTCCCATGTATGTATGTCTCTCTTAGGGTCCTCATTGTTGTCTAGGTTCTCTGGGATTGTGATTTGTGGGTTGGTTTTCTTTGCTTTATGCTTAAAAACCACTTATGAGTGAATACATGTGATAATTGTCTTTCTATGTCTGGGTTACCTCACTCAAAATGATATTTTCCAGCTCCATTCATTTGCCTGCAAAATTCAAGCTGTCATTATTTTTTTCTGCATTGTAGCACTCCATTGTGTAAATGTACCACATTTTCCTTATCCATTCTTCAATTGAGGGACATTTAGGTTGTTTCCAAGTTCTGGCAATGACAAACAATGCTGCTATGAACATAGTTGAGCATCTTTTGGATATATACCCAAAAGTGGTATTACTGAATCTTGAGGAAGGTTGTTTCCTGATTTTCTGAGAAATTGCCACACTGGCATCCAGAGGGGCTGTACCAGCTTGCATTCCCACCAGCAATGCAGGAGTGTTCCCTTTACCCTCTCCAGCATAAGTTGTCATCAGTGTTTTTGATCTTGCCCATCCTTACAGGTGTGAGACAGAATCTCAGAGTGTAACAAATGCTCTTCTCAGCTGGGCCATCTCTCCAGCCAGACGTGCATCATTGGCTCATTAGCTTTGACCTTAGTGTTCTATAAACAATGGCTGAGCAAATTCAGACTAGCAGTCTTACCGCATAGATTTCATGGTTTAGTTAGTCTAGGTTCCTCCTGACCCGAGAGCCTTCCCCACTTCATTGAATTAAAGTCTGTGATAACCAGTGCCTATTTCCAGCCCTAGTCTGTGGTCACTGAGGAAGTTCAGGACTTGAAACCCAGTCCTGGCTTATAATCAGCCCTGCCCAGAAAAAGGTGAAGAACAAAGGAAGGCCAATGACGCAGAGCAAGACCACTCATTGAAGGAGAGATCACTTGGGCCTATTAAATAACTGAAGACTGGCATTTCTATCCACAAAACAATATAACTTATTCAGAGGGCTTCTCTGATCTCATGACACCGTCAGGTGATCCTGCAACTAACTACACTGTCCTAGGTGCAATAGGCACCAATCAATGTACTTCATTTGTTCTTTTAGTAAATTATTTGAGTGTCTATAGTATGCCAAAGACTATTTAAGGAGACACTAAAGTTTAGGAACAAGTTTATGTCCCAGTCAACGAGATACAGGAGCTGGTAAAGTAGTATAATATTAACATTGACCAATCAGCAGACATTGGCCGTAATTTGGGAAGACGTGTTTGAATTCATAGGTGCTCTTGTTAGCTACTTTTCTATTGCTATGATAAGGCAATGGCCAAGGCAACTTATGAGAGAAAGCATTTCACTAGGCAGTGGTTCCAGAAGGCTAGAGTCCGTGATAGTGGTGCGAAGGCACGGTGGCAGGAGAAGCCGAGTTCACATCTTGATCCACAAGTAGGAGGGAAAGAGTATACGGGTAATGGTGGAAGTCTTTAGAAATCTCAAAGCTTGCCATCCCCCAAACACCTCCTCCAACAAGGCCACACCTCATCCTACCCACAAAGTCCCATTAACTGGGGACCAAGTATTTAAACATACTAGCCTTTGGGGACCATTCTCATTTTAACCATCACAGTGTTGCATGGCGGAAAGATGCCCGGAATCTGAAGCAAGGTCAGGGAGCAAAGGGCCCTGGGGGCCGCGGAAGCAGTCCTCTGTCGAGTCGTGGCATTTCATCAGGGTTTTAAACAGCTTATGAGTCTGAATGATGGCATATGACTGACGTGTGAACACAGTGCCTTGTGTCAGGGGCAATGAAAGAAAAGACCGAGGTTTCAGAGTGGAACCTTTTCGGGGGCTGCAGAGATAGGAGAGGTAAAAGGTGAGGACAATTCCTTCACAATTTCTAAGCCACAAATCTTGTTTTGACAGAATTCCATGAACACAGAGCACTCACATAATCCTAAATACTTAGAATGAACAGTGATCTCAAGGTCCTGATGTAAATGATGAAGACATGAAAACAACAGATGCTTAATTGGAGAACACGCTGGTAGCACCTGAGCTTAGTGACGCCTGCATATTAATGACCCGCCTCTAGGCTGGAAAGGCAGCAGCAGGTCTCTTCAGAGCAGTGTGTTGGGTTCACCCGAGCCTGCTCTTCTGGCAATGAAGGGCGTCCATTACCTCACAGCTGTATTTCTGAAGACAAGTATCCGCTGTTGGTTATAGTCAAATAAGCTTGTGGCTACTCACTTCTCATTGTGAAGCACTTTTTGTCCAGTAAAAACCATCTTTTATGTAATAAGTTTTTGAGAAGTGACTTTCAAGGGAAACTTTTTTTAAAAAAAGTATGTTCAGGAGCTATAAGCAAACTGTAGGGGATAAATCACACCTAGTTAAATGCCTGTAGCGTCGTGATTAGCTGGAAGGCTCTGCCAATTCTGTCTCCATGCCTATGATGAGGATTCTTTTTTTTTTAAATTTATTTATTAAAGATTTCTGTCTCTTCCCAGCCACCGCCTCCCATTTCCCTCCCCCTCCCCTAATTAAGTCCCCCCCCCCTCAGCCCGAAAAGCAATCAGGGTTCCCTGTCCTGTGGGAAGTCCAAGGAACCCCCCACCTCCATCCAGGTCTAGTAAGTTGAGCATCCAAACTGCCTAGGCTCCCACAAAGCCAGTACGTGCAGTAGGATCAGAAACCCAGTGCCATTGTTCTTGAGTTCTCAGTAGTCCTCATTGTCCGTTATGTTCAGAGAGTCCGGTTTTATCCCAGGCTTTTCCAGACCCAGGCCAGCTGGTCTTGGTGAGTTCCCAGTAGAACATCCCCATTGTCTCAGTGTGTGGGTGCACCCCTCATGGTCCTGAGTTCCTTACTCGTGCTCTCTCTCCTTCTGCTCCTGATTTGGACCTTGAGAATTCAGTCCTGTGCTCCAATGTGGGTCTCTGTCTCTGTCTCCTTTCATCGCTTGCTGAAGGTTAATATTCAGGAGGATGCCTATATGTTTTTCTTTGGGTTCTCCTTATTTAGCTTCTCTAGGATCACTAATTATAGGCTCAATGTCCTTGGTTTATGGCTAGAAACCAAATATGAGTGAGTACATCCCATGTATGATGAGGATTCTAACAGACGTTGCTCAGAGGCTGAACAGCACCTTTTCCCAAAGGTCTTCCAAGTCAATAATTTGAGCTTTCTCCAAGTGAGATTTCCCAGAGAGGTGCTCTGTGATCTTCAACTTTCCTGTCTTCAATAGGAATCCCTGCTCTAAGATCAACACCCAGTTGTATGAGGAGAAAAGCGGGGTAACTCACCCCGCTTACTTACTGAACACCCATTGTATACAAGCACTCATTTTTGGGCCCTGGCATACAGCACAGAATGAGCTCTGTGAAGTTCCTGCTCTGAAGGGCCTGGTATTCTTCTGAGAGGTGGGGAGGGCCTGTGGGACTTGGAGTCAGACATTCCTGCGTTTATATATTGCTACTGCAAGCTGAACCATGCCCTACCCCCACTTTCGTCTTTTAAGCCTCCGTTCTTTATTTGTAAAGTGGAACCAACGAGAGATTCAGGACTAAAATGATTCAAACATCTAGCACAGGGGAGGGATTCAATTATTTGATTACAGATAGCGTTTCAGCTGGCTCGCAAGGGACCGACTCTTGTTATGTTTCCCTCAGCAGAAGGAGCTATGAGAGCTACAGCACCACCCCTACCTTTATAAGCTCAAGGGACTGCATGAGCTATGCCAGGCAGGGTTAACACAACTCCCCGAGCGAGCTGCTTGATAGGCTGGGCAGCTCTTGACTTCCTCCTCTCACGGACCTTCCCCACTCCCCCTGCAGTCCTGCAGGATTCTGGCTTTAAAGACCACTGGATTATTTTAAACAGTAAACTAGGCACATTGCTTTTCTGTAAGGGCTCTGAGCTAAATGTGCCTCTTAAGATTATAAAATGATTGAAAACAAAGAAAAATAATATTTTTATAGTTATAGTAGTTATAGATGATTTGATGTTAAATTCTGGCCTCCGTAACTAAAGCCTCATTGGTGTACAGCCTTTATGATTGGACCATGGTTGCCTTGGGGTACAGCAGCACGGTTGGGTCACCATGAAGAAACCATTTAGCTTACAACACTGAAGTATTTACCTTCTGGCCTGTTATCAAATTTGGCAATTGCTGAATTAAAATGAAACTGTTTTTGAAGATACACCAAGTACCCCATTTTCTGGATTGGTGATGCAATGTACTCTGAAGTGAAAAGGACCAGTTATTTTCCGGTGGATGTGCAGAGAAACCTTAATCTCGGCAACCAGAGTATCTAAGTGGGACCACACAAGATACTCGGGAGTCTTAGAAGTACGGCTCATTACAACACTAAGAGAAGGCTGCATGACAATTTGCTTCCATTGACCACAGACCGGTACCACCTAATGGCTGAGAACCTGAGAACTGTATAGCTGAAGCTAGATTTTTATATGGTAGGCTTATTCTATTACATGTTAACTATGGTTACTTAGTTCGTTTTTTTCTTATTTTCTCCATTGTGTGTGTGTGTGTGTGGAGGGAGGGGTATGTGTGTGTGTGGCAGGTGGGTATGTGTACATCTGAGCCATGGCACATACATGGAGGTCAGAGGCCAACTTGTGAGAGTCAGATCTCAGTGTGTATCACGTGGGTTCAGGGCATTGAGCTGAGGTAGTAAGCAGCACACAGCTTTACTTCCTGAACCATCTCACTTCATGGATGGTCGTTGTATTTTTCCATCACTTCTCTAAGGTTTTATCATTTCCTTCGGTGACACATGCGTTTCCAGAGGCTGGCGTTCTGTGAAAGGTGGCTATTATTATTCGTTACTACTCCTGAGCAGACACGTTACTAAAACAAACACACAGCACATATCTGAAGTCAATCTTCAGAGAGAAGGAAGTGGGGGCTTTAAGAACTCTGAAGGTAGCCAAATAATGTTTCCTAGACTCCCCAAAGGCCCACCAGTCAACTCTAGGCCATCATTTGCTATAACTTGGAAATTATGCTCCCCCTGAACACTTCCGTCCTGCGGTCAGGGAAAGGGACAGACTGTTCTTGATGTTTGAATAAAGTGTTAGTAATCCCACTCCAAAGGTCAGGTTTACTTTTAATTTAAACTCTTTTTTTCTGAGGAGATTTTTTATTTTTAGCCGTGTGTCCGTGTGTGGCTATGTACACTTGAGGGAAGGTGCCTGCAGAGGTTAGGCAGAAGATCTTTGTGGTGCTTTACTTATAGGTGGTTGGATGCTGGCAGCTCCACTTGGGACCTCTGCAGGAGCAGCGTGTGCACTTAACCACGGAGCATCTCTCCAGCCTGAAACCTCAGTTCTTTATAGCTGATGGACAAGACATTGCTGCCTATATCCTACAGTAAAAATGCCTGAGCATACAAAAAGGAAAACCCCCATGCAGAATCAGGACTGGCAATAGTTGGATGTAGCTGTCAATTGTACTCTGTGGTTTTTTTTAGTGGAAAACAACTGGAGAAAATGAACCTACACAAGTGGTTTACCTTGAACTCTGATGATAAAGGAAGTGTCTGCTTCCAGCTAGAGAGCTTATGTGGCATGCACTGCCCTTGTCACCAACCGAGCACTTTGTTCCCATGATGAATAAATGTTAGTTACCCTCTTCTCTTACCCTGTGCTGGACACTGAGCCAGTGTGATGCTGTGCTGTGCAATCACGCTGTGCAGTAGATGTTGCTATCTGTAGGGTCAAAGGGGTCAGTGAAAGAACACTCTGGCCATGACACCAGAGCCAAAAAAATACACCCTGGCCCTAACCAATTCAAAAATTGAAATCCAACCAATCCCTGAGCATGAAAACTAACCAATCCCAGATCAGAAAACCAACCAATCCCTGAGCACAAAATCCAAGTCATCTCGGAGCTTGTCCCAAGCTCGGGAATTGAAATCTGATCAAGCCTACCCTGAAAATCTCCACCTTGGACAGCTCCACACCGAAGAAATCCTACCTAAGCCCTGTACCTTTTTAGTTTGGAGCTGCCCCATTTTGACCCTGACAGAGGCAGCCACCCTCCTGGATTCCTCTCTCCCAACAAATCTCTTGAATAAGGTTTGTTGTAATGATTTTCTTTCACTGGAACAGAGCAGAGCTGTTACAGCTCTTGCCTGGGTGGAAGAGGAACAGAGTTGAGCTGTAACACTTCTTGCCTGGGTGGAGGGGGAGCAGAGCTGCAACGCTTTGGCTGGGGAATCTTCTCTTTGTTGGAGCCAAGTGCTACACTCCAGGGAAGCTGAGGGCAGCTTTAACACTTCTCCAGAGCAGAGAGGAGCAGAGCGGTGACAACTCCACTGGGGAAACCCTCCCCTGCTGGAGCAGAGTTGCTATATTTGCATTAGGGAAACCTTTCCTGAGCAAGGACTATGACACTTGAAACATCCCCCACTGGAAGAGCTGTAATACATCTGTTGGGATACCGTTCCTTTCAGAGCTGTTGGTAACCCTTGACTTCCAACTACCAGCATACCTTTCCCTCCCGAGTTGCAACACTTACGCTCTCCATAGACTATGGATAGGAAAACAGGCAGAAAGGCTCAGCGACTCAACCTGGAGCAACACTACCAGTAGGCAACGGAGCCAAGTGGGAGTCATTATCTCCTCCAGTTCTGCCCTAAGTGTGGACCAGAGTCCAGAGGATATTCCTGGGATCCCCAGGTTCTCATATCCATGAACAATGATTTGAAGTGACATAGTCATAGTAACAGAAGAAAGCCCAGTGGCTCAGTGGCCCTGGCCAGGACTCACGAGGCTTTGTGATTCAGCCTGCAACACTAGCCTTCTCTTGTATTTGCAGATCCCAGGATTTTCTTGTGCATGTTCTGTCCTTGACACACAGCCCTAGTGGGGTGAGTTTTTAGTCTTTTGGTGCCTTCACCTGCTAACCTCAATGTCTCTCTGCATCACACTGTCCTGGCCTCACCTGCTCCTCAGATGCTTATTGAGAAGTCCTACCAATAAGAGCAGCATGGAGACAGAGACGTATCCTAAGGGAGCACATGATGAATTCAACCCAGACCATAGAGGCTCCGGAGAGGTTGAAGACTGGGACTGGGAAGGACTGCTAATGGGTATGAGGGTTTCTCTTAGGATGTTGAAAATACTCTAAAAGTGGGCTGTGGCGGTGGTTCACAGCTCTTTAGAGTACACTGAAAACAACTGAGCTGTATATTTTTAATGGACAAATTTTACATATGTATCTCAATAAAGCTAATATAGTTTTAAAAGGGTATGCTATATAAAATGTCTATCATGGGAGTTTTGTATACAAGAATATAGGATCCAGAAAGTAAAGTTTGATGCACAATTAATTGTGAAGGTAAGAGAAAACCAACCGAAAGCCCAGCGGCAAAGCAGTCCTACATGGTGCCATTCCATGTTTCGGCTTCTTGTGGAAATCTCGCGGGGATGAGGTGAAACTCTAGACTGGTTTCCTAGGCCACCCTCTGCACCAGTAAGATGGATTGACAAAGCACAAAGCATCCTTCACTCAGTGTCATACAAAGACAGCCACCCTGGAGCTTGCCCGTGGTTCACATTTCAACTATCCTATGGTTGAGAAATGAGGTCCGTGTGCACAGAGTACGTGCAGTTTTGTCTCAGAGGGCTACAGGTCAGATTTCATTCTTTATCTGTGCTCTCCACCAATTCATGATTCCAGCTCATCCATGTTGAACCCAGTGCCTTATTCTCGATTGAGATAAAGTGTGAATGGCCCTGAATTGACTCCTGGAGTGAAGGCTATAACTATTGAGGTCTTTCAATTTCTTTCGCAGTTTAAAAGAATTTCTCTATTTGATGACTCTATAGGAAACTACCCGTGACAGCAATCACATAATTATACTGGCAATTCAAGAAGCAATGGCCCACTAAACTGAGACTAAAAAGATCTATTAAAGAAGTGCCAAGGCTGAGGGCAAGCTATTCTACTCTACCCCTGATAACCTCTACACAGGATGAAGAAAACCAGGGTGGAAGAGTATGCTCACGTCCCAACATCTGGGTGAGCTTTCTAAAGTCTCATATAGAAAGAACCAACATTCGTGGGGTGGTGGCACGTGTCTTTAATCCCAGCAGTTTAGAGGCAGAGGAAGGCAGATCTCTGTGAGTTCAAGGCCAGCCTGATCTACAGAGTGAGTTCCAGTACAAGCTCCAAAGCTACAGAGACACCTTGTCTAAAAGAAGAAGAAGAAGAAGAAGAAGAAGAAGAAGAAGAAGAAGAAGAAACCCAAAACAACAACAACAACAAAAAACTTAAAATAACTGTATTACAATGAGCAAGAACAATTACAATAAAGCAATCACTGGGGTTGGAAACAGGCTACTTTCTGGTTGTACAAAAGTACCGCATCTCTAAAGATGCTCTTTCACAATGAGGACCTTTATTATCGCATATGCCATGACTGAAGTTCATTTGGTAGCTGGGTACCGCATCTCTAAAGATGCTCTTTCACACACTTCTGAGGACCTTTGTTATCGCAAATGCCATGACTGAAGTTCATTAGGTGGTTGGCAGCCCTCATGGTTTGTTGCAGGAGGTCCTCCCACTCCTCCAGCCTATCACCGCTGAGATACCAGCCCATTGGGGCGTGGTCTCTTTCCCTTTAAAAAAGCGGCCACTTCCCTCTCCTCACTCTCTTCACTTCCTGCTCCGCCGGCGACTAGACTCCTTTCCTGGTTGCGTAGAGGGCTGTTGCCTGGGACAGTGATCTGTAAGTTTTTTCCCCTTTAAATAAATAGCACCCTAATAATCACAACCCCAAATTGGTGTGGCATTGTTTGTGACTTACGCCTTCATTTTGGCACCCAACGTTTGGTTTTAGAACCTCTCCTTTCCCCACTCGCAGCCGCGAGTTCGGCTTGGCGGCCGCGGGCTTGGCGGGTGCTAGTTCGGCTTGGCGGGAGCCCTCCCTTCCTCAGTCGCCGGTGGCCTTGGCCTCCCCACGTGGATTTAAACTCCACAGGCCGGCGTAGTCTCTGCCACGTGGTTTGCTCTTTTCTGAGTCATTTTTAAATCTCCCTTGCAAGCACAGCTCTTAAGTGGCGCGAACCAGAGCACGCGGTTGCTGAAAAATGCAACCCCTCAGGGTGACTCTGTCACGTGGAGGCATAAGCGGCTTCCAGATTGCTCTTCTCTACCCCTGGATTCTGGGTTTCTGGTTCCTTCTCTGGAATTGATTTAATTACATTTACTTTGTTGAGAAACTTGCATTTTCCAGTTTTTTTTTTTAATTTATTTATTTATTAAGGATTTCTGCCTCGTCCCCACAACCGCTTCCCATTTCCCTCCCCCTCCCCCGATCAATTCCCCCTCCCTCATCTGCTCGAAGAGCAATCAGGGTTCCCTGACCTGTGGGAAGCCCAAGGACTGCCCACCTCTATCCAGGTCTCGTAAGGTGAGCATCCAAACTGCCTAGGCTCCCACAAAGCCAGTACGTGCAGTAGGATCAAAAACCCACTGCAATTGTTCTTGAATTCTCAGTATTCCTCATTGTCCGCTATGTTCAGCTAGTCCGGATTTATCCCATGTTTTTTCAGACCTAGGCCAGCTGGCCTTGGTGAGATCCCAATAGAACATCCCCATTGTCTTAGTGTGTGGGTGCACCCCTCGTGGTCCTGAGTTCCTTGCTCGTGCTCCGTCTCCTTCTGCTCCTGATTTGGACCTTGAGATTTCTGTCCGGTGCTCCCGTGTGGGTCTCTGTCTCTGTCTCCTTTCATCGCCTGATGAAGGTTAATATTCCTGAGGATGCCTATGTGTTTGTCTTTGGATTCACCTTCTTATTTAGCTTCTCTAGGAACATGAATTATAAGCTCAATGTCCTTTATTTATGGCTAGAAACCAAATATGAGTGAGTACATCCCATGTTCCTCTTTTTGGGTCTGGCTTACCTCACTCAGGATAGTGTTTTCTATTTCCATCCATTTGTATGCAAAATTCAAGAAGTCCTTGTTTTTTACTGCTGAGTAATACTCTAATATGTATATATTCCATACTTTCTTCATCCATTCTTCCGTTGAAGGGCATCTAGGTTGTTTCCAGGTTCTGGCTATTACAAACAATGCTGCCATGAACATAGTTGAGCATATACTTTTGTTGTATGATAGGGCCTCTCTTGGGTATATTCCCAAGAGTGGTATTGCTGGATCCAGGGGTAGGTTGATCCCGAATTTCCTGAGAAACCGAAACACTGCTTTCCAGAGTGGTTGCACAAGTTTGCATTCCCACCAGCAATGGGTGAGTGTACCCCTTTCTCCACAACCTCTCCAGCAAAGGCTATCATTGGTGTTTTTTATTTTCGCCATTCTGACAGGTGTAAGGTGGTATCTTAAAGTTGTCTTGATTTGCAATTCCCTGATGGCTAAGGAAGTTGAGCATGACCTTAAGTGTCTTTTGGCCATTTGAAGTTCTTCTGTTGAGAATTCTCTGTTCAGATCAGTGCCCCACTTTATAAGTGGGTTGATTAGCCTTTTACGGTCTAGTTTCTTGAGTTCTTTATATATTTTGGAGATCAAACCTTTGTCAGTAGCAGGGTTGGTGAAGATCTTCTCCCAGTCAGTGGGTTGTCTTTTTGTCTTAGTGACAGTGTCCTTTGCTTTACAGAAGCTTCTCAGCCTCAGGGAGTCCCATTTATTCAATGATGCCCTTAGTGTCTGTGCTGCTGGGGTTATACATAGGAAGTGGTCTCCTGTGCCCATGTGCTGTAGAGTACTTCCCACTTTCTCTTCTATCAGGTTCAGTGTGTTCGGACTGATATTGAGGTCTTTAATCCATTTGGATTTGAGTTTTGTGCATGGTGATAGATATGGATCTATTTTCATTCTTCTACAGATTGACATCCAGTTTTGCCAGCACCATTTGTTGAAGATGCTCTCTTTTTTCCATTGTATACTTTTAGCTCCTTTATCGAAGATCAGGTGTTCATAGGTTTGTGGGTTAATGTCAGGGTCTTCTATTCGATTCCATTGGTCGACTTCTCTGTTTTTATGCCAATACCAAGCTGTTTTCAATACTGTAGCTCTGTAATAGAGTTTGAAGTCAGGGATGGTAATGCCTCCAGACAATCCTTTATTGTATAAGATTGTTTTGGCTATCCTGGGTTTTTTGTTTTTCCATATAAAGTTGATTATTGTCTTCTCCAGATCTGTGAAGAATTTTGATGGGATTTTGATGGGGATTGCATTGAATCTATAGATTGCTTTTGGTAGAATTGCCATTTTTACTATGTTGATCCTCCCAATCCAAGAGCAAGGGAGGTCTTTCCATTTTCTGGTGTCTTCTTCAATTTCTTTCTTCAAAGACTTATAGTTCTTGTCAAGTAGATCTTTCACTTCCTTGGTCAGGGTTACCCCAAGGTATTTTATGCTATTTGTGGCTATCGTGAAAGGTGATGCTTCTCTGATTTCCCTCTCTGCTTCCTTATCCTTAGTGTATAGGAAGGCAACTGATTTTTTGGAGTTGATCTTGTATCCTGCCACATTACTAAAGCTGTTTATCAGCTGTAGGAGTTCTTTGGTAGAATTTTTGGGGTCGCTTATGTACACTATCATATCATCTGCAAATAACGAAAGCTTAACTTCTTCCTTTCCAATACGAATCCCCTTGATCTCCTTATGTTGTCTTATTGCTATTGCTAGAATTTCAAGCACTATATTGAAGAGGTATGGAGAGAGTGGACATCCTTGTCGTGTTCCTGATTTAAGTGGGATGGCTTTGAGTTTTTCTCCGTTTAATTTAATGTTAGCTGTTGGCTTGCTGTAAATAGCTTTTATTATATTTAGGTAGGACCCTTGTATCCCTATTCTCTCCAAGACCTTTATCATAAAGGGGTGTTGAATTTTGTCGAATGCTTTTTCAGCATCTAGTGAAATGATCATATGGTTTTTTTCTTTCAGTTTATTTATATGGTGGATTACATTGATAGATTTGCGTATGTTGAACCAGCCCTGCATCTCTGGGATGAAGCCTACTTGATCATAATGGATAATTTTTCTTATGTGTTCTTGGATTCGGTTTGCCAGTATTTTATTGAAAATTTTTGCGTCGATGTTCATGAGTGAGATCGGTCTGTAATTCTCTTTCTTGGTTGGGTCTTTTTGTGGTTTTGGTATCAGGGTAACTGTAGCTTCATAAAAGGAATTTGGCAATGACTCTTCTGATTCTATATTGTGAAATACATTAAGGAGTATAGGTATTAGTTCTTCTTGGAAGTTCTGGTAGAATTCTGCATTGAAACCATCTGGTCCTGGGCTTTTTTTCGAAGGGAGATTTTTGATAACCATTTCTAATTCTTCGCGAGAAACCGGTCTATTTAGATCATTCACCTGGTCTTGGTTTAGCTTTGGTATGTGGTACTTATTTAAAAAAATGTCCATTTCTTTTGTATTTTCCAGTTTTGTGGCATACAGGCTTTTGTAGTAAGATCTAATGATTCTCTGAATTTCCTCTGTGTCTGTGGTTATGTCCCCCTTTTCATTTCTGATCTTATTTATTTGCGTGTTCTCTCTCTGTCGTTTAATTAGTTTGGATAGGGGTTTGTCGATCTTGTTGATTTTCTCCAAGAACCAGCTTTTTGTTTCATTGATTCTTTGGACTGTTTTCTGTGTTTCTATTTTGTTGATTTCAGCCCTCAGTTTTATTATTTCCAGTCTTCTACTTCTCCTGGGCGCGTCTGCTTCTTTTTTTTCTAGAGCTTTCAGGTGTGTTGTTAAGTCCCCAATGTATGCATTCTCCGTTTTCTTTAAGTGGGCACTTAGTGCTATGAACTTTCCTCTTAGCACTGCTTTCATTGTGTCCCATAGGTTTGAGTATGTTGTCCCTTTATTTTCATTAAATTCAAGGAAGACTTTAATTTCTTTCTTGATTTCTTCCTTGACCCAGGTGTGGTTCAGTAGTTGACTGTTCAGTTTCCATGAGTTTGTCGGTTTTTTGGGGGCAGCGTGGTTGTTGCCTTCTAATTTTAATCCGTGATGATCTGATAAGACACAGGTGGACACTGATATTTTTTTGTATCTGTGGAGGTTTCCTTTGTTTCCGAGTATGTGGTCAATTTTTGAGAAGGTTCCATGAGCTGCAGAGAAGAAGGTATATTCTTTCCTATTTGGGTGGAATGTTCTATAGATGTCTGTTAAGTCCATTTGCTTCATTACCTCCAATAATTCTCTTAATTCTCTATTAGGTTTCTGTCTGATTGACCTGTCCCTTGGAGAGAGAGGTGTGTTGAAGTCTCCTACTACTAGTGTGTGTGGTTTGATGTCTGCCTTGAGTTCTAGTAATATTTCTTTTACATAAGTAGGTGCTTTTATATTGGGGGCGTATATATTCAGGATTGAGACCTCCTCCTGATGAATTGTTCCTGTTATGAGTATAAAGTGACCGTCTCGGTCTCTTCTGATTGATTTTAGTTTGAAGTCAGTTTTGTTAGAAATTAGTATGGCCACACCTGCTTTTTTCTTAGGACCATTTGCTTGAAACACCTTTTCCCAACCCTTTACTCTGAGTAGGTGCCTGTCTTTGTGGTTGAGATGTGTTTCTTGCAAACAGCAGAATGTTGGATCCTGTTTTCGTAGCCAATCTTTTAGCCTGTGCCTTTTTATAGGTGAATTGAGCCCATTAATATTAAGTGATATTAATGACCAGTGGTTGTTTACTCCGGTTATTCTTATTGCTTTTGGTAGTAGAGATTGTCTCCCTTCTTTGAGATGTGCTCGTGAAGGGTCATTAGATGCCTGGGTTATTGTAGGCAGTGTTGGCAGTGTTGGATTCCTTGGGTTGCGATTTTCCTTCTATTACTTTCTGTAGGGCTGGATTTGTGGCTACGTATTGTTTAAATTTGTTCTTATCCTGGAATGTTTTGTTTTCTCCATTGATAATGAATGATAGCTTGGCTGGGTATAGTAGTTTGGGTTTGCATCCATGGTCTCTTAGCTTCTGCAGAACCTCTATCCAGGACCTTCTGGCTTTCATAGTTTCCATCGAGAAGTCAGGTGTAAGTCTGATCGGTTTACCTTTATAAGTTACTTGCCCTTTTTCTTTTGCAGCTCTTAATATTTTTTCTTTAACCTGTATATTTTGTGTTTTGATTATTATATGGCGAGGAGATGTTTTTCTTTGATCCAGTCTGTTTGGTGTTCTGTATGCTTCTTGAATATTTAAGTGAATATCTTTCTTTAAGTTGGGAAAGTTTTCTTCCATAATTTTGTTGAAAATATTTTCTGGGCCTTTGAGCTGTGACTCTTCTCCTTCTTCTATTCCTATTATTCTTAGGTTTGGTTTTTTTATTGTGTCCCATAGTTCCTGAATGTTTTGTGTTGAGAATTTGTTGGCTTTGCTGTTTTCTTTGATCTGTTCGTTTATTTTCTCTATGGTGTCCTCAGCATCTGAGAGTCTTTCTTCTAGCTCTTGTATTCTATTGATTATGCTTGTTTCTGTAGACTCTGCTCGTTGGCCTAGATTTTCCATATCCAGCTGGTCCTCAGTTTGTATTTTCTTCTTTGCCTTCATTTCAGTTTTCAATTCTTGAACTGTTTCCATTACCTGTTTGATGGTTTTTTCTTGGTTTCCCAGGGTATCATGTACGTATTTACTCATTTCTTCAAACTTTTTGTTATACTTCTCATCCATTTCTATAAGGGCATTTTTTTACATGTTGTTTAAGGGACTCTATTATCTTCATAAAGTCGATTTTTTCCATTTCTTCTGTGTTAGGTTGTTCAAATACTTCTGTTGTAAGATCATTGGGTTCTGATGTTTTCATGTTGTTTTTCGGATTATTGGGAGAATTCTTGCCTTGACGCCTGCCCATCTCCTCCTATTGATCCTATCCAATGGGTCCTTTAAAAACCGGATCAGGTTTCCCTGCTGGCCAAGGGCTCCGCTTACAAAATGCCCTCACTCTCTTTCGTGGTTCCTGCTGCAGGCCAAGAACCCTCTCACCCCTCTGAAGGATCTTCAGGACAGGACCAGGCTCCCCTTGTGCCAGTGACCTGGCCAACCAAAGGCCTACCTCTTTGATTCGATTGTAGTAGGGCGATCTGCTCTCCTTATTGCACGCCTGTTCCCGCCGCTTGGGTCTGTCTCTGCGCCGGTCCCCGAAAGCCTCTTCCTGTATGCGGTGTTGCTCCGCCGCGTCTGGCCGCCGCCGCTCCGCCGCGTCTGGCCGCCGCCGCTCCGCCGCGTCTCGCATTTTCCAGTTTTTAACATCTACTAAGGCACTGAAACAGGACCATGTTTTCACCGCGACTCTGCAACAGCGCCACCTTCTGGATAATAGGTAATATGGTAGTTTTTGTTTCTAAGGCAAATTTTACTGCTTTGTTTTCACTAATACAATGGATTAGTAAATTTATATTTACTAATACAATGAATTACATCATACAAGGTTTATATGATTATGGGGATACCTTAATTTGCTTGTTACTAGGTTTCAGTTTACTTTTCCACATTCTATCATTAAGGAAGAATATGGCACTCCTAAGAACGATTGAATCTTTACGAACTAATAATGAACAACTAATGGACAGGATTAAAATTATTGAAAATCAGAGGTTATCTGAACAAGTGGATACTATGACAGACAAAATTGACTCCATATCCAAGGGTATTAGAAAGTTACCTGAAAGGGTTCAGGCTGTTGAATTTGACCTTCAGACTTTATCACAAAGTTTTGATAAGGTAACAGACAGAATGTACCTCCAAGATGGGAATCTACATGATATACAAGGAAAGTTTAAGGAGACATGTTATCTTTGAAGGAAAAAATTAAAGCCCTGGAATCACAGGTGCAGAATGGGGACCAAAAAATTGATGCCTCAGTGAAATCACTGGAAATATATACAGGTCAGGAGATTCAGGATTTAAGAGAGACAATGATAAAAAGATTTGAAAAGATTGGAGAAATTATTACAGCTGGTGAACAGAGTAAGGAGGCACAAGGACAGGATACAATGCCTCCACCAGCTATTAGAACTGGCTTACCCAGGGTTCTAGCCACATACCCTATACTTAATTCTGAAAAAGCATCAACTTCTAAAGGCTCAAAGGGAGTCAGAGAAGCTAGATGGACGCCAATAGCAATGAATGATCTGAAAGAAATTAAGCAAGCTGTTGTTAATTTTGGCTTGCACAATGCATATGTAAAGGAAATGATAAGGACTTGGGCTTCTAATGCTAGAGCTACTCCCCATGATTTCCATCAGTTAGTGTCTGCAGTTTTAGATAATGGACCTTCCTTGATGTTTGGAATTTATTTCAGAGAAGAATCCAAACATATGGAACAGCAAGGAAGAGCAAAAGGTATTGAGGTTTCCCAAGATCAAATTCTTGGTGCAGGAGAATATGCTGATCCACAGGTCCAAGCTCTTTATGACGATGAAGTACTGTGTCTATGTCACCAAGCAGCTTTAAATGCTTGGAATAGGATACGATCCAGCAAAAAGGGTTGAATCATATACCAGAATTAGGCAGGGACAGAGAGAACCCTTTATTGACTTTTTGCAAAGATTAATTAAGGCTCTGGACATAGGGGTAACAGACCCAGAAGCTAGACGAATACTTCTTGAATCTCTAGCTTTTGAGAATGCAAACATAGAATGCAAAAAGGTAATTGGGCCTTTAAAGTCTAGATCAGCACCTATGGATGAATGGATTCAGCATACGATGAATGTTGAGACGTTTAGCTATAATGATGAATCTTGGGTAGGAGAAGCGATTTCCAAAGCAATGAGGAGACATCAAACTGACAGGTGTTTTAATTATGATAAATTAGGACATTTGCAAAGGGATTGCAGGCAAAGAATTTATAGGAATAATATCTCTTCTGGGAAGGACAAAAATAGGAAACCTCGGCCTTCATGTATATGTAGGAGATGCGGTAAAGGCCAACATTGGTCCAACGAATGTAGGTCAACAACAGACAGACGGGGCAATCCAATATCATCAGGAAACTCCTTGGGGGGCCTCTCACAGGCCCCCAAGCCAACAGTGGCCCAGTCATTCCCAGTCACAGTGGAGAACGTGCCTCACCAAGAAAATTAAAAGCTCCAATTTCTGCTGTAAAAAGTAATACTGGTCTAAATGATGAATTACGTGTGGAGGATGAGTCAAAAAACCCAGTAGGACAGAGTAAACGTATATTTTGGCAGACTTCTATGAATGATCAAAGACCAAAGCTAAGAGTCTGTATAAATGGCACTTTTATTGAAGGCTTATTAGACACAGGTGCGGATGTAAGTATCATTACCCCAGAATCTTGGCATCCGAATTGGCCTCTTCAAGAGGTAGATGTTCAGTTCCTAGGAATTGGAACCCTATCTCGTGTAAAACAAAGCACAAGATGGGTTGAATGCATAGGGCCCGAAGGGCAAATAGGAAGACTAAGGCCATATATAGCAAATATTGCCATAAATTTATGGGGCCGTGACCTGCTACAGCAATGGAATACCCAGATTAACATTCCTGTATTTCCAGGAACTCATCATTCTGGGAAGGATATGATGAGGTATTATGGGAAAAGGTCACCAGCCATTCAGGCTGTACAAGAACATACAGCAAATACCAAACCTTTAGAGGTACCAACAGCCCTACCTTTAAAATGGCTAACTGAGAAGCCAATATGGATCAAACAGTGGCCTCTAGCTGAAGATAAACTACAGGCATTGGAACAGCTGGTGCAAGAGCAACTAGATGCTCACCATATTGAAGAATCAACGAGCCCTTGGAATTCTCCTGTATTTGTTGTAAAAAAGAAATCTGGTAAATGGAGAATGGTGACAGATCTAAGAGCTGTCAACAAAGTAATTCAACCTATGGGCCCACTACAATCTGGAATTCCTTTGTCTTCTCTGTTACCAAAAGGATGGCCTCTTATAGTTATTGATTTGAAAGATTGTTTTTTTTCACTATACCATTACAAGAAAAGGATAGAGAAAAATTTGCCTTCACAGTGCCTACTTATAATAATTCTCAGCCTAATAGGAGATATCAATGGACTGTCCTCCCACAGGGTATGCTCAATAGTCCTACACTGTGCCAATATTTTGTAAGTACGCCATTGGAAATAATTCGTAAACAATTCCCCAAGTCCATCATTTATCATTACATGGATGATATCTTGTTATCTGATTCAAATAAAGATACTTTAGAAAGGATGTTTGAAGAAGTAAAGAAAGTCTTGCCTAGGTGGGGATTACAAATTGCCCCTGAAAAGATTCAAAGAGGAAATTCTATTAATTACCTAGGTTACAGAATAGGGTTAGAGAAAATTAAAACGCAAAAGGCACAAATTAGGAGAGACAGCTTAAAGACTCTTAATGACTTCCAAAGATTGTTAGGAGACATTTCCAGTTTACGACCAGCTGTTGGGATAACACCTGATCTAATAGTTCTTTAAACAAAACCTTAGATGGTGATAAAGATTTGAATAGTCCAAGAAAACTGACAGCTGAAGCAGAAAAGGAACTGACAATGATTGAGGAAAAATTACAGGAGGCATATGTGGATAGGGTGAACCCAAATCTTAGCTGCATCCTAGTCATATTGCCTTCCAGAATTTCTCCTACAGGGATTCTAATGCAGAGGGAAGATATTATTTTAGAGTGGATATTTATACCTAATAAACCAAGTAAAAAATTAAAAACTTATGTGGAAAAAGTCTCTGAATTAATTATAAAAGGTAAGCTGAGACTTCGTCAACTAGCAGGTATAGATCCAGCAGAAATTATAGTGCCTTTTACTACTGAAGAAATAAAAAAGTTATGGGAAGACAATGAACCGTGGCAAAGAGCTTGTGCTAATTTTTTGGGAGAAATTAATAGCAACTATCCCAAAAGTGGTAGACTTAACCTCATAAAAAGAACTTCTTGGATTCTTCCTAGAATTGTACGTGATGCTCCAATAACTGGAGCCCGTACGTTCTATACTGATGCAAATAAATCAGGGAAAGCAGGTTACAAGTCAGATGAATTGAGTAAGGTGGAACAAAGCCCTTATAATTCTGTCCAGAAGGCAGAATTATATGCCATTCTCATGGTGCTAAAGGATTTTAAAGAACCTCTTAATATAGTTACAAATTCACAATATGCAGAAAGAGTTATCTTGCATATTGAAACCGCTGAATTTATACCAGATGACACAGAGTTGACTTCATTGTTTATCCAGGTACAAGACATAATCAGGAACAGGCTTTGTCCGATGTACATAACACACATCCGGTCCCATACAGGTCTGCCTGGTCCTCTAGCCCAAGGCAATGCTGAGATTGATCAATTATTGATTGGAAGTGTGTTGCAGGCCTCAGAATTTCATAAGAAGCATAATGTCAATAGTAAAGGCCTAAAGAAAGAATTTTACATTACTTGGCAACAAGCTAAGGACATTATAAAGAGATGTCCTACTTGTTCTTTCTATAATCAAACACCGTTGCCTGCAGGGAGTAACCCAAAGGGTACTAAGAGAAATGAAAAATGGCAGATGGATGTGTTCCACTTTATGGAATTTGGTAAATTAAAATATGTACACCACACCATAGACACGTATTCAGGTTTTCAATGGGCTACCGCCCTGAGCTCAGAAAAGGCTGATTCAGTAATCACACATTTATTGGAAGTTATGGCCATCATGGGTATACCTGCACAAATAAAGACAGATAATGGTCCAGCATATGTATCTAAGAAAATGAAATGCTTTTTTGATTATTATAATATAAAACACATTACAGGTATACCAAATAATCCTACAGGTCAGGCAGTTATAGAAAGATCAAATCGTACTATAAAGGATATGCTGAACAAACAGAAAGGGACTGAAAATACCCCCAGAAATAGATTACATAATGCTTTATTAACCTTGAATTTTCTTAATGCTAATGAGAAAGGAACGACAGCAGCAGAAAGACATTGGATAATGGAAAAGTCTGCTGAACTAAATCAACCGATTTATTTCAAAGATGTGCTGACCTCTCAGTGGAAGCCAGGAGATGTGCTACGTTGGGGAAGGGGTTTTGCTCTTGTTTCCACAGGAGAAGAAAAATTGTGGATACCATCAAAATTAATAAAGTTTCGATTTGAAGAGGAGAAACCTCTTGGAAAGGAGAAATGACAACTCATCCACAATGATGATATTCATACAGGTGGTAAGAAAAACATATAGAATGGGGGCAGGCTTCTGTTCTTATCTCCACAGGAAAACACTCATCTTTGAGAAATTCAAGGGACCCTGGATGTTTGGATACTGACAGATGGAAAAATACCTGCCCAATAGGAAATATCAAGACAACTGAATAGGTTGTGTAAGTAATATTAAACCATATTTCTAAATTTATAAAGCTGGTTTTGAAGTTGGACTCTGGCTCAGTCCCTCTCCAATTCCAAGCCTGTTAGTAAGAGAAAAACCCAGAGTTTCTGTCTCATGTCAAGAGCCATGATATGGGACAGAAAGAAATATGAGTTTAGAAAACATCTTTGCTTTTCTTCATATCTATCTTACTTTTCATTGAATATATCTATCATGTCTTTCATTGAATATATATATATATGTCTATATGATTAATGTTTAAGTTTTTCATAATGAACAATGAGTTTTTCCTGAAGTGACATTTGAAGTTTCCAGGAAGAAGATGGGGCCCCATAACAACAACTCCACCTGGTTGATATGACGTCATGATACTGATAGCGCTACTACAAGACGTGCTTTGGGTACCAGCTGCATAAGACAGTTCCAACTTGGTTAGCTGAAATGGTGCACATCTTATACAACATTTTGGCCAGACCTGCACGAAAATACTCAGAGACTATTTGCAATTTTAAAAGACATTATCTTGAAATTTAACCATCATTTTACTTTTACAGGATCCCCCAGAAAGAACGTCGCCCCTATGACAGCTGGAAGTAATTCTAGAGGACGACGTCCCCTCTCCCAGTAAAGTTTGCCCTCGGGTTTAGGGACATCATTTAGGGGTTGATTATAATTAGTATATGATTGAGGGTTGGGGGAGGAATTTTATAAGCTTAGGGATCATTTTGAAAAAAAAAAGAGGGATGATGGGATAATAGATTTGTAATTGTGAGTTACTGTCTTTAGACAAATATATTGGTATAGATTCTTGTATATTGATACAAAGTTAAATTATATTGACTATTGTACGCATGCATGTTTCTACCTCTGTTTAAAACATTTTTTATGTATTGACATATTGTATTGATATATATATATATATATTGTATATATTTACCATATTGCAGTGTACATTTCTACCTCTGATTAAGATACTTATATAATATTTGTGTATTGATATATATTTACCTACTGCAATGTATATTTGTACATTGCTTATATTTGGAGGTCATTGTCCTCATTTGTTTCACAGTCGTTTATTGTCTTAGTCTTTAAGTTAGATAGATATTGAGAATTATATAGACTAATAGTCATCTAAGTTTGTCATTTATAATAGACTAATCAGGTTCTTTAGATATATAGAGATTATACTCAGTATAGATAGATAATCTTCAACTTCTTCAAAGAGCTGTAGAAAATGGCCTTTAATCTAACTCAGAGTTTTGTGGTAGTGAGACACAATTGCTCCTGGCAACATCACTCTATTCCCGAGAGAATGTTGAGCACCAAAGACACTCCACCTGGAGCCTTCTTTTTGGCAGAACTGGCCTTGGGGCAAAGAAATGCCCATACCTCAACCACTGACAAAGATACAGAGCGTGCATCAATGGATAAAACAGGGCTGTCATATCCTGCCAAGACAGGGTAAGATAGTTTTGAAAAGTTGCTTGCCTTTGAAAATGGTATGTCAGTTATGTTAGGCCTTAGCCAAAGTTGGTTGCTTCAACGCTGCTAACGTGATTTTGGGTGATTGCCCAGGTAGCCAGTTGTCTCTGTGATTTGTTGCATGTTTTGGAAGTTGTTTTACTGAACTTCCTAATTACCCAGGTAACATTATTTCCCTTCTCAGATCTTTGATGGGGTTGAAGACTATATAAATGTAGTTACTTTCTCTCATGACTTGGTCAAGTTATTTATTATACAAGACCTAAGCTAGTTAGAATAGGATATTTGTACTTATTGTATATAATTTCATAGTAGGTTTAGAACTCTCTTATTTAAACAAAAGGGGGAGGTGTTGCAGGAGGTCCTCCCACTCCTCCAGCCTATCACCGCTGAGATACCAGCCCATTGGGGCGTGGTCTCTTTCCCTTTAAAAAAGCGGCCACTTCCCTCTCCTCGCTCTCTTCACTTCCTGCTCCTCTGGCGACTAGACTCCTTTCCTGATTGCGTAGAGGGCTGTTGCCTGGGACAGTGATCTGTAAGTTTTTTCCCCTTTAAATAAATACCACCCTAATAATCATAACCCCAAATTGGTGTGGCATTGTTTGTGACTTACGCCTTCAATGGTTAAACACATTAGCTTGTTTGTGTGTGTGTGTGTGTGTGTGTGTGTGTGTGTGTGTGTGTATAAGTTTATAATCTTTAGTGTGTTGGTGTTACTGTATCAGGGTTTATTAGCATATACAGTGTTTGCAGATGTTGGAAAAGTTTCTTTCTGTGCCTGCTCATCTCTAGAAAAGCAAGACAGAATCATAAATTAAAATCCTCTGGTTTCAGTGGGTCAGAACTCCTTAAGGTGACATGCATAAGGGTATGGGTTTAAAGAGGATAAATTCAAATCGTTACAGTTCAAAGGGTTGCATCTCTTGACTGTTACTTCTCAAAGTACTGTGTGTATGAGAAAAACCAATGCTTAGGTGTTAGGGGAGACATAACATCTGAACGCATCATCTCTAGAGACACCCCTCCATCCACTAACAGGGCTGCCCTACCCCCACTTCACTGATGAAGTACAGACCTGAGATCAGATGTTAAGTAACCTCATATCACAGAGCTCTTAAAAGAGTCACACCAGGATGACGATGACTTTTAAACTGTGGTAAGAACGCAAATCATCTGGGGGCCTTGGGAAGGTGCAGACAGAATTCTCAGTTCAGGGGTGGGGCCCGAGAGTCTGTAAGTAATTCCTAGTAAGTCAATGGATCACCACCCACAAGATCCAGGGAAGGCCATCTGAGTGGCCCTATTTGCTTTGGACTAACAGTGGTTCTTGGTCATAGGAGCTTCAGTGATACAGGCACACCTTAGCATTTTGTTCTAGGCCATCGTAAGATCCTGTCCCAGGGTCCGCAGAAAAATGACACACTAATGGGACCTTTTTGTTATTATATTTCTACTTGGTGAAATGTATCTTTTATAATGTTTCTGGTCTCCAGTGCTGTCTGGAGTGCTACAGGAAGCTGGGCACCACACTTATTCTTCGGAGCCTCCTTGCCTTGCTGTTCGGAGGTCAAACAGGCAAATTCTACACAATGCAACATTCATGAACGGAAGTGATGTGTGTAATTTCCGGATCTGGCAATTTTTTTTTTTTTTTGTGGGGCAAGTCTTCTAGCTCTTTGCCAACTTGAACCAGAGGCACGTGGGTCCTTTAGAAACCATGTTGGAAGATGGATCTTCAATACTATAAGAACTTGCCTGTGGATCAGGTCTTGGAGAGGAGCTCAGCTGTTTCCTGACCATCAGAAACATGTGTTGAAGTTGAGAGAAATTTTTCTATTGTGTTTAAATCTTCAGTCCTTTTTGGTTTGTCATAACAGCCACTGCTATTTTACTAGTGTAAGAGATCATTAGCAACCATTTGAACAGTGTCTCTCTGTGCTGTTTGTGTTAACAGAAACAATTTGAGAATGTCTGGGCTGAACATGCTCACAATAATTTAGTCTCTCCAGCGAAAGCCTGTGTAACTTTTTCCTGAGTCTCTTTGGGCATACTCCTGGTACTGATCTGGCAGTCCATTCTGATCACTATAATCTATGGGTTACTTGGTTGCCAAAGTGCACCAAGCCATCCCTCCAGCCTTAAAAGATTAGTTTTAAATGGAAACCAACACAAAGCCCCACCCCCAAGAATCCTCCCAGTTCCTAATGGAACGCTAACCTCTGCTGCTAGTTCCTGCTCTCTGCTGCGTCTTGGTTGAGCAAATGCAACCTAAAAACTGAGGAGTTTAATTTTAAAAGCCTTTACTATGGGTATGGAGGAGGGAATAGCAAAATCAAAGGGCTGTGCAAACCTTTTCATCCACTGAGGGGCCCAATCTATCGGCAGCAGCCATCCCGAAGCTTCTTACAGCCTGTGTTCTGGCTTTAATTCAACGACCCGGGACTCCATATCTTCATCAGTAAAACAGGAGTTCAGTGGAAAAAACAGCTTTCACAGTACCTATTTTACCATGAGAAATTACACAGCTTATTTTACCATTAGAAATCATTAGAGAGAACCACTGTACAAACAACATAGAATGTTCAATAATTTATAATAAACTTTTCACAACGTTAACTGCTCAGATACATCTAAACTAGAAGACACAATTGAAAAGAGTAAGACTGGTTAGGAAAGCTGTGATGGGTTAGAAATCATCATCACACATGACAATTGTAGTTGTATCAATAAGAGAAAGAAGAAAATGACTTTAGCTGAAAGAAGAAAATGAAGTGCAGCTGACATTTCAAGTCAAGGAGCAGACTGCTAAAATGTGGAGTCAAGCACCGGGCCATTTTCTCTAAGTGTGATGGCAGCCAATTTTCTGTGCTATGCTAGCAGAGCACAGGCAATTCTGTGGAAGAGGGGGAGGAAGGATTGTAGGAGCCAGAACAGTCAAGGATGCCTCAAGAAATCCCACAGAATTAACTAACCTGGGCTCTTAGGGACTCAGAGACTGAACCGACACCAGACAGCCTGCCTGCACCCAGGTCGGCCCTCTGCATTTATGTTGCTTGTGTAGCTTGGTTTTCCTGTGGGACTCCTAACAGTGGTAGCGGGGGCTGTCTCTGACTCCTGCTGGCTCTTGGGACCCCTTTCCTCAGACTGGGTTGCCTTGTCCAGCCTTAATAAGGGTATGTGTTTAGTCTTACTGCAGCTTGATATGCCATGTTTGGTTGATTTCCATGGAGGTCTGCCCTTTTCTGAAGAGAAAAGGAAAAGGAGTGGATGGGGGTGGGGGTGGAAAGGAAGGTAGGGGAAGGGACTGGGAGGAGAAACTGCAGTTGGGATATGGTAAAATAATAATAATTAGAGAGGTAAGGCAGTCGAACACTAGCAGACATATGTTTGCCTCTCTGCTTCCTGACCATGGAGATCCAAGGGTTCATTTGAGCTCTCTTGTGCTCACTTCCCTGCTGGGACAGACTGCAGCCTGAACTGTGGGCTACAACAGCCCTTGCTTCCTAAAGTTGCTTTTGTCAGAGTGTTTTATCACGGTGGCAGGAGAAGAAATAGATACTTGCTAACTATATAACAGAACAATATTGGACACAATGGCTACTCTGGCCCTATATCTCCTTACTGTACCACAGCCTGGCAAAAAAAAAAATTTAAATGAAATTTCTACTTTTTTGGGGGGGGTGGTCAGGCTAAATATCAGTACATCATACTTTTATAATAAATGCTTGAGAAAACAAAGTTAAAGGTAAAAATCTTCTATCACTTCTATGTTCAGCTGTGGAAAACAGGCTGATATGGTAGGGGAAGGAAGTGTCCAGTAGATGAAGACAACATCGCATGCAGCTCATGGCAGCACATGCAGAATGACATCTAAGAGCCTGTGCTGTGATACTCAGTCCAAGGTCACATGACAAGTGACGGATAAGCACATATACCACATTTGCTAACATCATTTGAAAACTTCACTTGTATTTATATCTTTGCCAAATCTGTGAACCTGTTTTGGTTTTATCCTTGTGTAAGAGATATAACTGATTGTATGCTTGTGCATATAATTTATATAACATAAATATGAAAAATGAAAACTGAGGGGCTAAGAGAATGTGGACACTGGGGAGACAGCTCAGTGGGCAGAAGCACCTGCTTTGCAAACATGACCTGAATTTGCAACCTCTGCATCACATGAAAAAGACAGGCGTAACTACCCATGCTTTTAATCCTAATACTGGGGTGGAGGAGTCGGGGCAGAGAGAGATGAATCCCAAGAGATCTCCCTTGCCAGTCAGCCTAATAAAAGTAATGAGTTTCATACTCAATGAGAGCCCATGCCACAAGACAAATAAAGTAGACAGATATGGAGAAAAAGACCTATGCCCTTGTCCCATGCACATGAATGTATTGGAGTACAGATCTACACATTCATGTTCCAATAAACACAGATGTGGGCTTGAGAAACAGTAGTCTACTCTGTACTGTCTGTGTGTGTACATGTGCATGCATGTACATGCACACATGTTCTTTAGCATATCATATAACCCATATTACTACCCATCTCACAGGACTTAAAACAGGGCGAATGACATGGAAGTCAAATGCAGCCTAGACTTTTATCCTCCCATTTTAGACCAGGACCCAAGAGCTTACAAAGAAGAAGCTGCAATTTAACAATTCCTCCTGCTGACTTAATATATGCAAAGTAAAGAAAGTTTGGGGAAATCTAAGATCTAGTCTAGGCCTCCATAGAGAAAGCTGACAGTAAAATTCACTGTTTTGTACTATTCTTTAGGTTAACTTTGGAGACTGGAGAAAGGCCTGGTATAATGACCAAAAGAGAAAATTCTATGAGTTGAAAAGACCCTATGGTTCATACACCTGAGTTATAAGGCACAAAGAAATCAGAGGACTGAGCTGGAAGCTTCCTTTATGCTGGGCTTGCGGGAATGTGCTGCACAGGCTGCTGGGAGAGTAGAAGCATTGACAGTCTTACCAAGCCATGAACCTCACAATCCGCAACAGCAACCTGCCAGGAGAGATGTATCGACCTGTGCAACAGTGCCATGGCTGATCTCTGCTTGGATTTGAGACTCAAGTCCTCCACAAGAAACAATATTTTGGTATTGTAAATCTACTTTAAAAGCTATGGTGGAGGAAGTTTTAGGCTCAAGGGGGAAGCTTACTATTGACACAGGCAAATTGTTCTGGTGCCAAGCCTCTTTCTAAATATTTATATTCATAGGCAAATGCTACTCCCAGACCTATTAGTAAGCTTCTCTTAGCAATAAATGGCAGCAAATGAAGTGTTATGTATTCAAGGTGATGAAAATAATTGACAGATAAGTGACCAGTCCTCATCTGGACATTTATACCAATCCCTCTAAGGTGTAGAGATTATGGCAGAAGAGGAAGAGGAAAGAATATGAGTGCCAGAAGAAAGAGAGAAGGTAAAATACTGCCTTTTCCATAAATCCCTACTGATGGATGCTGGGGGAGGGGCAGACACTGTCTTCAGTTGTATACCCATCAAGGAGTCCACCAGGCTCCGGTAAATAATTCCAAACCCATGGTCACAAAGATGACCCTGGTTAAAGTTGGTAAGTTCAACAGAAAAACAATGTTTGCAAGTGAACTGTCAGCAGGAGTAGGGGCTAACAGGGGTGGGAGGGAGCTTAAAAGCTAGGGCTGGTGAGATGGCTCAGTGGTTAAGAGCATTGCCTGCTCCTCCTAAGGTCCTGAGTTCAATTCCCAGCAACCACATGGTGGCTCACAACCATCTGTAATGAGATCTGGTGCCCTCTTCTGGCCTGCAGGCATATATGCAGACAGAATATTGTATACTTAATAAAATAAATAAATATTTTTAAAAAAAAAGGTGTGGCTATAGCACCAGAACACACTTTAATGCATGCATGAAACTATCAATGAACAAATGCAATAAAAGCTAAAGAACACAATAAAAACACCAAATGACAAAGTTCTCTATAAACACAGTAGTTTTCACTCCTGGCCCTTCACAGGCTTTATCAGTAGAGAGTCTTACGGGATTAACCACTACACTGAAAGGGCCAAGACTCTTTTCCAAGAGTGCTCACAGGAGCATTCTCAACACGTTTTAAGATCCTACTAAAATGGTTTTTGACCTCCTTTGGCCAACAGCCATTTAAATCAATAATATACGATAAGCTCCTGAATGTTTTAGCAAATGTGATCTGGTGTACCTAAGTTCCGACTCAGTTTACGAAACTGTATGGTCATGTTAGCAACACATTATAAAGCGCTAGTGATGTGAGAGGGCTACCTTTGCTGTTTGAGCCAGCATCGACTATATTCAACATAACTCTTGAATTTGTTAGTGTAATTCACGTAGAGAGTACTCTTCTTCTCGAATCCAGCAGCTATTCTTAGAAATTAAAGTTAACTGATTCTCATGAGAGGCACTGATATC
The DNA here is from genome assembly GCF_018167655.1 of Microtus oregoni. Classification (NCBI taxonomy): domain Eukaryota; kingdom Metazoa; phylum Chordata; class Mammalia; order Rodentia; family Cricetidae; genus Microtus; species Microtus oregoni. The sequence continues at coordinate 7,645,329 of NW_024543830.1, read as the reverse complement.
TAAAATGACCACAGAATCACTTACTGAAGGTAAATTGAAGCTTGTACGGTCTTATTGCTCTGTCTTTACAAATTAATTACAGAAGTCATAGTCAAGGAATATAAAAGCAGATTATATACATTTATATGCCTATGTATAAATCTGTTTCGGCCTATGAAGAAATCTTCTCTGGGCTTGCTTAGATCATACATACATATGCACCCCACTCTAATTCTTATGTTAATACCTTAATCTTAAATGCGATGGTGGGGCTTTCAGAGGTTAAGATGACAAGAAAATGAGATGATTTTCCTGCACTCTACAAGGGCATAGCAAGGGGGGCATCTTTTCCAGGAACCAAAATATATGGTGCTTTGAACTTGGAGCTTTCTAGACTTCCACACTGAGTCTTTGGATTTAAGGCTTCATGCAATTACAAAGCCAGAACTAACCATAAGCTGGGAGGTTGCAATAGACAGTACAGCTATAACATCCTTCTACATGTTGCTTAGGATGACTATAAGAACACCAAGACTGGCAGTATAATTCAGTGGTAAAGTGCTTAGCCAGCATGTACAAGGCTCTGGGGTCAGTCTCCAGTGCCAAGGGTGAGAGATGGGGAGAGAGAGGAAGAACTCTAACTGGAATTTCCCTTAAGTCCAACCATGGGTTTTCCTGCAGTCCTTTTGGTCTTTAATACCAAAATGCATAGTTCCACAGCCACACTTTTTCTTTACCCAATACCTGAAATTCTAATTTCTATTTATATAGTAAAAAATTAGAACTATGCGTACACACATAGTAAGAAAATAGAGAACAAAGTTTAGCTTATGCTGAACACCACATTTTATCACTTTCCTGCTGACCATTAAAAAATAGAACCACTCATCTCTACATGCATTTATTTTTGTGTTGCTGGGGTTAGAGATGAGGCTCTTGCAATGTTGCACAAATTCTCTACCATGGAGTTATAGCCCCATCCCTACAGCTCCGTTACTCAATAAAAACAAGCAAATAAAATCCCAGGAAGACATAGGCAAACTTCTTTTTTTCTCCTGCTAGACTGATGATACTTACATTTCTTTGGAAAGATATTTTATTCCTATAAGACTTTTAGAAAGCTGATAATAAAAAAATCCTATAAATACGACAGAGCCTCATTCAATGAGACCAGAGACACAGTAAAGGGACCTTTAACAACGAACCACTTGCCTGATCCAGAAACTTGGATATGTGTGAGTTGTGGAAACCCAGGTATGTGCTGAAGCAAATGCGCTTGTATGATAAATTATATCCTGCTTGCCTATATCAGTAAATAAACTGGTATTTTCTAGGGTGCGTCTTCAGCAACTCAATGAGAATTTGACACGACCAAGGTTTAACGAGACTAAGGACTTGGTGGTGCTTGGGACTAATACTAGGTCTCTGGACTAATACTAGGTCTCAAGGACCCCAGTCACCCTGTAATCATCTAATGCACCCCTGAAACCCTCTTGTATTCTCAAGGCTATCCAAACTTTTGACACAACAGATGTACACAATGTTACCAAGACTATTCTGCCTCTCCTCTCAGAAACAATATATAACACTTTAGGAAATTATGAAAGCATGAACAGTCCCACACTACATGCGTTTTACTTAGTGGTCCTTACCTTTCTTCAGTTGGTATTACATTATGAACCAGTTGCTATGTAAGTCTTTCCCGGAACCTTTATATTCCAGTGTGCCAATTAGACCAGAATATCAGCACGCAGAGATTCTTACTGGTATGATAAAAGGAATATCCTTTAGGATATATTGCCTACAAGAAACTGCAGGTTGTACAGATCTGGGTGTAGTGTTATATGTTTATAATCCTAGCACTCTGGAGGCTGAGACAGGGGGATCACAAGTCTGGGGTTGGCCTGGGCTTCATAGTGAGACTATGTCTGAAAAATAGACATTGTTCATATACAAATGTCTCTGTTCAAACAACAAGGTAGATGACTGCTTCTATTATGTAGAGCAGCAATGGTTCAGGCCAGATGTCACTTCTTGGTAGCTAAGTCCAGCGTTGGCAGGGCATGGTCCTAGTGAGCAATGCCTCAGATCAAACGACCCAAGGATGGCTGTAGGGAGGAAGCTAAAACACCAGATATCTTAACGATGAAAGGGTTAGAGGAATAATGGAAGTAAGTTTACATCTGACCTCTGACTGGCTGGCTGATGACCTAGAGTGTACCAGGAAGTCCTTACCACGCAGGCAGACAGAACAAATGAGTGGCTTCCATGTCTAACAATGATACTGATCCAGGAAACATGAAACACTTTTTGTCTCTATGAAACAATCTGAAATGATTACTGGGGAATAATATAAAATGACTATCTTATAAAGAGAAGTACACTTCTTTTCCTCCACTGAAGAACGTTTAGGCAAAAAGCAATGGATCCTTGGAAGCACTGACAGGGCACCTTTTCCACGATCCCTTTAAATTCTCACAGGAGATCAGAAGGGTTCGACTTTCTCCTCTCTGAACTGCAAATGTGCAGGATACAGTGAAGGAGGCAGAGGTGGGTGGGTGTGGGCACCAAAAGGACTATAAAGACACCACATGGGAACCATAACGCTTTGACCTTAATTCAGGAAGAGACTGTTAAAATGGGTCAGATGTCTCTCGTTAATTGGCAGTCCTGTAGGTGAGCCAGAAGAAAACCTACAAAGCAGTAAGTGGTCAGAAGTGGGATTTTTTTTGTGCCCCACTCCCAAATACAGCTCAGTCACTCAAAAGGTACCAAGGCCCATGGAATGCCTTACAGAATTCCTTTACACTTATTACTCTCATAACATTACTGAAGACACCCTACCCGACACCCAATTCCCTCAAATCCTCTGCATCCTGGGACAGCCAAGTTCTTTCTAAACACTATCTTCATGTTACCTCTATGAGGTAGGTTGTATAATTCCACTTTTCACCCATAAATAAACTATGGCACATAGAGCCCGCGTGGCAAAGGTTTTCTAGAAAGTGAATTATCAGATCTTTGGATTTGGGTACTATTACATACTTCTACTCTACTGATATAGGCGACGCAAGAGACGCTGAGCCAACACAATCATTTACGACTCTGAGAAGACAGCAGTGTGGTCAGGAATGGAGTCTGAGGAAATGCCCTTTACTTCCTAGTGCTGTCAGCACATACATTCCTTTGAGAAGGAGACCAATCACATGATTAGAGAAGGAGTTGAAGATACAGTCTTTGTGGTCCCCACACTGCTGAGCCCAGAACAGTGTCCATCTTAACAAAGCACACGACCCAGGAAGCACTTACACCTCGCTCTTACTGCAAGTCCTGTGTTTTGTGAAGATTTTTATAGTTTCAACCAGATACATTTCTATGTTCTTGGTCCTGGACAATTCTGTATTATAATCAGTTCGTCTGTATAAAATGTAAATGGTATTAAAGCCAGGGTTTGAGGGAAACAATGCATCCGTTCAGCATCCATTGGTTGTATATATTTTGGGAAATTCAGATCCACAAAGGAAGCGTGCACTGTTGAGGAGACACTGAACAATGTTGGTGGCCTGGGTAACGGAGAGTCCAGAGTGTGCACTGTCAGAGATGATGGAAGCAAGGTTGGTGGCCTGGGTAACAGAGTCCCGAGTCCAGGAAACTGAAGACACTCAAAAGTTGACCCCCAGTTTCTATTAATGCTCTATAAATGAACATTTCCATTTGATACAAATATACAAATTTAAAATGTATGCAGTTCAGTATGGCCTACCAGTTTCAGAGTGTTTATGTGCCAGAAAATATATAGTCAATAAAAAAATACCAGAGAGGTGGGGACAAAAGCTCTCTGGATCTGTACAGCAAAAATGAACATCACTTCACTAGGTGGTGAGTTGTGGTGAAATGGAATTCCGTGACCGAAAAGTACTGGAAAGGCAGCAGGTCACAAATCTGGTGATGGAGGATAGGATGCAAAATAAGGCCCATTTTCCTGTAGAGAGAAGAAAAGACAAGGCCATTAAACAACAGGGCAATTCAAGAGGATGTGCAAGACAGGGACGTGTACTGAACGGAAAAGCGCCTGGGAGAGGCGCAACATGTGTGTGGCGCTGAGCAGTCTCACTGGGACGTGTCACAGCTGCTGTAAAGTATGGAGAAGCTACAGGATGACAATGGACTCCAATAACAGCATCGCTCCTTGAACATTCTAGGTGCTGGACTCCTTGTTTCCACTGCCCCTTAAGTTCTCACATGATGGCAGGAGATAGGTAACATTCTTGTTTTTACTGACAAGGAAAATGAAGAGCACACAGATTATATAATTCAACTCATGAACCTGCTAAGTAACAAGCTGAGCTTAAATTTAAAGAAAAGTTTGTCTTGACACTGGATTCTTGTTAGATGGCGTTACCCTCCCATTCTGATTCTCCATTTAGTTAGGGAACAATACAAATGATTTCGGAAGAATTTAGTAGCCGTCACTGTTTGGCAGCAGGCATCTTCAAGTCACGCCCGAGTGGCAAGGCTTATAACGATTACAATTCTCAGGCCATTTAGTTCCACGTCAAGATGGAAAATTAAATGCCAGAAGCTTAATGTCAAATGTTGAAGGCAACCAACTAGTGTAAGGAGAAATTCTTTGGCCCCCACTTTGGATAATCGTGGTTAAAAACAAGGCAGCTAACTTTATGGTAGGAGGATCCTAGATTAGATTTATGAGTTGTAAGACCAGAGTCTCACTTTCAGGAAAAATATTTCTTTGGCAAAGAACTTGTTTTTCAATAAGCCACAAACAGGAAATGCTTACCATTAAAATAAGGCACAGGGGGGGCGGGAGCGCACACGCCTTTAATCCCAGCACCTGCGCAGAACTCTGTGAGTTCGAGGCCAGCCTGGTCTACAAGAGCTAGTTCCAGAACAGGTTCTAAAGCTACAGAGAAATACTGTCTCGAAAATCAAAAATCAATCAATCAATCAATCAAACAAAAAGAAAAGAAAAAGGCACCTAGTGTTGGTGGTGCATACCTTTAATCCTAACACTTGGGAGGCAGAGACAGGTAGATCTCAGTTAGTTAGAGATAAGCCTGGTCTACAGAGCAAGTTCCAGGACAGCTAGGACTATTATGCAGAGAAACGCTGTCTCAAAAAACAAAAAACATAAATAAACAAATGAGCAAATAAATAATAAAAATAAGGTAATGCAGCAGTCAGGAGTGAAGAGAGAGGAGGAAGGAAGTAGGCTGTTCCATGGCATTTACCTTACAGCTACAGGAACAATGAGTAGACCTGGTCTTGAACTCAGTGGACAATTTCATGTTATCAGAGCCAAAATGAGCCAAGAGCTCAGCCAGTTTTCAGAGCAGTTGCTCTGAGCAGGAACTGACCCTGGTGGTGGCATAGCCAGGAAATCAAAAGGTCATCTAAGACTTTCTGATAATAAACAAATCTGACCAGGTATGGGAGAAAAAAAATAGAAATAAATCTCAGAATTAGCTACATTTCTGGAAACTTGGGAGAAAAGTTTGCATTTAGCTTGTCTATCATGATCTGTAATCTAAGCAGTTCTGCAGAAAGTCATGCCTTGAGAAACAGAGCCCAAAGAGAAATCTATTCTGAACACCTCTGTAAGGGTTCTCATCTATACTCTTATTCTAGTTTCCAAAGATTCTCATATCTGCATTGATTTTTGTGACAAACTAACAGGACATGCCTGATCTGTAATGCCACGAAACAGAGCTTCCCACATTGACTTCACACTGCTCAGGAGATCACTGAGCCATCAGCCAGCTTCTCTATTTCTGGCAACAATCACAGTAATTTAAAGAATTCTCCCCGGTCAAAATGACATACTCTGATTTTATTTGTAAGAATGCTGACTTGCTCTTTTCTGGAAGTTGCTGCAATATTATTTTTATCAAGATAAAAAGTACCTTTCAACTACTTTTCAAAGGTCCCTTTTAATCTTATAGAAACTGTTGGCTTCCTAAATGCAGAATCTTTGAAATGGTTTTTTAAGTCCACTGAAACTGATACCAATCAACACCAATTCAGTCCTTTACCAAATAAAGAACCTATTATGTGTTATCAAGTGTAAGGCACAAACTGAACATAGAATATGCCAACTCTGTACTCCTTTTCTCCAGTCATGATTTAAATTTTCCTTACAAATCAGCATCCAGCCACCTCCTGGTGTCTCAGGTCCACATCCCATAACTCTGTGCTGCAAACTGAACACACTACCGGAACCTTTCCCAAGTCTCTCAAGACTTTCCCTCGCATTGCTTCTCTGCGGCAATAAAAATACCATCCATCAAAAGTACTTGCTTCTCCTTCATCTCCCATGGCTATTTATCTCCAAATATCACAGCTCAAATACCTCCTAACTTCAAACCCTTGCCACGCCCAGAAGCACGGCTTCCTCTCATCCCAGCTGAGGCAAAGTCCTGTAGACTTGCTTCTCTCTTCATCATGCTGTGCTCTTCCACATCCACACTGGTCTCTCTGCACAGAAATGTAAGGGCAGAACACTCCCCACTGACAGCAAAGCCAATGGCCTTTAGCACTGCAGGCACAGTGGCAGATGTCATGCTATGCCCCCTGCCTGTCCCTGAACACTGTCTCCTCATACCCTAGCCCGCTGAATTTTATGCCTGTCATCAGTCCTCATAAACAGATGGCATAGTATCTCCATTCTAAAAAACTCTAGCATAAGTAGAGAGAGAGAGATGGTTTAATGAGTCAACTGTCAGTTTAGAAGTTATTCTTCCTTTTGACACTGATCCTGTCATTGTGTCCTTTTTGATACTCAAAACAACAGAAATCTAAAACACACAAGCAAAACAAAAGCAGGCTGGAGTCTGGTGGAATAATCTTTCTGTATTTGTGGGAAAAAAAATTATACATTTAGATGGTAGTTTAGAAATGTCATTCAAATTTTGGGTCTCCAAATGTTCTTTTGTGCCTTTTACATTTCCTGCTATTAATTCAAGCATGACAAGTAGAGTTCAAGGCAAACAATAGTCAGCTTTTACTTCAGCAATTTTCATGTAAATACAAACTGATGTAGTTTTTCCCCATCCCATATATTGAATAATCTTTGTTCTATGATTCAGCTGCTCCCATTACAAATCCTTTCTGTGCAACAGCCAAATGTGAAATTTTATTAGCTACTAGAACACAGTAAATGTTTTGCTTCACAAACACTGAGAGAAACAATTAATAAATGAAATCTCCTGAAATTGAAAAGCTTCTGTAAAGCAAAGGACACAGCCAACAAGACAAAACAACAGCCTACAGATGGGAAAAGATCTTCACTAACCCTACATCAGACAGAGGTCTGATCTCCAAAACATACAAAGAACTTAAGAAATTGGTCACCAAAGAACACATAATCCAATAAAAATTGAGTACAGACCCAAACAAAGAATTCTCAACAGAGGAATCTAAAATGGCTGAAAGACACTTAAGGAAATGTTTAACATTTTTAATCATCAGAGAAATGCAAATCAAAACAACTCTGAGATCCCATCTTACACCTGTAAGAATGGCCAAGATCAAAAACACTGATGACAACTTATGCTGGAGAGGTTGTGGGGTAAAGGGAACACTTCTGCATTGCTGGTGGGAATGCAAGCTGGTACAGCCCCTCTAGATGTCAGTGGCGCGATTTCTCAGAAAATTAGGAAACAACCTTCCTCAAGACCCAGCAATACCACTTTTGGGTATATATCCAAAGGATGTTCAATCATGCCACAAGGACAAGTGCTCAACTATGTTCATAGCAGCTTTGTTTGTCATAGCCAGAACCTGGAAACAACCTAAATGCCCCTTGACCAAAGAATGGATGAGGAAAATGTGGTACATTTACACAATGGAGTACTACACAGCAGAAAAAATAATGACATCTTGAATTTTGCCGGCAAATGGATGGAGCTAGAAAACATTGTTTTGAGTGAGGTAACCCAGACACAGAAAGACAATCATCACATGTACTCACTCATAGGCGGTTTTTAAACATAAAGCAAAGAAAACCAGCCTACAAACCACAATCCCAGAGAACTTAGACAACAATGAGGACACTAAGAGAGACTTACATAGATCTAATCTACATGAGAAGTAGAAATTAGAAAAAGACAAGATCTCCTGAGTAAATTGGGAGCATGGGGACCTTGGGGGAGGGTTAAAGCAGAGGGGAGAGGCACGAAGGGGAGCAGAGAAAAATGTAGAGATCAATAAAAATCAATAAAAACAAATAAAAAAATGTTTTGCTCTCCACATAAGGGGAACAGAAGCCATCACTGAAACTGGAGAACTCTTAGAGATGTCCTGCATGACTTTCGTTTGAAGGTATATAACATATTGTACAACAATCAGGGGAGAATACTTCAAACTCAGTATTACTTTCCAATACGTCCTCTGGCTCATGCATAGAAATATATAATCAGCAACAGTTACATAAGGTGCTTGATTGACTTTTGGCAAAGTTCTCAAAAAAGATTATAAAGGTGATGCTGTGATATACGCAATAGAAAAGAACTTTAGTGAAGTTTAGGAGAGTCGTGATTCAGCAACAGATCTATGAATGCACCTATAAATAACATCACTAACATGGTAGATGCATTAAAACCACTACTGTAACCTTCAGGAAATACAACTTGTAACAGGGCAGAGGCTACTGAGAAAGGCTGCCTGACAATGTCTATGGTGCAAGTAGACACCAATCCAATCTGGCTGTTCATAGAGCTAAAAGCCTCAGTCTTAAGAAAAGTGACAGAAACTATCTACACAACCAAATACCAGCTTTAAATTCATGGCTGAGAAACCCTCTTGGGATAAGAACTTTTCCTAAGGCGTTGTGTGAAAAATACTAAATTATTATTCCAAAGCTCACAGCTGCTGCACTGCAGCAGTTCACACACTCCCATGCTTACACCTGCGGTTCACACACTCCCATGCTTACACCTGCGGTTCACACACTCCCATGCTTACACCTGCAGTTCACACACTCCCATGCTTACACCTGCAGCAGTTCACATACTCCCATGCTTACACCTGCAGCAGTTCACACACTCACATGCTTACACCTGCAGCAGTTCACACACTCACATGCTTACACCTGCAGCAGTTCACACACTCCCATGCTTACACCTGCGGTTCACACACTCCCATGCTTACACCTGTGGTTCACACACTCCCATGCTTACACCTGCAGTTCACACACTCCCATGCTTACACCTGCAGCAGTTCACACACTCCCATGCTTACACCTGTGGTTCACACACTCCCATGCTTACACCTGCGGTTCACACACTCCCATGCTTACACCTGCGGTTCACACACTCCCATGCTTACACCTGTAGTTCACACTCCCATGCTTACACCTGCAGTTCACACACTCCCATGCTTACACCTGCAGCAGTTCACACACTCACATGCTTACACCTGCAGCAGTTCACACACTCCCATGCTTACACCTGCGGTTCACACACTCCCATGATTACACCTGCGGTTCACACACTCCCATGCTTACACCTGCAGCAGTTCACACACTCCCATGCTTACACCTGCAGTTCACACACTCCCATGCTTACACCTGTAGTTCACACACTCCCATGCTTACACCTGTAGTTCACACTCCCATGCTTACACCCGCAGCTCACACACTCCCATGCTTACACCTGCAGCAGTTCACACACTCACATGCTTACACCTGCAGCAGTTCACACACTCCCATGCTTACACCTGCAGCAGTTCACACACTCACATGCTTACACCTGCAGTTCACACACTCCCATGCTTACACCTGCAGCAGTTCACACACTCCCATGCTTACACCTGCAGTTCACACACTCCCATGCTTACACCTGCAGTTCACACACTCCCATGCTTACACCTGCAGCAGTTCACACACTCCCATGCTTACACCTGTAGTTCACACACTCCCATGCTTACACCTGTAGTTCACACTCCCATGCTTACACCCGCAGCTCACACACTCCCATGCTTACACCTGCAGCAGTTCACACACTCACATGCTTACACCTGCAGCAGTTCACACACTCCCATGCTTACACCTGCAGCAGTTCACACACTCACATGCTTACACCTGCAGTTCACACACTCCCATGCTTACACCTGCAGCAGTTCACACACTCCCATGCTTACACCTGCAGTTCACACACTCCCATGCTTACACCTGTAGTTCACACTCCCATGCTTACACCCGCAGCTCACACACTCCCATGCTTACACCTGCAGCAGTTCACACACTCACATGCTTACACCTGCAGCAGTTCACACACTCCCATGCTTACACCTGCAGTTCACACACTCCCATGCTTACACCTGCAGTTCACACACTCCCATGCTTACACCTGCAGTTCACACACTCACATGCTTACACCTGCAGCAGTTCACACACTCCCATGCTTACACCTGCAGCAGTTCACACACTCATATGTTTACACCTGCAGCAGTTCACACATTCCCATGCTTACACCTGCAGTTCACACACTCACATGCTTACACCTGCAGTTCACACACTCACATGCTTACACCTGCAGCAGTTCACACACTACTCACATGTTTACAACTGCAGCAGTTCACACACTCACATGCTTACACCTGCAGCAGTTCACACACTCCCATGCTTACACCTGCAGCAGTTCACACACTCACATGCTTACACCTGCAGCAGTTCACACATTCCCATGCTTACACCTGCAGTTCACACACTCACATGCTTACACCTGCAGTTCACACACTCACATGCTTACACCTGCAGCAGTTCACACACTACTCACATGTTTACACCTGCAGCAGTTCACACACTCACATGCTCCCAGCTGCTGCTCTGCAGCCTATGTTGTGTCTCAGCACACTGCACACACAGGAGTGTATCTGTATATGATGAGGCAAAAGCTCTGTGAGGCAGCCTCCTTACAATGCAGGTAGCATATAACACTCAGACGCTCACACCCGCTGCTCTGTAACACATTCACACAGCAAACAGGCCAGGAGAACAGGCACTTACCCTGGCATCGTATTCAAGGACAAAAGGAGGGAAGTCTATCTGCTCTGGTGATATGGCAGAAAAGAGCTGGTGCAGGCTGTCTATGTGATGTATTTTGTCCTTCAATCCTGAGACAGAAAAGGTGGTGAAAAACCATGTTGAGACCTGATTAATAGGAGAGAAAAATAATTTAAGCCAGTAGCCACCATTAAGAATAGATACACTTTTGAAATTTTATACTAAAGTGTGCAATTTGAAAATATTTGAAATTGAACAATAACAGTTTTTTAAAGTACAGTTTGCAGTTCATTAGTGAGTTGCACAATAATGTCACGGATTACGAGGAACACTTATAAAATGAAAGAACAATGACATCGGGACTACAATAAGGAGGCTGTCTCGCAGAGCTCTGGTCTCAGTGTAGAGACACTTTGTATGCACAGTATGAGGAGACACACAACATAAGTGCCGTCTCTCGACTGAAGTTATGTGCAATTCATACCTGCTGGGAAAGGGAAAATGGAGGTCACTGGGTACGTCAACACCCCAGGGCAGGGCCCATGCCAGGAGTGGTTGACTAACACAAAATGGACTCCATGGCTTTTTGTGTACTTCTTGTTTTGTTTTTTGTTTGATTCCTGTTTGGTTTGGTTTTTGATGTTGGAGAGGAAGGGAGAAAGAAAGGAGCACAAGGTTGAACAGGTAGCGAGGATCTGGGAGGAGGTGGGGAAGCGGAAAGAATATGATTAAAATATATTGTCTGAACAAAGGCTCTCCATTATTTGGTATAGTAGGTTAATAGACTGCAATTTTTTTTTGTTTGGCTGTTTCCAAAGATATTTTCACTTGGTAACTGCCATATGGTCTCTGTTGCAGCTAATCAAAGCAATGTATGTGTGTGTACACGAACATATACAAGGGACTTTTCTTCAGCCATAAAGAATGAGATTATGCCATTTTCAGAAAAATGGATGGAAATGGAGATTATGATGTTAAGGAAAATAAGCCAGCCTACAAACATAACGTATTTTCTCTCATATGTAGAATCCATATATAAAAGGGAAAAAAACATTAAGGTAGGAAGTGGCTATTTGGGAAGACGAGAGACTGCAATGGGAGAGGAAGTCTAAGAAAAAGTAATGGGACTGAATATGATCTAGGTGTGTTGTATATGTGCATGAAAATGAAACTCGCCCTTTTTATTATAACTATGCTTTGATTGTTTTTAAAGCTAGAAAAAAGGTGAATCTCACCTTTAAGTCGCTTTACAAAATATAAGTGAAAGAGTTTGTTAGTTTGAAAAAAACCAGAAAATTCCTGGTAGCAAGTGCTATTTCTGTCTGATATTGAGACATACAGTAGATAAAAGATAATACAAGTTATGTTATTTATCTATCTGATTTTTATCAGCAGGTTACACAACAGTTTAATGAGGTGGGTGTAATGATGTTGTTCTTCCTATTTACAAAAGATGGAAAACAATGCACACAATCTTTCAGTGGAATGCCTACTATATTCCAAAACAGTAGTTAGAACCCAGGATTGACCACAGTCACTTAGGGGAGCTGGCATGTCACTTTGGGTGCCTTGCTTTTTTTTATTAATTTCTGTTTGGTATGCTGCCACATTCTTCAGAGGCTCTTCCAAACCTCTGACATATTCCAAGCTACTAATATTACATACTTTCTTCCCTAATATTGTAATTGTATGTCCTGTTCCTTTAGAGATAGGCCCAGCCTACTCCTTGCCCTGTCCTGGATCTTTCTTCCACTTTACTTCCAGCCTGAGCTCCTTCCTTTCCTTCTCTCTCTCTCCTAAAGAGGCAGCCTCTGCCTCTCTCCCTTCTCCTCACTTCTTTCCCCCTCTCTGCTCTTTTTCATTCTCCCCTTTCCCCTCCATATACCACTAAATAAATATCCACTTTCTATGCATGGCATGCCTAATAGGTCTCTGTGTCTCACCACTGCATGGCTCTGCATGGGACTGGCTGCCTTCCTGGCCCACCGTGGTCTTGTAGCCCACTGCCCACTGCCGCCACTCGGGGACCTGCAGTGTTTTACCATAACAAATATGACATAATTCCTTCAAACTTACTTGTAAAATAAAATCCATAATAGACAACATTGGACTAAGTCATCACTATGTGAAGTCTATTCAAATTTCGCAAATTGATACAGGTATCACCTTTCATTTCTTGCCTACTGCTCTAGGCTATCCCCTTTGTGGATTCTTCTCCTCCCCTCTAGTATTTCAGTTACATTCATTTCTGCAATCTCTCTGGTTTTTAGAAGACAATCTAGAATGGCAGTATAAAATTGTGAAGGTATCTACAGAGCTGGGTTCCAAGCACTTGCTAAGGAAGAATGAATATCTGGGCCTATTTTATGATGGCCGCCGAGTCCTGGGTCATTATTGAGGTAAGCTACATTACTGCTGGCTTACACAGCCTCAAACTCCCTATTATTATCTGAATTTCCTTTCCTCCCATTTTTCAAGTTTATTAAGAGGATTGATATGGAGTAGAGGAGACATTAGGCAAAATCAGAATCAAATGAGTTAACCAGTGAAGGAACTGCTTCTCAAAATCAATTTGTGTGGACATGTCCTATTGCACACCCTTTCCTGTGTTAACACGTGCTATTGCACACCCTTTCCTGTGTGAACACGTGCTACTGCACACCCTTTCCTGTGTGAACACGTGCTATTGCACACGCTTTCCTGTGTGAACACGTGCTATTGCACACCCTTTCCTGTGTGAACACGTGCTATTGCACACCCTTTCCTGTGTGAACACGTGCTATTGCACACCCTTTCCTGTGTCAACACGTGCTATTGCACACCCTTTCTTGTGTGAACACGTGCTATTGAACACCCTTTCCTGTGTGAACACGTGCTATTGCACACCCTTTCCTGTGTTAACACGTGCTATTGCACACCCTTTCCTGTGTGAACATGTGCTATCGCACACCCTTTCCTGTGTGAACACGTGCTATCGCACACCCTTTCCTGTGTTAACACATGCTATTGCACACCCTTTCTTGTGTGAACACGTGCTATTGCACACCCTTTCCTGTGTGAACACGTGCTATTGCACACCCTTTCCTGTGTGAACACGTGCTATTGCACACCCTTTCCTGTGTCAACACGTGCTATTGCACACCCTTTCTTGTGTTAACACGTGCTATTGCACACCCTTTCTTGTGTTAACACGTGCTATTGCACACCCTTTCCTGTGTGAACACGTGCTATTGCACACCCTTTCTTGTGTTAACACGTGCTATTGTACACCCTTTCTTGTGTGAACATGTGCTACTGCACACCCTTTCCTTTGTGAACACGTGCTATTGCACACCCTTTCTTGTGTGAACACGTGCTATTGCACACCCTTTCCTGTGTGAACACGTGCTATTGCACACCCTTTCTTGTGTGAACACGTGCTATTGCACACCCTTTCCTGTGTTAACACGTGCTATTGCACACCCTTTCCTGTGTGAACACGTGCTATTGCACACCCTTTCCTGTGTGAACACGTGCTATTGCACACCCTTTCCTGTGTGAACACGTGCTATTGCACACCCTTTCCTGCTATCGCAACCCCTTCTTGAAGTGAACATCTACAAACTAGATGAGGAAAAAGTTTCCTCGAAAAAGCTTGACATGATGAGAAAGCAGACATCGCTGGTGAACTAGCAGTGGCTGTGGAGAGATTGTGCGGGAACAAACTCCACACCAGTTGTCTAGTGTGTACTGCGCACTTCGCTGGAGGTTTTCTTAGCCACAGTCTTCTACCTTAAATCTTTTTACGTGTCTTGCTTCAGTCCTGACAGCTTTATCCTCAAATCTTAACTGACTGTTGTCCTATTTGAAGACTTCCTTGGTGCACTTTCAACCAAAGCTGCAAAAGGACATTCCTTCTAAGTGTTCCTCCATGCTACCATAGAACAGCGAACATTCTGGAGATTTCAGCTGAGGCTCTAGTCTGAACGTTCTGTAATGAAGACTCATAGTCATAGTCTGGTGCTCAGCATTTATCTAGGAGGAACTCAGCGTTTGCTCACAGAATTAACAAATGGAGCCTGGAGCTTACTCTAACACTATCAGCGAAAGTACAGGACTCCTTAAATTGCACTTCTTTCTGGGCCTCGGCTACTCCATCTACAAAGCGAAGTTACATTTGCATGACATTTTAAGGTCTTGTTGCTATCCAATTCTTTGGCAGGACTCTTAAGTAGGCTATGCTGTACTGACATGGTGGGGTGCTGATGGGAAAGGGTTGGGGGACAGGCAGCCCTGGAGAAGCACAGGCCGATCATAAGCATCCCATCTGCAGAAGAGAAACCAAGCCTGCCAGTTTCTCTCATCATATCTTCCTTTTACAGTTCATAAGTGCTGGCAGGAAAAAATTATTCAAAGCAGGTAGAAGTGGAAATTCAGTAAAAAGGTCCTGTTTGGGAAGACCCAAGAATACCGATTTTGCCTTTTTTTCTCCACCCATTTTAGTTTTATATGCCTCAGCTTCAAATTTTTAATTGTTTAGAGTATAAGCTAAAAATATATATTAAGGATTGCTCTTATTATTTAGTATCTACTACAATAAAAAACTAGAGAAAATGAACAACTGTTGGAAGGAATAATTCAGGTGTTTTTGTGAATGCTGGAGATTTGTTTTCTATCTAATTCTTCAAAAATGCAAAGCCAGGAATACAGGGTCATGAACAAAAGCCAAGAAGATACAGTTCACATGTATATGAAGTCAAAATGGTTATGATATGATAATTTATTAATTTTATCTCCTATTCAGAAACATTCAATTTATGGCTTTGATTTTCTAGAATTTCTATGAGAGTTTATTACATATGGACCTTACTCTCTCATTTCCCATTCCCCCAAATCACAGCAAGGTAGCACAAGGGCATCTGGCTGCAGCCTGGGCAGCCCCACATCTGGACTGATTCCCCATGAAACAATCCCAAGATGATGACAACGCTAGCTACCATTTGTGAGTGTCCACGGTAAGGGTTCTTTAAGGGACTTTGGAAGGGCCAACTCGTGTCATTCTTCTGAGTACACCGTGAGGTAGGCATTATTCCCATAATGTTAACGGGAGACACCGCTTAGCAGAGATGGCAAATTAGCCCCCCCCCCCCCCCTTTCCTCCCATGAAATCCTGCTTCCAAACTTTTGGCTTACTACTTTCCCAAACACAGAACGAAGCACCGCCTGTGTTTTGAAGGGCTGGCACATACAAGACTGAATACGGTACTGAATGGAAGGTGAGGACAGAGGTCTTGGGAATACTGAGGATTAGAAAGGAAACAGAGGAGGGGCAGTTACAAGCAGGAAAGAAACCAGGCAAAGTTAGCTTGCAGTAAGCCAAGACAGTGTTTCAAAGAAAAGATGACCTGCAGGGCAAGCAGGTAACATGAAGACTGAAGAGTGTGCTGTATTAAATGACAGGTGATTTGTGGTTGGTTATAAATTGCTTCAGATGGCAAAACCGGATTAGAGTAATCTAAGATGTATGAAAAACGGAAGTGAACACAGAACATGGGTTGCACTAAAAATTCCAGTTCTAATGGGAAGAAGCCACAATACATTGAAGAGGTAGTAATTTAACCTGGGTGTGGTGTGCCATGAATTTGAGAAAAGGAAGGAAGGAGGGGAGGGAGGGAGAAAAGATGCTAATTTCTCTAAAGAGGCTTGGAATATTCTCTAACCACTCATTTTTGGTAATAACATTGTTCAGAAGGGTACCCAAGTCAGATACAACCAAACATCAGGAACACAGTCATCTTAGCCAATGAAAACAGCAAATAAATCAGCAGTTACAGCATCCGGAACATACGGTGCACTTAAATCCAGGATTTAGTAAAAACATTAATACTGTACCTTTGAACGGAATGTTGGATGAACAAAATAAACAGCCTTCAAATTCCTCTTGTATCTAATCAAAACAGATAAACAGCTATCATAAGTCACACCGAGAAGTACTCATTAGATAGTCAGTCAACATTTTACCTGAGTAAATAAATAAATATATTAATACAGAGGAAACTACCAAAAAGCGGCAGGAGTTAATATCTTGAATTTGGGGTAATTAAGAGAATATTTCATTATTTAAACTGCCTATCTTAAAGGAAGCACCAAATGCTCCCCCTCACTGTGACAGAGCTACCTTAAGGAAGGATAAAGTCAATTCATACTTTTAAAACATCACTGCACATTCTTCTCTATAGCATGAGAGAGGCTCTGAGCTCAAATATATGAAATTAAGTTACTCTGAAATTACTAATGTTGTAGCAAACATTAGGAACTAAAAGTTACACTCAGGTTACAAGTTACTGCATGACTCAAATTCTCTGAAGGCTTTGTACTTAATCTTCTCAACAGCTCTGAGGAGAGTACCAGCATTGGCTCTACCTCAATACTCCGTGACCCGATGACCAAGAGACAATGCCTAGAACCCAACCTGGGCCTCAGCCAGATACTTGTTGAAGCTTGCTGAGGTACATCTTAAAATTTTGTTTTTCAGTAATTTAATAATCACCACCAAGACATATGAGGTTAACTGTAAAGGACTTCAGGGAAATAGCAGGAGCACTATTTTAGCTGAGGGTTGTGTCATTTGAAGGGCTAGTTAGTGGCAGAAGTAGGTACGGAGTGAAGTGTAGCTTCATTACAAAACACTTCAAAGCACAAATGGGAGTCTGTTAGGTAATGCAAGCATTAGTGTTCCTATTAAGTTGAGGTTTAATGGATGGTGGAAGACAATGGAAATTTATGGTAACTTATCCTCTTTGCTCCCTTACTGTAAAATGGTTTTTCAACCTAACCGATAAAAGCATTGTGATGCTACAAATAAAATAGGTACCAAGAGAGTAGAATGCCTTATTATTATTATTATTTAGGAAATAAATCACGGAGGAAAAAATTTAGTCTTGCATTGGGGTGGTCATTAGAATTTCCATTATTACAGTAAGGGAACATAATTTAATGAAAATAATTTTCCAAGTCAGTAATCTAGTAAATCTAATTTTTGTATATAAAATTTTGACATCTTGGCCAACAAATGCCATTTCTTATTATTCTCCATCTTCCAGATGTAGAAAACATTGAAAGATAACAGGATACTCAGCAGTAAAGACACAGGCTCCTATGCCCTTGATCCATAAAGCCTGTCACACCCAGTTTCTCTCCTCCCTGTATTAATGTATGGAATGTGTTTGTCCCTCAACACCTTGTCATATGGAAAACCTCACCAGGTACAGGGTAAAGTTTTCTTCAGAGACAAACTGGTCACTGATCTTACCTTACATGGGGGTGGGGGATCCACTTAAACCACAAGGAAGAAATGTCCAAATAAAAGTCTGTTTTCATGACTAACCAACTCCAAATCCCCAAGAACCCCATAAATGCTTGCTCCTTTCTTTCAGTAGACAGCCTAAACCCCCAAGTTCTTTCCCTGTGCTCAACCTCTTCTCGTTCCGATGAAAACCTCTGCCTGCTCGTTTATGTTCAGTTTCAGGTATTTATAATCACAAAGACAAATTCCTCTGAACCTGCTACCACTATCTCTCCCAACGGATTCTCGGGCTACTAGATCAATTAAATAATGCTACGGGTCTACTCTGGTGTACATTATGCTATGGCGAGAGCAACCAAGGCTGCACTTCATTACTTTATGCACAAAGACTAGGGATGGCACCAAGCCTCTTCCAAAGCGGTCAAAAGTGGGAAGATTACAAACGAGTTCAGTTTCCTGCAAAAGGAGGGTCTCCCATCATTTAAGTATCTAATGTACATGATAAAAATTTGTCCTGTGAAATAGCCTTTCAAAAATCTTTACAAATGTTTGCTATTGCTTAGTGTTAAAAATAAAGAAGCAATACCCCCTTCACAATTTCCAAAAATAACTAACTTGACATCAACGACATCGTAGAGTTTCTTCAGGAAGTCGGAGTCCAGGTGATTGTATTCAGTGGTCAGTGTGTGAAAATAGACCAGCACATATTCCTTCACAGCGATGTGGTCCATTACATGGATAAAATATAAGAGAGCCTAGAAGAGAGGGATAAAGACCATTTCCACAGTGGTTCACTTCACAGAGGCTGAGAGAGCGGAAACCCCTCCCCTAAGATTATCTACACCTGTAATTGCAGATGGAAAGAACAGATTGGTGAGGACCACTTCTCTTAGAAAGTGAGTCATCCAGCATTTACTGGTTGTTCTCAAAGGCTGTAGCACAGACCTTCTCCATGAGGGAAGAGGATAATTAACCCCTGGCCTTTGGAATGACTCTTCAATACCAGGAAGAGCTCTTGGCTCAACTATCAGGTTTCTACAACAATGATGTCAAAACATTTACAACGAAGATTTAATACTTCTTATGATTTTAATAGAATCCATAATTCTTGATGTTTCTCTTTGCATCCCATCAACGGCGACCAGACACAGACAAGGAGTAGAGCACATGGTATATGGAGTATCTCCCTCCATGCCCCCGTAGAAACCCATTTGCTTAGCAACTTTCATGCTTATCTGAATGAGGAAAGTGGAGGGGTTTGTGGGTGGATGGCAAAACACATTGAGCAACACTTCTAGAACTCAAGAGGATGATCTAATATGAACCTGTTTGGCAAGGGATGTATTCTATTTTAAGAAATCTAAGAGAGACACTAAAAACAAGATGAGAAATATAACCCAAGTAGGGCTGAAGTGACCCAGAGGTTTGGCTGTAAACAACTGCAAAGAGGAAGCTAAGCTACATCAACCAAAAGGATTACCGACCAGGCTGTTTTCCAGTTCCTCCTCAGGGGAGTCCTTGGCATTAATGTGGATTAGGACCCAACTGCAGGCACTGCAGGCACAGCAGGCAGAGGAGGGCATTATGAACACAGCTGCTTGGCAAATATTACCTGGTTTGAACCTCATAATAAGTCTTATTTTTTACTATGAAATGACATATCATAGTGTCAGGAATGCTATGTGAGCACACACCAAAATCAAATTAAGGATTATATTCTTATTGGAATAAATCTTACCACTGAAGGTAAGAGTGAAGGACACACTGACTGTTAAGAACACCAATGGCAGCAAATAGAAACTTAGGATGTAATTCTTACCAGGTACGGAGTCTTTCCCTCTCTGTGAACGGACCCACCCCTGATCACCCTACTTTTCCTCTCATTGGACTGCCGCTTTGTCCTCACACTTGGGTAAATTAGGCGACTCTTTTTGGCTTTAAATTCTCTATCTTTAAATTATTCTGCTGCTGTATACGAGTAGCCAAAAAGAGAAGGTTGTGGGGGACAAATTCTCCTCAAAAGGAAATAAAGTGAAAATAATACATCTATTTTATTTGAAACTGCACGTGTGTGTATCTGTGAGTGCACACCACATGCACAAGGATGCACAGAACAGAGGCATTAGAGTCCCTGAAGCTGGAGTTGTAGGCAATTGTGGGCCACCCAACAAGGGTGCTGCAAATCAAGGTCTATAAAGAGTCATACCCATTCCTGAGCCATCTCTGCAGCTCCAAACAAATCCATTTTGAAACACTTCCTATTAGAGTCTTCTATGGACACACGTCTCCTCTCTACTGCACTCACCTCAGCCTCTCCCTCTCCCGCCCCCCCACGCTAGAGATGGAACCCAGGGCCCTGTGGACACTAGACAAGCACTGTACTCTGAGCCGAATCCCCGGCCTCTCAGGATCATAGTCTCCATCTGTGCATACACCATCATCAGCTATTGGACATCTAAGTTACAACATTTTTCTGTGGGGGACCCTGTAGGACTGGCTCACTGCTTTCACATATTCACCCCAATACTGCTGACAAAAGTCTGAGAGCTTAGACATTCTGATCAGCTTCTAAATAGCTATGTTTCACCTTAAAATTATATGGATTTCTCCTTTTTATATATGCTATGCTTTCTGTGTTAAGACATTTGGCTCAACTATAACTTGTTTTTCATCATTATTTTCTAATGGAATTGATGCTTTGGGGAAATGTGTATATAAATGTTTTAATAGAATATCTTATCTATTCTTTGGTAATTTCATTCATGTAAACAGTGTATCTTATCTCCTCTCTCCCCATTCTGGGTACCCCAACATGGCCGGCCTCCCAATTCATGCCCCTTTTCTTTTGTAACAGTGCACTGAGTTCAGTTAGTGCTGCCTGCTGACTGAAGAGCTCTATTCAGCTCACAGTTCGACTGTCCTCCAGTGAGTTCTCCGCCTTCAGCAGTCACAGGATTCATAACCACTTGTCCCAAGTGAGTGTGTTCTTAGTACATCTCAGGAACAGTCACTGGGTCAATGAACACAGCTTTTATACTTTCATTCATCTCTAGTGACAATAGCTCTTTACAAGTTCTCACTAATTGTCAGAATGAAAAAAAATCACATTTTGAATTGCTTTTTTAAAATTTTACTTCCTTTTCTTTAACACTTTCAACTATTTTTTTTCCCTTTAGGATCATCTACTTCTGTTTTCCACCCCCACATGAAGGGATGATAGAATTACACTACCTTGCTATCTTATACAAAGCACACCTCTGATTTTTTCTTTCTAAGTAGATACTCAAATGTTAATTTTTCTTTTTTTTTCTTTTTCAAAGAAGTTGAAGTCTGATTGTATGCTTACAACGCAGGATGCTTCTAACCAAAAGCTTACCAATTACACGATATCCAAACAAAATAGCTGCATTTCTGGAGTAATCAGAGCTTTGTGGTATCTGTTTTCCCTACAGAGGACAAGCAACCCCTACCTTACCAGAAATGATGCACACTAAGTCTCGGGGGATGCTTTTCCACCCCAGATCTACAATTCATCTCATCCATGCCTGAGAACCTTCTCCCTGCACCGTCTACCTGACTTGCAGAAGAAGCCGCCATGGCTTACCTTGTCCATATCTATCAGCGTCACAGGAATGTTTCTTCCAACTACCACCATCACTGTGCGTCCACAGTTATCCACACCTAAGAGAGGAGGTGCAGTCAGGACCCAGAAACCTTAGTGCAATACCAGCGTTTGCCCTGTCATATAACATGTCTTTGACTGCATAAAAGAATTCTACACATACAAAAGTAAGAAATGGGATGCACAAGCTTCTAAGATTATATCATTAGATTTCTTTTAGTGTTAGGGAAATACTTCTCTTTCTTGATTTTAAAGCTTTATGAGATTTTGACCACAGTTCTGACTTTAAGATTGTTTAAATATTTTAAATTACCAAAACCTATGTTTTTTTTTTAAACAACCATTTTGTTTAAGCTCTTCACAACATTTAATAGTACTAGTGACCCAAGAAATGCTAGAAGCTCTCAATTGAAAATTAACAGATAATGCCTAGAACAAAACACAGCAGAGGAACTGGGGTCTGGAGAAGGCTATGAGTTGTATTGAAAAATGCTTAGGACTCTTTAGAAGCAGAAAAATTCTAACAGAAAAAGCATCCCAGAAAAAGGCGAGCAGGCAATGTGAGACCCCGAGAAAACATTACAGGTTAACAATAAGTCTAAGATCCTTAGATGATCTTAGATGTGCAAAACCTATTGACATCAGCACAATACACTGTGTTCAGAGAGAAACTGAGTCTTTCCAGCACAATGAGTCAGACCCCTCAATTAGCAAGAATAAGATCATTAACCTCACCTGTTTGGTACAAGGCCTTCAGAGAAGCAATATCGGAGAGGTCCTCAGATCTTGCTTGGCATAACCAGCGGTTATAACTAGACAAATAAAAGGTACAATCGTTACAGCAAACGTTGGCACGTTACTTTTGCAAATGGAACCCCTTTCAACATATTTTGCTGACCATAAAGAACTGAGGCTTCATTAAAACAGAGTTAGAGGCTATTATACTGTGGAGGTTCTTGAGTTATTGTTAAATGCATGTTAGTGAGAAAATGTGCATACACCAATCAGTAAAAAAAATTCTTATGGTAAATCATGAGTACACAAGTAAGTGTCAAAGATGTCAAATATTCAAATAATTAAAGAATACTCTTATTTTTCCTTACTAGAAAGATGTTATCAGGAAAAGCCTCAGTGTTAGATCTCCAAAGCGGATAACCACTAATTAACGAAGCTATGATGAGTGCTTGAGACTATTACAGCAAACAGACAGCAGGATCACTGCCCTCACGAAGTCAAAGCACAGCAGAAGGACATTAAATGCTGCACATGTTATACAGGACAACAAGCAAGGCAAGAAGCTTTATCAGACATTTATGACTGGTTAATGAAGCTTGGATAGAACCCCTACTTACTACGACACATGGACTAATTTGGCTTTGGCGAAAAGGAGGTTACAAATGATTTTAATGATCAAGTTAATATTTCAGGTTTTTATTTTTGTTTTTTCTTGAGATGGCCTCACTCTATTAAGTAGCCTCCACTGACTGGAACTCACTAAGTAGAGATCTGTCTACTTCTGCCTCCTGGGTGCTAGGATGAAATGTGTGTGCCACCACACCCTGTTCAAGTTAATCTTAATAGCTAATTTACCATACGACTCACAACTGCCTGGAACTCTAGGGATCTGATGCCATCTTCTGGTCTTTGGAGGGACTTGCACATACATATACATACACATAGATACACACATAAATTTCAAAAAAAAGTATTTTTAGGTATAGAAGATATCTATAACGTCTATGAATTTTAATTTTTAAAGTTTTTAAATCCGCCTAAAATTATTTCTAGTTCATGGTGTAAACTCTAGAACTGTATAAATGCCCATCTTGTTAAGTTTGGACAGTGGTTAATAATTTGAGATCATTCCAGGGATAGATTATAACAGGCAACATTTAAATATGTGGATTTTTGTAGTTTATAGTTTACATTCGTGATTTGTAAAAGATTCCAGTCACTGCTATGATCTTGGTGTGTTCTGACTTGTGCAGACCATAGGTACATTCCAGTGCAGTAACTCCACACTGTGCCTTCCTCCATAGCAGAAGCTATCACTCCACCTCCTTGCCCACCAGATGTGCTTTCCATCCAGCTACTTGAAGAATCGTTTATATTCCCACAGATATTCCCACTCAACACTTCCCTCTGTTTTTTGTGTATTATTATAATAAAAACAAACAACCTTCTATTCCAATCCCCAAATCAAAGACTAAAAATAGTTCCTAGAGCTGATTCCAGTGAATAAATTCTTACTATGTGCCAGACAAACCATAACCACCAAGTATAAATTATCTAGTAAAGCAAGTTGTGATGGCAGAGAAGCCACTCAACTCAGCCATTAGGCTGCTCCAAAAGGCAGAAATACTGAGTTGTTTTCCAGTGGGTACAACTAATCGAGGTTATTGTCTCCACATAGGCCAATTTCTTCAGTTAATCAATTACCATACACCTACACAGCCAAAGGCTGAATGACAAAGAAGATTCAAACAAAATTACTCTTAAAAACACAGGGCCTTCATGGGTCTGCACCAGGTCCTCTACATGGTATGTCTGGTGTTAGCTTGGAGCCTTGTGGGACTCCTAACTGTGAGGACAGGTATATCTCTGACTCTTCTGCCTACTCTTGGGGCCCTTTTCCTCCTATTGGGTTGCCCTATCCAGACTTGATATGAGGGGCTTTTGCCTTGTCTTATTCTATCTTGCTTTGTCCTGTTTGGCTGTTGCCTCTTGGAGGCCAGCTCTTTTCTGAAGAGGGAAGAGAAAGGGAGCGGATCTGGGGGAGAGAGAAAGTGGGAGGGAACTGGGAATAGAGAGAGGGGAGACTGTGGCTGGGAGGTATTGTATGAGAGAAAAATCTATTTTCAATAAAATTCAAATAATTACTTAATTTAAAAAGTTCAATAACTAACCTACTTAGAAAGAGCCCATTTTTTGAGAGAAAATTCACCCTGGAGTCAAGGGTTTCTAGACCTATAGCAAATGCTGTGTCCTACACTACATCCTTTTGTGTCCTGCTTCACCAGGTTCTCTATAAATGAGGTTGAACATTTTCTTGTGTACAGGACACTAAGCTCTGCAAGGGCAGAGGTTGTATCTGTCTTGCTTGTCTCTGCATTGCTAGATGTACTCTAGCACATTCAGTAAGAGCTGAATAATATTTAATAATTAATGAAATGATGCCTTAGTGTGAGAAGTGATGTTAGCAACATAGGTAACAGGATGTTAAGTATAACAAGGACCACTAACGAAAGGAAACAAAATATTCTAGTGAAATAACCTTTTCCCCTTGTGTCTCAGTGTCTTTTTCCCCACCGTAATAAGGACTTTCAAAAGTTGTAACTGAAAAGTTGCCAGGTTGCTTCCCAACCACTTCCTTAGAGACATCCAAATCACTCACAAAGCACAAAACACTTAGATGTATTAGTGAAGGATTAGGGCTGCGACTATGTTCTCAGATTTTGTAAAGAACGGGTGCACAGAGACTGACGCGGCACAGCAGGGCAGAGAAAGGACACTGAGGAGCCAGTGATGGAGAGCTGGAGTCCTTCAAAAGGACTACCAATCAATCACACACTTTAACACCCTTCGTCCCGATCAATGTAAGGGGAACTGGGTAAGCATAGTAAGTAAGACCCTGGTTCAGGAAAAGCATAAGTACATCTTTTTAAATTCTATCCTGCAATCTCCAGCATGGCAGGGCACTGACTTCCAGCTCTGCCACATCATAACTCAAAAGTCCTCAGTTCTAAACTGTTTGGTCTCAGAACCCCTTCATTCATATCGACCAATATTCATCATATCGTATATAACAGAAATCTAAAGGCATTTACTTATTGATCTAAAAGAAACAAAAAATAATTATCTGAATACACCTTTTGATGTAAAAAAATATGACTGGGTGGTGGTGGCACACGCCTTTAATTTCCACATTCGGGAGGCAGAGGCAGGTGGATCTCTGTGAGTTCAAAGCCAGCCTGGTTACAAGAGCTATTTCCAGGACAACTGGGACTGTTACACAGAGAAACCCTGTCTTGAAAAAAACAAAATATAACAACAACAACAAAAACTGTGCTTAGGAAGACGAACTATCCTCTTAACTTCACAATTCTCTTTACTATCTGAAAGACCCATGTTCTAGCCCTGGTCTCCTGCAACATCCCAGGCTAAGGAGCCCAGGAAACTGGATTGGGCACTGTGAGGATGAGGATGAAAGAGAAGTGACAGTGACAAAGTGAAGCCAGTCTGGCCTCACAGGCTCCTGAAGGGCACCAGGTTTCCTGGGCCACACTTTTGAGAGGCGCCATTTCCACTATTTCAGCAGGATAAGCGGAAGACCATGTACCTCGGGATGCTTCTGTGCCAGTTCTTACACAATTACAGCCACACAAAGCCTTCCTTTAACCTTTCTCTCTCACAGTGCTGTAAGAAAAAAAGCAACTAAACTGAACCCCACACCATTTACAAACAGCTAACTAGCTGGCTCACAGCCAAACCCGGCAAATACCTCTTGGTAAGTTGAGGACATCACTACCACCACTTCCACCTTCAGTCTCTAGACTTCTAGCTGAGTGCTGTCTAAACCATGAATGCTTCTAACCTCAAATGAACTGCCAAATTTGTCTACAGTTTTTCATTTAATAGCACTCTTGAGTATTCTGCATTACAGATAAAAGACCTCATCTTTAATCTCAGAGACACATAAATGGGAAGCCAGACAATCTTTTCATCAGTGATAGCTTTACTGGATGGCAGAGTGCTGTGGCAGAATACACTTGTACACTGTAAAGATTTGTCACTTGTAGTGGTTTAATAACACGCTGATTGGCTAGTAGCCAGGCAGGAAGTATAGGCAGAGCAATCAGACTAGGAGAGTTCTGGAAAGAGGAAAGGCAGAGAGGCTAGTCACCAGCCAGATGCAGAGGAAGCAAGATAAGAATGTCTCACTGAGAAAAGGTACCAAGCCATGTGGTTAAACACAGACAAGAATTATGGCTTAATTTAAGTTGTAAGAGCCAGTTAATAATAAGCCTGAGCTGATAGGCCAAACAGTTTATAATTACTATAAGCATTTGTGTTTCTTTGGGGCTGAACAGCAGCAGGACTGTCTGGGATAGAAACTTCTGTCTATATCAGAGCACCCAGTCCTTGTTTTCCTGTTGCGGCTTTGCTGCCCCTAAGTGATAACTGGATGTGCCCAACACCTTGATCGTTGCCCAGAACTTCTGCCTTAATGTACTTAATACCTCTGACAGTCAATGTGTGGCTCATTCTGATTTTCAGGACTATCTTTTTTTTTTTGGTTTTTCGAGACAGGGTTTCTCTGTGGCTTTGGAGCCTGTCCTGGAACTAGCTCTTGTAGACCAGGCTGGTCTCGAACTCACAGAGATCCGCCTGCCTCTGCCTCCCGAGTGCTGGAATTAAAGGTGTGCGCCACCACCACCCGGCTTTTCAGGACTATCTTACTCATGCCTGCATTCAGGGCATGTTCTTATAGAGTGAGTGTCTACCGTCTGCAGTGTTTGACTCTCCAGATCAAGGCCTTCCACCAGGAAATGATACTGCTTTACATGCTGTCTGTAATTCCTTTCCTGGAACTTGCCTTTTCCCTGAGGGCAACAGACCAGAAATTCACAGTCAGTACATATATATTTAATACTGCCCTGAACTAGTAGTTGATAAGTGAAACAAATCGACTCCTGGAGAAAAATGAGATAAACAACTAGCTTGGAAGAAAGAAAAGTGCAGAATCGCTGTCATTTCATGAAATATAAAAGGTTAATGGACCAGAGGGGAGGCGGGGGGAAGAGAGGGGGCGAGAGATAGATAAAGAATGCACGGCACATGTGTAGCAGTCAGGAGCACAACTTGAAGAAGATCTCCCCTTCCACCGTATGGAATCCAGACATCAAACTTAGACAGCCAGGCTTGGCATGAGCACCTTTACCCACTGAACCACGTTGCCAGTCCCAGTTGCTCTTCATGGAACATCACTTTTTACTTTAAAAGCTTACAGGCCAGACAAACTATGGCCATTTAACCTGAATTGTTTTCTTTAAGATAAATAAAATGATCTTGTCTTGGCAAGAAAAATAACTAGCAAGACTTACTGCCAATAATAAAATCTGAGTACAATATGCATTCCATACATTCAACTGTGGAAAGTTTATATCTTGACTTAAAAAAATTTTTTTTTTTTGTGGCAGGGTCTAATTATATAGTCCTAGCAATCCTGAAACTCAAGAGATTCCACCTGCCTCTGCCTCCTGGGATTTAAGGCATGTGTCACCAGGCCCAGCTGGGAAGCTTGGCTTTTTGCAGTGAGACTGGTGCTGGAATTAATACACTTTGATACTGTACAATGAAACATTGATACAGTTATCTGGGTGAATCCCTACTTTCCAGAGGATCTATGCATCATATCATAATGCCACACTCGTGATAAGACAATGTATTTTAAAACAGAATATGGAAACACAGATGTGGGGCTGGAGATGGTACAGAGAGCCAGGGAACTGTCTCCAGGTCTGGCAACAAGAATTTGATTCCCCAGATCCATATGGCAAAAATAGAGAATTTTTGCAAGTTATCCTTTGACCTCTGC
The DNA here is from genome assembly GCF_018167655.1 of Microtus oregoni. Classification (NCBI taxonomy): domain Eukaryota; kingdom Metazoa; phylum Chordata; class Mammalia; order Rodentia; family Cricetidae; genus Microtus; species Microtus oregoni. The sequence goes on along the minus strand of NW_024543830.1, from coordinate 7,616,825 downwards.
ATGCTGTGGTGGGCGGGCGAGACACACACAGAGGCACACATGTAAGCATACCCATGCACACCCACATGAACGCAGATGTAAGTAAATAAAAGAAATCACAATGGGTAAGGTTTAAGATCCCATATTATAACTAAACTTTCAGAAACTATCACTTATCAGATTCTATAAAGTGCACAGAAACATATCTGATTTCTTAAAAGTCTTTAAAAGTACTCCTTTGCTTTCCAATTCTGTCTTTGAGTAATGTTATATTTCCTTCATAAAATTTATCCAAGAAAACTTACTATAACAGTTTGAATGATGCTATTAGATTCTAGTCATCTTCACTTAAACCCATTGAACATTTTGCAAGATTTTAATACAAAAGACAAAATTAGCTAACTTTTGAAAAAAATGATTGTTTACTTATGAATGGATTAATAATTTCCGATATGGTAAGTGTTGATAGATATAGCCCATGTGGATACAAGCCCTCTGGAATCTTCAACCATTTATAAGCGTGCAAGGGGATTTGAGAGCCACAAACAACTCACAAATCATGATATGAACATTTGAAGAATGCAGACACAGAGAGAGAGAGAGATCACAGTGGTGTGCAAGGGAGCCCAGACACTGTATTTAAAGAAAAATGTTTGCCACATAACACTTCACATGACCAGGTTGAGAAACTAGAGCCTGTCACTGGGTTCATCCTTTGGAAAATTTGTTCACTGGTTCCCTCTAGTGGTAAATTTGCTTCTGTTATTTGCAAATTGGAGTCAAGTGAAGACATGGGACTGAGGAAGCAGCAAATGTTAATTCTGGCTGGGGGAGAGGAAGCCATTTCTTTCAGTGGTGTTGCACGGGTAAGTTGCCTAGGCCTCAGTAAATACCCTCCCTCCCTAGCTCATAGTAGCAAACCTAATTAAACTCGGCGGGCTACCAAACAAGCCACGAAAGAAGCTGGGAAGAAGTTTGAGTGAGATGGGGAAGAGGATGAGAGAGGGTAACAAGAGGTGAAAATGATAAAATACACCGTAGAGATGTATGAAACTCTCAAAGAAATAAAAAATATTAAAATATGTTTGTAAGAGATTTCTGAGATCATCTAGCCCAACCTGCATGCTATGACTGGAGAATGACCCCACAGAAGTACCATATAAAATAGTATGCTATGTTGTGGCAGGCTGTGAAAACGCAAAATAGGGAAGGCAGGTGTTTCAGACCCAGCAAATAAGGTTCGAGTGGCCTTTGCTTTACAGCTGAAACCTGGGAAATGGAGAGGATTGAAGGAAGAGATGATCCAAATCAAAATAAATGGGAGCCAAAGCTTAAAAATACGACAGAGACTTGTTAGCTTAGTACTGAAGAAAGCCACAGCGAAGGACTTCACGGCGCTGGCCTTCCAGGCGCCCCTCTGCGTGCACCGCACCTGCCTGACACCAGTCTGTGAGACGTTATCCTGACCCGCTCTAAGAGGGAATAGAGAGTCAGTACGAGTCATTTCTTTCTTTAAAATTTTGAAAAGCAGCTCCTTTACTATTAATCTTTGAAAAACCACAAAATACAAAGGTCCATCTGTGATTTCATAAGGATTCATCCAGAATTGCATTAGTATTAGAAACAGTTGGAGAAAACAATGTAAAGGTCCTCAGGGTAAGCTGGGGAGACATAAAACTCTTCAGCTGAAGAAAACTTTAACTGCTTCAGTGGTAAACGCACAACAGAAACCTTGTAAATGCCTTTCCTTTCTTCTAATCTCCCTGTTTAGACTAAACCCTCACATAGAGGCACAGCAATTAGAGACACACGGGGTAGAAACTGAAATCAAGCATGCATCTGAGCACCAGCTCCCCCAAACTACCTGACTCAACTTTCAGCTCAGCATCTGCAGAATGAGACTTGGACCCTATTACTGGGTCATCACGTAGATTAAACGAGAGGAACTTTGTGTGTACAGAAAAGCATCTAGCAGACTTCTGACTTCACACTCTCTGTCTGGACTTGTGTGTCTTACTTTCTTTGATGCTGCTTCTGCAGGGCAGCTTCGGACAACTGTCCCTGGAGGATCAGTTTTCTTTGCTTGTCAATATCTCCTTCCATTCGAGCAAACGCATGAGAGCCAATGAAAGACAGATCCACGCCCAGGCCGTCATCCTCATCTTCTTCTTGGTTCTCTGCAATGAAAGTGCCATCAGCAGAGAGCTACGGAAGCAGACCGCAAACTGACGGCAAGTGCTGCGGGAGCAACAACTGTGAGGCGACAAAACAAAGCCAAAAAGCCTCGAACCCGGGCTAAGATGATGATTCTGAAATAACATTTAGAAACCCCAAGTCCTGAAACAGTGAACTAAACATAACTAATCTATTCCCTAAGCCAGCTTCATGATCAGGCCAGGCACGAAGTATGTGAGGCATGTTTTCATGCAAGGGATTTAGGAGCTTACACAGGTGAAAGTTGCTAGAAGCTTCTTATAGGATAGAGTCGGAAGGGCTCCCATTCTAACATACTCTCTGTGTATAAGTTTCAGCTTACCTGAGTATAAAATCTAAAGACATGAAATGGCTACAGCATTCTCATCTTGCTATTTAATGTTAACTGAAGCTTTTAGAGGACACTGTTTTGGCTGCTCTGGAACTCACGAGACCCGGGTGCCTCTGCCTCTCGAGCACTGGGAGTAAAGCACGGTTAAAACTGAGCATGCCTGAAAATTTAAGGTGGTAATATGCTTAATTATTGTCAACACGTCTTCATGAGCCTAGCCTAGGGACTCCATTCAGCTGAGCATGCTGTGAGGACCACCTGTGAATCCCCACATGCAAGCCTACATCCTGGCTGGTTGGTGTTTTATCAGTACCCTAGCTTCCTAAAGAGAAAAATTAAGAAAAACGAAAGTTGAACCATTATACATTGTTGGTGGGGATATAGCTAAAAACAGAATTACCACATGACTCAACCGTATCATCCCTGGAGGTAAACCCCAAAGAACTGCTAACTGGCATACCAGAGACACCTGCTCATCCACATTATTACTTTACCATTCCCGACAGTCCAGATACAGGGCCAGCCTAGATAGGTGTAGGGATGAATGGGTAAAGTGCGACACACACACACACACACACACACACACACACAGTCACCTGAGTTTTATTCAGCCATAAACAATGAGAAAATTGTGATCTGCAGAAAAATGGACGGAACTGGAGACCATTAGGCTAAGCAAAATAAGGCAGGTCCAAGAGACACTTATCAGATGGATTTCCCTCCCGTGTGGAATCGGGATTTTATAAAGACGTAACATGAAAGTGTGTGTGGGTAGGTACTTCAAGAGAAGGGACCAGCAGGAGAACAAGACAGAGGAATGAAAATAATGAAGAAAATACCATATCTGTATGAAAACGTCATAAGGAAACCCGCAATTTGTATGCTAATTAAAGAAAAGAAGGGAGCCAGAATTCTAGCACTCACCCTCGGAAGCACCAGGTTTCTCACTTATTCTAATCTGCCGCTCAGGCACCACAGGCTCCCCTTCTGCATTCCCGATGTCTGCAGGTAGGTATGGCAGTGACTGGCTCTCCTCCTTTAACGACCTTGGGAAGTACAGAGGTAGCAGCTTTTGGTAAGTAGCCTGTGTCAGAAAAGTAAGGCATTCTGTGAAAAACAGTGACACACGAAAGCAGCCTGAGCAGAGGTTACTGTGATCCATGCGCTGTGGGGACAGACTGGAGACTGCAGGCCTCACCTCTCTATGCTCAGAGTGCTGCCTGAGAGCCTCGCTCACCCTTTCCATGAAAACACAAGAGACGGCCTACTGGTCAAGTCAAAAGCAATGCCCACCCTGGTCGGGGTCACCAAATCTGGGATGTGTAAGTCGGCCAGTCCTGTCCACATGCCCACCTTTTACTACTCCCTCAGCTGCGCAGATGCTATCTGCTCAAGTTTAGTACACCAGTCTCTATTTGACCTACGTTTAGTTTTTCAGTTTTCTTTAAACAAACAAAAAACAAAAACTATTCTAACTATATCAAAAGGATTGATAGTTTTCACTCATTCTTAGAAATTTTAAAAAAAGATAAATTATACTTTGGAAAAAGAAACAAAGAGCCTCTCAGATGGCTTCATGGATAAGGGCCCCCAAGTCTGATGACGTGAGTTTGACTCTTGTGACCTATGTGGTGAAGAAGACATCCTCTGATGTCCACACATCCACTCCCCCAGCCTCCTCCAAAGTAAAATACATAGATAATTTTAAAAAATTAGGAAGGCAATGGAGGTGGGAAATGAACGAAAACAAAATATAGCAACATATGATATGAAGATGATGAAACCCTTCACTTTGTATGCTAACCTAAAAATTTACTAAGTAACTTCAATGTGCTAAAAATAAGAAATGAACAGGGTTCCTGTCTTATAATCTCCATGTGCAGTCCCCGTGCTCTTTCACAGCACCAGAGCAAATGCAGGCGCTGCTAGTGCGCACGCTTGGTGAAGCACTCTGCCTCTCCTGCGGCCTAGGAATGACTGTGTCGCTACTCAGCATGACTTATCAACTATCCCAAACTTCACAGGCTAAAGAGACGGTCAGAGGTTATGGGCGCTTGCAGCTCTTCCAGAGGACCCACGTTCCATTCTCAGCATCCACACTGGGCAGCTGACAACCATCTCTAACTCTAGCTCCAACACTTTCTCCTAGTCTCCAGGGATATCTACACTTAAATGTGCATAAACTCATGTAAGTACACCTTCATATACATAAATATAAAATAAAATGGATAATTCTTTAAAAAAGGACTAAAAGAATGATAACAAAAAGTCATGGAATTGAATACTGGTCAGTGAAATCATTCAAGAAATCAGTATTATACACAGAACTACAACATTTCTTAAAGAGAAGCCTGGAGACATTAGATTTGTACCTAAAAAAAATACAGATAGGCTGGGTGTGGTGGCACATGCCCTTAATCCTCAGCCTTGGGAGGCAGAGATAGGCAAACCTTTGTGAGTTTGAGGCTAGTTTGGTCTATATAGTGAGTTCCAGGCCAACCAGGTCTATAAAGAGAGACCTTTTCTCAAAGCAAAACAAAACAAAACAAAAAACAAATTAAAAAAAAAACCCAGAAACAAGCAAACAAATGTAGACAGGGTCAGCATTAGGCTCAGCTCGTCAACGTGCCTGCTATGCAGGCCTGGCCACCTGAGTTCAATCTATAAAAAAACTGCAGGTGGGGAGGAGAGACCAATTCTACAAGCTGTTCTCGGACTTCTACACGTCATGGCACAGAGTACAGGCATACTTACACACACACACACACACACACACACACACACACACACACACTCACATGCTCTAAGCTTTTTAAAGAATTCATATACCATAAAACTAACCTGTTGAAAATACAGAATTCAGTGACTGTTGGTATATTCTCAAAGCTGTGCAATCACCACCATCTAATTCCAGAACACTGACATCACCCCAAACCAACCCATCAGCAATCTTTCCCTACAATTCCTCTTACCAAACCCTGAGCTACCAATTGTTCTGTCTAAATAGATGTGCCTATTTGGAAGATTTCAATAAAACAAAATACAATTTGTAGCCTTTTATGTTTAGTTTATTTCAGTTAACATGTTTTCCAGGTTCACTTTTTAACATGTATCCATAATTCATTCCCCCAAGGATGAATACTACCCTATATATGCTCTACATGCGCTCATCGATAAACAATGCTGCTATAAATATTCACCTTCACATTTTAAATATTTTCGCATATACTACTACTGTATTATACTGTAACTTTGGTGTCTCACTGTAGTTTTGGCTTGCATTTCTATAATGGTCAATGTTGTGAAGTGTCTTTATACCGGTCATTTGTAGGCATACAACTCTTTAAGAAATGAGTACTACCCATGCTTTCAATTTTTTTTTTTCTGTATTTCAGGTTTTCCCATCTTAGAAAGCTTACTAGCAAGGGAACACTGCCCTTCCCAGGGCTCTCTGACTTCTAAAATCAGTACTAATTTACTTGGAAATATGTCTTGTCTGTGCAAACCAACCAATGCTACTCCTGCTACTCCACTTCCCTATTTTAGCAAAGCACTGACAGCTAAATGACTGCTGAATAAATACCAGAAGCTCTAAAGCTAGGGAAGCCAGTGAGATAAAAACAAAGCTCTGACTTTCTAAATGGACCGAGTTTAAGGAACGTCTCTCCTCCCCGGCCCCCAAAAGCAAACATAAACTCGCCAACCTTGTGCCACAGGCTTGGCTACTACCCATGCAGTCAGGCAGGCAGCGAAGCTTCACCAGCACAGGAGAAGTGCTGCTAAAACCTGGGGACCTAGCATTCAGGTTACAAGGCCATCCCGAGTGTTAGCAGGAGCAGCTGGCAGAACTGCCCGCCTATGCCATTCCACTTATGAAGGCAACAGATAAGCAGTAAAATTGTGACTCAAACTCTCCTTCTTAGATTGGTGGTACACGCCTGTATTCCAGAACTTGAGGCAGAGGCAGGGAAACTGAGAGCCAGTAAGCCTGGTTCACATGGTCAAACAGTGTGGATCCTTCTACACTTGTTTTTAGAGTCCAACGTAATTCTTTTTCAATGAGTGAGCATTAAGTTCCACTGCCACGAATTTATTTAAATCATTACAATTATGTGCTTCAGATTCAGCGAACAGATGATGACAGATGAATGTAACACATGTAGAATTAAGACTCAAATTAAGCAAAATAGTTAGTAAAATACCTCTTCGAGTTCAGAGACAGCAAATACTACTTTTTCAATGGTTTCCCCATGGATCTCTAGGAACCGCCTCACAGTACCTAAGGAAGAAAATAGGAAGACATTCAGTGTTAAAACCCAGCTATGTTAATGTAATGGGCCCCCCTTCACTTCATCAGCCACCGCTAAATTATTCCCACCAGAAAAGCCTGCTGCTCTTTCCTTCAGAGTGGCTGTAGCAGACATCATTCAGGCCCCTTTATGGCATGTCCTCTCTGTTCTCAGCCTTCCACTCTCCCTAAGGTGCCACGGCAGGAGCTTTACTGCATTGCTGCTCTCGTGTCTAGTGTCTGTGACAGCAGGTGGCTACAGAAGATGCTGAGTCAGACTACTGTCCCTTTTCCAGCAAGTTCTTTATTTCCCCGGGGCCTCCCTGTGGCCAGAACGACCTAGCGCAAATGGAAAGCATAGTGCCTTTCTACTCTTCAGGTACAGCCTTAGACGAGCCACTCAGCCCATTCCACTCACAAAACCAAAGCTGAGTGCTCTCTTTCTCTCCCGCCCCCCTCCAGGGTTTCTCTGTGTAGTTGTGGCTGTTCTAGAATTCACTCTGTAGTACAGGCTGGCATTGAACTCAGATCCGCCTGCCTCTGCCTTCCGAGTGCTGGGATTAAAGGTGTGCGCCACTACCAATCAGCAAGTTATTTTTTTCTTAACCTCTATCCCATCCTGATTTTTCTCTATTGAGACCCAATGGCCCAATCTTAAATATCCCTGGCTTTGGTCCTTTATGCCCATGCACTGCTTTCTAAAACTGCCCCCATTTTTTTTTGTTTTCTTGATGTATGTATACTCCATAGCTCACCAACTTGTTAATTAAATTTAACTTCAAATGCTGATGGTTCCCAAATTGTACAATCTTTCCGAATTAAAGAATGGAACTGTTTACTGCTTACTGAGAATATTTACCGAGATAATCACAGACACCTCAAATTTGGAGAGTCTAACTCCTATCTTCTTTCTATATTCCAAGCAGTCACTCATATCGGAATCCTTGATTTTATGCACATGAGCATTTGCCTGCATACATTATATATCCACCACCTATGTGCCTGGTACCCAAAGAGACAAGATGTAGGTGTGGGACCCTCTAAAACTGGAGTTATAGATGGCTGTGAGCTGCCATGTAGCTGTTAGGAACTGAAACCAGGTCCTCTCCAAAAGCAGCAAGTGCTTTTTAACCTGAGCCATCTCTCCAGCTTCACAATTAAAAAAAAATTATGTATTTACTGTGTGTGTACACCCTGGTGCAGAGCTCAGAGGCCAACTTTCAGGATTAGTTCTGTCCTTCTGGCTTGTGGCTTCCAGGGTTAACCTCTGGTCATCAGGCTTGCTGAGCTATTGGCTGGCCCCCGGATTTCTTTGGTATTCCCCGTTTCTTTGCCTTTAGTTCACATTGTCAAGTGGTTTCCATGTACAATCTTGTAAGTCTACTGCTAACATTTCCAATAGCCATCCTTCACTCTCAGCTGCCCTCAAGCTCTTAATGCTCACAAGCTTTTGGCAATAAACTCTTAAATGGTCTCTGTTCCTTTCATTTCCAAGACGGCAACTTCTGCTGCCTGGGCAATCTTCTTATGATACCTTCCTTAGGAGACACTTGCAATGGGGCTGCAACCCTTGTAAGTTAAGGTTCAAAGTTCCTACATGACTTGCCACACTGTCACAACTAACCACCTCCTAAGTCCTATTTCCAATTGTTCCTCCCACATACCTTCTGCTGTCACTTAAGTTCTATCTGGTGGTAGGCTAGTTCTGACCAAAACACATTGTTCATCCACTCTCTTCTTTCCTGAATCTCTGATTATTTTTCAAGGTCCTGACATAAGTCATCTTTGTGTAGAATTCTACCCTTCCCAGAATTCCTCTATACAGAATCTCCTGCACTCCTATACTTGGTTCAAATTCAATGTAGGAGTTCTCAAGTTTACAATAGGCTTAATGAGCTATATAGTACCATGGTAAGTTGGAAAACTTCTGTGATATTCTGAGCATTTTTTTGTCTGTCAACTAGATTGTAGACCTATTTAGCCCAAGTATATCTTATATTAATATTATATTAACGGAAGTCTAGTAGAACATGGAGACCTGCACTTATTCAAAATAATTCATGGCCCTAAGTAATGCAGTCCACGAATCTAGCACAGTAGACTCATTTGTTGAGAGCAGAATAAAGATCTGCAACTCTGCTGCTGCTAGGTGCAAATCTGTTTTTTACTTCTCCTTCCAACATGCTTTCATTCCTTTCTCTTAAAGCAGCTTCCATAAAGGGGTGTTCTTTCATACTATTTATATTACATAAAATGTTGACACTCATCGGAATTGTACTTTAACATAGTACTGTGTGTTTCCTATGGAAGGGAAAATGAGAAGTAGTAATCAAATCAAATTCTCTCAATGGTGATCATTTAGAAGGAGAATTCTGCCAGGAAAAAGAATGACATTGACCTCATGACTCAAGGATTTCCTCATGTCATCCTACACTGTTCCTTTCAGTTGCATCTGTGCTCTCTTCTTGGCAACCAAACAGGATGTCACATGCTTTATATTTACGAAGATGCTTTAACTAGTGAAAGTGACATCCAGGATATTAATACCTCCAATATGGGGGAGCATGGAAGATAAGTACAAACATCATGGGCTTCTATTCTTACCGCTGCAGAGCAGTAACTCAAATTCTTGTTGAATAAATAACCTAATAATTTTACTTCAATGTTGATGTTTATGGTTTCTCAAAGGATTTACCTGTACATGAACTAGGGAAAAATGATACTATAAAAACTTTGGTATACTGATTAAGACAATATTAGGTTTTTGTATAAAAGTTTTGCTGATTAATAAGCAAGAAAGTTCTTGATTTGAAAGATGAATTATGTTAACAGATTAATTCTTAGCATGCTTACAATGTACATGTTTACAAGACATTCATTATCTTCAAATTCCAGAAAGCATACTATTGTCTCTGTATTTGTTTGTTCTGAAAACAATGCTCTAAATTTTACTGTATTTAAGGTCTAGGAACAACAGTCCTCATACCATTTGACTTGGTCACTTTTAAGACGTATATGCTTCCTTTATGCCAGTTACATTCCTAGAAGTTGTTTCACTGAAGACCCATCTTCCCGCTACTGACCATTATCTGTTATTGTGAGTTACTCTTAGGACTGCAGAGGTGGGGGGACTGAAGTATTACCAAGCAGTAAAGCTATACTTTGGACCATTTACCCAGGACAATGTACATAAGAGATTTCACATAACAGTATTTAAGGAGGGTGTGCAGATGCTGTATCAGTGTTCCTAGTGACGAGAACCTCACTAGGATAGTTCCACCTCAAAGAAACCAAAGCTCCTCCCTTGTAATGTCTACAGTAGAATGCTTCCTATCACCTTTATCCCCTTTCCAGGGATCTGTAAAGGTCTTAGAGTAGCTTTAAAGTCTGTATTTCTCAACACTGTTTTAGATAAGGCACTAGGGCATTCTTTTGATGGATGCACAATGTAGATTATGATGATACTCCAACCCCTGCAAAGAATCACTTCAAAAAATGTACTAAAGCATAAGGCCCCTTTAGAGTCTTTTTTATTTGAAGATGAGTATCATATCTGCAAAAAAGCATACCACTGATGTTTTAAGTGACTTGCCCTTGTCTGTCAATGTCTTATGAGCTGTGACCTAAAATGTATGGAGTACACTGAGGTCCTGGACTCTTGAGCTGAGTATCAGATTGTTTTTCTGGGAACTGAACCCAGAGACCCACACACCCTAAGCACACACTCTACCACTGACCTATACCCTGAGCCCAACAGTATACATCACCGTGGGTCAGCTTGGGCTCAGTGATTTTTTTAAACCTAAACACACAGTTTTATACTAAGAGACCTTGTGAAGGGTTCTGTCTAAAGAGGAAAATACTATGCAAATATATTATGAATTCGCTTTTGCTGCTTTTTTACCAACTGTTAAGATTGTTCTTATTTTGATTCAACTGTCCATTGCATTGCTCATACTTTCTAGTTTGGTCTCATTTTCAAACTTAATGAGAAAGTCTTGTAATCCTTTATGCATGGGTATAAATTACACCATTTAAGAAATTCAGTAAGAACTCTGTAACTGACCAATGCAAATTACTCAGAATGCCACGAGGTTCATCAAATCAATGGGTCTTCCTTGGTTATAATTTTATCTAATAATTAAAAAGTTAAAGAACTTGACTTCCGTGTGGCACTGCAGCGTGACTTACGAAGTGCAATGTGTGTTGCGTCTTCTAGAGGATAACCTCGCTTCGCAGAATTGATGACACAGAAGCCAACGGAAGACATGGACTGTTCTCTGCAATCAGATAGAAAACCCAAAAGTTGTACTGAAACAACTATCTACATACACTATCCATAGGTGATCTCAAAACACAAGCCAGCATCTCCCACCAATAAATTTACAAGCCAACTCAACTGTATTATTTGATAATTAAATTAATGTAAAATTTAATCATACTCGTTGAGAGATAATATCTGAGCCCTTCAAACTTTGATTTCCACAGGGGAGGTTTCATCTTTAACAGAGCGTGGGGGAATGGCCATACTTTGCCAGCTGAAGCACGTTTCTGTAACAGCTGTACAGGGAACTCTCCGCTGCAGTGCGATAGCGGCTTTTATACTTAGGTCCCACTGTGTGAATGATGAACCGAGCAGCTAGGTTAAAGCCTTTCGTCAATTTTGCTTCACCTGTTCGGCAACCTGGGAACAATGGGAACACATAAAAGCTTGTAAAGATCAGGTAAACACGAATATGCAAAGCATAGAACAAAAGTGGATTAAGAACTACGAGGAATGTCATTTAAAAATAGGACCGAATACAAGCATTGCCGTCTGTTCCTTCTGTTCTCGCGGCAGTGAAGCAGGACAGCAGATGCAAGCACAAAGAAGGTGGGAAGATGCAAGCAGAGAAGCACCACCCGGGTTTGCAAGGGGAAAGTTAATGGACCATGGGTAACAGGATTAGCAAAGGAGAGGAACCAAACAGCCTGCAAGCAGTATGAAGCTGACTGTACTGAAGGGCGGAGTCAGATTTAAAGCTGACTGCTTTATTTAAGTACTAAAGTATTCATGTGTGAACTCTGGGTATATTCATGGTGCTTTGAATTCCTCCTTAAGGGGGATACTGGCCTTATAAGATTAAATGAGTTGAATTATGCAAAGTACACACATGTAGCATTGGTTATTGTTATTTCATGGAGAAAACTAAAAAGACTTTGAATTACTTCTCAGACTATGCTATATGCTCAGACTATGACGCAAAGGCTGGGGTTGCAGGTGTATACAGTCAATCAAATCCACAACAACCCTTTCTTGAGCCAGCACAGCAAGTTATGACTTCTTTCCTTATCACTGACACAAGAGAACAAGAGGCTATTCTCTGAAGATGTTAAATTAAGAAATTTCTGAAATCCAGAACCCCAGGACAACTGAAAAGAGGGGATTTAGTTAAGTGTTAAAGTTGTCAGGAAAAGGTCTAGCTGCCTGACACCATCAGTTGTCCAACATGGATATCCAATGCCCAAGAGAACGGCAGGATATCTGTTCTACTTAAGATCCACCAACCGACAACCTTGCTGTTGTTACAGAGCAAATGCTTGCACGCCCCTGCCACTTCCTATGCTGAAATGTCACTCTAACATGTGATGGCATCCGGGCTGGTGTCTTTGAAAGGTGAGAGGAATGAGACGAGATCATGCTGGTCCTCACAAAGAGGATTAATATCTTTCCAACACAATCCAGGGATTGCTTCCTCTCATGTGAAGAAGTCCAAATCCTCCTGAAGACTCTGATCTGCTGTCATCCTGATTCCAGAACTCCAGATCCGCAAATGGGGAGGATTAAATGCTTGTTGATTATAAGTCACGCATCATCTGTACTTCTTGAGTAGTTTGAATACATTAAGCAGCTAAGCACAGTGGACCACACCTGTAATCCCAGCACTCAGGAGGATGAGAGAGGGCGTCCAAGTTTCAGGTCATGTTTTGGGCTACATACAGTAAGTTCTAAGCCAGTATGGGCTACACAGACACTACCTTACACAAACAGGCAAATGAATAAGACATGCACACACACACACACACCTCATTAGCTTTTCAGTTCCCCCAAAACAGCACTAACACTTAAAAACCACTAAAAAGAGAGGAAGTCCCTGACTAAAACAGAAACAGAGAATACCAACTATTGCTCGTGACATCAAAAAGCAGTGTGGAGACTTAGAAATGATCAAAAGTCCTGACACTAGAACCATGACCCTCAGAGATATATGAGGAGATGAAGGGCCTCTGAGTCAAGGCCAGAATGGTGTTTTAAAAAAATATATAGACGGCAGAAAACAGCACGTACTCCTATTTGCTGCAGACTACCAAACTATGAGGAAAAAAAAAACTCAGTAGGGGCTGAGACTACAGTTGAGAAAATGACCCCAAGAGCAAAACAAAGGGAAATTAAGAGAATAATAAAACTGGAAGACAAAATAAGAAAGTACAGCATGCAGTAAGATTCCTTCATAGAGAGAAATAGGGAAGCAAAGAAAAGTAAGAAATACCCCAGAACTGAGCACCACATTCCTCACTCCCCAGTGATCTTTAGGTGCTGCTGTTTGAGAAGCTAACAGGAGTAGCGGGTCTATGATCTAAAGGCCTCAGGTGGACTGAGGCACTCTGGACAGGAAGGCGAGCGACTGCTAATTCCTGTGGGAGTTTCTGATCAGATCAGAAGATCCACATACCAAACCTGCTACTATCTGCCACTTCCAGACTGCAGGGGAACTGCCCTGCAGATAGACTCTTCCATCTCCAAAGTCCCCGCTTTTCTGTCCCATAAGACCCCAAGACCCCCATGCCATGTGTGCACAGTCTCACTCATACACGGAGAGTGTGGCCCTTCAACCATTCTGATTAAAGAACACTCCTGCCTCTGCAGGAGCCTGTCTTTCCTTCAGCCTCTATCAATCTATATCTAATGAGGAGCATGTGCGCATGTGTGTCTCACTTGTCTGCCTGTTTGTTTAAAGGGGTGTCTAGTGTGGCCTGTACTGGCTCTTCTTACTGTATATAGCCCAACCGGCCTCAAACTCGGACTCCTCCATCTCCTGAATGCTAGGACTGTAGGTGTGGGTCACCACACTTGGCTTCTTAAAACACTCAAGTTGCTGACAAAGTGCAACTTACAGATGGCTTAAAACCAACAGATAGTTAATTCTTCTAGTTCTTGGGTCTGGAAGTCTGAAACCAGGGTGGCAATCAAAATACACAAGCCACACAAAGGCAACTCATTATGAAGTTTTAGCACATCAGAAATAAAGATGGGATCATAAAGCTCCCAGAAACAAAGGGATAACACACAAGTAAAGACTGCTGGGTTCATATTTTTTTTTCATGTGTTTTGTTTTGCCTGCATGAGTACTACAAGCATGCAGCGCCCACAGACGCCAGAAAAGAGGGAACAATCCTCTGGAACCTTGGGGTAACGTTAACTGAAAGACCTGTGTAAGAAAAGAACTTTAAATCTTTGAAGATAGAAATTGAAGAAGACATCATAAAATGGAAAGATCTTGCATGTTCTTGGATAGGTAAGATCAACTTAATAAAAACAGCAATCTTACCAAAAGCAATTTACAGATTCAATGCAATCTCCATCAAAACCCAAGCACAGAGTTCTTCATAGACCTCAAAAGCACAACATTCAACTTCAAATGAAAAAACAAAAAACCCAGGATAGCCAAAACAATCCTATACAAGAAAAAAATTCCAGAGGCATCACCTTGCCTGACTTCAAGTTCTACTATGGAGCAATAGTAATGAAAAAAGCTTGGTATTGGCATAAAAACAGACAGGTAAAACAATAGAATTGAATTGAAGACCTTGATATTAATCCACACATGTATGAATACTTATTTTTGACAAAGAAGATAAAATTATAAAACAGAAAAAAGAAAACATATTCAACAAGTGGTGCCGGCATAACTAGATGGCATCATGTAGAAGAATGCAAATAGATCCATATCTATCCCCATGCACAAAACATGCATTTCCAAATGGATCAAAGACTTCAACACAAATCTGACCACACTGAACCTGACAAAACAGAAAGTGGGAAGTAGCCTTCAATGCATGGGCACAGGAGACCACTTCCTAAATATAACACCAGTAGCACAGACATTGAGAACAACAATTAAGAAATAGGACCTCCTGAAACTTAGAATCTGTAAGGCAAGGATGTGGTCAATAAAACAAAACGACAGCCTATAGAATGGGAAAAGATCTTCACCAACCCCACATAGGATAGAGGACCGATCTCCAAAATATATAAAGACCTCAAGAAACTAGATATTAAAATACCAAATAATCCAATTTAAAAATAGGACACAGATCTAAATAGAGATGTCTCAACAGAAGAATATCAAATTGCTGAGAGATAATTAATGAAGAGCTCAACATCCTTAGTCATCAGGGAAATGCAAATCAAAATGATTCTGAGATGCCATCTTATACTAGTCAGTATTGCTAAGATCAAAAACACCGATGATAGCTTATGCTGGAGAGGATGTGGAGTAAGGGGAACACTCCTCCATTGCTGGTGGGAAAGCAAACTGATACAGGCACTTTGGAAATCAGTATGGCAGTTTCTCAGAAAATGGGGAATCAATCTACCTCAAGACCTAGCAATACACTTTTGGAGTTACAGATGGTTGTGAACCACCATGCCAGTGTTGGGGAACCAAACCTGATCCCTCTACAAGAGCAACAAATGCTCTTACCATTGCACTATCTGAAGCTCTCAGGTTGCAGGATTCAAAGGCGGCATTGAAATGGACTGAGGTAAGAAGTTTATTAGAAGAGTTATACACTGTGGACAGACAAACAACAGCACAGGAGATACTCCAAGGAGGAATCAGGCCCTCACAGAAGATTCAGAGTCCTTCCTGACAGGTCTCTGAGGAAGGAGGTAGGTTTCAATACAAGTCTCCACCCAGGTGCTCATATTTCCTAGCAAGTGGCAGGAAAGAGGGTGAGCAAAGGGATAGTGGCTGTCTGCTGTGTCCCAGCTTAAAAACTCATTTCCCCAAGTGAGTATCCAGGAAGTCTGGTGCATTAGCTGGGGATTTAGACAATGCTCCCATGGGGTGTCTGTGAGGCTAAGGACGGGGCTGCAGGGATAGGAGCCTGAACAGCAGATTGGTCTGGATTCTAATATTCAAGAGAAGAAGTGAAACAATAGGGCAATGCCTTCAAAGTTTAGAAAACAAGTTCCAAACCAGAATTCTTTCAGTCAAATTTCCAATTAAGCATATCCTTTAATATGGTAAAGCACAGAACACAACAAGGTTCATAAACATGGCCTCAAAGTTTACTATAGTGTGAAGAGACACATACTAACTGGCACCACAAGTAAATCAGACAAATAAAAGAGCCAGGGCAGCTTGGAAAACAACTGAGTTCACTCCAAACATCAGTATTGTAAGAAGCAGCTGAGCTGGATCAAACCCAGAAATCAACAACATAAAAACAAGATCAGTGTGTGCTCCTTATGGAATACAAGGTTTCGATAAAGTAACTTCAAAAAACATTTCTGGGCAGCTGGAAATGTTACCTATAGTCTGGGTATTAGATCTAATTTCTGAAACTAAACGGTAGAATGCATTTTCTAAAGAAGACACTATGTATGCTACCATTCTGAGAACAGTATACAATTTCTCTTTCTAGGAAGGTACAGGAGACTAGCTTAAGGACTCTGGAGGACCACCAAATGGTTTGAAGTAGGGGGGGCGAAGGTACTGGAGACTAGCTTAAGGACTCTGGAGGACCACTAAATGGTTTGAAGTAGGGGGGCAATAAGAAGGTGTTCATAGTTTGCTATGTAAACACCAGTTAGTGTGTGGAAAATGGATTTCACAGAGAATAAATGTAGGGAGACCAGTTGGTGGGGAGGGAGGGAGCGAGTGGTAATGGAGTGAAAAAGAGATACAAGAAATTTAGGACTTGATGACAGACTTTGTAGGAAGGGTAAGGAAGAAGGATGAGTTAACTCAGGTTTTCTGAATAAAAACAGGATGGAAGATCTGTTACCCTACCTTACAGTAAGCACTTCATATGTGCAAGAAATACCGTCAAACCAGCTCCTGGCCTGACCCTGTCTAGCGTTCTAAATTTACTGTAAAACTATAGTACTAATATCTATCAATTTTTGTTTCTTGGCTTATATTTCCAGTCAGTTCATTTGATATCTGCTCTTAGCTTTCTATCATAAATCTAGTAAATCATAACCTGTCATCATTAACTAATTTAATAAAAATGTGTAAAGGGGGAAGGGGGCAGAGTCACACACTGAGACCTTCAGCAGCCACTGATAGCCTTTTCTTTCAGGTCAGCAATGGGCCTTCAAACAAGAGAAAACTAACCGGCAGCAGCAGAAGCAACAGACTCTGACTTCCCTATCATACCTGAAGTCTACTGTGCTATTTGATCCGTGTACTAATTTATTAATGGAGCCTACAGCAACAGAACTTGATTCTCCCTATCAAACTCAAGTCCACCACGCCATTTGATCTGTGCATTAGTTTATTAGTGGTACCTACAGCAACAGACTATGCCAAATGGTTTGCGTGATACTCAGTTTTTTAATCAAAAGTATTTACTAAACTTTTGCTCTGTGCCAAGAACTGAGGCAGGATTACCATGACCATGCCAACTTGAGAGATGAGAAGACTCGGACTGAGCAGTGATGTCACAGTCTCCAGTCACACACCTGGTATAGGGGAGCATTACAAAACGAACCAGAGCTAAACACTAACAACTACCAAATAGTCTGTCAAATCCTGGGTTTTTATTCTTTATAAGTAAAAATTAAATTTAAGAGGGATAAATTTGGTGTAAAATCGTGCTAGCCCTTCCACTCTCTCTATTTCAAAGTCTCATTCTAGGATGCATGAGCATGCGCATGCATGCGAACCCCCATAAGGGGAGTTTCCACATTGGCTTCTCTCTTCCCTTTACCAAACAACTTTGCAGTATTTTCTTAAAGATCCTTCCTAATTTTCATGTTTTTAATAGCATCTTGCTATAGTTTGATTAAAGGTGTTTCCAACCCTCCTCAGTACTCCATGTTCTCTACTTCCTGGCTTGCTCCTCATGGCTTGCTCAGACTGCTTTCTAATAGAACCAGGCTCACCAGCCCAGGGAGAGCCCTGCTCACACACCCACCACTAATTAAGAAGATGCCATCTAGGCTTGACTACAGCCCCATTTCATGAAGACATTTCTTAGTTGAAGTTCCCTCTTCTTAGATGACTAGTTTGGATCAAGCTGATAAAACTAGCGAGCATGCCTGTCATTTTAAGGTTCATTGTGTGACTGATGAATTGCACTGCTAGTGAAATCTTAGGGCCTGGCTTTTTGTGCACCGTGGGGACTGCAAAGGATACTACTAGTTTCAACAGCAGGAACTCAGTTTTATATGCAGTGTTTTTTCCAAAAACACCTGACACACTTCTTCATGATAGAAGACATTAAAAATATTCCCTGAGCGATAACACGCCTAAGAGCGTCCAGTCACCTTTAAGTTTCTGTAGGTCCTCCTTCAGATCTGGCCCCGCAAGCATGAAGATACTTTCTGACACGGGATTCTTATCTGTGAGGCTTTCATTGCTGGTATTCACAATGGCTGTACAGTTCAGTAATGCCACGTCTCCTTTCCTGTGGAACCAAAGGATAAAAAAGCAGTTGTGGGAAAGAGGAAGGAGATAACTGGCCTAGTTTCTAATTTCTCCAAAACCTTCTATCTCTGCAATATTGGCTTTGCTAATTCCCAAGCCAAGAAATAGCAAAAAGTAGAAACAGAAGCAAATGCTTGGCTCACAATTAATCTGGTACCTGTGAGCTTTACTGTAACTGCTCCAACCCCAGAATTCACAAAGTCACCATGCCATACATTTGCCCTTCGCCACATTGCCTTCATTAAAACAGAATATTCACACAGTTGGAAGTAGTTGCTTTAAAAAGTTTAGAAACAGCAGCAGTCATAATAGCCAAGAGAATATAACAACCTAACTGTCCATCAACTAGTGGGCTGATAACGTGTTCTTAGTGTGCACACACGGAACACTGCTGAGCCATGAAAAAGAAGCAGTCCTTTGTACTGGAGTGAAAACATGGTACTAAGTCCAAAAATCTCACTGTGAAACTTCATGTATGTGAAACGTCCAACACAGGCAAACCAGCGCAGAGATTAATTCTGAAGAAGATGGGACTATCACTGTCTTAACCGTGAGGAGGGTTTCACAGTTGCATGAACATAGTAACATTTACGCTGTACATTTAATTCTGTACACTTTGCTGTACGATAATTATACCCCAACAAGGCTGTATGTGTAAAAGCAGTATTTCAATAAGGCTAGGACTTAAATAAAAAAGAACTTTAGAGGAAAATAATGAGGATTCATACACAGTACGATATAATGAAAAAATTACCAAAGAACCACTTTTCCATTAATGTCCCGATTATAAAGAAAAGGCGATCTGATGGTGTCCTCCTGGAATGCCTCAGCTGTGCTGTCATGGGAGTTTAATTCATCTTTATATGAGTCACCCCAACTTAGCAGGGTGTCCACATCCACAAACTGGGAAGGTGCACCCAAGGGATCCATGGAATGGGAACTTCAGCTTGTATCTCAAACTTCTCAGCAATTCAGCAATCCCGGGAGACTTTAGCTAAAAAGAGAAGAAGAAATCATTTTAAACAAAAGCATAAATGTTACTCACAAATATTACTTTAATTCTACTAAGCCAAACAAAGCAAACTCTCCTGTGGAAGGAATGAGCCAAGAGTACACTATGTGTTCACAGTCACTGTAATGGTCAATTAAAACAAGGACAAAAAAAAAAAACTTCTAAAAAATGGGAATAAGGAGGGATTATATAAGCATAAATTCCTTTCAATAACTGCAACCCTTGTGATCAAAATCATCACAAAAATCACACCAGTTCTATTTTTCTGAAAGGACTATTCATTCAACATTCTCTGAATACCCACTATTGCAAAATAAGTAAATAGAATGCTCTATGACATGCTATAAGATATAAATTGATTATATACATATATAAATTAAATAATTTCATTTGATAATATGCGTATAAGTTAGTAAAACTGAATGAGACAAGGAAGTCCCTACACTTAAGTAGTAAGAGCTAATAAAGGTAAGGAATAAAAGAAGATAAACGAGGCTTGGATTTAAGAGACAGCATATGGGAGCTAGAAAGATGGTTCAGCAATTATGAGTGTATACTGCTCTTGAAGAGGATCTGAGTTTGTTTCTTAGCTCCCATGTTAGGAAGCACACACCACTTATAACTCCAGCTAAGTTATATGATGCCCTCCCTCTTCCGGCACCTGCATTCATATATATGCACAGACCACGCATAGACATACACATATATACCTAAATATATATATATAGTGAAATGTTTTTTTTTTTTTTTGATTTTTCGAGACAGGGTTTCTCCATAGCTTTTGGTTCCTGTCCTGGAACTAGCTCTTGTAGACCAGGCTGGCCTCGAACTCACAGAGATCCGCATGCCTCTGCCTCCCGAGTGCTGGGATTAAAGGCGTGCGCCACCACCGCCCGGCGCAGTGAGATGTTTTTAAAAACGAAGTAACATACAGAGAAAAAATGAACAGGATCTAGCCATACACAAGGTAAGATATATGGGACTGCCCATGGTAGAGGAAGAAGAAGGTTATAGAAAGACATACAGCAGCATTTAGAGCGGGACTTGGTCATGGAAATCACCGAAGAAAGAGATGCTCAACTTACCACTGAGTCCTATGGCTGTTTCAGTGAACAGCTGACTCATTCATCTACTCTAACTCCGTAAGCACTTGGTGCACATTAGGTACTGTTCTAGGTCCTGGGAATACGGGTCACAGCGCATTTCTACCTTAGGGAGCCCATGCGTCCCCAGAGAAGAAAGGGGAGGATAACAGTGTAAATGGACTGCATTACGGAGAAAGGTGACGTGTGAGGAGCAAGTTAAATTGAGAAAGCAAAACAGGAGGGAAACAGTCAGGGCAACGACCAAAGGGCAAGAAGAAGTGAGCCGCAGTCCAAGAGGAGCCAGGGAGTCACTCTGTCTGGAGAATCTAATAGGTAATGAATTGATGACGGAGGTGGTGCAGAGGAATGCTAAATGATGCAGTTTTAAGTCATGCCAAAATCCTTAGCTCTTACTCTAAAGATGAAAGAAGCCACTAGAAGGTCTTGACCACCACAACTAAATACACTGAAAGACAACTCTAGTTAGGGAAAGCAAGAGGGACAAGAGTAGCAGTAGAAAATAGAGGCAGGAACTTAGGAGAGAGTGGCCATGAGAAATGTCAGATTTGAGAGATAATGGACAGGTAGAACCAAAGGACTTTCATAGAAATACAGAGGGTGAGGAAGCACATAAGCCAGACAATAGCTAGACTGCTTGCTTGAGCAACTGAGTAGGATAACAATGCTATTTATAGAAAAGCAAGATTGGAGTTAAGCTGTAGGGTAAAGGAAAAACAATGACTTTCCCTTCCCATATGGCTTTTCAAATATGCTGATTCAAAATGCTAATTACCTGGCCATGTGCTTATTGTCAAACTGACAACTGGAAGCTTGAAGCTAGAGCTCAGAGCAGAGGTTCAGCTAATAGATCTAGAAGTCTCAGCTTGTGCAGTGCTGAAAGCTACAGGAACTAGATAAGACTGCCTGCAGAGCGAATGCAAACAGGGAAAAAGAGCTCCCAGGACTGAGTCCTACAGCAAAATGTGTACTAAGAAAGACTGAATGGGAGAGAGAAGGCTGGTAAGAAGGAAGGAAGCCCTGCAAAGGTGGCAGAGGAAGGCCAATAGAAGAGGGTATTCGTGGAGTGCTTCAGGAGGACAGTCAGAGCAGATGCTACCAAAGGACTAAGTGGGCTCAAGAAGTGAACAGACAGATGAAGACTGAAGAAATTCAATCTGGGAACTAGTTTTTAAACAGCTTCTTGACATGATACCAACATTTATTGTCACATTCAAGGAGAACACACATGCTCTTCCAAAAATAATTTATTGGTGTTTCTTGGTGAGAGGCACAGATACTAAGTACGAGATACGCTAATTCTTTTACATACATTGTTAGGAAGAAGTGTGGTCATTCACAGCAGTTTAAAAAAAAAGATCTTGTAAGATTATACCAGGATAATTTGTCTTAGTGTTCAATATTTATACTAAATACTTCTTTAAAACTGGTTTTTCTAGATATTATACTTAGTTCACAATCAGCCTTTGAACCTGGAGGCAAACCTAACTTTGCTATATGTTTTCAAGTACTCAGACTTGCTCAAGGCAAACTGAACAGAGGACAAGTACCACTCACTCAATGTAATGACTATCTGCAGAAATTCTTGATTGCAAAAAAACATGCTGACACATGCTCAAAGTTCTTAGTCATGAGAGAGAGATAGAGAGAGAAAATTCATGGAACACATAAACGGCTTCAAGACTGCAAACGTGCATGTCAACTTTCAGGATGAAATTGCTTTTTAAATTTATATTTCTGACTCTAACACCTGCTTCTAGAAGATTTGAAAGTAAACAAAAAGTTAAATGATCAAGAAAAAAATCTCAACTTTGGTGTAGCTCTCCTTTATTCCTGTGACAGAACTAAAACCATATTATGTGCATAACTTTGAACCTAGCTTCTCTTAACTACTGTCAGGTGACAAAATTACACAGTGCAACAGCGCAAGGTGGCATAATGCAAGTCATGAGCCCCTGTGTTCAAGGCCTAAGTTCAGGTTCCTGACTCATCATCTGTGAGCTGTGATCCTTGGGGTAAAGCTAGAGTTTCTATCGAAGCAGCTGTGATTAATCCAGGCTCAATGTGAAGACTAAATGTTCTGAAACCACAGAGACCTGACGCAAAGCCAGGCACAGTGAATGGCCTCTTAAGATGTCCTCAGGGCCAGTGCAACCACAGTCAGGATGAAGTTATATTTCCACATGCATCAAAGACTCAAAGTCCTCACTGTCAAATCATCATGCAAGAGAAAAGCTGGGTGCTGAGCTAAATTACAGACATACAGATCTTGGTCATGGTTTTTCTTGCCATGTCTTGTTAATCCCTGAATAGCCCAACATCTGTCTGTTCCTATGCCACAAGGGTATGGAAGCACACAAGCTTGTAAGGAAAGCAATCTTGACTACATGCCCCTCCACCAACACTACTCTTTTACTCATTCCCATCATCTCTCCAAGTGACTCCCAACAGCACCTGCAGAAAGAATCTTTAGAGTCCTTCGGTGACAATCGCCTTTGGCATTCATACTGTGCGGTTTCCTCCTGGTTACCCTAGGTGACCAAGAAGATAGTGCGGAGTGATGGTGGGGCATCGTCCCTTCCAAAGATAGCTAGAAAAGGCACTGTGGCCACATCCTGTCTGTCGTCTCTCTCTTTCCCTCTCATTGTGCTCTGAAGGTGTTAGGCTCCAGCTGGGGAAGCTGAGGGTCTCTGCCAAAAGCTAACACCATGCCCAGGCTTTTGAATAAACCACTGTGGAAGTGTGGATCCTCTGGCCTTAGCTGACCTTAAAACTACTTCAGCCACAGCTGGTGTTTTCACAGCAACCTCATGAGAAATGCTGAACCAGAACTTCACAACAATGCTCCTCCTAAATTCCTGCGCTGGAAAACCTGTGAGAAAATAAACATTCCTTGGCCCCTTATGTTCCAGGTTTTCATTCATTCATTCATACATTCATTCAAGAAGATTGGTCACTAAATGTCTAATGGAAGAGACAAAGCCACAAAAACCACACAACCACAAGATCACAGAAACAGTGTGATAAATGTGCTACGACAAATGGGAGGCAGGGAGAGAGCACTTTAGGCTAGAAAAGCAGAGATTGTCCCCTTCAGAAAGTAGCAGTAAGAACAAAAAACTGCAGCAAAGTTTTACACGGAGGGGAAAGTAATTCTGAGAGCTATACGTGAGAGTTTGGGGCATGAACAGATTCCCAGTAAATGTGACAGGTACAGAGGGCATGTCGCAAATACGCTCTCCAATCCTTACGTCACTCCCATGCAGCAGGTATTAAGACTCTTGTTTCAAACTCAGTGGCACAGTACCAGTCCAAGGACAAGTAACTACCACGTGGACGCTGAGGCCACATGCAGGGCCTCTCTCTGCTCTCTTCCCTTCCTGCTGTTCAAAGCGCTAACTGCTCTCCAGTTCCAAGTCTGTCTTCGTGCAGACTTTTCCAACTTCTGAATGATCTCTGGGTATATTCTGTATGCTTAGACCTGCCAAAAGGGCTTAATTCAAGTACTTTACCAGCTGCTCTTCACAAGAATAGCATCAATTCTCCATTAACATCTTCCTCTCTCCCCGCCAGCTCCTCCTGTTCTTGAAAACCTATCCTATGGCAGGGCGGTGGTGGTGCACACCTTTAATCCTAGCACTTAGGAGGCAGAGGCAGGAGGATCTCTGTGAGTTCGAGGCCAGCCTGGTCTACAAGAGCTAGTTCCAGGACAGGCTCCAAACTCTGTCTCGAAAAACCAAAAGAAGAAAGAAAGAAAATCTATCCTCCCTCATTTCTTCTTCAGACCACAGATACATTTTTTTAATGGTTAAACCTAGGGCCTTAGGCATGCCGGGCAAACACTATCACTGAGCTATATCTCCAGCCCTCCTTTTACTCTTTATTTTGAGATGGAGCATCCTAAGTTGCCCAGCCTTGCCTTGCTCACTCGAGCTCACACAGAAGCTCCTGCCTTGGCCTCCTGTGTAGCTGGGACTTCAGGTCTGTGCCACTGGGGCTGGCTCTCCTCACCACTTCACACTGTGTGAGTGTGTATGTACGCATGGACATGTATAAGTATGGGAATGGAGGTCAAAGGTCAAGACCAGGTGCCAATTGCTCGTTCAACTTATTTTCTGAGACAGGGTCTCTCACTGGGTCTGGTGTTCAGTGAATCAGCCACTAAACTTCAAGGATCCTCCTGACTCCTCATTCCAGAACTAAAATTACAGGTGCACACAACAGCTTTCTCCATGGGTACTGGAGATCCAAACCCAGCCCTCACACTTGAGTGGCAGGGCTAAGAATGAGACATCATTCCAGTCCCTGCTTCACTTCTGAGCATTTGTTGCAGAGTTCTGCTTTCTCTTTGTTTACTCAGGCTTTTGCAATTTTCCTTCAGCTCAGCAATGATTAAAGCTCTGATTCCAAGGTCAACAGAAAAGTCTTAAGTTTACCATTTCCTCCTTGAAATCCTATTATTGTCTTTGCTGCGCCCTCTGGGAGCTCTCCCATACATTCGATCATATCCAGTTGTTGGTTGGGTCTTTCCAGCTACCAGAGCCCTAGCGTCCCACACTTGTATCCCGGGCGGGGCGGTGGTGGTGCACACCTTTAATCCCAGCACTTGGGAGGCAGAGGCAGGTGGATCTCTGTGAGTTCAAGGCCAGCCTGGGACACAAGAGCTAGTTCCAGGACAGGTTCTAAAACTACGGCAAACCTTGTCTGGGGGAGGGGAGGAGAATGTAAGGTTCTGTCCTTATAGTGGACAAGAAAATGAAGATTAAGCTGTGCTATCTTAGCCTGTCTGTGCACGCCTTTAATTCCAGCACTGGGCAGGCAGAGTCAGGCACACCTCTGTGAGTTCAAGGACAGCCTGGTCTGTGGGAGAGTTCCCGGACAGTCAGGGCAACACAGTGAGAACCTGTCTCAAAAGGGTGGGGGTGGGGGGAGGATGTGTTGTCTTAGCACTCCATATCTAGACTAGGCTGCCTTCTGAGTGCTAGGATTAATAAAGTTATGAACCAAACCTGTCTTTGATCCCGTGATTAAAGATGACAACATCAGCTGGCAATGTCTAACGGTTAAACTGGCCTAAAAGATTCTATACTATTTTCCCACCAAAGCATGCATTTTCCACCTCTAACAAGGTAACGCAGGAGGTAAGGAACATACACACCTATCCAAATGCTCCTCCCCTGCTTGAAATAAATCTATTGCCGCAATTTCTTGCCTTCTCTTTCCTCTAACCAACAAACGTATTCTTGTTTCAAAACACCCATGTTGCTACAATCACCACATATGTGTCTCCACCAAAGCAATTTTCTTAAAGATAGAAGATGAGGGGAACATGTTTTAAAACATAAAGAAAACTATACCTGGTAAACAATCCTTAAAAATTAAGCAGGAAGATAAATCTACCTGTCAACTACACACTTGTCAACCTATCTATTTTCTAGGCTGGCTACAGACTACAGAGGGCTTGCTTAATAAGCAACGGAAGGAGATACATTTTTGTTTTAATTATATACCAGCTTCAGTTCTATATAGACAGGCACAGACATCAGAGCTCATTCTAAAACTTCTAGAGAGTCCAAGGATAGAAGAGGGCAGAAGTCAAAGAGAGAAAAACGAATTCCCTCTTTTCAACAGAGCAGCTCAGTCTCTGTCTGCAATCAAGGACGGGCCAGCCCAGGGTCACTTCCCTCTCCAGTGGCCTGAGAGCGGAAACACAAAGCCAGGTCAATGTCACTCCAGGGACTGCGGGGTCCCTGGACAACTCAGCATCCTGGACTCGGTGTCTGCCCACAGCCGACGCAATCTACAGGGCGGGCTAGACACGACTTGAGCCGCCACCCGCAGGGCTATCCGCCACACCGCATTTCAGCATCCCGATCTGTGAGCCTCCAGAGCTCCACGCCCAAACCTGCCCTGGGTGCGAGCCCCAAAGCCCAGGCCGACAGGCCAGTCTGCTGCCTCCCAGCCGCTGCTCCCGGCCGCGCCACCCTCCCCTCCCGGTTTCGCCCGCCTCTCACGGCGCTCGGGCGGGCCCATCCGGGCGGCGGTTCGCAGCTCAGCTCCGTCGCAGAAGGCGGGCAGGTGACATCTACACACAGGGACTGCCAGAGGCAGAGACTGAAGGGAGTTGAGTCTCCAGAAGCCGGGATGACGAGCTTCAGCTTTCTGACAGCAAAGGCACCCGCTTCCTCTCCGCCACGCCGCCCAATCACAGCGTTCCGCCGTCACTTCCGCCCTAGAAGGTAGGGGGAACGCCGGGCGGAAGAAACTACCAACCGGACCGGAAGGGGCGGGTCCGAGGGCGGTGCTGCCTGCTGTAGCCTCGTGGAGGTAAGTGTTGCTGGCTGGTTGAAGATTGCGGGGAGCGGTTCCCTACGCTGTGGTGCTCTGGATGGGCGGACGCAGTGGAGGGCTCCGTGCTGTGCGCACCAGGGTGGCCGGGGGGGGAGTCCTGTGTCCGCGGGGGAGTCCTGTGTCCGCGGCCGTTTGCACCACAGAACCCGGAGTCCGCCCACTGCTCCGGAGCTTGCGAGTGCGAGGCCGCCGGAACTGCCTTACTTTCCTGGGGTTGAGGGGTGGGGGGTGATATGCAATAGGAGAGTAGGTAAGGGAATTACGTGAGAATGACAAGGTCGGAGGAAGGGAAACGAGAAGTTATTTGAAAAATACGCGGCTGGTTAAAGTAACTGGCTCCCTGTGGATCCTGCATTTGGCTAACAGCTTAGCCCTTTATAACCCTGGGCGGTGCATTTGAAAAGGGTAAGTTGAGGGCTTCTACGACTTCGAAGGAAAAACACGGAAGTGAAGTGCTAGGTAGCAAACTGTGGAGCAACTCAGTGATGACAATCTGGGAATAAAAGTGCTGCGCAGAGAAAAACGGATGCTCTTCAGGGAAACAGTCAAAGGAGATGACAGACATAGAGACGTGTTTAGCATGGTGATTAGCAGCAAAAAATATGAAGTTAGGTTGGCTATAATGGAGCATGGCTTTGGCGCTTCCTGGTTGATTTTGAGCTACTTGTTCAGCATCCTTGTCTGTAAAATGGATAAGAATAATTGTCTCTTCTGTTACTTCTGTTATCGAAGAGAATTTTTGTGACACATTTTCAATGTACTAGACACTTACTGTTTTGCTTCTGCTAATGAAGGTACTGCATGTTGTTAAAGAACTGCATGTGTTTTGCCCAATAAATCATTTACTGTACTTCTGGAGCTCTAGCCTTGCCACTATCTTTTTTTTTTTTTAATGAGTCAAAGATTACTAGAAACTCTAAAACCTTAAAGTAAAATGAGATGAGGGATTTAGGAAGTAAGGTAGTCCTGTAAGGTACTCGAGAGGGGGTGCTCTATAGATGCTTGGAACTCTTCATAGACATAGATACATGGACCTAGATATAGAGATGTGGGAGTCCCCGAGCCCCAGCGTGCTGTATGCGTTCTCCACTGATAATACTCCAGAAGGGTATCTAATGGGCAAGTTCAGTTAAACTGGAGGAATAAGAATAAATGCAGAATTGATTTTTTTTTTTTGAGCTAGGGTGACAGTCATATGTAGCCAAAGCTGTCCCTGGACTTCTTATGGAGCTGCTGAGATTAAAGGTGTGCACTACCGCAGATGGCCCATTTAGCACTGGCGGTCGAACCCAGGAACTCTATAGTATGCTAGGCAAGCTGAGCTGTATTCTTAGCCCTTTGTCTTTATTGGCTTAATCTCGGTTCTCGTGAGAAGAAAGTGAAGCTGGATTTACGGTCATCTTTGATGCAACCATTCAGCCTAAGCAGACTGGTTTCAGTGTCAGAATTTTGATAGCGGTTGGCAGGGCAAAAGCGAGTTGTGTGGCTGCCTTGAAGCTTTCGTGTTACGTGTTAGAGAGGTGATTGTGACAGTAGAAACTCAGTGTAAACAAAGGAAGGTGTTGCCACTCTTAGGGGCCTGGGGCATCTGAAGTCCTTGACATGACTGTTCACATCAGCGGGCCACGGTTCACCCAGGACTTCCTCTGTTCTACACACAGGTTCTGTCAGAATTTGGAGTTCATGGAGTCCAGCTAGGCTGACCCTGAGCTCCTGGGATCTGTATCTCCGCCTTCTGATTGCTGGGATCATATACACATTTCTCTGTGCCTGGCTTTTTGTATCGGTACTAGAGATCATACTTGTATAGCAAGTACTTTACCATGAACCAAGTTATTATATGCTTTTGACCACATGAGATGGTTTCTGTTTGTTAGCCTTCCAGAACCAATGTACTGCAAAAACTGAATTTTGTTTGTATTCACAGATTACCTTCCCGGTGGCTTCAGACGCCTTAACATGGGGCTTACCAAACAGTATCTCAGATATGTGCCTAGTGCTGTCTTTGGCTTGATTGGCAGCCAAAAAGGTAACATTGTGTTTGTGACACTTCGTGGGGAGAAAGGACGCTATGTGGCAGTGCCCGCCTGCGAACACGTTTTTATCTGGGACTTGAGGAAAGGCGAGAAGGTGAGTCCGAAATGAGGAAGTTGACACTGACTTTGGTTGGGAAGAGGCCTGACTGACCTGCCCGCATTAATTTGTGTGAGAGCCCTCAAGTGATCATGTCCGTTTGCTTCTAGATAGCTAGCACCAAACTCTGCTGGATTCTGAGAATCTCAGCCCAACAGCTTGCTTCTTAGCTGTCGTCTGTGTTAATTGTCATAGGCCATTATTGTAGCTCTTACTCACTTCTGCTTTTGTTTACAAATTCTACTTTTCAAGTTCTGCTTGTGTGCACAGCCAGTCGTATAATATTAGGATTTCAAAAGGACTGTTATTCCACTGTGTGAGTAGAGTACAGAACTCTGCTTTGACTGTGACTGAGGTTGTTCCTTTTCGCTAAGTACATGGAGGTAGGTATTTGATTCATCCCTGTTTACTGTGTGACTCCTAAGAGGTGAGAGGATGGATAGATTAAGTAGGTAGGTAGGTAGGAGGATGGATAGATTAGGTAGGTAGGGAGATAGATAGATAGATAGATAGATACATACATACATACATACATACTTGTTGCTACCCAGATAGGTACGTAGGTAGGTAGGTAGGTAGGTAGGTAGATAGATAGATAGGTAGGTAGATAGATATAGCTAGATAGGTGTTGCTACCCAGATAGATAGATACAGACAGACAGCAGACAGACACGCACACTTGTTGCTACCCTTAGCCTCTTGGGATGAAACCACTAGTGCTATAGTGCCATGAGGTTATGTTAAAGCCAGGCTGGGTTTATAGCCCTTTATGAAAATACACTAAAAGTTTGGTGACTTATTTCATTGTCTGCATAGTTTGCATGTATCTACCAATGTCAAGCTTGAGAGTAAATGGATATCTTTTAAAGATCTCGTTGTCTCTGCTTGTAGATTTTATCATTGTGCATCCGTGACTGTAAACTGTTGGTACTCACTGTGTTACTGAAATCATGCCCACGCCGGTGTCTTCATGCATGCCTCACTCCTCTGCATTGGTTTTTATGATTTCAGATCCTTATCCTTCAGGGGCTTAAACAAGAAGTCACTTGCTTGTGTCCTTCCCCAGATGGACTGCATCTGGCTGTTGGCTACGAGGATGGGTCCATCCGAATCTTCAGTCTCCTCAGTGGTGAGGGAAACATAACCTTCAATGGACACAAAGCAGCTGTCACCAGCTTAAAGTACGATCAGCTGGGAGGCAGACTGGCTTCTGGGTCCAAGGTGAGCCTCGGAGACAGGTGTCACACTGTGTAGAAACAGGTCATTCATATCAACCACATGAACCTGGTGCACAAAGA
This sequence comes from Microtus oregoni, assembly GCF_018167655.1. NCBI lineage: Eukaryota > Metazoa > Chordata > Mammalia > Rodentia > Cricetidae > Microtus > Microtus oregoni. The sequence continues at coordinate 7,586,418 of NW_024543830.1, read as the reverse complement.
TAGTGCACAGTTGGGAGAAATAGAGTGAGGAAGATGGGTTTGCATGGGGGAGGGAGTATGCTTCTTATTTTCTGTTGTGTTTTCTGTGAAAAAAAAAAGTCTGAATAATGAAAGAATAAGACAGAGGTCCTCTGGAACCCATCATATTGTGGAAGAGCTACCCCAAACTATAAAACAGGGGACGGTGAAGGAAAGATGGTAATAATTGCCAGTGAATTCTGTAAAGTTAATATTATTCCTGTGTTTTTGAAAGTTAATGAGGTAGAGTCAGGCATTCTGGTGCTCACCTTTAATCCCAACAGCAAAAGATAGGGGCACCTACATCTCTGTCACTGAAGGGAAGGAAATTGGCTGTCATTTCCAGAAATGTGATAATACCCAGATACACAGGTGGGAAGCTGGTCTTCTCATGCATGTCTTTGGTAGTTGTATAGATAGATTCAGTGTAAGGACTGCTTTAATGATGTGAATCTAAACTGTAAAAATAACCATATCCTTTAACCAAGAACATCAGACTGTAGTGTTTATATGTACTAAGACAAATGTACAAGGATTTATGCATGTGAAATGATCCATATGTATAAAATATAAAATTTAAACTGTGATACTAGAAATTAGAGTACAGCTGATTTAACTATCAAAATGCATTAAATAAGAAGATGGTTATAAAGTAAGCACATAGCATGAATTCTGTTTTCCTCTTTATTTTGATATGTGTTTTTGATGTGGGGTCTTACTGGACTGTCCAGCTTTTCTCCCTCATAGGTGGGACTACAGGGGCCTGTTGCCGTACCTAAATGTTAGGAAGATAGCCCTGAAATCTCATGCATTTACAACTAGAACAATGTAAACCAAAGTTTTTGCTCGTTATTCCTCAGTGAAAGGGTAGGCTGCTGCCTAGCCTGCTTTCCTAGTTGTACAGGACAGTATATGGCCTCTGTCGCGATTGAGTCCCATTATTTATAGCCTTTGGCCTTTTGTGGTAAGAAGAATGTTTTTTTCTTATGTGTTACTTTATCCCTAAGGATACAGATGTTATTATCTGGGATGTGATCAATGAGAGTGGCCTCTACCGTCTCAAAGGACACAAGGATGCGGTCACACACGCTCTGTTCCTACGAGAAAGGAATCTGCTAGTTACAAGGTAAAGACGATGAATTTCAGAGTTTTGAAGAGTTGGCCTCGCTGCTTGTTGCTCCCTGCTGTGCTCATGCAAGTGTGTCGTGTGCTTCCTCTCGGGCTGCCAGCTTTCCCCCTTCTGCTTCTCAAATGCTGGAGTTTTGCCGTGAGTCACAGCATTTTGAAACTTTCTTTTCTGATTCTCTTGTCGAGTGGGTGTTTGTTTTCTAGATCTCTCGAAGGCAGAATGCTAAGCTATGTGTTTAGTTCAGCCTGCCTTTTGAGGGAAAATGTGTCACAGGCATAATCAACATCTGTTAGGTTAAACCATTTGAAAATTTTAATTTTGTTATGTTAAAAGAGATCAAATATTGTCAGCTTTATATGGCCCAGCCCACTGTAACCACTGTAAGGCGTTCACTCAGGAAAGACTAAGAGCATAAGGTCTGTCAGGCAGTAATTAGAGAAACATAGTGGCTCAGGAAGAGCCCCAAGCTCTGTCCCAGTGGAGATTTGTTAGGGGAATAAGAACAAACAGGGTTTGAGACGGATGCTAGAAGAGACTGACCTGATTCTGTGGAAAACATTACGTTAGTCAACTTTAACAATAGGTTACCTCAGTGTTGTCGGATGGGAGAGCTGCAGTGGGCACAGAGACCGTGTGAGAAGCTGCTGAATTAATGCAGGTTGGAGGAGACGTCCAGGTTTTTACAGATGTGGATTAGGAGTCCAGCTTGAGACACCCCACAGAGGAGGTGTTTTCAGTGTGGAGAAGCTAATGTGGGTGACAGGGAGCTGGGAGGTCGCAGAAGATCCTGTGCTAGAGAGTGGCCGTGCTGTAAGTGATGTGGGCGGAAGGCAGATGGGTCGTGTGTTCTGGAGCGCAGTCACTTCTGTGTGTAGGAGGGAGCTCCTTATTTTCACGGGAGAGTTGAGATTCTTCACTTTCCAGGGCACTCAGACTAGCTTCCAACATTCCTGCTGTGTTATTCTAAAACAACAAATGAGTTGCTCACATCCCTGTTAGTTTAGTGAATCTTCCCAGTAAGATTCCTTTCCGGTTTTTCTTTTAGTGGGAAAGATACTATGGTAAAGTGGTGGGACCTTGATAACCAGCACTGCTTCAAAACAATGGTCGGCCACCGGACTGAGGTACGTGGGGGCTCCAGAGAAGTGTGACAAAGCAAAAGGCAAAAGATGGTTTCTCCCCTGGCTTTTCTTGGCTCTTCTTACTGCTAATACTGATCTGTGTGCTGTCTTGAGAGATAGTGAGGTTTGCTGGGAAGAAGCAGTGGCAGATGTAGCTTTTCTGGTCTTGGTGGCTTACAACCTTTGAGTTCATTATTTTAAACTCACCTATGACTGTTGTATTAGAATTCTCTGGAGGAACAGAACTTATAGAATGGATATATATGTATGTATGTATGTATATATACATAAAGGGGATTTATTAGAATGACTTACAGGCTATGGTCCAGCTAGTCTCAACAATGGCTAGCAACCTATAGAATGCTCCAAGAATTTATTAGTTATTCAGTCCATGAGGCCGATGGCTCAGCTGATCTGTGAATGCCAGGATCTTGAAGAAGCTTTAGTGCCAGTCAAGGGATGGATTTGCCAATGAGAGTGAGAGCAAGCAGGCAAAGAGAAAGCAAGCTTCCTTTTCCCACGTCCTTTATATAGGCTGCCAGCAGAAAGTGTGGCCATATTAAATGTGCATCTTCCCACCTCAAAAGATCTGGATTAAATGTGTATCTTCCCACTTTAAGGATCCAGATTAGAAGCAGATCTTTTCATTTCAAATGCTTTAGTTAAGAAAAAAATCCCCAACGGGTGGTGGTGGCACATGCCTTTAATCTCAGAATTCAGGAGGCAGAGGCAGGTATATCTCTTGAGTTTGAGGCCAGCCTGGTCTACAGAGCAAGTTCCAGAACGGACTCCATAGCTACTGGGAAACCCTGTCTCAAAAAACAAAAAAAAAAAAAAAAGAAAAGAAAAAACAGAAAAAAAAAAAATCCCTCACAGCCTCACAGGTGTGCTCACTCATTTGCGTTAATTCCAGATGTAATCAAGTTGACAAACAAGAATTAGCCGCAACTGTGGATTCATTTAATGATATGTGAATTGCCTTTCCCAGACGCATACATAGAGCAAAAGGGTAGTTTTATGTTTACCTGAACAAGATTTATTCAGCCAAGTTCAGAGGATAGTTTAAATATCTTTGCCTTCCTTTATGTCAGGCATTCAAAAACATACTTGTAATAATGAAGGATTCTAATAAAGAGAGTTCTATGAAAATTTATTGGGAATAGTATTGCCGTGTCACCACTGTTTAATTCTTGGATGCTAAAGGCTGAGGATTATGAAGTAGACATTAATAAGGCATCTTTTATTTGCCAGACATTGCCCAAAACAACTGAGACCCCGAATCGTGGATTGTGCTCAGTACTTGTGTAGCTATTATCTGAACAGGACAGTAGGAAAGTAGAGAAATCCTAGTAGCACATGGACAGTTTCCCCACTGGAAAAGTGCTTCACTTAGTGGGTTGGGAAAGCTCTCCTTAATACACTGTTCCTTAGATTTGAAATGCCAGAGGGAGTTCAGGATAGTGAATGTACACTTTTGCAACACTTCATTTTGCCACTTGGAGTATTAAAGACTAATCAAGCTGTTTTTTATTCCTAGGTGTGGGGCTTGGTTCTGGTTTCTGAAGAAAAGAGATTAATCACTGGGGCTGCAGACAGTGAGCTGAGAGCCTGGGATATCGCCTATCTGCAGGAGGTAATGACTGTGTTCAAATCATGGCCAATTGCATGTTTTCACAGTTCATCTCATAAACATTGAATCAGATGAAATAGAAGGAATTCTTACATTGATGACCTGAGTGTTCTAAACAAGACTTTTCTTCATTGTGCATTCTAGCTTTGGTTTATTTAAGCTGAAAAGAGAAGATTATGGCTTAGAGCTTCTGGTAATAATGTTGTTTAGGTTGTGGAATTTTAGCCTTGTATTACTGGACCTATGGACATATCTGGGTGGACTTTAGAGGTCTTCCTCTTCAAACTACAGTCTTTGTAGGATGCATGCATTTTTTGTACACATATTCTCAGGAGTCTTACAGTGGTTCTCAATTTATGTGTGTGGGGGGGGGGCAGTTGTAAGCTTTAGGCTTAGTTGGAGTTAGTGTGTAGCCATACATCCAGTAGCCATTGTGATGGGTTTTATATATCCTAGCCTAGTGTCTGTTTTTCCTGTGTTTAAGGAGAAACTATAATATACCTTACACTGCCTCTGCCAGTACCAATACCAGTGGCAAGCTTTTGCTCTAGAATATCTTTTTTCCTACAAAGAGAAAACTTTGAAGTTAAGGAAGAGTTGTGCCATTAGTTTTTAGTACTATTGTCTACTCATATATAGTCCTCATACTATGGAAAGTCAATGGAGATTGTATAATCAATAGTGTTTTGTTGTATATAATGCCAATTTCTAATACATTCTGAAACTTGTCCTGACATTGAGGAAGTTTATCAGAGGTCACCAGTCAAGATGTAAGTCGTTGAGAGGCTTCTAGGTCATTGGGGTTAAGAGTCATACCTGAGACATTTGTAACTTTTATTCTTCCATCTTTATAAATTAGATTGATGACCCAGAAGAACCAGAGCCCAAGAAAATCAAAGAGTGTCCTAGAACACAGGACACACCTGAAGCAGAGGATGGCGCTCTTGAGGCGGATGAAGCATCTGAAGAAGATGTAATCCATTTTGTTTCTTTGGTTGGACTGAGTTAGTCGGGCAAGAAAGGGCAGATTTTAGGTTAACCATCTCCAGTATCATTTTAGGGGATGTTTTGTCACCTATATATATTAAGTTCATGCCTTTTCAGAGGCTTTAACAGAGCAGACGTTTAACCCCCATGTCCACTTGCTTCCTCTGTAGCGCATCCTGTCCTGCAGAAAAGCTGGCTCCATAATGCGGGAAGGAAGGGACAGAGTTGTGAGCCTGGCTGTGGACAAGACTGGCCGGATTCTTGCGTGCCACGTGAGTACCAGGCTTAGAGAACAGTCACACTGTTCCCTCTCAATTTTAGTGTCTAATAATTCAGAAAATGGGTCTGGAATGATAGCTCAGTGGACAAGTGACGCACTTGCAGAGGACCTGGGTTTGGATCCCATGTGGCCTTTTCACAACCACTTGTGACTCCAGCTTTGGGGGATCTGATCAGACGTCCGACCTCTGCAGGCACCTCCACTCTTATGCACATACCCACACAAAAACACACACCATATAAAATTGAATTAATTTAATTAAAATGAGTGTCTAATGTTCTCGCATAGCATTTATAACATGAACGAAAGTAACTACATTTGTTATTATTAAAGACCACTTATTAAAGGCTAGCTTTTCTCGTCAATGTTAAAGGCGCATGATTTATAGGCGAGACAACAAACCCAGAGAGATGAACTTGTTCGTGATGATCCAGCCAGTAAGGGAAGACACATAAATGTTGCTGTTTCATTCTTGCAGTGTATAAGCTAAATTGTAAACTGCCTGTCTTAGACTCACATTGCCTGCCTTTTGCCTTTCTAGGGAAATGATTCTGTGCTTGAAGTATTTTGTATCCTTTCCAAAGCAGAAATTCAGAAGAAAATGGATAAGAAGCTGAAAAAAGCTAGAAAGAAAGCAAAGTATGTTTTAAAAAAAATAGTGATAATAAAACATCCTGGGTAGCCATATATTATAGAAAAACTGACTTTTAATGAAAACACTGGCTTGATTACATATTAGAGCTAAAAACTAGAGAATTTTTGGTTACTGGTACCACAAGGTTTGAATTTTTGATTCATACTTCTTTTTTTTCAGGGTGAGGTTGAATGTTTATTCAGGGGGTTATGGAGGAGGAAGGGTGAAGGGGGGGACAGAGAGAGAGAGAGAGAGAGAGAGAGAGAGAGAAGGGGAGAAGCAGAGAAGTGGGGAGAGAGGCAGAAGCAAAGCTGCCTCTCCCAGAGGAAGATGGAAAAGAGCCATACTTCTTTATTCCTAACACACTTCTGAGTCATACTAAGACCCTCACAGAAATAGACTGCAGACTCCAGGCACACTGGGAATATCTGTGCAAGTATCAGGGACATGCAGGCAGGCGATTGTGCAGCCAGCTGGCCAACCAGGAGCAGAACCCAAGGACTCCAAGTTCCCTAAGAGACACTCAAACAGTGTCTCAAAGTGGAGCATAGTTGAGGAAGACAGGCATCCTACATGGGTATCTGGCCTCCACACACTCAAACATACCACAGAAGACCAAAGAAAGAAGAAAGTCTTTAATGAGTGATTTATCAAATTTAAAGGTGATTTTTAAAATCATCAAATGTTTTAAGATGTGTTCTGGTTCACATAACAAGGTCCAACTAACTGCAGCTTAGAGACTGGCTGAGGAAGTTCTAGAGTTAGCTAGAGAAGTTCATCAGGAACACCTCAGTGCAGAGACTTGGGTGACAGAGATCGCAGGAGATGATATGGGCCTGTTGCATTCCCAGTCTGTTTACTAAGGGTGACCAGTGAACTGTAGTCTGCTCAGCTCTCAAGGTAACCCTGGAAGCCAGGCCACTCCTCCAGCATCATCCGCTTGTTTGTTTCAGGACCAGAGTGTCGGTCGGTAAAGTGAGAATCTCCTGGAAAATTGATAGGTGATATTTCAGGTGTGTTTCCCTTTCTAGGCTGAATACTGACAGTGGGGAGGAGGACCCAGAAACTAGTGTCTCAATGACTCTGCAGGATGAGATCCATCGGGTGGCCAATATCAAGACTTCTTCCAAGATCAAGTAAGTGAAGATTTAGTGTCTTAAGTATCCCTGGCATGTCAGGATATTTGCCAGTGTGTGTGTGAATTAAATTTGAAGATGGTGATCATGTCACATTCACGAGCCCACATGACCATTTTTTTATTATTATTTATTGATACTTTCAGGCTGCCAAATATGTGTCAAAACGAAGAGCTGAATGCAGATTTCATGTATTTATTTATTTATTTATTTTTTACTTTAAAATCCTATGCTGTGGGTCTCTGGGATGATTCAGCAGGTGTAGGGAAAGGTGCTTGCTGCCATGCCTGACAGCCTTCTTTGGTCCCTGGGGCCCATGTGGGAGAAGAAGAGAACGGGCTCCTTCAAGTTGTCCTGAGCTCCACACGCATGTGGCCCATATACATGTGTACACACATACACATTCAAATAAGTAAAAGCAATAAAAAATTTTAAAGCCTGTGCTCTACTGCTGCTCAATACCCAGAACAGTATTATATCTAAAGTTCTGTGTGCACGGTTAAACCGTAGATTGACATAAGCTTTTCTTAGGAAATGTTGACTTCATGAGCCAAGACAGTAGCTGGAATGTTTGTGATGACTCTGCCTTGCAGATCCTTTGACCTGATTCATTCACCTCAAGGAGAGTTAAAGGCAGTCTTCCTGCTGCAGAATAACCTGGTGGAATTATATTCACTCAATGCATCCCTGCCGACCCCTCAGCCTATCAGGACAAGCAGGATCACCATTGGAGGCCACCGCAGTGACGTGCGCACTTTGTCATTCAGCTCTGATAACATAGCTATGCTTTCAGCCGCAGCTGATTCCGTTAAGATCTGGAACAGGTCTGTGAATGATTCCTGTACCTCCATTGAGTAGAGTTGCCTTTTCTTTGAAATGTTTGTGGTACTCTTGATGATTGGCTTTTATTCTCAAGAACCTAAACACGGTTCAGTTAAAAGATCAATTGGTGCATTTTGGCGTTGGTCTATGGAGCTTCTATCAGATTTTGGTGTGGAGCTGGTGAGACTGCTCTGCAGGTAAAAGTACTTGGCACTAAGAACCTGAGTTTGATCTCTGGAAAGTGGGAAGTGAGAACTGGCTCTTGCAAGTCTTCTTCTGTCCGTGTGTGTGTGGGTGCGTGCATTGTGTGCGTGCGTGCCTGCGTGCGTGCCTGCTCCTCTCCATGAATAAAATGGAAAAATAAAATTAAAAAAATTAAATTTGGAGTAAAATAAGCCAAGTTTTTCCTTCCTTTGAAGCTTTGGCTGCATTTGGCTAGAAGGAAGCATGCAGCCAGTGCACCCTCATATCTGAGTCTAGATGCCATCAGAAGTCTCTCTCACACTCTGCCCTCCTTCCTTTCCCTAAGACCTCGGGTAATTCAAATACTCTAATGCTGATGGTGTTGCTTCCTAGTTCACCATCTAGAATCGTATTCTGTGTGTTCTCATAGAATGTTAATTTAGCTAATTTAGTGAATCTCTACTAATTACGTTTGTCTATGTCCATATATAGTAAACAGGAAGTACGTAAGGCCAAGACAAGTATAAGAGAGCATACTCTTTTTACAGAACCCCCCTCCCCCAGCTGGGGTTTCTCTCTGTAATAGTCCTAGCTGTCCTGGAACTCACTCTATAGAACAGGCTGGCCTTGAACTCAGAGATCTGCCTGCCTCTACCTCATGAGTGCTGGGATTAAAGAGATGCACCACTACTGCTCAGCCTTACAGAAAAATTTTTATATAGACTATACTAAGTATAAAAATTAGTAACAAGTTGGGTGTGGTGGTGGACACCTTTAATCCTAGCACTCAGGAGGCAGAAGCAGATAGATATCAGTGAATTGAAGGTCAGCCTGGTCTACAGAGCGAGTTCCAGGACAGCAAGGGATATTACACAGAGAAACCATGCCTCAAAAAACCAAACAGAACAGTAAGTTATTAACAGTGTTATATGCTGTACACGATGTGCTGCACTTTACATAAATTTCAGCTCAGGTTTGCATACATCAGCTTCACTAAAAAATGTAAGTACACATAATGCACTTCAATGGCAAAAAAATTGTTTTTAAAAATTTATTTTTTAAGTGTTTGTGCATGCCTGGAGCCCATTGGGGTCAGAAAAGGGCATTGGGCATTTGTATACCCTAGAACCTGATTACAAAACAGGCATGAGCTGCCATGTGAGTGATGGGAATCAAACCCAGGTTCTCTGGAAGAGCAGCAAGTGCTCTTAACCACTGAGGCATTTTCTACTCCATTATAGTCTTAACAGGACTTCCAAGTATGTGGTATATCGTTGACGAAAACATTGCAAAGAGGTGTATGTCTGTCTACATTTGCTGATTGAATAAATGTTAACATTCTATTAAATGAATTTGTGGACTGGAGTGAGAACTCAGCAGTTAACATCACTGGCTTCCTTTACCGAGGACCTGGGTTCAATTCCCAGCACCCACATGGTAGCTCACAACCATTTGTAACTCTAGTTCCAGGAGATCTGACACTCTCTTCTGGCCTCTGAGGGCACTACATGTCTGTGGTACACAGACATCCATGCAGGCTAAATATGCATGTGCATAAATTAAGAGTAATAATAATAAAATTAATTTTTAGATATTGGTAAAGATAAGACAAGACATTTCAACCTGAAATTCTAAGCTCTTCTCTCCTAGGCCTTGGAGGCTGGGCTCTATGGAACCCAGCCGATACCTTGCTTTCCTCTGCTTTTGTATGGTCTCTTTTGTGACTAAGATGAATGTAAGCCAAGAGTTAGACTTGTTTTTTGTCATGTCAATCTCTATGTGTGGCTCAGTGCACTGAAACACGTACTTCTAAGGTGGGAAACGTTGCTTTATCGTGAACTCATGTCCCTTCTTCCCGCAGGTCTACCCTGCAGTGTATCCGCACAATGCCTTGTGAATATGCCCTCTGCTCCTTCTTCGTTCCTGGTGACAGGCAGGTGGTCATAGGAACAAAGGTAAAGCTGGGCTTATTTGTCAGCAGCTCAAAAGATGTTCAAGAAGTTGGATTTTTTAGAACATGTTGGTAATTAATTTATTAGAGGTAGATAATTTATTGACCTTTTTGGTGTTTCTACAATTTTATTTTCTTGTTTAAAAAAAATCAAATCATCTGTCAAATTACAAAAAAAGGCATTAAAGTCATTGGGGTAACTGCCATCAGCATTTTGATGATTATCCTGACATGCATCTTATAAATGTATGTAATTATGTTTAATTGATGGTAAGATATATTAGTTGCAAATAATAAAATAAATATATTATCAGGTTTGACAGAACATGGTATTCTAAAGCCATGACATCCTGACCAGGTCTTTATTCTTAGATTGTTGTCAGTTTGGGACAGCCATGATACGACATGGATTTGGATTCAGATTGTCTTCCAAACCTCTCAGAGAATGCTGCTTCACCTGTAAAGCAATGATGGCATGGCAGGGCCCCATACTCCAGCACTTAGTCTCTTTGCAACCTTTGAAAGGTTCCTTTAGCCCTGTTAGCCTTACTTTGGAGTGCAAACAAACAGACTGGTCCCAGCGAAAGCAAGTAGTGAGAGCAGAATGGAATAAGGATTTAGGGTCATGTGTTGGTCTTGAGACAGAGATTTTCTTTGTAGCCCAGGCTGCCTCAAACTTATGATTCGTCTATCTTAGCTTCCAAGTGCTATGACTGGATTCAGTTGTGGGGTGTTTTGAGAAGTATTTTTAAGCTGGGCGTTGGTGGCACACACCTTTAATCTCAGCACTCAGGAGGCAGGGGCAGGTGGATCTCTGTGAGTTCTAGAGTTCTAGGCCAACCTGGTCTACAAGAGCAAGTTCCAGGACAGGCTTCAAAGCTACAGAGAAACCCTGTCTCAAAAAACCAAAAACAAAAAGAAATAAAGGAAGGTTTCCATTTGAATGTGTTTATAGCCATGGTGTTTCCCTTTTGAAGTGTGGAACCAGTGAAAGCAGCAGAGTCAAGAACTGCAAGGTTGTACTTTCCATAGCTGTGTATGAAGGCAGTTCAGCCAACATTAACTCCATGTTTCAGTGGGTAGCAGTCTGTCTTCAGATAAGGAATACAGACAATATTTAGACAGGATCCATTTTCTGAGCAGTTGACCTGTGTTGTTGCCTTTCTAAACTCTGTGGGCATGAATCATGAAGTTTGTAGATGTGCTCTTTACAGCTCTGTTCACTTTCCTAGACTGGAAATCTGCAGCTTTTTGACCTGGCCTCGGGCAACCTCCTGGAGACAGTAGCTGCCCATGATGGAGCTCTGTGGTCCATGTCTCTTTCTCCAGATCAGGTAACTGCAATGGACTTTAAAGTCCTAGGCCTTGGCACTTGGGCTGCTCTGTCTAGTGTTGTCTCAGAAGGCTCGCCTGTGTGTCTGATCTTTAGATTTCACAGAGATGTCATTTCACACCTGTACGGTGAGTAGCTTCCATTGCAAAACTGAGTAGTTCAGCTGTTGATTCTCAGTAGCATGGCTTATGTTTAAACATTGGTTTGTGGTACTTTACAGAGGGAAACATTTTCTGAACACATACAGAGGATGAAGTACACTTTGCCCTTCCCGCTTTAGTCCAGCAATGACTAGAGAAATTATTTAGCAAATATTTGAGCCCGATAGCTCGGTAATAAGTGCTTGCATTCCTGGTGCTTCCTCACCCGGAAAGCTGCACGTTGAGCCTAATCCAGGTGCTGCTCTGATGTTTTGAGTTTGGTGGTCTTAGGTTCTTTTTTTTTTTTTTTTTTTTTTTTTTTTGATAATACTTTGGCATTTATCCAAATATTCTCAATGATAGCAATTCTTTATCCACTGAAAGTATGTATTTTTGGAAAAAGTAAATACAGAGTTTAGTGTAGCCACTGACTGTTAGGATAATGTACATGTGGGTATGTGTACTATGAGATGGGACAGCAGAGACCGCAGTTGATTTTTCTGTATTTGGGAAACCCTTGCAAAGGTGCTTAAAGCAGGGACATTGCAGGAATGGTGCGTATGTTTCTGAGGTGAACACTGGAAACGGACTACTCACTTGATACATGTGTATTAAACTAATCTTACTGCTTTGTAGCAAATTTGTTTGGCTTCTCTCTTAGGTGAAGTTGAAAAAATAGAAATAAAAGAAACGCCATCCTATACCTTAGAGGCTTTTCTTAATGATGGTGACAAGATGTGACCTAGGACTTCAGCAATCATGCCTGTCATTGTTAGTCAGGGCTGGAATTGTCAAATGAGGTCTGGCAGCGCCCCAGTGGGGCGTGGGTACACTTTTCTTCATTCTTGTCAGCCTCTGTTAAGTAAAGAGAGTTTGAGGCTCTTTTGATGTGTGCTCAGCAGAGTTTTGGGGCTACACTGGTTTTTAACTGACGTGTCATTTAATTTTCAGCGTGGCTTTGTGACAGGTGGTGCTGATAAAACTGTCAAGTTCTGGGACTTTGAGCTGGTGACAGACAAGAACAGTACCCAGAAGAGGTGAGCGGACGTTTGTGTGGGGCTTTGGAATGAAGGGAGAGCTGTCATTGTGTGTCTCTGGGTCAGGTTTGGAACTGTGTCTGTGGAGTTCTCATCTGTCACTTCTTCCTTGCTGCTGTCTGGGTAGACTTTCTGTGAAGCACACCCGAACCCTGCAGCTAGACGAGGATGTCTTGTGTGTCAGTTACTCCCCCAATCAAAAGCTGTTGGCTGTGTCGCTGCTGGACTGCACTGTGAAGGTTTTCTATGTTGACACTTTAAAGGTACAGTGGTTCTGGCTGGGAATCATCTTTCTGTGTGACCTTGGAATTTGGGATGATCTAATGTGGCTGTTTTGTTTTAGTCAATTTTTATTGTGTTACACTTTCTTATTATCTCTTAGATGTCTGTTCTCTAGTGAGAGAAAGAAGGGGAGTGGATCTGATGGGAGGAGAAACTAATCAGGATATTATGTGAGAAAAGAATCTATTTTCAGTATAAGGGTAAAAAATTGGACGATACCCAGCAATAGTATATTTCTAAAAATATGTTTATCAGAACTTAAGGGTATTAGAGACACCAATTGTGTTACAGAGTTTGTCGTTTGGTTTAAAACAAGCTCTAGTTCATGTGTTCAGAAGATCTGTAGACAGAAAGCCCTGTCCTGTCATAGCTAACAGCTTTAAGTTCGACTAATGGGTCCCATACCCAAAGTCTCAGGACTGCACTGGCCTCAGAATAATTGTCTCAGGGATCCATACTGTGTGGGCAGACTCTGAGGTGTAAGTTTGGGGGAACCTGACTTTCTTCACTGAGCTTTAGTGTTCATGACAAATACATGTAAGGTCTGCATAGTAGACACAAGTGATCTTAGCAGGCAGCCCAGAAATGTGTTTAGCATTATAAATTTATATTTGGCACCATGTGTAACCACTTGTATTTTGTAGACAAACATGAGTGATTTCTATTCTTTCTTTATGCTTAGTTTTTTCTCTCACTGTATGGACACAAACTGCCTGTTATATGCATGGACATCTCCCATGTAAGTAAAGTTTGTGGGTTGTCTTCTCCAAACCAAACGCTTCTCTCAGTTCTCAGTGTGCTACTTGGTTGTTCAGCACTTGCACCATTCTGTTGAGTTCATTACCCCTTCCTCCAAAAAGTCACAAGTCTGTATTCCAATCATAGCATAAACACTATCTAAGTCCTCCAAATTACCCACTGTGATTCTGGCAGGTTGCTGCTCTAAACTCCATGATTAGGAGACCATCCTAAAACCAATGGCTTTACAGCCAGCGTCCCTTTGCTGTAGGATGACATTGGTGAGGATTTGAATATAAAATTCTGCTCTCTATAGTCTGTCGCATTTCCCCCTAATGACTACAAGTGAGAATGTGTATTTGAAAAGTGTCTACTTTGCACCAAAAGGGAACTAGTGGAGCCCATAGCTGTAAGATCCTTGTATTAACACAGCCACTTGAACCTAAGCATGAGAGAATAGTGGTGGGGTGTGGGATAGAAGGCTAGGTCATAAACCTTCTAGTAGGGTCTTTTCCAGCCGCGTTTTCTCTTTACTTTTCCTGCTCTCTCCACAAATCTCATTCCAGAGATGAGAGGGCCCCCTTTCTTATTTAACTGAATGAACAGATAGCTGACGTTAAGCACAGCACTGTTGCATTCTCCTGTGACAGGGTCAGAGTTCATACCAAGCTCTAAGAAGCTCTAGAGGTCCGAGCACGGTATTCTGGGTAAAGAAAATTCTTGCCCTATTTTAATGTTTTTAAAGAAATGAGTTAAATGTTCTGCTTAGCTTTTGTCTAGTTTAATGAAACATTAAATAATATGTTGTTTCTGTGCCCTAGGATGGAGCGCTAATAGCAACCGGCTCTGCTGACAGAAATGTGAAAATCTGGGGTCTGGACTTTGGGGACTGCCACAGGTCTCTCTTCGCACACGATGACAGGTGGGTGTAGTCTTGGGAAAGGATCTATTGATGGTCTCAGGTAGTGATAAACTGAAAGTCCCAGGGAATAGGCATTTCCAGCTACTGTAAGCATGCCTAGCTTACTGGCCTGGCATTCCTGACACCTACCTCTTTCCACTCTTAGTGTGATGCACCTACGGTTTGTACCTAAGTCTCACCTCTTCTTCACCGCTGGGAAGGACCGCAAGATCAAGCAGTGGGATGCAGACAAGTTTGAGCACATCCAAACGCTGGAGGTAACCCTCGCCTGCTATGCCTGATCAGTGCTTTTGGAACTTTCTGTGAATGCTTACCGTGCCCACTAGCATAAGCAGGTAGTAAATGATAAGTAAGTTGTAATTCCTTGCGTCGGTTTGGTTTTCCATTGTCCAGGGGCACCACCAGGAAATATGGTGCTTGGCTGTCAGCCCCAGTGGAGACTACGTTGTATCAGCATCTCATGACAAGTCTCTGAGACTCTGGGAGAGAACGAGGGAGCCTCTTATTCTTGAGGAAGAAAGGGAAATGGTAAGACCTTTAAGTTTGTTTTCAGGTCTGATGGGCATAGCTTATAGACTGTCCCTGCTGACATTTCCTGTCCAGTGCAGTCACGCTCACACAGGAGGTGTTTACAAGGCCAGAGCCAGCTGTTCCCCACAGCCAGGTTGACACAGGTGCCATTGGCATCCTGATGCTCTCAAAGAAGCCCTTTCCACTGCTTCCTTCGCTCTGCAGGATCTGTTTTTCCCTCAGTATAACTTCTGTGTGTCTCTTGGCAGCAAAGGGAAGCAGAGTATGAAGAGAGTGTGGCCAAAGAAGACCAGCCAGCAGTAAGTCAATCTTTTGGGGATACTGGAGTTGCTTAATTTCAAGAACTTATAATGAGAGAGGAACTGAGATTAGATGCCAGAGGCCCTGCCAGCTAATGTAATGTTTTATTCAGTTATAAAGTCAGTTCTGTGGCCAGCTTGTATGAAGATTCTCATCATTAGATGCCTTCTTCTTTTTGGAATGAAACTTTATAAGAAATTATAATTATTGAGCAAAACAAAGATTTAGATAAAAAGATTGAGAAATTGGATACTTTATGAACATTTGCAGGATAATGCTAATGATGATACAAATAAAACATTTAATATTGTGCCTGTCCTCAGTGGGAGACAGTGACTGTGGCATTTTTGTACAATACCCATCTCGTTATTTCTTTGTTTCTGGCAGGTTCCAGGAGAGACTCAAGGTGACAGTTACTTCGCTGGGAAGAAAACGATTGAAACAGTCAAAGCAGTAAGTTGGCAGAGTGCTGTATCATCTTGTTAAGAGGATTCTGACTTTTTAGTAAAAGCCTTACCCTATGCCAGCCGCATAGCCCTGGGTGGCACAAAGGCACCAGTCATCACCTTTGTCTGATGCCCTTGGTCTACCATCTGACCAGGTGTAGCTCTTAGTGAGGAAGGCGCGTCTCCTCCTGAGAGTACACCTTTGGTGTTCCCAGGAGCTGCTCTGGTGTGTCCCGACCAGTGTGGTCTCATCTGAGCCTGGTATTTTGTCTCTTTCTTACAAATTAAAAATAAGGAAAAATACTGAGACCTGAATGCTGCGTTGCACTCTAACTGGCATGTCTTTATTAAGCCAATTCAGCTGTCACTAGCCAGGCCTTCCTGTTTCTGAGTCGTGGGCCGGTGGGTGTGTGTTGGAATGATCTCTTCCTTTGCCATCTTCTATGTAGGCTGAGAGGATCATGGAAGCCATCGAGTTGTACCGAGAAGAAACTGCAAAAATAAAAGAACACAGAGCCATTTGTAGGGCAGCGGGGAAAGAGGTGAGCCTGTCCAGCAAGTTATGCTCTAGGGAATCTTTACAAAAGAATTCTGAAGGTCATTTCAGATTTAACTGTAATTCACGGATTAAAAGAAGTAGAGGAACTATGGGAGCAAAGAGGCTTCTGTATAAACAAGGAAGGATGGGAAATAACAGACCAAGGTGATGACTATAAATGTGTGTTCATACATGAGTTTGCAGAACAGGATATCAGCTTCAGATCGTTAGATAAAATGTACTCAATTCATCCATCCATTCAGAACTGCAAGGCATGATTTCTTTTTTGGTATTCCTTTTGGTGTTTGGATCTTTTTCAAAGTTTTAAAATACCACTGATGTTCCATCTGCAACAAACTTCGTCAAACCTATTTTTAATGACTGGGGCTTAATAACTTCTTCATAGGTTCCTCTTCCTGTCAACCCCATCCTGATGGCTTATGGCAATATTTCGGTGAGTACAATGTCTGTTTCTCTCCTTAGTGGTTCAAGGGTTAACTTCAGATACATGAAAGGCATTGTGATTTGGGGGGTCTTTCCTGCATCTTGGTGTCTTCTAAAATAGCTTGTGTCTCAGAGGGCTACTGATGAAGCCAGCTTCCCCAGGAGGTGTGTGTTACACCAGCCCGCCTCTTCCCCAAGGGGTGTGTGTTACACCAGCCCGCCTCTTCCACCTTTAAGTACATCATTATGCTCAGAATCACAACCTCTGAAGAGGTGTTCGTTTAAATGAACTCAGACGTAAATCTTTAGAGGACCAGTTGAAGAAGGGAGGAGATGTAACAGGAGAATATGTCTATCTAGGAATTGCTAATTGTTGGCTATTTTACTTTCATGTCTTGTTCATTATAATAATCTTAGAAGATCTTCGTGGTATAGATATGAAATGGTCCTAGCTTACAAGGACGTACAGCCAATAAAGGAAATAACTTAATTATAACCCCAAATCTGGCTAACTCCAAGCCCTCACAGCCCTGCCATGTTAGACCCTGGTGGAAAGCACGAGAGATTCACTAATGCTGCTGTCCTTCCTTCGTAGCCTTCAGCGTATGTGTTAGAGGTCATTAAAGGGGTCAAGTCTAGGTAAGTCCCTGTGCTGCTGGAGCTCCTGGGAGAGTCATGGGTGTCTGAGAGGGGAGTAGACGTAGGAGCTGATACTCACCTTCCTTTTCATTTTGTCAAAAATGTAATGGAAAACAATTCATTCTAATACATTTTTAGGGGGCTGGAGAGATGGCTCAGCAGTTAAGAGTACTGAGTCCTGAGTTCAATTCCCAGCAACCACATGGTGGCTCACAACCACCGGTAATGAAATCTAGTGCCCTCTTCTGGGCTGCAGGGATACATGCAGGCAGAACATTGTATGCATAATAAATAAATAAATCTTTCTTTTTTTTGAAATACATTTTTAAGTATAAAAAACAGGAAGCTGCTGAAGTATGAAGGATATTTTAAAGGACAAATATTATAGGTAATAAAATAGTAAAGAATCAATCAGATGCCACCTGAGAACCTGTTCTGTTGTGTATTTGTTCCACTTAGTTTGTGTGTATACACAATTGGAATCGTAAACGTACTAACGAGTTGGGCCACTCATGCTCCAGGGAATCACTGTATAGGTTTGTGTCTTATTCTTGCTCACATTGGCCTTGAACATTTGTTCACATTATTAATATTTTTCAAAAACACATGGGGTTGTTGAGCATTTCCTACAGTACAAGGAAGTATCATTGTTTGCTGCATTTCTTTTTGCTATTATCAATGATGCCTCAACAAACAAGTTTATATATGTGTCTGTGCTCTTATTAAATATTTTAATATCCTTTTAACATATTCATTTGATTAAAAGTTACAGTCAACAAGTATGTGAAGTTTCAGTTGGTCTTCTTTCTTTGTGTTCTGGGGTAATCAGTCTGATTGGTTCTTAGAATTTGAGATACTGAAGTTTATTTTCCTAAATTGTACATGTAGCTCTCATAAAAAAGGAATAAAGACTTCTAAGGATAATACTGAGCTTTCACTAAAGGAATGTAAAGGGAACTTGATAATGGAGTGCAGTAACCCATTCCAAGATGGGAGGGTTCTGTTCTGAAGGGTGAGAGTTCTTCAATTAAGGAAGAAATTTCCTATCTGAACTGAAATCCTCTTAAGATTTCTAATTGGAATTGACATGGTACTGGAACTCGTTTTAGAAGAAACAAAATTAAAATGGTTAAGGAGCAGTGTGCGAATCACTCAATCGCACAGTCATCATTATAAACTCTAAAGCCCTGAAATACAGATGCACATACATACTGTACATCCGTATACATACAGCCAATATATGCATAGAGTATTCACACACTATGCGTATATATACATGTGTGTGTATATACACACACACATACAATACATAAATTCAGTGTAACAGTATGCGTGCATGTATATCGTGAGAGAAGCATCATGAAGTTGGAATAGAAGGGAACTTTCTACATGGCTTTGTGAACAATTTTTCTGTAATACTTATATTTTCCTCATTCAGGGACTAAAATACTACCTAAACAGGTAAAATATTATATATGAAAGATGTTTAGAAGAATCATTTTGAGTGTAGGTGAATATTAATGGATAGAATCTACTCGAATATAGAAGCAGGAAAAACAGTAAAGGGGAAGATGGGTAGCTGATGGTCTGAGGAGTGCGGTTTTTGTTTTTCCTCAGTGAGCTGGAAGAGGCTCTGCTTGTGCTGCCCTTCTCCTATGTCCCCGACATTCTCAGCCTACTCAACGAATTCATCCAGACGGGCACAGACATCGAGCTTCTGTGCCGCTGTCTCTTCTTTCTCCTCAGGTAACGTTTTCACAAATACTGTCTATTCAGCCAGACTACCTCTGTTGTGGGCTAGCTGAAGCTTGCACTGCTTGGGGATTAAAAGTTCCTTGTTTCAGTATCAGACTGTTACAAAATAGTGCTTACCTTTAAAACAAGGATCGCAGTGACCCACTTTTCAAAGTCACATGAGACCTAAGCTGCAGCTCAGGATGCGGTCTACAGTGATGCTAGGTAGCTTGTTCCCTAGCCAGTTTACTCCATTCATTTTGCTTTTAAACTATTGAGCTTAAGCTGAGCTTTGTGCTCACAATATTTAAAGAATAGCCAAATAATTTCTCTGGGTGTCTGCAGGAAATGGAGGGGACACAGGAAGGGAACTAAAGGACTTACAAATACTTAAACAGATACTTGGTGAAATGACTTAAGCATTTGATTTTGCTTGTTTTGAGACAGGATCTCGCTGTATTTCCCTGCCTGCCATGTAACATGTAGACCAGGCTGGCCTCAGATTTGCCTGCCTCTACATTTTGAAGGCTAGGATTGCAGGTATATGCCACCATAGCTGGCCTTATTAGGTTGTTTTGAGGCAGGATTTCATTCTAGCCCGGGCTGACCTTGGACTCACTGTATAACTAAGCTGGCCAAATTAATAGCCGTCTTGCCTCAAGGCAAGGATTAAAATGATGATCTACCATGAGTGCTGAGGTTAGAACTCAGGTCCTCATGCTTGTATGGGAAGCACCTTACTCACTGAGCTATCTCTCTCTCAATCCCCATGTCAGTTAGCATTGTTTCTTAGATTCCATCTTGTCTCTAGAGATTTCCATATTCAGGATTTCTCTGGTTGTGTGGTAGATTTCTGAGAAAAGATGTGTATGTATTATCAGGTTTAGTATAGTATTTTTCAAATTATCAGACTGACTGGTGGGAAACTTAGGTGATTTTTGTTATTGTTTTTGTTGGTTGGGTTTGTTAGAAGCCTGTATTTTACTCTCATAATGGTGAATTGGATCTATATCTTGTCATAGTTTACTGTTTCTAGGGGTGATTGGTTGGGCTATGTCCTCTCTGCAGCATGACTTTTTCTTTTAGGATTCACTTTGGCCAGATCACCAGCAACCAGATGCTCGTGCCTGTAATAGAGAAACTAAAGGAAACAACTATTTCAAAAGTCAGGCAAGTCCAGGTAAGCGTCTGTTACAGACATGTGCTCTAAAGGTGACATATGCTAGGCCCTGTCTGTCACAACACCAGACATAACCCTCTACTTAGGGTTACTTTCTGTATTAGTGTAAACAGAACTTTTAAAACACTAACAGCAAGAGTCCTTAGAGAGGGGAAGAACTACAACACATTCTCAAAAGCCTCTTGCATTAACAACAGCAAAGAATTTCATTTCCTTTCTATGTTCCTCGCTAGGATGTCATTGGCTTCAACATGGCGGGTCTCGATTATCTCAAGAGAGAGTGTGAAGCAAAGAGTGAAGTGATATTTTTTGCTGAAGCTACTGGTCTCTTGGAAGAGAAGAAGAGGAAACGAAGAAACAGGAGGAAGATGATTTTAACGCTGACTTAGCAACTGAAAGGCTGTGGGTTTTCCTGCTTCCCCTAAACTCTAAGGAACATGTAAACTAAGCTGTGGTGGAGTTGGCATCTTAAAAATACCAAAAATGATTGTGTTGTACATCTTCGGGTTCAGCTGTCAGCCGAGCTGAAGAAATCCAACATGGCTGTGTGTTCTGGCTCCATCCTTTGGACTGGGCAGATTTAGTTTAAAAATCTGTGTTCTTCAGAATTGAGCCTTTATATTGTAACAAGAGCAAAAAAATATTTTTTGATTGTGTATTTGGTTTATTTGAATTGAAATAGGCATTTCAGAAGTGTCTCATATTTATGGCAGAGTATTTGTATCAGAGCTTTTCCATTTAAGATAATCATGTTTATTATTGACCACTAACTGAAGAACCATGAACTAATAAAATAGCTTTTTCATTAAAACCATTTCAGATGTCTTGGTGACTGTCTGTATAATGGTGGGTAGGGTCTGTTGTAAATATGTCTGTCTACATGGTAGAAATTTGGGGAGGTAGGGGTGTCTAGAAAAAGATACCTCGGGGTCTGAGCTTTTCTTTGTGGGGAATTTATATCTTCTTAAGATAAGGACGAGAGGGAAGGCCATGCTGAGTTTGTCTTCCAAAATTTGTGTCTAATGGAACCTGAAATGTGACCTTGTTTGTAAAATGATCTGTGAATATAAAGTGTTTGAGGATGAGGGTGGCCTCTATCCGTGCAAAGGGTGACACAGAGAAGCTGACAAGGCATGTAGTATGTAAAAGAGGCAAAGGATGGAGCAATGCTAATACTTGCATCTAGACACTTAGAAAAGTGTGTCACCTGGAGCCTCCAGAAGGAGCCAACCCTGCTACTGCTGGGGCCAGCAGGCTATGAGAGAATGATGGTAGCGATTTATTGTGCTTCTGTGTGGAGCCCAGGAAGTGCACAGACATTGTCATTGCCTTGCTAGCTCACTCTAATGGGCACAGAGCAGAGTTCTCAGAGGCTTTATGATGGTACTTACTTTAGAACAGCAGATCGCAAGAATTCCGTGGTTTTGATGCTGACAAGATTTCTAAGAATGTAAAGCAGTGCCACTGCTAAATTTTTGTGTTAGAAAACAGTGATTTGTTTATTTTTATCTGTAGCCCTCCTATATACAAATGACAAATGGACTGAGAAATCAAGGAAATGACACCTTTTACAATAGCCTCAAATAATATAAAATATCTTGGGGTTATGCTCTGACCGAGCAAGTGAAAGACTTACTTACGTGATAAAATCTTCAAGTTACTGAAGATATCAGAAGATGGAAAGATCTCCATGCTCATGGATTGGCAAGATTAATATTGTAAAAACGGCCATTCTACTGAAAGCAATCCACAGATTTGATCCAATCCTCAATAAAATTTCAACACAATTTTTCACAGAAATTGAAAGGACAGTGTTCAGCTTCATATGGAAATAATGACAGCTAAAAGCAATCCTGAATAATTGAAAACTACAGGAAGCATCACCATCCCTGATTTCAAACTGTACTACAGAGCTGTTGTAATAAAACCAGCGTGGTATTGACAGAAACAGACACATTGAACATTAAATCTAGTTGAAGACTCAGACAATTGCACACACCTATAGACACTTGATTTTCTAAAAGCCATAAACATACACTGGGAAAAAAAGCATCTTCAACAAATGGTTCTGGTCATCTGGATGTAGATGAGTCCAAATAGAACCATACTTACCACCCTATATAACTTAAACACCAATATCTCAATATAAAGCCAGACATCCTGAACAAGAGAAAGTGGGGGATAACCTTTAACTCATTGACACTGGAAAAGAATTTCTGAACAGAACACTATTAGCATAGACACTAAGATCATTAATTAGTAAATGTGACCCGTGAAACTGAGAAGCTGCTGCATAGGAAAACACTATTATTCAATGCGGTAGCCCACAGAATAGAGAAAGGTTTTTTACCAACTCCATATCAAATCGAGGGCTAATATCCAAAATATATAAAGAACTCAAGAGACTAGACATCAAGAAAATAACCCGATTAGAAAATGGAGTACAGATCTAAACACAGTTTTTAACAGAGGAAGCTCAGATGGCTGAGAAACAGATGTTCAGTATCCTTAGCCATCAGGGAAATGAAAATAAAAAAAACTGAGATTCATCTTACACCTGTTGGAGTGGCTAAGATCAAACTAGTGAAAGCTCATGCTGGCAAAGATATGGACTGAGGGGAACACTCCTCCATTGCTGGTGGGAGTACAAATTTATATGGCCACTATGGAAATCAGTGTGTTATTTCTTCAGGAAGATGGGAGTCGATCTACTTTAAGATTCAGCTATACCACTCTTGGGCATATACCCAAAGGACACTATCTTACCACAGAGACATTTGCTCAACCATGTTCATTGCTGCTCTATTCATAATAGAAAATGAAAACAGTCTAGATGACCCCCGACAGAAGAATGCATAAAGAAAATGTAGTACATTTGTGCACTGGAGGACTACTCAGCTATTTTTAAAAAATGAAATTTGAAAATAACAAAGTTAGGCTTTTGTTAAATGGTTTTGAGGTGAAAAAAGACAACAATCTCAAGTTTTAGAAAGGCACAGAGTTGAATGTGGAACTTGTTAAGGTCAGGGAACAAGAACAGAGCAGCCCAATTATCTTTGTGCCTTTCCTGCTAAGATTGGTTGATGACCAAAGGTGATAACTAATTCCTTACACCCATTTCTGCCCTCAATCTCCTGATTTAAAAAACTTAATGAATGGGCATGTACCCTAAAGATTTAAAAAAGAGCTGGTAGATTCTTTTGATATATAAAAGTTTAGGTTTGTGATTCCTTTAAGGTTCCATATAAGATTACATTTCAAGATAAGTAATAAAGTAATTGGCCCTTTCTTTGTAACTGCAAAGTGCAGCCTGCCAGTAAAAGACCTGACAAGAACACTTTGATTGCCCACTTGGTGTTGATCTATAGCAAGTTTCTTGGGATATCCCAAGCTTGCATATAACAACTTCTTGGATATCCCAAGAACTAATTTGTTTTTCACCTGTCATAAATAAAATGTTTAATCATGGAAGGGAGGTGGAAAACGTGTCATTTACTGTTTGTTTTGTATTCATTGTAATCACTCTATTGAAAAACAATGTAATGACATTGTAATTCCTACATTGCCTGAAAAACTAGGTTGGAGTATATAAGCTGTAGGGGAAAAAAAAGTATGTAGTAAAAAGAACCCGAGAGAACAGAAGATAAAGAAGCAAGCCATCAAGAGAATTTGTGAATGTTTCTTTTCCTAAACCTCCCTCAGATAGCTTATGCCAAGTCAATGGATTTTTCTCAAAGCCCTGTGCTGCTGGAGGCAGGACCCCCAGACAGCAGGAAATATAAGAGGATGGAGGATACCAAGAAAACAAGTCTCTAAATCAACACGATCAATGCAGATATGAATTGAGACTGAGGTAGGATGCGGAGGGCCTGCACAGCTAGCTGCACCAGGTCCTCTGAGTAAATGCTATGGCTTCCAGTTTAGTGTTTTTATGGGATTCCTGGGTGTGCAAATAAGTGTGTCCCTAATTTTTTTGTGCCTTCCGGGTGCTTTTCCTTCTGTTTGTCAAGTCCAATTCCAGTGTGACAGCTTATTTCATTATGACCCCTAGAAGCTTCTGTGTCTTCTAAGGGGAGACAGAAAGGATCTGGATGGGGCCAGAGGTGGGGAGGAGTTGGGAAGAGTAGAAAACCATAATATGAAAAAAATCTACTTTCAATAAAAGGGGGAAAATAAAGGCATTTACCTTATGAGGTGGCCTTGAATATTTGGATGGCAAGGATGGAATGTTATAGTTTTAATACGTCATATTCCTCAGAGGATCACGATTTGGTTGCTTGGCCTATGGTGGGGGTGCTATTTTGGGGACTGTGAGAACTTCCCAAGGTGGGGCTTTGCTAGAGGAAGTCAGTCACTGGCTGCTGCTCTTGGAACCTCCCTGACCACTTCCTGTCTGCCTCAGGGGGCACTGTGATGGAATCTGATCTGCTCTAGCATGCTGCTGTTGTGATCATCATCACCACCTGGTATGATGTACTGAAATTTCCTAAATGGAATGAGATAAATCTGTCTTCTCTAGCAAAAGAAAGCGATGCTTCAAAACTCTGTATCATACATAGTGGCTTCACTATTTGTTCAAATAGAACTTAAAATCTTCTGGTTCTGATTCTTCTCTGGTAAGTATTAATACATTTTACCTTTGTAAATAAAGCCCTTTGGACCAGGAACACACCTATAAAAAAATCCCAAGTCCAAAGTGTTAGAAAACAACTGATTTAAAGGTCGATTCTGAAAACGCTTTCATGTGGGGCTGTATGACATCAGGGAAAAGCCTGAAGTCTGAGAGCGCTGAGATCAGGTGGGAGTGGTTGACAAAATGGCATTCAGTGCTTACAGATCCTAACGATGATGACGACGCATGGACTTGCGAGACGTGAAGACTCCAAGTGCGGAGGAGGAGATTGTGGAAGTCCTGTAGACCATGGGGTTTTCTTTTCCCTGGGGAAAATCTTTGGGTCGATTGTCATAGTTACTGCTTGTTAAAACTAGTAAAAGACTCATTAAGGACTATGAACTCCACAGTTAAATGATCTTTTTTTGCAGCCCCAGATGATGTTTTAAAAGCTTAGTCTCCAGAAGCATTAGTTCCTGGCAGGTACCCTTCTCTGTAAGCTAAACTCTTAGGTACATGAGTTGGATCCTTGTGTTTTAACTCTTCTCTTTCCAGAGTGAGTTTTCTTCCCAATGTCCTGGCCTGTCTGTAGAAGACTGTCACCATCAGTCCCCAGACCTTACCAACAAGGTGATTTCATGCGGTTAGGGTAGGGATAGGCTCGATTTTGGGACACTGACTGTGAGCCATCTTTAGGAAATAAAAATTTGAATCAAGCCATTTTCCTAAATGGTTCCTAAATGGTTCCTAAATGGTCTAAGTGGTAAGTGGACACAGTGGCTGCCTATTAGAGACACCTCTGAAAGAATAGATGGACAAGGGAATTCGCTTCCATTTCTACAAAAACTAAGCTTGCTCGATGGGTCCCCAAGCTTTTACCTCATTTCAGTGTTTCAATCCTCAGCTGTCTTCATCCTCCCCCCTCACCAAGGCTAGCCCTTCCCCGCTACTCTTGCGTCCTCTCCTGTCCTCTCTAGGATATTTAGTTACTTTTAGTCATGTTTTAAATGCTTCCCCAATCTGTTCTCAAGCCTAGAAATGATCTACACTAAACAGAAAGCCTTTCCTGTACTTGTATCATTAAAGTAACATTCTCTGGTCCCTTTGGCCCCTTTTGCTCCTGCTCCCTAAACAGATCCCACTATTCTCTTTCCCATACCCTCAAACATCAGCTATGTGCAGAGGACATGGAGCTCCTCAAAATCTTCTGTTGCCAGCTTTGATGTTTCAGCAGAGATCTCATTACTGAGAGCTGCAGTTCAGTTTCTGGCTCTAAAGTGGACTTAAATCGTATCTTTCCATCTGTCTTAGTAAGTCCCACTTTGGTTTTTGCTGTTTCCTCCTTACCCCACATCCTCCATTCCTGTCCCCCATACCTGCTATTGCCATCCTATGTATAGTTCTTGGCCTAGTGAAGGACTAACGGACACTTTGGCTTTCGTGCCTTCCGAATTCATTTCATTTCTGCACTAGACATGGTTACAAAAAGTGCGCTTTAAAAAGGATATTTGCTTCCACGGGTAAGAACAGAATATCATGCTCTGTCGTGATCTCGATGTTGTGGGAGATGTGTGCTGACCTCTTGGCACCGTCTTCTCCAACAGCCATGGCAAAGAGCTCTATCTGCAGCTCTGCATGCAAACCGGCAGCCACCTGTAAGACATCAAACGCTGGGTTAAAACCAATGTGGACAATATATTAGACAACAATTCTTTAAACTTTAGTTTTCTTGTCCATCAGTTTGGCACTAATAAATATAAGCATTAGGTGTGAGGACCAGGTGAAGTCCCGAGTAAATGTGTATCATTGCCACAGACAGCCCGTTGGAATGGCAGAGCCCTTTGCTGACCCTTGGTTGGTTGTTGACAGTGCGTCAAGAAGGTATCTATAGCAGCTTCGTTTCTCACAGTGTTTTCTGTAGAAATCTCAAGACCAAGAGTGGCTAAGCCTACATCCTCATTCAACTATACGCAATAAATAAACCTGCCTCTTCCATTCAGAAGTGTAGATAAATGTGCTGTGTTTCCAGGCTGGTGATGCTGCCGTCACTACCGTATGGCCCACCTGATCCCAGTTTTTCTGTACGTGTGTCTGTATGTCTGTCCTTTCTTTATTCCCTTGTCACCCCAGTGGTCACAGTTCTGTAACCCAGAAGTGTGGGTCAGGGGACATATGACAGAGCTATTTAGAATTATGTAGAATTCCATGAAATGAATGGGATTGAACACAAACTCCTGAAGGTGTTAGAGTGTGCAGCTGGAACATCCCCAAAGGCCATACACCAGAAGTTTGGCATCAGCAAGAGTTGCGTTAGCAAGAGCTGATGTGGGCTTACTGCAAGGAAATGAGGTCATCGAGGGTGCGCCCTTGGCCCCTTCTCTCGTTCTCTGCTTCCTGGAAGCCTTGAAGAAAGCAACTTTGCTCTCCCATGTGGACATCCCTGCCTGATACTCCACGGACCCCCAAACACAGGGCCAAGTGATCACAAGAGACATTTCTGAAGCCCTGGGTCAGAATAAGCCTGGCTTCCTTTCAGACTGAAGGGCACAAAGGCACAAACCAGGTGCTGCTTGGGGTCTGGGGAGTGCCAAATGGCAGGATGTTGGAGGTGAAGGGAAACTACCGCGGTACTCATAGCTTTCCCTCCTGATTTCTTCTTCTGTCGCCACTGCCCCTCTTCCTCCTGCTTCCTAAACTGATACCAAACTTCTCTTTCTTGTATTCTGGGACATAAGCGTTGTGTAGAGGACTCTTGAAATTTTTCTATCCCTGACTTCTCAACCGAGATCTCATTACTAAGATCCACAATTCAGTCTCTGACCCCTGAACTTTAAGTCACGTCCTTACGTCCACCCTATTTCTTTATTCTTTTCCTTTCTTCTCTCTCTCTCTCTCTCTCTCTCTCTCTCTCTCTCTTTGGTTTTGGTTTTTTCGAGACACAGTTTCTCTGTAGCTTTAGTGGAGCCTGTCCTGGAACTAGCTCTTTCCCAGGCTGGGCTCAAACTCACAGAGATCCGCCTGCCTCTGCCTCCCGAGTGCTGGGATTAAAGGCGTGTGCCACCACCACCTGGCTAAATTTAAAGGTCTTTTTTTTAAATTTTTTATTTATCTTATTTTTCATCCTATTTCTCAAGTGTTAGTCATGAGTTTCTGTCTACTGGCTGATAAAGGTAAATTTCATCTAAGACAGATACGGATGTAATATAAGAAACCTGGTGACTCGCCTGCCTTTGGTCTCCAGGATTCTAATATAGGGTGTGTAGCATGACAGGGCCAGCAGAGGGAGACAGAATAAGTGCAGATGCCACGCTGCTTAGGTCTAAAAACAAGGAAGAGGTGTGTACCGACAAAGAAGAGATCCAAGATATAGTGAAGAGTCTCAGCAAGGCATTGGGCTGCTTGCCTTGTTCTTGGAAGGCACACTAGCCTGAAGAGGTGGAGATGTTTATGTTTCTAAGCTGCCTCTACAGGGGGTGGGTTAAAAAGCAGACTTGGGAAGGGCTCTCTGGAAAAAAACAAATCACACAACTATCACATGGAGAGCAATTAGATTCAAATGGAAATTTAAAATATAGTTTTATAAATAATAGAATTGAAAACATTCCATTTTTTTTTCAACAGTGTATGTGTGCACGTGCTGGAGCAGACCCAGAGACTGTTTCTGAGGGTCCGGGCTTGCTCCCCGAAGCCCACCAATCAGGATTGGGTAGGACGAAATTCCACAGAGAGCTGGAGTGGTGCCACAGTGCAGCTTACCCAGGGTTGGCGCACGTTCATTTCGGCCTGGCAACGAACCAAACTGAACAGTGCTTAGATTTACATAGGCAGAAGACTGTGTGTGTATATATATATTTGTCAGAGCCAAAACCTACTATCAGAAAGGGGAAAGAAATACCCTTATAGCACGGTGAGCTTCAAAGAATACACACTGAGTTTTTACTAGTTAGAAAGGTGGATCCAGAGTCATCTCGCTGTTAGAATGACCTGGTCTTAAGATTAAAATGTGATTTACTATGCAGAACAGTAGAGGGGCTTGCTTTGATTTTTTTTTTTTATGTTGTGGAGAATCTGACATCTTCTCAGTATATGTTTGTTTCAGGATATGAGTGTGCAGGCTTTGTTCATGGACACACATATTTGCCACGAGAGCTGCCAAGTAAGTACTGGGAACCGAACCTGGGTCTTCTGCAAAAACAGCATTTACTCTTAACCTCCCAGCCAACTCTCCACGAATTCAGTTTTTATAAAGGTCATTTTCACATGCCTGTGCATGACTGTACTCCTGGGACAAGTAAGGGGCATGTTTCCAGCTGAAGATAAACTCTTTCTACTCTGAGCATTTTTGTCATGGCTCTTCCCTGGAACAATGGCATAGAGCCACACGGGACCAATCTAGGATCCTCCTTATGAAACCAGAAATATTAAACCTACTCATGATTTAACCTGGGCATCAGAATGATATAAAAGGCAACTGTGATGAAAACATATATACTCACATATGCGTGCGCAACACACACACACACACACACACACACACACACACACGTGCTCAATAACATATGGACTTACAGGCCCAGGTTTATATGTCACTTTCAGTCCAGTGCTAGGTGGTGGCTGCTTCACTTTAAACCTACCAGGAAGAAAAATGGAAGATGATTTATAAAAACAAGCAATGAAGAAACTCGGATACTATAAAATCAGGAAGGTGTTAATCTAGAGGCCAGGGAGTCCATATCATCTCTAAACAACCAAAGACCTTAATATTCCATTGAGAGAAGAATTTGGGATCCACCCATTTCACGACAGTCCTCATCCACATGAAGCAGATGTCAACCTGTACTCCCCCACTTGGTTACTGGTTGCCGATGGGCCCAGGCGGAGCATTGCCAAGGTTTGGCTGGCTTACATCTTTCAGCGTAGCTGTCAGTATTAATGTGAACGCTGATAGCCACGCCATGCAGTTACAGAATTACAGTGCTTTGGGGAATAGCAAAGCATGGGGGCCAGGCTGCCTGTGACTTGCGGGGTTTGCATGCTTGGGGGAGAGGAGGGACCAAAGGAGATCAGGAAATGATGAAGGGCTTGAGAAGTTCTTTGCTTGCATGTGCTGCTTGCTTGTCGATCTCTTTTCCTACCTGTGGTCTGTGGGCTCTGCCTGAGGATAAGAGGCCTGAACAGTCTGCCTCTACACTGACTACCACCCTCTACCAGCAGCTTTGCTGCCCAGCCATTGCGGCTGAATCCAACAAGCAGTGGGATGAAATCTCTAAAACAGAAACTCTGCTGGAGAGAGGGCTACATAGACTAGTTTGTTTGTTTTACTAGTTTAGGGTTAACTCTGTTTCCTCCCACCAATTTCATTGATAACAACAGGGAAAGAAGAAAAAAAATAGGTCTTAACTAGTACCGAGTGCCTTCACCATGTTTTTTTTTTCTTAGGGAGCCAGCATCCCAGAAGTTGGGGTTTGCCTCATCTAAAGGGTGACAAACTGGATTCTTCTGCCATTTTACTATTTCATTTCCATTCTTGATTCATAAGCATTTAAAAGGGTTTGTTATTATATAAGAATAACTCTGCAAGCAAAATATTCCATTTTGATGGCAGCCTTTCTACCATACACATCATTCAGAACAGAACTGAAGACTCGTTGTAATTCTGAGTGGCCTGAGCATAGATTTATGGTATACTGATCCAATCGAAATGAACAAACTCCCACATGGCTCTGGCGACCACAATAAAGTGAAGTTCACAGACATAGTAGAGATAGCAATGACCTGGTTAGTGCTCATGGATTTGAGCCCTCTCCTCATTCTAGCCCACAAGACCTTGAAAGAGATCACTCTGTTTCCTAATATAGAAGGTCTCAGAAGGGTCAAAGATTCCTTTGCTTTGGGTCTATAAAAATACCAGGTATGTTTTTAGACCCATGAATAAACTGAACTGTGAGTTGATGCTTATTAGTAATTATAAGTTAGATCTTCATAACTCAAATTACCATTGTGCTTATTATTTCCTTTTGCCTCAATCGGGCAGAAATAGTGTGGAAAACATTTTTCAAAGTCAAAGACAAAAAGAAGTTTAAGAGAAAGGAAGACAAAAATGTCCAGCCCCAAATGAAGGAATTCTCTAGAGATGATACTCTCTAGATTATCAGTTGTCCAGTGGAAAACTTGTGGGTCGAGTCACAAAGAGGTAACATCTTCAAAATGCTGAATGGTAAGCTCATGTACAAGTAGATCAAAGACCTCAACATAAATCCAGTTACATGGAACCTGGCAGAAGAGAAAGTGGAAAGTAGCCTCGAATGCACTTCCTGAATAGAACCCCAGTAGCACAGACACTGAGACGGACAATTAATAAATGGGAGCTCCTGAAACTGAAAAGCTTCTGTAAGACAAAGGACACGGTGAAAAAGACAAAACAACACTCTACAGAATAGGAAAAGATCTTCACCAACCCCACATCGGACAGAGGGCTGATCTCCAAAACAGGTAAAGGACTCAAGAAACTAGACATCAAAATACAAAGAAAAAAAAACAAACCAAAACGAAACAAAAAAAAATGGGGCACAGATTTAAACAGAGAACTCTCAACAGACAAATCTCAAAGAACCGAGATACATTTAAAGAACTGTTCAACACTCTTAGCTATCAGGGAAATGCAAATCAAAGTGACTCTGAGATACTCTCTTACACTCTGAGATACATCTGACACTTAGTCAAAATGGCTAAAATAAAAAATGCTAACAACAGCCTATGTGGGAGAGGATGTGGAGTAAGGGGAACACTCCTCCACTGCTGGTGGGAGTGCAATCTTGTACAGCCACTTTGGAAATCGGTATTGCAGTTTCTCAGAAAATTGGGACTCAATCTACCTCACAACCCAGCTATACCAATCTTGGGCATATACCCAAAGGATGCTCAATCATACCACAAGGACGCTTGCTCAACTACATTCATAGCAGCATTATTCATAATAACCAGAACCTGGAAACAAGCTAGATGCCCCTCAACCAAAGAATGAATAAAAAAGAAAGTGTGGTATACTTATACAATGGAGTATTACTCAGTGGTTAAAAAATAAAGCAACAATGACATCATGAAATTTGCAGGCAATTGGGTGGAACTAGAAAAAATCATTCTGAGAAAATCTAGACCCAGAAAGGCAAACATGGGGGGAGGACTAATGGATTTCCCCCAGAAAAAAAATAGATGAGATCTCCAGGGTAAACTGGGGGTGAGGTGGGAGGGAGGAGATGTGGGTATCAGATTGGTCAAGTCGGGGGCAGGATGGAGGGGGAGAGTAATGAAAGAGATATCTTGACTGGTAGAGGGGCCACTTTGGGGTTAGGGAGAAACCTGATGTCAGGGAAACTCCCAGGAACCCATAGGATGACCCCAGCTAAGATTCCTAGCAATAGTCGGGAGGGTGCCTGAAATGGCCTTCTCCTGTAATCAGATTGGTGACTACCCTAATTGTCAACAGAGAGCCTTTATCCAGGAACTGATGGAAACACATGCAGGGATACACAACCAAGCACTGGGCCACGCTCTGGGAGTCCATTTGACAAGAGGGAGGAGGGAAAGTACAAGCAAGGCGGGTTAAGATCATGATGAAGACACTCACTGAGACAGTTGACCTGAGCTAATGGGAGCCCATGGACCCTAGACCAACAGCTAGGGAGCCTGCCTGGCATCAGTCTAGGCCCTCTGCATGTGTCTGACAGTTGTGTAGCTTGTTCTGTTTGAATGGCCCCTAACAGTGGGATCAGGACCTGTCCCTAGTGCATGAGCTGGCTTTTTGGAATCTATTCCCCATGCAGGGATACCTAGCTCAGCCTTGATGCAGGGCGGGGGGGGGGGGGGGGGAAGGAACTTGGTCCCGACTCAAAGTGATCTGACATACTTTTTGACTGCTATGGGAGGCTGGCCCCTTTCTGAACAGAGGAGGAGTGGATGGGGGCGGGGATAGACAGGCGGTGTGGGGAAGGGGACAAGAAGAGAGGGGAGAGATGAAACTAATCAGTCTGTAAAATAAATGAAAAAAAACTTAATTAAAAAAAAACAAAAGGGGCTGGTGAAATGGCTCAGTGGTTAAGAGCATTGCCTGCTCTTCCAAAGGTCCTGAGTTCAATTCCCGGCAACCACATTGTGGCTCACAACCATCTGTAATGACGTCTGGTGCCCTCTTCCGGCCTGCAGATATACATACAGACAGAATGTTGTATACATAATAAATAAATGAATATTTAAAAAAAACAAAATGCTGAAATATCTGCCATCCAAAATACTATGC
Source organism: Microtus oregoni (assembly GCF_018167655.1). Taxonomy (NCBI): domain Eukaryota; kingdom Metazoa; phylum Chordata; class Mammalia; order Rodentia; family Cricetidae; genus Microtus; species Microtus oregoni. The sequence goes on along the minus strand of NW_024543830.1, from coordinate 7,553,355 downwards.
CCAGAAAAGCTATCCTTAAGAGATAAATGATTTTATAAACCAATAAAAGCCAAGGAAATCCATTTCCAATGAACTTGTCTTACAGAAAATTCTTAAAGAGGTTCTTTAGTCAAAAACAAAAGGATGAAAATTACCATAACGAATATGCATGCAACTGTAAAACATACTGGAAAAGGGACATGCATAGTCTAGTCAGAACACTCTAGTACTATAATATTGTTAACTGTACATATTCATGATGGTCGTAACATTCATATTTTATCATGTAGTCTAAAGCCAAAGTGATCAGAAGTATAGAGACAATAACTATGAAATATACCACGTAAAATGCAAATTCTGACATCATGAACATAGATTGTGCAAAGGTAAAAGCCCCACATTTTTTGTATGTAATCAGCTGTTATCAGCTTAACTTGTAACCATAAGAGGTTTTTTGCAGCTGGGCATGGTGGTGCACCCTTTAATTCCAGTAGAAGCAGAGAGAGCTCTGTGAGTTCAAGGCCATCCTGGGCTACATTTCCAGTTCCAGGCTAGCAAGGGCACATAGTGAGGCCTGGTTTAAACAAGCAAATAAGTTACATCTGGAAGCATTAGATCCTGTGCTGAGGCGGTCACGTGGAGGTTTATGTGGAACACGTCGGCTTTGAGTGACAAGCAAACTGGGCCCCTGCAGTGCTATGGTGGAGCGAGAGTTAGGCAGCTTCTGTAGAAGCCAGAAGCAGCGACCAGAACATGAATCTCTCTGCTTCTAGAGGGAAGTGTTTGTGGGGGCTAGGGGGGTTCTACACAGATTACCTCTCCAAGAAGTCCCTAAGACTGACTAGATTTGATAGACTATTCCCTCCCTAAGAATATGCAATCAGTGAGGAACTCTTAGAGGCACCCTGATACAAGTCAAGCTGACTAGAAAAGGCTCAGGCTAGCTAAGGCGCCTGGAAGAAGCAGAGATCAGGTGAACTGCCTGGAAGAGGTTCAGACTACCCGAGCTACTGGAAAGAGACACTCCCACCTGTTGAGTTGCCTACAGGCTATGCAGTGTGCTCCAAGTATCCATTTTTCATGAACTGTCACCCATACAGGGAGTGGGGAGGGGGGCTTTGGTGATGTAGTCATTTCAGTTCCTGTAAGTAACCTCTCATCCATATTCCTGTAAATAATCCCAATAAAGCTCACTGTGCACCAGAATGGACTTTGGTGATATCCTTACTTCGGTTCACCATTGATTCCCTATCTGGGACAGGTAGACATTTGTTCATGTGTCCTCAGGAACAGTCTCACACAATTGAAGAAAAAAAAGGTTTCAAATAAATAGTGCATTATTATACATCAAGGAACCCAAATTTGCAGAAGGAAAGAATAAAAACCAGAGCAGAAATATATCAACATGACAAGCAATACATAAATAAGAGAGTTAATAAAACTAAAAATTGATTCTAAAATAAATTAAGGAAATTTATTAGCTCTCAGCCAGCCAAAGAAAACTAGAGAAAAGAAAGACAAAAATTTATGATACCTCAGAAATAAAAACTGTCACAAAGGGTTATAATGAACAGTTTTATACCACCAAATAGAATAACTCATGAAATGTATATATTCCTTTTAAAATACAACTAATCATATAATTCAAGTCAGGAAGAAATAGAGCAAGTGGGCCGGCTAATAATACTTAAAGAGACGGGATAATTAATACAAGACTTCCCATTTTAGTTACTTTTCTCATTGCTTTGACAATGTTCTTGACAGAAGCAACTCAAAGGAGCAGTGTTTATTCTGATTCCCACCTCAGGAATGGGCAGTCAGTCCATCACATGGAGAAGCATGGCTATGAGCTGGCTAGCTACATCGCCTCCTCAGGAAAAGAGAGATGAGTGTTCCTACTCAGTTTGCTTCCTCCCTTTTTTGTCCTTTTTAGTCAGTGGAGGATCCTGCCCACATCCAGGGTGGTCTTCCCTCTAGGAAAGCACTTTCACAGACATGCCGAGAGGTGTGTCTTCCACATGACTTTGAGTAGAATGAGGTCAGCAAAGAAGATTACCCATTGCAAGTTTTGCTCTGTCAATCTGACCCCGAAATCACTTAAATCATAGTGTTCTGCCACTGGTCTCCGTAGACTCATGACCAGTTCAAAATGCAAAATTCATTCATTTCAACTCCAGCTTCAGCCTGACATTACCTTAATAGTTAAGCCAGGAAAAAAAAATCCTGAGAAGACTACAGGTTATTGATGGACATTGACACAAAAATCCCTAATATAGGCTATGTATCATGGGCAAGTTAATTACATGTGTACAAATCACTTACAGACTTGACGATAAAATGGATAGTCTCAATTGTTGCATAAAGCTTCTAACAATAGCTGACCTATTGACCTAATTACAAACTCTGAATAGTTCAGGCATAGAGGAAATGTATCACATAATAAGGACACCCGTGGAAGACCCAAGGATGACATCATCCCTCTTGAGATCTGGTGAGAGGAAACCATGCTCACTTCACCACTTCTATTGTCCACGATGTTAAAAGCACTAAATGAGCCATCAGATGAGAGAAAGAAGATATCAAAATTGGAAAGGGGAAACTAATGTTACCTTTCCACATAAAAGCCAAATGGTAACAAAGGAAATATAAAAAAGTTAGAACTAATAACTTGCCTGGAATTGTTGGGCACAAGGTCAACCTTCAATAATCAATAGCATTTTTATATCACAACACGGTAGCTAAAATATTGAGAAGAGAATTTCACATGTGATAGCATTGAAAAACCAATCACTTAGGTGAGGAAATATCAACATATCCAAACCCACAAAACATTGTGAAAGACACCGAGAAAACAGATGACTGCAAAGATGCCCCGTGTCCGTGGAAGAAAACTATTACAGCACCCGTAATGAATGGGGTCTGGTAGCACACAGTTACAGCACCAGCACTTAAGAAGCTGAAGCCAGAGGATCGCTGTACATTCAAGGCCAGACAGTGATATATAGTGGAGTGTGCCTCCAAAAAAGCAAAACCCAAAGCGAAATGTCTATAATACTCGGCAATATATACTTGCAGCACAGTCTCCTCCGAAAGTCAATGGTTCTCTATAGATTGTGCTAGTTAGTTTATGTCAACTTGATATGACCTACAGTGATGGGCGTGGTTGACCGGTAGTTAGAATTAACCAGACCAGCTCAAAAACAACGAATATAATTTAATAATTGGAAAATGTAGAAACTCACACGACCGGGGTCCAGCGAGCACCATGTGCAACCCAGAGAGAGAGAGAGAGAGAGAGGAGAGAGGAGAGAGGAGAGAGGAGAGAGGAGAGAGGAGAGAGAGAGAGAGAGAGAGGGGAGAGAGGAGAGAGGAGAGAGGAGAGAGGAGAGAGGAGAGAGGAGAGAGGAGAGAGGAGAGAGGAGAGAGGAGAGAAAGAGAAAGAAAGCACACCTGGATCCCCAGGTCTTTTTTCCCTGGCCCCAGGCGGCCACACCCTAGCCAAATGTGATTGGCTGAGCTTCCCCATCACTACAGTTAATGGAAAGGACTGAATCTCAATTGAGAAAATGCCTCCATAAGATAAGGCTGTAAGGCATTTTCTTAATGAGTGATTGATGGGCGAGGGCCCAGCCCATTGTGTGTGGTACCATTCCTGGGCTGTGGACCTGGAATCTACAGGAAAGCAGGTTGGACAAGCCACGTAAAGCAAGCCAGTAAGCAACACTCTTCCGTGGCCTCTGCATCAGTTCCTGCTTCCAGGTTCCTGTCCTGCTTGAGTTCCTGTCTTGACTTCCTTCAGTGATAGACTCGGAAGCCAAATAAACCCTGTCCTTCACAACTTGCTTTGGGTTATGGTGTTTCATCATACCAAAATAACCATAACTAGAACACAGAAATTGGAAAACAATATTCTAAATTTGTTTGAAACCATAAGAGATGCTTAATATCCAAAATAATTCCCAGGAAAGAAAGCAAAGTTGGAACATCTTTAAAGCTGCTAGGAAGTTAACAGTCAAATCAAAGCAGAATGAGGCAAGTTTACAATTTGATAGGCACAAAGATCAATTGAATAGAACAGAACCCATAAGTAAATACACACACACACACACACACACACACACACACACACACACAAGGGGAGAGAAGCTTATGGACATTGAATCTGGTAATGACTTTTTGGTTATCACACCAAAAGTCGAGAACCCAATCAAGATTAAATAAGTGATCACACTAAAAAGCTTCTGTACTGCAAATGCAACAGCAAAGGGGAGTGGCATTGGAAGTAAGCAACAGGCAGAGAAAAAAGTATCTCCAAAGCATGTTTATAATAGATCATTTAAAGTTATGAAGAACTCATAAAACTCAGTAGGAAATTATTGGAAAAAAATAATAATCTGATTTAAGGAAGCACAAAAGACTTGATTTAACATTTCTCTACAGAATACATAAAAATGACTGAAGGGCACATGAAAAAGTATTCATAATTAATCACTAGACAAATATAAATTAAAACCATTAAGATGACCTTCGTAAGAGAAAACTCAAACGTAACTGGAGATTTTTTCTGTGTCCCACCCGGTCCTGCAACTGCTTATAAAATAATCACTCAGAAGCTTATTATTAGTTATAATTGTTTGGTCAATGGCTCAGTTATTACTAGCTAGGTTTTATATTTAAATTAACCCATTTCTATCAGTCTATGTATTGCCACTGGGCTGTGGCATTACCTCATTTTCTACATGGCTTGCTTCCTTGGTGGCTTCCTAACTCCACCCTTCTTCTCCCTGTATCTCTACTTAGATTTTCTGCCTGGCTTTATTCTACATGGCTATTGACCAAATCATCTTATTTTTTAACCAATGGCAATAAAGCATAAAACAGTTTCTTTATTGATTAACCAATAAAAGCAACACATATATGGAAGGACTTCCCCACACTCTGAATATATGTTGGTCCCATTGGTTGATAATAAAAGCTGCTTTGGCCTATAGCAAGGCAGAATAGAGTTAGGCCGGAAAGCCAAACTGAATATAAGGAGATATAGGGGCAGAGTGGAGTGAGATGTCAGCCAGCTGCTAGAAGAACAAGATGTATTAGAGCACAGGTAAAGCCATGAGACGTGCCGGGCGGTGGTGGCGCACGCCTTTAATCCCAGCACTCGGGAGGCAGAGGCAGGCGGATCTCTGTGAGTTTGAGGCCACCCTGGTCTACAAGAGCTAGTTCCAGGACAGGAACCAAAAGCTACGGAGAAACCCTGTCTCGAAAATCCAAAAAAAAAAAAAAAAAAACCCCAAAAACAAAAAAAACAGCGATGAGACGTGAGGCAAAGCATAGATGAACAGAAATGGGTTGAGAAGCAAAAGTTGTTACTAAGTAATAATCCTAAACTGTTGGGCCAAGCATTTTTGTAATTAATATTGACTCTTTGAGTCATTATTTAGAAACAGCTGCAGGACAGGGTGGGACGGAGAAACCTCCATTTATACTCAAAGGTAAGAAATGTTGGAGAGGGTGTGGAAGAAAAAGACTTATTGCCCTCTTGATGGGAATGGACACTATGGAACTTAGAGACTGAGCAGTCATTTGATCTAGCAGCCCCTCTTCTGGGAGTGTAACCAAAAAGAAATAACCCCCCCCCTCATAAGTGTGGACAAACACTGCACTGCTGTGTGCCCTGCAGTGCTACTCACAACAGCCAAGACAAGAAAACAACCGATGTTCCCATCACCAGATGTGTGGATAAAAATGAGCATCGATGGATATAAACAATGGAATAGTATTCAAACTAAATCACAAGACCATGCCTTTTGCTATTGCATGGGTAAGCCCAGAGGATGGCATTCTAAGCAAAATGAGTCAGACAGAGAATATATCACCCTGCTTATATCTGGACTCTAAAAATAAATTAAGATACACAGAAATGTAGAACAAGAGTGGCTACCAGGCACTGAATCAAGGTCGAATGAGTAAACACAGGTCAAAATCTACAAAGCAATGGCCGGAGAGTTAGCTAGTGGTTAAAGGCCCATACTGTTCAGTCTTCCAGAGGCTCTGAGTTCTGGTCCCAGCATCCCCACTGTTTTACAACTTCCTGTAACTACAATCTAGAGATGAAAGGACCTTTCTGGCCTCTGGGGACACTCACACTCGTGTGCATGTGGACACAGGCAGACATGCATGCATATACGTAATTAAAAAAATAAATATTACAATAACATATACAAAGCAATAGAGGTGTAGAGCAAACAAGTCTGAGACCTACATGAGGATCGGGGGCAGGTGAAATATATTATATATAGAATTCCCACTGAATGAGTAGATTCTGGCTGCTCTTGACACAAAAAATACTTGCACCACTGCAATAATCTTTGGGAATATTTATGTATCCTATGACAACATGTCATAGTTCTTAAATGTGCCTAATACCTTTTGATAGAGCTTTCCCTATCAGGTATAAACAAATGTTGATTGAGATCATCACAGTTGGTGATTATTTAAATACAGTGTAATGGCTAGTATCAATTGTCAACTTGGCATACCTGGGAAGAGGTAACCAGATGAGAAACTGTGTCCATCAGATTGGCCTGTAAGCAAGTCTGTGGTGTGGAGGTCCAAAAATGTGAGCCTATTTCCACTTGACCAAAGGTCAGAGAATTGGAATTTACCTCTATTCTTTCAAGGTTATCGTGTTTCTACCTCAAGCAAAGGTCTCGCCTAGATTCAGAGTAGAGAGTTCTGCTTTCTCAAGGTTATTGTCAACAGGTGTGTCTAATAGCCAGACCTTGTATTTCAGGAATAGAGAACTAGATATGTGGGGCTGGAGAGGTGGCTCAGTGGTTAAGAGCACTGGCTGCTCTTCCAGAGGTCCCGGGTTCAATTCCCAGCAACCACACGGTGGCTCACAACCAACTGTAATGAGACCTGGTGCCTTCCTTGCCAGCAGTACATTGTATGCTTAATAAATAAATCTTAAAGAAACCTTTAAAAAAGAGAGAGAGAGAGAACTAGATATGTTTCTACCTCAAACAAAAGTCTAAAAATCCAACTAAAGTTCCAGTTCCCTTAAGGATCTAACATTAGATTCTATCCAGGGAGTGGTTTGCCTACAGAATGCTTTGGTCTAGGGTGTGAGTGTGACTTGTTTTGTCCCAGCAACAGAATGTTTAACTATGGCTGTAGCCTGTGACCTTCAACTGGTCTGTTCTTTTCCTCGTATTATGCTAATACAGTTTTTTTTTTATCTTATTCCTACCTCTGAGGGTCGAGGCATTTTAGGTAATTGGAAATTAAATGTGGGTGATTTCAGTATTCACTAGAACTCCCTCCTGGCACTATTCACTACGTTCCTCTGTTTTATTATTTTTACTTGCATCTTCGTATTCTTTACTAATATTTCTAAATCCCCATGCCCCTACCCTGGCAAGTGGTATTTTTGTCGAGGCTGGACCCGACACTATGGGTGTATTGTCTTGATCAATGATTGATGGAGGAAGGCCCAGCCCACATTGGGTGCTGCCACCCTGGACCGGTGTTTCTGAGTTGTGTAAGAAAGCAGGCCAGTAAACAGTGTTCCGCCATGGTCTCTGCTTCTTTTCCTAAATCCACGTTCCTTACTTGAGTTCCTGCCCTTCATGATGGAATAGTGTAAATGAAAACAAACCCTTTCTTCTTTAAGTTGCTTTGGTCATGGTGCTTATAGCAGCAACACAAAGAAAAGAAGGACATATGCTTTCAAGTTCTGAGTATTGATTATTGCAGTGCTTGTACAAATTGTTTGTTCTTTGCTAGGTCAAATTAAGAGCTGAGTGCGTGGCTCCTACTGAAACGTGAGATATGATTTACAGAAGGTATGAGAGCAGCTATCACATTAGTGGAGGCCAGTCAATGCTGATTTGTCGAAGAGTGAATGAAAGCATAAAGAAATGAACTATGATTATTCAGGATTCAAAATGTCGTTATAGTTTGGCTAAGAGTCATCAATACAGGAGAGACAATCTTTAGAGGAACACAAGCAGGCACTTGGTGCCTTTGCCTCACCTGCAGAAGTCCACACCGACATTCTTGAGTTTCACAATGGTTGCATAGGTGTGTCCCTCTTTAAGCACTCCAAACTTCACCGCCGGTGGGAGAAGGTGGAACCCGAAAGGGGATGCGTTTTTGTTATAAATAGCAGCAGATGCAATGGAAGACGTATTCACTTTTCCCCCAACGGAATCTTCCACCTTTGGAGAGCAGAAAAATTGATAAAGTAAAAGGGGGAGTTTCTGATTAAAGAAGACACTGCTGACACCAGAAAGGATGACTGCTTGGCCAAGGGAAGACGTAAAAGATTTATGATCTCATGCAGTCCTTACAACATCCCCATTGTCAACTGGAGCCTCAAACTCTCCCCTGCATGATGTGGAAAGCCCCATTCCTCTCTCCACCCTACCAGAGAGTCTCTGAACAAAATAAAGGCACTGGAAAGCCCAGTTCCTCATTGCTGGTGGCAGCTGCAGCTTCCTCCCCTGAAACTGTCAGTCACCCAAGATCAAAGCTTTTGATCTTTAGACCATATTTGGGCACAAATCCAGCTTGTGGAAGACACATCATCATCCCTTGCATACAACTCATAAAATCTCCCTGCTTTAGTTCTCTGAGACCAGATAATCTACCTGTGAATTGTTCTCAGTAATAAACCTGTTGTTATACTTTTTGAATTCAGCTTAATCTGGTTTACTGCATCGGTGGGGAAACTTATAATGGGGGTTGGGGGGCATAAAACCTATTACATATAAAAATTATTTTAGGTTTTGCCTTAAATAAAACAAAGTACACATTTAGAGCTTAAAGATCATTTGCTCAAATGCTTAAGTAGCAAAATCTCTACCCCAGGTTCGCCTGATTCTCATATCCATGCTCTTTCCTCTGGGGCAGTGGTGATCAAGAGTTGGCTAACTTCCTGCAGTGTCTTCTGGAAGACTCAAGGTTCCTGTTCCTGTTCCTGTTCTAGGAGTTTCAGATTCCCTGTGTCTGGAGTGAGGAGGGGTGGGCATTTAAAAAGTTCTCTGGTATTTCTAACTGTGCTGATCAGGAAGTTACAGAGGAATATCTGCCCTCCGCTCATCACCGATGTCACCAGGAGATGAAACTGCAGACACCCCTGTCACACATCAGACTTAGAGAGTCTGAATCTGCATATCTGACAAACTGCTGTGTAATTCATATGCACAGCCAAGCTTCCAAGCGTGATTATCAGTTACATATACAAGATATTCTAATATGACAGCCAGCATCTGTCATAGTAGTAAAGAAATGATAGTTTTTTTTTTTTTTAACTTGTGAGCATAAAGAAGCATTCCTATCAGAGCTGGTGGGAAAACTTTATCTAAAAGGTGCTGAGGAAGAGAGAGACAAGAGAAACCTGCAGTGGCTGAAGGAGAGTGAGCCAGGCAGGGTAGGCTGAAAGAGCAAGTTTTTTTTTTCTTTCTTTTTTTTTTTTTTTTTTCGAGACAGGGTTTCTCCGTAGCTTTTTGGTTCCTGTCCTGGAACTAGCTCTTGTAGACCAGGCTGGCCTCGAACTCACAGAGATCTGCCTGCCTCTGCCTCCCGAGTGCTGGGATTAAAGGCGTGCGCCACCACCGCCCGACTAAAGAACAAGTTTTAACAAATATATTGTAATGCTCCATTTTCAATATGAGGAGCTCTTAGTGCTCATCGGAGTCACAGAGAATGAGAGGGGCTGGGCTCTTTCCCTATGGAGGATGGCTGGTGCCTGCTGCTCTCAGGACATTGAGAGCTGGAAAGTCTGTGAGGTGACTGAGCCCAAGATCATACGAGGGGGCCATCTCAAGTCTCAAATTATTTCATAGGTAAGTAAAGTTTTGTATCCTAAGCCAACAAGGTAAGGAATTTGGGAAAAGGGCATGTCCTGATCTACAGGTGAAGAGAACAAGGATTTCTCATGATAGGGTGGGATGGGACAGTATGACCATAACATAGGACAACAACCTTTAAAAAAACCACTGTCTTATCAAAGCCAGCCAGTCATTTTTGCCTTTTCTGTATGCTGGTATCCCATTATGCAGAATTATATATTAAAAACTGTTTCCAGCAAACTCTTGAATTTATTGTTTTATTTCCAGCAACACGAGATCATACTTAGTGCTGGCCTAAGTTCTTTGGACTTTATCCTAAACATTGTTAAGTGGAAGGTTTTGGAGTTTCAGTTCAGGGGCACAGTCCTTTGCGGTTAGAGGTTATGAGATAGGTTGTTAACGCCACAGACAGACAGGCAAGGGCTCAGAGAAGACTGCAGGCCCCCCTGATAGTGTAGCTGTAAAACAGGATTCCTGTGAGATTCAGCTGCCCTCACCCAAAGGGAAGTGTCTACAGGGACAGCCAGCCTGTCTCCCAAGAGACCACACATAGCCCCTACACCTGCATCAACGTCCTCACTCCAAAGCCCCTCCCTCACTCCCAGCTAGCTTTCCCCCATTGCTGGCTCCCTTCATTACCTGAGAGGAGGTTCCCCTCAGTGTGCTGTGCTAACTCACACAGCCCCATCTCTTGAAGTCAGACTCTGGTTTCTTTCTGTCTTCTGTCTCTTTATGCTACCTCAGACATCTAACATGTGTGACAGAGTCAAGGGTCCCTTCTTACAGGCTTCAGAGGAAGCAGCTGCAGAAGGAGATTAAAAAGTTTCCTTTTCTTTTGGCCCAGGGCTGGCAGTTCCTAGAAGGGACCAGGCAGTGTTGAGCATAGAATGCCAGGTGACCAGCATATAGCCCTGGTCGTTGTCCTTAACTGAGGGTCCACAGGGCAGGGAGGGCAAGCTTCTAGGCCAACAAGTGACTTTAGTTCTGCAAATACAGAAGACTGTAGCTTCAGGAATTATCACCTTTTACCCAGAATGGAGGAAGTTTAAAAATGGCATAGCCTTGGCTAACAATGAGATGGGAGGCTAGTGATCCCTTTAGCCAGTAGAGAGCACCTGAATAATTCTCTCCAAAGTGACCGTTCCTAGGAACCTGCCAACTGGCTGATGGAACTCAGAAGCTGGTGTGAGCCAGTGGCAGCAAGGCACTGCCTTTTCTATGCCCCCGTGGAGAAAGAGTAGGTAGGGCACAGGACAGGCATGGGCCTCAGTGATTTCAATTACCCAGAATGCCCTGGGAGACGTGCTAAAGTTTCTCTGTTACCTTGGCAAGAGGTTGAGACTTGGGTTTGGAACCCATCAGATAATGAGGTAACCTCACTTTCTCTTTTCTTGCTTGTCCAGTAACATCCTGCAGCAATGACTGGGTTGGAATTTTGATCGGCATAAAAATGTCTGGTTCTGTTAGAGAAAAAGCATACATCAGGGCACAGCTAAGATACACGTCACATTGCCAGAGCATAGATAAGCATGGACCAGCCTGGAAACTTCTCTAGTCATTTTTTTTCAAATTAGTTTTTAGTTTTTCAAAAAAATATTTACTTTGTTATTTATGGGCATGCATATGTGCGCGTATTTGCATGTGCAAGTGTGTGCACATGTGCATGTGCTTGTTAGTGTGTGTGTGTGCATGTGTGTGTGTGTATGTGTGTGTGTATGTGTGTGTGTGTAGGTGCATGTGCTTGTTAGTGTGTGTGTGTGTATGTGTGTGTATGTGTGTGTGCATGTGTGTGTGTATGTGTGTGTGTATGTGTGTGTGTGTGTGTATGTGTGTGTGTGTGTGTGTGTGTGTAGGTACATGTGCCCCAGAGGTCAGAAGAAGGCATTGGATCCCCTGGATCTTAAGTTACAGGTCGTTGTGAACTGTCCGATGTGTGTTCTGGGAAATAAATCTCTTTCTCTACAAGAGCAATGCTCTGGATGGCTGAGCCATCTCTCTATCTCCATCCCTGTCATTAAGCCTTAGAGAACTTGTTTAAAAGAAATGAAAGCTTTTATCAGGTCCCATTTTCTATTTGTACATTTTGCTAGGCTGTTCTACATGTATTACCCTATCTCTGTTTCTTACAACTTCTCTATGAGATGGCAGGCAGATGCTGTTGGCATCACTAAGAAACCAGAATTCTCAGTTTTCTTGTAACTTCCCTATGATGTGCTCGCAGTACACTTTCAGGATCCTTACCACGAAACGAGCAAGAGCAGCCGCTGAAACATCAACTCTGAAAGATTTCCTTGTACTAAGGGGGTACGCCATTAAGAAATTTAGATTCTATTTTGATTTCTATAGCTCTAAAATATGGCATAGTAATTATAAATGAATTAAACCAGATATTTATATCTTTAGACTTGTACATTTTTTTTGTCTCTCCCAGTCATTTGGAGGGTGAAGAAGTGAATCATCCACAAAGCTACCATTGTTTATATTCACTCCAAATAGTCAGGAGGTTGAACTAAAAATTGTTGAATTGTAGATCTGGAAGAGTTGGATTGGGCCAGGATGCCTGCCACGTGGAAGTAACCTGTCCTTTGTAGATGAGAACAGAACCAAGTGAAGGGAAGAAGTTGATGGGACAAAAGGAAGGTAGTGAGAATGTGAAGACAAGCAAACTAGCAAACATGCACTCATGGAAGGCCTAGGAGCCAGAGTCAGCTACCTGTGGGGCTGGTCCCAACTCCTTGTCTCTGGTTTGCTTTTGAGCAGAAGTAATCCTACTACCTCTCCCATTTTTTAATTGAATTTGTGTTGTCTCATTTAAAAAATCAAAAAGCCCTAGTGAACACAGCATGTTCTACCTCTTTACAGATGAGGAGAGCAGAAATTCCGAAGAAAAATGAACTCGTCAAAGAGATAGTGAGTGTCGGAGTTGGAATGTGAAACACGAATCAGATTCCACAGGGCCCCAAAGCTTACTAGGCACTGCTATCTCAGGGTAGCTTCTGGAAAAACAGATTTCCAGGCCATAGGTTAGCCAGGCCCCACTGTCAATCAAAGCAAGCAGAATCTCTGGAGGTAGAGCTTAGCAGTTAGCGTTCTGATGTCTATGGGCCACCATTCTTCATGTAGGCATCCATTGTAACAGCTTGATCCAATGGGGACTAATTATCTGCTCACACGGTTATTACCCCTGATAGAAAATGCCGATGAGGAGTATGCTATGCCGCGTGCTGCACTAAGCAGTTCATGTACATTAACAGCTCAATTTTGATAAGCCTCTTATGCATATATTCATGTGCATGCCATGATTTCTGGCAGAAGAGGCAATGGAAGAACTAAAAATTATTTGCCCCACAGCATGTTAAATAAGTTAACTTTGGAACCTTGAGTCTCCTTTTTTCTCATATACTCATTCAGGCTTATTGGCTTCGCGTCCATGATATATTTCTAAGTAATTACTTAGATGGCTTCTTACCATCTTTCTCTTATGTGTGTATATGTTGAATGTGTATGTACACATTTCTGTGTATGTGTGTAGTGTGGTGCATGAGATGCTCTACACTTTTCCATTATACATAGACTTAAAAAAATACAGCTAGCTCTCTTAGGACTTGACCATTATCTCAATTTTCTCAAGGCTCCCTAAAAGTGCTGTTGCCCCAAGACAACAGGAAGCAGTCTAGAGAACATGATGCCCAGACTCCCAAGAGGTATGGTGGGTGGCTTTTGGTCATTTGGTGGGTTATGGATGTTTGTTATCCTTTAGGGGAGTTGGTTACAATTGTTATTGGTTATGGTCAGGAAAAATGCTGAACAAAGGAGAATAGATTCAAGGATCTTTTTTAAAAAGAGAAAAAGTGGACTATAGGAATGACAGGGTGAAAGGATAGATTACTGAATTTACTTTAAACTAAAAAGCAACTATTAATCCCAAATATTTGACATTAGTATGGATTTTTGTATATTAACACAAATTTACAGTTATATTTTGTTAGAAAATACTCTGTACATGTTTCCACTCTTGTTTAAGATTTTCTTAGAAGCCAGGTGGTGGTGGAGCATGCTTTTAATCCCAGCACCTGGGAGCTAGAGACAGGCTAGCCTAAATTTATAATCATATTGCTTCATCTTCTCAAATGGTGTAATTGCTTCTTTTAAAACTTCTGCGTGCATGAGTGTTTTGCCTGCATGTATGCCTATGAACTATGTATATCTGGTGCCCAAGGTAGCCAGAAGCGATATTGGCTATCCAGGAACTGGAGTTACAGATGGTTGGAAGCTCCATGTGGCTGCTTGGAATGGAATCTTAGTAGTCTAGAGGAGCAACCAACAGCACTTTCCCTCCCCCGAGTAATCTCTTCAACGCATACATTTAGAGGTGCCGGGAGAAGGGTCAGTTAGTGGAGCAGTTGCTGCACATGAAGACCCGAGCTTGCATCTTCAGCATCCATGTTAGGGCACGGCAGCAGGTGCCTGAAATCTCAGTGCCGGAGACACAAGACAGGAGAATCCTGTATTCTGAAGAAATACAGCATTTACTTCAAAGCTGTGAGATAAAGCAAGTGGCGGTGGCGGCCATACCTTCATTAGGAGGTCTGGTGACATTTTCAAGTTGGTTTTGGCTTGCAGCCTCCTTGGCAAATTTTGTTAAAATTTCAAGTTGGTTTTGGCTAGCAGACTTCTTAGTAGCTATTTTTAAAGTTTCGCTTTTGTTCTGAATATCAGTTTCCTTGGAAGAGTTGGTTACAATTTCGGTTTCCTTTTGACTCTCAGACTCTTGGGAAGGTTGTGCTAAATTTTCAGTTTGGTTTTGGCTAGAAGACTTCTTGATAGGTTGAGTTATATTTTCAATATCACTTAGGCTAGTAGGCTCCGTGATATTCTCAGCAACCTCTTCTTTTGGAAGGGGAGGTATATTTGCAGCTTCTTGTTCTACACCTGAAGTCAGTGTGGAATCTGCAAGTCCCCAAACAAACAATGCAAGTTACGCTATGGCCAATGAAAGAGAGACAACTAGCACTTGTACAGACAACACTGAACAATGAATTTCTCAATGAAAAAGTGTTCCCCATTCTTCTCATATGATGATGGTACAAGGCCATCATTGAGAGATTCCTCATAATGATTGGTGTTTGCCACTAACAAACAAGGCAGTTCCTGCCGAGCAAATACTCCCTAGGAACTGGCTGGATCTTGTGGGCATTATGGCCAGCTGGAACTGTCTCCAGCCTGAGGCTAAGCAATCTGCCTCTGCATTCACCTACTAAACAAAAATGATTTCCAAAAATTTATCTCTTCATTAAAACATATATCTTTAAGAAACAGGTACAATATGAAACAAAGTTAAAAAAAATGTATGTATGATTGGGGAGGCACATAGATTTCAGTTTGTGTATATGTGAAACCTGGATGAGCGTGGTTTAAAGGTACTGACTCTGAGTGGGTGTCTGAAGTGCTGGGACTGAACCCAAGGTCACATGCCTGTTGACCAAGGGCTCTACAATGGACTAAACATCTATTCTGACACTGGCTTGTTTGAAGAGACCACCGCAGCTGCACTGTGCACTGTCTACAGACAGGTACACATTTATCTACTAGGACCTCTTCATTAGATTCGAATCGAGGATTTTTGACATGAATTCTGTATAGTTACTATGTACTCCGAGAGAAAGACTCTCAGTGGTAGACAGCCTTCCATTTGGTGAAACTTGACTTCTTAACTAAGTTGTCAAATACTGCATCTCCGTTGTTCATGTATTTTCATTTTATTTTCTGTAATTAACAAGCATGCATGTTATTTTGAGACCATGTGAATGCCACGTTCTCAGAAAAACCTTTCATTAATCCTTTGGTTAGTCAGATCTAAACACACTTAGGCACAAGAAATGAATCTGAAATTCAATTTATGTCTTTCTCCCCTTATATAATTCAGGCATATCTGTAGTATGCAGGTAATAGCAAACCCTGTCACTAGTGGTCATTAACACAAGGGGCCGGATGGGTGTGACTCAGTTCAGGTCAGGTGACAGGAATAGGAATCATATAAACACCTTACCTGAAGGCAGATCCGGAACAGCTGCTGTGGCTGTGTCTTCCGTTTTCTTTGTAACAGGAGGCAGGTTTTTGGAAAGCTTCTCCAGATAATCATACTTAAAGGAAACGCACAGGATGTACTTCAGATACACACTCATTTTATGCAACTGTCACAAATGTTAGTTAAGTCAACAGGCACTGCTGACAAGACTCCGAGGATGAAGCTGAAAGCTGGAATTCTGTAAGAGACTAATTGACCTCTAGTCTTTGTTAACCAGTTGTGGTTTTTGAAATTTCCTCTGATTAATAATAGTATCCTTAATTTTTGAGAACTCCAGGGCATTGTGGACACATGAAAGTGTTCACTTTGTTTTGAAGCTTCAGCGGTGAGGGACTCTGAGAGGCTGTGAGGAACTTTGAGGGACTGTGAGGGGCAGCGAGGAGCAGCGAGGGGCAGTGAGGGGCAGCGAGGGGCCTGTGAGGGGCCATGAGGGGCAGTGAAAGGCAGTGAGGGGGACGTGTGGGGCAGTGAGGGGCTGTGAGGGGCTGTGAGGGGGAGTGAGAGGCCATGAGGGGCAGCGAGGGGCCATGAGGGGCTGTGAGGGGCAGGAAGGAGCAGTGAAGGGCATTAAATGGCAGGTAAGTCTGTGACTTAGGGTCTTAGGAGTGGGTTCGCGTGGAAGAGGAGAATGTTCGGTGTCTCTGGGGGTCTAAGAGCCCACACTACCTTAATGGTATTTTAACAGTTGAGGATTGATGAAGCTCTGATGAAACAAAACCTTAATTAGAGTTTGTTAGAGGTTGGCAAATAAACAACAGCAAGGACGTGGCCCAAAGAAAACCTTAGAAAGGAAGCAAAAGAGGGTGGCATACACGAGGGACCGAGGGAAAGTCCCCTCCATGTGCTTGTGTGGAAATAGATGGGAAACATGATAATTATTTGGTCAGATTGCTACACTAGGCAAATAAACAGCATCCGAAAAAAAGCTTACAGGTTAACATGCAGAGCATCATTTTGTAGAAATTAAATTATTATGAATTACGTTCATTTACCTGTGTCTTAAATAGCGGGCCCAGTTCAGACTTAAAATAAGGTGGTACTTCTTTGTTCCTAATTTGCGACAGGTAATTTTTTGTTTTCTCAATAGTGTTCCTGGTTCACATTTCCACAATGATATGCAAAAGAACACACAGAACACATTGAAAAGTTATTTGCCCATGCTTTAGCCCCGGATCCCACTGGATCCCACTGCACTCACTGACGGTAAAACCAAGAAGGGAAAACTGAATGGACTCTTTTGTTTCTCCTTGAGGCAGGGTCTCACTACCTAGTCTTGGCTGGCCTGGAACTGGCTTTGTAGACACTTGGCCTTGAGCACACAGAGACCCATCTGCCTCTGCCTTCCAATGACTGGGATTCAAGGTGTGTGACACCCAGAGTCTTTTATTGGGGGTGCCATGTTCACAGTTTGCAGAGACATTTCTTACTTTGTAAATCTTTGAAAATCAGATTTTTGTATGAGACAGGGACTAATGATGCCAGCTGATCTCAAATGTCTAAAGCCAAGGTGCCAGTGGTTGGGTTTTTTTTTTTTTTTTTTTTTTTTTTTATGTTGTGAGGTTCTCTGGAGTTGAAGTGACAGTCACGGGCTTCCATCATTGCACTAGCAGGAGCAGCCACAGCACTGCTGCGAGCTGGGTTTTCCGAATCATAATGCCTCTACTGGGAAGGCCAAGCCAGGGGCTCTAAACCGGGGTTATTGGGTAAGCCTTGTTATCTCCATTTTATAGTAATAACCTCAAGGTGTAGGGAGACTAGATACCTATTCTATGGCATAATCAATACAGGGTGGAGCTGAACAAGCTGGATTATACATCTTTAATCTTGTGATCTTGACAACTGTACCTTCTAAGCAACAGTCAGCTATCCAGACTGATAATCCTCATATTTTATAGGTAAATAAACCGAATCCCTGAAGTAAAACAGTCAGTTGGCATAGTAGAGTTCACAAGAAATCATACTGTAGCTGCCCCTAGACATGCTGACTCTGAGACCAGTGACCGTACACAGACTGCACGCCCATCTTATTTAAACAATTTCAATTTGCCATTGAAATACCTCTGTCTCCTGCCTCGTGGGACTTTCCCATCAAGCCGGGCAGGCTGGAGGTTGTCCACGGCTCTCTTACAGCTGTTCGTAAGCAGGAGGCAGTGAACATGGAAATCCAGAGGCCTACATCTCTTTGTTCTAGGCTCAGTGTTGGTTCTTCCATAGGACCTCGTATTCGCTGTATACTTTCCGTGCCCCTGACATACTGGTTATCTTATCCTCGGCCCACATTTCTTGTTCCCATTTTTTTTTCTGTTCATGCCACACATTTAATTATGGATCTCGCCTTCCCTAGCTGTGATGAACTACTCACACTTATATTTCAATCGTTAAAATAGTGGGTAACTCATGAATAAGCACAGGATTTAAAAGGTGCTCAAAGAGTATATTCATAGGCGCTTGACAACGATGTCTGTATGTACAGACCCTGTACAAGAACGGGCCTGACAGATGCAGAAGGGACTCAGGGGGCCCTATGCCTTGCTTGTTAGACTCAGAGAGAGGGAGATAGTGCCTTTGTTTGTGTACCTACTGATGTCCCCACCAAGCTCTAGTGGAAAGTCTCAATCCATAGTCACATAGACAGCTCTGACTAAATGAGCCACACAACAAACTAAAGTCATGAATCCAAGAAGGGAGAGGGATGGGGGAGGGGGTGAAAAGGGGAAAGGGAGTGGGAGGGAGGCTGGGAGGGGTAGGAGAAGGACAAGAGGGTTGCAGGAAAAACAGCAGCTGGAATGCACTGAGTGCATGTTCAAAGTTGCAGCTGGAATGCACTGAGTGTATGTACAGAGTTGCAGCTGGAATGCACTGAATGCATGTTCAAAGCTGCAGCTGGAATGCACTGAATTCATGTACAAAGCTGCAGCTGGAATGCACTGAATTCATGTACAGAGCTGCAGCTGGAATGCACTGAATGCATGTACGAAGTTGTCAGAGAGCTTAAACAATCATCATGTTAATTCTCATCATTTTGGGGTCATGATGATATTCTTCTTCTTCTTAGCCATGTCCATCATCTTACAGGAATAGCAATTTGAGATTGGTAACAAAATTTAAAAGTATATTTAAAAAAAGCAAGTCACTGTCTCCCGCTGTCCCCTGAACATCCAGTCTCATTCCCCACTGGCAACCTCTCATACACTGTTTCTAGGCCAGAAAACCTGGAAAGGGTTTTTCTAGCCTTTCCTTGAAGAAGGTCATGAGATCCCCCAGGAGTCTTGCCCTCCCCGTGTGAAGAGGAAAAGAGCATCTCTGTCTGGAAGATGGAGGGATGCCTGACTATCTGAGCACTCAGGCCCCATTGGTTCTACCAGTTTATTACTATTAGGTGATACTCTTTCCTGTCATATTTTTCATAATTCTCTATTCATCAGATGGGGCATAGAGATATGCAGGCCCAGTCTTCTCTTTGGATTTTCATTTCTTTATGACATCCCCTGTCTCACATTAAATGTAAACAAATCCATATTATTTCCACTGACCAGTCTGTCTTTTGTTCCAGAGATCTCAGCCAGGGACCTGAGATGTGTAGGAACAAGAGGCAACATACATCCTCCAGTTCAACCTTGTAAGTGGAGAAACAAAAGACATCCCAAAATGTAACCCAACACCTAAATGAAGGCGATGTTTCTGAAAGGAGCAACTCATGTGTGGTGGAATAGTAGTTGAAGATGTGTTACATTTGTTTATGATGTGGAATGTTTAATGGTGCAAAGATGTCTTGCATTCTTTTATGTTGCATTTGTTTAACTCAGTGAAGCTGTGTTACTCTGCATGTCTGAAACATCTGATTGGTCTAATAAAGAGCTGAATGGCCAATAGCTAGGCAGGAGAGAAACAGGAGGGGCTGCCAGGCCGAGAGAGTAAAGAGAAGGGGAGAGAAAAAAGAGGGGACTGAGAAAAGGAGGAGAGGGAGATGCCAAGGTCAACCACCCAACAACACAGTCAGACATGGAGTACAAAGGAAAGAAAAGATATACAGAAATAGAAAAAAAATAAAGCCCAGAGTCAAAAGATAGATGGGATAATTTAAGAAAAGCTAGCTAAAAACAAGCCAAGCCAGGGTTGGCCATTTATACCTAAGAAAAAGTCTCTGTGTGGTTTATTAAGGAGCTTGGTGGTGGGTCCCCAAAGAGTAAAAAAGAAAGGAAAAAAACCTCTAACTACTATATTTTGGTGTATCAATGTGAGGCTCAAATATTCTTAGGGCCTAAGGAAGCTGAAAAACAAGACTGGATACAGCCCCTTTAAGAAACTCTGCCTTACATCAGGACACTTAAACAGCCTTTCCACACTAAACAGAAAAAAAAAAAAACTAAGTAAAAAAATGCCTGCCACAGTGCAGTGCCCTGACATTCCATAGCTGGGGGGTTGACTGCGGCTCTTGGTCATGCACCTCCAACTGAGCCACAAACTTTAGGCATGGCTTTCACAAACCAGGAAGTGGGCGGAGACAGCTGCCAAAACCACATGGAGGTACTAACCATGCCACTTAGAAGTCTAAAGGCTCATGCCGTCAACAAAAACTAGAGATACACAGTAAAGATAGATTCAGATGGAAAAACCCTCTAAACAGTTTACAGTGTGTTTAATAATGTGCATAGGCTTAGGAAAAGTTAAAGGATATAGAAAGTCTTAGAACAAAATAAATAGTTTAAAAATAATAGAGGAAAGTCTTTAAAGAGATACATAAAGTAATATAAAAAGAGTAAATCACATAATGACGGAAAATACACAGGGAATCTGGGTCCTATATAGTATTGTGCTGATTTTCAATTTTTGATTGCCAATAAGCAAACATCGGCTACAAAGAGACCTGGAATTGAAAGAGGAACTATTGAAATAGTCAATATACTTTAGGAATGCCTTAACTTTAAAATGGGAGTCAAAAATGTGTTTGTAAAATGGAACTCAAAAAATGCTTTGGAGAAATGTTTTGCTTTAGATCTCACAGAAAAAAAGGGGCTGTGGATTTCTTCAGGGTTGATATAAATCAGGTTTGATCAGGAAGACGTCCTGAATCTTGACAGATGATCCATATCAACAAAGGTTACAGTTGGTCTTCCTTGTACTTGACCATTATCCCAATTTTCTCAGGGACCCCTAAAGATGTCTTTGTCCACAGACAGAAGCAGTCTGGAGAACATGACATCCGTATTCCCAAGAATTGGGGTTGGGGGTTGTTGGTTATTTGGTGAATTATGGATGTTTGTTATCATTTATGGAAATATAGGAATTTAGAATACAAAGACAACTATTGATGTCAAATATTTTGCATAGGCATGCAATGCAAAATTTAAAGTAATATTTTTACATTGTATGTATTTTTTTTACTCTTGTTTGGGGTTTTGTGCTTATGCAGCTTATTTAAAAATATAAAGTATAATTAAAGAATGAGGTTAGTAGTTAATCTATAATAATCAAACTTATAGTCACATTGGGTATGTTTTCAAGGTTAAACAGGTATATTTTAGACCAATAGATGACTTTCAAACACTTCAAAGACCTATATAATATGGCATTTAAGATGTTTAATAACCTAAGGTTTTTCATGACAGTGAGATACATCTGCTCCTGGTAGCACCAATATACTTCATAAAAGGATGATGGACATTAAAGAAACTCCATATGGAGTTTGCTTTTAATGTGGCAAGGCTGATTTTGGGCAAAAAAATTAATTTTGCCTTTACTGTTGACAGTGTGCTATGCAGATTAGATATGCAGGACTCACAGTTGAACTTTGCCAAGAGAAGTAGGGTGGTCCTTTAAAATTCCTGCTCCATAGAAGAGTCTGCCTAATATTCTGGATCTGTAGGTGAAGATGGATGCTACAACATTGCAGAGGAACTTTGGATGACTGTCCAGGGAGTCAGATGTCTCTGGTAATATTACATCCTTCTAGGGTCTTTGATGGAGTTAAAGACCATATAATTACTGTTATAGTTTTCCTTAGTAATGATAGAAAGTAAATTAGGCATAAAACTTTGGAATCACTATGATAAGATAGATAATGGAGTATTTCCTCTGAATTTGCTAAATACAAATATACCGAATATTGTGAATGTAATTCTTGCTTAATAACTGTTTTTGTTGTATATAGTTTTCCTATGTTAAAATCAAAACTTTTCATTTTTATTTAGACAAAAGGGAGACATGTTGTGGAATATTAGTTGAATATGTGTTACCTTTATTTATGATGTGGAACATTTGTTTAAAGATGCAGAGATGTGTTCCCTTCTTTTACATTGCATTTGTTTAACTCTCTGAAGCTGTGTTACTTTACCTGTCTAAAACACTTGATTTGTCTAATAAAGAGCTGAATTGTCAACAGCTAGACAGAAGAGAGAACTAGGTGGAGCTTCCAGGTAGAGAGAATAAATAGGAGAGAAAGAAAAGAGGGGAGCAAGAAAAAGGAAGAGAGGAGAATGCATGGGCCAGCACCCAGCTACACAGATGGACAAGGAGTAAGATGGTAAGAAAAGTTACACAGAATTGAAAAATGTAAAAACCCAGAGGCAAAAGGTAGATCTTTTAAGTTAAGAAAATCTGGTTGGGTTTTTCTTTTTTAAAGAAATTTTTTAAAAAGGGGGAGAGAACAGGAGGACAGGAGGGAGTGGAAACTGGGAATGGTATATAAAATGAAAAAAGACAGTTTTTTTAAAAAAAAATTAAAAATTATAAAAAGAAAAACCAAAAAAAAAAAAAGAAAAGAAAAGAAAGGAAAAGCTGACTGGAAATAAACTAAACAAAGGCTGGGCATTCATAAGTCAGAAAAAGGGTCTTTGTTTGATTTATCTGTGAGCTGGGTGGTGGGCCCCCAAGGAGTAAAGAGTAAAAAACAACAACACTATTGTGTACAAATGACCACCTTGCCCCAGATATATAAATATAATTGGTTTCCTTAATGGATAAAAAAACTGGAGTTGAAATCTTAAGTGCAGACTGTAGGGAAAACAAATATCAATGCACTCAGGACACATTCCTGAAGCAAGCAACGGGGACCCTGAGTGTATACGACGAATGTTTATGAGTATATTAGAATCACCAGAAGCGTGAAGAGGGACCAGAGGACTCAACTGCAGGAGATGGGGGCATCTACATCTACCTAATGGCCTGACAGTGACAGGCTGCCCCAAGTGCCACCTTGTCTTGTTGAAGTGTCAGGCGGCAGCCTACTGAGCTCTAAGATCCCACAACTGGGATTTTCACAGCCTTATGTTTACCCCGGGTCAGAATTACCTCTGTTGCTCGAGCTTTTCTTTCCAGCTCTTTCCTGGTGACGTACCCCTATGTGAAAAGAAGAAAATGAGGTGAAATAGACAGTGCCCCCACATGACAGGGCCACGTCATCACTGTGCCGTGGGAGAAGGGCTGCAATGATCCCCACACCCCTCCTTTCCCTGTGTGTGCCAGCACTGACCAGAAAGGACAGCCAGCATCGCTTACCTCCAATTCTTTTCAAAGAAATCTTTAGAGAATGTGTCTGGGGAACATACTGGAGTTGAAGCCATAGATTGCTTGAACAAATCCGTTAGGTGGGCTGCAACTTAAAAATACCACATTCAGTGTTAGCATTGACTCCTTTATAACATTTCTTTGCTGCACGATTACTCATCTGAAATTTACTGATGGTTTTGGAGGACTTCCATACCCAAGCTTAACAACTAGATGACTCCATGGCGTGTTCTGTTAGTGAACATCATCTTTATGATTCAAACATAAATATTTGTACCCTCCATCACTAGGAAAACTATATGGCAAGGAGCTGAATTTTCTTGTATTAAAGCAGATTGGCCTTCATACTGAGGTTCTTTTCCTAAACATGTACCTATTATCCAGTTCCAAAGATCTGAATATCACAGTTTTGAAATTTGGGTGATAGCTCTTAGAGTTTGTCTATGGCATATTGCCTCAGTGAGATTTCATTTGTCAGAGGAAGAATAGGATACCTGGTCAAGACAGGAAAACTTACAAAACACTGATTTAGACAAGGATAAGTAAGTTTTCTTCTTGTGAGAATTCTCTGTGCCCTTAATTACTATATGTTGTAAGTCTTAAAGAAAGTAAGACAATGTAAAATATTATTCAGACTTATCTTATTGTAAAATGCATGGCTTTGGAGGAGCCACCTTAAAGAACATCTTAGGAAATACAGTGGGAGATGCTGACTTTGTATCACCACTGGTAACCATCAAGGTTAGTTTTAAGGATGCTGTTTCCCTCCTGCAGCAATCTGAGAAATACAGTTTATTTAACTGTTACTATTGGGTGGCCTGTGGGTTTGCCTCCATCACTCATACCTGTTTTCTTGAACCAGGAGTGACAAGCTCAAATAACCCAGGGTAAGTTTGTAAGATCAAACATAGGGTAAAGGTAAATGAAGTTTGCATTTTAGTTAAACATAGTTTCTAAAGATAAGTATGTAGCATGCTGTATTTGGGGCACACTTACAATTCAGATTATTTATTATTTACCCCAAATTTAGTTTTAATAAGGCCTTTTGTATTTATGTTCACTGGCAACTCTATTGCAGGGCCTGCCTCATAGAAGTGTGCGACAGAATTCATGGACAGAGGAGTATCGGTGACTGTAATGGCCTCTTCCATAATGGTCACCTGAAGGGGTAGCTGCCTGTCACTTTTAGTTAAATATCACTGTTACAATGTGAAATCTTAAGAAGAAAAATCTAGATAAATAATAGCAACAGTAGCAACAGAACAAGAATATGAGTCAAGACCGTGGAAGATGAACTGGACATGTCAGAGGGTTCAGTGAAGCCCAAGGCAGCCAGCTTAGGGCCTCTGTCGTATAACGGAAGGCACAACCCCTGTTGCTGTGATATGGCCAAGCTTGCTGGGGCCAGGGAGGCTCTCTCCTTTGAGAGCAGCTGTTTGTCTTAAAACATACAGTGGAGGGCTGGGCGGTGGTGGCGCACGCCTTTAATCCCAGCACTCGGGAGGCAGAGGCAGGCGGATCTCTGTGAGTTCGAGACCAGCCTGGTCTACAAGAGCTAGTTCCAGGACAGGCTCCAAAACCACAGAGAAACCCTGTCTCGAAAAACCAAAACAAAAAAAAAAAACAAACAAAAAAAAACAAACAAAAAACAAAACATACAGTGGAGAAGGGTTGAAGGTGTGGGCAATATCTGTGCACTTGTTTGGAAGCTATGTGCGTGGACATGGGGGCATTGGTCAGATGACTGCTGGCTATTAGCTATCTTCTATGGGGTTCAGGTAAAAAAGAAGGTAAATGTCAGTGTTTTTTTTTTATTTAACAAAGGAGAGTTAAAGGTGAATTAAGGAGGGAATCACTGTTTTCAGGGAACAAGGAAACATTAACCACTGTAAGAGAGCGTGGCAAGTGTAGAAGCAGAGGGGATTTACATGAGGACTGGCTGTGGTAAACAGAATGGCAGACAGCTGTATTTCAGGAGTCCTTTTGCAATCTGTTGACAGATTGCAGAAAAATACGAAATTCCAGTTACCTTCAGTAACATGACTTTTTGTAGTTTCCTCCATTTTAGGGAAAGACTGAAATAAAGATCAGAATTACTTGATGTTAATTATATTACGCATGGAAATACTTTGTTTAGAAGAATTCTTTTTGTGCTCGGTTTGACTTATTCTGAAAAAAATCTATAAAGTGAATTTGCCTTTTAAAAATATCCTATTATACAATTTATTTAAATATTTTGTTGCTCTGTTAATTAATAAATTTCTAGGAATGGAAATCATTTGTCATTATGGAAATTACTTTTCTTTCACATTTATTAAGTTATTCAATATTTCAACAAACAGTTTCTTAAAGTAAAATCAATAGCATATATTCATAATAAAATAATAATAACATATACTTATAAGTATTTTTTATTTCAGGATCTCAGGATTATCTGTAAGTATGTTTGGAAACTTCAATAAATCCATAATCCAATTAGCATGGAATAAGCTATGATGACGATGGAGTGAATGCTCCAGAGTCTCAGAAGGACCCTCATGTGGCTATTCCACACGCACTCTGTCTGGAAGGCCCTGATAGGAAGACAGCATCAGGAACACTGGTCTGTGGGACATCCACTCACCATAACCAGCTTGAGGAGGTCTGCAGCATTGCCTCTTTCTTCCTCTGTCCTGGAATCCTTGACTGTCATTTCCTGTAGCTCGTCTTCCTTCTTTAGAATATGGTTTATATAATCCTACATCAGGACAGCCAAACAAAAGGATAGCAGTCAAGAACTAGGCAAAGAAAGAGACCAACATGGTGCATGTCAACTTGGAACATTACAAGTGCTTTTTATTTTTTATTGTGTTTTGTTTTGATTTTTCGAGAAAGGGTTTCTCAGTGTAGCCTTGGTGGTTTGGAACTCGCTCTGTAGACCAGGCTGGCTTCAAACTTACAGAGATCCACCTGCCTCTGCCTCCCTAGTGCTGGGATTAATGGTGTGCACCACCACCGCCACCCAACTTGGAACATTCCAACAGGACTAAGGGGATAAGTTCACACCTCTTTGCAAGCAGTTAACTGGTCAAGTGATGGAGGAAGGTCATTGGCTAATAAAGGAACTGCCTTGGCCCATTTTATTGGTTAGAAGATAGGTGGGAGGAGTGAACAGAACAGAATGCTGGGAGGAAGAGGAAGTGAGCTCAGACTCGACAGCTCTCCTCTTGGGAGCAGATGCCTGAGAGAGACGCCATGCTCCTGGCTCCTGGGCAGATGCATGCTATGAAGCTCCGACCCAGGATGGACATAGGCTAGAATCTTCCCAGTAAGCGCACCTAGGGGCGCAACACAGATGATTAGAAATGGGCTAAATTAATATGTGAGAATTAGCCTAGAAGAGAATGGGCTAAGCAGTGTTTAAATGAATACAGTTTGTGTGTTATTTCGGGCATAAGCTAGCCGTGAGGGCGGCTGGGGTGCTGGGGACACAGCCCCCCGTCACTCTTATTACTACAGTCAAGCACGGGAAAACCTTTTCTCAGTAGGTTAATAGTAATGAGTGAAGTCTTTCTCTGCCCACAAGTGAGCCTTTAAAGCCTCAGGAGAGACCTACACAGAGCCCTGCTTCTAACACCGAGCTTCAGCATCCTTCTCACTAAAGTGAATACCCTGAGGAAGATGATTCATGGGTCTCTCAGGATTGTCTCTATGACTCTGTCTGCGGACTTAAGTCACTTAGTTCACGCCTTCGCTCCTAGATAAAATATACTCCCTCCCACGGATATTTGATCAGCATCCATCAGTACTGATCCTCTTCTCAAACTAGGTTGTGAGCATATAGCCATAAACAGCATATAATGTCCATGCTGAGGGAGTTAAACTTGGAAAGATGCTAGCGATACGATGCCACAACCAGTCATATCTTTATAAAGTCTTAGACCATTTCAAAACAGCAACTCTTTTTATCCACGAACCAGTACCTGATTAATATGTGGTTCTGCATTTTCTCCAGAGAGTATTAGTTTTTCACGTAATCAGAAAGAAAGAAGACTATACGGAAACTGTACATAAAACATTTTTTTTTTAAATTATAGCAACACCTGTTGGGCCCGTTGACGACTCCTACAACTTAATATAGAAATCATTAAACATCCTCTACCTTTTAACCTTCTGTACTGGGTGACTGACTGACATTCAAATGTTATTGTAAATATTGGTAAAACTAGATGTTTTCCGGCTCTTCAGGAAATGGACAGGAGTGACTGACTTTGTTCCTGATCCTTTGGGGGAGGGCTCACGTCACCCGGATCCTGTTACCTTAAGGGAAACCTGCAGCCTCAGCTTGACCTCATTCTTTATGACCTCATGCTGGAAGAACTGGCGCATCTGTAGCACCTTGGGGCCTTTGAGTATTGGGGCTGGGGCATTTGTCAGCTGCTTAGACCCGATGCAGAGGCCTTTCCAAATCTGAGTGCCAAATGGAGGTCCGGGAGTCTTTTTCTGTCAACAAAAGAAAGTGCAAGATTCACCAAAGAAGTCAGAATAGTACGGTGATGAATTTTTTTTTTTTAAACCAAGTACTCTTTTGTGGATACTAGATCAGGAGTGGTTATGGGATTCCTAAACCAGTGGAGGTATGACTTTGAGGGATCCAGATAGATCAGGTTTGGTCACCCATACCCAAAACCAAATGACAAAAGGAACAGTAAATTAGGAAAGAGATTCATCATTCAGTATGGCCACGCTGAGAAGCACAGCAGCTAGCAGCATCTCATGCACGATTTTCAAGGAGCTAGCAAGAGCTCTGGAGTGATAGAAAGGAGGGACAAAAGAAGGTGAGCAATGAGTACCCATGCATCCTCAGGCCGTCTTGATCCAAGTATGGTCTGGTTGGTCATCATCTCACCATCAGAGCTAGCTAGACAATTAGAAGGTTACTGCTGTCAGAGGTAGGTTGGGGGTTGGGAGGCAGAGGCAGACAGATCTCTGTGAGCTCAAGTCTACCCTGGGCTACACTAGACTGATCCAGTCTCAAAGAGAAACAGGGCCAGGCAGTGTTGGCTCACACTTTAATCCCAGTATATGGGAGTCACACATTTTTAATCCCAACACTAAGGAGGTGGAGACAGGAAGGGATATGTCTGGGCAGAGAGAGGAGAGTAAGGGCTGGGGGGAGACAAGAGCTCAATGCAGTTTGAAGATGCAGGCTGAGGCAGCAGTCTGAACCAGTCAGACTTCGGATGTTGTCAGAGGAGGCAGTCTGAGGAAGGGATCTCCCTTTTGGTCTAAGGTCTCTCTAGTGGCTGGTTGCACTGCTTCTCTGATTTCTCAGCTTTCATCCCCTAATACTTGACAACGGATTTTACTAAGAACAGTTAGAATTCATACAACAATCCAAATTTAAAGTATCAAGGAAACAGATGCAAAATGGAGGCAGAGATGCCGAACTGAAAAAAGGATAAAATGAAACTTATGCCCTGGTGATGCTGACGCATGCATGGGCAGTCCATAAATAGTGGTTCTGTTGAACTTGTCCACATTGGCTATCATACTACCAACTTTTAGTTGTCCAGTGAACATCTGAAGGACCAAGTAAAGAGTCAGTCCTTCCAGCAGAAGTTGAAGCTATTACAGAACGACCTGCGAGGGATGAAATGGTGCTGGAAAAATCCTCATCCTCATGGATCTGAGCAAAATTTTATCTTTCTGTGTACCATTAACAATCTCAAATGGTGCTCTGTTGGGCATCCTTTCAGGAGGGCTGTGGGATTCTGCACATGGTAAATCAGCAACAATCTAATTCATGTTACGTGCATGATGCTTTGTTTGGCATGCTCAGGTCACCGAAGACATTTGGAGTTAGCAGTTCTTAACTTTCTGGCTCTGTATGAATTTATATAAGAAGATTTGGAGAGGAAAATCATTCCATGGGTCTGGGCCAACTTTGAGCCGACTCTAGATGAAATCCGCCTCCAAAATCTTCGAGGGCTTTCTTGGGAAGAAATGTGTGCCTAAGATGAGCTCAAATCTCTGCCATCCTAGCAACTGGCCTTGGTGCTTCATTTTAAAAAAGAGTGACCAGTGACAGCCATCCAGTGGCTTTCAGTTTATAGTATAAGAGCTTCAGATGAAGAGAATAATCTCCATTAATCCAGAATGGGGTGTATTTATCCTATCATCCTGTAGTACCTGCAGCTTTTTGGCATTCTCAACTTTCAGAGAAGAATATTATGGTCCAGAATATCCTGTTCCAAGATTCAGGACAGGACATCATGGCCACATTCATCTCATCAACTTGATTAGAGCCACCAGATTAAAACTAAGAAGTGAATGGCCTTTTCTCATCATCTCTGCTCTTGCTACAGCAGAATTTACTGTAAGATACTGAAAGTAGAAAGTCAATATGTTACCTTCCTCACTCAACAGCAATATACTCTATGTTCACATTTTGGTGTCTTCGCAGTTTTGTAACTGAACACCAGATGATGTGCTGGACATGTTGCATACGGTGGTTGTGGAACAAAACGACAGCCTTTCAAGATGCAGGGTTCAGTGATGCCTTAGCAAAATGTTATTTCATTCTTTTGAAACTCTAGGGTGGAGTTGAACTAATCTGGCATGATCATAAGCACAGTATTTATTTGCTAACATTGCAGTTGCAAAACTGCTTCTCCCCCTCTTTTTTTTCTCCATTTATGTATCTTTAATATACAAAGAAAAGTTACAAGGAGAGTGAAAGGCACCAAAGTTTGTTCAAAATTAACAGCTTAAGAAATGACAGGAAAAGTGGTATGGTATCAGGAAGTCTATGTTAGGTGAAATGTAACAGGTTATTCAAGAGGGATGCTTTAATATATAGGAATATGCCCAGGCTTACAATGCAGAATAAAAAATAAAACTGAAATTAGTTAGCCAGGCCTAGTCCTCTAAAATTCTATTGCTACATCTACAAATGATTAAAATCTCCAAATACAAAACTTCTTGAACTCATTCATTATCTCACCGGAGGATGGAAATATATGAAGCTACAGAAGCAGACCTGAGCCCAAATAGAAATGTAAATACAGTGACTTTACAGTATACCTCAACTGAAGGGAATCTTTCCCATGACCTTGACTGGAGATTTGGAGGGACGATGGTGTCTAACTCCTTCTTCATTAGCCATGGTGATGCTTCATAGAAAGGGCGAAGCACCGTTATACTCAAGGCGCCTGAATTAAAGAGAATTACCAGAGGTCATTTCTCTGCCAAAATGATGCTGACAAATTCAACAGGCATTAACCGAGTTCAACAAGTACTTTCGAACTGCTTTTTATACAAAAACCTTAGTCAGGTACAATGATTATGCCTTAGGGTGATACTCTCTAAGATGAGACCCTGAGTAGCCAACACCTGAAAGATGGACTTTAGTCAAACAAAAGCACTCACTAGTATCTTTCTGTCCCTCAATATTTGGGTCAGGTCGGCCAACAAGTTGCCTTGACTCCCTCTTTTTCTGCCTTCTCCAGAGATGCAACATTTAGTCATGTATCTCCGAGGTATCCCATCCTGTACTGAGCAACAGCTAGCTTGTCTAGCAGGCTGTACTCTGGAGTGAACCTACCCTGGCAGCCAGTGAGGTTCACTAGTGAGACTCACCCATGATAAAACTTCTTTGACTTTTTCTTGCCTAAACAGTAAAGCGGGGTCTTCTCTGCTCACTTCTGCCTCACCTTGAAGCATGACCTCCTTCTGCAGTTCAGACGGTTCGGTCTCTTCTTACCCATCTTCAATGCAGTAGAATTCTTCGTGTTTTCTTCTCCAAGAAATCATGACCTCTCCACGCCCCCTCCCGCCATGAATGCACTAACAAGTTCTTGGGTCTTAAACAACTCCAGAGAAACTTTGTAGACAACCCTAGGTTTCTCTGTTCCAAACTCTCAGTGAAAGATATTTCTGTCTTCATGGATCTTATACAAGACTGTAATTACAGTTATTTGTGTGGCTATATAATTAACACCCATTTCTCTCATCAAATTATAAGTTTTAAGGAAATAGATTCTATGTTTGTTTTACCTCATTATGTACTCCAAATCTAAGATGGCATTTGGCACAGGATATGCTGCTAAGTCAATGCTACTTAAATGGTTAAAAAATACATTGAGGAGAGTTCTTGGTGCTTCATAGGTTTTGTTTGTTTTAGTTGACAAGTCAGAGTCAGGGTCTTTTTGGCTATGTAGTGCAGGCTGACCTCAAGCTTGCATTGGTCTCCTAGTTCAGGGGTTAATGTATCACCATGCCCACCAACCTAATATACATATTTGCATGTCCTGACTAGCCAGGAACAGCCTTCC
This sequence comes from Microtus oregoni, assembly GCF_018167655.1. Classification (NCBI taxonomy): domain Eukaryota; kingdom Metazoa; phylum Chordata; class Mammalia; order Rodentia; family Cricetidae; genus Microtus; species Microtus oregoni. Next base: position 7,521,610 of record NW_024543830.1, on the reverse strand, counting down.
ATTTTTCACATTCACAAGAACAGTGCATATAACATGTACATGTGTGTTGATAAGCTAAAAGATACAAGCATAGACATGCAATCATACTCTTAAGTAGACTCAAAATATATACCATGAAACAAAAGATTAAAGAAGCCCAGAAACCTCTCTATATAATTGGCATACCAAAGTATGTGCCTTTAATATTATGCAATGATTTCTTTAAAATTCATAAAAATAATATAAATCACCAACAAATATGTTCTATAGCATATATGCCTCTGATTAATATTCTAGCTGATGTATAAAATGTGTTTTCTTATTGTATTCAGTTTGACCAAAACATACCCTTAAAAATGATAATAAAAGAAGAACTTTTAAGAGATCTCATAGTGTTTCTAAGCAGGATGGAATGAGCTCATAAATAAGATCTAGGCACAAGCTGCTTATGGCATTAAGAGGCATTCATTCTTGGCTGACACAAGTTGATTCTTAGACACAGTTTGAGATGAATCTCACTTTCTGGAACTGTGTAAGTAAGATGACACGTCCAGTTGGAGGAGCAAAATGAGAAAAGGGGACTGCACAGCAAGAGGATTAGAGTCCCTGGAGGACACAAGGAGCAGCAGGCGGCATGGTGTCTCTACCTGGCTGTTCCTGGACTGGTTCCTGGAGAACCACAGTCGTGGATTCTCCATAGGCCAAGGATAAGTATTCTTCTATGTCACTGTCTCGGAGGAGTTCCACACCGGATCCGTCAGTGTAGATCACAAAAAACCTGGTTGAAGTAAAAAGAGGAACATTCAAGACACTCAGGAAAGTTGCTTCTTGAATTCGGGATGGAGAATGAAATACTAATGTTGCTAGTATCATTTTACCTGGGAACGTGTTCCCCATAGATTTGCATGTGATTCTTTTCAAGGTGAATTGATGACAAGCTTTCATAGCCCTCAGTTTGTACACTGAGATCAGCTTCTAATTTCTTTTTTGGTAACATTGTTGATACAGAGCCATCAGCCATGACCTATGAAACATGAGAAGCTGAAGGAACAAATACCAAAGTGCCCACATTACCACTGATCCAAGGTGTGCAAACATGCACTCTTTTGGATTATCAGAATATCGAGCATATTTAATCACATGGTATTGCTATTATGTATGAATTTCATTAATAAAAGAGGAGATTTCCTAGCAGTATGGTACTCATAAACCACACACAGGCAGTGAAAACAAACTGAAACACATTTAGAAGAAAGAGACCAGGATTGAGAGGGGAATCAAATCTTATCCTCTGGGGATTAGGGATAGAGAAACTGAACATGAAGGAAAGAACATTCGGGTGACTGATGATTCGAAATACGGAGAGAACCTTTGCATAGCGAAAGCTGAAATTCAAGTGCAAAACTGTAGTTCCTTGGAAGAGCATACAGGGAAATAAGTTTAGGATAAACATGAGAGACAACATTCTAGTTACTAGAGCTGTCAATATCCGGCATGCATCTCTTCAGAAAGGAGCATGGCACAGGCTGCCCGCTGTAGGTGAGGCGGCCCTAGAGGGGTATCAGAAACACGCTTGGCAAGAAACAGCCCAGACATTTCAGTCTGGAGGGGCTGTGGCTTTATGTTTCCATGGCTAGTCATTGCTGATTGAGATTTATCAGTTCATGCCCACGCTGTAAAGAGTCTCAATTACTTAGCAAAGAAAAATATAAACAGAACCAGGACTTGTCTGCGTATTAAAACAGCGCTAGGGATTCTGTGGTTTGAGTCCGAATCTAAAACCTAACCTCACATCCACCAGTCAATGGAGGAAATTCCACTGTCGGGTGAGGATGCGGGGGGGGGGGGGGAGGATAAATGTCTAGAGCAGGGGGTGGCAGTGCTTTTTGGTGAAGGGCCAGAAGTAAAGACTTCAGGAGCTGACACCATAGTTCTCTCTTGCAAATGCACAGCCCTTTCCACTGCTGAACAAAAGTAGACAGAGAACACACAGAAGAACATCCCTGTCTTACGGTAACAATTTTGGTGGCACCGTTGAAATCTGCATTGTGTGTGCCTTTATATGGCATGAAATACATTCTTTCGAATTTTTGAACATTTTAATATCTGAGGTCCTAATCTATATAAAATAGGGGGACCAAATTTGCCAAGACCTAGGCAGAGAGAGATAAGGGCAGGATCATGGGATAGAGAAGCCTGAGCCCTGTCCAGACCCTTTCTACCTATCCATCAGCAGCCCTGCTAGGCGCTTCTTACCATAGGTTGCCCTAGTGCCATGGAATTGCAGGTTGCTTGCGTTTGCTCTCACCGTAATCCTTATGTCCTTGTTTGTGGTTGCATTATTTTTTCCTGTACTTCTCAATTTGTTGATTAGTTTAAATGTTTCTCTTGCCCACATTATGAAGATTGCTCTTCCCTACGAAAGTATACTTGAGGATCAAAGAAAAAAATATCGACGTTCATGTTTGATTGGCAGAGGGCAAGCAAATGACCCCAATACAGCAAATGTAAAAACTGATATGGAATTTGTCTAGTACAATACATTGCACCACCAAGTTGGGGTAGTTTGAAAAAAAATGGCCCCCACAGGCTCATTGGGAATGGTGTTATTTGAAAGGATTAGGATGTGTGTGGTCTTATTGGAGTAGGTGTGGCCTTATTGATGGAAGTGTGCCACTGGAGGGTGGCTCTGAGGTTTCAGAAGCTCAAGCCAGGTTCAGTGACTCATCCTCTCTTCATATTGCCTGCTGATCCAGATGTAGAGCTCTCAGCTCCCTCTCCAACACCAGTTCTGCCTGTGTGCTGCCTTGCTTCCTTCTGCGACAATAAGGGACTAACCCTCTGAACCATAAGCCAGCCCCAATTAAATGTTTTCCTCTATAAGAGTTGCCATGGCCGTGGTGTCTCTTCACAGTTAGAAAGCCCTAACTATGACAGAAGTCCAGGCTCTCTCTCCACACGGACCCTGTGCCTTACCTGAAATGTGTTCCCCTCAGGATCCAGGACCTCACAGATCACTTCTGAGGTGTGCTTCATGATGTACCTGCTGGCTCTCAGCTGCTCACGCTTCTGGAAGGGGTGGTAGATGTTGCTGCTCGGTTCATGGCAGTATGTAGCTGAACAGTCTCTGTCGATATAAAGGCAGCCTGTGTTTGGGGGTAACACCTAGAAGGAGGAAGAAAAAAAGACATTAAGTTCTCTTGTGCAACTTCAGGGATTTGAAAGATATTTCCAGGACAAAAATATTACTTAAGGAATAATGTAATGTTTCAGAAGGACAGCTTGCCGAGGGGCAAACAGAAGATCCAGTTTCTTGACCATAGCCTTCCATTTCCCATTTCATTTGTTTTCTATATTTGTCCTGTGCCCTCTTATTTCAGACTTTCTCCATTTTAACTGTACATAGGGCTCCATGTGATTTGTTTGATGCCCATTTTTTTTTTTGCAAGAAGAAACTTCCTTAAAGGGGATAATAGTTCTTCAAAACATTGGTTAGTCTTAGCCTTTCTGGTAGGTGACACAGTCAAGTGGTAGTATTTATGTAATGACTTCTAATTGCTTTATTTGAATTATAATTTATGTGCTGTAAATTCACCCCTTGGAAGTGCAGTATTTGGTAATGTTTTAGTATATCCAAGAACGTGTGCAATCAGTTATACATGATTCTAGGATATTTCTATCATTCCATCCACAAAGAAACCCCAGTGTTATTAGCAATCACTGTATCATCCTTGATCCCAATACCAGGCGACCACTACTTCATTATCTCTGTAGATTTTTCTCTTCTAGTTTTTCCATATAAATGGAAACCACAGCATCATTACCAGTCAGTGTATCATCTCTGTCCCCAATCTTCAGTGGCTGCTAACCCATCACCTGTACAGATTTTCCTATTCTAAACTTTTCATACAAGTAGAAGCGTCACTATGTAGCTTCTTTCACTTGGAATAAGGGTTTCAAGATGCAGCAATTTGTGGCATGCAGCTCATCCCATTCGCCAGCACTATGACAGCACCAGTTGACACACCAATGTGGATAGGGGACATCTCCGAAGGTCCCACCTCTAGATGAAGACCTTCAGGTAATTAACAACTGCTGAGAGAAGGAGATTGAGTCTTCTTCAGGGATAATCCCGATGGGTTATCCAAACTCATGTGATTAGCTCTAAATGCATATCCATATAAGCAACAAGAAACAGATTCAGTGGTATATATTTATTTACACACCTGTGTGTATTGGTATAACAATAATAATGAAAGAAGAAGAGGTCATGAATTTGAGAGTGGGGAATAGGAGGTGTTGGAAGGCAGAAAAGGAAGGGTAGAAATGATGTAAACATAGTCCTTATGGTTACAATTCTCAAAAAAAACTCAATTAAAAAAAATCTGCCCTCCCTCAGCTCTACAGGATCACACAGGCGAGTGTGTGCTTGGTATGGTTTTTCATGGAAGGAGGGGAAGGCCCTCTTCATGCATGGCAGACCTGCAAGAGGAGATTCTCTGTTCTTAGGAGTCTGACAGTTCTGGGTGGAAGTGAATTCAGGCTACCAACACTTCCCATTGTTGTTTAGCCAAGGCAACCTTTGGTGTCATCTTCAAGAGGCACAACTACCTGACTCCTGACCTCTGAAAAAGAGATTCAATCCACCAAAGTCCTTATTAGGAACTCACTGGTCATCTTGTGAAAACCCACACTAGAGTGTCCTTTCAAAGGATACAGACTTCAGCTGTAACTACCAAAGAGGCTTTTTATACCAGAAGAATGAAGTGTGTCAAGTCTGTTTTAAAAATGATGCTTATGCCGTGGGAGGCATTGCTAATGAACATCCGCCTTACATTTTCTTCCATCTCTCACTTTCAGCGCTTGCTTTGCCCCATAGCCATCTCTACTGGGTGAAGAGAGGAAACATAATGACCAGAGAGATGGGAGGGATGCACCAGTTCAGCTACTGTCACAGTGATGACCATGTGTCCATCACATTCTGGCTTTCAGTTCTCAGCCCCTTGTAACATGGCGTGTGATAGCTCATGTCCCTCTTTAACACGCAGAAAGAGGGGAAATCTCTCAAAGACTAAAGGCACTGTATGCTGACACCAGCACATTCTGTTTAATAGGAAGATCAGGGAGAATGGAGAGGGGCGTGTTGCAGTTTTCTTTGCTTTTGAAGGACAAAGCTTTGCTTCATCTGGGTAAACTGTCTTCCCAGGACCAAACATACTGCCCTTCAGGTGCTTTACCCTGGGGTCCTAGGGGTGGACTGGAGTCAAGAGCTGGCAGGAGATGGAGAGAGGCAGGTAGGAATCCATCAGGTCATTGGAATGATTCTGGCCCCACAGTGTGCAGCGTGGGGGTCTTTTTAGCCTAACCTTGATTCAACACTACTAACTTCCTGCAACAAGCCAGACAATGTATTCCTAGAATGGATTGAAACGATGCAAAAGCAGAAGTGTGAGAAGTGCATTCTAAGATCAGGTGAGACACAAAAGCAACAGTGGGTGTCACTGCAGAAATTCCCATTGTCCCAGCAAAGCATATTCTGTGAGCAATGTGACACTTCTATGGGTCAGTGCTAACGTCCCAACTCGACCTACCTGGTATGATCCCTGTGGCTTCGCAATAATAGACGTTCCATCCCCAAAGGTGGCACAGCAGCTACTGTCCTCGCAGTTGGTGATAACAGTGGCATAGTGTGAGCTCTCTATCCGCATGCACTTCACCTGCCTGGTGACAGTCGCTGGACCTTCGGCTACAAGTAAAGTACAGGGTAAGGAGATGGGGTAGGGTGCATACAGTAGGTGATCAGCCTTGGGCTGTCTCCTGCCTATGTGGATTCCTCATGGGAAAGAACCTAGGTGCTGTCCACAGGGTTGGAGTGTGGCCTGCCATCCTTGCCAACTCAGAATAGTTCTAGAATCCCTTCATATATGATTTAGCACACTGGTCTTACTAAGTAGGTCGTTAGTATTCTTTTTATTTGGAGAAGTAGAAATATTTAATTTTGCAAGTTAAAAATTGAAATTCATAAAATATATTCACCAATGAAAATCTATACTTGTTCCTATTTTGTCATGTCACTTAAATGTGTATGTTTATAAGGAAGACTGCAGGTGAAGCTGAAGTTGTCTCCTATGTCTAGGTTTAGTTTTTTGTTACAAGTCAATTTTATATCTTTATATAAATGTGTTAAGAATGAATAACACATGAGATTTATGTACTTTAAATTTATATAAACTAAATACAAATCTATCAAATTCTATAATTACCATATCATTTTATACCTTTTTTTACAACATTGTTTTGAGGTCTCTAACATTTTTGTATTAGTTATGTGTGCTTGTATTAAGTGTGGGATTGTTTTAGTGTATATTTAGTGTGTGCATATGTATGTGTCTGTGTATATGTATGTGTGCATTTGTAGTTAGTTTATGTATGTAGTTCCTGATAAAATAGTGACCCTTTTAGATAAGAAGTACATTTTATTTTTTCTTGGACATTTATATTTTACCTTATATTTCAATAATATGCCATTAAAATATTGAAAATAGCACTCATATACCTGTTTCATCAGGGTATCTATATAATAAAATCTCAAAGTTAACATTTTATACAATATACATGTTATAGGGAGGGGTGGGAAGGTGAGGGACTCTTAGGCAAGATCTACTACAATAATTTTGTATTACACAATAGAGATATTCCAAAAATGATACTTTTAGGTGTTTTTTTTACTGTACACAAGGCTTATTATTTTTTTCTGGTTGGAGTGATCATTTCAGTATTGTCTTAGTTAAGGTTCCTATTGCTATAAAGAGACACCATGACCACAGCAACTCTAAAAGGAAAACATTTAATTGAGAAGGCTTGCTTCCAGTTTCAGAGGTTCAGTTCATTATCACTATGGCAGGGAGCATGGCTGCATGGACGCAGACATGGTGCTGGTTAAATCTTGATCAGAGGCAACAGGAAATGTACTGAAGTACTGGGTGGTATCTTGAGCAAGAGACCTCAAATCCTGTCCCCACAGTGACACACTTACCAACAAGGCCATACCTACTCCAACAAAGTCATACCTCCTAATAGTGCCACTCCCTTTGGGAGCTATTTTCTACCAAATTCCACTCATTGGCCCCTAAAGACTGTAGGCTTCTTAAAAAGCAAAATTGCATTCAGTACAACTTCAAAAGTCCCCATAGTCTATAACAGTCTTAAACTCGTTTCAAAGTCCAAAGTCTGATGTGGGAGTGTCATATATCAATCTGTTGATTTCATTGGTTAAGCAATAAAGAAACTGCTTTGGCCTCATAGGTTAAAACATAGGTGGGAGGAGTAAACAGAACAGAAGGCTGGGAGAAAGAAGCTGAGTCAGGGAGTCGCCATGATTCTCCCAATCCAGACAGACGCAGGTTAAGATCATTCCTGGTAAGCCAGCTCGTGGGCTACAGCAGATTATTAGAAATGGGCTAGTCCAGGTGCAAGAGCTAGCCTAGAAGAGGCTAGATATAATGGGCCAAGCGGTGTTTAAACAATACAGTTTCCATGTAATTATTTCGGGTAAAGCTAGCCGTGGGGGCGGCCGGGTGCCGGGGACTCAGCCCCGCCGCTCCTATTTCAACAAAAGTCTCTTCTGAGACTCATGGCAAATCTATTAAAATTAAAATAAAAAAGCAGATCACATACTTCTAACATAATGACAAAGGGTATATATGCCATTATATGAATATATGCATATATATATATATATATATATATATTCATTTATTCCATATTGTGGGAAAGAGAGCATAGTAAGGAAATACTGAACTAAAGCAAGACCAAAAAACCAAAAAACCAGCAGGTTAAAATCAAGACTCTGTAGTTTTCTATCTGATAGTAAAATGTTCCTCAGATCTCCACGTCTGCTCAGCTTGTTGACTGCAGCACACTTCTTTCTCCAGGACTGGCTCTACTCCCTGTTAGCAGTTTTTCTTGGCAGATATTCTGCAGCTCTAACATCTCCAACATCTTGGAGTCTCCAAGGCAATCCAGGCTTCATGCGATGGCATCTCTATAGGGCTCTATTCGGGGACACTCCTGACACACGTCTGACTTCAGTAGCTTTCTATAGGCACAGAGGCAAATTCCATACCCCATTTCTTCTACACTTAACTCTAAAACCATGCAGCCAAAGCTGCCAAATTCTGCAGTTTCCTGGGGCTGGAACCCTTTTAAATTACATCTTCACTAGCTTTCTGTTCTTCATTGCCCAAGCTAGGCTGTACTGAAACTGGATCTCTAGACCAGGCTGGCCTCAAACTCAGATATCTGACAACCTCTGCCTTCAGAGTGCTGGGATTAAAGGTGTGCACCACTACACCTGACTCCAAGTTTTCTTTAGTTTCTTTTCACAAGTTGGAAACATAGCTGGGTGAGATTTTATCCTCAGGTCACTCCCTTTATTCCATTTATTAATCCATCTATCTCATTGAACAGAGGATTTAGCTCCATTCTACTTCCTAGTGGTCCTTTTCTCCTCAAATTTGCATTTTGTAATTTACTGTGATCAGTTTGCTCCTTTTCATTATACACCTTTACCACATGATAGTCTATACTAGGCTGTTTTGAGACATACTCTGCCAATTGAATTAATACTAAACTCTTCCCTTTAACCTCAGGTAGAGTTTTTGGACAAGAGCAATAGGTAGCCTCTTTCTTTGCCAAAATATCACAAGAAGGATCTCTAGGCAAAATATTAAAAATTCTTCTTTGAAACCCCTTGAGTGAGTTCCTGACAGTTCAAATAATTCTTAGCACCACTGTCTCCCATGCTCCTACTAGTATGGCCCATTATACGGTACTTAAAGCATTGCACTGCTTTATTAACCCAAAGTACCAAAGTCTATATTACTCCAAACAAAAACATGATCAGACCTATCACAGCAAGACCTCACTCCTGGTACCAACTTCTGTCTTAGTTAAGGTTTCTATTGCTGTGAAGAGACACCATGACCACAGCAAATCTTAGGAAGGAAATCATTTAATGGGGTGCTTCGCTTACAATTTCCAAGGCTCAGTTCATTATCATTATGGCAGGGAGCATGGTGGCATGCAGACAGACATGGTGCTGGCTACACCTTGGTCAGAAGGCAATATGAAATGACCTGAAACACTAGGTGGTATCTTGAGCAAGAGAGACCTCAAAGCCTGTTTCAACAGTGACATACTTCCTCCAACAAGGCCATACCTACTTCAACAAAGCCACACCTCCTAATAGTGCCACTCTTTTTTTGGGGGGGGGGCATTTTCTTTCAAACAGCTAAATAAGCGTATTTTAGACTATTGATACTATACACCTTAAGTACACTCTAAAGAAAATCACACAGGAATTAAAGAGAAGGAGCTTAAGAATAACTTGGATGTGTAAACACTCCTTAAATTTAGGCTAGGCTTAGTGGCACCCTCCCAGATTCTTTGATTAGGCTCCAATTAATTAGCTGCTGTGGCTTCCCTTTTCATTCTTATTTTTCTGACAATGAGATGCTCTACTGTGAAGGAGGACCTGTCTGAGCTCATTTGCTTATGCCAATGGGATACACTAAGGATCAAAGGAGACAGATTTTGGAATCAATATCAACGATGGATGAGTCATGATTGTTAACTTTTACTTGCCAATTTTGGCCCTAGGTCTTTATCGAGCAGACAATTACAGCTGTGACAATTCCTGTCCCTACTGGGGCAAAGAGCACAATAAAAGGGACTAATGTTCTTTCTGCTTACTGCAGCCATGATTTACAGCAGCCCAGCTTAAGAGTCAATCAATCCAGTGCTCCAGTGTGGGTCTCTGTCTCTATCTCCATCCATCACCAGATGAAGGTTCTATGATGATATGCAAGATATTCGTCAGTATTGCTATAGGATAGGGTCATTTCAGGTTCCCTATCCTCAGCTGCCCAAGGAACTAACTGGGGACCTCGGCTTGGGCACCTGGGAGCCACTCTAGGTTCAAGTCTCTTGCCAACCCTAAGGTGGCTCCCTTAACTAAGAATTGTGCTTCCGTGCTCCCCTATCCAACCTTCCTTTATCCCAATCCTCCTTTTTCCCCAAGTTCCCCCCATTCTCCCCTTCTCCCTTTTCTCTCCCCATCTCCCCTTACCCCCATCCCACCCCACCCCCAAGATCTCAATTTTCTCCCCGGCAATTTTGTCTACTTCCCATAGCCAAGAGGACAACTATATGTTTTTCCTTTGGTTCACCTTCTTACTTAGCTTCTTTGGGATCACCGATTGTAGACTCCGTGACCCTTGTTTATGTCTAGAAACCAATTATGAGTGAGTACATCCCATATTCATCTTTTTGGTTCTGGGTTACCTCACTCAGGATAGTGTTTTCTATTTCCATCCATTTGCTCCCAAGGTCCCAATGAGGAGCAGAAGGAGGGAGAACATGAGCAAAGAAGTCGGGACCACGAGGGGTGCACCCACCCACTGAGACAGTGGAGCTGATCTATTGGGAGCTCACCAAGGCCAGCTGGACTGTGACTGAAAAGGCATGGGATAAAACTGGACTCTCTGAGCATGGCGAATAATGAGGGCTGATGAGAAGCCAAGGACAATGGCACGGGGTTTTGAACCTACATAATGTGCTGGCTTGGTGGGAGCCTAGCCAGTTTGGATGTTCACCTTCCTAGAAATGGACTGAGGGGGGAGGACCTAGGACTTACCACAGGGCAGGGAACCCTGACTGCTCTTTGGACTGGAGAGGGAGGGGGAGAGGAGTGGGGGAGGGGGAGAAGGGTGGGAGGAGGGGGAGAAGGGTGGGAGGAGGGGGAGGGAAATGGGAGGCTGGGAGGAGATGGAAACTTGTTTTTTTTTTCTCCTTTTCTCAATAAAAAAAAGTTAAAAAAAAGAGTCAATCAAATATCCATTATGGATGAAAAATATCTGACAAAAGGAAATCCTGTCATTTGTGATGAAGCTGGGGACATTATGTCGAATAAGACAGAACTAGAAAGACAAATACTGCACAATCACATACACACATCTCTCACACACAAAAACATACATGCTTCAAACACATGCACACAACACACACCATACCACATGCCTGCCCACACATTCACGTACACCTATGCACATAGATGCACATATCTACACACATATGCAAATATACATTCACATGCATGTCTACACACATGCACATATAGAGGCTCACATATGCATACATTTGCATATATACATGTACACATACCATACACACTTATGGAATTTTAAAAAGTGAAATTCACAGGAGTGGAGAACAAAATGGTAGTTACTAGTTGTGGGGTTGAAAAGATGTTCATCAAATGTTTTAAAGTTTCAATTACAGAGGAAAGTAGCTTCACGATATCTTGAAGGTCATAACTACAGTAAATATGTAATATACAACATTTGAAAACTGATAAATATAGGTTTTAAGAGTTCTCAACTCAAAACATCAAGTATGTGAAATAGTTTGCTTGACTATTGCACAATATACAAATAGTTCAAAATATGTTGCATATGATGAAAAAGTACAGTTTTTATAATTAAATAAATACATCAAAATAAACATCATGACCATTACCACCATCATCACAATGGGGACCAAAGGACCCTCTTTGCATGGGTATTTTCTGGTTGCCTCACTCATTTTTACAAATGTTTTTGAAATGAGCCTTCTACTTGTATCATGCTAAAGGGTTGTACAATTCTGTTGTAACTGTCTCGAAAAATACAACTCACTTGTTTCTTCACCATCCGGAGGAATAATATGATCTTCATAAACCTGATAAAAGGTTGTGATTCTGGTACCGTCAGCATGATCCACGATCCGGGTTCCATCTTTCTTCTCAACAATGATCACCTTGTCTTCTCGAGTAATCATGACCTGAATGTGAGAAGCACAGCATAACCATTGGGCCAGATGGTTAGACACAGCAAGCTTATTTCTATGCTTAGTGAATGTGAAGGTTTTGTTATCTACCTGATCTACTACTTTAGTTGATTTCTGAGATAGATAGGGCTCCCATTGTACAGATGAGGAAATTTAGGCTTATAAAAGTGAAGAAAAAAATGTCAAAGTTACTCAAGAATTAAGTGACAGGGAACATTTCAATATATAAAAGATAAAGAATCAAGACTGGGTCTAATAGATTGAATGCAATGTCCATCAAAATTCCAGCAAAATTCTTCAAAGAACTCAAAAGAACAGTACTCAACTTCAAATGGAAAAGCAAAAAACCCAGGATAGCCAAAACAATCCTGTACAATAAAAGAACATCTGGAGGCATCACAATCTCTGACTTCAAATTCTACTACAGAGCTACAGTACTGAAAACAGTTTGGTATTGGCATTAGAACAGACAGGATGACCAATGGAACCGAATAGAAGACACGGATATCAATACACACATCTTTGAACATCTGATCTTTGATAATGAAGCAAAAAAAATATCAAATGGAAAAAAGAAAGCACATTTAACAAGTGGTGCTGGCATAACTGGATATCAACATGTAGAAGAATAAAAATAGACTCATATCTATCATCATGCACAAAACTCAAGTCCAAATGCATCAAAGACGTCAATATAAAGCTAGACTCACTGAACCTTATAGAAGTGGCACAGGGAACCACTTCCTAAATATAACCCCAGCAGCACAGACACTGAGAGAAACAATTAATAAATGGGACCTCCTGAAACTGAACAGCTTCTGTAAAGCAAAGGACACAGTCAAGAAGACAAAACAACAGCCTACAGAATGGGAAAAGATCTTCACTTACCCCACTTCAGACAGAAGTCTGATCTCCAAAATATACAAAGAACTCAAGAAACTGGACACAAAAAGAACATATAATCCAATAAAAAATGGAGTAAAGACCTAAATAGAGAACTCTCAACGGAGGAATCTAAAATGTCTGAAAGACATTTAAGGAAATGTTCAACATCCTTAGTCATCAGAGAAATACAAATCAAAACAACTCTGAGATTCCATCTTACACCTGTAAGAATGGCCAAGATCAAAAACACTGATGACAACTTATGCTGGAAAGGTTGTGGGGAAAAGGAAACACTTCTGCATTGCTGGGGGAAATGCAAGCTGGTACAACCTCTTTGGATGTCAGTGTGGCCATTTCTCAGAAAATTAGGAAACAACCTTCCTTAAGACCCAGTAATATACCACTTTTGGGTATATATCCAAAGGATGCTCAATCATGCCACAAGGACATGTGCTCAACTATGTTCATAGCAGCTTTGTTTGTCATAGACAGAACCTGGAAACAACCTGAATGCCTCTCAACCAAAGAATGGATAAGGAAAATATGATACATTTACACAATGGAGTACTCCACAGCAAAAAATAACAACATCTTGAATTTTGCAGGAAAATGGATGGAGCTAGAAAACATTATTTTGAGTGAGGTAATCCAGATGCAGAAAGACAATTATCACTTGTACCCACTCATAGGTGGTTTATAAACATAAAGCAAAGAAAATTAGCTTACAAACCACATTCCCAGGGAACTTAGACAACAATGAGGACACTAAGAAAGACTTATATAGATCTAATCTACATGGGAACTAGAAAGTAGAAAAAAACAAGATATCCTGAGTAAATTGGGAGCCTGGGGACCTTGGGGGAGGGTTGAAGGGGGGAGAGGAGTGGCAAGGGAGGGGAGCAGAGAAAAATGTAGAGCTCAATAAATATCAATAAAAATCAATATAAAAGACTGGGTCGATGGAGGTCAGTCTTGGATATAGTTCATGGGACCTATTTTTTGGAAACTATTGAGATGAGATAAATGTGACACACGTAGGCTACCCTTGTGTTGTGAAACCCCTGCTGTGCAGGACTACCCTAGATAGGATGAACTGTAAGTTGACAATCAATTAGCATATTATTAGAGACTGTGGAGGAGAGGTTGCAGTTCCTTCTAGTCAAGGTGACTCATGTCTACAAAGACTCATTTGTTTGCCATGGTGACCCACATTTTCATAGACTTTCATTTGCCTACCATGCATGCTTGAGGGGTTCAGGATGCTAAGCACAGGGGTTGCTACTAGTCTCCTAGTTTATGAGGATGGCATACCAACTGTACTGTGCTTCTGTCCTGAATCTTTCCTTAAAGCTGGGAAGATGTAATCATGGGTGAAAGACTATTCTGCTCTATTGGTCTGAACACAGGTTTGAGTGGAGTGTCTTCTTATATGAAATGGAGAGGGTCTGGGCAGAATATTAGTAACTTTCTCTTCTCTGTGAACATATATATGGCAAAAAGCAACTTAAGGGAGGAAGTTTATTTGAGTTCATGTCTGACAGGAAACAGTCTATCATAGTAGGGCAGACACAGCATTGGGAGCACATGCTGATGATATTGTGTCTGGAGCAGGAAGTAGGAGAGATGAGTGACAATGCATATCAGACTGGCTTACTCCTCTTTCCTCTGCATAAACCAATCTGGAAATCAAATCCAACTCTTAGGGTGAGTCTTCTCTCATCATTAAGGGATACCTAGAGAGGTTTTGTCTCAGGCAACTTTAAATCTACTCCAGCTGGCCATGAAAATTAACCATCTCAGAAGAGAAATGGCTGAATGAATGACCTCAGGTAGAAAGACAACAGTTCAACATTCCATCACCTGTCAGGTTTATTTCAGCTCAGTTCAAAAGTGCAGGGTGTGCACTATGATGGGTGCTATGGTGGACTGGCATAGATTTCCTTACTCTATAGAGTGGGGACACTGACAGGATGCCATTTCAGGGCTGCTGGGTTCTATGGCGGGTGCTCTGCATGGCTCAGTTCTCTGCCTAAGGTAATGGTACTGCGCTTGAACCTGGTATGTAAGAAAAGAGTTGTGGCTTGATCAAACCACATGGAGAGACTAAGAGTAATGGGCAGATGATGGGAGTCTGGGAGGCTACAAACTAAGTGGGAGAGACTTCAGACTGTTTCCTAAGTGGAATGAAAATACCACTGAGGGATTTTCAGGCACATAGACTGGAGTAGGAATCATGAAACAGCCAACTAATCCTAACAGTTCCTTCCATCTGAAAGAACAATCAGAACTTTGCAGACTGTAGCTAATCACTGACCAGCTGTTATGAGCTGACTGTGTCTCCCCCAAATTGATATGCTGAAATTTCAGCCCCCAAAGTGGGACCATTAGGAATTGGAGCTTTTGGGAAATGACATGCTCACGAGGTTAGAGTCCTCTTGAATTAGATTAGTAACCTTATATAAAAAAAAGGCATCCCAGAGAACATTCTCTTTCCATTGTGTGAACCTACAATGGAACCACAGTCTGAAACCTAGAATTATGTGCTCAGGTCATGAAGGTTATCCACTCTCATTTGAAATACCTGGCTTTCAGAGATTCCAAAGATAAATTTTTTGTTGTGTCTAATCTCCTCAGGCTCTGGCATTTTATTATAGCAACCTGAATAGACTAAAACACTGGTAAAGTTCTCAAGCTCTGTGCATGTCTCATGAATGGAGTGATGGAAGCTGTGTTGTGTGGTTCAGAACTCCCTTCATGAGAAGACTCCTGGCATGGGGAGTGCAGGCAGCAAATTGATAACAGTTCTTGGCTCATTCAACACTTGCTTCTCCAGAAGACAGGTTCTTTGTCTTAGACTCATCCTGCTTCTGGGTAGCTGTTTCCAGGAACCAAATGGGACAGGGTTCCATGGGTCTAGTCACTCCTCCAAGACTTGAGACATCAAGATAAGTAGTACTTGCCTATGAGGCCATTGCTGGGTTGATTACTACTTTGCTGGGTCTATGTTACAATTCAACTCTTTCCTCCCACTTCTTTGAAGATACGATATCACTAAGAAATATTATACACCCCAAATATTATACATCCCCCAAAAGATTATACACTGACCCTCAGTATTTGTTTGGATATTCTAACTTGCAGATGAAGCTCTGTAGATTATATAATGCATATATACTATGAACCAAAGAATCACTCAGGAATTAAAACCAGTCTCATTTTACAAGGTGATTTATCAGAGCCAAGAGCTTTGTTGATGTTTAAACCAAGATGTGGGGCATAATGAAATTATTGCCTTGTGAATAAAGTGGTTGGTTTTTTTTTTTGCTGTAGATTTTTAGCTGTAGCTGACTTCCCTTCCATTACAAATTTGTGAGTTATCTCCCATAGTTTAGCACTATTTAAGCTATATGTGAAGACAGTCACACAATCAAGAAACTTGCTTCCCACTACCAGGTCTTTGCTCCTCTCTCCTATGCAAACATAGAGATCTGCCTTCCTGCAATCATCTTTACAGGTATTTGGTCAGTGTTTAGTGTCCAGGCAAAAGCATTCCATTTAAGACATTCCCAGATATTCAAGGACATAAAATTACTACATGCCCAAAGATGTTAATTCATAGCTGTTCTCATAAATAGAAAAAATAAGCATGGCTTGGTTTTACCTCACTTATAGATAAGAAAAGTGATGACCTAAAACTGACCTTGCATTGAAAGATTCCTAACTCTTCACCTTGCTTTCACCTAAGTTTACTGATGACTTTAGTTCAGAAGATTTACTGTTTGTCTTACTCTCTGGAAAAATAATTTACAATCTTTCCACAGCTCAGAGGAAGACTAACCTCTGCTGTTGCCTCTGATAAGCCTCAAGCTTAAGTGCCTGATAACACTGAAGCTTGCTAACATTTGGGAAAAAATGCTAATGAACAAGGGTCATTAACTTCTCTAGTCTGTTTATGTAGTCTGCCTGGTTACCTATGCCTACAAGGTTTTTTGGGTCTATATATCTAGGTAAGAATAAAGAGAGTTAACAGAAGCAGGAACTGAAGCAAAAAGTGTCCCAGAAATTAGCAGAAATAGGAAAACAAAAAAGAAGAAGAAAAGACTGCAGTAGAGAATTGAAATTGGAATTAGAGTTGAGACAGAGAATTAGAGCTACGAAGTTATAGACAGGACAGATGAATTGGAATGAAGATCAAGAAAAAAAACCAATAGACAGACATGGATAGAAGGAACATGTTATGAGTAGACTTCTTAACCCTCAGATTTTAGTTCCTTTTGTTTATTGAGGCATCTTTATTTTGAACCCTGAGAGGAAGTTTTAGAGGCTGGACCTTTAAGGTTCCCAATATATATTCAATAATTAGGCACTCTCAATTTTTTTTTAGATGTATACTGTCCTAATTATAGGGGATACAGGGCTTTGATCCCTGGTCTTTATGTGAGAATATATTCTTTAGGTTTCTCCAGGCCTTCTGGGAACAGGTGACTTTCACATATCATCATGGTAGGCAGACATTTTAACTTATGAGAGAAATATATGCTGAGCACTATTTTAGGTTCTTGTTATATCATTGATAATCTCAGTCAGGAATGCATAATGAAAGATACAGCTGTATCATAAGCTAACTGAGAGTATGAGCTTTGAAGACAAATTGTCATAGTTCAAATTCCGGCACCATGGATGGCTGGATGACAACTTTATGGACACTTATTTGCCACTTGCTCTTATAGTGGGATAACATCCTCCGCACAGTTGCTCTTTGGTGCTGAGTGGGTTTGTTATTCAATGAGTGATTGTTTGAAGGCATAGGCCATGAGCTAATTCTTATCACTCACTACAGAGGGTCAGAAAGAAGTAGGACAAGGACATACAGCCTCTCTTTCCCAGAGATCAAACAGTTATACAAATAGAGTTAACATAAGGAGACGTGTGACATTAATCACATTTATCGTCAAGTAGTATAAAAAAATTCATGAGCTTGTCAACATTGCAGTTCACTACAGAGACAAAGGTAGGACTTCAAGTGAAAAGCTAGCTTGGATTATAAAGCAAGACTGTCTCAATTCAACGACAACAACAATTAATTATTAAGTAAATAAAGAAAAGAAAAAGAACAAAAAATCTATAACCAAATCCATGATCTGAACCTCACTTCAAAAGTTAGTATTTTGTTCTAACATGATTTCATACACACACACACACACACAAGCATGCACGATTTTCAGAAAACAGTATGCTTGCCACTAAGATCATTACGCAGTGATTTTAGACTGGGGACAATGGGTCCACTCTTCCATTCATCTACCCACCTACAATCTAACAAATATTTGAAATTTAGGATTTGCCACACATTCATCTACACATTGTTTCAAATCTCTAATGAAGCAGTTTAGACATTTTTGTGATGGGCACTAGTTTGTCATACCGTTCCATTGATGGGATCTGTAGCCTGGAAGGATAAAAATGGTTTTAAGTCTTCAATTTTCTTCAGTCCTTTGGTGCCGATCCGATTTCCATCAGGTGTTGTTGTAAACCAGGTGCCAGTGTGGGAATCCGTAGTGATTACTGTTTGAGCTACTACCTCTGGGAGAGTTTCATGGGTTTCAGTCTTGTGTGTCATTGGATTTTTGTGACCTTTTCCTGTGAAGGTTCAAGGACAATTAGACAGAGCAATGCAATTAGAACACTTTCATAAACTGTTCATTACTTCCTTATACAGCATGAACTTACTGCGATGCTAGCACAAACAAGCCAAAGCAATAGTCATCAATTAAATTACCTTTCAATAGAGAAAGTTAGGTTATATATCAATCTGTTTGGAGACTAAACCTTAGCTCAGCTGTCATCACTTCCCCCTCACCCCCCGAGAAAGACACACATACATACAACTCGCTGTTTGTTTCTGTACAGTTTTAACCTTCCTTACTTATCCCTGAATCCAAGATTGTATAGCCTCCATTTCACTTTTTGGTGCCTCCCTTTTCTCCTACAAATCCAATCGAGGCCTCACTGCCTTCTAGACTTTTAATCTCCTCTATCTTATCTGATCTGAAACTTGGAACCCTCACTAGCCAGGCATCTCCTTGGCTTCTCATGAGCAGAAATGACTTTGTACAGTTGAATCGCTACATCAACAACCATCAGAAGTGTGCTCCCATTTCCACCCTCCTCCTCAACTTCCAGGGACAGCGGGACATATGCAGAACCATAGATATTCTCATGGGACTATGTAATCAAGGTCTCAATTATCTATCCTGGTAGATTTTCACTTTTCTAAGAAAACTCATCTATCAGACTTTCCGGCATCATTGGGCCTGAGTGATGAGATAAACACAGACTTAGAGATGCATCACAAGCAGAGAGTAAAGGATTGTTAATTCTGGGAAGAGTCTCTAGACTTCAAACACAAAAAGCTCACGCATGGGGGTACAAATTTTAGCCCACTGCACAGGAACTCAATGAATGGGAGGAATGAAAGGATTGGCATATGGTAAGTTCAGCTTTCCTATTGCCCCAGGATTTATTTGTTAATACTTCTAGAACGTCATCGTCGGGGAGGATCATGGTGCCAGTCGCAGAACATGCATAAGATTTCCCCCCACCCCCACCGCATAAGAGAGAGTGGTGAATATTTGGTGCCGTGTTTTCTTCCCTCTCTCCCCCTGCCTTGCGCTCTCATTGTCTTGTCAACAGCAGTGGAAAAGTCATGCCAACATGAGAATACAAGAAAGAGAATGGAGTGGGGGAGGGGGGGGTGATGACAGCCTGGCATGTGTGGATACCCTTAAGCAATTTATTGGTCAGGGGATAAACTTTGGTTGAGAGGAGAGACTGGAGAGGGAGGCATGGGTCCAGTAACGTACCTCTTTATGGCATGTTACAAACCCTGGAATTTCCCACAGAAAACATTGAAGAGGGATCGTGACATTGTCAAAAGATAAGTTGGGTGTTTTGGCAGGAATATGGAAAGTTAGTCATAAAGAAAGTATGAGCAATAGTCAGAAAATCTTAGAGAGGTAGAGATCACAGACGGCAACAGATATAAATAAATGCACTGTTGGTGCCAACTGAGAGGGGAGAATCCAGGTATGAAAGGATGAGGATGGATACGGGAGATGGAAGAACACCAAGAAAGGATCATGTGCAGAGTCTGAAGTCTCAAGTAACTATCGTCTTCCTCGACTGAGCGCCCAAATAGATAAGGTGAAGAAGTCTGGGCAGTGAACAGACACACGGCAGAGGTATAGCTGGTGCTCCATCTCCAGCAACATCGCCAGCTAGACACTAGGAATTCCACGGAAAATAATCGAAACTACCAGAAAATATGTATTAGCTGGAAGTGTCTCTGAACTGATAACTGAATGATAGAGTCAGCACAAGCTAAGGACCGAGTAAAGGCAGGAATCAAAGGAAGTAAATCTTGGCCCTGTGGGTCCTGCTCAAACCTGGGGTAGCACAGGGCTAAGAATGAACGTCAGAGCTCATTCAAGCGGGTGCATGGAAGTTTAATATGAAAGACTCCCAGAAGCTGGAGACTGCAAAGAGCTGTTCTCAGAGAAAGTGCGAATTATTTGCAGAATAAATACATGCTTTCTTCTACTATCCCCCAACATGGCCAGACAAATTTTCAGTGTTCAGATATGGAGCTGAGCAGAGAAGGCAAAAAGTGTTTGAGCTATTTCCTCATGAGCAGCGCTTCTGGGGATCTCTGTGTGAAAATGACCACTGCTTAGGGGACATTCTCACAGCTCTCAGAATAACAATTTAATATTGGGGCTAAAATAGAAGCCCTGATATTTTCCTTCCTCAAAAAAAGATATTCTCTAAGGAATGCATCTTTATTTATATCAGTCTAAAGAATTTAGAGTCAAAGCAACAAGAAATAAAAATGATCACGCAATAGCCAAAAAGCACTGAAGTTTAAGCACTTCAGAAGAGAGTCAGAGGAAGCAAGTGAATAGACACAGATTCTGAAATGGAGACTCTAGATAAATGGGGCCAGAAAATATGAATAAAGAGAAGACAGGTTGCTTTCAACCCATGATAAGCCACACCAAGCCCCTGAAATAACCTATATTGTGTTGGACAACCTTGACCCTGAACTCTAATGGAAGTTTCTCATGCCTGGTACGGGGGTTTTCGTTAGATAGTATTGTCATCCCAAGTGGCATAACTTCATTAAAATATAGATTACATAATTTGGGGTAAATATAAAGTGATGTGATTTCTTGAGTCTTTCTCAGTCATTCATGATGTTTTTGTTCACTCTCCATTCTCTCTCCTCTGTATTGACCTCCTCTCCCACTAACCAACTAGACCACTCCTCCCTGTTTTTCTTATTTCCATCTTTATTTTTCCTATTCTCTCTCCCGTTCTTTTACTCTCCTGGTTTCTGTTACTCCAGGATAAATACTCCTATCTGAAGATGTGGAGTTAGGAACTCTAGAAAGGGGAGGACACGTAGTGCTTGTTTTTCGGTGTCTGGGTTGTCCCACTCAATATTTTCCAGTTCCATCCGTTTACCTGTACATTTCATGTAGGTAAGTCACTATTGCCTGGGGCTCTGCATACTTTAGGTACAGGACATGGATGATTTGAGCTGGATATAATCCAAAAACTTCCTTCCTGCACTCTAGCTCTTGTATTACCAGAAAACATTACAGAAGCTGCCAAGGGAGGGAATCAGTCAATTGTCCTGTCTAGATATAATGTCTATGAACTATAACGATGACCAACATTGTGGGAGACATCTAAAGGTGCAATAGTGACATTTATCTCTTGGTGGTAACCAACAGCTGTGTGAGTGGACTTAAATCCCATTCAAGAGGAGGAAAATCATGCCTGGTACTAGAAACCTACCCAATCACCAGGGACTAGTGAGGTCGTGGATCTATTACCACCACTTTGCTAATTACAGTTCCTAGTAACATTCTAAAACTTACCGTTATACCCACAGATAAGTATAGCTTATCTGTAAGTAATTAAATAATCTTCTCTTTAGTTCTCTTCTGTAATGGCCAAGAGATCATTACAGAAAAACACAAGAGGTAACACAGCAATCAACAGATGGTGGAGAGTCCAGTCCCAGTGGATACATCTGCAATGTAAGTCATGAACTCAAGGCTCAGAAAACAGTGTGGAAGAGAGTGTAGAAAGACTGTGAGAAACAGAAGACCAAAAGGTCTGCTATTGGATTTGTCTCCTACAAAGGACAGGCAAGCTTATGATACCTCAGCCATATGCCTACCTGAATGAGAATTGAACAATAATAGCAACAGAAAGGCTAACTAGGAAGGGGGAAACATAATGGGGCCCTACCCCTGAATGAGGAACTACAGGCAACTAATGACTGTTGTGAGCGGATGGGGGGGGGGGAGAAATGGTCTTCTCCAGGGCTGAGCACTCTAACTGGCTGTCCAATCATATACATACATAAGCCACACTAGATGGACTCAGTAGGTTGTATGTATAAACTTATACATTCCCATATATGTGTATCAACAATAATCAAAGAAATAGGTGTCATCAATTTGAGAGAGGTATGGGGGAAGAAGGGGTTGAAAGGGAGAAAGGGAAGGGGAAGTGATATAATTATATTTTAATTTTAAAAATTTAATAAAAGCAGAGAAGGCAGATTGGAAATAAAATAAGCAAAATAAAGTGGAAAAAATGTAACAACTGAAATTTAAACAAATTAATGTGAAGGTCGTTTGTTTTGGTTTTTCAAGGCAGGGTTTCTCTGTGTAGCCCTGTCTGTCCTGGAACTCACTCTGAAGACCACGTTGGTCTCGAAAGCCTCTGCCTCCCAAGTGCTGGGATTAAAGGTGTGTTCTTGGCAAATTTTTACCTATTTATGTATTATTTTAGGTGTGAGTGCTCTGTCTGCGTGCATGCCTGCAGGCCAGAAGATCACATTATAGATGGTTGTAAGCAACCATATGGTTGCTGGGAATTGAACTCAGACTCTCTGGAGGAGCAGCCAGTGCTCTTAGCCACTGAGCTATTTCTCTAGCCCCCCTAATGTGAGTTTTTGATAGATGATATAATGTACTTTAGAAGAGACCTCAAAGATAGACTTGAGCCAATTATTTTGATTGAAGCTGAGAGTCCCAATCCTCATTGCCCCAGAAGTAATGAAAAAGAGGCCAAAGACCTCTAAAAAGTTTTATGAGAAATACAAAACAAGAGGAAAAAGAAATTGATGGAAATAATATTGATAACATAATTACTGAGATATTTTCAGCATGAGAGAGAGATACTTATCTACAGATTCAAATGGCCTGATGCATTCCCTCTTTTATGGATAAACAGAAACCCACACACAGTCAAATTATTATAAAACATGGAGAATGATCAGAGGACAGATAATCTTTAAAGCATAGGAATTAGACTAAGAGCCATCTTTTAAATGAGTGTGGGGGAAGTCAATGTACATCAGTCTAGAGTTCCACCCTTAGGGAAACTGTCGTTTGAGAACTAGGGCAGCAGTCTGAGATTTTCAGGAAATGTCAGTTATAGGATAATGAACTAAAATCTCCAAAAGCTAAGCCTTTCAAATTTAGCTTTGACAACATCCACCTATATGTTACACAGAAGAGACACATTTAAAGAGATGCCACAGAAAGAGGAACTTGAGAGTATAAATACCATCTTGGTGACGTTTCATTGAACAACGGATAATGGAGGCACAGTCTAAGCAAAGGGGCATTAGGGGAGGGGAGCCTCAAAATTCAAATAGAAAGTAACCCTGTCCAACAGTGACAAGCTAAATTCACCACAAAGAGAATGATTCTAAAGTTGTATTTAAAATTATCGATATTTCGGAGAGGGGAGGACCTAGGACTTACCACAGGGCAGGGAACCCTGACTGCTCTTTGGACTGGAGAGGGAGGGGGAGAGGAGTGGGGGGAGGGGGAGAAGGGTGGGAGGAGGGAGAGGGAAATGGGAGGCTGGGAGGAGGTGGAAACTTGTTTTTTTTTTCTCCTTTTCTCAATAAAAAAAAATTATCGATATTTCAAACTGAAGGAAAATCTGACAGAACCGTTAAAGAGACAAATTCCCTGACAAATAATGCAATAGCACAAGGAGCACAGCACTGAGGAGGTGTTGCCCTCTTTTCAGTCAATGTAAACATTGCTGAATAAATTGGAGGGGGAGATTAAAAAACATGCCAGGACAGAAGATAAGGGCTGGGAGTTTATGTATAAGCAAGGCTTGTAGTCTGTTCTGTGTAGACTGTGAGGTAATGACACCTCATATTTCTACACGGCTAAAAGGAATTTAAAAATATTTCATGATGTACGGAAATGATATCGAATTCAAATTTTAGTGTTCATGAATAGTTTTTATTGGGACACAACAGATTTAAGGCTTATTGAATTGTGGATTATCAGAAAGAGCTTTCATGCTCCAGCGGAACTGCCGAGTAATTGTGAGAGAGAACACATGGCCTGCCAAGTCTCTAAGATTTACCAGCTTGTCCTTTGTAGGAAAGGCTGCAAAACTTAGGTATCTGGAAAACACAACTAACAAGTTTTATATAATAACTATAAAGAGAACACTGTACCAAATAACTACATGTTGTATGCTTTTTCCTAGATTTGAATTTTATTGATCAGAGTAGGTTATAAATTATATTTCAGAGACTGAGAATCAATGATTAAAATAAGCTGGGGATACTCTAGAGATCTGGAAATAAATGTAGAAAGAGATTTAAATAATTCAAAAATTTTTAAAGAAGTTGTTACAATGGACAAGATAGATTATGTAAAAACTAAAAATTAATAATTCTTGTGGCAGTTTCTATGGTTAAACTCAACAAACACAATTAAATACTATTCAACCTCACAATTAATCAAATAGTAACAAGATTCACAAATTATCAATCTGAATGACACTTAATAATAATATTTGGCATTGTCATAGGGGTGAAGAAGCCTCTGTTTGCATAGTGTGCTAGTACAAAAGGTATAAACAGAAATTCCCAGGGCAGCAATCTTTGATTTCAATTATTGCAGACACTACTGACTATTACCTTTCACCTGCTACATCCAAACCCTCACAAGTCAGCCAAAAACCAAGGCAC
Organism: Microtus oregoni; assembly: GCF_018167655.1. NCBI lineage: Eukaryota > Metazoa > Chordata > Mammalia > Rodentia > Cricetidae > Microtus > Microtus oregoni. The sequence continues at coordinate 7,496,775 of NW_024543830.1, read as the reverse complement.
AGAATGCTGGTTCTTTATTTTGGCAGCCCTGGATCCCAGCCAGGTGTAGCCATGGCATGCATAGGAGGGAGGATTAGGACCAGAATCAGAAGTCTTCCAAAAACACATGCTCTTAATTCGCCTTTCCCCCCTTTCTGCTATGAAAGTTGTTACATGAAATCCTCATGGGTGCATCTGAGGGGCTCTGCTTCAACTTGAAGGAAAGGTCAACAGCATCCCAGGGATGCTGACTAAGAATCTTAGTATTATCCTATTAGCAAGCCCCCTAAAACACCCCTCAGAGAGTATAGCTAATGTGTAAGAGGGGGAAATGACATAGAAGACTGTCACAAATTGGCAAACGTGCATTATTCATTACACAGAAGCCAACACAGTTCATGAACTACTGAACAGTCTTGTGTTGGCAATGAAAAATTCATATACACATATATGTGTAGAATAGATACAGATATATTAAAAAGGTGAGCAGTATCATAATATTGAACACATGTTAAGCATTTGAAAGCTACTAAGTTCAGCAAGTCAAGAAACTCGATGGTCACCTTTCTTGGTAATGACAATCTCAGATGGTGCTGTTTCCGATTTGGGCTGAGAAGCCGAGTCCACCAAATCTCCGTTATGGGGGCTTGCAGATGTGTCAGGAGATGTATACACTGGACCTGAATCGGGACTGCTGCACACAGCACCGTCTGCAAAGAGAATCTGAAGGGGAAACAAGGGCTCAGAATTCTGAGAACCGAGGAGGGGGTGGTCTACAAGGTATACTGTGTCCAACATTTTTGAGCTCAAAATAATCTAAAGGAGAAAGGATGATGGAAGACCTCCATGCTTGACACCAGAAGGTGCTTTCGGAGGGGAGATTTGGACCTGTAGACAACTAAGAATATGATTTCATACTTTTCACCCACCACTGTCTTGTTTCCTACTTTTGGTTGGATTCATATATTTTTTCTATTCTTTACCCTTAGTCTATATAATTGGAAAATCATATAGATGATATGTTCAAACAACTACATTTTAAAATTAATTATACTTTTAATGCCTGATTTCTACCAAGGATGTCTGCTATCTCTAGGTATCACAGATACTCTTATGAGTACCCATACTGACAGCTTCCCTTGAGTTTGACAAGGAAGTCATCTGCCCCTGTGACTCTGTCTGATGCTTTCTGGTCTCTTCAGGAGCTTTACAGTCTGTCTGTGCAGTCCTAAGCAGCAAGATGGTACTTAAATTAGCATCAACCGAGATCGCCACTTGGTAGCTGGGATGAATACGAAGTATACATTTAAGTACTAGAAATAATTCATGGGCCATATTCTAAACTATTTTTCTCCTCTCATTATTTTCTTCTGGAAATCCTAGGACATATATTATCTTTCCACACTTCTCAACTTGTGTCTCTCTCTCTTGCAAGCCACCCTCCCTACCACTTAGAGCCGTTCACAGTTACTTTTAGTTTGTAAGAACTCTTGATTTTTCCCACAGCAGTTTTATACTTGTTTTAAAATTGCATTTTATTTACTCACTCCCGTGTGTGTGTGTGTGTGTATGCATGTACATGTTTGTGTGTGTATGCGTGTGCGCATGTGTGTGTACATCATGACAGATACAAGAAGATCAGGTGTCAACTTTCCTGAGTCGGTTCCTTCCTCCCAACACACGAGTCTTGGAGATGTAACTCAGGCTGCCAGACCTGGTACCCGCACCTACTGAACTATCTCACTGCCACCAGAGCAGTTAAAGTTTTTAAAGTAGAATGTTAACTTCTTGAGTCTCTGTCTATTTTATTTTTACTCATTTAAAATTTATGCTCAAGTATTTACTGTTAGGTGACTTAAAAATACTGCATCTATCATTTTCTTTCTTGGGATTCCTTTTTTGTTGTTTTTGTTTGTTTGTTTGTTTTGCATTTTGCTTTTTGAGAAAGGGTTTCTCTGTGTAGCCCTGGCTGTCCTGAAACTCATTTTTGTAGACCAGGCTGGCCTTGGACTCATAGAGATCCATCTGCCTCTGCCTCCCACGTTCTGGAATTAAAAGCATGCGCCACCACCCCCAGATTGGGCTTTCCTAGATACCTGGTCTTGTTTCTCATTCATGGCACTTGATGGTGTAATGCCTATTTCTAGAATCCCTTCTCTATGACCATTTTTGAAGGCCAAGGTATGCGGTGTCTGGGTTTTGGGCCTTCTGATTTTAAGTCTCTACAAAGTAAGTATACCTGCAGAACAACCCTGATTTTCAGAGCTCAGAGGTAAAATTGTCTATTTGAAGTCCCCCTTTAAATTTTGAAGTGTTTCTCTCATACATATTTTAAATGTTGTCCTTATTTCTCCATCACTCTGAACCTACCTGCCTAGCATTTTCGAGAAATTCTCTAAATATTTCATATACTAGTGACATATGCCGTTGTTTTCTAATACTTTTGGAAATTTAGTATTTAGGAGCATTTTCCCCCTAGTGTTTTAAGGTGCATTGAGAGGGAAGGGAGGTAAACCTATTGAGTCTGCAACCGTAGCTGCATACACCATATGTATTGTAGTAATGTATTACACATACCGTATACATTATTTGCATTCTGACTTTCATGGACAGCACTCCCGCTAACTGTGCTATTTGTCACTTGCCATTTTAGGGTACCCTTGTATCTTATCTATGCCCCGGATGTGCTGCAGCACTGCTCCTTACTCACAGTCCCATTGTTTTCTACTGTCTGTGGGAAAGGTCATTTAAGGGCTGTAAACCTGTGTGGATCCATCCAGCATATACTTGACGACGGTGCCCTGGCTGGTGATAACTCTCGATGCCTCCTGCTCCACGGGTGGCAACACCGCTTTATAGAATTCATAGTGCTTCATTCTCTGGGGGTAGCTCTGACGGATCATGAGGTCCCAGCTTGGCTCTTCGTCTACCACAGCATGATCTTAAAAGGCAAAAGAGAATAAAGCTTTCGGAGGGGTGAGTCGGGGCTGGGATTTCATCTTCCTTCTTCTTTTTATTCTAATATTTGTGTTTGAGGAGTAGGGATGCTTCCTTCTGGCTCATTGCTGGCCTCCTCCAAACCAACAGGGTGAGTAAGACCATTTCAGTAACATAGTAAATAATAGACCTTTCTAGCATATGTACATAATCTAGAATCCAGAGTATGTCAGGGTGAAGGATGTGGACTTAGTGATTCCGTATTTTCTGGTGGACAATGCAGACAATGTTCTGGTATCCTCTGGATGCTCAGAGTCACAGGCCTAAGCGACCTCATTCAAACCTTTTCTAACTTTCTCATCATCCTTCAGAATTAACACAGTCCTCCATTTCTAACCACATCCAGATCCTTCTCAGTGTTTTGCTGCTCCCCAGTAATCAAGAAGAAAAGCACTTGGTAAACACCTTCCAAAAAACTCCAAAGTACTATGGGGTAGCTTTTCAACTTGATGCAATACCATTTGTTAATCTTTGTAATTTCTGGAGATACAGCCAAAGCAACAAAGAATAGATTTAAGAGACAATCTGTAGGATGGGAGAAAATCTTTGTGGTGATTTATCTAATGGAGGCTCAAATTCCAGATATATAGAAATAACCCAAAGAGCAAATAATATAACCAAATAGGTAAGTGAACTGAGTAGATACTTTCCAAGTGAAGAAACACAAGACCCATAAACACATGGAAAAAAGTCTTCAACATGCTCGGCCGCCAGGAAAATGCAAACAAGAAACTATACTCAGCTTCCATCTTACCCTGACCAGATGGTTATCATCAAGAAAATGAAAACTGACACCATTGGATACAGGAGGAAAAAGAATCCTTATCCACTGCTGAATGGATCAGATCCAATACCAGATGTAGCTCTCAGGTTAACTAATAAAGTCTTCCTGGTACCTATTTATTCATCCAAATAAGTAAGATGCCATGTTTAGAACCAACAGAAGTAAAAAACTATGTAAAAATTATGGAATCGAGAGAGGGTTTCTCTATTTGTTTAAGGTGCACTCATTTTCATTTTCTTCCTACGCACCCTCCTTTGTTTAGGTCAATGAACAAAGTATTGTGTACCTGTGGCCCTCTGCAGAGGCAGGAAGACAGGACCACCATCAAAGCCATAAAGAAAACTACATTTGCCATCACTAGACCAAGGATGACTTCCCATCTCTGCCTCCTAGGAGTCAGGTGACTTTGGGCACATTCCTGCACCTCCAGAAGTCTCAACTTCTACATTTTATAGAGGGAGTTATCAGTACCTATCTCAGAAGATTTGTGTTTTTCAATCCCAGAGGACCTAGACCACAATGAGGACCCTAAGAGAGACATGTGTGGATCTTATCTACATGGGAAGTAGAAAAAGACAAGATCTCCTGAGTAAATTGGGTTCATGGAGACCATGGAAGAGGGTTGAAGGGGTGGGGAGAGGAAGTGAGGGGAGCAGAGAAAAATTTGTAGCTCAATAAAATCAATAAAAAATTGTGTTTTTACATACATCTTAAGTGGCTGAAAAATGATCATTATTGTCAAGCTCGTATTGGAAATTACCCATTGTTCATTATCAACAAGTGTAACTTGTAACAGTAACAATTTTCAATGGTAGGATTTTCTGTTTGAGTTTCTGAGCCGTGCCTCCCTGCTCGCCCCAGTTAACACTCACCTGCAGATTCTTGCCCAATGAAGGTCAGCAGGAGCCCATTGGGGCAAGATACGTTTAGGTTTTGAAAGGTGGGAACATAAGGAGTTTCCTGTACAACAATCTCTGGCTCTACTTCTTCCTGTACATAATTCTGTACACGAATAAGAGCTTGTCATTTTCTAAATGAGACACTGTTATTTTGCTCAAGCAAGGATTTCTCAAACAATACAACTGTGGGTAAGGAAGAAGGCCCTGAGACAGGTTCTAAAAAAGATGCAAGAATCTTCATTGTCATCAAGCTTTTACTCTGACTGGCACATAACAAGATGTGACAAAGAATAGCATCAAATGTAACATTTTCCCCGAGAAGGTGGCATTAAAGTTAGCAGAGATCACTGTGAAAACATTTATTGACCAAATGTACTGAACTGGGATTTGAATGGTGCTCCTATTTGGATGTGTAGGATATGGGCAACACTATGGTGTGAGTGTTGGCATCCTCCTAAACTCAGATGATGGAACTTGATGCTCAAAATGATGGCATTAAATAGGCCTTTGAGGAACTGTTTAAATCCCAAGACTTGGCTTTCAGGATTGGGATTCAGGTCTTTATTAAAAAGGCATTGAATGGAAAGGGTTAACTTTTTCTGTAAAGTGATGGAACACAGAAGGTTTCATCTACAGGAACTTGCTCTCATGAGACATAGAGTTGGCTAACACCTGCTTTTGGACTCCCCAGTCTCAATTTGATCAATTAATTTCTGTTGTTTGTGAGTTACTTGGTTTAAAATATTTCATGATAGTAGTTGAAAGAGATTAATGTAGTGTTGGGGAAAACCAGCAACCCTGTTGATGTATGTGTGTGCGCGTGTGCGGGTGTGCGTGTGTGCGTGTGTGTGCGTGTGTGTTTGAGGGAGAGAGAGAGAGAGAGAGAGAGAGAGAGAGAGAGAGAGAATAATTAGAGGAGACCAGGTATTTGATAGAAAGGTTGAAAAGAGGCAAGGAAGGACTTGGAGGAAGGAAAGAGAATGTCAGGAGACAGCGCAATTTCATTTTAGTTGTAAAAAGTAACTCTGCGTTCCTTGCTCGTGCTCCTATTGGGATCTCACCAAGGCCAGCTGGCCTAGGTCTGAAAAAGCATGGGATAAATCCGGACTAGCTGAACATAGCAGACAATGAGGAATACTGAGAATTCAAGAACAATTGCAGTGGGTTTTTGATCCTACTGCACGTACTGGCTTTGTGGGAGCCTAGGCAGTTTGAATGCTCACCTTACGAGATCTGGATAGAGGTGGGCAGTCCTTGGGCTTCCCACAGGTCAGGGAACCCTGATTGCTCTTCGAGCAGATGAGGGAGGGGGACTTGATCGGGGGAGGGGGAGGGAAATGGGAAGCGGTTGTGGGGACGAGGCAGAAATCCTTAATAAATAAATAAATAAATAAAAAGTAACTCTGCGGTAGAAAGATTGGAATCTGTAGCCATGCCCATCTACCTTTTTCTCTTCTTCTTTTGGGTGTTCCTCTTCTTTAAGGGACTCTTTGGGTTTTTCTTTGCCCTTTACTTTCGCTTTCCCTTTGGTTTGAGGGACAGTCACTATAGTGGGAATCACAGTTGCAGTCAGAGCTGAAGGGATATTCATCATTGTGTCCAGGTTGGAATCCGTAACCTCTAGAAACAGGAAAAGGGGAAAATGAAAAAATTAACTATTCATATTTCATATGCATGTTAAATGACACATTTCAAGGTTTTGTTCAAGTTGGCATTAACCTTTGCTATGTGAAATGCGTTTTACTGTTTGAATGCATTTCCGAGAAAACAGTTGTTTTGGAAATCAGATTGTAGTTAGGAAATTTGAAACCCTTAACACTTTAGTGTGGCTGATAGTCAAGTCATTATCTCACGTGGCCTCGCTTTCCAGTCTGTTGCCCACGCTACTAAAGTACTCTTTTTTTAGTTCTGAAATAAGTTCATAAGACATCCTGAAAGTTCTAGATTCACGAGTGAGACCAGCACTGAGACCACAGAACCCATGGACACATCACGCATGAGCTAACACACACGAGGGCATCCAACAAAGACGGATTATTTTGTCTAAGGCGAGTGAAGTAGTTTCCCTGGGTTTTAGAGGTTTGGGAGCTCTAAAGGGCTGATGAGAGGCGACACTGTGTGTGTGGGGGGGTTCTGGGGGGTCCAGAAGACCCCTTTACTTGTCATCTGTTCTCCTGCAGGATCCAGCATGCCTCTTCTTTGACCTCTCCTTACCATTCTGGTCAATCCAATCCCACACCACCAACTCATCCACCCATTCCAGTGCAGTGGATGCTTCCAGGTCCCAGGTTCTCCGTGTTCTCAAGTCTGGCCACTGTAATAATTACTCACAGAATTTTAAGCAAATGCCCAGGTCTTCCTCTGACCTACTGGGTCAGGTTCATGGGGGAGGAGGCCCAGATAGCTAAGTGTGCAAAATACTACTTGACCGTCATATGCAGTCTGAGCTGTGCATATATTACATGTGATCTATCTTATTCACTTTGACGGCTCTAAGTGTCATATACGTGTTGATTCTACAATGACCATAGTAGGCATGTCTTTTCTTCTCAGCTCTGGATCCATATTTCTGCCTTTAGACACCTCTTGCTGTGGTTCTAGAGACATTTTAAACTTTTAAGAAACAAGGTTATGATATTCACGGCAATCTGCAGAAAAGGAGCTGAGGTCAGGAGGTACGATGGTCAGTCATCATAATCTATACCCACCCAGAGTTTTAAAGCTAGATGGTGTAGAGATTACCTATTGGTTTTGCAACGTTTAAAAAATATCTACTGTAGTTAGATACCTTCAAAGTTTGTAGAAATCCACAAATTTCTTAATTAGCTATAGGCAAAGTGACATATTATTCTATGATTTGAAAGGAAATAGCTTCCAGTTGGAAAATTGTTTCTTGAAAGTGGATCTGAGCAGTCCTCCAAAGCGTTTAATGAATGGCTCCTTTTAGATTAACTCCTGACGTACACTGGGCCTGAACTACAGTGAGATTTTATTTATGTTTTAGTAAGTAAAGCTTGCCTGAAGATCCCAAGGTAAAACTAAACCACTAGAGGTCAGGCAGTGGTGCCACACACTTTTAATCCCAGAATTTGGGGGGTAGAGGCAGATAGATCTCTGTGAGTTCAAGGCCACCTTGGGCTATAGAAGATCAAAGCAGAAACAGACCCAGGCGGTGGTGGCTCACACTTTTAAGCCCAGCCCTAAAGGGCAATATAAGGCAGGAGAATGCAGAGGCTCAAGGCTCAGTCTGCAGTCGCCCAGCCTTGGAAGAGGGAAGACTTCTCTGGTGTGGCTGTTTGCTTTTCTAATCTATAGCTTGAACCACAATATCTGTCTCTGGCTTTTTATTATTCATGCTATGCAGAAGTTCTACTGTCACAGGACTCAGAAATATTCTCCTGTAGAAACCCAAAGGGACTTCCCAGAAGACCATGTTTTCCTTGCATCAAACTAACAGAATTACTTTCACGGACTAGTTAGTAAAGATGATCAGAATATACACATGTCTGTAGAAGTGACTATGTGAAAGATCACTCAAACAATAAAAAGGAATTTGAAAGTGAAAGCACTGCTATTTGATGTTGAGGAAAAATTACATTTGCACATCCACGTGTGAATGTCCACCCCCCGACTCCATACATTACATATCTCCACATTGCAGGGAAATCTATGTGAAGCATTAAATCAGAAGAACAGGTATGCTTGCTGACAGTGGTGCAAGCTGAGGATGTCAGGGACCTCCAACCTGGGACAAGCTGAGGATGTCAGGGGACCTCCACCCTGGGACAAGCTGAGGATGTCAGGGACCATCATCCTGGGACAAGCTGAGAATGTAAGGGACCTCCACCCTGAGACAAGCTGAGGATGTCAGGGACCATCGTCCTGCCACAAGCTGAGGATGTGAGGGACTGTTGTCCTGGGACAAGCTGAAAATGTCAGGGGTCCTCCATCCTGGGAGAAGCTGAGGATGTAAGGGACCTCCACCCTGAGACAAGCTGAGGATGTCAGGGACCATCGTCCTGCCACAAGCTGACGATGTAAGGGACTGTTGTCCTGGGACAAGCTGAGGATGTCAGGGGACCTCCATCCTGGGACAAGCTGAGGATGTAAGGGGACCTCCATCCTGGGACAAGCTGAGGATGTCAGGGACCACTGTCCCAGGACATTTCCCCTGCTCTGTACAGTGTGTGCATCTCACCTGGCGCCAGCCCATGTGCTCCATAGTAACTGATTGAGAGGCAGATCCCATTTTCTAAGGTGGCAGAAAATGATCCAAACTTGCTGACAACTTCATTCACTACCTGTGATGTTTCTAAAAGACAAAATCGTATCAAGGATATATTTCCATTTTTCTCAAGAAGTGTAAGCAGCATTCAGTGGGAATTCTGGGAATGGGGTCTTAGCTCTTCTAATACCATCATTTAAAAATAATTGATTTGGCTTTTACCAAGGATTCTGGGAAGTGAAGCAGAGTTCCAGGGGTGGAATGTGAGACTCTTGTTTGAAGGGCTTTGGGCCAGAATGAAGAGAGGACATAAACGAGCTAATGGCTTAGCCATATGCTGGTTATCGATCTGAGACCATTCCCATGACTTTTCAAATGAAAACCACCAGGTCAGTCCGAGTTTCTTCACATTTAAAAACACTTTCTTAAATCCCCACATTTATAATCTCATACATTTTCAAGCACAATTGGAAATGGTTTTAATCAAGCAGAAGTTTTAAAAGAAGATTTGTTAAAATACACATTCTTGAGGCATATGAGAAGGAGCACAACCTTTCCATTTTATTTCCATTTTATCATCTGCTCCATCATCATATAATAAAAACGGGAAAGCATCACTTTAAAATGCTGCAACACATGAAGAGATTATTTCCTGACTGAGAATTTTTGAATGCTCAGAGGGGCAACAAAAAAAACAGGATACTGCTTCATGAGAATGAAAAGATAATTCACAATCTCGGAGAAAATATTTGCAAAGGACACATCTGACAAAGGGCTGTTACGTAAAACATACAAGAGCTCTTACTCGGCAATAGAAAACAAGCCGAGGAAGAACCAGCTCAAAGTCCTCTGTAGACACTTAGCCGAAGAAGACACATAGATAGAATATAAGCGTATGAACAGGGGTTCAATGTCATATATTGTCAGGGAAATGCAAATTAAACCAATAAAGAAAACAAGGCCCCTGTCAGAATGGAGAAACCCCCAAATGGGGACAACACTGAAGACTGGGAGGATTGGAATAACAAAGCTCTCATTCTGAACTGAAAGACAGTTTGAGGGATGCTTAGACTATTACTTTCTGTCTTACCCTATGAGCTGGCAGCCATGCTCTCTGCTTTTTACCCAGAGTGGTTAAAATGCATGCCCCCACATAAAGCAAAACATGTACAGATATGAATGGCACTTTCATTCATAACTGCTCAAATGTGGAGACAAGCAAGATGTCCTCCAGTTGGACAGTGGCTAAATAAACTGGAACACCCAGATAATCGTGTATTATTTAGTGATAAGAAGGAATGAAAATAAGCTGGAAACATAGCTCAGTTATAGAACACTTTCTAGAACATACAAGAAGGTATGACAGAAATTTGATTGTGTAGTTTTAAGTAAGAAAAAAAAGGGCAGCTAGAACACATGTTCAGCAAAGTATAAATTATGGAAAATAGAGTTTTAAATGCACATTTTCTGTGATTTTAAAACATCGTTCCCCAATTTAACCTTGTTCAGTATTCAACAGATGAAATGGAACTGAGTTGTGGTCATGATTAAGATTCAACTAAAGTGGGAAAAAAACCAAAACAGCCAAAACAAACAAATATCTTGAAGCCTGGGGGAAAGCTCTTAAACACAAACATGTTAGGGAGAAGATATAAGTGATAGGGAGGCAAAATCTTACAAACTGTGCATTATTGAGAAAAGCAAGGAACAAATGAAGGTAGGTGCAAAAACATTTAATGAAGAACTGAAGTCAAGCCCCCAGCTGCCATCTCCTCAGACCACAGGAGCACATCAGCCTCTGACCTGGAGCTGTAAGACACCGCAACAGCCAGGGGCAGCCCACAGAGAAAAGCCTGAGAAGACAAACTCTATAGCAAGCTATATTCAAGGATACCAGGCTTGCAGGGTACATGCTCCCACAGATTCTGCCAGAGGAGATTGAGACAAAAAAAATTAATTGAGTCACAACAGAAACCCTCATCAAGAGGCAAGAAGTGAGCACGGCCCGGCAAGCAGAACGTAGTATTCTTGTTCTTTCTGTCAGTTTATCTGCTGAAGCTTCCTACATCAGCAGTCAACAGACTTTTGTGAAAATGACTGGCAGTAAATATTTTAGCACTCGTAGGTCATGTGCAGTCTTTCTCAAACGCTCTCAGCTTTTCTATGAAACACTGCTTTAGAAACACCAAATCTAGTCTTAGTTCATGCATCATCCAGGACCAGATCATGGGTGCAATCTGGGCCAACGTTTGCAGGCTGGGGAAAACTAAAGCTGAAATGAACAAGAAATAATCTGAGCAAACAAATGATAACCAGGTTCATTAGTAGCAAAGCTAAATACCAACTGTTATTTAATATACAAAGGGACATTATTATATCACATACTCATAAATGCATGCATTCATTAACTTTTGTAGAAAATCATCTACATACATAGAATCATTTAAATGATAAAGTGATATATATATACATATTAATGATATATTATTAAATAATTTTAAAACCTTGTTTTCAAAGCCTGGTGAATGGGAAAATGCTTATATTGACACACTAAGAAAGAAATAAACTTTGAACCGTGAGTATCACGGAGGTGGTAGCATTTTAACTATTAGCTTCTTTAAATATTTAAAATATGAGTGAGTATGTATGGTTTATGCATTTGTGTGTGGATGGGCACAGCTGTGCATGAACCTGTACATGCATTTGTGGAGCCAGAGGTGGGTCGTAGCTGCTGTCTTTTGTTGTGAGAGACTGGGTCTCTCACTAAACTTGGAGCTCACTCATTGACTAGACTTCTTGGCTAGTGAGCAATCAGGATCCTGCCATGTCAGATTTCCAGTGCTGGATTACAGGCATGTATCAAAGTTCACGGCCTTTTATGTAGGTGCTAGTGGTCTGAACTTGCGTCCTCATGATTGCACAGCCATTTACAACTCTACCACCCCAATTAAGAGATTTTTTTTTTATTAGCTCTCCAAATTAAATTTTTTCTGCACTAACTTCCTGGGTATTTTCAACTTCTCAAGCATTGTGTTCTTGAATTTGGAAAGCAGCAACGTAACTGGACTTATAGGCAAGACTTAGTTATCAGTCCCATCGCTAAATGAATTTGAAACTTTCTTTAGCTTAACGTATTTCCTTGTACAGTGATAATTCATGCTTCTTTGGATAAGATGCAGCTCATTGTTCTAGGTGGTGTTGCCTTGAAGTAACACTGTTAGGAGGTTTCGCAGTGCTGGGCAGTACTTTGTACCTCTATTTAGATAATAAACTCACGGCAAAATGTGTGATTCTTTTCTTAAACCTTATCTTTGAAGCCCAAGAAATTGGTGTGATAAGCAAAGCAAGAGAGAAACACAGAAAGGAGATCCTGCTGCTTGCAGGAACCTGTTAGAGACTCAGAGAGAAGCTGAGTTTGAGCCTGCAAGAACCAAGATTAAGATCAGAATGGGCAATGCGCACAGCATTGCTGTATCCATGGGGCTCGCCTGGTTCCTTGCTATCACCATGAATACTGGAACTGGAGCTTCTGTTAGGGCAGCCAGGTCCTGTCAGCAGCCAACCTCAAATGTGTTGTGCGTGTGGCAGCATCTATGCTTAGTATGCCAAGGAAGACAAACATCAGCAGGACAGCAAATGCTGCAGGTGGCACCTGTGCAATCTGCATGTGCTGAACACCAGGGATGCCTGTGTGGTTCTGTCAGGGGCGCCATCATGCCGTAGGTACCACAAAGGTAAAGATACTCACTCATGTCAGCGTTTTGTTGAATGTTTCCCTCCTCCTCTTCTTCTGAAGAGTAATCCTCTTCCTTGGGCTTTTTCACAATTTCCTTTGGGTCTTTCAGGTGAATTATAAAATTGTGTTTGTCTTTTTTAACTTTCACTTTGATGAAGGTTGGGCCTGAGGGAGAAGCACAGGGTAGAGAGGGGGGCTGACTGAAGATGCCACACACACGCCTCGACAGAACACTGGTAGAATACATGCGGTACAGAATTAGACAGGGCTTGGGAATGCCCGAGACGCAGCAACTCTGTTCAAGGAGGTCTTTGCGGGACTTCTCACTGCATCTCAAGCCACACCACAGAGGAAATACATCTGAGGTGGCGAATACTACCAACTCTGATAAATCAAGCGAGCCAGTTAACATAAAAAGCTTTAAGGTTATTTGTATATAATAATATATAATGCATATGCATTATGAATGTGTGTATATATTTTAGACCAGCCTCAAATTCATAATTCTTCTGCCCCAGTCTCATGAGTGCTAATGTCATAAATGTGCGTTACCATACCTGACTTTTTTTTTGTTTTTCAAGACAGGATTTCTCTGTAACTTTGGTGCCTGACCTGGAACTAGCTCTTGTAGACCAGGCTGGCCCCAAACTCATAGAGAGATCTACGTGCCTCTGCCTCCAAGTGCTGGGATTATAGGCGTGCGCTGCCACTGTCCAACCCATACCTGACATCAACTGATTATGGCATTGTAATATTAAACAGTCATAATTATATATATATATATATATATGTGTGTGTGTGTGTGTGTGTGTGTGTGTATGTGTATAAATATACATATATTTGTGTGTGTTCTATAATTATCAGTACTTGGCAGGTTATAAGCCATTTTCTAATAGATCTCTCTTAACCGTGCTCTGATTTGTTTGCCTTGCCCCTCCCTTTTAAACCCAGCCTTTCATTTTCAATTGTGGTTTGGGTGTCTCTCAAGGTTGATAGGGTTAAGCTGAAAATGCTGTATTTTCTATGAACCATCTGAAATTTATATAAACTCTTCACATATGCAAGTCTTGGTGAGAGCTACAATATCAGTGGCAGGTTCCCTGAGAGATGCATTTTTATTAAGAGATTAATAAAAACTCAGAGAGAGAAATTGGGGTTCAACTTGAAGGCCAGAAAAGCAAAGCAGTCAGCCATTGACTCTTACCTCTACCTCAGTCTGAAAATGGCGATCCTGCTCAGAATGAAACTGTGTCTGAGAGCTGTTTCCTCCTGGTTTATAATCCTCTCTAAGGCTGGGATTAAAGGTGTGTGCCGTGGGATTAACGGCATATACTGCCTGATTTTATGGCAAATTAGTGTGGCTACTGGGATTAAAGCTGTGTGTCATACTGCCTGGTCTGTGAGGCTGACCAGTGGGGCTGTTTTACTCTTTGATCATCAGGAAAGCTTTATTTGTTAAAATACAAGTGAAATGTCACTACAACTGAGCACTGGGCTACAGAGCACAAACCAGAAACTCAAAGCATATTTTTGCTTCCTGACATGACAGAGCTGTTATAAGTAATATTATTAACTACCTATTTGCCTGTTACAGTTGATACTATACCATCTCCCACTAATGTAGAAGTGTTTAAATATTTTTAACAATGAGAATGCTCCTATCAATGTGTTAGGGCAAATTCTGGGCTGGCTGATTCCTTGCAGAGCCAATTCCAGCAGAAGCAGGTGAACTCTGGAAACTCAGTGTAGTGTAAAGGTGAAGCACAACGCCCCATGCTGATCTGAAAGGCAGGAACATCTTCCATGACATTAACAGCGCTTACAGATGTACCTCGTTCAAACGCGGTCTTTTCTACTTCAATCTGCCCTCCATCAGAAGGATACAGATAGTAATTTTTCCCTGAGATTTGGATGGGTACTTCTCCCATATTGTAGCCTCGGAACTGGAAGAGAACACATCATGACTGGTTGTGGAGCTGCACTGACAACCATCAGCTTACTATGGTTAGTGGTTAGTCAACTACAGTTTCCGTAAGCTTAATTTTTTTTTAAACAGTTATATCTGATACCTTGTAGGCTCAGAAGCCCAAATTTATGTTTTTATTAATTTTCTTTGTTGTTAGTAACAGGATTTTACTCAGTAGCTCAGACTGATCTTAAACCCATGGTCACCTTGCTTCAGTGTCCAGGAGGCTGGGATTATAGTTGTATGCCACTCTTCCCAGACTCTTTAGAAATTTAAAAGTGTATTATAATTAGCAAGATTTTAAAAAACGTTTATGTTTAGGGCTTGAGAGATGACTCAGCAGTTAAGACCCCCCTGCTACTCTTGCAGAGGACTGAAATTTAGTTCCCAGTGCCCATGTGTCCTATAACTTCAATTTCACTGGGATCTGCTGCCCTCTTCTGGCCTCTGTGGGTACTCACACACATCAAGATAAGTCTTATTAAAAAGTCTCTCATTAATATTCATCTAAGTATTTATAATCAAGTTCAAATGAAATCATGCTCTTATCATCAAGATGATGTGAGGAGAGATCAAGTTCACGAACTTTCTTTTTAAAGTGAAGAGAAACATTGACCCTTGGTGCTTTCGGAGGTCATACATAGAAGACGTTTTAAAACATTAGATATTGCTACTACAGTTTCAGGGGACTCAGATGCATCTTAAAGCCCTTAAGTAACTAGGCTAGAGTCATCGATGAAATAAATAGAGCAGGACATTTCTCTCCAGTTCTGCCTTGTTGGTTTAATGCACCCGAGGGAGCATTAGCAAAGAGGGGTTTCATCAAAGTGTGTAAACCAGAAGTGCGGCACTCCGCACAGTGGCATCTAAGTGCATGCAGTGAACCTAGCTTGTGGAATTGACCCATGCAGCTGCTTCTGTACATTTCTAATGCTTAAAACGTTAAGTCTTTGGGTCACACTTCCCTCTTTACTGCCCCTGGTGATCTGGCTTCATGATAGGAAAAGAAGGTCTGAGGGTATTCCCATTTTGGTGTTTAGTTATGCTGAAGAATCTCGATTCTAGACAGAAACGGAAATTCAAGTCTAGTCCATAGACAACAGAAAAAAAAAAAGACCTCAGTTCCCCAAAACTGTTACAAGTATCCCAAAAAATTGTCAGAGTCGCTTTACCGGGTAAACTATCTCGGGTTCCGGAAGTGGGACAGACTCCTCTATCACTTCCGGGATCTTTATGGGCTCTTCCTTAGGTTTCTCCTTGGAAGAGGATTTCTTCTTCAAACCCTTAGTATCCTCTTTGTCTGCCTTATCCTTGCCTTTCTTTTTACCGACGTCTTTCCCTTTCTTCTCCTTCAGGCGCTCCTCCTCTGCCAACCTCTCTTGTTCTTCCTTCCATGCCTGCGGACACAGCAAACAGCTTACCAGGGATTTTCAAAAGGATCAAATGTGAGTTGCCTTCGGGTCAATTTTGGAGGAAATTTAGTGTGATGTTTCTAAGTGTTATTTCTGGCAATTTGAAACACTGAGCCAAGAACCTTGCAGTTAGTTATCTTTGATTGCCCCCCTCTCACTCCCAAATTCTATATGCTCACCCTGTCTGTCTCCTTGAAGATGTCTCTTCATTTCTGCTTATTCTCCAACTTTCTGGTGTAATTTACACTGTTCAGATTTTTTGTTGTCTTTATCTTGGACCACAGCAGTAGCCTCTCCACTGGCCTGTCTCCTTTCCTTCACTTCCCAATTTATATTTAAATATCTTGATCAGTAAAAGGGTTGATTACCCTGAGAAGGATTCTCAGCTCAAGATATTTAAAAGGGAGGGATAAAATACATTTTTTAAAAAAAAATCATTTGGAGAGATGGCTCAGAGATTATGAGCAATGGTTGCTCTTCCAGAGGTCCCAAGTTCAACTCCTAGCAACCACATGGTGGCTCACATCCATCTGTAATGAGATCTGGTGCCTTCTTCTGGCCTGCAAATACACATGCAGGCAGACCACTGTGTACATTATAAATAAATAAATAAATCTTAAAAAACAAGCCATGAGTTTCCAAGCGTGTTGGTAAATACTTGCAGTTTCATCACTTGGGAAGCTGAGGGAGGGGATAAAGACATAGTCTCAAATAAAACAACTCATGCGTTGACATTAGTTCACACACAAAAGAACTAAGCCACTTTGAATAAAATCAGAACAAAAATTTTGAAAGTATATCTGTGAAGATTACAGATAAGGAATTTACAAAGTAAGGATCATAAAACAAGTTTCTAGTTGCTTAAATAAAGAAAATAAACTTTCAAAAGTATAAGCAAGAAAGTAGGGTTTATAAAAACGACCAGGCAAGCTCCACAGTCCTCTTGGAATTAAGGCGTGACTTTTGAAAAACGACAGATACTGGCCAAGTCATTTCTAGAACTGATGATAGACGCTGATCCCAGCATCCACAAAGGTCAATAAATCTAAACAGAAAACAATAGTGCTGCGCTGACCCTGGCTCAGATTGATTTCATGTGTTTACTGATAAATCTCTGGGAATTTTATGTGATAGTTGCTAAACAAAGGCACCATCCAAAAAGTCATAAAAATGCAATTAAGTATGATGTTCAAAACAAAGGCAACAAGTGCTCAGAATGCATGTAGATTAGATTAGACTTCATTCTTATCTGATCTATATATTAGAAACATACTGTACAATGGCCTACAGATCCACCCTGCTCCCGCCTCAGTAATGCTACATTAGCAGCTTGAAATCAGCCGCTGATGGAGTATTTACCCTACAGACATCATCAAATGTCACATCATGGAGACTCACTGACTACTGATTAACTATGCTAAAAACAGGTCGATGGGAAGAATGTTACAAATCAGGATTCAACTGAAGTGCCTTTGACCACTACACAGCAATTGGAGTAAAAATGAGCAAATAGTCTTTTAACATTCAAATTTCTCTTTCTTGATTCTGAAACATTGCTTGTTATTGACAAATAAATGGAACACGCCTTTCTTTTGTTTCACTTCCGTCACATTAACACAAATGAAAATATTACTCAGTATTAATAGTGGAATTGCATTTGTTTGCCAATTGTAACCATAGGCTCTGTAAGGATACAGTAACTTAGCAAACAGCTATGAAAGCATATTTGAAGTTGTAATTTGCTAAATACACTTTGCAATTAAGAGTTCTATAGGATTTGTTATTATTTATAAATTATATATCAAATTTGCTGTCAATGAGGTTTCCGGGAAGGTTTTTTTTTGTGGACTATATGCACGCTCTGGTTTTGCTATAGCACAACTGTTAAATGCTTACCAGACGATCACAAAATGTTTTCAAAGCAGCTAAAGAGAAAAGATAGTCTACAAAAGGATATAAAATGTGATACTTTATTAACATCCATGATGTCAGCAAAGAAAAGGGAGACTGATATCTTGAGAGTTCTGTGAGGAAATGAAAAACTCAACCAAAAATCATATAAACAAAAAACCATGTTTAATGAATAGGGGCAAAATAAAGGCATTTTCAGATAAGTAACAACTGACTTTAATAGAAAGTGTATATTATGATATAATCAGAACCAGATATTTGGTCTTCATTCCTGGATCCTGGCACAGCGCTCTCCAATCCCCTGGAATTTCATGAGTGATAGGACTGTCTTTTGTTCTAATGAGGCAATTCTTGGCAAACTCTTAGATAGTTTCAGAATGGGGTAGAAGCTGGTCACTAGAAAGATCAAACCCAGGTTAGAAGCTGGGAACCTTCAGAGCCTTCCCCTCCCTCCAACCTTCGAGGATGAAGAGAGGAGCAGCAGGTGGATTTAATAACTGGTTGTACATACATGATGAAAAATCCTAAACCAAACAGTTTGGAGAAATTCTGCATTGGTGAGTGCATCCAGGTTCTGAGAGGGTGATACCACAGGGGCAGAAGGCACAGACCAGAACAAGCCTACATTTTACCCATAAATAAGCACACAGAATAGTTCTGTACTTTTGTGTACATTGGAACTTTTCACACTTTGACATTTCTTATTCCAGAAACTGAAGAGATAAAGCAAACAATCTTGAATGATCACTGAAGCAAATATTACTTTTGTAATTAAGAGTTCAAATCAAAATATGTGAATGAAATCAAACATTTTGAACAAAAGTAAAGAGCAAACCACCACAAGCCAATCACTGCCCTTGGGCTGCAGTTATGCGAAGATAATAAGATACACATTCTCTCGAAGACTTGTCACGTGACAATTGTGCACACACAGACCCTTTCTCCAAGGCTTCAGTCATCTCTGAGGTTTTAGTTAAAAAGATCATTCCCTGTGACTACTGCAAACTCTGTCTCAGGATAATTTTGGCTTTGTGATTAATCTGTGATGTTTGTCTTTTCTTGGATTACCTTGAGAGAGCCTTCTAAAACAAAAGGCATCTTCTCTTTCTCTTTCTCCTTCTCTTGTTCTGGTATCTCTGTTTTGCTGACTACTTTGCTACCTAGAATGAGAGGAAATCAAACTTCTTAGCAACTCAGTAGCAGGAGGTATCACAGAAGAAATGAGTCTCTGGGTTAGCTGGGACTCCCAAGGCTCTCAGTATCGGCACCTCAAGTATCCATCTTCTCATGTATTCTCTCTTGCCATCTCCAGAGTTACCCCTGAGTGGTACAGAGCCTTTGGCAATGGCGCCTCACAATACATTCACAGTGTGTTGACATGTTGCTTGAATCCCTCTCCCTAAAATTTTCACCCAATTTATCTTAGTTTACTACCTCCAGACCACAGGAGCACAGCTAATGCTCCCTTCCATACTGAGGTCCTTCTCTTGTCTGAGTTCTCATTCTGTCTTCCAAACATTCTGACATCTTTATTTTAACAGGAGTGGACTCAATGTAACACCTGCTGGGTACATTCCAAGCTGAAGTAACCAGCTTAGGACTTTCTGCAGCACCTAGATACTGAGCTTTTGGTTTGCTCAGTAGCATTAAAAAGGTGGTCAACATTTTCCCTGCCAGTAGGTAAGTACACAGTCAACCTTCCTCGTATTTCCTATAGAGCTCCACTTATCACTCTGGTGAAGTCTTGTTGGGCTCCCATAGGAAGAAGCTCAGCTATTGATAACGTAACCATTTGCTGGATACCAAAGGATTCCTTACCAGTGTCGTTTAGGTTTTACTTTGGAGTCAGGCCCTATACAAACTCCTCTGGTAACAAAATGAGGCTACAAAATTTTTTAAAGTTTCATAGCTTAGTCTCATCATGAGACATTACTTTCAACTTTAGCTAGCGTAAAGAATATTACTCCTAGAGATTTTCTTTTCTACAGACTGTGAAATAGCTATACATTTAGATAAGGTGCATATTGCACTTATTAATAAAATACCCTCCTTAAAAATTACCTTCTCTCTTTTACCTTTGTTCCTCTTCCCTAATGGGCCCAAAGTTTTAGAAATCATCTAAGACTTCCTTCTAGATTTTTACCTCCAGGCCTTTGGACTTTTTTTTTTTTTGCTATTTGTTAAAGGGTCTTGACTTATTCTTGCTGTTGGACTCTCTAATTATACTATTGAGAACGAATAACTCTGACTAACTCATACACTGCCAATACATTTAGATGGTGGAACCTATGAATTCTATCAGTAAGGACCTTGGCATTTCTCTAACTCATTATATTTGATCTGTAAGTAGATTAAATCTTCCAGAGTTTGCAGAACACAGGACTGTGACAAACATGCCTGTGTCTGGCTCAGACACAACACCATCACACCCAGAATGCAGCTGCTCCATTGATTAGAGAAAGTAAGGACTCACAGGCATTTGGGGGCAACCCTTTTTTAACCTGGAAAATTCAGGCTTGACATTCAGATAGGAGAGAATGCCTTGGGGCCTAATTTTATGAACGAATGCACTGGTTACTTACTTTTAGATTTTTTGAGAGCAAGAACTTTGCTAGAAGAAAT
This sequence comes from Microtus oregoni, assembly GCF_018167655.1. Classification (NCBI taxonomy): domain Eukaryota; kingdom Metazoa; phylum Chordata; class Mammalia; order Rodentia; family Cricetidae; genus Microtus; species Microtus oregoni. Next base: position 7,476,244 of record NW_024543830.1, on the reverse strand, counting down.
TTTGGCAGCCGAAGTTTTCAGTTCTAGCTCAATCTTGGTCCTGTTGACTTCTTCAGCCATCTTGGCTTCCTGATACTTTGCTTCTTCCTCTGTGATCCAGTCTTGAATAGAGTTTGCAATGAGTTCCAAATAATTCCTAGATTAAACAAAGATGAGAAGATGGGAAGGGAGAGTCCTTATTAAAGCATGAACAAACTCTTCAAACATGCAATGATTCTGAATTGCCCAAGTGGCAAAGAGGTCAGGTTCAGAGCTTTGCCGAGCTTCTTATGTATACAATATTCTGCCTCCATGTATGCCCACACGCCAGAAGAAGGCACCAGATCTCATTACAGATGGTTGTGAGCCACCATGTGGTTGCTGGGAATTGAACTCAGGACCTCTGGAAGAGCAGCCAGTGCTCTTAACCACTGAGCCGTCTCTCCAGCCCCTTTGCCGAGCTTCTGAAAAATGCCCACTTCTCTTCATGGTTAAAGATATGAAGACAATAAGGTCTTTCCATTCAAGTGAAGAACTAAAGACTTCTTGGAAAGGGATCCTTTTTAATTTAATTTAATTTAATTTAATTTGTGTGTGTGTGTGTGTGTGTGTGTGTGTGTGTGTGTGGTTCTGTCGATGCAGGGTGCCCTTTGAGGAGGGAGAGAACATCAGATCTTTTGGAGTTGGAGTTACAGGAGGTGGGGAGCCTCTTGACATGGGTGCTGGAAGCAGAACTCTACCCATCTGGAAGGGCAGTGTGGACTCAGCCACGCCTCCAGCACCAATGACTAATGACCTTGATCAATACCAAGAGAGTCAGTGACAGTTGAGGAAGTAATCACTGTCAGTGCAGATTACTGGAACGTGATACAGTACAGTCAGCCTCTTTTAATTGATCACTAGCCACTACAGTCACATCATTAAATAAAACCTCTTTATCTTGCTATAAAGCTTATGGATCTTGGGGGCATCTACCTTGTAAAATGAATGCCCTAAGCTGCTTGCACATTCGTGCTCCCCCAAGAAGCTGCTGCTTATTAAGAATGAGTCATTATTGTCTGCAAATCTATTCAAACTACTTATACTGATGATAGTATTTTCAAATTAAATACTACTGAATCTAAAAAGTTGTCTAACTCATGCCCCCACAAGGAAATTAACTGAAATATCAGGTTTGACAGTAAATATTATTTTGAGAGTACATGAAAGTAAGGCTTAACATTTGGAGAAATAGAGATGGATGAATGAAATGCACCGGAGTTTTGATTATTGTTCTTTTTCTTTTCTCTGTGTCTGTGTGTGCATGTGCAGAGTGTGTTTATGACATGGTCCACATGAGGAGGTCAGAGGACAGCTTGTGGGAATCAGTGCTCTTTGTCTGTCACATGGGTCCTAGGGAATCAAATCAAGTCAAATCAGCCATCAGACTTGATGTCAACTGCCTTTAGCTGATGAGCCACTTTGTAGACCTTTGGGATTATTTCTAAAGATATATGATGGGAATTGTGGGTTATGAATTATAGCACTTGACACCTTCATTTAGAAGGTACCAGACATTTCCAGCTCTCTCTGTTTCCAAGGAAATGCTTTACAGTTTACCCAGGTTGCCACATACAAGCTGGTTTTTTAACTGATGGTTACTTTACATTATCAGTTGAATAAGTAAAATCTTGAAATGATCGTTATTTTTTCATATTCTTCTTTCAATCTGTTAGCAAATTAAAATGATTATAAATTATCCTAAAGAAGATTAAGTTTATGATATAAGATACGTTTCCTTTCTTTCTTCCCTGTCATTATTCTGGCTTCACTCACTATCATGTCTTCTTAGGATTGCTACAATATCCTCTAATTAGTCTTTCTGTTTCTACCCTCATACGTCTAAATTTTATTCTTAATCATCAAATAGACTGAACCTTTTAACTTGTAAGTTAATTTCATTCTTATATTTAGTACCATTCAATGAATATTTCAGATTAGGAAGTGAAGTTTGTGAGTGCTGAGAGACAGCTCAGTTAGTAAAGAGCATGCTAAGCCCGTGTGAGGACCTGAGTTTGAGTTTGATCCCTAGAACTCCTGCAAACAAGTCAGGTGTGGAGACAGAGACTCTTGTAATCCCAGCAGAGAGGTGTACCTGCCATCCCAGAGAGGCAGAGGGAGGTGATCATTGGGTGTCCCAACAACCAGTGAATGCAATCATGGAGACACAGGCCAGTGAAAGACCCAGTCTCAACAAACTAACCAACCAAACAACCAATGAACTAACAAACACCGGGTGCGTGGTACCTGAGGCATGGTGCCTAATGAATGATACCCCTGGTTGCCCTCTGGCCTCCACATGCACAGGTATACAAATGCCTGTATCCTGGTTAACACCCTCCCCCATTCATTTAGATGAACATGCACACACAATTAATTAAAAAAAGGAACAGAATTTTTAGTAGTGTTTGGCAACAAGGGGATATAGGCTCAACAAAGCCAGATTAGTATTCAGATGAGGATAAGCAAACAATGCTTCAGGGACTTTATCATCCATAGATATTTGGTGAATTAATTACTCCCAAATGTATTCTAGTTATATTTTACAAAGTAAAGGTGCCAGCATTGGATACCAATATAAGGGTCAAGGTAATTTAGGTTATAGTTTAAATTATCAATGAAAAGAGCTGGGCTTCTTGTAATTAAAAGCTATCACTTTCCAGGTGGAAAGGACATTTTTAGATAAACTGAAAACAGGAGGGTGTGGCGGTTATAATAAGAATGGTCCCCATAGGCTCATATATTTGAATGCTTAGTCATCAGGAGTGGAATTGTTTAAGAAAGATGAGGGCATGGCCGTGTTGGAGGAAGTATATTACTGGGGATGGGGAACAGTAAGGTTTCTAAAGTCCATGCCAGGCCCAGTCTCTCTCTCTCTCTGTTGCCCGTGTGTCAGGATGTAAAGTTCTCAGCCCTAGTGCCAGGCCTGTCTGCCTCCTGCCATGACTAAGCCTCTAAGATTATAAGCAAGCCTCCTATTAAATGCTTCATAAGTTGCCTTGTCATGGTGTCTCATAGAATTCTAATGAAGAAGCTTGTTAGAAGTGAAACTACTGCATCTATTTTTAGCATTTTAATGAAATGGCATTAGTACTTAATAGCTTCAGATGCCATACACAATAATTAATGCATGATTTAAATGAGCATGTATAATTTCTAAAAGAATATAAATCAAACTACATCTTTTAGAAAGCACATCCTAAGAAGCAATTAAGAAAATTCCATCTATCAAAGAAAGGGATCAATACTAAGACAAAAATATATTTGCAGAATTAAGCTGTTAGAATAAAATCACATTATCAATGAAAATACAAGTTTACAGGGTAAGTGTTACAACTCTGAGGGAAATGTATCCTGGCAGTCGGGAGCCAAGAAAGCCCCCAAATCACATTGCATGACAAAGCTAACACAAGAGATGTATTGGGAAGGACACAAGAGGGTGGCTATCTCTGCTCCAGAGAGAAGCAGCAAAGAACTGAGCAGGAGGCAGGCTTTATATAGGGTTTTTTGGGGGTGGCAGGGGTACTTTTTCCAGGGTGGCCTGGGATTGGTGAAACTTTGTGGTCCAATCTTGGGCTTTTTTCCTGTAGGTTGGAGCTTGGCTGCCTGCATCTGGAGGGACTGGAAATGGTATAGTGGAGGTGGGGTGGTGGGGTGGGAGAATTGTCTGTATTCTGTCAATAATGTTTTAAATAAATGCTGATTGGCCACACAGAAAGTATAGGTGGGTCAACCAGACAGGAAGTAAAGGCGGGGCAATGAGAATAAGAGTATTCTGGGAAGAAGGAACCTTGCTCCCCAGTCCTGTGCAGATCATGGAAGAAGCAAGATGTGACCTATCCCGCTGAGAAAGGTACGGAGCCATGTGGCTAACACAGATAAGAATAATGGATTAATATAAGCTACAGGAGCTAACCAGAAGCCTGAGTTAATGGGCCAATAAGTTTATAACCTAATATAGACTCTCTGTGTGATTTTTTCTGGGACTAAATGGCTGGGGGACTAGGCGGGACAGAAACCCCAACAAGCAGGCCCTCATGTTACAGGGTGGGGGCAGAGATGGACTTTTGAGCCCATCAAAGGGCTTACAAATAGATTGGATTTTTTTAATATCCATAAAATATTGCTAATTCATACTAAAATCCTGTAAGAGTCAGGTGAGCTAAAAATTGAGGCTATTATTTGAAAGGATGCAACCATAGAACAAAATGGCACAGAAGGATGTGAGCATGGCATATGGGCACAAGTTAGAGGCTCTCATTTCTGGTGACTTCTGCGGATAGCTGCCCTGTGCCTGAGGTGTTGACCCAAAAGAGTTCTTGCTATGGAAAAGTGCCCTTCATTAGCTTAACCTAATTTCGCATTGATGTAGCTGTATATGATATGGACATTTTATCCATATTGTTAAAAGTTACAGTCAGCTAAGAATGATACATCTGAGAACACAGATTTAAAAATGAGGTTCTATATGCATCCTCTGCTTGTAAAAAAAGAACACACAAATTCATTATTTTAAAGACAGACATTATTATATACCCATAAAAATGAACATATGAATATTTACTGTTGAGCATGAAATTGAAAGAAATGAAAATGAATAAAATTTATGTCCTGGTAATGCTGAAGCACACGTGGGCAGCCCATACATGGTGGTTCTCTTGAACTTGTTCATATTGGGTTTCATGGTCTAAGTTGATGAGGATAATTGATCAGGTCTCTTCTTCAAAAAGATACCAGATGTCATTACCGATGGTTGTGAGCCACCATGTGGTTGCTGGGAATTGAACTCAGGATCTCTGGAAGAGCAGGCACTGTTCTTAACCACTGAGCCATCTATACAGCCTCTTACCATGAGTATACTCTGCTTAAATGGATAGTTACATATTAGTCATAAAGAAAATGTAAATTACCCAAATTTAATGGAGAATTAGAAAGCCTAAATAGTGGATTTGCTAAAAAGAACTGAAAACATAGGTAATTCTTGTGTTCATCTTATATGAACTTTAGGATTGTTCATGTATTTTATATAAATGACATATTTTATATACAAAATGACATCATGTTTTTATATTTATTCGTTTAATTTTCTTTCTTTCTTTCTTTCTTTCTTTCTTTCTTTCTTTCTTAAAGATTTCTGTCTCTTCCCCGCCACTGCCTCCCATTTCCCTCCCCCTCCCCAATCAAGTCCCCCTCGCTCCTCAGCCCAAAGAGCAATCAGGGTTCCCTGCCCTGTGGGAAGTCCAAGGACCACCCACCTCCATCCAGATCTAGTAAGGTGAGCATCCAAACTTCCTAGGCTCCCACAAAGCCAGTACATGCAGTAGGATCAAAAACTCATTGCCATTGTTCTTGAGTTCTCAGTAGTCCTCATTGTCTGCTATGTTCAGCGAGTCTGGTTTTATTCCAGGCTTTTTCAGACCCAGTGTTTAATTTTCTTGTGTGTAAGTATATGTATACATACCACATGCATGCAGGATCCCACAAAGGCTGGAAGAGGGCACTGGATCCCCTGGAAATGGGGTTATGACTAGTTGTCAGCTATCATGTGGGTGAACTGACTTTGCCCCCTGCCTCCCACAAGTGCTAGGGCTCTTCACAACTGTGCTTTCTCTCAAGCCCCAACATTAGAATTTCTATAGGACTAAAATAAATCCGTAAGTCACTTAGGGTAGTATGGACATTTTGACAACTAATTCTTCCAACCCAGGATCACACAGTGTCTTCCCACTTATGTGGATTTTATAGTTTTGCTTTATAGATATTTCACTCCTTATTTATTTACTCTTATTGATGTTATTTAAAATAGATTCTTTCTTATATTCTTTCCTAGGTGCTCTTTGCCAGTGGATCAAAACACAACTAACTTCTATGTAGTTTGTATCCTAAAATGTCTCTAAATTCATTAGTAGCTCTAAGAGCAGGTGTGTGTGTGTGTGTGTGTGTGTGTGTGTAGTGTATGTGTGTATATGTGTGCACTGTGTACATGCTTATGTATTTGCGTTTAAATTTTTCTATTTATAAGATTATGTCATTTGTAAACAGAATAAATTACTTTTTCCTGTCTAGCTTGGGTGTCTTTGGTTTCTCTCATTTGCCTGTTTGCTCTGGTTAGCATTTCCAGTGTTAAGATGAAATAGAGTTGAAGTTGTTCATCTCTTCAGTTTTTCACTTAATGACTATAGTGTCTAATAAAGGTATAAACATCTCTTGTGTCTTCTATTCCATTTTCATGGAGTATATGCTTCTGTCCCTTCACATTAATTCTCTGTGTACCCTCAAGAGTAAAGTGGGATGTTTATAGCAACAAATGGTGATCTTTTATCACCTATCCATCTACTCCATACCTCTCAATGGATAATCTGATCCCTTTATATTTAGTATTGACATGCAAAGATTAACTATTGTTATTTTATGCATTTTTCTCAGCAGTTCTTCCTTCATTTCTGTTACAATGAATTTTTGAACTGTTCTGCTTTCATAACTGTTTACCTTTTTTTTGGGTGTGTTTTTAGATAGATTTTGCTTCCTGGTTAATACAAAGTTCACTCACACTCAAAACATCCTTCATGTGCAATAATGTATTTCAAGCTGACAAAAGCCTTACTATGATTACATATTAAAAATTTCTTCCCCATTATCCACATCTATAATATTGATGTCACTACATATTTCTATATAATTTGACTATTAATTATTTTTGTAAGTATAGTTATTATTAATGCATTTGTCTTTTAACTTTTTGAGACAGGGTCTTGATAGATAGATCAGGCTTCCCAGGAACTCAAGACAATCCTCCTGACTCAACCTCTCAAGAGTTGGGATTATACACATAATGCCACCATGCCCGACTTTTCAAGTCTAATTTAAAAGTAATAAAAATGAAACAGAAAATCTTCAGGGTCTGGCGACTATGACAGACTTTGGGTCAGTACTTAACCATCTCTTTGGCTGTAGCTGTCTTTATCTTCAAGTTGCACCAACCATCAAAGAAAAAATACATCTCAACCTTCCACAGACTCTTTCAAAAAATAAAAAGTGGAAATAAACTTGGAAAATATCCCTCAGTGCCCTTATTAAAAATTGTATAACCTGTATATCAAAACCAAATAATAAAACTTAAAGGGGAAGGAGTCAAGTCTCACTCACTTCAAAGTTATAACTGCCAAGGCAGGACATTAGCAAAGCAAAGAGACATAGTGCCCACAGTCCTGTGTAGATATGGGTACCTCTACCACAGAATAGCTGCTGGTACGTCTCAGCTGTATTACCAATTAAAGGAAAAATATGGATATCTGCATTGTAATAGGGAATATTTTTATCCTGATAAGGGATATTTATAAAATTGTTATGCACTGAATCCTTAAAATATTTCCTTCATTACATGTAGCATTATGAGAATGTTCTCTCAGAGTTGCACTGGAGGGAATTCTCTCAGAGTTACACTGGAGGGAATGCTCTCAGAGTTACACTGGAGGAATGCTCTCAAAATGGCAGTGAAGGTGTAGTAAGCAAGTGATTCCAGGAAAGAAAGAAATGAAGTATAAATATTGGCAATGGAAAACAAGAAACAATACAGATTAATATTTTAAATACACCTACTACACACCTGAATTATATCATCTTATAACCTTCAAATGCAAGTGTTTATGGCATTCTGTTCCCCCATTTGTTCCTCGGGTCCATTTCTTTTGTCTTTGTCTTTCTTAGAATTTTATCATTGTTATACATATAGTAAGTGCTAAGTACACACTAAATACTACAAGATAACAAGAGATAACAAGGTGCTCTGACTATTACTAAGGAAAGCCAGAGTCTATGGGAACAAACAAATGAAAAGCCAGAATAAAGCAAACAAACAGAAAGCTACTGAGAATTGAAAAGAACCAGTGGCTCTTAGGTCTTCATTTTCTGGGAATTTGAAGACTTATTTTGCTAATTCTTCGTTGTCCTGGGCTTGAAACTTTTCCAGACCCAGTAGAGTTAAGAAAAAATCAAATTGTTTTATAGTTGCTATTTTAATGTCTCAGAGTCAGTCTTGCTACAGATGAAATAGATAGAAAACACTTTAATAACATCTCTATTAGATTCCATGAGGGCAAGAGAAACGCTCACTCTTGACGGTAGAGTATCAATACATAGTACAGTGCATAGCACATGGTACATGTTAATATATATATATATGTATACACACATACATACATATATATATATATATATATTCAATGTAACTTCTTATATCTAGTTGAATCACAAAGGTCTGAGTAAGGAACCAAAACCTAAGAGACTACCTCAGTCACTGTTTAATTAAATTATCTAAGTCACCTGAATCCAACATTAGAGTGAAGAGCAATTTTCCAATATTCACAATGCAGACGTTGTATATTCATTGGGTTATGAAAAACCAGAAGCAAAGAATTGTCCTGCGTGTGGTAATAGGAGTCAACACATCGATACTGCTGATGGGCTTCCTGAAGGACCTGAAGATGAAATAATTGTATTGTTCAGTTGTTTTATCCCCAAGAGAAGAGTTTTCTGCTATAACTACATGTCTGTCCCTCCTTCCTCCTTCTTGTTTCTACACCATTGGCCAACTTTGAGTTTCCAGTGGAGTCCTTCCTAACTACTAGAAAATAAGATCATAAAATATAGTACATTTGTGGGCCGTTCAATAACTCTATAGAAAAACAAACAGTAGGTTCTCAGGTGGAGGTACTTGCTAAGTGCTCTCCACAAGTGTTGGTAGATGGTAATCAGTCAGTTCTTTGCCCTCGCAGTGTTTTTTGATTTTTTGATTTTTTTTTTTTGAGAAATGGTTTCTCTGTGTAGCCCTGGTTTTCCTGGAACTCACTCTTTAGATCAGGCTGGCCTTGAACTTAGAGATCCTCTTGTCTCAGACTCCTGAGTGCACAGATTGAAGGCATGTGCCACCACCACCCGGCTAATCAGTCAGTTTTTTATCTAATAGTTGCTTTTTTTGCCTCCATATAGATCAATTCATTTTTAGCATAATTAAATATTACAAATAAAGTGTACCTCATATGCTAGGCTGTGCTTGACCTGCTCCAAGTTCATAACCTGACAGTCTAACCCCTAGTGTGATAATATTTGAAGGGCTTTGGGAATGTTTTAAGGGTGGGGTTCCCATGATAGTATTTGTGTCCTATCATCTAAACATTGGAGCTTCCTTTCTCTCTGCTCCCTCTCTGCCATGGATAACTCAGCAGGGTAGCGTTATATGGAAGCCAGGAAGAAAGCCCTCATCAGGAACCAACCGCACTAGTGCCTGGAGTTTGTTCTCCTACTTCTTAAGCTCTGAGATGATACTCTTGTATTATTTCAGCTACCCAGCCTGAAGTATTTTGTTTTGGCAGACTAAGACAATAGCTACCATTTTTTTTCCTGTTTCTAAATATCAGGTCTTATTTGCCAGCACAATAAGGGATTTGCCAAGAACAGGTTTGTAGGTTCTAGTGCCAGAGTTCAAGACAGCTGTCTCCCAGCTCTGCTATCTCTCTTCCTCACAGTGTGTCCTCTGTGGATAACTACGTAGTAGTGAAACAGGTGGTTGGTCTTTCTCATAAGTGCCATTGCTATTTGCCCCCAATTCCACCTTGCTTTAAAATATAACACCCTCAGCCTGCTCTGCAGTGGCAGCCACCAGCAGAGGGCACCAAGGCGTAGCTGCTTCTTCCAGCTTCCTTCTCAATGTCAATCAACCGTAGGAAATTAGCTACAGGAAAAGGAAGTAGACAGCAGCGGGCTTTTGTTTGTGTTTTCAATACCAATCTACTGTAGGCAGCTCTATGTGCTCTGCCATGGGATAATCTCAAGAAATCGCTAGCATGTCAGGGAAGAGTTGCTTCAGGTTTGCCTTTATTTCTCTACTGGTAATAGATGTAAAATAACATTTCTCCCCCAGTCTAGTCCCCTGTATGCAGGTCTTGCCCTGTTAACATTTACTTCTGTTTTCTGAGACACTAACTATTTCTCACCTACTGTCCTTCAAAGGCAAATTCCTCTGAGATGATAAACCCAAGAGACAAATGTTTGCTTACAGTGAGCATCCTTGCTCTGACCATTGGGCAAGATTACCAGAGCTGTGATTGACTTTCAGAATTTGGAAAGTGTGACCATTACCTTTCCTTTTCTGTGAACTGGTGTCTGCCGTTTACATGTTAATATTGTTGTCTCATGTTGTTCAGGAGAATGAGCTCGGGGACGCTGCTCTAACTCAGTGTGGGGGTGTTTACCTAACAGAAGCAAGGGCCTGGGGGAGGGTACCACAACTAAAAACGACCACTGCAGCAAAAACAATTGGCAAAAGATGAGAATAAGTGTCAGGCAGTGTTCCAGGAGCACACAAATGAACTCGATGGACCAAATTCTCTTCTGCAATTGGATTAAGGTTGCTACAGGTCACTCTGAGTTCTGTTCAAGTGGATGAAATATTTGAATTACAGGGAATGGATGGGAGTGAGAACCAAAGCAGTCTGATACTTCAAAGGATGTTTCAATAGGAGGTAAGGATGGTGGTTAGTTAAAACTGATGTAGTTAGGGGGCTAGAGAGATGGCTTAGAGGTTAAGAGCACTGATTGTTTTTCCAGAGGTCCTGAGTTCAATTCCCAGCAACCACATGGTGGCTCACAACCATCTGTAATGAGATCTGGTGCCCTCTTCTGGCCTGCAAGCAGACATGCAGACAGAACACTGTAAGCAAAATAAATAAATAAATCTTAAAAAAAACAAAACTGATGTAGTTAGACCTTACAGGTGCCCTTGTACCCTTGCAGAAGGTAAGCCACCTTCTACCACGTTACTGTCTGTCCGCTACTGCAGCAGAAAAGAGGGTGGCAGTCCACAGAAGGTGAGCCAAGGGGTTCAAGAACACGGGACCCTAGCCACTAGGCAAGGAGAAGCACGTTCAAGAGAAACCAGAAATTATGTAAATGTCTAAATCACAAAGACAAGTCACAAATGTGGCCCATGTATATAATTCTAAATTTTATAGTTGCTCCATTTTAAAGGCTGAGGCAGGTAAAAGCAATGGCAATGGTATATTTTGTTTCACTCAATATATGAAAATGTTATCATTTCAACATGTAGTAGATATAAATATTATGAACAAGATATATCATTATTTCATGCCAAGTCTTTGAAACCCGGTGTGTTTGGCCCAGATAGCTCCATGCAGAGTACCACGTGACTGTCTTTGTTTCTGTTGAATTACTCTTTTCTGGGGAGAAAACCATTTTTCTTTACCATTGAGAGGGTTGGGAAATTGCTATTCTTTTCATAACATGGCTCAGTAGATTCTCCTGGCTTTAAAAATATGCGGGATGTAAATCTGATCAAAATGAGATTCAAATTAGAAAGACAAATCATACAGAGTACAGATTTCATAAAATCTAAAAGCAGCATGTGTTCATTTCTAGGTGTCTCACGATTCCCCACAGCAGTTAAAAGCGTGTTTTGGGATGGGGGCAAATTTTCTTGGCTGTTTTCTTCCTGTTTCTCAACTGGCAACAGACTTTTGGTCAAGGGGCCCCAGTTTCTACGATTTAATAGTTTCTACAGCATAGGCTTATTCTGAGAATATACTCACACACAACCGCCGGGGCCTCACATACAGCACTTAGTGCAGTAACTGCCGGTCATCACAGCTACCACTGACCCGCTCATCCCAACAAAAAAACACCACAAAACATAATCAACTCCAAAAAGAATGGAAAGACACCATGGGGGAAGATGGTGTCACTTCCTGGTAAAGCCCAGCTTTTCTCTAGAAATCACTCAAAGCAGTCTTAATGGAAACAGTTCTTCTTTGAAAGGATCTCAGCCCTTTGGGGGATTTCCTGGGTTGCATGGCTCAGTGTGGGAACAAACTCACTTTATAGCTGAAATCATTGGGAATCCAGATTTGAGCTCTCTCCGGGAGAGTGACCCAGAAGTGAACTATTCACAGTCACAGCCCAGCTCTTCAGACCTATCTGCTTGCGCGTGCGCGTATCCTGGAGAATCACAACCCATAAATACCTGAAGCAAGACTTTCGGCTGAAAATGCTCAGTAAAGCTCCAGTCCGTTAAACTGCGCTGCTGCGTTTTCTTTATGTCCTCTAGATTAGCTTCCACCACCATCTTCTTGGGTTTCTTTAAAAAAAAAAAATCCACTGGAACACGATTTCAGCTCTAATTTGTGCTCGTCCAAATGGAGCCCTGTTAGACTCTGCGGACTCACCCCCATGCGCCCCATTTAATTGTGGGAATCTGCATATGTATAGATCCATATGGCAACATTTTAGGAGGGCCGCTGCCAGAAAGAAGTACGCCTTTGACTCTTTTTTTTTTTCAAATGTGCAACATAACCTAAATATTTTTATTGTTAGGTTATACTCTTCGGAGTCCTGTTAGCAATTACAGGCAGGCTTTCTGAACTCACTTCAAGACAGCGTTAGTTCTACGTGGGCTGTATGGTCAGCAGGTGTTTGTGAGGAAGCCAAGCCGCACTGTCTAGAGAGGGCCAGGGAGTGGGGAAGTTCTGCTTAAGTCAGTGAGGCCAGGAAAGTTAACCCTTTCACTCCAGGTGGAGGGGGTATGGGACATCTGAACAAGCCCTCTCCCCCACACCAGCAGCATTTGCCTTTTAAGTCTCTCTCTCTCTCTCTCCTCAGTTTGGTCAGGGGGTCTTCTCAGATCATCTTGCCTGTCATCTACACGTTCAGGAAGATAATTCCTTACCTTTTCAAGAGAGCCATCCTTTGTGGCTGCTTCATCTTTGATCTCATTGTCCATGGGCTGCTCTGTAAATCAAAGACACCAACATCCAGTTGTGTTCGGGCTTTGTTCTTGCCTTTGGTCAGTGCTGGGTCTTTTTGTTGCCAGTATGATCTATGTCTCTGTGCTGAAAAGGTGATTCCTGAGAGGCATGTTTTGTGCCTCCAAAGAGGTGTTTGTGTCAAGAACTCTAAGCCAATGCCTACCTAGAATTTATCCTAAACTCTTTGAAAAGAACCCGACGTCTTATCTGCTGCACACTAAATCACACAGACTATTCTTTCAGGCTGTCTATTGCTCGCTTCTGGCAGTGCATCCTTGCCTTCACAAACTGTAAGTATTTACTGGCTAAACTAAATCATTGGCTCACTGCTCTCATTTCCCTGACTCTGGTGGCCATCACAAAGCCTTAGCAGGTTTTTTGTGAGCCTTGCCTGCCGGCTGACAGACCAGGGCAAGGGCAGGGGTGTGTGGATGGAAAACCTAGATAGGAATTTACCTTTTAGAGAGTGACAGCATCCTACCATTCTGTTGAGATTTTCTGTCCATTCGTCATGAACTTATTACTTAATGCGCATGTGCACACTGACAGGCGGAACTTAACAGACCTTAGTTAAATGGGTAAATGAGTGGGCACTTGGACTCCAATGCCCCATGTCATGGCCCAACATGAGTGAGGCACATTAGCTCGCCCATGAATGAGAGTAGACTCATGTGAAAAGGGCTGTGATGTCATTCTTGGCCCAGGGAGCAGTGGCCATCTGAGTGGATGAGAAAGGGGTGGAATTTTGCCACTGATTTTCACATCACGAAGTGGGCCAGAGTAAGTGACACACAACAGAGAATGCTGGTGATGTCCCTCCTGTAATTTCCCTCACATCCCATGAAGAAATGGCGTATGCTTAAGAAGGGTACGTGTTGCAAGAACAAACTCTGGTATTGCTGCATGGCTGAGCCTGGCTGACTTCTTACCATCTTGAGAATAGCTGCAAATCAAATGCCACAAAGCTGCGTGTCAATTGCTGCAGTCCCAGTCTTCCAATACTTTGCCCACCCGCTCCTTGCTCTTCCCATTTTAGATGCACTGGCCCACTAGCTGTGTGCGGGCAATCCTACACTCGCTTTCCCGCCGTCCACCATAGTTTACTCTAAGCTATTGCCTATTTCACTCTCTGGTTACCTTCCTGAGAGTCTCTGCCTCATACTGAGCCGCATTTGAAGTCATAGCATTGACTGGCGAGGGTTCCTATTTGGTTTTGGTCTGCCCTTCTGCTTTGAATCTTAGTTGCTGAAGAACAAGAACATGCCCTCTTTGCACCCTATGCCCCCGGAATCTGGGGAGGATTCAGTAATGTGTTTTTTCTTTTGATCAAATGGAGTGAATCAATCACATATTGAACTATATTGAACTGATGGCAGCATCATAAAGACAATAGAAATATGGAAGGAAAACTATATGAAAGGCTAATTTGAATGTGAGCATAGATTTTCCTTTCCATTCTGTTGCAAAGAGGATGTGCTAATGTTCTTCTCTCTCGGGGCATAGTTACTAACATCTTTGACCCTAGTTACCTCTTGCCCTGGGTTGCTACAGGTGACAGAATTACTGCTTTTGATTTGGAGCGAGATGCTAAAGCCAATTCAGTTCTGCGTTTGTATAAACATATCCATTGAAGACAAAACCCAGGCCAACTCTAATTATAAATAGAGCATGACGTCCCCTGTGTCACTGAAGCAACTGATATGAAATCTGTAGAATAAAAGTTCTTTTATCCTGTGGCCTGTCAGACTTCCGGGAGATTTGGTATTCCCTTCTGTGTCTAAAGATCCAGGAACAAAACCAGCTCTTTAGAAAGTCTGTCCAAAGCTTAGGTACCAATGATTTTGTCAAAGGAGAGAGCGCTCTAATACTAAGCTGAACTCTTTATTTAAGAGCAGAATAAAAGCCATGTTTCCCCTCTCTGATTCCTTATTTCAACCACATAATCCTTTGACAGTGTGATTCAGTAGTTTTTGACACATCTGGAAATGGATGCTTTCCCTTCCCTTTGAAAAACAGCTTTCCTAATCTGTTTTACTTTAGAGATAACAAGATCCCTCTGCAAAGCAGTTACTTTATTAAAAAAACACCCGACAAGCATAAAGGGCACATCCAAACCTACAGCCTCACGGTTACCAACTCTCAGGTTTTTCATAAATATCCAATGGGCCCTGTCAAGTTCAAAACAGTCTCAGATGGAAACCCAGGGTTTCGTTAGGAAAAGCACAAATATCCAGTCCTTCATGTCCAGAAACAGGGACATCAATGCATGGGATGCCAAAACGGTTGTGTGGGGAAAACACAGGGATGATTTCTGCTTTGTGTAAATGGAATTAAAGTGGTTGCTTTTGAAGTATGAATTAGAGTTGGGGGGAAGGTGGAAGGCTCAGACAACTTCCTTTCCTCTCACGGGAACAGTCACGGAGATACAAGGCCAGCTGCCTGGTCTGCTCAGATGCAGTGGCTCATGAGTGAAGGCCTGCAGTCATTGCGGGGGAACGCTTAGGGCTGAGGACCCGCCCTCAAAACTGCTGGGGCCCCAGAACATGCTATCTACAACAGCATTTCAGCCTGAGGATTGGGAGCCTGAGAGCCCTCCACTCCATAGCAGCATTGGAGCGATTTGACCACCAGGTGGCAAGCGTTGCCTGAGGAAAGAACCTGCTGCCATCAGAAGCAAGACAAAACAGCAAAAAGGATAGCTCTGTCTTCCATCTCTCCCAGCTGACTCTGGTTCCATGTTAACACAAAGTGATCTCTATCCTATGTGTACATCCAGGGTATATGATGTCCTAACAGCCAAAGTCAACTTATTCTGGTCCCCTCTTCCTCCTTCCCTCCCTTCCTCTCACTTCTCACTCCTCTCTTCTTCTCTTCTCTCTCTCTCTCTCTCTCTCTCTCTCTCTCTCTCTCTCTCTCTCTCTCTAGTCTGTTGTGAGCTAGACTACCAGGTAGGCATATTTAGGACATAGAAGAAACCTACTGTTGGAAAGAGGAAGAAACACAAAGCAGCAAAACCAGGATAATAGCTAAGAACCAACATGACAAAAATTCCAAATATGACCCAGCTATCAGTTAGCATCCTGAGGAATTCCTAGGGTCCCGGAAGCCTTATTCTGAGGTGAGGTAGAGAGCACCGCTGTCCTGTTTATATGTCTATATGGTTGAATAAACTACTTAAACGTCTCTGTCCTGACTTTCTCATCTGTTGGACTGAGGTGATAACATCTCGCTCAGTGGTTCAGGTTTCTATAAAGCAGTGATATACGGAAGGTCCATGCCATGGCACCATGCTTGGCATACAGCAGAGCCATCCTCAGACAGCACCAACTTCTCTCTGTCTTCTTTCCCCATCACATATCTCACCTGCTGACAATTAGCCGGCCGCCTTCAAAATTCTACTCACTTACGACCTTTCCTTCTTCCCCCATCCAGATAAGGAAGATGTCAAGATGACCATAGTCAACTCCAATGTAACTCCGGTGTTTTGGGAGTGCTTACCTTACCTTCCACACACCTCTTACAATCATGAACTGCAGCATACACAGAGAAGAGGCCACTGCTTCCTACAGCCAACAATTATAAAGAAAAGTGCCAGAATCTCCTGTCTGTGTGCATCTTTAGCAACTGCAGCCTCCTTTGCTAAACTCTCAGATTGGACTTTGAGAATTTGTCCTGTGTAATTTTAGTCCTGTGAAAATTTGCTGCAACTGGATAAAGTTAAGATTTCATAAATAAACATACTTGCTACCTCCAAGGAGCTATGGTGTTGTGGAGGCCTTACTAGTTATTACAGAAAGCAGCAAGACATACTAGCAAGGTATAAAGGAAGTAGTTACGGCATCTCTTGGCTACAGCACATAATATGGGTGGGGAGGGACAAGGTACAAAGATTTTAGGGTAAGGACTGTGGTACTAGAGGGTGGGAAGGAGAGCACACTTCATTTAGCAGGTCATAGGGAGCTGCTGAGAATAATATGCGGGGACATAAAGGGACCATCAATCAGGTAAAGCTCATGCAGATTTAATTCAGTGCACCCCATGACTCCTAAAGTCACCTTTACAGGGTTTTACCTGGGGATCAAAGTAAGGTCCTGAGCTAAAATAGGAGCCAAAGGGAAGGTGTGTTCACTGAGTGCTGATTTCTTGCCAAGCTCTATACTTGGCATTTTGTTAGGGCATTACAAGCAACTTTAGAGTAATTTTACCATGCAGTCATGAAGTTCTAACGGTGGAAGTTTTGATTATGTTCATTGACTAGGTTTTCTATGGGAAGAGCAAACAGAGAGGATGCCTTGATGAGCAGAGCAGGGAAGGAAGGACTGGCAAATCCCATTCAGTAGGTTTACTCAACCAATTAACTTAGACATTGAATCTTTTCCTTCAGATAAAGTACAGAAGCATTCACATTTAAATGAGGCCTTTTGCCCTTTTCTCTCTCTTTGTGTCTAAGCATAATGGAGTCTACATAGGTTTTCACTTACCCAAGGACTCTGGCTGGGGCCACATGGACCCACTGGTCTCCTTCTCTGATAGCTGTTTGTTACCAGCATCCAAGGGTCTCATGGTGTCGGAAGTAGAGTGGTTTACACTGTTAGCAGCAGGCTGATCAGGATCCGGGGAATTTCCATATCTCTCAGCCTCTTGCTCGGTCTTTGACAAATTCTGGTCTACAAATAGTGTTCTGTCTTTGTTTTCAGTGACTAGTCAGGATGAAGAGTAGCTATTAGACACAGTACCAGGATGGCCACTCCTCTCCCCTTCCATGCAGTGTACCTGTCACTGGCTTGACCTTCTGGACGTTCATCTTGTGGATGAACTGCTGCCTTATCTGCTTAGCGAACCGGGCGGGGTTGTCCCATGGGATGTTGAAATTCTCACCATCTGTCTGACTGTCCACCTTGGCGGGCTTGAGCTGTCCTGTTTCGTCTACCTCTGAGAGCTTCAGACTCTCAAAAGTAAACACCTTGAAGGCTCGTTCTACTTCATTCCAGCTCAGCACTTCTGCAAGAGAGCAGGCCCCCTGCCTTGAGGAAGGCTTTCATTAGTACACAATACAGCATTAACACAAGGGCAGCTGAGAGGTGCCAATGGTTCATGGCGCCATGGGTGTGACCTGACTTAAAATACAGGCTTTGTAAGTCTTCAACAAATCTCAACAGGCCCGAGCACTAAGACAATCATAGTTAAGATGTAACAGATCTGAGGGATACTCCCAAAAACCTTCATGGCTTGATCAGTGTTTGGTGCCCATATCCACTTGCCCGAACTTTCCATGATATTGGATTGGTTTAAATGCCATATATTTAAGTTAGCACAGATGTGCTGCAGGAGCTTCTTCCGCTCCTTCAGCCAATAGACTTTAAGATACCAGCCCACTTGGGCGTGGTCTTTTTTGCTTTAAAAAGCAGCGGTAGCCCTGATCTCGCTCTCTTGCTTCTGGCTCCCACTTCCAGCTGCTAGACTCTGTTCCTGTTTGCTCAGAGGGCTGTTGTCTAGGACAGTGATCTGTAAGTTTTCCCCTTAAATAAATAACCCTTTTATTAATCATAATTCCAAACTGGTGTGGGATTGTTTTGTGACTTCTGCATTCACAGATGGCTTTTGAAATTTGTCATTTATGTCTATGATACTTAGAAGGTTTTCCTGCTCATAAAGGGTCATAAAAAGACACCTGTAAGAACTGCTACTTTCTGTGCTTGCACTTCCAAGTCTATCAGAGCTCAGTCATCTCTATTCAGCTGTGGCCATCATATAGTCACTAAGCTACCAGCGACATTCAGCTCTGCTGCAGGTGCCTAAGAGTCAAAGAAGAACATCATGCAGTTCTTCAGCTTTCAAAGTTCAAGATGGAGAATTGAGAGATGGAGACTAACAGGCTTCAATAAGATTACAAGACAATAGCAATCAGGTAGATTGTTCCAGATTAATGCCTCCTAGATCACCTTCAACTCCCCCTCCCACACCCCACAGAGACAAACAGAACAGCATGGGAAAACAATATAGGGATCCAGAAGAGACACAAGAAAGATGTAAAATAGAGTTACTGAATGAATACTCTTTGATCTAGGCTTTGTAGTTCACACCTATAATCCAAGCACTTAGGAGGCTGAGGCAGGAGGATTGTCATGCATTTTAGACCAGTCTGGAATTTATCTCAAAAACAGAAAAATGAAAATAATAATAATAAATAAATACATTTTTGAGTACCCACCGGGTGTTAGTAATGATACCAAGTGAAGATTAATGAATAAGGAAATAGTCTCATAACTGTCACAGAACACCACTAGAGGGGTTGAAAACAGACTCAGCTACGGAATATTAGTTGAAGATGTCTCCCATCCACTTATGCTGTGGAATATTTACTCAATGAGGCAAATATGTATTGCAGTCTTTTATACTGCATTTCTTTAACTCTGTAAAACTTTGCCTGTCTAAAACACTTGATTGGTCTAATAAGGAGCTGAATGGCCAATAGGTAGGCAAGTGAAAGGACAGGTGGGGCTGGCATGCAGAGAGAATAAATAGGAGGAGAAATCTAGAGAAGAGAGAAGAAAGAGAAGGAGGAGCAAGAAAAGGAAAAGGAGAAGTGGACACCAGGGGTCAGCCACCCAGCCAGCCACCCAGTCAGCCAAGGAGTAAGAAGGAAAGATGTATAAAATAAAGACAGGTAAAAAGCCCAAAGGCAAAACAAAAAAGAAAAGGAACAGGATAATTTAAGTTAGAAAAGTTGGCTAGAAAGAAGCCCAGCTAAGGCTGATTATTCATAAGTAAGAATAAGTCTCTGTGTCTTTACTTGGGAGCTGGGTGGCAGACCCCCATAGAATAAAAACAGAAAAAAAAAACCAGAAAAAAACCTACACACATGTATGTGACAGCATGGATGATAAGAAAGAAATCCATTGAGGACATCAGAAGTTAATGCAAAAAGACTGTGAGAGCAAAATTCTTCAGACAATAAAGCCAAAATGAAAACAGAGTGAAGGGACAGGTGACAAGAGGCTTCAGTTTGTATCAGAGTCCCAAGAGTAGTATGAGACGAGATGGGATTCTATGGGTGTGTGAGTATGTGTAAGACTTTTGATGTGATATTGAATTTGACTTGAAAATATGTTCTTCATGGGTTTAATATCTACATCCATTAGAAATATTGATTTATAACATCCTTTTCTTTAAAAAAATCTTTGAGAATTTCATACATGTGAACAATATGTTTTGATCTTTTCACCTCCCCCACTCATCTCTTCATCTTCTCTCCTCATCCCCTGGCCTCATGTAATAATGGTCCTTTATCCTGCCCTTCTTCCTCCCATGAGAAGAGGTCAGCTTGGCTCTACTCACTCTTGAGTGGCATGCTGACAAAGGGCTGTCTATCCATCACTCTACCCCCAGGACTAAAGTCAGTTATGGTTCAGGGAAGGCACATGAACTTTAACTGATATTTACCCTCCCTTCAGCTTGGTAAGGAAAGGGTGCCAGTGAGAGCATCCAGGGGCTAGAATTTCCACCATGAATCTATGCTATTATTTACAGTCCTAGAATGTTTGCACTATGTGGATTCTGAAGTTCATTTCAGTTAGGAGATTTAATGGTTGCATAATCTATCTTTCTCCACATTTCAGTTTCTGTGACTGGCAGTATAGTTCAGTGATAGAAAAACTGCCTAGCATTGGCTAAATCCTAGGTTCTATCATCAGTACTAAAAAAAGATGAGAAAGAAATTCAATTTCTGGATATAAATCCTGAATTCCATCTTGGTGACATTGGGCAGGGGTTTTTCATTGTCCCTCATCACACCATTTCTCCTTTCTTTTCCACCCGCCTGTGCGGGGGTGAGCTCACAGTCCACCAGATGGGTGCGCCAGTCAAATTCAGGTGACCCAGGCCTTCTATTTCTTGTCTTTGACAAATAACTGTGGAGTGACTCAAGGTAAAGAGACAGAAGGACACAATCTGCCACACACCAGTCCTCACTGAAGGGGTTTGGTTGTTCTGGAAAAAACAAAACTGCATTGTGAAGAGGGAGGAGGAACATTCCTGATTCTGAGGACAGCTCCCAAAATGCTTTGCAAGGCAAAGACATGTCCAGAGAACTGAACGTGGAATTTATATAAAGAATGCTGACAAGAGAGGCTGTATTTAAATGGCCTCCCACGATCTCTTCTCTTCTTTCTGACCCCAGCTATGCTGCAACTAGCCGGAAGGCCCTAGACTAACCACTTGACTGATTTAGCATACAATGATGGTCCAGATGTCCACTTCCTCTGTCAAATAGAGAGCAGAAACCCAGTTTCCCACTTAGGCAGAGTTCTTCCTCTTCGTTTCTCATGGAGGGGTGTAGTTACAAGGTTCCTGGGGACTTCCTTATCTACCACACAGAATCATTTAGTGATTGCATTTACACTGAAATATAATGCCTTTTATTATTAGCACAGACAGACTGATTGACAAGCACAAATATGTCCAGTCTATTGGTTCAGGCTTTGTAGAAGGATATTTCCTGGTGATGGTGGTACACCCCTGCAGAGGCAGGTGGATCTCTTTGAGTTCAAGGCCAGCCTGGTCTACAGAGAAAGTTCCAGGACAGCCAGGATTACACAAAGAAAATCCTGTCTTGAAACAAAGAAACAAACCAAAGAAGGAGAAGGAGGAGAAGAAAATGGAGAAGGAGAAGAAGAAGAAGAAGAAAAAGAAGAAGAATTCAAGTTTTGGCTGAGCACAATTCTAGAATTCAAAATTGACTTGTGTTGCTTGAAACTCGACTGTGAGACTCCAGACTGACAGTGATCAGTTGGGGCTAAGTCACCTCTTGCGCAGGCTTTCTCTTCCCTTTCCTCAGGTAACACCACTGTGTCTACATGGTTTTCTACAATGGTAAAGGCTTCATTCTATGATGAGGCCTTTTATTTTTATTTTTATTTTTCTGGGAAAGGGACTATAGTAACTTGGAATGAAAGGTTTTTGTTTATCTTTATATCTATATCTATTTATCACACACACACACACACACACACACACACACACACACACACACGTTCCTCCTAGTAAGTAGGATAGATTCCATCACCTCTAATGATGCCAGTGGGGGTGTAGGATATGGAGGTTCAGGAAAGTGCTGCGGTTAAGGAAATACAGTGGAAAGAAAACCCAACACACCAAATTGTAGAATGCTACAATCAGAACTGCCACATAGCTAGTGATATTGTTCAAGGCAAGAAAGTTGGAACTTATCAAACCTCAGCCTTTTGGTGACCAAAATGCTTTTTTAAAGGGGACATGTGACTATTAATTACATTGAGCCCAAGACAAAGCAGTGTGCTCACCATTGGTGCAGAAATGCATGAGCTCGTGGATAGTGGCGAGTCTCTTGGTGCTATTCCACGGAGGGGGCAGAGGGAACTGAAGGAATTCCCACAGTGGCAGCTTGGACTGCATCTCCTGCTCGATTTGAACTGGGTCAAAATTTTTTTGGTCCTTACAGAAAAAGAAAAGAGAGAGCAGCATGACAGAAAACATTAAAGAGAGCTGTCAAATGCCTTATGCATATGGAGAAGGCTAAACATGATACCTCATTATCTGGAAACAGGGGAAATCATGGGTAATCGAGGACGACAAATGTAGTATTTGGGACAAGGTCAAGAAAGCTAGTTCTTACTTTTCCAGAAGTTCCTGGAGCACACAAACAACCGAGCCTTCATTCCTAGTGACAAGCTGGCGAAGTTTCTCGTGGACTTATCTATCCCTCCTGAGGTCCTTCACTGGCATCCGTTGCTATTTCATAGCACCAGATATGTATCAAATGGCCATAATGGTTTTCAAGATTAATTTTTATTTATGTGTATGTGTGTATGTTTGCATGTAGATGCCACTGGAGGCCAGAAGAAAACCCCTGGAGCTGGAGTTATACACAGTTCTGAGCTTCTTCGCATGGGTTTTAGGAACTGAACCTGCGTCTGCTGGACCAGCATCGCACACTCTTAACTTCTACAGCATTTCTTCGGCACCTGACCATAAAGTTTTCATGCAGATATCATGGTGATAATCACATCAGTGGTTAACTCGAACTCTGAGATCAGGCAAGTGCTTTTTGCTGGTGTTTTTCTCCCCATCAACTCCTGCTTTCTGATCCCCTCCCCCATGTCAGCAGGTATCTATTCTATACCTACAGTTCATTAGCATTGGTTGATACGGTCAGTCATTCGATGAGATCCCCCAACTGATGAATCATAAAAACACCTCCTTACATCAGCTGTGGAGGGAGGTGGCCTAATCCTTACCTTCAGTACATACTTCTTGTGGGCATGGGCATCGTGGTAGTTCAGCAGGAGAGGGCCTTGGGGCGCTGCTTTGGTTTCACTTTCTCCTTCAGTTAGGAATATCTCATGGAGATACTATTTAAATTAAAGTCATAGCGACTTAATGAGATAATGCATAATACTGCTGTTCAAAGTCCAAAACCTTTGACTCCCTCCTATTCTGACCTTCTTCTCCTTCTCAGACAGGCAGAGCGAAGGCAGGATGGACACGATGTGAGCGGCAATTCTGTAGTCCAACCCGTCTGCTCTGTGGGGTGGCTCCACCAGACTTGGGGGGATGAGGTCTTCTTCAGTTGCCACAACCTATTGAGGAAGACAGTTGAGCATAGAGGGGCTAATAGTTCTTTGCTGATGCATTCCCAGTGCTCTTAGTGAGGAGGAGGAAGGTCCATTGAAATATCGGTGGTAATGACAGCATTGTGCCACTGATGACAAAAATAAAGGCGAAAACATTTGCAATCCATGCATTAGATATAATTGTACGACCTGCATTAAAATAGGTAATACCAGCTAGAAGTAGAAAGCAATAAACTTAACAGTAGTAAAAGTCACAATACTGATTTTTTTAAAGTACCCTTTCTTTCTTTCTTTCTTTCTTTCTTTCTTTCTTTCTTTCTTTCTTTCTCATAAGGCCCTGAAAACAGTGCTCATAAAACTTCAGATTGAATATATACTTAAACAGAGTGCTTACCACCTGCCAGGTACTATGTGATATCTGCACACACTTTAACTCCCATGAGCCCCACTTCTGCTATGTGGCATTTATATCATTTTCCATTGATAAAGAATAAAACAAAGGTGAGTGACTTAATTGTTCAATCTGACTCCACATATTTTAAACTGAGGAATAGGGAGTTCAGACCAAGTACTTGTTTTTTTTTTATTTCAGATATAGAAAAATGTAGGATAAGGAGATCAGTAATTGATAATAGTTACCTTTAATGTAGACAAAACAAGGTCTAGAAGGATTAAATGCCTTATTCAATTTTGTGTGGGTAGCAAGTAAAAGAAGTTGAAATATAACTAAACACCTAATGAAGACATCTGATGAGCTGTCTTCCTTTAGCCTTTAAATATTAGCATCATCGTTATAATTTTGCACTCTTCTATAAGGTTGACCAGTTTTGGCAGTAGTAGTAACATTCTAGACTGGTTATTTGGAATTTTTGGGGGGGCTGTCACCTTGCACACTGGAGTATTTAGTGGCATTCTCAAGTCTCTATGTGATGAAAGTGGCAGCCTTCTTGTTGTGTGATCCCATCTCCTCTACTCACTGCAAAGTGCCCACAGGGGAGAATAATAACTTCCTGTTGAGAATCACTGCTCAAGGAGAAAGTTTCTTTACCTCTGATAAATACCCAGTCTTTCAAAACTGGGTTTTTATTTCCTGGAAGATAAGAAGTAGCAACTTCGATGTTTGGTTTTCTCACCACCCCCCAAGCTATCAATTCTTTATTCATAAACACATATCTATATGGATCCTGTCAGTCAAGGGGCAAGATAGAGATAATCAGCCATCCTTCTGGTTAACTGGGGACAAGGTTGAGCTCATCAGTCATCCTTCTGGTTAACTGGGGGCAAGGTAGAGCTCATCAGCCATCCTTCTGGTTAATTGGAACTTAGTAGGTACTTACAGAATAGTCACCATTTTGGGCTGATTTTAATGAAATTGGAGAGTCTGGCAAATAAAGTCATGAGAATGCAAGGTTTAGATGATTTAGAGATTCAAGATTTTTTCAAATGCATTGACATAATAAAACCACTGGTATCACTAAAACCTTCCAAGGTAAAAGAAACTATTGGTGCTAACAGTCTAGAAAATGGAGTCAGTACACATAGAAAAATACCCTGGAGGTGACAGAGGTGATTGACTCTGAAAAAGACTTTAAAGGAAATCTTGTATAGGCACGAAGAGATGACACAATGGTTCAGATTCTGGCCTTCCAGAGGATCTGAGTTCAGTCCACAGCACTGAGATCTGGTGGCTCACAATTGCCTGGAACATCTGCTGCAGAGGATCTGACACCCTCTTCTGACCTCTGAGGACACACACCTACCCAGTGGTAGACATGTGCACCTAATTAAAAATAAACTCTTTTTTAAAAAGGAATGTTTTATGTCATGCGTGGTCATGTATGTGCCAGGGAAAGAACATCTGTGACCCAAGGACAAGAATAAGCCACTTTGGACTTACAAATTACAAATGTGAATGCTAAAACAGACTTGAATAGCAGAATAGGTCCCATGGAATAAAGAAACAGCAAGGAGTTAAGTTAGAAATCTCCACTTGAGAAAGTTGAAAGAAAATTTGAAGACAAGATGGAAAATCCTGAAGTTTCAACATCCATCTAAATAGCATTGAAGATAGAAGAGATTTCCTGAGGATTCACTCAGTGAGTTAGTAGCTCAGTGTCTTAGTTACGGTTACTATTTGTGTTATAAAACACCACGACCAAAAAAATTTGGGGGGAAAGGGTTTATTTAGCTATGCTTCTACATCACAGTTTATCATCAGAGGAAGTCAGGACAGGAACTCAAGCAAGGTGGGGACCTGGAGATAGGAGCTGATGCAGAAGCTATGGAGGGGTACTGTTTACTGGCTTGTTCATCATGATTTTTTCAGCCTGTTTTGTTATAGAACCCAGGACCACCAGCCTAGGGATGGCATCACCTACAATGGAACTGGGGCCTTCCCCATCACTCACTCATTAAGAAAATGTTATAAGCCCACTCCCTAG
This sequence comes from Microtus oregoni, assembly GCF_018167655.1. Lineage (NCBI taxonomy): Eukaryota > Metazoa > Chordata > Mammalia > Rodentia > Cricetidae > Microtus > Microtus oregoni. The sequence goes on along the minus strand of NW_024543830.1, from coordinate 7,450,360 downwards.
AGTCTGTTCCCTAAAACCCATTACACCACCAGTCCCTCCCATGCTAACCTGAGGCCAGGTCCTGCCCCAACCCCAGGAGATTCTTGCCACACCAGTCAGAGGAACAAAGACTCACTGCTGCCCCCAAAACCAAGCTAACCACCAGAAGCCCAGCTCCCACCTTGGACAGAGACTCCCTACTAGATCAGAGGTTGCACTGGTCACCAGAAATCCCGGTCACATAGACTAGAAGACCAAAGAGGAAACAGAAGCCAAGGAACAAAACACCCATTCAACAAAGACAAACTCAGAAATCAGGACCTAGACCCAATCATCCTAAATCTAGATTCCTAAAAACCAGAGTAAGAACAGAATCAACAACAGCCAGCACAATTTGGCACCACCAGAGCCCAGCTATCCTACAACAGTAAGTCCTGAATATTCCAACGCAGCTGAAGCATAAGAAAATGACCTTAAAAACAGCTTCATGAACATGATAGACATCCTTAAAGAGGAAATTAAAAACTCCCTTAAAGAAATTGAGGAAAAGACAACCAAGAAATTGGAGGAAATCAATAAATCCCTTAAAGAAAAACAAACAGGTGAAGGAAACTATTCAAGACCTGAAAATTTAAATAAAAGCAATAATGAAAACATAACTGAGGGAATTCTGGAAATAGAAAATCTATGTAAGTGAACAGGAACTACAGATGAAGATACAATAGAATTAATAGATTTATCAGTCAAAGAAAATATTAAATCTAAAAAACCTCTAACACAAAACATCCAGGAAACCTAGCACACTATGAAAAACCAAACATAAGAATGATAGGAACGGAAGAAGGAAAGAATCTCAGCTCAAAACCCAGAAAATATATTTAACAAAATCATAGAAGAAAATTTCCCTAACCTAAAGAAGGGCATACATATAAATGTACAAGAAGCATACAGAACATCAAATAGATTGGACCAACAAAGAAAATCCCCATGACACATAATAATCAAAACACTAAATACACAGAACAAGGAAAGAATCTTAAAATCTGCGAGGGAAAAATGCCAAGTAACATACAAAAGGTAGACCTATTAGAATTACATCCAACTTCTCAACAGAGACTCTAAAAGCTAGAAGGGCCTGGACAGATGTCTTGCAAATCATAAGAGAACACAAATGCCAGCCCAGACTACTATACCCAGCAGAATTTTAAATTATCATAGATGGAGAAAACAAAGATACTTCATGACAAAGTCAAATGTTAAACAATATGCACTCCTACAGAAGGTACTAGAAGGAAAATGCTAACCCAAGGAAGGTAACTACAACCACAAAAATAAACAGACAAAAGAAAATCTTACATGAATAAAATCCAAAGACAGGAAACACACACACACACACACACACACACACACACAGACACCTACCACCACCACCAAAATAATAGGAATTAACAATCACTGGTCATTAATATTTCTTCATATCAGTAGACTCATTTCCCCAAGGCAAGTAACGTGGTTCCTGCCTGTACCTCTGCCATGAATTTAGACTTTTGGAAATCAAGGAATGAGTGAAGCCAGCCACCAAACTGCAGCTTTAATCCTGGCCATGCTGTTTATCAGATTAAAGACTCATATAGTCAAAAAAGATAGAGATATACAGTAGAGACAGATTCAGATGAAAAAGAAATCTAAACAGTTTACACTGTATTTAAAAGTATACATAGGCTTTGAATAGAAAAGAATAGAGAGTCCTTAAATAAAAGAGAAATAGAGTAAGAAAAAAAAGCCATGTTAAGATGGAAAATACACAGAGAATCTGGATACTGTATGCGATTGTGTTGTCTTTGAATTGTTTGACTGCTGAGGAAGGAGCAACAGCTTTTGATGATAATACTGCTGGATTAATCCAACCTCTATATTTTGAAAATACCTTGGCTTCAAAATTTAAGTCAAAATATATGTTATTTGGAGAAGAGGTTTTGCTTTTGTTTCCACAGGGAATGAAAGGCTGTGGATTCATTCTGGGTTAAGAAAAATAAGGTTTGATCAAGGAAGAGCTCCTGAAAAATCTCTGATAGGAGCAGATGGCCCAGATGATTCTATGCTTTAGAGCACCTCTGTTGGAGTTTCCTCTGAGTTCTCCATCCAGAACAGCTTCAAGACTGCTGGCTGAGATGATCAAGCCTCACAGAATACTCCAGTCAGGACTTGACTATAATCCTAAATTTTCTTTGGGTTCCCATAAGATTATCAGCAGCTGCCAATCATCAGGAAATAGCCTGGAAAACTACATACATTCTCAAAAATGGATTATGGATGTTTATTTTTGTTTAGCCTGTTGGTTACAAGTTGTTATGGATAATGGTCAGGAAGAAAGCTAAACAAAGCAGATTAGATTCAGAGTCTTGTTTTGAAAAGAAAGAAGGGGAAATGCTGTGGGATAATGCTCTTGTTCACTAAAAAAAAAAAAAGATTTATCACTCATATTGGTTAAATAAAAGGCTGATTGGCCAGCAGCCAGGCAGGATATATAGGCAGGGCAGCCAGAGTAGGAGAATTCTGGGAAGAGGAAAGGCAGAGACGTAGTCACAAGCCAAATGCAGAGGAAGAAAGATGAGAATGCCTTACTGAGAAAAGGTACCAAGCTACGTGGCTAAACATAAGCAAGAATTATGAGTTAATTTAAGTTTTAAGAGCAAGCTAGCGATAAGCCTGAGCAATAGGTCAAATAGTTTATAATTAATATAAGTGTCCATGTTTTTCTTTGGAACTGAACAGCTGTGGGACCAGACAGGACAGAAATTTGTGCCCATAGCTCAGAAACACATTTTTTGGTACCTTTAAGGAATCTCATAACTTTTGATTTTGCTTAGAATTGTTATCGGAAGAATTTATAATCTCTTTATATCACATTAACAAATATAATAAACTACGGACATAACACTATTGTGGTTTGACATACTTTGTTCTCCAGGGTCATCTGTTAGCAGCTTGGTACTCAAGGTTGCAGTTTTGAGGTGCTGAGACCTTCAAGAGGTGGAACCTAGTGGTAAGTCAGCAGGGTGATTGATGGCCTTTGTTGTAGTTTGAAGGCCTGGCCTCTTCTTTGGGAAGGCTGGGGAGCCTTTGGGAAGATGGAACCTTGTTGGAAGAAGTGAGTTCCAGGAATGCAGCCAGTCCCACTTCCTGTTCACTCTCTGTTTTCTGGCTACAGATATTTGTGACCAGCAGCTTTGGATCCTGCCACCTTGCCTTCCTGGCCATGATGGCCTCAAGCTGTCACCCTCTCTCAAGTTGACAGTAGTGAGAGAAGTAATAAATACACCCTTGAAAATGGGTGGAGATGGTTTTCACGGGACAAACAAATGGGTTTCACTGTGGTGTTTTCCATATATCCATAGGCTGAGATTTGATCATGTATTGCCCTTCTCCCCTGACTTGTCCCTTTTCTCCCATCTCCTCCTGACTTCTGGGGCCATATAAAACCATCTTTCCCTTGACACAGGCTGGGGGTTACCAATTATAAGAAGAGATATTTAATAGTTGCTAGAAAGAATTATTTCTGTGCTCACATCAGTACCCAGCACTCTATAGCACCCGAGAGTGTCACCAAAATGTTTCTCCACTGAGCAAAGCCCTTTCCCACTGTTAACTGTCTAAACAAGCTACTCAATCCTCTTAAGCCTCAATTTGCATATTTGTAAAATGAGAAAACAAAGTATTTTATGCTTCATTTCATTGCTTTGTCTGTTGTCTGTTAGTGATGTGTGTATGGGCAGGGGGAAGAATATGTGTGTGCTTTTATTCAAATAGTCAAAAGAAATGACCATATACATCAGGTCAGAAAATTTTGTCTGGCTCACTTGAAGACCCATGTCAATAGTGTAATAAATCTTCATGAAATCATGTGTAAAAACAATATATGTCTTATTTAGAATTGAATACACTGAAAACATCTGTTTTAGTCTAAGAAATATAAGAGAAATATAGGCCCCAAATAAAAGAGTGAAATAAATGAAGTAAGATTTCTATTGAAAAGGAAGTACAAGCCACCCCCCCCCAAACAAACAGAAAAAAAAACAAATTAAGTAAAAAGGAGTTGGTCAACAAATATGTCTTTTTTTGACTAGACTAATCTAACAACCATGGTGTCAGGACCCTGATTGAGTAAAGAAGTGACATTGATAATCACACCAGACTCAGGAGTGTAACTGTTAGCGTCTTTGCTGTTGAGAAAGCATCTCTGGGAGCACTGAGCTTCCCCATAGCTTGGATTGTGGCCTAATGCTTCTGCCTACCAGCTGCTGGCTCTTTGAGAACACGTCGTCTCCTTTTCTGCACCAGCTTTTCCACCAGGCGGTGGACACTTTGCCCTCACTGTGTCATTGCCAATCATGCCACGTGCAGTGGAATTAAGACTTTGGACAAGCCTGTAAGTGACTACCATAAGGAACCTGACCCCCTACTGCAAAACCAAATAAACATTTTTGTGTAAAATACTAACAATGAAAACTGGCTTCAAATGTAGGGGGGAAACCCCATCCTGATTAAATCTAAAGGTCCAAAGGTTTTAAAGACAACCTGGAGAGATGGCTCAGCAGTAAAGAGTGCTTACTGCTCCTGCAGAGGACCCAGGTTTGGTTCCCGGCTCCCACGTCAGGCAGGTCTCAGCACCTGGAACGGCAGTTCTGAAGGACAGAAATCTCTGTTCTGGCCTCCCTCCACTGGTCCTGCACGCATGTAGTGCATATCAATACATGAAAGCATTCACACACGCACACACACATATTAAGGAAAAGACATTTAAAGACTGAAATCCATTATCTATGTTAGCCCCCATCTAGGTTCTTTTCCTCTTTCATCATGCTGTAATGAAAAACTGACCAAAAAACAAGGTGGAGAGAGTTCCTTTGGTTTTCAGGTCGCCGTCTACCATGCAGGGCAGCCAAGGCAGGAACGCATGCCAGGAACCTGTATGTAGGAACTGCAACAGGGATCTGAAGCTTACTGGCTTCATGACTCCCTCAGCTTGCTTTCCTATCACCGCCCACAGTGGGCCAGGCCCTTCGGCATCAATCTTGCTGTGCATACATGCTCACCGACAATTTGATGCAGGCAACGTTCTAATTCAGGGCCCCTCTTCCCAGGTGAATCTAGTGTGTGGCAAGCTGACCAAAGTTAGTCAGACCCTCTCCATCAAGACAATTTTAAGTATATATTCTACCAAAACTTTGGGAACTATTAACTGAGAGATAGAATGCAGCAAGGAAGAGGATTGGCACTGGCCATAAAAGCCGATTTTAGTCTTATCCGAAATACTGCGACTTAAGTGGGAACGCACCGGGTGTTCCGAGTAAAATGACAAAACCATGTTAAGATCTGGAAGTGAGGAGAGATAATTTAGTCAAGGTTGCTGTCAGGCCTGGGGGAAGCCTCAGCACCTACCCACCTGTTCCAGCATGCAGTGCAGTATCAGGGGCACAGAGACAAATTCCTCTGGGATTGGATTCAGCAGGTCATTGTAATAGCGCATGTCTACCTCAGTGGTGACGATGAAAGCCACTGTGAAGTGCAGAAAGTGACACGGCTTAGTAAGCATGCATCCTCTATTTCTTCCTGAGATTTTGGGTGTAGATTCCAACCAACTGTGGCTAGGCCCTAATCGGCATAGGAACTGTAGGTGGAGGGGCTGCTGGCAGCTACAGATGGGAGGGAGGGCAATGCGGAAGCCATATGGCTCTTCAGAGGCTGATTTCTCACGTGCCTGGGGGTGGGGGTGGGGGTGGCTCTTCATACTGCGCTTTCTTCTTGCCAGGGGCTGGAGCAGACGATGGAGGTTGAGGCTGAGAAAAAAAAAATGAGAAGAAGGGCTTTCACCAACTTATTTTCACACCACAGATCTGCCACCAGGATCCTAGAAAATGAGGATGTGGCAAAGCTAATCAGATGTGGATGGTAACCAGACATGGATGCTAACCAGCCCTGGTCTTGCTTTGAATTGTGATACTTTTTTGTAAACATCCCTGTCTTGGTTCATCTTGTCATCCCTTCTTCAGAATATTATTGTGCACCATTTCCCAGCAGATTTTCTTTTCTTTCTTTTTTTTAAAAAATATTTATTTATTTATTTTGTACAATATTGTGTCTGTGTGTATGCCTGCAGGCTAGAAGAGGGCACCAGACCTCATTACAGATGGTTGTGAGCCACCATGTGGTTGCTGGGAATTGAACTCAGGACCTTTGGAAGAGCAGACAATGCTCTTAACCTCTGAGCCATATCTCCAGCCCTCCCAGCAGATTTTCCACCAGACAATTCATGCTCAGTTTTTACCGTCTCTGCAACCTGGTTCCCTTCTCCCAACCCTTCCATTCTCCAACTCAGGGGCTGTCTTACTTAAGGTTTTCATTGGTGTGATGAAGTACCATGACCAAAAGCTACTTGGGAGTGGGAGTTTAACTTCATCTTATATTCTCAGGTTGCACAGTCCAGCACTGAGAAGTCAGGGCAGGAACAGAAGCAGCCGTCACGGAGGAACACATCTTACTGGCTTGCTCAGCTTCCTTTTTTTATATGTCTCAGGACCACCCAGGAATGACATTGCCCAAAGTGGGGCAGGCCCTTAAGTAGGCATCAGTCATTAATCAAGAAAATACTGTGCAGACTTACCGATAAACCAATTTAAGAGAGGCATTTTCTCCATTGAAATTACCTTTTCCTAGATGGATGGCTTATGCCAGGGTATCTCCCCCCAAAATAACATCTAAGTAGGGTATTTGACCCTTTGTCACCTTGACACACAAACACAACACTATTAAATAATAACCTTTCCTTTTTTGTTTACTCTGAGATCTCACATTAACACAATATCACAACACAAAACATTCAAACATTTTAAAAGTTCCAAGGCCTTTAAAAATTTTAAGACTCTAAAAGTTTAGTCTCTTCAAGAGTCCAGGGACTCTCGACTGTGGGGTCCTATAAAAATCAAACACAAGTTAAATACTTTTATGTTCAGGCCCAGCCACAACTAAGTAAAAGCAAGCCCAAACTTTATTAATGTAAAAAGCTCAATGTTTGATGTTTGGGGTCCAAAGAACCTGGGCATCTCGAAAGGTCCAGTGAACATTGTTCTTCCATGGCTTCCGCCTCAGTTCCTGCTGTGAGTTCCTGGCCTGACTTCCCCCAGTGACAGATTGTGACCTGAGGATTCTCAGATGAAACAAACATGTCTTCCCTAAGCTGCTTTTGGTCACAATGTTTTTTAACAGCAATAGAGACCCAACTAAGACAGCTCTAATGTCTATCATCTTGACTGCTCTCACCCTTTTCAGGCTGTGGTGGAACTGCTGATACTGCACGCCCCTTCCAAAGCTCACTTCAGGAAAGGTGGCTGGAAATGAGTCCTGTTCTGTGGCCAGGATCTTGCTGAGTGTGGACACTGCAAACACTGGGATTATTTTGCCACTATCCCCCTCATTCTGCATGCTACTCATGCATGCTGCGTTCACAGGAGGTTCTTTCTGTGTTTTCCTAGGTGTCAAGCAGTTGAGGATGTCTTAGGGTTTCTATTGCTGTGATGAAACACATAACCAAAGGCAAGCTGGGGAGGAGAGGGGTTATCTGGTTTACACTTCCACATCATAATCCATCATCAAAGGAAGTCAGAACAGGAACTCAAACAGGGTAGAAGGCAGGAGCTGATGCAGAGGCCATGGAAGGGTGTTATTGCTGGCTTGCTCCTCATGGCTTGCTCAGTTTGTTTTCTTATAGAACCCAGGACCACCAGCCCAGGGGTGGCAACACCAACAATGGGCTGGGCTCTCCCCATCGCTCACTAATTAAGAAAGTGCTGCACATGTGTGCCTACAGCTGGACCTTATGGAGGTACTTTTTCAATTGAGGTTCCCTCCTTTCAGATGACTCTAGCCTGTGTCAAATTGACATAAAAGTAGCCTGAACAAGGAGCTTCATAAAGATCTCAACATGAGGCTCTTCAGACTCTTAGCAGGGCTGGCTCCTGGCTCCTACCTTTGGGCCTCAGCACAACTAGCAGTAGTGGACTGACACAGGTCTCTACTGTAACTTTCTTCATATGCTATATGAATATGAGAATCAAGTCACTCACTCCATCCCATAGCCTAACACAGATACTGGAGCCCATGCCTGTAGCACAGATAATAAAAACCCAGCTCTCTAGCACTGGAATTAAAGGTGTGAGCCACCACCGCCTAGATTTGTTTCTGCATTGATCTTGTGTAGCCCAGGATGGCTTTGAACTCATAGAGATTCTTCCGCCTCTGTTTCCCAAATCCTGGGATTAAAAGTGTGTGCCATCACTGCCTGACCTCTAGAGGCTTAGCTTTGCCCCTGGTCTTCAGGCAAGATTTATTTATTAGAATACAAATAATATACCACTACACATGCCTACCTCTGGAATCGCTATGGCTTCTAACATGGTTTTCTCGCTGACCACTTGCGGGACGTTGATGAGCTGCATGCTTGTTAAATAGTGCTGGTGCTGCCTCTTCCAGTCTAGGCTGTCATACATCAGACAGGCAACATTTTCAAAGATCTCGGTGCCCAACTCGAGCTAGCCACGAGAGAATCAACGACAACCAACTCGTCATTTGTTTCGTGCTCTCAGAATAGACAGAATGTTTGTAACTTTCCAGAAAACTCTATTTCCTTTTTTCTATAGGCAATCAAGTCCCCCAAATCCCCAAACCCTGGATTCCAGCATTGGTGATAGAGACTCTATGCATGAACTCTTCAAGCCCTTTTTGTTCAGCACAGAGGTTCTGACGCTGCCCAATACTGAGGCTAACTGAGGTTTCAGTGCAGTGGAAGGCAACCTCTTTACTACAGAGTGTTCCAGATGCTAGGGGTTTCGAATCCCAAAGATATTAGAATATTTTGACTTTGGTAGCTGAAGACAAGTAGACAAGCAGCTGGTGATTCTTTGCCTTCCTATGCAAGAACTGAACCGAGCATAATGGAGTCCCTCATTTGGTTTTGTGTATCGCCTGGGTCCAATGCAGTCTGTGTTTGACCAAGTTTCTCTCTTTCCTCCCTTTTTTTTTTCTGAGCTGGCTTTCCTCTACAGTCCTGTTAGCAAAAAGCTCAAAGAAACTGCTCAAATAACTTCTTCTACAGTGTCCACAATTTTTATGAACTGGCAAGCCAATTAGAGATCTGCTATGGTTATTACTTAAGCTTTCATTTCCTGGAGTAGGAAAATTCTGGGGTGGCCGTGTCTCCTTGGAAGCATAGAAGCAATAAGTAGGCCGACCCTACATCTGAGTTGAAGAGGTCAGATAGAGCGGAAAGCTTTCTCTGTGGGGCCAGTGACTCATAGACTGGCAGCCATTCAGGGAAACGCTTGGCTCTGTCCATCACAGCGCACCTGACTGTTCCTTCGCACATTCGCATCAAGACTGATGAGTTTTCAGTTGACCTTCAACCAGGTATCCTGCGCCTATCCATATGCTGGCGCAGAAAGACAGTTTGCATTTTTATAGCCAAAGGAAACAGCAGTAACGATCCTACCCGTGACGTGTTAGCACAACCTACGTAATTCATTTTACAATTCATTGGTAAATGATATGCTAAAGTCTGGCAAATTGTTTCAGCAAGCAGTGGTTATCTTGAGATGGCTCAGATGTCTTCTGTGAGCTCTTAGATCATCTTGACTGGCATTTACTTGATGTAAAACTTTCTTTTTATTTATTTACTTATTAAAGATTTCTGTCTCTTCCCTGCCACCGCCTCCCATTTCCCTCCCCCTCCCCTAATCAAGTCCCCCTCCCTCGTCAGCCCAAAGAGCAATCAGGGTTCCCTGCCCTGTGGGAAGTCCAAGGACCTCCCACCTCCATCCAGGTCTAGTAAGGTGAGCATCCAAACTGCCTAGGCTCCCACAAAGCCAGTACGTGCAGTAGGATCAAAAACCCATTGCCATTGTTCTTGAGTTCTCAGTAGTCCTCATTGTCTGCTATATTCAGCGAGTCCGGTTTTATCCCAGGCTTTTTCATACCCAGGCCAGCTGGCCTTGGTGAGTTCCCAATAGAACATCCCCATTGTCTCAGTGTGTGGGTGTACCCCTCGCTGTCCTGAGTTCCTTGCTCATGCTCTCTCTCCTTCTGTTCCTGATTAAACAATACGTAGCCACAAATCCAGCCCTACAGAAAGTAATAGAAGGAAAATTGCAACCCAAAAAATCCAACATTGCCAACACTGCCTACAATAACTCAGGCATCTAGCGACCCTTCACGAGCACATCTCAAAGATGGGAGGCACACAAACTCTACTACCAAAAACAAGAATAACTGGAGTAAACAACCACTGGTCGTTAATATTACTTAATATTAATGGGCTCAATTCACCTATAAAAAGGCACAGGCTAAAACTTTCATTACCTTAGTTCAGCACAAGTTCAACCTGCTTGTGTGAGCCAAAGGGTGAAAACACTTTCCTCCACACAAGGAGGAGGAAAGACCCACTGCTGGTTCCTAGAGCAGAGATGAGTTCATCAACCACTCACAGATAAGCGTGCACTGTCATGGATCTAGCCTGTGTCTAAGAAGCAGCCTTATCACTTTTAGGCTATTAAGTGATCCTGAGTTTAAAAGGGACCGTAACATTCAATATTAAACCACAGGTTTATTATTGACTTAATATTTAATATTCCCCTTCTCCTGGAATTCAATTTTACTGCTGAGTCATTTTTGAGGTAGACCTTTTTCATCATCTTCAGTGATGGACCTTCCACTCAGAGAGACACGCTTAAGCTGGGGTTACTTCAGCTGGGTACCAACCAAGCCCCAGCATGAAGATGCTCAACAGTTCCTACAAATGGAGCAACAGAAGATCAGAGGGACCAGCTGGGCATCACAGTCTGGGAGTCTTTGGGAGAGCTGAATGTTTTCTAGGCCCAGTTGGACACAATAAACATTAATATAGGAATGTTAATTAATTAATTAAGGAATGCTCTACTGTAACTAGCATTTAAAGCAATATTTTTCACATAAGATAGTTTTTTGGAAGCTAAATTATCATGTGAAGTTTCTACTCTATATTTGCTAAGATGTTAAGTATAGCCGTGGCTCCTTTCTTTAAAGGGGAATGAGCGTGCCATCAAGGGCGCATCTTTCCATGCCATGCTCTGAAGTGCTAGGAGGATCCCCTTGCAGAATATACAGAGCTCCCAAATGGCACCTGTGTGGCAGAGCCACTCACCGAAAGCCACATTGGAGCAGCATTCTCCCCTCTAGCCACCACAAATCACTGCCCTGGTAGTTTCATCTCAAGTTGACCCTGGTTTAAAGACATTTCTGCACACACCTTTCCTATCCCTCTGCTGCTCACAGACATGTTGCAATCAAGGTGACACATGTCCACCATTCACAAATTCAAATAATAATATAAATTCGGTGACTTTAATAAAAAATAATGCATGTGGCCCAAATTCTTAGCAAACAGAAAAATCACTGTGTATGCCTTGTTACATTTTATTAACAAAGTAAATTACTTAAAGGTCAATAAAATGGTATGTCTTCTAATGAACGGGAAGCTGTGGTCATGGGGGTAGAAGCAGGATGCTTTGATCACTGAAGTGGTGATCCTAGCATTTGTGCTTACCTGATGCTGCAATGGCCTGCCCTCTATTTGGCACATAAAACCTATTGTCTTATACCATATGCCCCTGAAGGCTAAAGAAGAGCCATGGGAAGCACACTCACTTGTGAAGGTACAGCAGGTACTTGGTTTGAGGATGTTTTAGTATCTTCCTGGGAATTATACTTCGGAAATTACATAAAGGGCTTTCCTATGCCATTCAGAACAAAAATAAATGCAAGCGCTCTCTCTCTCTCTCTCTCTCTCTCTCTCTCTCTCTCTCTTTCTCTGTGTGTGTGTGTATGTGTGCATATGCATGTGCATATGGGTTCACAAGGCTACATTGCATGTTGGGAGTCCAGAGGTTGACACTGGGTGTCTTCCTCAGATGTTTTTCACCTTGTTATTTGAGATGGGGTCTCTCACTGGAGCTCACTGATTGGCTAGTCTGGCTAGCCAGGGTACTTTAAGGTTCAGCCTATCTCTGTCCAATCTGGTATGTTCACTGGTGTCGACCTTGTTCAGCTCACATTTGGACAGTTGTGTTGGTGAGACTGACTTCATGTCTGTGGCTTTTAATATTGCTAGAAGATGTAGTCTCACGGGGAATTTCTTATCCTCTGGCTCTTACTGGATCCCTTCCCCTCTTCTGTGCTGTTGCCTGAGCCTGGGGCATGGGTGTGCTTTGGAGATGTATCTGTTGTGACTGGGCTCGACAACTCTGCATTTTGGTTGCAGTTTTCTGTAGTGGTCTCAGCCTGCAGCCTCTCCTCTTAATGTTTTCACTTCTTTTACTGGGTGCCCGCAGTAAAAGATAGGCAATAGGATCAGGGCTTCATTGTATGACTGGCCCTCGGCTTAGAAGAAGCAGCTCTCTCTGTCTTCTTGGTCAGCGTCCTTTCCCTTCCCTTCCCTTCCCTTCCCTTCCCTTCCCTTCCCTTCCCTTCCCTTCCCTTCCCTCCCCTCCCCTCCCCTCCCCTCCCCTCCCCTCTCCTCCCCTCCCCTCCTTTCCCCTTCCCTTCTTCCCTTCCCTTCTATTCCATTTTCCATCTCCCTCTACCACCCCCATTTCCTCTTTCTCCTTTTATCTTTTTTTCTTTCCTCACTTCTCCTTCCCTTCCCCTTCCCTCTTCTCCCACTTTCCCCCATTCCCCCCTCTCATTTCCTCTCTTTAGCTGTACATAGTCTCTTTACAAGTATGCTCTCTCCATTCAGCCCTGCCTAGACCCTTTTCAGAAGACCCCCCAATGGTTGTAGTTTATCCACAGGCTCTGCTGCAGGCTCAGCTCTCTTGATGCTAAAATGTATATCTTGCAAGGGATTAACAAATAAGACAATAAAACATAAAAATTGCTATCATTATAGTAATGCATGCTCACACTTTACTTATTACTTAGATCATTACTGAAGCATAACCCAGAGCCGAGTGTCATTAAATCAAAGAATTACCATCCGCTATATCTTATCATTAATCCATAGACCATAAGCTACAGAATCAGGGTATGTCCCACAGTGGCCCAGGGTCACTATCATTGGGCCAAAGATGAGGCAGCCCAATGAAAGGCACTGTTCCCAGCTGTGATTCCAGCTGTGGACTGAGGGACAGCGTGGACCACCACACACTCTTACTGTCCCGTGTACTCACCATCATCTCATTGTCTGACCAGTCAGAAGGAAAATGCGCCACACCGACCATGTAATGGAGCCGAGCAACATCAAAGAGATTGGTTTCAGGCTTCTCGTTGTTCAGGATTGGTTCCAAGTACTTCCAGAAAATTTCAAGTTCTTTAATGGTTTTTTCTCTCTTCAGTTTTTCGGCTTCTATATCTAATAATAGCAAAGTGGTTTACGATGGGATGAGGGTATCGAATTTCTCCCCACTTTGTCTTGATGTTGTGAGCCAAATGTACTGAGAGGCATCTGTAAAGCGTCAGCGAGGTGCAAATACAGAACCACAACTTTGAGAAGTTTTGGAAGTGGGAAGACACAACTATACAACCAAAGAAGTGTGCTGTGTGAGCTCATCTCTGTCCTCCATCGCTCAGCACAGGGGCGGCCCAGAGAGGTTGTGATGAGGTCATACATTTCAGGAGCTGAGGATGCTCAAGGTACCTCTCGACCTGCTATTGTACCTGCATAGAGCCAGGCTTCCCTCCCAATTGTGCATTCACATACTTGTACTTGCTGTATAACACATTAAAAAGCTGAAGTAGACCCACCTATCACAGGCCCACAGCCAGACTGGGTGAGGGCGATTTATGCTTTCATTAGTTTTCAGCAATATTACAGTGGCTACATCTTTTCTGGGTATTTGCCCCCTGACTGTCAAGTGACAGTGGATTTACATAAAGTTAGACTTGAAAACTTACCTGATATATTTATATTTTCTACATCTCTAATTAAAGAGTTGGGTCTACTTCTATGACCTCATCATTCTATGGTAAAACCTAATATTATTTTATTATAAATTTTTTTGAGACAGAGTTTCACTTTAACCTAGGCTAGCCTGTCACAATTCAGATTTTAAGCTGTACTACAGAGTTGTAATAATAAAACCAGCACAATATTGCCATAAAAATAGGCATGTTGATTGATGGAATTTAATTGAAGATACAGACATAGGTTCACACACCTCTGGAAACCTGACAAAGAAGCCAGAAATACACGCTGAAAAAAAAAAAAGACATCTTCAGCAAGTGATGCTGGTCAAGCTGGATGGCTACATATAAAAGAATACAAATATATCTATACTTATCACCTTGCAAAACAAACAAAACAAAAACCAACTAAAAATGGATCAAGGGCATCAATGTAAGTTCAGACACACCGAGTCTTAAAGATGAGAGAGTGGGGATAGTCTTGAGTTCATTGGCAAAGGAAAGGACTTGCTGAACAGGATACCAATAGCACAGGCACCAAAAACAATAATTAATAAATGGGGCCTCATGAAACTGAAAAGCTTCTGTAGAGAAAAGGACGAATCATTCAGGAAAAGCGACAACCTACAGGATGGGATGAAATCTTTACTAATTATATATTTGATAGAGGTTAGTATTCAAAAATATATGAAGAACTAAAAAACCCTGAACATTAAGAAAATTTAAAAATCCAATTAAGAATTGGCTACAGAACTAAGCAGAGCATTTTCAAAAGATGAAACACAAATGGTTGAGAAACATGGAAATAAATATTCTTACCCATTAAGGAAATGCAAATTAAACAGTTTGAGATTTCACCTTACACTGGTTAGAATGGCCAAGATCGATCGATCAATCAATCAATAACAGCACATGCTGGCAAGGATGCAGGGAAAGAGGAACATTTCTTTATTGCTGGAGGGACTGAAAACTTGTACAGTCACTATGGAAATCAATGTGGTATTTTCTGAGGAAGCTGGGAATAGATAGCCCTCAGGATCCAGCTATACCATACCTCTTGGCCATATACCCAAAGGAGTTTACCTCCTACAGAAATAGATACTTTGGTCATTCATGTTTATGGCTGCTCTAATTATCATAACCAGAAATTGAAAACAGCCTAGATGTCTATCAACAGTTGAATGGATAATGACATGTGGTATATTTACACAGTGGAATATTATTCAGCTGTTAAGAAAATTAAATTATGAAAATTTCAGGTAAATGGGTAGAGCTAGAAAAAAATCATCCTCAGTGAGGTAATTAAGATCCAAAAAGACAAATATTATATACTTTCTCTTATATGTGGATGTCAGCTTTTTAGCCTTTTACATGTATGTACAACATGAATAACCAACCACAGAGGTTAGGTGGTTAATTCTCTAGTAAAGGACTGGTGGCGGGGGACAGCATCTTTCAAGAAAGGGGAAAGAGAATAAAATGTAGAGACAATTGAGAAACTAGAATAGGAATAGTAAATAGGGAGGGGGATGGGAAAGAAGGATAAAAGAGGGACTATAGGACCAACAGCTAACACCAAAGGGCATTTGGAAATTTACTTTCAGAGAAACTTCCTAAGAATTATATAAATTATATAAAAGGAATCCAAATAGAGTCACCAAATAATATGGAAGACGATGTCCCCATTGGACATCTTATGCCGCCAAGTAAAGGCAAGTGATAGGAATGGGCTATGTCCTTCTGAGTGATTGACCAAAAGCTAACCACCAAAAATCACAAGCTATTGCCAATGTTATTAGTTACTCTCTATAACCTACTGCTGAAAAGAATACTTACATATGTCATCAATCATGGAACAGTTGAGTGGTGCCTAACTGGAAGTTTCACCCCTACTGACTAATGTTCATGGTACTAGAATGTATTCTCTAGGCTACACGAAGAGAAAGGCAACCATCAGTATCATCCGGCTACAAATCATGTGACTTACAACAGTGACCTGCCTGCAAGACATACTTGTGCAATAGTGTCACACAGGCTATGGCAGTAATCAATCACGTTCTAGTTAGATTTATGGCCTAATCCAAGAGATGGAACCTATGCATGACATTGCTCAAGTATGTCATGAGCATAATCTTAACACTATTATTCTGATAAAGGAATGCAGCAATAAATCGACTCTGCGTGACATTTCTGCTGTTCCCATAGCTCAGTGCCTTGCAGTAGATGCGAACTAGTACAGAGACTCACAACGGGACAATGTGAAAAGAATGAGAAGCTTTGAATTACTCGGTACTGAATGAGATGTTTTCATCAAAGCTCTCCCCTCAAGGTACAGGGATCCATGCAGGATAATAAGAAGAAAGACTAAGAGGTAGAGGAAATGAGTAGCTCCAAGGGAGTAGAATCTTCCAGACACAGCAAGACTGAAGCGCTCATGGATACTGTGGCAGCATGCGCAAGACTTGAAGAGGTTTAAGCCAGGCAGGGTCCCAGTACTGAGATGGGGAAGCAGACACAGGGTCCCACCCCTAACAAAGAAGTTATCTATACCAACTGATAAAAGAAAACTCAACTGTCTCTTACAGGGTATATTAATCACACTTCACAGTAAACCCCATTCTTTGAAGAAGTTGGCCAACACAAAACTAGCTTAACAGTATTTTTTTAAAAATATTTATTTATTTATTTATTTATTATGTATACAATATTCTGTTTGTGTGTATGCTTGCAGGCCAGAAGAGGGCACCAGACCCCATTACAGATGGTTGTGAGCCACCATGTGGGTAGCTGGGAATTGAACTCAGGACCTTTAGAAGAGCAGGCAATGCTCTTAACCTCTGAGCCATCTCTCCAGCCTCTCTACAGTATTTCTGTAGACTTTTTGTCTCATTTTACATTTGGGGGTGCTTTTTTTTATCTTATTAGTTTCTTGTTTTTATATTTTCATTTTTGTTTTTAGAGTTTTTGTGTGTATATTTTTGTTTTATGTCTGCATTTTTTAAAGATAGAATAAAAGAACAAGTTGGATGAATGGAGAGGTTGGGGGGATCTTTAATAAGTTAGGGGAGGGAAAGTCTTATAATATATTGTTTGAATTTTTCAATTAAAAAAGACACACTTCTTTAGAATATTGTGAAAAGTATAAATCAGTGTATTTAGACCTCTCAGTATTGAGTTGAGCCTCCAAGTTACATACTCAATAAATAGTAACTATTATTATTATCAAAGGTAGAGTGATTTCTAGCTTTGAGGAAAAAAAGGAAGAAAATCGTTATGTGGCTGTGTAAGTTAAAAAGCATAATGAAAATATCGATATATTAAATATATACATTGCAAGTAATATGGGCAGTGGGAATAACTTGGCTCCTGGAATCACAGATCTACATTGATTCTCAAAGCTGTCACCTGAAGGGTACAGCAGCTTCCTGCTTCTCTCCCATAGAGGTGATGTAACACAATTCCCTAACATGAAAACCCCAAGGCTCAAAATGACTGAACAGTAGTGTGTCTGGAACTTGGCCCCATTAATTTTCCAGTTTAAATCAGGAAGAAAGAATGACTCATCTGATTTTTATTATGAATAGTTAGTAATACATGTAGAATTGCTAACATGTAGAATCCACCTAGAGAGATGGCTCAGCAGTTAAGAACACTTATTGTTCTTCCAGAAAACCTGAGTTTTGTTCCTAGTAATGTGTCAGGTGGTTCATAGCCACTTATAACACCAAAGACCCAATACCCTCTTCTGTCCCCATGGACACACACACACACACACACACCCATCTGTGTGACCTTTCCTGGGGCTATTTGGTGACTACACCATTTGGAAGAGAAGAGTCTCAACAGAGATTCATCCAGCCCAAGCTTTGGCTAAACATTACGGGTCAAAAGTTACTGAGAAACACAGTTATGTAAGCATCACTTGCTCTCAGCTAAAGGCTGAGAAGCCCCAGTTGTGTAACCAAGTCTTCTGACCTGCAAGCCGTGCTTTCTGTGACTACAAAGGGATACAAACACAGAGTATGAATTTAGTTTGCCAAATTTATGACTCTTGGCTAATACAAGCAGAATAAATAGCAAATCAGTCTTGAAAGGATTTAATAATGTGTGTATTTTATGGCCATGTTTTGGATAGCAGACTGCAATTGGGCTTGGTGGGCAGAGGGTAACATTGGTGGACCCGTGAGTTGTATAGCCAGCTACATACCTTCGGGCTGAAGGACACCTTCCTGCTGCTGGCTGACTGCGGCCAGGTGGTTCTGCAGTGGTTCATAGTTCTCTGAAGATATTTTAATCACACTGTCTATAGAAATGCCAAGCTCAGTCATAATGGCTAATATTTGAGGATTGTTGAAACCCACGACAATAATATAATGCTGGGCACCGTCATCTGGCTCATCATCTGTTGGAAATACCATAAAGAAGGTCAGCGATCATTGCTAGATAGAACAGGTTGTCCCCAGGCAAATCAATGCTGATACACATTATGCATGCATTTGTAATCCCTCTGGCTTGCCAAGACCCAGCCAGTTGGCTGGAAGGCAGGCCTGTTGACTGTTTTTCATTATTGCCTTTCCAGTAAAGCGACTGTGGCCATTTTACAATATACTAAATCATGTTTGTAAATTAGACATCGGCATATTGGGCGGGCCAACATACATGGGGCCTGTGGCCATGGAAAATGGGGCTTGGGCTCTTGTCAGAGTTTAGCGTTTAAGTAGTCCCTTTTGGTTCTAATATCTTTGGAGCAATATTGGCTTGACTCCTGAATTACAAGTAGCTACAGCTTTCTGGGACTTTATAAGCAGAGGTGTTTACAGGCTAAGGAAGTATTGTGGATGTGCTTGGTAGCACAGCCCTGAAAGAATTCATGTCAGCATAGTGAGAACCCTGTGCATCAGATGGGAGGCAGCTATTCATTGTATTTCATATTTAAAAATACATAGTGCACATTTTCTTAAGAGTTCTCTCCTTATGAATATTAAGACATGACCATCTGGTAGAGAATGATACTCTGGGGGTGAGAATCGTCGTCTCACTTTAGTGCTGACTGTGCATGATACATAAAGGTCTGACATTGTACAGGATAGCACAGTGAGGCCAACGTACATGCCATACAACAGATGCTCAAGCTTTCATTGTTAAGGAATTATATCTCCCAACCACAAAAGTGATCACCATTGCTATTGTCCATGGTGTGCACAGCATCATTGTTTCTGGGTGTGCTATCTTTAGAGCAGAGCTACATGGGAAGAGACAACTGAGAAAGGATGCAAAAGGAAGTCTGCTTCTCTTCATTAAAACACAGTAAAGATCAAAACTGCTGAAAAAACGGAAGTCTACTAAATACAAATAAACAAATAAAGCAAAGGTAGCAACAGGTCGTTCTGTGTGGACTCAAAGAGAACCAGCAATGGGTCACTAGTAACTCCTGAGTATGACTCATTTTTGCATCCATTATTTAAGATGGAAGGAAGTTTTATTTGATTTGGTGGAGACAGAAAGATGGTGGGAAAAGTGTGAGTTAAGAATCTGTGCTCCGCATGCATCTCAAATTATTAGATTTGATTTCCACTATCTCTTGCATGAATCAAATTTATCATACTTATCTCTGTGTGTGTGTCACAGTCATGCATGGGTGTGCCATAATATGTCTGAGGAGGCCAGGGGACAACTTGTGGAAGTTGGTTCTGTCCTTCCACTAAGAGAAGCCTGGGGATGGTGCTCACATGGTCAGGTCTGGGCAGCTTTCCTCATGGAGCCATCTTGCTGGATCCTTTTCACTTTGCCTATAACTACACTTGACCTTCTAATATACTCTCAACAAGACAGCAAGCTTCCTGATGGTCCAATTTCCTGCCATTTCATTCTTTGTTTTTGTGATGCAAGCATACCCATGGAGATACATGCTAAATAAACACTTGCTAAAATCACACATACATTGCAAAATAGAAATATTTTTCAATCTGCTTGTCATAGAGTGTAAGTTATTTGTGACTTTATAGTAAACGAAAAGGCTAGGAATGATGGAGTATAATTATTGGGGTGGCTGCTGAAGCCACATCCTGATACATAAAGCAAGAGGTGAAAGACACCACCCACTGACCAATGTAGGATTTGATGTCGTCTTCCTCCCCCCTCCGTTTCAACTGGGTGGTCTTCTTCACTGCTGCAGCAGCCTCGGGCTGGTCCTTTCCCTTTCCTTTTCCAGCTTTGGCACTGGGGGCCTTCTTCTCTTTGGGAGACTTCACTTTGCCTTTTTCCTTTTCCGACTTTGCCCTTTCTTCTATCATCTGGAATGAGAGATCACATTCTGACCCTCCAAGTCATCTTGTGGACAAGCAACAGTTTCCGTGAAGTCAGCCAAAGTCACCCTCTAATTCACATCATCAAAGCAATCCTTTATTTGACTGCATACTTGCTATCATCTCTCATTTGTTCATCGTGAAAGTCAGGACAGTGGAGACTCCAGCTTGAATTGAAGTTGTGATGGGCACAACTGTGGAGGGCAGTGAGGGGCAGGTATGGGGGTGGGAGAGGGTACCAGCAGGTTGTTTAAGAGAATAGCCTGTGGGAGAGATTCACCTGAAGGAGTCTCTCAAACACTCAATTGTGTGTTTGTGCTGGAGAAGGATAGGGCAGAGTGGTAGTGGGGAGGGAAGCAGAATACTCTGGTGTCAGGGACTCAAGTTTGTCTCTTAGCCCAACTCTGGAGAGCACCTATCATTTTGAGAAAACAAACAAACTAAACAAACCAGCCTGGGGAAACAAAGAACAGGCTTCCTAAAAACTCCTTGCTGATATTTTTCATGTTGGCTATTTTTGAAGGTTAAATGGTCTTTGGAGATCTTAGCACTGAGAAATTCTCTTTTTTATAATTCTACTTAAAAGCATACAGTCCCAATTGTTATATGAAACACAGAAAGGGGATCCACAGAGGCCACTAGTCACCCAAGTTCTTCATAGATTGCTCCAGGGCATGCTTCGTTCGTATATCCACAGGAAGATCTAATATTTACCCTCTCCCTTCAAAATTCCCCTCAAACGTTGCATACGATTTCACAGGGTAATTGTGCCTGTATTTATAAGCTTGAAATATTTATTCTCACTAAAATGATACCGGTTCCAAGAGGAGGACTTTACAGAAGATTTACACTATGTGGATCTTATCATGTTTTTCCTTATGCAACAGCACGAGGACAAAGGGTGATAAAATATTGTACCACTACTTTGGGCTTTGACATTCATTTCTTATGGTCATAAAACTAACTTGAAAACTTGGTGTAGGAGGCCGGTCTTTATTTGTGTTGCTTTCATTGGTTATCAAAGAGACTGCCTTGGCCTTTTGATAGGGCAACCCTTAGGTGGGCAGAGTAGACAGAACAGAGTTCTGGGAGGAAGAAAGCAGAGATAGGCAGACCCCATGGCTCTCCTTCCCGAGATGGATGCTGGTTAGACTCATGCCGGTAAGCCACAGTCAAGTGGCGATACACATTAATGGAGATGGGTTAAACTAATTTGTGAGAGTTAGCCAATAAGGGGCTGGAGATAATGGGCCAGGCAGTATTTCAATGAATACAGTTTCTGTGTAATTATTTTGAGTGTTATCTAGCTGGGCGGCGGGGATGAAAAGCAGGCCCTCTCATACTACAAAAACTTCTCAGATATCATAGGTAGGGTAAGTTGAGGACGGGAAGGTTTGTTACTCAGTTAATAGGTGGCATCATAGGGAGGAGGGAGGTTTGTTCTCTACTCCACATGAACTTGGGCTGCTAGGAGCTCTGAAGAACTCAGGCCAGTTTTGACTTTCATGACTGGTATCATTGGTGCCAAAGGATTCTCTGCCTAGCGTGGGGGCTGGCAACACTCTGCCTCTCCAACACTGGCTCCTCAGCAGCAGTGGGAAACAAATATCTGTGAAGACTACACCTGCTGATTATGGTGCTGGGTAAAGACTGTGAAAGCACACCACTGTTTCTAGAAAATGAAGAGAAATTTAATGGGATTGAAGCATTTGCAAGTGGTAAAACGACATGCTAGAAGAGATGGAGGCAACAGCAGCAGCTATAGCAGTAGGAGTGGCAACAGCAGCAGCAGCAACAACACAGCAGCAGCAGCAACGGCAGCAACAGCAACAACAGCAACAGAAACAACCACAGCAGCAGCAGCAGCAATGGCAGCAACAGCAACAACACAGCAGCAGCAGTAGCAGCAGCAACAGCAGCAGCAGCAGCAACGGCAGCAACAGCAACAACAGCAACAGAAACAACCACAGAAGCAGCAGCAGCAACAACAGCAGCAGCAACAGCAGCAGCAGCAACCACAGCCCCAGCAACAACAGCAACAGTAGTAGCAGCAGCAAGAGCAGAAGCAACAACAGCAACAGCAGTAAAAACAGCAGAAGCAGCAACAAGAGTAACAGCAGCAGTAGCAGCAACAACAACAACAACATAAACCTTGGGATAGAAGAGAAAGTTCAAGAAACCAGTCCAATATCAGACAGACAAAAGTTGTTAAAAGAGAAAGGGCACATTGTCAAAGTCAAGCCCAACAGATTTCCGTGTCTCTCTTATTCTATCCTCAATGATGATGAACATATTAGCATGAACAGAAGTTGTGGAAGCCTGTGAGACACCAGCATCCATTTACTCACTTGCTCATTCAGAGTACATTTTGATGAGCAGAGTAAAACAGCATCAGAGGCTGGGAGTGTTATGAACTCCTGGGGTGGGACACAGGGGAGCTACTGGGATATGAAAGGGTCCAGCATTTCCCTCTGCTCTAGATGGTATTGGTGCCTACAGCAGGGCTAGGCACTACCTCCTAGAGTTCAGTCAAAGGGAGAGGAAGGATATGTAAATAGACAAAACAGACAAAAATAGAACCACAAATGTTAGTGAACACAGAGACAGGGCAATCGAGGAGACATCACTCATAAGTTGGCAGAGGTAATGATTTCTCTCAGGAGGAGACATATGAGTGAAAACCTGAAAAATGTGTCATAATGCACACGAGAAGCAGGGAAAATGTGACGTGTAAAGGCATTTGAGCATAAAGGAACTGTGTTCAGAGAACCAACAGCCTCATAGCAGGGCAAAAGGGGCAGAAGGTCCCAAGACAAGGGTAGGAGACCAGGCATGGGCAGGTCACCCAAGGCTTTGGAGATGGGGCTTATAAATTCATTTCTCATTGACAATTCAGAGAAAGACTTGAGCATTTGCAGGTGGGGAAGTTGATAGAAAACAGACAGTCTAATAAGGAAACTGTAGACACAGTTCAGAGAAGACCTAACAGTGACTCACGTCAAGGTGTTGGCAGATTGGAGAAAAGTAGATAGATTTGAAATCCATTTTGAATGTTTAAACTGTGAGAGTTAAACGATTAGTCATGAAGCATATCAAAGAACATGGTGGACTTGACTTTGAGCCACTGGTGGTTTGGTGGTGTCCCTTACTGAGGTGGAGAAAGTTGGGTGAGGAATGGTTTTCAGTTGAGTTGGGAAGATGCCGAAAACTGATCGTACTATATTTGAGGTGCCTTGTGACACTAAGAGCCAACACATTCTGCATTCAGAGATGATATTAACTGTAGTTACAAATTCAGGAGTAAGTAATAGGAATCAGCTAATTTAACGGGAGGAGATGATTGACGTGGGTAAAAGTTTTTAAGAAATGAGAGTATTGGGCTTTGGATCATGGGAACTCCAACACTTACTCATTTGGTGTAGTAGAAGAAGGCAGCAAAGAAGGAGGAGGAGGAGGAGGAGGGGGAGGGGGAAGAGGGGGAGGGGGAGAGGGAGAGGGAGAGGGAGAGGGAGAAGGAGAAGGAGAAGGAGAAGGAGAAGGAGAAGAAGAAGAAGTCAAAGGCAAACATAGAAAGTGAAAAAAGAAAAAAGAGAGCAAGTGGATCAAACAGGGCAAGAAGGTGCATTGGTCAATGTGGGCAGTACTAAGAGGGACAGCTATGGTGGATTATAGAGGTATTAGACAGGGCAGCAGTGACACCCGGGAGGGCATTTGTATGGGCAGCTGCCTTGAGAACTTTGGTTGTGAAGGGAACTGGAGCTCTGAGCCATTCGTCAGGCAGTGGGTATGGAGCTGAGGTATAAAGCCAGGATCTGCTGTGTTTGCACCTTGATGGAATGATCCAGCACAGAGGGAGACAGTGAGGGTACAAGGAAAACTGAACAATATCAAGTCAGGACTTACTAGCAAGAGAAAATTTCTAGTTCATTAGGAGCCACAGAGACTCAGTGGTTTGGCTGTGGATGGAAGAAAGGAAGAGGTCTGGGTAGTGTTGAGAGAATATTTCCATTTTTCAAGAGAAGTAGGAGGCAGAGTTCAGCATGCAAAAAATCGGGAAGTTCCTGCTAGGTTAGAGCATGCCAGGGTCATCTTGGACAGCCAGAGAGCAAGTGTACTAAAAAATGCAGCCGAACTCAGCTAGTGCTGGGATGAACATAAAACTGTCATGTTGGATCCTTTGAGTGCCTCAAGTTTGTCTTCTTTATCTGTTCAGATACAGACATGAAAAGGGTGAGAGGTGTCTCTGAGTTCATAATCATGATGGAAATAAGACTTTGTAAAGTGTGTGGTTTAATTACAATGTTCTGGACCACGGAGTAAAATAGCAGAGATGGCAATGAATGGAGACTGGTGGCTCCCTGGACCAGCAGCTAAAAAGGGGTTGAAGAAACTCTCTCTCTCTCTCTCTCTCTCTCTCTCTCTCTCTCTCTCTCTCTCTGTGTGTGTGTGTGTGTGTGTGTGTGTGTGTGTGTGTGTGTATGTGTGTGTTTGGGGGAGTGTTATTATTAGGTAATTCTTTAAGAGGAAAGTATGAGAAAGACCCAAGGTTAAAGAATGTGAGCTCTTAAGTGATGATGATCATAGTAGGACCACAGGAGCCAATAGCTTATGTGGGGTGAAGGAAATGAGTATTAGATAATAAAGAGGCCATCACAAAGGACCTTGTTCACAATAAGAAAAATAGAAAAGAAAAAAAATCGCAATGGAAAAGAGACCCAGAGAGGTTGTGCCAACTCAAATGTGAGGGCAGTGACAAGTGACAGACTAATAGGAGGGTCTGGAAACTGGGCATTTCCCTGTGGTCAGGCTGTTGCAGCAGGTGCAAGGGCTGCAAACAGTTAAACACACCTCTCCAGTTTACATTTGCAGTTCTTTCTATAGCTTTCTGTTTTCCTTAAATTTAGGCCAATAAGTCTGCCCTAAAATACTGAGAGTAATATTTATAGCAATAAATTAGCAAATGGCTATTTTAATCATAGCTGTCATCATTAGTATTAGGATATTTTTTTGTACTGAGTTCATGTTTTATAGCAGGCATTGGGTCTTTTTCAGTCCTTACAGGTACAATGGATGAAGCATTAGCTTCACTTTATAGAGGAGGAAGAAAGCTTGGTGGGGGCAAGCAATGATTTAATTCCCAAGGTACTGAATGGGAATGTCAGACCAGAGGGCTGTATAACCTATGCTCTTTGCAGTGGGTCCTTAGAGCATAACCATGGCCCTGATTCCAATTAGCTTGCAGGCACTAGCAGGACTCACTGTGAGCAGGACACACAGGGCCTCTGAGAGCACAGCACTCGGGAGGCAGAGGCAGGAAGAGCTCTGTATGTTTGAGGTCATCCTGGTCTACAAAAGCTAGTTCCATGATAGGCTTCAAAGTTACAGAGAAACTCCATATTGAAAGGACAAACAAACAAACAAAAACAAAACCCAACCCAAAACAATAACAACAAAGAATAAATGTTTGTTGATTAATGTACTCATTCAAATAGTTCTGCATCCCTACATGGATTTGCATAGCACAGTGGAAACTTCTTAAAGGACTCCCTTCCCCAGAGTTTATCAGTTCATAAACTCCCAAGCATTGTTCCCTATGAGTTTTCTTGGGGTCCTATTGAGAAATGGATTGATCATAAACCCAAATTCAAAGGAAGTGACAAATTCTGGTGCCAGTATATAGTAATGCCATATGAAGGGTGAGTTCTGACATTATGCTTTTAATCTGATTCCATGAAGCAAGATGCACAACTTCTACTAAGACTTAGAGTTTGTCTGGGGACAATGAACCATGCTAGGGACCATGCTGGTGTGACGTGAGGCCATAAGGTCCTCTTATTGCTCTGAGGCTCCAACTGGCCTCAGCTTCTGCTTCTCTCAATGTCCCCTCCATCCCCGTCTGCGTGCCCTCTGCTCTGGCCTCCCAGGGACCCAGTAGTGACTGCTGGATGCTCTCAGTGTCTCTTAGCTGCTCTTCCACTCACTACCTTCTCCTTCTTCTTCTATTAATGAAGCCAAACTAGGAGACTGGAAAAACAATCTCTGGATTAATTTCTTTTAGTATGAATGAATGATCACCATTGGACTCCTTCACGTTCGCCAAAGAGTTCTGAAGGGTCTTGATTCACCCTGGTCAGGCTTTATAAATACCATTGTATATAAAAATAATAATCGTTACTGAAAACTTGGAAAACAAAGAATTTACACAAATTGCTACAGTTTCACTACATAGAAAGATGAGTGAAAATATTTGCTCCATTGTTTCCACTTCTTTGCATCATTTTTCAGTGGCTGCCATTGGCCTTCTCTCCTGGCAGTTTACCGTCTTTCATTTTCTGTTTAACAACAGTGAGCCTTCAATTGGCAGAACATCAAGAAAGATGGCTCTGAAGGAACCTTTGAATGCAGCAAGGGTTCTCTGTGCAGAGAAACTATGGCAGTGAACAGGAGCAGACTCAAGCACTTAGTCCTAATGGGCTCCAGGTCTGACAGAGGTGTTCCTTGGTAGATCCTGAGGAATCCCTTGCTTCCTTCTCCCCTCTCAAAGCTGACCTCAGAGGGGGTCGGCACACTGCTCCCCTGTGTCTAGACTGTTCTTCACTCCCCCCCACCATCCATTCTGGAATGAAACCAGAAACCAGGGCAGTGTCCTTAGCCCTCTCGTACTGGACAATGATTGACAGCTAGGATCAAACATTGTTCCTTGGTTTGAAATTTATTCTTTCATTTCTACTAAGCTCAAGTCACAGGAAGTTCAACTCTTATCTTCCATCCATTTTTCTCCCGTCCTAGGTATTCCTCTCCAATCTACAGGTTTATATGGTAGGATTTGGGGGTAAAAGAGGAGCAAGCCAGACTGGACAAACACGCAGCAGAGATGAACCCTAAATCACAAACTAACTTCCCTCACACACTCTTTTTCTGTACTTTCTTGCTTTGGAATAATATGGCTTCATGCTCCTACCCTATGTCCATCTGCTCATGGCTTAAAATTTCTGAGGGAGACTTGATGTGGGATTCCCCTCTGTATGCTATATTATTGCCATTGGTTAATAACGAAGCTGCTTTCAGCCAATGGCTTAAAAGAATATAACTAGGTTGAAAGATTATATAGAAGATTATATATATATATATATATATATATATGTAAAGAGACACAGAGAGAGACAGAGAGAGAGACAGAGAGAGACAGAGAGAGACAGAGACAGAGAGTAGGCAGAGTCTGGGAGACATCACGTAGCTGCTGCAGGAGACAGACACACAGGAATCTTAGCGGTAGGCAATACACAGACTAATAGAAACGGGATAATTTAAGATGTAAGAGCTAGATAGAAATACACTTAAGCTATTGATTGGCCAAACAGTATTGTAATTAATAGAGTTTCTGTGTGATTATTTCAGGTCTGGGTGGTCAAGAAACAAACAAGCAGTTCCCATCTTCAGAGACTCTTGTCAATTCAAAAAAAAAAATCAGGCAGGGCATACCCCCAAAGTTGTTTCCCTACCATGTTTGGGGGACACATGTCCCTAGCACATGAATGCAGGGTCAAGTTCATTGGGGAAGGCATTCTCTTTAAAAACACAGCAGGAGTAGAAGGCATCTGGATGCCTCCAAACTGTGGGAGGGCTTTGGGTAGGCATAGGGATTTCTTAACCATTTGAGCTACTTAGCAGATGTGGAGGTCTCATGTAAAACAATAACTGAAGACAGTCACAGCATCCCACAAACTCAGTGACCATTAAGTGAATCTACCTAGACTCTTCAGTTCTATCATTATCTTTTTAAAGATAAAGGGGAAAAAAAGTCCTGTTCTGTAACAAAGCAACCTACTTATTTGGTACTTCAAGATGTTTTAAATGATATTTTATTTCTAAATGATATCTTAATATTAATGTCCAAATATAATTGAAATTCATTCTCTTTTTCTCACTAGAAATGGGAGGCCAGTGGCAAAAGCCAAGGATGTGATGGTGAACCGCTATACATAATATCTTCTGATAGCTGGTGATCTATGTATCACGTATAACTAACTGGGATATGTGTGGCCTACTGTAAGATCTTCATGATGAGATTAAGGAGAGAGATGGAAAAACAGGCTGGTGACAGCTGTAACTAACATAGTTACTTGTGTGTTTTATAAGAAACTGGATTATAACACTCTTACCATCTCACTGTTCCTTGACTGATTCCAGAGATGGGGGAGCCTCAGAGACAGGCAGAGAGACTGTGTATGGGGTGAGACAGTATTAATCAGATTTATCCTTATGAAAAAAATTTATCAAAACAAAGTGAGGGTTGAGAGAGTCTAATGGGGGAGCAAGAATGCTCCACACTCAACATAAACACGTGTGAAATAGATAAGTTTCAAAATTTATTTTTATGAAATTTCTTCTGTTTTAAGCAGCTGTTATGATACCAAATCTCTGACATGGTACATGGCACAGAGTTATCTCAAAGTTGATTTGATCAGGGACACTTTTTAAAAAGAGAAAACTATGTCTTGTGGCCACAATTCAATTTGGAAACACAGTTATGGGAAAGTTTGGGAGACACAATCAGTCCAGTTCTAAATTCTACACTAAATAAGTTAGACACAATATTTACCATGGTGTACAGAATATATTATTTACTCCCCCAAATACAGAAAGCACACACATGTCTAACAAAAGAAGAATGAATAAGAAAATTATGGTAAGCAGGAGAAACTCAGAGACCAAGTAAAAACAGTGGATATGGATGCTGTGATAACAGCAAAATTATGATACATTTTAACTAAAAGAACTGTTGACATAGTTTGACATGATTACAACTTTATAAAGAAATAAATACATAACAAACAGAAAAGGAAGCACACCAAATATTACCATTGTTTGATAAAAACAGGGATTGTAGTATTATATTGTGTCTGTTATGCCCTATATATTTTTTTCTGTATTTTCTGTTTGTTCTCCTTGACTCTCCCTCTCCTTACTGCACCAGGTCATTTCCAGGACCTCCAATGACCTGAAAATGCATGAAGTTGAAGTAAGACCTGCTTCTCCAGAGAGCTGTTAGAGTGGTGGGTCTCAGCCTTTCTAAGGCTGTGACTTGTAATACAGTTCCTCATAACCATAAAGTAATTTCTGTTGCTACTTCGTAACTGTAATTTTGCTGCTGCTGTGGATTGTAATTTAAATATCTGTGCATTCTGATGGTCTTAGGCAACCCCTCTGCAAAGGTTATTTAACTCCCAAGGGGTCATGACCCTCAGGTTGAGAACCACTGCGTTAGAGTGACATAAATACGTGTTTAGTGGGGTGAGAGGGAGGGTTCAGTGAGGAGAAGCACTTGCTACTCTTTCAGAGGACCCGAGTTTGGTTCCCAGTACCCACACTGGGCAGCTCTCAAGTGCCTGGATATAACTCTAGTTCCGGGGAAGCAATGCTCTCTTTTGGCCTTTGTAGGCACCAGCACAATACACATAAATATATAATTAAAAAAATTTCATGCTTAGGGATGTATTTGTTTTGTATGCTCTAATAATACAGTCTCTGGAACCCCATGCCATATTACTAGAAATGGGAGGTAGTTGGTGCAGCTCCTGGTACAGTGAATCAAAACTGTGTGTGTCTGTGTGTGTGTGTGAGTGTGTGTGTGTGTGGTGAACTAGAGGGGCACAGGTGTGATACATGCCACCTGCAGGAGGCATATGCATGGCATCATGTAAACGAATAATATCCTAGCTACCCATCCATAGGGGCAAGGAGAAAGCGTTAGGGTATGTGAAATAGGCCCCGAAAATATCATTCCTTGAGCCACTGGGTGATTTCTTGTGAAGGAAGGACTAGAAATCAAATCATGATTGCCCTTGGTATCAGTGATCGGTTTACCCAAGCATTTGCATCTTCTCTGAGTTTTCCTCCTTTTCTTGACCACTATCCCCACATTGGACCTCAGGAAATTATATGAAAAGTCATTAGAAGGAGCATATGACTGTTGACAGATTGTTCCGCAAAGCCTTAAGTCCCCCCCCCCCCCCCAAAAAAAAACATGACCAGACAGCATTCAGCTGCAGGAGAGCTCAGAGGCAGTCTCGGAATTACTGAGACACGCAGGAGATGTGTTCACAGAGGTTAACAACACACCATTCCATCGGATGGCTGTGATTTGATTTGACTCCTAACTATTGAGAGCAAAGCTGTTGGCCTTCTGAAATGTTGAACTTCTCCCCACCCCATAGTGCAAATTGGGACTGGTTCATTGTGCTAACTGCATTAAATCATCTCAGTGTTAGATGATGTGACGTGTCTGAAAAGGCAGAGTTAAATGGTCAAGAATAGTAGTTAACTATTCCTGATTATTGCTCTTTTAAAAGACTACTCTATTTTTCTCCTCCAAAACTTTTCTAGAAACCTACGAAAAGTTTTCATTAGGACAAATCAAAACAGCCAGCAAAGCAGAGCTCTGTTTGGCCGAGGCCAGCTGGGGAGTCATTCATTTCTCCTGGATTGCTGGGGTTTGGGGGTTCCTTAGATCTTCCATTTGTGCTTGGTTGTATCTTCGTTTTGATAATCCTGCCTCAAAGAATTCCAGCCAGCTAGTGAGGCACGTTATTTCTTTCCTGGAACCACACGGGTCCCACTTAGCAGAGCCCCTGCTCTTCCTCTGTTTGACTTCTTAAAATAGTTTCTGAAGAATTTAACCACAACTGAATCAAAACTAACCAGCCTGTAATTTCCTGGTCGGTCCCCATGGCCTTTCTTTTAAAACAAAACACACGCGAAAAATGGCATTTTGATGGCTGATTTCCAGCTCCTTGGGGTTTGGACTGGAGGAAGCTGGGGAATGTCTGTGGGATCTTCTCCTAACTTCTCTTCATTTCTCTTTGGGAGCAGGCTTGTGTGGGCTTCATTACTCTGCATTATCAAAATTAGGCTTTCTTTTAATGAAATTTTTGCTGGATACTGTCAGTCCCTTGTTCTTTATGTCTGCCTTTTCCCCATTCTGGTGCATATCAGAAGACGGTACCATGCTCTCAGCACATAAGCTACAAACAGAAAGAGCCGTCCTTTCAGACAAAAGCATTCGCTGTAATGTTCTCAGAAAATGCGAGCAGATTGAATTCATCCGCGAAAGACACAATTAAAATACATTTGAATCTTCTCGGAAAGTCCTTTGCAAATATTCTTATTTCGGTTCTAAAAGATGGAAGATGCTGTTTACATTGGGTAGTGATATTCAAGGTCACTGATTTTGTCTGTAAGGTAGCCATAGCCATGTTCAGCTTTTCAGAACATTAAGTATTTTCTTTTAGCTTTTCAATCTAACTGAAATATAATGCACAATTAAGTAAGTGCTTATAATTAATATATAATGCAAAATTTGGAGTTAATTAGAAGTCAGAGTGAGAGAAATTAGAAATTTATATAATAGCTAAATCAAAACGTTACAGCACAAAAGCCAAGAGATTTATTTTAAAACCATACCAAATATTATGAGTGTGTTTGCACTCAGGGCACTGTGTCCGCAGATGTGTGTTTCAGTTAGCATTTGCTGAGTTGATGAACTAACGACAGAGGACAGTAACAGGACTAGAACTGTAGAATGATCATTGAGACAATGGTATGAGGGAGATTCATTTCTGAGCAAACACTCGTCAAATTTTATGGCATAATAAACAATCTAATTTGCTGCTATAATGCAGGACAATCATATTCAGAAGCTGTAAAATGTTAGAAATGTTTGTACAATAGAGCATGTTTCAAGTCTGTATCTATATCATCCTCTATATTTATCATAGTCTATATCTATATTGAAATATCTGGAAGTCCTTAGCAAAGTGTTTTCAAACAGGTTCAACGTTTTTAAAATTAGAAACTTCCAAGTGTATC
Source organism: Microtus oregoni (assembly GCF_018167655.1). Lineage (NCBI taxonomy): Eukaryota > Metazoa > Chordata > Mammalia > Rodentia > Cricetidae > Microtus > Microtus oregoni. Next base: position 7,418,222 of record NW_024543830.1, on the reverse strand, counting down.
CTAGAAATCAACATGCTAAAGATTTTACTTATTTTTCTTCAAAGTACCTCCTTCTTATAGTTTCCATGATGTTCATAACCTAGCAAGTTTTCTTTCAAAGCAGAAAGCAAAAGCAACGGCCAGAATCCAAGTGCAGCACGCTCTTCAACTTAACCAAGTCTAAAAGATCTTTTGTTCTATCTGGCACTTAAAACTGTAATTTACTATCTAACTACATTTAAAGAAAATTTTGATTGAGGAGATAGGACCAAATATATGGTGACACATTACATCTCTTTCAGGGGAGCTAAAAGTGCAGAGACAACCTAACTTCATGAGTTCTGTGTCCTCATCCTTGCCTCAACCTTTTCAGTAATTACTGCTATGGATTTTTTTTTTAAAAGAAAGCATTCATTGTTCATTTCCAAAAATCAAGCACAGAAAATATAAAATATTCTCAGGCTTAGACAGATGTAAGCAATATACTAGAATTAGCACATGAAAGCGAATATCTCTGTAGACTTAATAGCAAGTTTGAAAAAGCCGAAGACCCACTCCCTCTCCAAAAGCGAGCCTTCTTCTGGGCTCAGCAGAGGCAGAAAAATCCTCCTTCGTGTTGTGAACACGCTTCCCTTAGCTGGAGCAGGCTATATGCCGCACATGGCTGCTTCGCTCTCTGCCAGACTTTCGGCTGACAAGCATTAACCTCAATTGTTCCAACTAACCTCTCGGGTAGGGTCGCCGAAATGTACATAGATTACATCACCCTGCAAACAACCCCTTTCATCTCGCATTTATGAGGAGGACTTTCTGGGGAATAATCTAGTCCAATCAGTTTTCATCAATTTATTTAGCACCTACTCAGATGGTTTCAACTCAGACACAAGGGGCTAGTGCTCTGGGAACCAGTGATAATAAGGACATTAAATTAGATTATGTAATTGTCGGGTCTTAATTGCTCAGAGTTCTGTTACTGAGTCTCATGCTTTCTTCTTCAAAAATCTAAAGTTCAAGCCACGGTTTGTTAGACACTCGGACTTTCAACAAGCAAATCAGGGGTTTTCCATAGTCTCAGAATCTCCTAACCATGCTAATACAGGCCACCATTCAGAGAAATGCTGAGCGGAAGAATAACATACACATTTTATGTCATTTCATGCATTTAAAAAATTTCTCAAGTGTCTAAGATATTCTATTTTTATTTGGAGATTGCTTGCTGAAATCTGAAAATATCATAGTAAACATTTACTGAATTTTAATGGGCACGAACACACACAGGGACTCTCCAGCATGCTGTCCCTCTGTGCAGAAGTGCGGGCGGTTTACTAAACTCGCAGTTCACTCTCACGGTTCAAGTTCTCCCGTGACACTGGCATTTAAACACAAATGTAGAGAGTGCTATAGTAGTTTCAAATTGTCTACATTTTCTTCTGCTAACTCTTAACTTCTCTGAGCGTTTCTTGAGGTACAAATCTATGATCAAGGACAGAAAGAGCATCGGTAGAGGGAAAACTCGAATGTCAACTATTTCTGTGAATGGAGTTGTCCTGGGTGCAGGGAGCCACCCCAGTGAGAAGCTACATGGGGTTCTCTTAGGAAAGTATGGAGCCCTATATTGCAAGTACAAAGTGATGTCACCGCAGCCGCCACCACCACCACCATCATCATCTTATGGCCGTCACAACTATCCAGTTAGGGCTTTAATCAAATAGGATACCTATGTCTAAGGATTTTTTTCCCCAAAAGGTAAGGATGGCATACTTAGAATATATTTACCTTTTTGTTTTCCATTGGTTGGTTTTTGCCCTTTCTACTTAAGGTCACAAGGGATCCATATATAATCAATTTCACATATGCATGTGCATACATATCACACACATATGTATAGATGTATTTGGCATCACAAATATTTCAGCATGATTTGAAAACTACGGAAAGCATTTCTTATTTCAAATAATAATCATAACAAATGCCTCTGAATTGGGCATTGCTTTAAAATATTTAAAATATTTTTTCAGATACAAATGTGAATTAAAAAAACCACGCTGGTTGATTTCCACAGGCAAAGCTAATGAAAAGTTTCCATATGAGAAAAATGAATAAATAGAGGGTCTGGAAACAGGTGCTTGTCATTCTAATAAACCCTCCAAATGAATACCGCAGATAATTTAAATAGTTAGACCCTTACTTGAGGATTTTTCCCTCTTGTTTTGATATTTACTTCTTATGACCGTGTCTCTTTCCTGGGTCCCATTATTACTACAATATTATAGGATTCTACCTTAAGACCACCTTGATTATATGCCCTGGATATTGCCATTTTCACAAATGAGGGGACTTATTTTTAATGTTATTTATCACAACCCTTCAAACACGTCTGTGGGCAGCTTGTTCCCTAAGGAGCAGGAGTGACGTTTAGGTTTGTCAGGTCGTGAGCTATAGTAGCTTAGGATGGGGGGGATGTCTTTAACTGTGTTCCCCCTACTACTTGCTGAGCTCTGGGAACCCACGTGCCGTACAGTACCTTCTTTTCATTTTCGCGTCTCTGCTGGTCCTTTGATTTAACCTGGAGAAGTTGAAATTTCAAGAGTTTCCCTATCAACGGTAAGGTCAGTTTCTCTCCACTATCCATAATGGTTCTTGCTGCCAGCAACACCTATAAAGAAACACGATTATTAGGAAGGGTGACACTGTGCAATCTTTGATACAGCCTATCAGTGATAAGAGGATGGCATGGCACTTTATGTTTTCTGATATTTGTCTTAATGCAACAACAGGACACTGCTGGCCAAATACATGCAAGGGAAATATGCCCCTGATAATCATTTCATTATCACCCTCGCCTCTGGCAAGGCAGTGAACCCTGTGCAGTGGTGTCAGACTTCCAAAACTGTGCTACATAGACACAGGCAGGGGCTCATCTGGGATGACTGACAGGTCACGCTCATGCTAAGAGAGTTTGTTGTTGTTTGGCAGAGCTGGTAGTCCAAACTGTCAAACTTTGACTTATTAGGACAATATAATAGAATCGCGTTTTGTAACAGTGGAAATGACTATATTGGCAGTCTCTTATTTCTCGGTGACCAAATCCAAGTGAAAGATAAAAGCTGCTTGACACAGGGGCACCATACGAATGGTGCACCCCCCCCCCCGCAGCTTAAAGCTGATCCTGTTGGTATGCGGACTAATTGGGGTGAAATGAGGTTATTGAGTTTTCTTTGGGTGACGACAGGCCCTGGGAACATACAGCTGTATTGTCCAGATGTGTGGCACTGACAGCCTATTTTATGGCTGTGTTTTTTACAGCTTGTTTCCCCTAAATTTCACACAACTTTCTAACATCTGGGCCCTTTTCCTTGGAGCCCCATAACCACTTTATTTACTGCAAAAAAAATAAAATCATGTAAAATATACCATAAAAGTTGTTATGCGTTTCTCTTTATTCCTGTTGTCTCCCTAATAAAGTCTGCTTCTACCTGAAGGATCGTCACAGGAGCAATCTAGCGAAGGATTTTTCAACTTTTGTTTTTTTAAAGGAGCATCATATTTATTTATAACCTCGAGATGGATTAGGTGTTGCTAGAATGTTCTGACATGTGGCTTTTCTCCCCCCGCCTCATCGGAGCACTCGCCCCTCCGGTGCATATGGTGTCAATTTCAGGCGCTCCATCTAGACAATGACCGTGTACACTGCTTCTCCAGAGCCGTGTCTTGTCTGAGGCTCACGCTAGTTCTTGGGTCAGGGTTTCCATGACCGGTCCAGTCTCTCTGACTTTCCCCCTTGCCAAGGGAAATAGTTTTAAGAAAGGGGGGCGGGGCACATATTTTGCTCCAAACCGGAGAAGGCCCTGTGGATCTTCATGTGCCAAAATGTAATTGGACTTTGTAGAGAATCCACAGGTTCCTGCTCTGCACTGAGAATGAGAAACCCAGGAAGAGGAGGTCTTTAAAGATTTCCTTTCCAAAAACCAAAGGAACAAACAGAAACCCCAAACTTGTGGGGGGTGGGGTGGGGTGGGGTGGGGTGGGGGAGATGAGTGCTCCCAGGAAGCACAGTGCTTGCTTTTAGGGCAAATTCTGTCTTGCTGGCACAAGCTATGGAAAGGGCATGATTGTTATGATTTTAGGGATCAAGAAAACTGACAGGACACCTGCATCTCCTCTCCATTTAATGGTGACCAGATCCAAGATGTTCCGGGATTCTTAAGGGGAACTGCTGCCCAGGAACTGACTACACAATGAAGCTGTGTGACTGGACCCAACCCCAAGGGTGGGGGTTACTGTTTGGTTTGAGATGTCATTTTTCAATAGAGGTTGAATAGTGTGTTGACAATCAGGCTGCTTTGTGACATCTGGTCTCAAATATTCAACGCTGGGGTTTTAAAGCTCATGGCAGTCTGGCCTGGCACATTCTTGTGGAGTAACGGAGATTATGGCGGCACTGAAGGCAGTCTGTGCTGGAGCCGGCTACCCAGAGAGGTAGCTCAGCCTTCTCCTGGTGATCTGCAAGGATAGGATTCGCACCTGTGCCCAGAAAGGTTTGAGTGAAGCTTGGCTAGTGTCATGGTAACCAATGGGATGTATCCGGATGTGCTCCCTAGTCTCTTGACTCCAGGAGTCCACCAACATTGCCTCTCTGGGGTAAAATGTACTAGAAGCACAACCAAAAGTCCCCAGAGAGAAGCATTTTGCAGGCCATCAAAGTTAATTTGCATATCTGAAAGCTGTGGCATGCTGGGTTTCAGTAGACACCTGACATTTCATCAAAGGAGCAAGGATGTCTTCCTCTTGTGCGGAGATGGGTGGTGGGAAAGGCCACAGGGACAGCAGGCACTCTGCTGAAGATGCTAAGAGGGTACAGTAGAGGGTGATGGAGCTCCTGCTGGTTCCTTCTGCCTGGCCCTGCTGGTCCATCTGGAAACCACTCAGTGGCAGACAAGCCCACAGACAGCTCAACCTGAACCTGCAAGGGGCACCACCAGCAAACCCTGGACACCCGTGTCTTCTGGGCTTTCTCTGGCGCGACTTGACTCCAGATGCGGCTTTTTTGAATGCCCTTAGGATAACTAATGAAAGTAAGAAAAACAAGTCTGTGCCAGCTTAAAAGTTGAGACTGAACCCTTTCTTGTGGGGTGTGCACTGTCCCCAGGAGGGGCAGCAAAGAAAAGGTGTGTGCACGTGAGGTCCCACCAGCAGGTCTTTCCTTTCACACCGTTACTCGCAGATGTGGAGTCAGATATCAGGACTTGGGTTTCACATGGAAAACAAATCCTTGGCGGACTTTTGTTTGAAGGATGCCATTTAGGGAATTAAAAACTGAAAGGGAGGATTTAAGAGATGATTCTCCTTTCTACAGACCACTCTGGAAAGGCTTCGTTTTCCCCAGCTTATGTGTGCAAATTAGGGAGAAAGAATCAACCTTCCACCTTTCAGGCCTCTGAAGGAAACTTGTCCAGAAGTTAAAGTCAGTGTGTGCACATGCGCCTGGGTATGTATATCTCTTTTTGTATGCGTTGCAGTCCGTGTGCTCCCTCTTCTCTCTCTGCTTGTGAGTGAATGTGTGTATTCGAAAGCAAGATAACAAGGGTTGCAAGTATTGGTAGACTTGATGGATCACAGCAGCAGGAAGTTGGCTTCGATTAGATAAAAACCTAGGTTTCCCAAACTGATTAGAAAAGCAGTGATATTATGGGTTTGAACCTGGGCACTCATCAGGTCACTACCAAATAAAAGTGCCTGGCTTGAGTCAGAAACCCAACATGAAGCCCAGGGTGAAATGGACTCATTAATATGGTGAAGACTGTGATAGGGTGAGGCCTTAGATTCCCAGGGAGCTCCATAGGTCAGTGCTGTAGATGGAAGGACCTGCCCCATGAAAAGGCTTTGAGTAAAGTGACTGAATATGACCTATTCTTGGAAAGGCCACTGTAGAAGAATGTCAAGCATTGCAGTGGAGATGGGACACTTCAGAAGTGTGGATACATGTCCTTTCTCTTAGGATGCTTTGTGACTCTGAGCTTGCTAAGCAAGAACAATGTCTGACTCTGTATCACCGTGCATGAAGAAGACTCCATCATATTTGCCATCTAGTGACTTGAGACAACAAAAATAAAAGAAAGAAGCTAAATCTTTTCCTGGTCTGGATGTCAGTCAGACCCACCCACAGATACCAGTGCTCCCCCAACCACTCCTCCTCTTTGTAGCACCTTCTCACATACTAGACATAGGCAGATACCTTCCCAGGGCTTAGAACTGGTTCCTACATTCCCATGGCAAGTGGATGGATGAATGGATGGATGGAAGGATGGATGGACGGGTGGGTGGGGGGTGGATGGATGGATGGATGGAAGGATGGATGGATGGGTGGGTGGATGGATGGATGGATGGAAGGATGGATGGACAGATGGATGGATAGATGGATGAATGGATGGAAGGATGGATGGATGGATGGATGGATGGATGGATGGATGGACGGGCAGACGGGTGGATGGATGGATGGGTGGGTAGGTGGATGAATGGATGAATGGATAGATGGATGGATGGATGGATGGATGGATGGATGGATAGGAATCCGTGAGGTTTCTGCCCGATTTCCCCAGTGTGTTTACCACATGGGACAGTTTGTTTACTGCTTAACATGTGCACTTGGTCTCAAGTGAGTGCTGAGGATGAGCATAGATTTCAGACCTGCGTTTCTCCTACCAGGAGCACAGCTTTATGGCAAGCTGAGAAGGAAACAGAAAGCGGTCACTCTGTGTGTGAGAGAGGAGATGTAGAAGGCCAGGGGAAGCCATTTCTTTCAGAAGCTTTAAATAACTATGGTCCCCCTTGCAGGAAAAAGCTTTTGGTTAGAGAGTTTCTCTTGGGGGTCTATGGAATTTTTCTCTAACTGTGGTGATTTGCAAGGCATGATTTTATATTTAGCCCCCTATTTTGGGTAGATGACTTAGAATTGGGTGGATAATCCAGCACACAACAGCTAGATTATCAAGAGTATCAAGATTATTAACAAGAGTAGACGCTGATGCTGCCCAGACTAGCACAGAGCTGAGCAAACAGGCTTTTGGATACAGAGGATCTAATGTATATATATATATTTTTACTATCACCTTCTTTTGGATAGCTCATTTCCTCAGTGTATGATTGATTCATTAGCCATTCCCACAGTGAAAACATCTCAACAGTAGAAAAAGCAAGGCAGTAAAAAGAGACTATCTTCCCAAATGTGGCACCAGACCTCTTTCTAGGGATGACCACTATGAAGCAATCCACAAGCAGCCTTCTACAATTCTCTGCACATGCATAAGTGTATCTCTCTCTCTTCTCTCGTTCTCTCTCATATATGTGTGTGTGTGTGTATACACATATATGTATACACATATACCCTCTTCATGTTTTATACTACCTTTCTATTTATATGAGCAAATGATTTGTGGCTTGTGTTTTTATATAAAAATATCTGGAACAATTTGCTCTACTGACATGTTTTGCTCATGTGTGTATATTTTTTAATAGACAGTAGTCTTCTCTTGTACGTGTGTTTGGTAATTTAATTAAGTACACAAGCAGGTTATTTTTTCATATTAGGTGTCTATATATTCTTATTAGTAGCATTTTTGTTCCTACCAATATGTCATGAGTAGGTCTGTTGTCTACCATCACCAACACAGGGCATTTTTCATCCTTATATCTTTGTCTATATTGATAGTGATAGCTTATTTGGAGGTGGGTATAATAATTGAAATGTTCTTTGTCTTTATTGTAAGATATGGCTTCTGTGTATGGTGTCTAATGATTTGTTGAACATTGCTAGAAGTCAAACGTATTGAAATTTGTTATTTTTTAAATGGGCCAAAATTAGCACGTAAGTAGCCATATGTTTTGGTCAGGGTAGGTTTATGATGTAAAAAGTGGGGAAAAGTTTAAAATTTAATTTAAATTAAATTTGAAATTGTGTTTTGGAGTCTTTTTATATGCAGAAAAGACAACTGTTCAGTCCCACCCTCAACGAACACCAGCAGTAAGTAAGCAAAGACTGTACATGGTGACAGTAACAGTGTGTGCTCAGGCGCACAGTGTGCTGAAGGGGGCAGCATTGGAGATCTGTAGGGGCTAGGCTGAGATCTTTTCTCTGGACATTTGGTAAATCGATTGCTGTGTATAGATTAACAGGGCTGGTGTGAGGCACAAATCAAAGGTTTTCAGGTCACTTCTGATTTCTCTCTGTTACCTTTCTCCCTTCTGGTAGGCTTTCTCAGTACCTGGGGCCTCTTGGATGCTAATACTCAGGAAAATAGGAGAGATTTCACTTGGCAACTCACTTTGAATTTAGTTTATTTGTATGGGTGATTGGCTGTGTTTTGAGACTGTATGCTTCAATATGCGATGTGGGGGAAGCTTTCCCAGCAATGAGTATTAGACATGGCTGTGTAGGATTGAGGGCAGGAGATGACTCTTCTCTCAAACTCAAAGGACCTCCATACCCAAGGCCAGCAATGAAAGCGAACCCAGTCTCAACATTTGTGGTTCTTGGAACACCTCTTTCCCTGCTTAGAGTTGCGGTAGCCGAGGAACAAGACACTCAGGAGAGAAATTCTGGATGAGATATGGAAGTCCTTTCCTTAGGGTTAGAATGTAAAACATCCTCCATTTGAATACTTGACTGACAGTTGGTGGTGCTGTTTGCAAAGACTATAGAACCTTTGGGAAGTGGGGTCTTGCTGGAAGAAGTGTGTCATGGGGGATTTGGAGGCAGGGCCTGGCAGGAAAAAATGTGTCATGGGTGGGGCTAGAGAGGTGCGGCCTGGCCAGAGGAAGTACATTTCTGCCAGCCAGCTCTCAGGGTTCACAGCTTCACTGTATTCCGCCCCCCAAATTCATTTCTGTATGTGAACAAGAAGTGATCAGCCAGCATCCCACTCCTTCTGCTGTTGGGCATGGCATGCTGGCCCCGCCATTATAAACTCTCCCTCTGGAACCATAAGCCAAAATAAAGTCTTCCTTAAATAACTACCACATCCTCTAACCAGGGTGAGAGCTGCACAAGCGTGGGGAAAGTGGGTGGGGTGGACACGGATACCACACAGATGGTGGGAGAGAAAAACATGGAGTGTGCTAAGTGTCAGGCACAGGGTTTGGCTATGCATGCATGGGACTCGTGGACGTGCGGGCTGTGACTGTTATTGTGTGCGCACGTACAGGTGTGATTGCAAAATATGAGTGCATCAAACAAAGTTTGGAGCTAAATGAGTTTCTAAAATACACACCGTGTTTCTATATATTCTAAAAACTGGCATTTGTGCTACTAAAAAAGTAAAAGGAACAACAGCAACACATTCGATTGGTAGTTTAAAATGAATGCGTGTGATGATCTATCATTTTTATTTATAGTCAGGAAACAAGATGCTATGTCTACCAGTAAGGATGGGTCAGATTAACTATATATTATTTATTTATTGTATACTGCCATTCTATTTCTTACTTCAAAGAGTATTGGGGCAGTGTGACTATACTTACGTAATATACCCTTATATTATAATTGTCATATATCTGCTAATAGCATTTAAAAATCAGTGGAATCATTTGCCCCAGTGTGTGTGTGTGTCTATGTGCACGAAATGTCAATGTTTAGAGTCAAATGTTGCTCTCCACGTGCTCAATTCTATGTACTTTTTGAAAAGGATGCCGGAGCAGGTAACCAGCAAACAGTTGAAAAAGGCCACTTAACACTGAGGTGTGCTCATATAAAAGGGTTCTGGCCGGGAACTGAGGCGTCTTTGTTGCCAGGAATGATCAGCTTATTGCTGAAGCCTTTTAACTATTTACCTGCAATGTGACTCGAAGGCACAAGTTAAGACACTACAGTCCTCCCAGGTAGCTTTGAACAAGTTATTTAACCCCTTCAAGCTTCAGAGTTTTAAAGAAAACCCATCTCCAAACTTCTCATCAGTGGCACTATCGATACTTTGAACCAGTAGCCCTTGTTGTAGAGGGTTTTCCTGTGAACTATAGGATGCTTCTTGCACCATGGCTTCTACCTAACTGTGGCAGTCAGTATCCCCAGACACTGTCAAAATGGTATCTGGGGGTGGGGACCGTGGATTGGCCCCTATTGAGAACCATAGAAGGAAAGAGAATTGAGTAGTGCTGTTCTCATATCAATACTGAGATTTAAATGAACACCTATAAAGACTCAATGTGGTGAGCGATACATTCATGTAATTGTTAGTTAGCTCTTAGGGGTATCTAAGTATGGAGTATGGGTTGGGGACTCCTGAATGGCTTTCAGGAGAGAAGAGGACCAGGGAGTGGCTGGAGGGGTGAGGCTCATTATCAGCTGACTAGAGCCTGAATGCTCAGTTCTTTTAACCCCTTGTCTAACCCCACTGGGGGAAGAAATCAAGGTCCATTTTGAGAAAGGCAGAAATAGAAATAGAATGTAGAGGAATAGATGTAGCGAGGGAGCAGCGGATAGAGGGCCTTAGAAGTAGAAATCCGGTTTTTCTTGACAGTGACTCTAAGGTAAGATAGAGGCAGTCTCTGGCAAGCATCCTCTAGCTCCTGAGTTTTCCCCCAGCCCCTCTGCTCTCTTTCTTCATTCCCACTAAATTCATGGGGTGCTGACTGCATTTTGCTCTTTGCGTTGCTGATTCCTAATGCGTCTAGCCTGATGTGCTGAGTGCATTTTGCTCTTTGCATTGCTGGTTCCTTCATGCATCTAGCCTAACCAGGCCACATTCTTTAAGTAATGAATAATTTCCAATGAGGCATAATTGGAAAAGCAGCTGGGAGGGTAAAGGCAGCAGCGGGAGCGAGCAATGGAGACGGGGGAAAAGGGGGAAAGGAAAAGGAACACGAATGACTGCAACACATTTTCTCACTCCAAGAGGAGGAAAGGAAAATAATCAAGCAATATTAAATTGTCTAGCCATAAATTCAAAGGTGACAGACAAGGTAGGTTCTGCAGAGATCGGAATGGCTGCCCAACACAAATGGGACGTTATGAGAGCGTTCGGGCCACAGTCTGGTGAGAAGTTCATAATGATGATAAATATCCCGAGCAGGTGACTCCCAGATCATTTTCAGCTGTCCATAATTAAACTGGGATCCATCTCTCCACAGTGTCAGGGCTGTGAAGTAATCCCAGTCATTGGGTCTTTTACATCTGTGCTGAAATGAATTAATATTTGGCAGCAACCGGGAGTCCCTGAAACTGAATAAACAATCCCCTTCAAGACTATATAAAAGTTAGGAACGTAATAACATTTGACAGGGATTAAGACCTCTTTGGGGCTAGAAGGAAGTTTCAGAAAGCAGCAATAACAAATATGTGGAAGGGGGGATTGATCCCTGCTTTTACAGACATGTATAATTTGAACTGTAATGAATCTCCCCAGAGAGATGTGTATTTTGAACATCTAACAGATATGGTCCATGTCAGAAAGCACACGCCTCCTTGAGAAACATTTGTTGGGCTTACTCTAGTAGAAAGAAGGAAAGAGAAAAACCTTCTGTCTATTTTGGAGTGTTTTGTACCCCTGGAAAATGGATACTGATAGAATCTGATATGTGTATAGACTGGAGAATCCAGCACTTTCTTTAGGTGGGTGTTATTAACACAGCACCTGATTGGCACGATGTATATCTATTTAATACTTGTTATTTGTTTGTTATTTGTACGTGTGGGTTTATGTGTGCACTGTGCATCCAGGTGCCCACATAAGCCAGGAGTAGGTCTTGGATCCCCTGGAACTGGAATTCCAGACAGTTGTGAACTGCTAGGTGTGGGTGTTGGAGACTGAACCTGTATCCTCTGCAAGAGCAGCTTAGTTGTGGTTTCTTCTACTGTGATAACCCCCCCCCCCCAAAAAAAAAAACAAAACAACAAAAACACCACCACCACCACCACCACCAACAACAACAAAAAATGCCATGACCAAAACCAACCTTGGGTGGGAAGGGCTTGCTTCAGCTTACAAGTCTAAGAGCACACTCCATCCCCACGGGAAGACAAGGCAGGAACTGAAGCAGAAGCACTGGCTTGCTCCTCAAGGATTAGCCAACCTGCTCTCTTATATAGCTCGGGACCACCTGCCTAGAGGCGGCACCGCTGCCTGTGCTGTCTGTCCGTCATCAATTAGTAAATGCACAGATTAGCTTACAGCAACCTGATGGAGACAGTCCTCAATTGAGCCTCTCCTTCCAACATAACTTTAGCTTGTGTTGTTAACAAAACCTGGGGTGATTCACAGCAAAGAGGCATACTATACAGCCCAGGCTAGTCTCAGACCAGCATGCCTGTGTCTAACTGAGGCTTCCTTCCAAGACCTGTTCGTGGCTCCAGGTGGGTTCCCATTACTTTACTTTCCTGGTTCTTCTCCCACTTGTATTTCCTTCTTGGTGTTCAGGCCCCAGAGCCCTTGCACTTGCCACCCTCTGCCACCCCATATAAATGTTCCTTTCCTAGGTCACTACACAGCTCCATCTTTCCCCCCAGATTCCATTACCTTCACAGCTTTGCCATCACTGCCAACTTTAGTCAGTTAAATTCCTTCCACTTCCCATTCCTGCTTCCCTTTCTCCATATCCTTTAGCTTTCCCACTATCGCTCCTCCACAATTAAGTGTGAGTCCTAGGAAAGCAGTGATTTTTCTTTGTTATTTTTACCAATGATAAAAATTCAAAGCTGTAAATGGTAGAAGGTTAGTCAGCAATTGTTGGGGGAATCAAAAGAAATGGCCACTGTATCCCCCCCCCCCGCCCCGCTTTTCTAGTTGGCCCGGGGCTGGCAGGAGTTCTCTGGAGGGGACACTGCTGTGTGGTTCACACACAGAGCCTTGCCCTATAGCTGAGCTCTCCTGATGGCTCAGTCCTGGTCATGTTGCCTTTTTACTATTTAGCTGTCAATATGGAGATGCTCTTGGTTGATTGATTGACATAGTCCAAAATTTCAGGATCAATCTGTCATCATTTGGACTTTTTCAGATCACTCATGTATCCAGAGGCATTCCCAATACTGTGGATTCAGAGACCAAGGAGGCTCTGCACACAGTGGTATCCATCCTTGGGGTCTAGATTGGAATCAGCCTTTGCACACAGTGGTACCCATCCCTGGGATCTGGATTGGAATCAGTATTTCAAGTGAGTCCTCTAGATGACATTGTATGCCACATCAGAGCTGCTGGCAGGTGGAGGTAAGAAGACAGAAATGTAGAACCTCACACCCAAAAGCACGCCCCCCTGCTCACACTTTAGTACAGATCCTGAGCCTGTGACCCCCGACCCCATCGATACAGGCCTCACTTATCTTTCACTTCTGTCCGCTCCTGCTGCTGAAATTTTACTAATTATGCAAGTCTCTTCCTCTTGAAGTAGGCCGTGAGGTTACAAAAGGCCTGGATATTCTTTCTGTATCTCTCATAGCACCTAAAATCTGTTTTGAAATTACTTAAAGCAAATATTCCCCCTCTTGAATTCCAACAGTTGGCGGGGCCATTCCATTATCTCAGAGAGTCTGAGAACAAAAGCACGCTCTAATGAATTCCATACTTACAGAACATGGCCAACGAAAATATGATTACATATCCAACTCTATGATATTGTGCTTATCAAACTGAGGATTAAAAGTGGAGTGTTGAAGAGGGCGTGGCTAAATTGGACCTGTTGGAAAGCATGCGAATTGGCTCAAATTGCCTCTGGTGCATTCTGCATCTGATGACAGAGTGTGTCAAAGCCTTGAAAAGCTTTGTAGACCCGGTATTTCCAGTTCATGAAAACTCTCATGAGGAAACCATCATAAGTATTGGTAAACAGAATAAATGGAGCAGAGCTGAGAGGAGCTAAATACATTATTGAATAGAAATATACTTCCCACCACACACCCTGAATATAGATTTAGACAAATCCTAATATCACAATGTGTGGAGAGAATCTAAAATACATAATTTACATTTTGCAAAAATGTGTATAGGACTCCAGGCGGTAGGATATTCCACAGATATATTTAAGTATCTCTCAGTACATGGCCTATGATTTTTCTATATTTTCCAGATTGTGTATAATTTCTATAACTAAAATATATTGCTGTTACCTTAAAGGTTTACAACTTATGCATGCAAGCTAAACCCCATACAGCATTTAACTGTTATCGATGGTGCTGCCCTTCTACCTCCCACAGAACTCCTGTGCCTCAGTCCAGTGTGTCTGCCTGTCCTGGTCCTCTTCTACTGCTAGGTCCTCTGTGATCATCAGGCCTCAATAGTGAGCTGTATAGTAACTAGCCCTGCATAGCAGAGCTCCTTTATAACCCCGGGCCTGGACCCACCTGCGGAACTTCCCCTGGCTGGGCCTTTCGCCTGCCCTTCTTGACAGGAAACCCCACTGTTTGGCAATTCCACTTGCTCTCTGTGCTTGATTGCTAAGAATTTCTCTCTAGCATTACGTCATAAGTTGCCCATTCCATTGCAAGACGTTTACTTAAATCCCTTCTGTCAAAAGCGTAGGAATGACCCTGGCATTGCTCTGTACACTCACCGTCACTTACAGCTTCTTGGTTGTCATTTGGTAACAAGGTCACTCATTTCGGTCTGTTTTTCATTAGATTAAAAGGAACTTGAAGGCTAGAATTAGCTTCGTGATCAACACATGGTAAGCTACCAATAAAATAAGCAACCAATAAAACTCATGTTGAATAAAAGTAGTAGCATGAACATCTCACGGAGATTTTCAGCAACCTCTCGCCCCTATGCAAAGTGCGGGCTGACACGCAGCCATATTTGCTCCCCAGGTCAGCCTGGTAGGAAGGCTGGGGTAGCAGGAGGCTGCTCTACTTCACTGGCTCAGTAAGCGAATGGGGCTAGAGAAGCTCTCTCTTAGAGCTCCAACGGTCCAAGCTCCAGCTGCTATGGTTACTGGTTTTCTTTCTGCCTTTCCTCTCAACCCCTGCACCCTCCTCCCCAATTCTGAAGCTATTCTGTTCATTTAATGCTTGTCTTGTTCCTTGAGCAAGACATTGAAGGCTTGGCGATGGAGATGTCGAACTGACTGAAACTCTTCTCCTCAGTGGCGACAGTTTAAACAACACGCATGTCCTGTTGTGTCTTGAAGTGGAAGTGGGTGTGCTTGTGAATGTATCTTTGGCTCATGGGGTGGAATCCATGGCTCACTAATTTTTCTGGAGACATGATGTTAGTCTACACAGACTAACACATAGTTGCCTTTTGCAGTGACTTTCATTTTGTCACAACATATTCATTGATGTCACATTTATCACTTGTAATTAGTGCTCTAAGTCCTGGGAGCTGTACAATACTTACAGATAAATGCTTTCCAGCAAATTCTGTGCAGCTTTTGATTATCACCATATCAGTACTGAACAATTACTGTTTTTTAAAAAAGAAAAAATGGGTTGGGAATGGTGACACATGCTTTTAAGCCCAGCATTGGGAGGCAGAGGCAGGTGGATCTCTGTGAGTTCAAGGTCAGCCTGGTCTACACAGTGAGTTTCAGACCAGCCAGGACTGCCCAGCATGGTGAGACTCTTCCCTTCAA
The DNA here is from genome assembly GCF_018167655.1 of Microtus oregoni. NCBI lineage: Eukaryota > Metazoa > Chordata > Mammalia > Rodentia > Cricetidae > Microtus > Microtus oregoni. Next base: position 7,402,694 of record NW_024543830.1, on the reverse strand, counting down.
ACAAACCGACAAAACATGCTGATCTAGAGCAGAGCAGGTCTGTCTGGAAAGGGGTCCTGGACCTCACAGTCCCTTCATGACACCTAATCAGGCCCAGCCCCCCTCACTTTTTCTCTTCTCAGTATCCCCAAGCTTCAGGTGATTCTAGAGATATTTAAAGGTAGTGTCTGTCAACTTACAGTTTTCTTTTCTCCACTTATTTTGGTTTACTGTTATGTTTTATAAGTTTATGCGAAGTAATCAGTAATACACGTGAGAGAGTCCTCCACCCTTCGGGGGGCGGGATGTGAAAGACCGCAAAACTTAGCCCATATTCCTGAGGCCAGCTGTACACAAGAAGAGGCTTGCGTTTGGCATTTTACATTCAATAATTAAAAAAGACCTTTATTTTTATGTCATATCTAAAATACACATCTTTATTAGTATTTATGTAATTGTACAATAATTCTCAGCATATAGCTTTAGAACTGTTTAAAATGTTTATTTTTATTTTATGTGACTGAATGCTTGCCTGCATGTATGTCTGTGTACTATGAGTGTGCAGCGCCTGTGGAGGCAAGGAGAAGGCATCCGATGCCCTGGAACTGGAGTTACAGGTGGTTGTTAGCTGTTGTGTATGTGCTGAGATTTGAACCTGGGTCCTCTGGAAGAGCAGGTTGTTCTTAACTACTGAGCCGTATCTCCAGCACCATAAGTGACTCTAAGATGAGGGGGAAGACTGGCCTTGTACGACTAGAAGAGAATCCCAGAGCTGGATCCTTACAGAGGTGTCCAACCTTTGGACCCAGTGACCTGACACTGTTGTCTGCAGACACGTGGGGCTGTGTTCACAGCTGTGCTGGCATTCGTGCAGCTAGCTCACTGGCGGAAGGACATGTCTGGATCAACAATCTCAAACAGAATAAGATTAACTTCCAACTTCTTGCCTCGAAGCCTGTATGTTGGAGAACTTGAGGTGTCAGAGTGAGCACTGGGGTTGGGTCAACGTAGAGCATGAAGCTCTGTGGTTGTCCGTTGTCATCAGCAGGCAAGCACTTGGTTCCTTCCAGGTCTCCTCACTGCTTTAAGACAGTGGCACTCAGGTGTGCTTCATGGGCAACTTAGTGGGATCAAAATTTGATATTGTGTGGGAAAGTAATTTGTAGTCTAGGATAAAAAAAATCTCTCAAATGTTTAGTTATCATTATTACATTCTTTATGATCCTGTTCAAGATCATTGACTGATCCAGAAAACACTAATTCCAAAAATACTGAGTGGCTGAATATGGGAGCCTCGGAGCTGAGTTTTTGCGCACTCCCACAGGGCTCAGCTGATTGCTCCTGTTGGCTTGCAGCGTAACTTTTAACTCTTGGCTTTGCTAACTCTTCTCACCTCCCAGACACATGCATATCTCCTTGAGCTCCAGATTTCCTCCTGATACGTAAATGCATGCTGAAAGTGTGCCGGATAGAATGGGCTAACATTCCAAAACGGCAGATTCATTTCATTTAAACTAGGGTTTTTATGGACAGTGTGCCTGAACTCAACAGGCGGCTGTGGGGGCTATTTTTGGACAGGCAGAATTTCCAGCACCTCTTAAATCACATCACACAGAGATTGCCTCTCCGCCTCCGTGCAGGGCGGGCCTGCATTCATAAAACGGGACACTGGCCCAGGGCGAGACTGGGTCTCTTTTCTGAATCTGTGACTAACGCTCATTTCAGCTTTTGGAAAAGGAAAACACCATACAAAACCTCACCAACACATTCCCCGCTGTTTTCTCCAAAGAAAGGGGGAAGTGTGTGTGTGTGTATGTGTGTGTGTGTGTGTGTGTGTCTGTGTGTGTGTGTGTGTGTGTACTCATGTGTACATGTGTGTTCCTCCAGTGACTGAGGAATCCTAAGACGAACCACTATAGGAAGCCTCTGGCAGTGTTCTGTGATGGTTTTGTGTGGGAAATTGAAACAAGTTGGCAAGGAGAAGAATTCTTTCTGCATAATTCAAAGCAGACATTTACTGGAGGAAAAGCAAATCAGAAATTTGCTGTCGGCCTCTGAAATTTTATTAGTTACAAAAGGTAATATATTAGTCCCTTGCATCAAATCCAGATAGAGTCTCCCCTGCTTCCCCCTCCCTGATACTCTAAGATGAACCTGAGAGCCACAGGATACAAGATCAGCTTCTCATGAAGGATGTAGCACTCGGAGTGACCTGTGGCTGTGTCACACAGTATTGTCCCCTGACCCGCTTTTCTGTGGCTCTAGAGAGGTATGAAAGGGTAAAAGCAAGATCTGGAAAGGGTTGAAATAATTAATGTTCCTGATAAAAGTGGAATCTAATCAACAGTGTCTTGACAGCAAAGTGGATGCTGGCTACTTCATGTTATTCATGGCAAAGTTGAGCAACGGTGTGCATGGAGCCATGTGGTCTCTGCAGGCTTCCTGCTCACCCAGCTCATTACACGAGTCTGATAACGGCCAGACAGTGGTGGTGTAGGCTTTCCAATCCCAGCACTTGGGAGGCAGAGGCAAGTGGATCTCTGAGCTTGAGGCTAGCCTGGTCTGCATAGTGAGTTCCTGGACAGCCAGGGCTACATAGAGAAAAATCTGTCTTGGAAAACCGAAAAAAGGAACAAAAAAGACTTGTTTCTGAACAGCATGAGCACTTGAGTCAAGTGAGTGTGAAGGCAAAATGTGAATTTTAACAATAGGCCCATGAAACAATTTCATAATTATGCATAAGATGTCTATAGGATTGTTTCAAGAGGTTAAATTCAACTTTTTATTTTTCTGGTTATATATTTGATATAACATAGAAACAATATTCTAATTCCTTCATATTGTAATGTTACAAATATGGCATGAGTGTATTTTTACAATTTATTTTATTTATATGTAATAATTGTTTTGCCTGCGTGCCTGCTTGCGTACCAAGTTCATGCCTGGTGCTCGTGGAGGCCATAAGCGAGCACTGGTTCCCCTGGGACTGGCATGACAGATGGTTGTGAGCCAGTATGTGGGTGCTAGTGTTGAACCCAGGTGCTATAGAATAACAATCAGTGCTCTTATCTACTGAGCCATTTCTTTAGCTCCTTGACAGCATCTTTTACAGTCTTGTTTTGTGAAATGAAGGAATGAATTCAAGCATCAGTTCCTCTAATACTTACAGTGTACTTAAAAACATTTATTTAGTGTGTGTGGCGCATGTATGAGTATGTACCTGCATGCATGCCCACACACGTGTGTGTGTGACCCATGTGTGGTGGTCAGACGACAGCTTTCCGAACTGGACTGTCTTTCAACCATATGGGTCCTGGGTACTGAACTCAGGGTGTCAGGATTAGTGACAAGCACACTTTCCTGGCTGAGCTATCTCACTAGTCTAACAATACTTTTTCAATAAATACAAATGACTCCATCCAATAGCCAATTCTATTAGCCTGTATCCATGTTTGGTTTGGCACGTCTTCCTCTTCTTGTAACCAAAGATGGAGGGAAGGGTGAGGATTAGGGGACTAGAGGTCACACCGCCGATACACAGAAGCATGACAATTGCTATCACAGTTTGGTTACAGCTGTGCAGTCCCTTTCTCCATGGAAACAAGCCCTTCTGTATCCGTGCTGAATCTCTGATGGTTTGGGTATGTGCTCTACGCCCCCCCCCCCCTTCCCTCCTCGTTCCATTATCCACTGTCTGGGGACCATTACCCTTTTGGCTGAAAGTTGTGAACAATAATGAGGCCAGCCACAAGGCTCAATAAAGAGCAGACTCAATTAGAACCAGGGTTAAAACACAAAACGTTTATACCAGACTTCCTACAAGGTATTAAAATGTTATGGAATGGCAGAAAACAAACACACTGTTTACACAGTTATTAAGTTATGAGCGGAGGAGGGCAGAGACCATGACTACCTCACTCCTGTTTCCGTTGCCCTGAACGTGATAGGAACTCTGTATGTGTTCTGCTTGAGGAATGGGTTGGACGAATGAATGCCTTCTATATTCTCCAGTTCATGCTTCAGTGAGACTGGGAGAGGAGCACACACGAAGAGAGGGACACAGAAGAGGTCACAAGAATCTAGGGAAATGCCTTTTTGACTTTGCCCACCTGGATTTATAGCAAGAGTTTTCATAGCATACCCAATGTGTGCATACACTCACCTGTAAAACCTAGGTTGTCCCCCTCTGTTATGAAACTGTTGCATCCAATATGCAACCAATAAAGCAAGTTGGAAAGGAAAGGACTTCTGAATCATGCTTGCGGCCATGACCCATGGTTGGTTTGTGGTTGCTGACAATAAGCTTCATTAGTTTTAATTAGAACATTAATTCTTACTGACAAATGATACTCCTCCCACACCTGGCACACCCTAGGCACACAGGGGAACAGAAAACCAAAAGGACACTGGAAAACAACTGGGGTTCTTTCTGACCTCTCTTGTCAGGAATCTCTAAGACATACCAGACTTAACCTGTTCTAAACGACACTTTCGGCCATCCCTGAGTTCAGCGTCCTTTAAAGTTCTCTGTAGCATGGAGAATGGTTTTCAGTTTCTTGAGGCATAGCTGCAGGAGTCACGCCTGATGGCTTCTCCCTCATCACTTACGTCAAGTTGGTAGCCGTCTTTCAAGCTGGCTTCCTATATCCCTCCTGAGACTGTACGCTCCCCATCTTCACAAACCTCTCTAGGCACCCCCAGTTCTGTTTGCTTCCTTCCTCCTCCCAAGGTCTCTTCTCTCAGCAATCAGACAATTCTTTTAAAATCTCTCTTTTGCAAAGTCTTAATACCTTTTCATTTCCTATCAAGTAAAGATGCAAAATCTTTCATAAGATGGTCCTGCCTGAAGCACCAGCCTCTCCCACCTCCCTGGTGTCTTCTTCATTTCTCTGACAGCTTCCTGTTCCCACCGCAGTGTTTGAAGTGGCGTTCCCCATGCCTGGGTGTTTCTTTTGGTGTTTTCCACAAGTTCTCTTTCTTTTTGTTTCTGCTGTGGTCTGTCTGGGGCTGGCTTCGGAAGGTTCATGCGCTGGAAATTCTGTCACAGTGTCTCAATACTGAGAAGTGATGGAGTCTTTTAGGATATTGGTCCTAGTGGGAAATGCTGTCCCTAAGTACAATACAGCTGCGTCCTCACGGAACTCAGGTCTCAAATGCAGGTTGCTACAACACAAGCCGTACATCCCTTCCTCGGAAGGAACTGATCTCTCCTGTTCCCTCACCAATATTACTGGCACACACACCCTTGCACACACACACTTTCCTGTTTCTCAGGCACACTGTGATGCAGCGTGAATGTTTTCATCAGGAAAATGTTAGTATCATTCTGATTGGACCCGCTAGTCACCAGAACAATGAGTCAAATGAGTCTCCCCTTATCATAAAGTCCCCAGACTCAGAGATTTCCTCTATGCGCAACTAACTGGCCTAGGACTGGCTCCAAACTCTCCTCCTTCTACGGCAGTTCCCTCTTTAATTACCTCCAATTTAAAGCAGTTACTTACTTCAATACATAATTGTACACATCTGTTTTTGTTTGCGCGGTTTTTTTTTTGTTTTTTTGGTTTTTTTTTTTTGCTTAATGCCTGCAGTTCTTGCTAAAATATAATGAACTCGAGGGCACGACATTAGGTCTGTTTTACTCACCAACAAATACTCAACCATAGAATTGGTTCTTAATAGACCATCACATATTTGTGGAATGCATGGAAAATTAAGCATTTTCTGCATTTTAATGACAGGTCTGATTGGATGCTTTGGCCAAAGCTGTGTACCACCTGCGCTACCAACCTGTTACCTTTGTTTCAGGCGAGTGTAAATCAAGTCTTAAAAACCAATGTAGCTAGGGTCTAGGCTACAAGGTTGAAAAAAAATGATTGCAAGTTGGTAGTCTTGTTACATTTATTGAACGTTTTATGTGCATGTGCGTGCGTGGGTATGTGTGCAGAGGCTTGTACCCACGCTCATATGTAGAGGCCAGAAGAGAATGTCAGGCGTCCTGTTCTATAACTGCACCGTATTCCGTTAGCCAGGGTCTCTAACTGAACCTGGAGCTAGGCTGAGTGCTGTTAGGTACCAACATTCCTGCCGTCTTTTCCCTTCCACAGTTCTGGAGTTAGAGGTGCACATGGGGCCATGTCTGGCTTTTTACATGAAGGCTAGGGATTTGAACTCAGGTCCTCATGTTTGTGCACCAAGTGCTCTTACCCAGGGAACCTGGTGTAAGTGTTTAATTTTATGTTTGATGTACATTGAAATCATGAATATTTAATGGGATCAAAAACATTTTGACCTCCAAAACCCAAAATGATCTTTCTAGAAATGAATGAATAAACTAAATTTTTTTTTGAATGAATGCGACCCGCCTTCTGCTCTGTACAGGGCAAGTTCTGGGCTCCTGGGAAAACTGATGGTGTTTTCATTGGTGGCTGAAGGAATGATGTACGTTTCCTGGGTTTTCACTTCTCCATTGGCATCATGTTCTGCCTGGTCCACATTGTGACACAGAGTGACTGTTCACATTTGCAGCGGCCAAAGAAGCTGCTCGCATAACATTATGTTCACCCACAGTTATACCTTACATGGTGTAATGAGTATGCTTGTGTATAAGTCATCATCTTAGCTGTGAAGATTAGAATAATGGGATAGAAGGGCTGCCCTTCGACCATCAACATACTGTGAGTCTCCTCTTACTTCATTTGTGGCTGGCCTGCCTTGCAGTGCTCACATTCAACTCTCTGGGAAGCCTGTTATTAATCTGGGCCCCTGCCTATGTTCATAGCATCACTACCCACAATGGCCTGGAGGCAGAAGCAACCTAAGTGTTCGTCAATGGCTGGCTGAATGGGCAACCAAGTGTGGGACAAACAGATAATGGAATAATTTCGTCCTTAACAAGGTATGGCACTGTTTATACGATTACTATATACTAATAAAAATAATGACAACAATGAATCTCTTAAAAAACAACAATTAACTAGGACTAAAGGTGGACAAATGTGTCTGACTTCACTTCCACAGGCTTGCCCAAATCCGCCGACACAGAAGGTAGCCCAATGGTTAGCAGAGGCCCCAGAGGGGGCCTGGACTGTCGCGGGTGATGCTATTTACCGATCATAGAGTTTCTGCTCTTTAAGATGGAGATGTACTTCACAGCACCGAGTATATATTTAACAGGACTGGGCTGTCAACTTAGATATGGTTTGGATGAGAAACTTTATGTTATACATTTTTACCATATCTTTTTTTTTAAAGGCGTATCGTTGCATTTCTCGTACTTTCATGCCCCCTATACTACAAAATTTTGGCATTTGCTTTGACTTAGAATAGAAATTGTTTTAGAATGATTTGCTAGCTTTCATCGACACTCATTCTGAGACAGGTAAAAAGAATTCTCTATTCACCGTCTCATTTAATCATGGTGGCAGCCTTATAAGGCTGATATTCTTAGTCATAGGCTTTATAAAGGGAAAGTCCAGGTAAAAAGAATTCTCTATTCACCGTCTCATTTAATCATGGTGGCAGCCTTATAAGGCTGATATTCTTAGTCATAGGCTTTATAAAGGGAAAGTCCAGGTTCAGCTAAGGCGACAGGTCTGGAAAGTCACGGGGACAAGACTGACCCCAGGTGGCCTGACTTGATCCCGGTGCATCTTGCCAGTGGGTCTAAGTCTCACCAAGTAAGAAATGGAGGCAAAGGCTCTCTTCAAACATGGCTTGTATTTCAGACAGAGCCCTGGCTTTCCACGCTTTCACCTGAGTTGGATGTGAATTGCATCATGAATAACCATACAAATATTAACTACAGAAATGAAAGATTTCTGTTGCCCCAAACATTTTGGGCAAAAGGATCCATCAAACTAACCACCAAAATGCAGCTAAAACTACCATGTACCGTGTGTTTGCCTTGAGCCAAAGAAGAATTATAAAAAAATCAGAGCGCTACTGAGAGATTTAAGCATTAATTCTAACTAAATGTCATTCCTTGTATGTATGACATTGTTAATACACAACTGCTTTCAAAATTTAAACTGTTTTCTGTCACATGCGATACAAGTAAAAAAAAAATCAGTTTCTTTGAAGTCAGCAAATTACTCAAATTCTGTGGTCATTCATTTACCTTTATTCCCCGCTGTAGGCGTCCTGGGGCAGGTAGAAGACAGAATTAGGACCTAACCAATGCACACAGACTTGGGGTGGACGAAAGGCTGGATAAATGGTAAGTGACATTGTCACTCTATTGAAGAATGTGGATTATTCAGTCTCATGAATTACAGACATAAAGCTGTCTTTCTGACTTCTTCCGCAGCATCCATCAGATGGTTGCTAGGGCTACCAGAGGATCACACGTGACCAGCAGAGCACACGTGACAAGCAGAATGCTGCCCCGTCTTGTAGCTGATCCTCTGCTGACATTTAGAAATATCGACTGGATTCCTATCTTGACTGCTCTCCAAATATCAGGGCCAGTCAACCCAGCCTCTGGGTGGAGTAGGATTCCTACAGCTGAATCCAAGGCTTCTTGGCACTAACATGTTTACCTCCTGCCTGTGGACTGAGGATTGTCTGCCATGTGGGTGTGGTCAGTTGTTTGTGCCCCCAGGGTAGAGGAGAGCTGGCCAGCAACTGGAGTTTTGGTGGACGTCTTTGCTTGAGTGGCATTTTTCTCTGAAGATAGACCTACAGGTCTCCCATTTGGGAGGCAAACATGTTTGAACTTCAGGAACTCATTCCTCAGGCAATGGAGCTCTGACCCACCTAGCTCAGACCTGACTTTCTCTGCTGAGCCTCCTTCAGTATACAGGGCCCAAATCCTTAAGACATTTGACAGTTCTCTTTTTCAACTTGATAAAGTTCACTTGGCTGCAGTTCTTCATAAGCTCCTACTGTGTGATCCTTTCTAGCACACACTCCCTTCCTCCTCATCTTCCCTTTTTTTGAGTGGATGACGGGCCCAAGCCCAGATTTTGATACAATAACTCTTGGATTGTTTTTTATAGTCCCAAAGTGGTACTTCTTTGTTACAGCTCAATATTCCTAAATTTTGTTCCAAGTCTCATTATTTTACATTTATAAATATCAAGTTGGATTAATTGGTTCCAGCTCTCAAAATTTTTCTACCCAGAGGTGATTTTCTGTTATTTTCACAGTGGTTTTTGAGCCCCAGGCCTCGAGTCTGCACACGGGCCATATTCTCTAGGTATCATTGGGAGGCTGATGTGGGACAGAAAAGATGTGCAGATTCCGGGCTCCGCTGTATCTTTTGAAGGCTGTACTGGCCATAATCGCTTCAAAGCATTTCAACAAGTTCCTAGGACATGACCTTCCCTTTTGGAGAAACAGGCGGGTCAGGAGCTCCATAATTGAGCCGTGCCATCCGAGGCACCCTTCCACGCCACCTCTTGCAGCGGTTTTTAATACTTTCCCTACACGTGAAGTTAGACTAACTGGCCTGTAATTTCCTGGTGCGTCCCTGAGCTCCATGAAATAACGGCATTAGCTTGGCTACTTTCCAGTTCTTCCAGAATGTTTTTGTTTTGCTTCAGAACTCAGGCCTGAAAAGGCTGGGGAACGCTTCTCGCCTCCCCTTCCCTTTGTTTCTTCCATGACATACTGCTCCTTCTGGTCTCAGAACAGCTGCCATTTTAATAACGTCGAATCTCTTAAATGTTTTCATGCGTTATTTGTTCCTATGCCTGGAGCTTGAGCTCTCTACTTTTCATTTTGACAAGGTCCACTCCCACCTTCCAAAATAAAGGCTTGCAACTTTACCACGTGAACTGTTCATCTGAAGCACCGTTTAAGGAATGACTTTAACAAAAACTTTCGTTCTTGTGAATAACTGAATTCTTGATGGGGAAGACATGAGAAATATGTCCACACACCCAGCAGCTAAGAATCAAAGCCACAGGCGGAGCTAATCAATCAGGACATACTAGCCCAGCCCAGTAACAGGGTCTTAAAAATGGGCAGAGTAAGATCGGAAGATAGAACATTTGTATTTCTTACCTTCTTCTCATATTTATTTTTATGTGTGTGTGTGTGTCCCATATGTGTGCCAAGTGACTGCAGAGGCCAGAAGAAGGCGTCAGATCCCTTGGAGCTGGAGTGGTTATGAGCTGCATGACATGTGGGTGACATATGCCGGCAACTCAGGTCCTCTGGAGAGCACCAAGCAGTCGTAACCTCTGAGCCACCTCTCCGGCCCGCCCATGTCTTAGACAGCATTTGGTCTAACATTTTCTGAAACTAATACCAGCATCTCTTTCAAGTTATAACAGAAAAACCCATAAAAATACTTTCATTAAGAATACCCTAATTATGCCTTTAATCATAGCACTTGGGGGGCAGAGGCAGGTGGATCTCTGTGAGTTCAAGGCCAGCCTGGTCTACAGAGTATGTTCAAGGACAGCCATGGCTATATAGAGAAACCCTGTCAAAAAAAAGAAAAACTGAAACCAATCATATAAACAAACAAAAATCCCTAATTATTAAAAAGTAAAATTTCACTGAGAAGATGAGGCAAATTAATATTAATTTGTAGGCACAAAATTGCAGGACATCATATAGTCTTTATGATTATCCCTGTTTTTTTATTGTATAGAAATTGAAAATCAAATCACCCAATAGGGTATACATTCCTTTGGTTTTTCTTTTAAATAGAAAATTTTGTTTTAGTGAATCCTTTACTTTTTGTTTTCATAAGGGCCTAATATGTCTTTTCAAAGGAAACCTTAGATAATCATTCCACCCTCAACCCACATGTCCCTGGAAACTCACGTCCAGCTGGGCAGGAGAGGTGGCTGCCATTAGCACGGTGTGGAACCTGATATGGCTAATATGGACAACTCCGAGTTCAAGCACACTGTAGAGATAACCACTGCTTCACCCCAACTTTGCCTTCCTCATTTTTCAGTTCCCATGTCAAGTCTGAAATTTGTACATCTGTCTTAAGATGTTCACTTCCTGTGCATCAGGTTTCAATGCACGAGAATCTTTAGACTTAAGGCACACATAGACGGCTCTCCTTAAGACATTCTAGCTGGTTCTGCAATGACTGGCAATAGTATCCTTTTAGTTTGTAGTCAGGACTTGGTACATACACAAAGGAAAAAGTTATATAATCCACATGGGTCCTAAAGCACGGGCGCACATAAGAGGACCTGGACATGGACGCTGAGTAAACACAAGTTCAGTCGGAATCTAAAACATACACTTCCTCAGTGTTTCTCCCTCTCCTCTCAATCCCTCCCTCTCTTCCTTTCTTATGTGTGTGGGTGTTTTGCCTGCATGTGTATTTGTGCACCATGAATGTGCCTGGTTCCCACGGAGGTCAGATGAGGTTAGCATATGCCTTGGAAGTGGAGTTACAGATAGTTGTGAGCAGCTGTGTGGGTCCTGGGGATCAGACCCAGCTTCCCTAACCCAGGATTTATCCTTTCCTATCTAGTGTTTATTGTACTATGGAACTACAGATTTACTGCACTTCCTTCAAGACTTCTCCTGTGTCACTGAGACTTTTCCTGTGTTCACTGAGAGTTCTCCCGTGTCCACTGCGACTTCTCCCGTGTCACTGAGACTTCTCCTGTGTTCACTGAGAGTTCTCCCGTGTCCACTGTTACTTCTCCCATGTCACTGAGACTTCTCCCATGTCACTAACAGTTCTCCCGTGTCCACTGTTACTTCTCCCGTGTCACTGAGACTTCTCCCGTGTCACTGAGACTTCTCCTGTGTTCACTGAGAGTTCTCCCATGTCCACTGTGACTTCTCCCGTGTCACTGAGACTTCTCCCATGTCACTGAGAGTTCTCCCGTGTCCACTGCGACTTCTCCTGTGTCACTGAGACTTCTCCCGTGTTCACTGAGAGTTCTCCCGTGTCCACTGTGACTTCTCCCGTGTCACTGAGACTTCTCCCATGTCACTGAGAGTTCTCCCGTGTCCACTGTTACTTCTCCTGTGTCACTGAGAGTTCTCCTGTGTTCACTGAGAGTTCTCCCGTGTCCACTGTGACTTCTCCCGTGTCACTGAGACTTCTCTGGCATTCACTGAGAGTTCTCCCATGTCCACTGTGACTTCTCCCATGTTCACAGAGATCCCTCTAACTCCCACATCTCTGTTTCATCTGCTCTCTTTTTCTAACCCCCTTTTCTATATTTGGATGCCAGGATGATGTAGGAGGGTCTTCTACCCTCCCAAGTTAGACATCACTGAGACTAATAAAAGAGCACAGAGTTGATGGGAAAATGGGAAAACTTGAAGCTATGTATTTACCTGGGAATGAACAAATGACCTGTAGCATTGCCTCTGGGGAATTAACATTAGCAGAAATCTAAGCAGCGTTTCAAAGAACTACGGTTTATAAATAAGGCCACTCTTGTATACAGTATCATGGCTAGATGAAATTCTAAAGGTTCAAGGGAAATTACACAATTTCAAAATGAGTTCTCTGTGTATACAATGCCAATCCATTCAAACGAAACCTTGAGCAAATCACTCAGGCATGTGGACCTTGCTATCCCAGACATTTCAAGTCTCCACTGAAGAGACGTAAGGTGGCTCTGAGCCAGTTTTGCTGCTCAAGGATAAACTTCACTATAGTGAGGTATCACTCTAACTGGTGGCTTTCTAAGCAACCACAAGTTGAGAAACTGGGAAGCCAAACAGGTTAATTCTGCTTAATAAAGCAAAAAAGACTAGGCTCTGGTTTAAGGTCAACAAGGGCATCCTACAAGTAGTAGTAGTCAATCATGTTGACTGTCTTTATGGCATTCTTGAACCTTTAATCCAAAATGGAGATCTGATGTGGGACAATGGTCTGTATTCTGCCAATTATATTTTAAATAAACTCTGATTGGTCAGTAGCCAGGCAGGAAGTATAGGCTGGACAACCAGACAGGAAGTAGAGGTAGGTCAATGAGAATAGGAGAATTCTGGGAAGAAGGAAGTCCTGTCTGCAGTCCTGACCCAGCCACAGAAGAAGCAAGATGTGACTGCTGAATAAGGTACCGAGCCATGTGGCTAACATAGAGAAGAATAATGGGCTAATAAGTCATAAGAGTTAATAAGAAGCCTGAGCTAATGGGCCAATCAGTTATAACTAATGTAGACCTCTGGGTGGTTTCTTTGGGACTTAATGACTGTGGGAACTGGGCACGACAGAAAACTCAGTCAACAAATGGCCTCCAACCCTGACAACAGAGATTTAAAAGGAAACAAGACTCGTGAACTCCCCCAAGGTCAAACAACTTTGTTATCTATTATTCCTTTTCCCAGTGGCCAACTTTTCTTGAAAGAGAAAATGTAAGATTTCCTAATTACACTCCTAAAGAGTTTGTCTATGGAGGTTTAATACTTGCTATGGACCACGCAAGCAGAAACAGACTCATGGAGCAGGTGATCCGTGTGGCTCAAAAGTCCAGAGGCTCCAGAAGACTCTGGCTCCTGTGCCTCTTCCATGTCCACCACTCCCAACTACCTGGATACTCACCACAGGTATAACTAATATCACTTTGATTCCCAGTGGAGGAGGCATCAGGTGAGGGAGTCAGTGGGGGAGGGCCTGAGACTGGAAATGCAGATGCACACTTTTCTCCAGATGTGCCCCGTCTTAGGCTAGGGCTGACCAGGAGCCCGCACTTGCTTCATGTTCTTTATCATTCGTGCTCCAGTGATTGATGGTAATGGATTTCTGGTGCCTCCGAGGCCTGATCTCTGCGGTGCCCCACCCTGTCTTCCTCTTTCCTTCTGGAACCATTCAGAAAAGCAAGTGTGGGAGGCTTATTGCCCAGATGCTCCAGTGGAAGAATGTGGGGGAGCCAGATGTGAGAGGGACCTCCCCTGCGTGGAGAATATGCAACCGAGAGTCCCAGCACATGTTGGAGCGGGCTGGCTTGCTAACGAAACTCTGGATTTGTAGCATGGTACTAGCCCACATCCAAGTCAAAATGCCTGTCCAGATTAAACGTCAAAACTGCCCTGTTATCATCTCTGTGCTTTACTGAGTATCTTTGAAGAAGAAAGAATCCTTTGGGGGGGAGGGTCTAATTGATCCCAGGCCTGATACTTGGACATGGATTTCCATGACCACTTCAGAAGAAAAAAATTCCACTATTTTAAATCCAGGTATCACATAATGTTTCAAATGGTGTGCACACATTCAGAACATCGTAAGAAAGGATAGGAGGTATGTAATTTGGCTGTGCTTGCAGAGTGAGTGTGCCAAAACATTGAAAGCGGTATAGCAAGAATTAATGCCAAAATATTTGCAGTTCTGTCAACTATCCAAACTACAAGGAAACTGGCTCAGACACTACTCAGGCCATACTAAAGAAGTCATGATGGAATCACCTAAGACCTGGGACACATAAAACGTTCACTCGTCTCCAACTGCAAACATGCTTGTCTCTGAAAGATTCTCACATCTTCATGATTTAGGTCTGCCTAGCCATAAAACCATGCCTAAAAACTGTAGGTGATATTGCAGCTGGCCACTGGACTTTTGTATCTCTTGCAAGCCCTAAGGAAGATATTAATGGGGCAGGGTGAGAAGAGACCCTTCCTCACTGAGCCTGAGTTGCCAGCCCGTGGTACAGGAATTATGTATCAAGCAGGCTTTGGTGTCAAGCAGCTGCTAGCTAATGGAATGTGCCACTAATCTGAGGACTATGGCAAGTTTTACGTTGATTAGAGTAAGATGTAAAATGTGTACAAGATTCGCTAACTGATGAAAAATTATTCCCACTGTGGCTCTTTCTTGTTTCTTTCAAGCACTCAACACTAACAATGGCTCTCTTTAATACTGTCACACATTCAATAATTGTCATGGAAGGAAGGGTGCAGCCCAATGGTTTGGTTTATAACTGCTCTTGATTTGTGCTTTTTTAATTGGAACAATGATAGCGTAAATAATCCAGTTAAGTTTACTCTAAAAGGCACGCGTATGTGTGTGCCTCCACTAGAAGGAGCAGACATATCCAAAGGAGAGTGGAAATTGACTTTAAGATTGAATTACAAACTTTAGAAGCATCATACTGCCTGCTTTATTTCTAAAGGTTATAAAAATCTCTTTGACAGACCTGGTCACTCACCTCATAATACAACGGTAAAATGCTGCTCGCGGGTTTTTTCCCCTTTTTAGCTGAGGCAGTTCCAACAAGTGACTGTATTTCGTTGATCTGTAAGACAATTGAGTTAACTTATCATGAAAGAAAGACTGGCTCAGGGAACACACAGATCTGTGAAACTTTCAAATATCTCAGTGATTCAAATTAAGCCATCAAGCAACTTAGCAAGAAGGTAACAGTCTAGGCAGGCTGCTGTTACCTGCAGGACCTGTGCACCCTGACAGCCCTTCTCTATGGCCTCATAGCCTCTGACTTGAACCAGCTAGGTTCTCTATAGACTTCACTTTTCAATTAGTCATGTGCTTTCCCTATTTATCGTCATTTCCCCCTCTTTTATTGTTATCTAACCTTATAGTAAATAATCCCTCACAGATCTCAGCACCCTGCCTGGAATGGTTGCAGAAATCCTTGCCGATGGAATGAAGTTTGAATGGACTACATGAATGAAAGGTTAGTCCTTTCAGATTAAACATTTTAAATTGTTTGCAGAATGTAAATGTGTGTTTAAAGTCATCCACTATAAGTAACAAAGCAGTTCAACACGTGATCATTTTTGCCTCCTCTAAAATTTCATTCCACAACTTTAAGGAAGAATGACTTTGGAGGTGGTGAGGCAGGAAGAGACAGGTACCTGCTGGAGAATATCTTGCCACGACACTATACTGAAGAGTTTACGCTGAGGGACTTGGACAGCCATTTCTAGAGCACGAATGAGAAGATCATCTTCAATCCGGTTCCCAACCACGAAAGCGATGGAGGCCTTCCAATCGTTCTGTTACAAGAGCGGACAGAATTAAATGCTAAGCGTTCTTCACTGGGTCAAAGGCTCCCACTGAAAATCACAGAGTTTTCTTGGAAATCTTACTTTAAGGACAGGGTTGAACTTGAAGTACATGTGCAGTTTTGACAAAAGTAGCCACAAGGCGGCAGTATTGTGCCAAATTTCACGTAACCTGACTAAAATTTTCTTGAGAAACCAGAAAAACCATTTCTGAAGGTAGATAAATTCCAGTAAAATGCTGTCCCCTTTGCATCCCCCAAAACGTTGGTGTTTGCAATCAATCTATCATTCCTGTGCCACAAACGTACATTAAAATGCAGTCTCAAAGCAGTAATCATTGTTTCATTTCCTGGCCCTTTCTCTAGACAGTGACTTGAAATAGTGCTAGGTTTCTAGAAGAAATCCCAGCAATAATTGCTAACTGTTGGGTGACACTGAGTGAGTTCGTAGTGGGAACGAGGACACACCTTCTCCTCTCCCTGTAAACAAGACCATGACTGCTGATTCGCAGAAGGATTCTTTCCATGGCGAGGAAAAAGGCTTGGACAAACAATTTAAAGAAACAAATCCCACAATCCCTTTCTCTCCATTTACTACCATTTCCATTGGCAAAGGCAATTCTCAGGGAGACCAAGTGGAGCTCCATGCATTTCCCCCTCACGACCTCCTGGTGTTTGAAAGGGGGCTGATTTCTGCTTCTGAACAAATTGGTCTCATGGGGAGGTAAGACAGTGTATATGACAAAGACATCAGGGAAAAGAGAAGAATATGAGGGGAGGGAACCCCAGGCATATGACATCACTAGGTCTCAGGGTCCTCATGCATAATAAGTGAATTAGGCATGGCAGTATCTAAGCCCGTCACTAGCTCAGCAATTCCCAGCTGTGGGTCATGAGCCATTTGGGGGTTGAACGATTCTTTCACAGGGGTCACCCCAAACCATCATAAATTATGATTCATAACAGCAGCAAAAATTACTGTTATGAAGTAGCAGCAAAAATAATTTTATGGCTTGGGGTCACCACAGCATGAGGAGGTGAATGAAAGGGTCAGTCACAGCATTAGGAGGGTTGAAAACCACTCACTCTAGCTACTTCTGGGAGACCGATATCTGTGGAGTGAAACCTGCTCTTGGTGGATGCCAAGACATTGTCTAAGGAGACTGGGAAACTTCATGCAGGTTTTTTTGTGAAACATGCAGTTTTGTGTGGCTCTCTCTGGACTCTGTTCACAGCCAGGCTGACGCGGTTAGAAGCAGAGTCTAGGTGTGAGGAGAGGCAGGGTCCCTTCTTTCTCACCAACAAACAGCGTTTTCCATGGGAACTTACTACATGACATGATCCACCCAGTGTCCAGCGCCATCAGGAAAACAAAACCACATGTGAGACCATAAAAACGTGTGCATTACATACAGAGAACGTGCTAGGTTTGCACGCATGCAGACAGGTGTGACTTTTTTTTTTTAAATTCTGTTACTGAGTTTAAAACCTTTGTGGATGCTAATTTGATGTAGAAAGAGAGAGCATTTAATTTTTTTGTTTAATGGTCTGGTCCTAAAAATTAAGCATGGTATTTTAACAAATTGTTTAGGAAAGAATTCCATTGCCACTAACGGAGTTTCCTTGCACTGGATAACATCCCTACCCCTGGGGTACTCCCATCAAAGCCGCAACTGTGGTGAGAGCTGCAGGGGAAAGCCCCTTCCGTTCTCACAGAACAGTACCCACCTTTCCTGGACAGGGCATATGCTAAAGTTCCGACACCAGAAACAACTGCTTCCTTCTCTCTCTCTTTTCACTGCAAGTTTCTTTGCTGATATTTGAAAGCCAATGGTGATAAAAACTTGTCACGCAGCTTTTTAAAAGAGTTCCAAGGGGGTATTGTCACCGGCTACCTACCCATTAGGATCCCGTGTCAAAGGTAGATGTGGGGCGTTCCAGACATGAAGAAAGAGGGGAAGGGGAGGAAGGAACTAACAATCTCTGTGGATCTCCCATGTGCCAGGCACATGTTGCCCCTCCGAACCCCTACATGACACCGTGAAATGGGCACACCGGTACACTGCAGATGGAAAGACAGGTCCAGGAGTTCAGTGCTTGTTTAAGATCATCATGGCAGAAACCCATGGGAACTGCGCAGAAAGCTGGCAAATCTGATTATTTCAGGACAGTTCTAGGGCAAGTCACATCTGTCACGTGCTACTAATTGATGAAGATTTACTGTTCTTGTAAAAGTGCATGGGGCCTTCAGAAATAGCTTCCACCCAACCCCCAAAACATTGTGAATCACATTTTAAAAAATGGTATTTTATAAAGAGGATGAACGGTTAAGGCCATCTCCCAAGTTTCCCTCTCTAGACGCCAATGGCTCTGTTTTCTTTGCTCTAGAATGTTCTAAAAAGAAACAAACGAGTCTATTTTTTTCAATCCATGGTCCTGTATGTCAAAACGTGTGAGATATTCCTGATGTCACGTTGAGACAGCTCTTGGAAGCTAGATCAGGAACCTTCCTCTCATTTCACAGCATCTAAAAGGTCCAGCTGTGGCCCGGCTTTCACCCACACACTGGTCCTTAAAGCTGCTTCTAAATTGGGTCTGCTTTCTAGAGTAGGATCCAAAATGGATGTTGTTAGGGCTGCAAGTTCTCATCTAATCATATGCCCAGGGCCCCAGGAAATGTGAGACAGTGGTCACTTTGGGGGGGGGCGGGGTGTGCCTGAGGGGACAGCTGCACCATCTGCTGGCTGCAGCAGGGGGCAGCGGGACGCTGGGAAATACACATCACTGGATGAGAGAGGGTGGAGGGCACCTAAATGAACGAGGCTCTATTAGCGCTCCAGGAAAACTGCAGGTTCCAGATTTTTACCATCAAAAACTTGTTTAGAAATAGGATGTTTTCTTAGAAAAAAAAACAGACACAAATTGGATTTGGTAAAATACTGTCAAAAACAACCAAACAAAACCCCCCTAAACAAACAAAACAACAATAAACCTTCTCCATATATATCCCATTTCAACATCCAGTTAAACAGAGTCCTTAATTTTAATCTCACAGGGAAGCCAGAGGAATTTAGCTCATTGAGACTGAACACTGACCGTGGGAGAGGGAGATGGCAGTGCCATGTCACAACCAAGTACCATACCTGTGGTCACAGTAGTGTTCCCACCTGTGCTCGAGTTCCAGACAGTTCAGGAACTTTGAGGGCATTCAACAGGAGCTGGGAACTGAAAACTGGCCACTTAGAGAAAGCAGCAGATAAACTTAATGGCGAGGGAGGAGGCTTTTATTCTAGTGTACTCCAATGCTTCGGACAACGAAGGTGGCTCTCTGCTACCCGGAGACATAAATGACACACAGATATCGCTGAGTCCTGTCCTAGGGAGCTATTGATAAAGTCGGTCAAAGGTGGAAGGGAGCTGTGCATAGACACAATCCATTACCTTCTATTTGCTTAAGCGGTCTTACCTAATTTGAAGCCTGGAAGGAGGGCGTCTCAACCCAAACACTCGCATGTAGTCTCCTAAGGCAAGAAAGCTTTCAGTACACGCAGGGAACCTGGCCAGCTCACAAAGCCTCCAGTCTCGCAGACATGGGGTAGATTTAGAACTATTTTTCTTTCATATATTAAAAATTCTCCAAATTTTACTAGGCATTCCATATTCTAATATGATTATAACAACTCCTTCACTAGCAAGGAGACATAGCTGCTGGACAATGGGGCTGTGATTGCCTCCTGCTGTAGCAGGAGTATCAGCTGATACAGGAAGACAATGGAATGCTGTCTTGGTAGCCTTCCATAGAGCTTCTGGGAGGACGTCTCCTTGGGCTCTACCCAGAGCTGACTAGAGATCCTTCATCAGTAAGAGGCATGTAAGTCTTATGTAATATCCATGCAGCATTTAAGAAGTTGGCTTGACTGAGAACCATTTAAGACCAGCAGAGATGCAAGCCTGCGCTTGGTGTCCATGGACTCAGCTGAAGGAACCCTTTCTTGTCATGTAGATTGACCAAGTGGACAGGCGTTTGGGAATGTCTTTCTCATGCTAGGTTTTTGCTTTCAGAAGACTTGGCTCTCCATCAGCAGAGGAGTGTTAGTGTGGGCTTTTGGCCAGGAGAAGAAATATTTTCATTACCTCAGACTGGCTGCTGCAATTGTATCTGTTAAAAAGGAATTTTTTAACTGCAAACTAAGTTGAGAGTAAAGGGTCAATAATAGACACACGTCATATGATAAACAAGTACAATATTAATGATGATGACATGCTTTTACCTAACTCTTTTTTAAAACAGATATATATATATATATATATATATATATATATATCCTTCATAATTTCTCCTAAAACTTAGCTAGATATATTAATGCATACTACATGAGGAATCCTTGTTTAGGAATCAGATCATATGGCCGTGACAAGTAGACTGCCAACTCTTGAGGTCAGAAATTAGGATTTATAGACTAGTGTACCTTGGGATGCTTGGCATGAACAGAAAATAGAGCCAGGCTCTCTGTAGAAAGGCAAGGGGATTGACTTGGGCACTCAGAGGACTCTGACTCTTGGAATCATCAGTTGTGAGAGAGTATCACGTCAGGCAGTTGGAGGGTTCGCATTCTGCAGAGAACACACTGAATCCGGCCTAGCATGAGCCTCATCAGGGATCAGTTACAAGGATTTAGGGTCTGCTAATACACGTTTCCTGAGAGCGATTCAGGTAAGCACCGATGCAAGGGGAAGAAGCTGCTAATGACTCTGGAGCAGCATCAATTATAAAACCACACCCCCTCTTTTTCCTTCTCCCTATTCTTTCCTAACTCCCATCAAAATGATGTCCTGGTCTCTCTTCCCTTCACCCACTACAAACAGACCACAAGTTCTGGGAGCTGGAATTCTACAGGCTGGAGTCACAGTGGAAGAGTATCCAGGGGCAGCAGGCAGAGAGAGCGGATGTGAGCCAAGGAAGCAGCAAATCACATTGGCTGTCCCAGGCCAGCATCTGGGAGAGGGTTGTGCTTCTGCTTTTACCTGCCGTTGTCTGTCCTGACATGACTGCTTCAAGCGATAGGAAGCTTATGATTGAATCAAGAAAAAAAATCAGACTATCAATCGTTTCATTGTCAAAAATAAAATGTTAATTTGAATGATAATTTGCAAGATAATTTTCTCTTTGAAAATAACAAGCCTGCTAGTTGCCATGATTCTAATGGAAGAGAGGGCCCAGGTCATAGACACGTAGAATCTAGCATATTAAAGACAGACTCATCTGGGGAGTGTGGGGAGAGCATCTCAGACCGTGACAGGAGATACTTTTCCACCAGTTTGTACCTGGTGTCCATTTTCAGAAATACCGTCCTATCTTCAACCACAAAACCAAGGCAAACAAAACAGCGCATGGGAGATCCATGAGATGGCTTCAGGCAGTAGATGTGTGTGTACTTAGTGGCATCGGGAGGCAGTGAGTGTTCAGGGAGCCACACTGAAGAAATGTCCCCAGGGAACTTCTCACTAGAGGTGACATCTGCTTCCTTGCTTCGAATAGTACAGACGGGTTTGCTGTTTGCTGTGAGACAGCACACATTAAGCCGGCTGATTTTTGTGGCTCTAGATTTAAAACACAGATGCCCATTCAGAGCTAGTTCTTTTTTTTTAAATTCACCATTTTTAAAATTTATTTTCCATATCTACCATGGTCCCCCCTCCCTCTTTTCCTCCCACTCGCTCCCCGCTCCCCATCCTCTCATCCTTCTCTATTGTCATTCAGATGAGGTAAAGCCTCCCATAGGAATCAGCAAAGCAGGTACATCAAGCTGAGGCAGGGCCAAGCTCCTCTCCCCTGCACCAAGGCTGAAGAAGGCATCCCACCATAGAGAATAGGCTCCAAAGAGCCAACCCATGTCCTGGTCCTACTGCCTGGGGCCCCAAAAAAGACCAAGCTGCATAACTGTCTCCCAGATGCAGGTTGGTCCCATGTTGGCTTCCCAACTGTCCATCCAGAGTCTGTGAGCTCCAGAGCTAGTTCTTTTTTTTTTAATTTATTTATTTATTAAAGATTTCTGTCTCTTCCCCGCCACCACCTCCCATTTCCCTCCCTCTCCCCCAATTAAGTCCCCCCCCCCTCAGCCCGAAAAGCAATCAGGGTTCCCTGTCCTGTGGGAAGTCCAAGGAACCCCCACCTCCATCCAGGTCTAGTAAGTTGAGCATCCAAACTGCCTAGGCTCCCACAAAGCCAGTGTGTGCAGTAGGATCAGAAACCCATTGCCATTGTTCTTGAGTTCTCAGTAGTCCTCATTGTCCGCTATGTTCAGCGAGTCCGGTTTTATCCCAGGCTTTTCCAGACCCAGGCCAGCTGGCCTTGGTGAGTTCCCAGTAGAACATCCCCATTGTCTCAGTGTGTGGGTGCACCCCTTGCGGTCCTGAGTTCCTTGCTCGTGCTCTCTCTCCTTCTGCTCCTGATTTGGACCTTGAGGTTTATGTCCGGTGCTCCAATGTGGGTTTCTGTCTCTGTCTCCTTTCATCGCCTGCTGAAGGCTAATATTCAGGAGGATGCCTATATGTTTTTCTTTGGGTTCTCCTTATTTAGCTTCTCTAGGATCCCTAATTATAGGCTCAGTTCTAGAACAAAAGTAAAGGAAGCGAAGTTATCATGGCTCTACCACACCTTCAAGGTGTAAAGAAGTTTACCACTTATTAGACCCAGGGTTTTAAGAGTCGATTTGCTAATTAGATAAGTAAATAAACTCTATGAGTTAATTGCCTGGACCCCTTTATTTTTCTTCTTCAGAGTGCCCACATATTAAGTATTAGAAATGATTCCCAAGAATTCCCAGAGTTGTCCAAATAGTGCCTTGCTGATGATGGTGGTCCTTTCTGTAGTGGAAGAGGTTCTAGAACATGCCACCTAGACTGCTTCCTCTTCATCCTGCCATCAAACAGCTTTCCATAAATGCTTCTTGAACTCGGCAGCCGAAACCACACACTAAACAGAACTTTTACACACCCTTGGTATGGAAAGGCTGACGGAGCAGGCCGTGGTCTATCAGCTGCTCTTGGCACTGCAGAAGGCATCGGGCTTCAGAGTCACTGACATGTGAATTAGAGAAAGTGTGTGCTCCTTTGATGTCTAAACACAGTTAGGAATGTCTCACACAGGGCAATGAGGACTCAGCAGTTGACAAAGAGCTGTGCTGTGTGCTGTGTGTGCTCTGTGTGTGTGCTCTGTGGCTGGCTGGTTTCTCTTGTCTTCATAAATGTTGAACGCGATCACTACAATTAGTTAAGTGCTGTCGGGAAGGGATGTCACTCAAATGGTGTCAGACCCTGCCTTGCTGTCTCTTAACCCGAGTGACCTTGTGCTAGTCTTTAAGGCTCTATTTCCTCATTAAGGTAAAAAATTAGACATAGTAATACAGCCTTCAAAGGAAGTGGGCTCTAATGAACAATATATGTGGCGTCACTTTGTAAGTTGTCAAGTACTAAACAAAAGGATAAGATCAATATCTGTGAGGGAGGTAGCCTAGATTACCGCAGAAAGTTCTGGAAAACTGGGCTTGAGGAGGTGGCCACTTCTGGGATTCTAAATTTGGACACTCCCTAGGATCTTCTTTGGACAACCTGGACTCTGGCTTAGGCTGTTTGGTTGTTTCTTTCTTCTTCTTAATTTTTTTTTTCATTTTCAGAGAGTCCTTGGCCCATCCCTGCAATCTAGCACATGAGCCTGATTCAGTTTTGTTCTATGCATCAGAGAGTTTTAAGGCAGCTATTAAAAACGCCACATGGAAAAGCTTTGCAGGGAATTCTACTCCACAGAGAAGCCGCAGAAACCGCGACACACCTTAACTGTCTCCCTGCCCCCACCAGTTGGCTACAATTACAGCACCATTATGTTAGTGCACTCCGGCAGCTTCATAGCTTGGAGCAAAATCTGAGGTCCACAGTGAACTTCAGAACATAAAAAAGTAAAGCGGACTCCAAAAAGAAACGAGCCTCTTTGGGTTTTCAAACAACTATTACATATCAGAGACATTCTTCTACCAGAAGAGACCGAGGAGAGCCAAGCGGAGTCCTGCTAATTGCTCCACAAATGTAAAATTGGAATCAGGGGCTCACCCCAAAGAAAGGGGACCTCTTTTCATCATCGCATATTAAAAGCTTAGGCTCTTTCATCAACCCCTTCCTCAGGCACTGGGCCTCCTTTTCCTTTCCTCAGATCCCTTCAAGGTTAAGTACCTACCTTCCACGTTAAAACTTAAGACACATCCAAGGCACAGCCATACCCTTCAGCGCTTCTCTCTGCATGTCCAGCCTCCTGCCTCACTCTAAAGGTCATGTATCTACTAAGCCATGTGTCATATGTTGGGCCTTTACTTGAGGGCTTCCCAGAGGAAGCAAGATAAATCATGCTGACCATAAAGCGGCTATGTACTTAATGTTTGTGGAAAATTCATGTTCTGGCAGTTAGTGCAATAGTCCTACATATGATTTGCTACAAGAAAAAATCATCATCTTTAATTCCTGCATCTGTGTGAATGAGGACAAAATTCTGACTACTTCTGACAAACACAAGTGTCCAAGACTATCTTGGTCACAAAGTCTATCCATTGTTTCCAATTCAATGACATGTCCAACAGCAAACAATATTTTGAAGACAAAACTGTAATTTCTACTGTTTTGTGACTGAGGCAAAATTCTTTGCCTATTATGTCCTATTTGTGGGTCGAAAAATAGAGTGTCAGGATTAAACTCTGAGAGGGGAGGGGTCAAGGGTGATCTACAGGGCAGTTCCAGATCTTTGTGGAGGGTGAGGTTTTTTTGTTTGTTTGTTTTGTTTTTCCAGACAGGGCTTCTCTGAAGGTTGAGTTTTTGTCATGGAAGTGGAGACTGATGAGATATCTCTAACAATTTCCTGTGGGTACAGCAGAAAAGATATAGGGACCCATCTTGGGCCACAAGAGATCACTGAATTGGTTTCTTGTCATAATTCAACAAGAATGAGTTAATGGTTTAGTTTAACAAGCCATTACTAAATGCGACTGAAGTAGTAAACTATAGAGAACACAAGACACACATCTAGGACAGTGGTTAGCAAGCAAGCAAGCAAGCAAGCAAGCAAGCAAGCAAGCAAGCAAGCAAGACTTGTGTCTCAGTGGAGAGGTGGCTTCCCTGGCCCCTTATCAGGGGAGACAGGCTGCTTTGTTCCTCTTCAGGGTTTTGCTAGATAGCAAGCCTGGTTTCCCCAGCTGCTTGGGATCCAGGTTTTGCTGGAAGAAATCAAGAGGCAGAGTTTACTTTGAGTGAGAAAACTGGGGTAAGACTCCAAATGGTCAGTCACGGTCCATCAATCCTAGTGGGAGGGCGGACCAGAGTGGTGGTTGGCAGGATGTGGGTGCTTAAAGAAATCCTTGGACTCTCTCTTCCAAGAACGTTCGAGAGTTTTTCAGGGTTCAGATCAACTATCATTTTGTTAGGGGTTTCCTAGGAGACAAATTAAGAGAAGCAGAGAGAGCGTGAGGCAAGGTAGGGCCGAAGCCAGAGGAGTGGTGGACTCACAAGCAGGGCAATTAGGTCACCTGAGGCCTTGCAGGGGCAGCTCCAGTCACTGAAACTGCTTCCGGCTCATTCCTTCACCCTCGCCCCCTCATAACTCACACATCTCCTTTACAACACGAGCCTCATTTACAGCCCACGTAACAAAGCAGACCCAGTCCATGCTTATGATAAATCTCAAGGCCCAGATCTGCTTATGGTTGTTAATTTTCTCCAATTACACAGGTACATGGGACTCCATTTATTGGACATACCAGGGTAGTAACTCATAATAATTATCCCTTTCCTATTGGTTTCCTAATAGTATCCTTACAATAGCTCTTTCAATGGTGTAATAAAAAGAACACTAGACGGAGTGTCGGAAACCCCAACTGTTAGTTCTGATTCCAGTCCCAGGGTTTTGAGAAAATATTTGCATACTCAGAACCTGACCTATGAGAAATAAGAATACTTAAAGCAGAGAGTCATTCATTCATTCGTTAAACTAAGACCCACTGAAGAATGAACAACATTGAGATGGGCTTTGGGACAGAGAAAGGAATCTGAGGCACAAATCCTTAAACAGCCTCAATTCTGGAGGGAGAAATGTTGTTCTGTGTCTAAATATTTCATACCTAGAAACAAGTTTCGAAGTGCCCGTTTTGGTTATTACAAATTTATTCCCTAATAATATTTACTAGGAGGGCACAGTTAATCACACAAAGACATACATGGACCAATGAACTGCATATGTATACCTCTATTTAGATAGAATTAAAACCCAATCCCGAATAAACCCAGATCACAGAATTGATTAATGCAATGTGAGA
This sequence comes from Microtus oregoni, assembly GCF_018167655.1. NCBI lineage: Eukaryota > Metazoa > Chordata > Mammalia > Rodentia > Cricetidae > Microtus > Microtus oregoni. The sequence continues at coordinate 7,376,461 of NW_024543830.1, read as the reverse complement.
GTATTTGTGCCCCAGTTCATGTTTGTAACCCCTGTGTCTAGGATGGCACATCCAGCTAAGGAGTCTGGGGCTAACTAGTACTCTCAAGCACTGCTAGCTTTTATTTGTGGGTATACAAAAGTGGGCACAGGGTGAGAGGATAAGCACTGGATTCATGATAGGTTCTTTCTGGGAAGATGAGGAAGGAACTCAAAGAGAGTGTGGCTTTGAGAACAAAGTGTTCTCCAGTTTTCATGTGTTTTTTTGAAAACACAATTTTTATGAAGGTATAAATGGGCTTGATATATCATTCGACATTTGAGAAAGAACACTTGGAGCCAGGGAGATGGCTCAGAAGATAAAATCATTTGCTGTGCAAGTAGGAAGACCAAAATTTAGGTCCCCAGTACCCACCTAACGCCTGGACAGATGTGGTAGCTGCTTATAATTCTAGCACTTGGGAGATATAGACAGCATCTTTGGTACAAGATGGATGACTAGATCAGCTGCATCAAGATCTAAATTCAGCAAGAGACTCTGTCTTTACAAAATGCAGCAAATGGAGGAAAATTATTGACACCAACCTATGGCCTCCATATGCATACTTGTGAACATGTGTACAATATGCACACATATACCCTACACACCCTTACACATGTAAAAGGAAAAAAAAAACAAAAGGAATTCTTGCTCTCAAAGGACTCAGTCTCAAAGGAGAGAGAGGTGTCTGAAGCACTGTGACGAGGGTGGCAGGCACTCTCCTAGACCCTCTCCAGCTCTGTTCGCTAGGAGAGGCCTCTCAGGCACACAAAAAAGTAGTGGAAGCAGTTCCCTGGTCACATGTGTTGCTTGTCTGTCTTCTGTCTTCACAGGAGTCAGGAGGCCACCTCTGAGAAGAGCAAGGCTTCTCTGCTCCAGCTTCTCACATTTTCATTCCCACATACCCTTCACCAGTTTCAAAAGCTTCTTTGAGAGATTCTGGTATTCCTCTCACCCTGCTTTCTTTCTTTTTTTCTTAAAGATTTATTTATTTATTATGTATACAATGTTCTGCCTCTATGCCTGCCTGCAGGCCAGAAGAAGGCACCAGATCTCATTATAGATGGTTGTGAGCCACCATATGGTTGCTGGGAATTGAAATCAGGACCTCGGGAAGAGGAAGCAGTGCTCTTAACTGCTGAGCCATCATCTCTCCAGCCCCGCACCCTGCTTTCTTTACTGGAGTTGATAGCACTCTCTAACCTCTTTACCCACTTCCAGTCTTCCTATGAGCCCCCCATTGCTCTAAAATCTTTTCTTTATAGCCATAGTCATCCCCTCTACATGTTCTGATATGAAGTTTCCACTTCCTGACAACCCACACTATCCCTCAAGTCCACAGTGTTCCTTCTACTAACTTCCTTCCTTCACTATCAACATCATTATAAGCACTGGACTCACACTGAATCCTGAAGACACATGACCATGTCTTCATTACTGGCATATTCATATTGCCCCATTCCTTACACATCCTAGGTGAGAGACTTAACTTCCCACCTATACCCTTCCACCTGCCTGACTTCATGACACCAACCCATTTTATTCTGTCTCTATTCCCATAGTTGCTTCTCCTCTGAGCATTAGGCCCTTTTCTTTTGTCCTACCAAACAGAGGTCTATTAGGTATCCCAAAGAATCTTGTTCTCAACCTTCTGTTCTCTAGGATGAGCTCTTCTTCCCAATCTACTTTTATGATTGTGTGTGTGTATGTTTGTGAGTCCATATGTGTTAGATATGCTGTCTTTAATTATAGTTTTCTTCTTTGCTTTGGGAAAATTGTATTGTACCCTGTAAAGATTTGTCATTTGTATTGGTTTAATAAAATACTGATTGGCTAGTAGCCAGGCAGGAAGAATAGGCAGGGTGACCAGAATAGGAGAATACTGGGAAGAGGAAAGGCTCAGTATGCAGTCCTCACTGAGACACAGAGGAAGCAAGAAGAGAATGCCTCACTGATAAAAGGTACCAAGCCACATGGCTAACACAGACAAGAATTATGGGTTAATTTAAGATGTAAGAGTTAATAAGAAGCCTGAGCTAATAGGCCAACCAGTTCATAATTAATGTAGACCTCTGTGTGTTTTCTTTGGGACCAAATATCTGTGGGATCAGGTGGCATAGAAACCTCTGTCAACACTGCATGAGCATGGGTGGGAAGTTATTTACTGGAGCATGAACAACATACAGTGGTTATACCATTGAAGAAAGTGGTGCCTATTTCTCTAGCACCATTAACTGTCAACAGTCTTTCAGGAAGGAATGGGGCTTCACAAAGCCCTCCCCACTTGCATGAAAGAAAGGTTGAGAGTCTCATTCTTGTGCCTGTCAAGTAGCTGTAGTGGCAATAAGTTACATGTCCTCCCATTTTATCATGTCCAAATGCACTGGTTGCAGTAGTGTTCCCCAACCTCAGGCTCTTGCCATCTCTCTGCCCCCTGAGCCTTGGCTACAAAATGGGGTAAAGAGATGTCCTGACTACTGCCAAGCCCTGCAGGGTCACTCATTCTCTGCCCTTGCAGCAGTTGCTACCCTGCCATTTTGACCTTTTTATAGAGATGTCCACTTTGACCCTCTTCCATCTTCTCCAAACTGACAGGTCTAAAACTGACTCCATTCTCTCTCTCATTGCCCCCAAATGGCATAGCAGGAACAGACCTCCCTTTTTACAAAGAACAAAAGCCATGCAAGCTGACTCTACTGACTTAGTTTCTCCCATTTCTATTTCTTCTAGTCATCATGGTTTCTGATCTTCTTCACTTTTCCCTGAGTGTATAACCAATGACTTCTCTCCCTATTGAAATTGTTCCTTCCTTTTATTTTGTTAATTTTTTAAGTTTTAATTAAAGTAGAATGGTGTGGGACAATTCTATATTCTGTCAATTATGTTTTAAATAAATGCTGATTGGCCAGTAGCCAGGCAGGAAGTATAGGTGGAACAACCCCAGACAGGAAGTAGAGGGCAATGAGAACAAGAGTATTCTGGAAAGAAGGAAGCTCTTCCCACAGTCCTACCCAGACACAGAAGAAGGAAGATGTGACCTGCTCTGCAGAAAAAGGTAGAGCCATGTGGCTAACACAGATAAAAATAATGGGTTAATATAAGTTATAAGAGTTAATAAGAAGCCTGAGCTAATGGGCCAATCAGTTTATAACTTATGGAGACCTTTGTGTGATTTTCTTTGGGACATACTGGTTGTGGGAAGTGAGCAGGACAGAAAACCTCAGTCAACAGTAGAAAAGTATCATTTTTCACCCCTTCTTTCCTTCCCTCCAGCCGATCACACATTTCTGCTGCTTTCTGCCCCTCTCAGCCTAGTCTCTTTCTTTTAGTGTGTCCTTCTTCTATGAACAACACCTCCTTTATCTCTGACCTTTTCTCTGAGCACCCAGCCCATGGTGGTCGTACCTACCTCTGGAGCAGTTGCCAGTCCCTCCCTAGCAGGGTGGCACTTAAAACTGTGCTCAGCCCCTTAGGAAGTGGCTGAAAGTTTAGATTGCATTAGAATCATGTTTGTCAAAACACAGATCATTTGATTGTACCCCAGTTTTAACTCTGTGAATCTAGGATTCAGACCAACTGGTTCCTGAGTGAGCCCAGTGCTTCCAGACCAGGGATCAGATGCTGAGAACCAGTAGTTCCATTTTTTTCAGATGTAATGTTTGGGTCCCAGGAATTCCCTGTTGTTCTTTTTCCTACTGACCTACACTTTCTACATATCGAAGCAGTTCATAGAACAGTAATTTAAATGGAAGGAAATAGTGTTTTCAATTGAATTTAATTACTTGATGAAGTCATGTCAAACTTCCACCTTTTATAATCCAAGCCAAAGAGTGTTCTCTACTGGATTAATTTAAAACAGTATGCTAAGTACAGTTGCCCACTATGTCAAACAAAATTGACTTCTAGTTGCTTGTTCATTTTGATGACATCTTTCACTGACCGTGTAACCTTAGATGACTTTAAAGACCTTTTCCTGGTAGCTGAGTCCTAAAACATGAGAGAACTTTCAATATCTTTGCTGTTGTTGGAAGACTCATAAGAATAAATCTAAGATTATAAGAGTGATCAGAATCGGGAATAATGCCAATAGATAGACAGGATGGTAAATGACACTGCCAAAGGAAATGGGGGCAGACTTTGAGTGACACCATCCTTGAGGGGTGACTACAGGGTGAGTCCTGAAAGACGAGATGGTTGGCTCAGCTGATTCAGCTTTGGATCTCACATCACCAAAATGCAAAGGCATGATCAAAATATTTAGTCACTCGATATGATTGCTCGTGACTCTTGAGCATAAGGACAAAATGGATAATCTTTCCTTTTTTTTTTTTTTTTTTTTGATTTTCAAGACAGGGTTTCTCCGTAGCTTTTGGTTCCTGTCCTGGAACTAGCTCTTCTAGACCAGGCTGGCCTCGAACTCACAGAGATCCGCCTGCCTCCGCCTCCTGAGTGCTGGGATGATAATCTTTCCTTTAAGTTTGATTTTAAAACATGTTACTTGTGAGCAAGCTAAGTGATTGCCTTCATAAAGAACGGTAGAAGACATCTATAGATGTTTTCGTGGTGAAGGTGGAAAATGTGGCCTTTATAAACTCCGTCTCCACTCACTTAGGCTGATGGCAAATTCATAAGATGTGCATGACAAATGAGAGAATAAGTAGTTCTGATCTTTTGTCTGCACAGCGACAATGACAAGTAAAAATGAGTTTATTCTTGCTCAGTATGACTGTCTACTGCCTCTCAGAATCTAGACTCATCTAGGAGACGAGCCCTGGGAATACCTGTGAGAGTGTTTCCAGAGAGGTGTAACTGGGAGGGAAGACTTACTCTGAACGTGGTAGCACCATTCTACAGGTTGGGGGTCCCAGACTGAATAAAAAGGGCATTCCAACTTTGGTGGTTTGAATGTAATTGGCCCCCATAAGCTCAGAGAGAATGGCACTATTAGGAGGTATGGCCTTGCTGAAACAGGTTTGGCCTTCTTGGAGGAGTGTATCACTGTGGGGGGTGGAATGTGGGGTCTCATTTATGCTCAATCCATTCCCAGTGTCTCAGCTCATTTCCTGTTGCCTTTGGATCAAGATGTAGGACTCTGAGCTCCAGCACCATGTCTGCCTGCACGTGGCCATGCTTGCTTCCCACAATGATAATGGACTAAACCTCTGAATTGTGAGTCACCCTAATTAAATGTTTGCTTCATGAGAGTTGCCATGGTCATGGTGTCTCCTCATAGCAATAGAAACCCTAACTAAGACCCCAGCTGAGCACCAACCTTCTTCTCTGTCCATGTCTCTGATAGGACGGGACTAGTGGCCTCATACTGCCAGCGTGGTCAGGAATGTTCTTACCACCACACCTACCCCGCCATGGTGGCCCAAGTGCTCAAGCTCTGGAGGTGAAATAAGCTCTCCTGTCTAAAGTCGCCTTCACTGGGGACTTTGTCACAGCAATGAGACCTGCAACAAATGCACTGGCTCACTAAATAGTGCACAGGAACAGAGGGGCAGGTGGACTCAATGTTACTAAACTGAATGAGCTTAGTCAAGAGTTTGGGAGGCACCTTCCCTTTTCTATTCAATGTATACTGAGTGAGGAGTGGCTACAATGCTTGTGCCACCCCAGGTCATACATTATAATTATATTTAACAGAAAATGAATAACACAAACACACAAAAATGATGGTGAGGGCTGAAGACAAGGAAAACCAGGAAACAAAATTTATCTAAACATTTAGAAAGCATTTTATAGGTCTTCCCACCAAAATATTGAGTTACAATGGACGGAGAAGAAAGATTTGTCATGGTTAAGATCTGGCATAGAGACAAAGGTGAGATTAAATGGGGCATTCTCTGCGTGAAGATACGTTAACGGTAGGGAATTCTGGGGACTGACCTTGGATAATGGAACTTATTAACTGCCACAAAGGACATGAAAATGGACTACATAGTGAGATCTAAAATTATACGCTTGCATGCTGTGAGATTATTTTTCTTGCCATTTTGTCTCACTTCTTCATTATACAGATGGAAAGCATGAAATGCAGACTTGATCAAGGAGACACACAGCATACATGCTCCAAACCACAGACTGGGGGGCTTTCCCCTCATCACCATGCTCTGTTTTTATTATCAGCTGTGATGATGAGATGGTGCCAAGGGAATGGGTGAGCAAGGCAAGGGGGTATCCTAAAGCATTGAGAAAGCAGATATGCCCATGAGAGTCACAGGACTAGAACGTAAATACACCGAGGAAAACACCTTCTAAATAGTAGCTTCAAATCCAGAGGTTCTGATATCAACCTCAGCAAATACATCTATGTGAGATGGCTCCCCACTGCCATCAGAACCCTGTGCTATAGCACCTGGAAAATCCTTGTTTACCATGTACAGAAAGGAGAGGGTGAAGCAGAAGACAAACATTCCCCATCTGTAAAACCAAAGGGGCAAAAAGAAGCCAAAAAAAAATAAGTAAATCATTTATATGGTGCCAGAGGTCAGAGTAGTGTTAACTCTGAGAGCAGCCGGTATTTGCCGGGAAAGCATGGAGTAACCTATGGTAGAGTCTGTCTTGGACAGGTTCTGAACGAATGTTCTGTGTCTTCATCCTAGTAATAGATTACAGGATTCACAATGTATCAACATTATAAAAATAAGTGTGTAACACTATTGATTATACCTTGGTGAAAATAATGGAGAGAAGATAGAACAGAGTTTAGAGGGAATTAATTTTGGTAAAACTGACTTGAAGAACCCCTGCATTTGCTTTTTTCTTTTCTTCAATTAAGACGATATATTTAAGGCATTGTGTTCTGGACAGGGTACCCAAAGATTATGTTAATCAATCCTTCTCTATGAGAAGTCCACAGTCAAGGAAGAGGGCACCTTCAGGAATGCCTCTAAGAAGTATAGCAGCCATAAGAGTGATGTTTATAAATGTGGTGGGAGCATGACAGAAGGGCCATCAATGTCAGAAGCCAGTGAGAGCTTGATGCACTAAGTGTATTTGGCTCCTGGATTCAAGTAAGACAAGAAGATGAGCAAATAATCTCTGAGAGAAAGGGTATGCAGAGGCAGGAGGAGCAAAAGTTTGGAGCCAGCTTGGACAACACAGTGAGATTTTCATTTTGGAAAATAAAAAGCACTACTTTAATAATTTGTATTTCTAAAATAACAGCAATGATGCCAACATAAAATGTGACTTGTTGCTAGTGACAGGAACAGAGCTCAATGTTGGTGATGCTACAGTTGAGCAGGCAAAAGTCTCTCAAAAATATCTAAGTGGGTGTTGTATTGTACTGAAGCTTGAGTTTCCAGTAAGTCAAATGTATAACAATTGACCAAGGAGACTGAAAGGGCAATGAAAATCAGTTCCTTGTTAAAGCAGTTGAAGGAATTTTTTATCAATGCAGATCAATAAAGTGCTTAGAAAACAAACATATCAATAAGTGGCAGGCATACCAACAAAATGATTGGAAAACAAACATATCGATAAAGTGATTGGAAACATTTTAAAACAAATCACCAGAACTTTTAATGTAGTAATTGGAATGGCGGGGACATCCCTGGCACCTGGCCGCCCACATGGCTAGCTCTAGCTTATGCCCCGAAATAATTACACGGAAACTGTATTCTTTTAATCACTGCTTGGTCCATTTCTATCTAGCCTCTTCTGGGCTAATTCTCACATATTAATTTAGCCCATTTCTAATCATCTGTGTAGCGCCCCTAGGTGCGCTTACCGGGACGATTCTAGCCTATGTCCATCCTGGGTCAGAGCTTCATCGCGTGCGTCTGCCTGGGAGCTAGGAGCATGGCGTCTCTATGAGGCGTCTGCTCCCGAGAGGAGAGCTGTGGAGTCTGAGCTCACTTCCTCTTCCTCCCAGCATTCTGTTCTGTTTACTCCTCCCACCTATCTTCTAACCAATGAGGGCCAAGCAGTTTCTTTTTATTTAACCAATGACCTTCCTCCATCATTTTAATTTAATTTATTATGTAGGCAAGCATTGTCAGGAAAGGGGATCTCAAATGAGCTTCTGCATTACCATCTGTGATAGTTTGAATAAAAATGGTCCCCATAGGATCAAGGGGATTCTTATTGGAAAGGAAGAACTTAAGCTTTTGTTATTTGCAGATGATATGATAGTATACATAAGCGACCCCAAAAATTCTACCAAAGAACTCCTACAGCTGATAAACACCTTTAGTAATGTGGCAGGATACAAGATCAACTCCAAAAAATCAGTTGCCTTCCTATACACTAAGGATAAGGAAATAGAGAGGGAAATCAGAGAAGCATCACCTTTCACGATAGCCACAAATAGCATAAAATATCTTGGGGTAACTCTGACCAAGGAAGTGAAAGATCTATTTGACAAGAACTTTAAGTCTTTGAAGAAAGAAATTGAAGAGGACATCAGAAAATGGAAGGATCTCTTTTGCTCTTGGATTGGGAGGATCAACATAGTAAAAATGGCAATTCTACCAAAAGCATAATGTGCTTTAAAATGAAATGAAAAGGAATCTTTTTCTTAAGCTATATGATCTGGAGGGTGGTGGTCCAGCACCAGTGAGAGACTCTGCTGTTAAAAACTGAGCTACCTCGGGGACCTGAGATGAGGGAGCATCCAAAGGTCAATGAGGCAATTTGGTTTGCCTCTACTTCTGAAAGGGGGAAGGCCCAAGAGGCAGCTGTAGGGAGAAAGAGTATTGAATGCTGACACACTAGAGTGAAGGGGACAGAAGACTGGCTTAGGCTGGGCTGGTGGCTAGAAACAGACTATATCAACTTGCATTTACCCCGGAGGGCTAGTGCGCATGTGTGTGTGTGTGTGTGTGTGTGTGTGTGTGTGTGTGTGTTCTTGTGTGTGTGTGTTCTTGTGTGGAAAGCATTTAATGGACTGAGCTCTCTCTCTCTCTCCAGTGCCTGCAGAGGACTTTGACAGCCTTGAGCCTGAAACTGGTAGGTAGATTGAATTCTGGAGCCACCTAATGTCCCTCACTGCAATAAAGTCAGTAATTCTGAATGACCAGGGGTGTGCATGATATCCATAGTCAAATCCCTTTACCACATCTCAATGCTATGGCTACTGTTCACACTCCCTACTATACTTAAGAGACACCTAAGGCTGAGACAGCCTTCCCAGAGGGCATGATCTGGGCTCCCATCAAAGTGAGAGAATCTGCTCAACCCCAGACTGCAAGGCTAAATGTGGCCAGAAAGGCTCAGGTATACAAAGCAGTGTCATGGTGAGGATAGCATTCCTGGGTATCAGGCAATTGTCTAATACAGAATCAGAATGAGTCCAGAGTCTAACTGACCCTGCTTTTCCCCATCTGTAACTGGAAACACTAGTTTTCAAGGACCCAGAAAGATGCTTCTCTATCCACTTTTTGATTTTTTTAAAAATATATCTTTTTAGCTTCTTTTCTATCACTGTGATAAAAACACCCCATCCATAACAACTACAGGAAAACAGTTGATTTCTTGTAATAATTCCAGGTTCCTGTCCATCACGGTGGGGAAGTCAAGGCAGGTACCTTTTTTTAAAAATTTATTTATTTATTTATTAAAGATTTCTGCCTCCTCCCCACCACCGCCTCCCATTTCCTTCCCCCGCCCCAATCAAGTCTCCCTCCCTCGTCAGCCCAAAGAGCAATCAGGGTTCCCTGCCCTGTGGGAAGTCCAAGGACCACCCACCTCCATCCAGGTCTAGTAAGGTGAGCATCCAAACTGCCTAGGCTCCCACAAAGCCAGTACGTGCAGTAGGATCAAAACCCAGTGCCATTGTTCTTGAGTTCTCAGTAGTCCTCATTGTCCGCTATGTTCAGCGAGTCCGGTTTTATTCCATGCTTTTTCAGACCCAGGCCAGCTGGCCTTGGTGAGTTCCCGATAGAACATCCCCACTGTCTCAGTGTGTGGGTGCACCCCTCGCGGTCCTGAGTTCCTTGTTCGTGCTCTCTCTCCTTCTGCTCTTGATTTGGACCTTGGGATCTCAGTCCGGTGCTCCAATGTGGGTCTCTGTCTCTGTCTCCTTTCATCGCCTGATGAAGGTTAATATTCAGGAGGAAGGGCAGGTACTTTGAACAACAAGCCACATGACGTCCACAGTCAAGAGCAGAGAGCAATGATTGCATAGCCATATTTCTCCGCTTATGCAGTTCAGGACACTTTGCCCAGGGAATGGTGCCACCCACAGTGGGATGGATCTTTCTACATCAGTTATCTTATTTACAATAATCCCCAACAGATGTGTCAGGCCAACCCAACATACACAACCTCATTAAGACTCTTTGTAGGAGATTTTAGGTTATGTCCAGTTGACAATAAAAGCTAATTATTACGAATATTTACCAGACTTTTTACTTTATTATTATTAAAAAGTTTTCAAATGTTCTTATACCTCTTTATACCTTTACCTAATTTTATTTATAATTTTTCTCTTTTGAGCAATAATTTTAATCTAAGTTTCTTTTTATCATTTTTACCCTCTTTGTTTCTTTCTTCTTGTTCCTACAAGTTGTAGTATTTTGATTAAACTTAAAAATTTTGTTGCTTTTAATTAAAATTATTTTGGTATATTTATTTTTTTACACTTATATTCCTCAAATTTTGATTTTAAATTTTTTGAGCTTTTTTGAAATTTGGTAATTTCTTGTTTTTTTCTTTTCCTCACCATCACATTCTTCTCTATTCTTTATTTTCCTTTGTTCAACTCATTTCTCTTTGTCTCCTCCCTCTACGTTATGCTGGCTTGTTTTTGTAATTTTGACACAAGCTAGAATCATGAGAGAGAAGGCAGCATCTGTTAAGACAATGCCTTCATAAGATCAGTGGAAGACAAACCTGTAGGGCATTTTCTTAATTATTGATCGGTAGGGGAGGGCCTAGCTGCACCTGGGTTGCTGGTCCAGGCTTCTATAAGAAAGCAGGTTGAGCAAACCATGGGAGAGCAAGCCAACAAAGAGTATCCCTCTATGGCCTCTGCTTCAGCCACTGTCCCCTGGTTCCTGCCCTGAGAGTTCCTGCCCTCACTGCTTTAACGATGGACTAATATGGAACTATGACACCCTTTCCTTCACAGGTTGCTTTTGGCCACAGTGTTTCATCATGGCAACATAACCCAACTAAGCCATACATCTTCTTACCTTTTCTCATTTATTCGCTATTTCTACAGTTCCCTCAAGGAATTTTCATAGTCATACCGCAGTCAACAGTCATTTTCTGTGGCAGCTTTGGGGTCCCTGGTGACGTGATTGCAGACTGGAACTGATTGTAAGTGTGCTTCCAGAGTTTGGATGGTTTAGTGTTGCTGTTGCCACCTCTGCTTCCTTCTCACAGAACAGTACTGGTAATCACACCTTCATGAGTAAGCTGTTCATTAATAAAATCTTCCCTCAAATCCAGAAGAGCTAGCCAAACCAATAGATGTGCAAATTGCAACACAGAGACACAATCAACAGAAAGAAGCTATGCAACAAAATTGCCCTGAAAGATCTCAGCTCAGCTCCTGAGCTCACAGAACTGAAACAAGGCTCACTACGGAAGAATATTTCAAAGACTTTCTGGTAAAAGTGATCAATGACCTGGGAAACGAATGAATGAAGAAGCAGATAAACTCAGTTCAGAACCCAGGGGGAACAGTCAACTGTAAACATAGAAGAAAAATCAGAAATAAAAAAAATTAAGAAAATCATCAATTTGGATGAAAACTTAGCAACAAAGAAAAAATTCAGCAAGGAAATTTAAAAAGTAGAACTATTGGAAATGTAAAATCCAATGAACTAAATGAAAACTCAGTAGAAGTATCACTGATAGCTTCAGAAAAATAAAATACCTAGGAATAACTCCAACCAAGCAAGCAAAAGACCTGTACAGTGATAACTTTATCATACATAACATGCTGAAGGATAAACTAGAAGGTGGACAGATGCCTCTTTGCTTGTGGATAGACAGAATAAACACTGTGAGAAATGGCCGTATTGCCAAAAGCAATCTACACATTCAATGTCATCCCATCATAATCCCAATGACATTACTCACAGGCTAAAAAAAAAACAAATCCCAAAATTCATATGAAAACACATAAGATCTCAATTAGCTAAAGCAGTTCTTAGCAGAGAGAACAATGATGGAGGCATGCAAATTCACATCACATCCAACATTACATGGCAAAAATCCACAACATGGTAGCAGCACAAAGACACACAGGAAGATCAATGGGAGAGGTAGAGGACCCAGAAACAGCCATGCAATTTTCAACAAAGCTGTCAAAAACATAATAAGAAAGCTTCTTCAGCAACTCATGCTGAGAAAATCGCTCTATAGAGGCACCTGCTGATCCATGTTTATTGCTGTGCCATTCATAACAGTTACAGAAGGGAACTTGCCTACATACCTATTAACAGGTGGATGGATAAAGAAAATGTGGTACATATAGGCAACGAAAAATGAGATCATGACATTTGTAGGAAGATGGATACAAGTGCAAACCATTCTGTTAAGTTGAATGAGTCAGACTCACAAAAATAGGTATCATGTTTTTGCTTATATGAGGAACCTAGGCTTAAAATGTGTATGTGTGTGCGTGTGTGTGTGTGTGTGTGTGTGCATATGTGTGTGTGCATATGTGTGTGTTTATTCTGTGGGGGATCAAGAAGCTAGAAAGGGATCTTGAGTTTGGAGGAAGAGGTTTTAAGAGATGTGGGAAATAGAGGAAGTGATGGAATCCATGGAATAGGAAAATGGAAGTTGGGAATAATTGGGGAAAAGAAGGGGACCAGCTGGGATGGGGTGGAGAAGGGGCACAAATGAGACCAAACAATAATGATGCAGATGTATGATCTTGTTTCAATGAACCATTTATGCTAACCTAAACAAACAAACAAACAAACACAATACGAGAAAATACATAAAAACCAAGAAGTAAAAAAGTACAATTTGAAACAAGACAAAGTAAATTATCAATTTTAAGAGAAATACTATTTGGTTATTCGATTATTGAATAGGAATTGGTTTATTGTTACTCCACTACAGTGGACCACTCTGTCCCAATGTGTTCAGTCACAAATGCTAGTCTCATTGTGGTTCATAACACAGGGAATGTAGAGTGATCAAAATAGGAAGAATTAGTTATAATTTATGCAGTATAAATTTTGTATATCATGACATTTATACTTTAAAATAAAAAACATAAAATAATTTATAAAAATTAAATTAGTAAAATACGACATTCCAAGAATGTCAGAGCTTACTTAATAACAAAGATAATAAAGAAATTACACATGCCCAAATCTCATACAGTAATAGGGCTACAAAACCTTTGAATATAATACTACAAGCGTAGTAAAAACTGAAAGGATTTTGAATGTACTAAAGATGATGATAAAGCCTTTATGTATAGGGAACTACGTACACATTGTATTATTGGTGATTGGTTCAATGTGGATAAGTGTAGTGATGAGGTGAGCAGGCCTGCTTTTCGTCCTGCCCAGCTCTCCCATGGCTAGCTTAGCCCTGGAAATAATAACACACAAATTGTATTCATTTAAACACTGCCTGGCTCATTAGCTCTATCCTCTTACTGGCTAACTCTCACAACTTGATTAACCCGTTTCTATTAATGTGTGTAGCACCATGAGGTGGTGGCTTACTGGGAAGATTCTAACCTATGTCCATCTTGGGCTGGAGCTTCATGGCGTCTGCCTGTCTCTGTTTTCTTCCTCCCACAATTCTGTCTGTCTTCCCCACCTAACTATGTTCTGACCTATCAGGCCAAGCAGTTTTCTTTATTAATTAACCAATGAAAGCAACAGATAGATAGAAGACACCCCCCCCACTACATCAGATAAGCCTAAGGATGATCTTGGGAACCCACCATGCTTACATAAGTGTATCACTTAAGGAGTGAAAATCATGCCAAACAAAAGACTATACCAACTTAAACAAAAAGACTATACCAATTAAAAGTCAACACATAATTTTGAAATTATTAGAGAACAATTTGATGAATAATAAACAAAAGACAATATCATCTGATAAGTCATTTACCAAGATGTAGCTTAGAGAATAAAACTGACTTATGTTTTTATGTGTGTTTTGATTGACATAGGATGACTGTTAAAATTTGTATGTATTCATTCTCTGTTGGGTAAAGACAGATACGGAGAGAGGTGAGGTGACTGGAATGATGCTGTGTAGAAACTGTGAGGTGGAACTGAACGGTTAGAAGCAAAGAGCCAACAAGAATTGCTGGCATTTTCATGTTGGGATCATAGGGATGATTCCAATGATACTGAGCAGGACAGTCATAGTAGCAAAGACAGAACATAAGGAAATGGGAGAGACTTGTTCAGCTGAGAGCAAGATGAGCTTAAATTTTATGTATAAAGTGACATTAGAAGTAATAACTATGCAAATTTATATAGCCTAAGTATACCTTCCATTGTCATGTACTTATTGAGTTGCTACTCCACATAGCAACAATACTGTCTCTGAGAGCTCCTTCTCATTGAACATTATCAGCCCTTAAGCAAACACATCTGAGCTCCTTCATACTAGATACGGAGCTGGAAGCCCCCAGTTTATGAACCAGACACTGCCTACTCAGAGCCTGGTCTCATGTGGCAGGAAAACAGTATGAGAAATAATGACCCAATTCATGGTGTCTGTCCTTTTTTTTTTTTTTTTTTTTTTTTTTTTACAACAGGGCAACCAGAAAGCAGAACATGAATTTTGAGGCACATCAAGTCAAGGTCCAAGGCAGTCATGTGTTTTCTGATGGCTTCAGGATCAGTCAGAAGGCCAGTTTGGTTACAGTGGGCCAGGTGACAGGGAGAAATAGTCAAGAGAGGCCAGAACCACCAGCTGGCATCTGGGAGGATCCGTGTGGCTGCTTTATAAAGACTAGAGGAAGAGGAAGCAAGTATGGGAGAAACAGACAAAGCTGTGATAGTCTTGGCTACTTCGCAGTGTGGGAAAAAAATGAATGTGGCTTGGAATATTAGAGAATTTTGTTGTTGTTTTGTTTTGTTTTTCAAGACAGAGTTTCCCAGTAGCTATGGAGCCAGTCCTGGAACTAGCTCTGTAGACTAGGCTGGCCTCAAACTCACAGAGATCCGCCTGCGTCTGCCTCTCAAAATGCTGCTGGGATTAAAGGTGTGTGCCTCCACCATCCAACTTTTTTTTTCTTCCTTCCTTCCTTTCTTTTTTTGTTGTTTTTTTTTTTTTTTGAGACGGTTTCTCTGTATAATAGTCCTGGCTATCCTGGAACTCGCTCTGTAGACCAGGCTGGCCTCAAACTCACTAAGATCCACCTGCGTCTGCCTCCCAAAATGCTGGGATTAAAGGCGTGCATGAAGGTGAAGCCAACAAGGTACTGAATTGTTGATCACGGACTAGGGAAGAGCATTTGGAAGTGCAACAGTGGGGATTGTTATCCCTTGTTATGGTTTCGGTGAAGAACCACCTCAGTCAAGGTCATGGTCTGCAGGGAGCCCAACACACTGTTGGGATTTGGATGAAGCCTTACATATTAAGCAAGGTATCTTTCTTTTGGGTTGGATGCCCTAAGTCAGCTCAGCAATGATTTTAATGTCAGTGGAGGAGGTATGATCATTGTATACTGCAATAGTACCTAAGGTTTTTAGAGCATCAAGTTGTTACCATGACTTACAGGCTGCAACTGACTTTCAAATTCAAAGCCCAAGAAAGCTAAAAGGCTAAGACAGCAGCAAACCATCAGCATATTTAGTTCAGTTGGTCATCTGGGAGGAGGAACTGCTATGTGGCATCTCTATGAAATGCTGTAGTCAGCAGAGGGCAAACCTGAAGCATTAGGAGTCCGGGTGGAAGAGGACAGGCATTGAAAACACAGAGCAATAGTTCCAAATAGGTAACTATTCAATGTGGCAAGCACTGAGGCTTGCTGGAAGGAGGCAAGGCAGTGAGTGCCAGCAAGCCATGGCAAAAATGGCCTGCTCCATCCTTCAGGAGACGATGTGGGTGAGCAACAGTTGGCTGGAGGCAGGCAGTGTAGTCTGTAGGTACCTGGGGATATGGAGGAAGCCTTTCTCCTTGAGTGGAAGGAGCAACGATGGATGAGCGAAGAAACATCATGAGAAGCTGCAGTAGGAACACTGGGCACGACACCATGGGAACTGGGAGCCGGTGGTGGTTTCCATGGCCGGAGGGGAGCCCTGATCAACAGCCACCATTTCTTCCCTGGCATTTTCCTAAGATGTTGCCAAACTCCCTGGCAATGTTGACTTTTTACTTGTATTTAATGCTTTTTCGCTTGCAATAAAAATGATCACACATCACATCCTGGTGGGATAATTTGACATACTAATTCCCTTCAGCTCCAAGCTCATTCAAATAAGACATTTTTGTCCAAAAGGAGAAATTATAACGTGAGGTTATGAAAAGTCCATTTCCCTTTTGAACATTCTTCCTAGCAACTCGGCTGTTTTCATTGGCTTTTATAAAAACAACCTTTGTGTGAACTGGCAATTTGTTTTGTAAATACCAATGAAGGCATATTTCAGAAAAATATCGTAGTAAAAACCAACCCAATTTCAGAAATATGCCTGCTGCCAGACATCAGTCTTCAGCTCATATTCTGAGTATTTCCAGTAAGTCTTAAATACACATTAACATGAGAAATGGCTTACTGTTTAGGATCAAAAAAGTGAAAAAAGAAAAAAAAACCTTCACTACCTCTTAGAAATTGCTCAAGGGTTCTAACCAATAAAACACATTTCTGTCTTTGAAAAACTACACTTATAATGACTTTAAGCACTTCAATTCAATTGCACATTTACTCCTCCAAATTTTCTTAGGCTGGGTTTATTATCATCTCTGTATAACATATTCTATGATGTTATTTGTTTAAGAGATCTGAGGCATTAATAGTTCAGCAATGCCTATCTTGAGCTCAGGGCCACTTTGCAAGCCTTGAAAAGAATTACAGGCTTTGTTCAAGACTTCAGAAATGCTTTTTTATTTTTATTTTATTTTTTACTGTTTCTAGAGTGTTCACAACTTAACTATTGTCACTGAGCTACATTTAATAAGAGAAAAATATTATTTCTCCACCGAGGTGTAATAAGGAGAGGCTGTGAACTGAATGTTCTAGAGAACTTTCTCTGCATGCCTCCTGACTGGCAGACAAAACGTCTCTGCAGAGTAGAATGGAACACCGAGGGGTTTTGGGGGGGACAGTTACACAATCCTGTGGCCTTGCAGCAAAGCATGCGTTCTATTTTGAGACAGGATCTCTCTCTCTCTCTCTCTCTCTCTCTCTGTTTGTGTGTGTGTGTGTGTGTTGTGTTATATATGTATTTGCATGCATTTGTGTGTGCATGCATGCACTTTGGTTTGTCTTTATGCACATGTGTGCATATGTAGGTCAGAAGACAACACTGGCTGTCTTCCTCAGTCAATTTTTCCGAAAGTCTTACCCTGAACCGGAAGCTCACTTATTAGGTTAGGCTCATGGCCAGCAAACTCCAGGAAGCTGCCTGTCTCCACTCCCCAGCACTGAGATTACGGACCTCAGCCACTATGCCCAATTTTTTTGGTGGACGCTAGAAGTCTGAACTTAGGTCCTCATGGAGTGGGATAAGCACTCTACTGACTGAGCTACACCTCCCTCCCAAGACAGGGTCTTTTTATGTAACCTGACTAGCTTAGTTCTCTTCATGTAGCTCTAGAGGGCTTTGGACTGTGGCTATGTCCCTGCCTTTTATAAGATAAAAATATTCTTCCTCAACAGAGTGTAATAAGGAACGGCCATGAGCTGAGTGTTTAGAGAATGTTCCCTTGGGTGCCTGCTACTGCCCCAATCACTGCTGTCTTATGCAAATGCTTTCTGTTGTCTGCTCTTAGAACACACCCCCTTTGTCTGCTACTTATACTGGTTTCCATCATACAGGCTTCACTGTACTCTAGATTTAACGAGCAAATCGGTGGAATTTATCATTTATGTGTGTATCTTGTACCTAAATTATGCTACTTATGGTAGTGTGTATACTACCATAAGGATCTAAGATGTGGTTTCTAACAGCTCATGTTCTATAAAATATGAAATGATACCAAATTGTAGAAGGCATTCTGTAACTAAGTATGGAATTTAACACAGAGCCTCCAGCCGAGGCGAGGAAAGATAAATGTCAGCCAAGGGTTTTAGAAAGACTTACTGTGCCTTTGGGGGAAAAAAAAAACCAGTGGAGGGGCGCTGGAGAGATGGTTCAGTGATTAAAAGTGAATATTGCTCTTCCAGAAGATCCAAGTGCAGTCAAAGTATCCACACTGGACAGCTCAAAACTGCTTGTAACTCCAGGGCATCTGACACCTTCTTGTAGACTCCATGGGTGTCGTGTATATACATTATTTAAAAATAAGATGAGCCTTTTCAAAAGAAAAAGCTTACTGTGAGGCATGTCATATAAAAGCTCCGGATAACAGATAAGACTAGTTGTGTGACATGGAGATTCACTGTGACCAAGGAGACTCATATGAGTGAAAGCCAGAGAGGTAAGAAATACATGTGCTGAAGACTAAGTGCTACATGCTATAGAAGTGTTTACAAAATAAGCATTATTTTATATTCATAACAAGTCTTTGAAGCATTATTGTGTTCACGAAAAAGACAAAAGGAGAAGGCTCAGAGGGAAGATAAAGTTTTTTTAGGTCATCCATCCCACTGCAAGAAAAATGGAATTCAGCACCGGTATATCTGGTCCTAGAATGGGGATTATTCCAGCATCTTGTCACCTTCCCTATGGATCTGTGCTACGAAGACACTATTGTACCTGTAGCAATTCCATTTCAAGGTTAGTTGTGACAGGCTAGAGGGGGCCAAAGAAAGCCAGTGGATTTGATTTTGCTGAAATTTTTTATTGATGGTCACCAGTACTTTCGAGGTAGAATCACTGCTGTGTGAACAGTATTTAGGAAAGATGAGGTTAAAAATGGAAGTGACTTAATGAACAGAAATAGGTAATTCTATGTTGAATGGATATTGGGCTCTTGAAAATTGAAGGGTCTAAAGGTATGGGGTTGGGCTGTAAAGAAGGGATGAGAATAAGGAAGAAACAATGAAAGGAGAATGTTGGGAAAGAAGAAGAGGACTCAGACTAAACAATGAGACTAGTGACTCAAGAGGACGTTTAGCTACTGTAGTAATGTCAGTGCCAGGGACAGAAACGGGGAGCTGAAGGACAGAGACCCAAGACTTTCAGGGCCGAGTTTGGGCTGTGCAACCAGAGAAAGCCATATACCTGTATGTAGAAGCAAAGCCCTTTTCTCTCCACTCTTTCAGAAAAAAGAAACAGTTATACTAAGAAACAATATGTATCTCAGAGATGGAGATCCCAACACTCAAACTCAAGTGTTTCCATCACCAGCCCCAGGAGGAAGCCAAGAGCTGCACATCCACAGAAAGTGATTCCAGTGGGAAGTCAGAGGATGCGAGTGGCCAGGCAGGAAGGCTGATGCTCTGGATAATGCAAGTGCGCCTCTTAGATTCATTTCTTTGCTTTAAGGAGCACTTGGCTCTCAAGTTTGAGTACTAATGACATGGACTCCAACAGCCATTCTCTAGGCAACTATCCTCCTCCAATGATGCCTACCTCATGGCAATGCTAGAGAGGCTGATGTAAGAGCCAAATGTAACCTGGGCTCATAGGAGCTCACGGAGTCTGAACTAACAGCCAGAGAGCCTGCATGGCACTCTATATATGTGACAGTTGTGTAGCTTGGTCTACTTGTGGGACTCTTAACTCTAGGAGCAGGGGCTGTCCTAATGCTTTGGCTGGCTTTGGGAACCTATTCCTCATTCTGGGTTGACTTGCCCAGCCTTAAAAGGGGAGGAGCTTAGTCCTACTTCACTTTGATATGCCATGCTTTGTTGATACCCATGGGAGGCCTATTACTTTCTGAAGAGGAACAGAGAAAGAGTGGATTGGGGAGGGTGGTGGAGGAGAGGTGGCAAGAGAGAGTAGGAGGAGAGGAGGGAGGGGAAACTGTGGTTGAACTGTGAAATAAATAAATAAATTTAATTTAAAAATAAATAAAAAATAATTCGTATCCAATTTATTTATTTATTTTTTTGCTTTCAAATTGCAAGGTCTACCTCAAACTTCCTCTGAGAATTATTTCTTACATCTTACTTACAACTCAGAGTTGCTCCTATTAAGGAGGCATGCAGCCTTGAGGACATCTTATGCATGGATTTTGCTCTTTTGTGGGTAGGGTGTTGGTTCTAAGACTAAAAGTTATGCAAAGAATATTACTTATTTGAAAATAAAAAGGGTGAGCACAGACTAAGAATGAAAATATACAAACTATAAGCAAGGCTTTGGTGTCTCAGGAAGGACATCAATAAATCATGTGTTTATAAACACTTTTAAATATTTATATTAAGGAAAAACTAAAGGTTTAATAAAAATGGTGATAATCATTAGATAAATGGCAGTAAGAAAGCAAAGTCTTTTAATTTGGATATTTTTGGCCTGCAATCATTCCGTAGTGAAATCAATGACTGTGGAAGCAGGGAATTTTTGGCAGGAAAAGGGATGTGTGGGCTTCCACAACCTTCCCTGGTGTGGTACAATGGTCTGTATTCTGTCAATTATATTTTAAATAAATGCTGATTGGCCAGTAGCCAGGCAGGAAGTATAGGCAGGACAACCAGACAGTAAGTAGAGACGGGTCAATGAGAACAGGACAATTCTGGGAAGAAGGAAGCCCATTTTTTCTGCAGTGTGAGCCTGCCACGGAAGAAGCAAGATGTGACAGCCTCACTGAAAAAGGTACTGAGCCATGTGACTAGTATAGACAAGAATAATGGGCTAATATAAGTTATAAGAGTTAATAAGAAGCCTGAGTTAGTGGGCCGATCAATTTATCACCAATTTAGACCACTGTGTGATATTCTTTGGGACTTAACAACTGCAGGAATCAGGCAGGAGAGAAACCCTGACAACACTTCCCTGTGTTTTAGTGTTTCCTGTGATGGGTAATAGTAAAAGAGTGGCATGGCTTTCCTGTCAGTAGGCACTTGTGTAGGTTATGTATGCCTTTAGCTATAGAGAGAAATGAGGCTCTTTAAATTGGGACAAATAGAAAGATAGTCTCCCCCCAGATAATATAAAAATATAAAAGAACTTAACTACCGTAATTCATAAAATGCTGAACCAAATTCCACCTGTGAGATGCCCCAAGCAGCTCTAATTTATGAAAATACTGGCATTCAGATAAACACCTTTGGGAGGAAAGCAAATAATATCTTAAACAAAACAAAAAGCTCCCTTCCTGGTTTGCTAATAGCCCTTCCACTGAGACCAAAGATCTTTTCCTCTGTGTTGATGCAGAAGTTTTTACTTGAGTACAAAATCCCAAGTGAAATATATGTCCCATGCATCCTGAAGCTGTGGATGCTGTTCAGAGCAGCGGAGTGGAGCCCGCCAGCTTCCTTAAGGAACGCTTGTGCTGTTTGAAAAGTTCTGGAAATATCCCATAATTTGTCACGAATAAAGCTGCCATTCATTTCTCTTTCCCCAGCATCACCTGCTATAGGTTCAGCAAGGAAGAAATGAAAAAGAAAAAGAAAAACAGAACTGATGTTAAAAAATATCCTGTTATCAAAGTGAAATGATCAAGATAGCAGACTAGGAAGCCCCCTTGCCTCTTTTCCATAGGCAAACATTAAACAACAATGGATGGGGGGAGTAAGAACTCAAAGTTAAACAACCCTCAAGAGAGTATGAAATCAAAGATCCACAACAACAAATAAACCTCGCTTCTTGGTGCGTTCATCCTAGTCAGCTGCTTCGGGTGGTGTGGGCGTGGCATCCTACGGATGGTCCATCCTGGTTCCCTTCCCTGGGCCCCCAGAGCAGAGCAGAAATTACTTCTATTTGGATTTCTCTGTAGGTGGTACAAGGTGCTGGTTATATGTGTTATGATCCAAGTTTAACCAGGGAGAACCGGGCGCGGGGGGTGGGGGTGGGGCGGGGTGCATCCAGCTTGGCAGAGTGGACAGAGGCTGTGATATGCTTTAACACACAAAAGCTTCAAGAGAATGAAGAGCCATAGATCCCTGACGAAAGGGAACATGGGTAGAAGAAGGCAAGGGAGCCTTAATAACCCTGAGAGAAAGATGTCCTTGCTTCAAGGCTCCTCTGGGGAGCTAAGGTATTTGAAAACAATTAGGTGTTTGGGGGAAACTTTGAATGCTTACAAACCAGCCAGCAGGGAGGCCAGAATTATCCTGAGGAAACCTTGAGAATTAATCATGGATTGTCACCAAAGGGTAGGATATGTCCTAATGTGCTGAACTGTTCTCTGCCAATCAACAAACCCTAGAATGCTTGAAAGTTTCCAAATGTCCAGTTTATGAGTAAAAATAGGATATACAAAGAAACAGAACAACCTGGCCTATTAAAATAAATAACAAATCTCTATTAACAAATGTATGCACTGGATTTATTAGATGTTTCTAAACAGCAGCCTTAATGGGGTGAGAGAACTAAAGGGAGTCGGGAAAGGGACATTTGAACCCAAAGAGAGCACAGGCAAAGTACTAGTCTGTGTTTGTAAAAAGAAGGCAGCAGAAGCCCAGGGCTGAACCAACAGTGACTAACTAAAGTCTGCTAGAGGGGTTTGCCCACACCCTCAAGCAGGCGGGACGAAGAATCTGCAAGCCAGAACATGAATTATTTGAAGATACGCAGTCTGAAGAGCACAGGGCACAGCCCAGGATTGAAGGTTCCGCCCTTGCTGCAGCCACAGCACCCAGAGCAGCAAATGAGACTGAAATCACCATGAAATGCCTTGCTCATCACCGCTTCATTTGTTGCCTTGGATCATGACTGATTTCAGTGTCTAGGCTTTCTCAAGAGTCATTTTAATTTTGAACCTATTCCTTATTATTGTTTAATGTTTATGCTTGGACAAGAGGCATTGGGATTCCTAGTCTGTTGTCTTGATAATTTTGCTTTGATTAAAAAAAAAAAGACAGAAGGAAACTGAGTATAGTCTAAGGAACTAGAGGAACACTGCCAGGGGCTGTATATGGCAGCGGCACTAAGAAAATCATCTGAGCAGATTATTGGAGTAAATAATGGATGAAGATTCCCCAATCTTGAGGAAAGAAAAACTACACATCCGAGAAGCTCAACAGACTCCAAGTGTGACAGACTGGAGCCCCTGCCCAGGCGCATGGCCAGACTGCCACAGCCCACACAGAGAGCCCTGGAAGCCGTGGGAGAAAAACTAGCTCCTCACGTCTGAGGTCCTTACCAGTGTGAAGGTCACCTGGGATATTCAAAGTGATAGGAGAAAGCAAAACAAAATGAAAAAACCGAAACCTGTCAACTAAGATCCTCTAACTACCCAAATTGTGTTTTAAAAGTGAATTAGAAATGAAGAAAATTCAGAGAGACAAAGTTAAGGAGGTTCATGGCTATATGGTATGATCTTCAGTAAGCATGAAAGGGAAACGTTTAATTAAATTAATTATTATTATTATTCCAAGACAGGATTTCACTCTGGAGCCCTGACTGTCTCAGAACTCAGTCTGTAGGCCATACCAGCCTTGCACTCAAAGAGATCCTCCTAATTCTGCCTCCCCGTGTGCTGGGATTAAAGGCGTGTGCTACCACTGCCCCTCCAGTCTTAAGTGAAAAAATGCTAGTTAGCAACTTAGCACTGTGCAAAAATAAAGTTATCTGACAAAAATAAATCATGCATACAAATGTCTTTACATCACCATTATGGTGACTTTTGATTTGCATTGTTATTTTTAATAATTATTTGTAGAGCTGAAGAGATGTTCAGTGGTTAAGAGTGCTGCTCTTCCAGAGGACCCAGGTTTATTTCCAGCATCCTCATGGCAGCTCACAGCCATTTGTAACTCCATTCCTAGGGGATCCAATACCTTGGCCTCTGCAGGCATAGATGTAGTACATAAACATATGTGTTTAGGCAAAACACTCATTCATAGAAAAATAAATAATACAAAATTCTCCTCAGACTCTTCAAAATACTGAAAAGGCAGACTATTTCCAAAGACCAAACATTACAAGAAAAAGTAGCTCTATAAGACTATTCTTTGTGAGCGTTGATGTGAAATCCTGAGGACACTAACAAACTCAACAGGACAGGAAGAGGCTCATATATATATATATATATATATATATATATATATGTGTGTGTGTGTGTGTGTGTGTGTGTGTGTGTGTGTGTGTGTGTATGTGTGTGTGTGTGTGTATGTGTGTGTGGCCAAGTGAGATGCGTTCTTGAGGTGAGAAGGTGGCTCTGTATATGAAAATTAATATATAGATGCATGGTTTTGTCCTACCAATTATACCTTAGTAACTTTAGGAGAGAAAAGAAAATATCCTAAAACTAAAATAGCAAATTCAATGCCGCCAAGACATCAACAAAATCAAGGAGAAAAGCCCATACAAACCTTCCACACGATCTAGAAAAAGCACTAGGCAAAGTTAAAAAAACAAAGACTCAGCAATTAGAAGTAGAAGAATGGGATTAAGAAAATATTTAATTAACTAAAAGCAAAAGGAAGCCCTGAGCATGGCAGCTGGAATGACCCTTGCAGAGGAAACACTGGAGAGAGGTTCCTGCCATTGGCTATGAGGAGGCATCCTTGGGCACAGTACCAAATCTGCGAGCTATGGAGCAAGGTAAACTGAGCACCTTGCAAAGCTAAACACGTGGAATACCACAGTAGACTGTCAGTGGAAGGAAGGACAACCTTGGGGTAGAAGAGCGCATTGATGTAAAAATATGATAGCAGGCGAGGGGTTTCTATCGAGAAGAGTTAAACATCTTTTGCAATTTGA
Organism: Microtus oregoni; assembly: GCF_018167655.1. Taxonomy (NCBI): domain Eukaryota; kingdom Metazoa; phylum Chordata; class Mammalia; order Rodentia; family Cricetidae; genus Microtus; species Microtus oregoni. The sequence continues at coordinate 7,351,580 of NW_024543830.1, read as the reverse complement.
TAATAAATCACCAAACAGCTCAATTCATAAACTGGCAAACAAGGAAGTACGGGTGATTGAGAAGGACTTTAAAAGACATGCTAATTTCATAAATTATTAGGGAACTGAAAATAAAAACACAAGGAAACATCACTTCACACCAGTTAGGACGATTATTACAAACAATATCAAAGAAAAATCCAGCCACATCAAAGAGAAACTCAAAACAACATCAACTCCAGAACACTGCAAATGTTGGTGAGGACGTGAAGGCCTTGAGTCCTTTGTGTGTATCTGGTAGGAATGTGAAAAAGTCGTTGCCACATGATGCAGCTACCCCAGATTCACAGATGCTCCGAAGAACTCAAGGCAGGGACCCTAGCACAGTGTTTTGTACTCTTTTATTACTAATAGCAGTCATCACACTAAGCAAGGAGAGATACCACCCAGTGTTCAGCAAAGGATAGGTAGTAGTTCAAGAAAGTATGTTATGTACCCTAAAGGAAAGGAATTCTAACCCATAGTTCAAAACCACTGACTGCTAAGTCAGACAAGTCAGTTACACAGGCAACTGCTGGCTGGTTATTCCTATATAAAACCCTTTCAGCAGGCAAATTCTGACAGAAAGAGAAATGGCAGCTTCCAGAGGCTGGTACAATGGTTTGAATTTCCCCCTCCAAAGCTCATGATGAAGTTTAGTTACCTTTAGGAGGTGGTGGTGGTGGTAGTGCACGCATTTAATCCCAGCACTTGGAAGGCAGAGGCAGGTGGATCTCTGTGAGTTCGAGGCCAGCCTGGTCTACAGAGTGAGTTCCAGGACAGAGAAACTCTGTCTCCAAAATAAACAAAACAAAACAAAACAACCCCCCAAATAAAACAAACAAACAAAAGAAGCAATCAGGACATGTGGGCAACACTCTTATTCAATCTTTTTTCCCCTCAGGAGTAGCTTAATTGCTATAGAGGTTATCTTTGATAAAAGCAATTCTTTCCCACACTTCCCTATGTGACACCCTCTGCCATGTTATGGTACAACCAGGGCTTCTGTTGGGTGCTGCCACCATGTTTTAGCACTTCCTGGCCTTCAGATACATAAGAAAGAAACCTCTGTCCTTTGTAAATTATCTAGTCAAAAGGCTCTGTCATAGTAACAGCAAACAGACAACAAGAGCTGGAGCGAGGAAGGGAAGGGAAAGGAAGTGAGCATTGCTTCAGGAGTACTAACAGGTTCCCTTAGCATCCCCTCCTCCACTGTGGCCAATGGCATCTGCCTTGATAGTCGTGTGGCAAGATTTTCATTTCTATGACAGTCTCTATCACCCAGGGATATATTCTAAGATCCCCAGTAGCTGCCTGACCCTGCAGATGGAGTTCAATCCCACAACGTAATTGTCTTTCCCATCTCAGCTATGCACTTAGCAGAGAAATAAAGCTTTTTTTCAGTCTCAATAGTAGAACTAGCATGGCTTCCTTTTCCTTTTCCCATACATTGACTGATAGAAAACCTGTTCTTACAGCACTCAGTGTCAGCCCTTACTTCTACTCTTTCCTTATTCAATCAATAACCTTTTCCTTCCCCCTTGAAGGAAGCCATTCTCAGCTTCTTTTGGCTCATTCTGATCACCATCATGATACCCTTGCACCGTGAAGCTAGTGTTGAGAGGAATGGTGGTGAAATGTGGAAACTGAACCCTTGTGCACTGCACAAGTATGGTATTACAGCCATCTATTCAATACACCAGACAGCTTGGAAGAGATCAGTGGGCAAACTGCATATGTCCATTGGATACACTGAATGTAAGGACGACTCATGTCCCAGGTGGGATGGAGGGCGATGTGGTACAAGATTTGATAGGCTATGTGGCTTAACACAATTTTCATTTAATACTTTCAGACCTCAGTTGGCTGAGCATATCTGAAGCCATAGGAAGGGAAGTCTCAGGTAATGAGTGTGCTAAAGCTTCTTCGGGGCGCTAAAGCCATTCTAGATTGTAAATGTGTTAATGCCACACATTCCTACGCTGTTATTTTAGAGTCTCACTGACAATGCACCTAAACCTTGTGTTTTTAAAATTTGAGGTGTGATGTTTCATAAGTACTAATAAGTGTTATCTTTGTACAGCAAAGAGAGTCAGTGGTGGCTGGACTTTCAGAATTAAGTCAGGAGCAATGGACACCCAGTTACATGCCCTTTCTCTCAAATCAAGCATCCCAGGTTGATGTTGGTTTCCTCAGTCAAACTGATTTCCCCTGCATCCTAACTGCTCTAATATGACCAAGTTTTCCAGGGTCAATTAAAGACATATGCAGAGTATTTCCTGGCCACTCAAGCCTGCATCCATTTTCCTAACCTCCCTAGTCATTTAGTGCTCAGTAAGAGGGTACCTTCTACTGTTGCCACCTTTTTATGATTTAGAAACAACTAAAATGTCCTGAGAAGTGACAATAATTCCAGCTTGAGAGGGCAGCTCCCAAATCAATCAATCACTCAATCTATCTATTAATTGATTGATATAGATAAAATAGGGAAATGAGGTCAAATCACCAGAACCGCATGGTGAAGTTGGTTCTTCTGTTCAATTCCAGTGCGGACTCCTCTCAGAATATCAGAACTACTGATTTAGATTCAATGAAGTCATCTGAAAAACGATCTTTTGGAATACTAGAGAATTACCATGCTGTCTCCTATGTCCCACCCCAGTACACATGATTGCACATGCATACTCAAGCACATATACCTGTGCACGAATAACAAACTCTTCATGATTAAAAAAACAGCATATTCTCAGACATGCCACTTGTAAAACTCCTTACCAAACACTATCAACAAAGAATTCACATAAACATTGTCTTCTTCAGCCAAATTCAGAGTCTTCACTTCATAGCCAAAGCTATATATTACTTTGACTTGAAATTATATCTATTAGTATAAAAGCTTTATTGAACCTATACTGTTAGAATACTATGAAGAAGGCTGATTTTTATTCATGTTTCCAAGCCATAAGAAAAAAACAGTGCCTGTAGGATTTTAGTTCAATTAGGAAAACCATAGCTTTATGTCCGCAGGACTGGACTAACAAACACAGTGTCAGTGCCTTCACCAACCCTGTGGTTTAGCAGTGGTAATTTAGGCAGACATGCTCACTCTAAGTTCAACTTGGCCAATATCATCTAAAAAAAATCGAGAAAATTATTTTGGCTAGTTTTGACTTGCAAAAGCAAAAGAGAGGATACTTTTGTAGAGCGATTTGACAAACATCTCCGAGAACCTGAGAATGTAACTGGGGATTATGGAGTGATGCTCTTTATTGCTAGTGTTTTTGAAACCATGCGCAAGAGTCAGGGTTATGATGCATGAAGTCACAGCAGAAACGGGAGTGTCAGACTCTTCTTACGGGGCTCACCAGGACTAATTTTTATATCAGATAGCATTACTTCCCATAGAGAAAGAAGCAACCTTATTGGAAAATAAGGATAAATAGGTACCATTTCCCGGGAGGACAGCAGGTCCATTTTCCTTTTCTTAACTACAAACTCTCTAGTGAATCATATACCCACATGCAAAATGAAAAATGAAACCAGTCTTGCTCTCCACTGTTGCAAGAGGTTCCCAATGGCAGACTAGAATGTCCAGAAATGGCCTTTCTTTGTTTCAAAAGACTATTTGAACCTAGAAACTTTAGAACCTATATGTGGATTTCTACCTGCTGGTGTCAGAAGCCTTTGAATTCTCACTGGAGGTGGTCGAGGTCTTTGGAACTGGGCTTGCATGCAGCTGGGCCCTCTGATTTGAGTCTTAGATTGCTGGGAACATTTGTGTCAATGTGCAAGGAGCAGCTAGTTCCTCTGATCTCCTATAGCTTCAAGATATATGAAGATATATGTGTATATGGATTTTATATGTACGAGTGTTTTGCCTACACTTACGTATATGTACAATGTACATGCCTGGTCCCCAAGAGGCCAGAATGGAGCTGTAGTTAGAGATAGTTGTGAGCCACCCTGTGGGCTCTGAGAATCGAACCCTGGTCATCTGCAAAAAACATGTGCTCTTAACCATTGAGCCTTCTCTTCAGCCCTAGATGAAAATGTTTGGTTCAGTGGCATGGAGTGTGTCCTAATTTGTTTCAGCTGTCAACTCGACACAACCTGGAGTCAGCCGAGAGAGTCTCAACTGAGGGGCTGACCACAACAGAGGGGCCTGTGGCCACGCTTCTGTGAGATGGTCTTGATTGCTGATTGCTGTAGGAAGACCGAGCCCATTGTACGAGGCACCATCCCTAGGCAGGTGGGCCCGTGTTGTATAAGAAAGTTAGTTGAGCATGAGCCAGAGTCCGAGAGCAGAATTCCTGCAGGGCGTCTCCTTCCAGTTCCTGCCCTGATTCCCCTCAGTGATGAACTATAACAGTAAGATGAAATAAACACTTTCCTCTCCAAGTCACGTCGAGCCATGCTCATTTATCAAAGCCAACAGAAAACAGAGCAGGGCAAGCCATGACATAGGAACATTTTCTATTTTCACAGATTGTCACCCTGGGTCCTGTCTGTTTATACTCAGTGTTTATTAAGATATGACTGTGTGCAGGGCCACAGACGATTTGTCAAGATATCAGCCAAACAGGAAGGAAACAGTTCGCAAACACAACAGCCCCAGTACAACTTGGACACATCATCTGGGAGCCTTCGTTGGAAAGGAGCCCTAGGAGTGGCATTGGCACTGCCGGTCCTCCACCCTCATCCGCATCTGGCAACCCCTATTGAAATTGCAGGACAGAGGTTCCCATCCTGTCTTGGGTTTTCCTCTGGTGCAGCGAATTGAATCCAGGACCTCACTCAGCCCTACCACTGAGCTATATACCCAGACTCCCTGTTCACCCCTTTGTAAAGCGCCCTCCACCCCTGCCCAGGACATTCTTTGTGATTTGGAGTGTGTAAGGACCTGGGAGAGTAGTACTGAGCAGAGAGTGTACTAGCTACCTCACTTGAAACGGGAGACTCACCTGGTTCAAGTGTGCAGCTATGAGTGAGGGTTCCCATATCTTAGAGATTGCGTTCCCGGTGCTTTTCTCCTTCTTAGGTGCCATGCTAAGGATGGGAGGTGCATTGGCCACAAAATTGGGCTCACGCCCGGCCTGAGCGTCCCTGTTGCTGTGGTAACCGAGACCACGCCCAGCTCCTGAACGGATCCGGTTCCCTTCCCCCAGTCTGCTTCCGGACTCTCAGGTCAACCGCTTCCGTTTCCATAGCAGCGGAGTTTCCCAAGTGGGGACGCTGAGTACCAAACTCCAGGAATTCCGGGGTAAATCTGATGATTTTTCCAACGTGACGAGGGTCCTCCTAATTTTTTTGATCCACTTCTTCTCTCTGCTTCTCTTGGGAGCTGAGTCCGGTTCGAATAAACAATGTGTAGAAACTCGGAATTACTCATCCAGGCTTACTCCACCAAAATTCCTCTGGTCCTGTCAATCCAGTACGGAGAGCCACAGGCCAGGCAGCCCAGGTGGTTTTAAACCTCTAATCTCCTGGACACCTCCTCTCTGGGTGCTGAATCACTCCCCTCTGCCTCACCTCTTTCTGGGTATCTCTCTATCAGCTCTGCCTAAACGGCTCCCAGTTCCTTAAAGGGGTGTCACATTGGCAAGCAGAGCCCCCTTTCCTAACCCGCATTCATCTAAGGTACCCTGCTTAGACTGAGACCTCAGAATGATGGTGACCGTAACAACCGATGTTGATTTGTGCTGGGCATTGATCCCAGGGCCTCTGGAAGAGGAAGGAACAAAAGCACTTGTCCGTCTCTCTGGCCCCTAATGTTACTTCATTTCTAAGTGTGTACCTGTTCATGTGTGTGCAGGTAGGTGCACATGAATGTGGATACAGTTGCATGTGGAGGCCGAGACCCACCTCAGGTGTGTGTCTTTGACACCATCTATGTTGTTTATTGAGACAGGTTCTTTCCCTAGCCCCATGCTTGCTGAATAGGTTAGGCTGGCGGACAGTGAGTCCGAGGGATTCAATCCACCCAGCTCCATCTCCCCAGGGCTGGGATTAGAGCACATATCCTCACACCTGGCTTTTTAACTTGGCTTTTGGAGATGGAACTCAGGTCCTCATGCTTGCATGACAAGCACTTCACTAAAGGTGCTGACTCAGCCCTACTTAGTTATTACCTTTTTAGGCTTCCTTGGGGCAGATGAGGGCACCCAAAGAAGATCTCAACCAAAGGTATCTTACTGTCTTTCCCATGTATGTAAAGCACATTGCTGTGCAGTGCTTAGCTTTCACTGAGCCTCTCCTGGTGCCTAGAGGGTTTTATTATCTCACACAGAAAAGGGTGACCGGTCCTGCTTGTGGCCTGCAGCCACACTCTGTCCAGCACATCCTGCATGATTGCTGTTTTCCATGTTGATGAAATCTTCTGACCTTATAATCACTGTCGTAGAAGAAGAAATCGTGAGGGCTTGGGTCACGGAGGGATTGCTCTGTATCCTTGCAGACTTTGAAAGGCTCCCAAAGCCTATGTCTTAAGGCCGTGGTCTCCAGATGGTGGCGCTTCTGAGAAGTGGGAAGAAGTTAGGAGGTGGGGTCTAGTGGGTGGAAGTGGGGACTTTGTGCCTTACTGAGGCCTGTTCCTCTTTCTGTCTGTCTTTGCTTCCTGGCCACCAAGCTAGAGGCAGTGTCCCACCTCCTGCATGCAGCCACTGTATTCTTCTGCCTTGTCACAGTCCCCAAACAAGTGGCCCAAGTAACATCTCTGACATCATGTGGCAAAATAAATCCTTCCTTCCTGTAGGCTGCTTATCTGAAGCATTTCTCCTATCTCCAAAAGAGGAAGCTGGCTCTGCCAGCGGTGCTTTTCAATCACTGTTGTCCTACTTCAGCAGGTTTGTGATGGTGTTTCTCTAACTTTGATTCATAACTTGGACCAGTTGAAGGAAGTATTTTCTCCCACCCTATCCCCCTCTTTGGATACTGATAAGGAATAAAAGGCACTTTTCAAAACAATCTTTCACAATTAAAAAAGAATCATCAGTACTTACAACATGTGTATTTTATTTTTTGGGGGATGCATACTGACTGACTCCCACAACATTCACACACCCCGTATCTGGGAGCCTTTTCTTTTTGTCACAAGAACAAAATGGCTGATGCATCGCGATGTCAGAGGAATTTGCTGGAGAAGGGTTCTCCTGATGGTCTCCATGACAACTACTGAGGCTATCACTCTTTCATCTCAGAGCATATCTCTCCAATATTTTCTCAGTGATGCAGGATGAAAACAGATTTTGTATTCTTGCTTAAAGGTCATCTCTTACAGATTGATGACATCAATCTGAATTCTGGTCATATTTCTCAGAGTTTAACCTGTTTGGAGAACGTTGATTTTATGAGTGACGTAATAAAATATTTATTGGCCATTTAAGCTCATGTTCCATTTAAAAAGTAACTACTGTTTACGTGTCATGTTTTGTCGTGAATTTCATCTCTTTTTGAATGTGAGAAAACACGACAAGGTCAAGCTCTGCACTTATCACAGTCCAGGCTGGTCATTAGCAGACCGTTTGCCACATCGGTTCAACATAAGAATGAGAAACAGATAAAGAAAAATGGAAAAGGAGGCCTAGAAAAAGTGTTATTTTTGAGTTGCAAATAAACATTCAGTAATTTTTTTCTAACAAACAATAACTATACCATCTAGTTTCAGAAAAAAAAATGTTTTGGGCAGTCTGAATAATGTTCAGTGCACTGCATTTGTCCCTGGTGCCCACAGAGGTCAGAGGGGCATTGGATCCCCTGGAACTGCAATGGAAGATGACTGTGACCCACCATGCAGAGAGCCAACATCTGTCCTTTAGCAAGTGCAACAAATGTTCTTACCGGCTGAGCCATCTCTCTAGCTCTGATGCTAATTTTATCAGCAATGAAGTGTTTGTAATATTTATTGGCATAAACCTGATTCTCATAAAACATTTCCTTTTCTTTATTCTCCCTGTAAGAGTCTGACTTTCTAAATTCCTTTATGATAAGGATATGAAAAGGTGACTTAGTTCTCACTAACAGGGTACAGTACAATTACACATTTTTGAATATGGGCTTGATCCTTAAAACCACTTCCCATGTGTTGTTCGGACCCTTCCCCCATATGCCTAGATATTGTGACATTGATGTCCTTGGCAGTTTGAGTGATCGCTGTGGTACAGAGGTCTCTCCCAACCTTTTCTCCACTGGAAAAGTTTTCTTGGACTATTAAGTAGTTGGGCAATGACTTCTCTTTAAGCTTGGAAAACACTGGGTGGGCTGCAGCCACTGGGCTGTTGTTAAACTCTTCATTAGCTGTGCTTCCATTTCTGTCCCGTGGGAGAACGCCTTGACCTAAAACAACCTAGGGGGATCGAAGGGAGAATTTCAGCTTTCAGTTCCAGGTCACAGTTGGTTACTGAGGGGAAATCAGAGCCGGAACTTAAGGCATCGTGTCCACAGTCTAAAACAGAGAGACAGTCAAATGTGTTGGTCTTAGTTGGCTTGTTGGTTCATGTTCTGCTAGCCTTTTCTGATCTCACACAACTCAAGGCCTTCTTTCTTCCAGCATTCAGTTTAGTTTTCACTGCCTAGCTCTACTCTACTCTATCACAGGCTCAAGACAGTTTCTTTATTAACCAATGGTATTCACAGCATACAGAGGGGAATCCCACATCAAATTTAGGTTCTGACAAGCTCACATTTAAAACTAACCATGCCACCATCCTGATGTTTTCATTGAGAGTCTATCAGTCATAGCTTTTTTGGGGCAGTCTGAGGATGCAACCTTGCTACTTTCAAATAGATGTGGGTAATACTTTGAAGTAGCTACCATGACAGGCAGAAAAATCTAGTGTTTCTCCTCCATTCCTGGTCCCATCCCCAGTGTGCCTTCCACATGCTGAGACAGGCCATCCTTTGGCTTCTTTATCCAGTTGGTAAATTTCTTATTTTAAATATAACTGGTGGGCGACGAACTTGTCAACACTAAGTCACATACATCCAGGATACTTTTTGATTTTTTTCAGAATACAAACAAATTCATTGCTTATCTATCTATATGCATAAATTATAATTTTACTAATATTCTAGGGGAACTGAGCTTTTAAAAGACCCAAGTACATATTTCAGAATGAAGCAATGCACTTCTAGTGGTATCTTTTATGGTTTCCTTGGTAAAGGTGCTACCAGAATAAACTTAAATATGGAAGGTTTTCCAAAATTGATTAAAGAATCTCAAAGGTAGTTTTTTTCCCGAGTGCCTTTTGGTCAGTCTTGGTCCCATTCATTATTCTAGGGAGAGTGGTATTCTGAATAATTTATGGTGTAGAATTGGAAGGCATTCTATGGTAACCAAATTTATAGGTGATTTCATCATGGTATTGGTCTGTTTAATTTCAGAAAATAGGTGTGAATGATGATGGTCACAGTTTAAGAACCAAAGACTATTCAACCAATAGGAGGCTTTGCCAAGAGCTGAAAAAAAGCATTCCCATCTGTCATACATTTATGAATTGGTATAATAAATTGTTTCCCCCACTAAATGTAAGTTGAAAATTTCAAGCATATACTTTACTACATAAGGTTTCCCATATGGCAGCAGCCAACACAGAGCTGTACTATTTGGAGAATTTTCTCTCACATTAGCAGGAGTGCTCTTGGCTTGTTTGATTTGGTATTTCCAGTAATATTTTGCATTTAATATGTTTAATTCAAGGATAGACTACTTTGGGGCTGGGCTGTTTCTTTAGGGTACTGGGCTTGCAGAGAAAATATTTTTTGTTCTGTCTCATGCTTTGATCTTAGAGTGTTCAGTTAACTTCCACTCATATGTGGACTCAAACATGCTCCTTCTTACCTTTGACTTGGTCGAGCCAGCTGTTGGCACAGCAGTGTTTCCGCTGTGAGAGGTAACGTTAGGAGCCATGCAGTGAGCCACCTCTGAGCCAAGATTCCAGGCATTAGACATCCATTCAGCGGACCTTTGGTTGCGATCTTGAAACCTACCGATTTCTCTAGTTGGCATCCTGCACCCACGGGCAATTTTCTTTCCAGAGGTGGTGTTTCTACCATGCCGCCTGTGCTTCTAGTCTCCTAAATAGAAAAATAGAATATAGTGAGTTTGGATTTTATTGTCCATCGTGCCGAGGTCTAGTCTGCTTTCACAGCTATAGACCATATGGAGGATATTACACCTGGACCCCGAGGGTCAGCCTTAGCTTCCCACTCAGTCTTCGGTGCAATCGAAAGTGTTAACTTTAATCTTTAAGGCCCCTTGTTGTTCAGCCGCCAGTTACTTTAGATACTGCATCTCTCCCTCCGCATCACCGTGGAGATTAAAATCAGCTGCAGCACTTGCTACTCACAGTCCCTGGTGGGTTGTGGGCAGCCTGGGAGCAGGATCGCTTTCTAAAGGACTTTCCTGAGAGCCCTCTGCTTGTGCCAATGCTAAAAGCAATCATTTGGAATCAGCAGCTTGGCCTTCAAATGCTTTGTTTTGTATCTATAACTCCGTGGGACTGCAATTAAGTGCTGCTGGTTTTTATGTTATCTGTCATGAGATAGTTCAGGACACCAAATCTAGTCCTTGATGAATCAGAAAAGAACAGTCACGCATATTAAAAATAGAGCGACCAGGCATCTGTTTCATATTCGCTAGTGTGGGATTTTTCTATCTAGGCTTCTCCCACTCTCGTTTTCCTCTGCAACCCATGTTCCGTATCTTCAGTGAAGGAATTTGTCCTTAGTCCTCCGGGGACAATTTCAAACTCCCCGATGGAGGCTAAGTCTCTGCTCCAAGCGCTTGGTGCTGTGTTTGATTAATGTTTTATCAATGCCTGTTCCTTATAAACTTTACAATGTGAAATAATTTCATGTTCCGTGCTGTACGAGGTTCAAGAGCTCTGGTTAACAGGAGTGTATTTCACTGCTGCTACTGTGTCCTCGTGGACTGCACCAGTTCACAGGGAAATGCTTTAGGAAGGGAAAGTGATTGGTGATGGGACATCAAGCAGCTGATAGTGAAATATGCTGGCTTGATAGGAGTGGGTTCTGCTCCTCTCCTCCTCCTCCCCACCTCTGTCCCCGTCTGATTTCTTCCTCTTTCTCCCATCCAATCTCAAAACATGCAGGGTCCTACTTGGAAGGTGTCTGAATAATTCAGGAAAAGTGTCTCTGTGGTCTTGCAAATACTAAATGTGTCTGTACATAGTTAACTTCATTTAATGTTTTCATAGGTAACTAACTTGTTATATCTTACTATGTCTGACAGCCTTGTTTCTATGCGTTACGTACTTTCTCTGCCTTCCAGCTTTTGTGTAAGGCTGTGATATCGAAGGGAGCCAGTCAAAGGCTGTCTGTAGCTGGAGAAGTGCCCACACTCGTTCAGTAGGGCCAAATTGCTTCAGTGCCTTTTATATTACAAATTCACAGAATGCTTACCTGCCCAGTTATATTTATGTGCTTTTTCTTAGATTCCTTCTGCTCTTTTCATATTTTATTTTCCTGTGAGAAAATGCATTTTCTGATTTAATAAAAAATTATTTCACGATTCACCATTATTGTTAATGGGCTTGGGCAGGAGTCAGGGGAGTCGAAGACACAACAGCCTTGGTTTTAAAGATGCCCCAGAGGCACCTGACCATGTGGAGTCAGCGACTGGCCACCCGTGCCTGGTGTTCAGAGCAGGACAGATGTGGGGACCTATGTGCCCGGCAGGAAGAAATTGAAATGGAATGTGATAGCTATGCCAGGAGACTGCCAAGCAAGGAGGTGATGAGCAGGAGCCAGGGCTGCCCATTCAGGAGCCTGAGGCTCAAGGAAGACACTGGGCCTCTGAGCAATTATGAGCCAACCAAGGTCATGCCACTCAAGCCAAAGGCAGGAGAGGGGTCTTTCTAGAGCTAGCGAGTGGACGGCAGTCTTGAGTGCCTCAGAGAATGCTCACTGCACTTCAGGAGGAGACAGCCAGGTATGCTTAGTCTTTGAGAGGTGAGAACTATTGCTTTGAATGCAGGTACCATGCTAACTTTCCTTACTGTTTCTAGGCAATTTCTAAGAGCATATATACATGTATATGTATATATGTATATATGCTTTTAGAAATATATACGTATATATATATATATATTTCATGTCATAGTTTCAGCACATATACTTTTGTATTTGAAAATGTATAACAACAGATAGCAGTCAGCATTGGCTTTTGTGTGAAGCATGAGAAGATGGTCACAGCACTAGCATCTCCCGGTTTTAAGATGCTTAAGATGGGTTTCATCGAACTTTGAAGAATATTTCACTGAGGCTAAACTGGGAAGGAGATCATCCTATTGAAATCAATTTAATTATGTCCTATGATGACACCAGCATAAAAAGGAGGGATTTGTACAATATGTTTTAAATAATTAATTATTTTTATTCTCTGAACATTTCCGTCTCATCTCCCTCCAACTCTCAGGATCCTTAGTATCTCTCCCTTTTAGCTTCGGACCTTTTAATTTTGATAGCCCACCGAGGAGTTTAATCAATGCGGCTCATGTGTTCATGGCTGCAGGGTTATCCACTGGGGCATGTGTGACCTGCCAGTGGCCACACTGCACAGAAAGATGACTCTTCCTTCCTACCCTTCCTCAGCTAGGGAGGGGTGGTGTCGACTCTAACTGGAATGACCTAAAACCCAAGCTGCTGGGGCACTCCTGTGAGAGACTTTCTTAATTGGATTCTTTGAATTGGAAAGACCCCACCCTAAATCTGGGCCTTGCCTCTGGTGGCAGCCCAGGTCAACGGACACAGAAGAGGAAACTTCTGCTTCTTCTTTTGGTGTCTTGCCCTCACTCTTACAGATAAGTTCATCCTGCCCATTCACCTCTTGCTGAGGCTTTCCTTCACATGTATTAGAACCTACCTCTTTAGGATTCCGGTGTAGACTGAAGACCAGTGGCTCTCCAAGAATCACCCAGGACGTCAGCACCCATTGGGACTGCTGAGATATCCAGGCCTGTGCAACTGTTGGATTCTTGGTCCTTTTATCTGTTTGTCTGCCTGCATGCCTGCCTGTCTGTCTGTCCATCTGATTATCCCTGGAATTTTTACCTGGTTTGACCTTGTGCAAGTCTTGGAGATTATATATGCCTCTGGCCCACTCCACATGTACATTTTCAGACGACTTCCAAGTGAAGCTCTATGCTTCAGTTGTCACACAACTGATATAAATGAGGACGATGAACAAAAGAGAATTCTTGGTGCCAAACATTAGGAAGTGGGAAGACTATCAGAACCAATCACTATACAAACTCTCTGTAGGCAAATACATCGTCTATGGGCCACACAGCAAGTGAGCCTGCATTCTGCATGGCCTTCTATTTCTGAATGAATCTATTCAGGTCCTCCTCCATTTTCTTAATGGAGCCGGCTGTTTCTTACTTTCCTGACCAAGGGCAGTGCCAGGGACTGTCACGTTTCACTACTCTGCTGTGTCAAACAAAAAAGAATTTCAGCCGGGCGGTGGTGGCGCACGCCTTTAATCCCAGCACTCGGGAGGCAGAGGCAGGCGGATCTCTGTGAGTTCGAGGCCAGCCTGGTCTACAAGAGCTAGTTCCAGGACAGGAACCAAAACCACAGAGAAACCCTGTCTCGAAAAACCACAAAAAAAAAAAAAAGAATTTCATTGTCTGTTGGCCTTTCTGCTGCACTTTTACTTTGTGGGCTGTGTGGATTCACCTCTGTGTTTTCTGCTATGATCTGCTAGAGTGCACATCTGTTTTTATGCCTACCATACTGTCTCTACCACCATAGCTCTGTAATATAGTTTTAGGTGAGAGAATAATGCTGCCTCTGCCTGTATTCTTTCTACTTACATAGCTTTGTCTTTCTCTGGTCTATTTGTTTCCACATGAATTTTAGAATTGTCTTTTTTCCCTTAGATCTGAAGAATGCTGTTGGGTTACACTGAATCTAGGTTACCATAGTAGAACCGTCATTTTTACTATGAGTTTTGCCAGCCCAGATGTATGGACAGTCTTTCCATTGTCTACTGTCTTCTTCAATCTTGTCAGTGTCTTAAAATTTTCATTGTAGGAATCTTTCATTCTGTTCGTTAGGTTTCTTTCTAGTTATTGTATCTATATTTTGTGACTGACTATTACAAGTGAAATGTTTTTCATGACTTCTTTGTCAGCAAGTTCATTGTTGGTGTTTTAGTCCACCACAGTCTGAAAAGCACATGAAATTATCATAATCATTATTATTTGTACCATTAAAGTTCATTTGTGGTTTACAGCAGGCTCAGTTTTAGGGAAGTTCCATTTGCCTCTAAGAAGAATATGTGTTGTCTCGTTGTCTGGCTATGTGATCTAAAGATGTCTTGTAAGTCCAATTGATGTGCTATGTTATTTGGCTCTGGGATTCTTTGCTATTTTTTTTTTTTTTTTTTGGTTTTTTGAAGCGGGGTTTCTCTGTAGCTTTGGAGCCTGTCCTGGAACTAGCTCTTGTAGACCATGTTGGCCTCAAATTCACAGAGATCCACCTGTCTCTGCCTCCCTCCCATGTGCTGGGATTAAAGGAGTGTGCCCCCACTGCCTGGCTCTTTGCTGATTTTTGATATGAAGGATCTATTTAGATGTGTTGGAGTCACCTATTAGTATTGTTTCTAGGCCTATGTGGTCTCTCATGCTTTAATGTTTGTTTTATGAAGTTGTAAGCCCCCAGACTCGGTGCATAAATGTTTACAATAGTTGTTTACTCTAGATGAATCCTTTTTGTCATCTCAATAGCATAGAAAAAGTGTTATTCATACCCTTGAAAGATGTCATAACTAAAGGGTCGTTTATTACAGTTAGTATACTGAACTGCTTGAAATGGAACCTTATAGTGTAGTGCTGCAGTTTGTGTATTGTTTGTTCTCCAGGAATTTATGTATTAGAAACTTGGTGCCAATGTGGTGGCTTCCAAGTGTAGTGACTGTTAGAGCCCGGCCTAGCAGAAGGCAGTTAGGTCTGTTCTCATGAGCTCATGGGCTAGGGCTCTGTTACTACTAGTGGATTGCTTCCAGTCTTATGGATGGGGTAGGGTATCAGAGCTTGGGCTAGTTCCTGAAGGAGCTGGTTGTCATAGGAGGGAACGTGGCTCTTTCTCACTCTTTTGCCTTCTTGTTTGCATACATGGCCTTGATTCTCTGCTGTGCTGTGCTGCAGCCCAGGGGCCCTTACTAGGATAGCAGCTGTGTCGTTTGTACCTTAATGCTACCAGAACTGTGAGAAAAAATAGATCTCCTTTCTTTATTTACTGCTCTACACTGTCTGGTACTTTGTGACATCAGTCCTAAAGGACTGCAGTTACTATGCACACAATTTTCCAAGGTAAGTGTATTTTAAAGTGTAATACTAAGGCCACGGTATAGCATGTAACTACTGTGCATTTACCCCAGACTTAATATTTATATTTAGGGTTTATGTGGAAGCTGGTCTTAAATTCTCCATCCATCGACTTTAGCCTCCTGAGGCTTGGGATTGAGTGTGTGCTACCACGCCTGGCCAATACGTATATTTTCATGTAAATCAGTCTCTGAGAGTTAGTTTTTACTCACATTGATATTCATTCTGCTTGTCTATAGTAAAAAGAAAAACTAACTTTTCCAATGATAAAATTGACAGGGGCGAGATTAGGTGACATAAACCTTAAAAAAATACTATTCTGCTTCCTTGTCCAGCCTCGATATGGGGTTTTCACTTTGGCTTATTGTGTCGTGTTTTTTTTGGTGACTTGCTCTTTTTCATAAAGGAAACAGAGTGGGTGTGGATATAGGGAGAGGGGAGGCAGGAGGAACTGGGAGGAGTGGAGAGAGGGGACATTATGGTTGGAATATATAGAATGAGAGAAGAATCTATTTTCAATAAAAAATACTACCCTAGTAATAGTCCCCCAGAGAGCCACATGATCTCAAAAGACTTTACATAAGTCAGAATGCAAAAGAAAGTGCTCCTAAGGTTGAGAGTGGATAACTCTTCCCAGCATGGAGTCAATGCCACTCAAAGGATTTACCTGAGACAGACACCGAGCACACAAGTAGAGCACAGGCAGTCCTCCAGCTAATCTTCCATCACTCACAAGCCACATGTGCACTGTCACTGACTGTGGGGACAACAGAGATACAGCAAGTGTATTGGGATGGAACCACACCCAGATTCCCTTTCTGAAGCTGTAAAGGGCTTGGGACATGAGCAGTGCACTAGGAAATATTACTGAGTGGTCCATTGAACAGGCAGGGGTGGGGAGGGCTTCTCGCACAGTGATGGTCTTGAGTGGCAGCTCTTGAGCATCTTTAAGTGGTTTCGAAAGCAGACGAGTTTGGAAAATCAGAGGAGAGAAGCACTGAGCCTTAGCTGGCTCTCGATAGGAAGAACAGCTGTGCCAACCTAACGCTGAGATGCCTGGGAAACATATTTACATTTTCTTCAATCTGATAGGAGAAACTAACTCCACCTTGCTGCAAAGATCTCATCCTGATTGTTTTCTCTTTTACATCAGTGTCCAGGCAAAATAGGCTACCGTGTAGCTTAAAATTCAGGGAAATGAACACATAACTCAACTGTCTCAGTGGTTGGTGTTTAGACATGCTGAGCAGAGCAATGTACACTCAAGAACTTTTCTCCCAGATTCTTCCCTATCATTGGAGCTGGAAACAAATATAGAAAAACTATCCTAAGCCGTACATATGCTTCTGGACTTGGAGTCATGCCTGCCGTGAAGCAGGCCCCCTTCACACCTGCCACCAGAGGGTCCACCTCCTTCAGCCTCTCTCTCCTGTCAGCGCTGGACCAGAGTGAGATATCGGCAGCACAGCAGTTGGTGTCACCAACACTGGGGCCCTTCCATTTGGAATTCCTACCAGAGCAGTGACAGCTGGGAAGGAGGCAGGTGTGTGAGGCACCCCGCGAGAAATCTGCCCTTTTAACCTGCATAGCAGATTCGTGGGAAGCAGAGAAGGGGGACCGCAGAATCTTGAAAAGGCATTCCTTCCACACTAGAGAGCCTCTCTTAGTGAAACCAGAGCTATAAGTGACTCATGTGAGGAGGAAAAAAAGAGCGAAATGTGTTTAGTTATCAAGTAAGGGTAGACGGCAAGCCCTTTGTGAGCTAATTAAAATGAAGAAAGGAACGCGGAAAAGGCAAGGCAAAGAGAATACGGAAACTACAAAGCTGCTGACTTTTCCTGCGAGCTTCCTCTCAAACCATGTGGCATCAGTTCTGAGCCTGTTCATCTTGATGCCACACCCAGATCTGGTCATTTTCTGACCCATTTATGTCTTCTTGCTGAGATGTTAGTACTAACTAATATTTTCCCATCACTCTGTTCACACACATAATCACATCATAACCTCCCAACCATTATTATCATTATTTAGAAGTTAACTGAAGCAAAAGATATCCAAAGTCAGATCTGAACACAAGCCTCTGGAATCCAAAACGTGGGAGTTCCCTCCCCACACTGTGTACAAGACCACATCAGTGAGAAAGGCATCAAACCAGCACCCTTAGAGAGCCCACAGGGAGGGTGATGTGGCAGGAGTCTTCCTTTCATGTGCCCCAGCCTCCAACTGAACAATAAGCCTAGAATTCTACTGCGTGCTTAACAGTGATCAAGTGCCTCAGAGAGAAAAGAGAGAATCTGAGACATGGAGGATTCTTTCAAGAAAAAATACAAAAAAGAGCAACTGCTTGTGCCAGCTAAGACAGTCCCTGAGGCCTCTCTAAAGGGGGCAGAGCTCGATCCATGGAATACTAAGGCGGAAGATGCAGCCAGTTCAATGGATGATCCTCACTGTGAGCAAGAGTGTGGGAAGAATGGCAAGCCGTGGGGTTGCAGAAGCGATGAGGAGGGCAGCAGGGTCATTATTTCCTGAGATCAGCTTAATGGGAATCTAACGTTTAAAAGAGAAAGGGGTGAGATGAGAATGCAGGGAGGTAACAGAAGGAAGGAAGGAAAAGCTTCCCCATGCTCCTAGGGGTTACCCTCTAAGTAGGCAGACATTACGGGAAGGTGGACTCCAGAGAGCAGAACAGAATTATTAGAGAGTCTTAGGTGGGCATTAAAAGAATGAAAGCTTGTTTGCAGGTAGATGTAGCTGCCAGCAGGCAGATGGAGCAGAACTGTGGCAGCACCCCTATCCCCCAGTGGCATGGAGGTTATCTGAGCAGTGTCTGTGTCTGGTGGTGGGAGCAGGCTGAATGGAATAGGTAATGGCGCCGTTCTTGGGTCCAAATTGCAGTTCTGCCATTTGATTGAAGTCTAGCCCTGGGTGAGCCAGTCTCTCTATGCCTCAGTTTCCTCCTGTGCCTATTGTCAACAGCTGCTGCATCACTCTCTGCAGTGGCTCTGATGAGCATAGGAACAGCACTGGCTCACACTCACTGTCTGCCTGTTTGTAGAGCAGACAAGATTTCTGTCATCCTCTACCCAACTGAGGCTGCTTCTGCTCTAGCAGAGTTGTGGCATTCAACTCTCTGACCCTTGCTGGAGCCCTGAGATCCTCCTTTTTTGCTATAGTTTTCAAAGTGTCTCCCACATTCCCCTGCCCAGCTTAATGGAAGCCACCACACAGCTCGCTGTTGAATTCTCCTTAGGTTTCCTATTAGGCTTCTATCTGTATTTGTTCATTTGACTTCTTACAGTGAGCACAGTTAGTCTAACAAAAACAAAAATAAAAATAAACAAATAAATAGTATCGGTAAAAGAGAATAGTTTAAAGATGTCCTTTTCAAAGACAATATTTATGGTGCAAGGGGATTTTTAATCCAGGACAATAACCTAATGGAACTTTCTATGTCTCAGATGAGCATAGCTGTGGGACACGTTTATAGGCTAAGAGATCTTCCAAGAACGCCAATGATCTACACACTAGTATTTGAGTAACAAACTGGCCTTTCACATCTCTTCCGCCATGCTTTCATGTTACAGAAGCATTGTGTATTGGCTGAAGTCAGCTCATAGGTTAAAAATATACAAAATAAGGAAAAGCTAAACCATCAGCAGCCGTGCGATTCCTAAGCACTTGCTCTCCCCTCAGTGGCTATAGAAGCCTGTCCAGATACAAGCTATAGCAGTGAAAAGTTACAGTCCAAAAAGCTATGGATCTATCTAGAGCTTTTTACCCTTGAGAGGCATAGACAAGACCTGATTTCAACCAACACCCTCATAACCATATCTGTTGCACTGTGTGATCTCAAGCAAGGGATTTTCACAAGACCCTTTTCTGAAGTCTGTGCTACACATGCCTTGCTGGGCACTGTAACATCTAGAGAATTTTCCAGGACATCTGCAGTAGGCCTGAGGTTTATAGTTCCAGGATAGATGGCTCCCAAAACGAAGAACCACTCCTCTACATGCCAGAAATCATGTTGGCTGAGGAAGTAAGGGTGTCGTAAAATTGTAGCTCTGTGACACTTAGCATGTTGTCTCTTAACTTCTTTGAGCCTCAGACTGTTCACTTGTGTGGTTGAACAAGTCACTAACAAAACTAAACCAGGAGCCATCCTGCTCATCTTCCTCTTTATTTATTCCTTTATTTAGTTTCATTTATCGTTCCTTTACCTTCTAAGACAGTATCTTGCTTTTGTGGCCTAGGCTGGCTTCAAACTGACAGTCCTCCTGCCTCAGTCTTCTGAGTACTGGAATTACAAGCAGGCACTATCATGGCTGGTTGATGCTTGTCACAGATAAGCTCTTCTCTTCTTCCCTCCCACCTTTCATCCTTCCAATCTTTCTGCCTTGGTTTCCCCTTTCAGCTGAAGGCTTTTGTATGCCAACTCTCCACCGCATGAAGCAGGGAACGAGCTGCCACCACTAAAGAAGACGTGAACAGTGAATGGCAAACCATCACATCAGGTCAACCATCTGGAGGTCCTAAACATGGCTGGGGACCAGAGGAGAGGTACTGGCATGCCTATCAGGGGACCTGGCAAGTGTGTGCACATGGCACTTCTGGGGCATGACCTCAACACAAGACTTGCTATGCTGTTGCTTGAATGCCTACACAGGTGTAGATTAAACTCAAGGCCTAAACCAAGGAAAAGTATTACCACATGTTTCCACACAAAGAGTGAAACAGCAAAGGCCACCTCTGCAGGAGGAGTGAAGACAAATTGAGGATCCAGGGTAAAAAGAGAGAAAAGGAAAAGAGCTGCCAGTGAAAAGAATTTATTCGAGGAAATCTATATTGTAACCTCTTCCCTCATGAAGACAAGGGCGCGTTCTTGGACCCCTTAATGCCCTGCAAAATTATCCTCCTCCCTCTTCTAAACTTTCTCATTTATTCTGTGTGTCTTTCATATCGTGCATCTAGATCCCATTCATTTCCCTGTCCCTTCGTATCTGCCCTCGGCTCTTGCACTCCCCCATAACTAAAATAAAATAAAATTTAAGAGAAAAAAGAAGAAGTAAAGGTAAAAATCTCATCATTGAAGCTGCAGTGTGACACACTTAGTCATGCAGTAAAACCCTTTGGTCCAGATATTTTTACTCATAAGTGTTCATTGTCTAGAGTCATTGATCTGGTTCAAGGCCTCTGGTTTCTGCTATACTATAGATGCTGGGTCCTCACGGGGATTCCTCTTGGTTATCCTGTTGTTGTCCTGTGTTGTCTACCCAGCACCCTAGGTGGGCTCATGTTTTCTTCTTGGAGACTGGGGCAGACCACTCTGGACCTGTGTGTGGGTCATCTTGTCACATTCAGTCCATCATGGTGCTGGGCAGGACCACGCTTCCATGGAGATATTTCTAACCACACATTCTCCACATAGGCTTCCATCCTTCACCTTACTTGAACGAAGACCTCTTCCCATCCTGCCTGTTGCCAGCTCAGAATGAACCTCCTTGCAACACGACAGTAGGAAACACTGAGGAGGCTTGGTATAGTGTTTGCATCTACACCTGGAAGGGTGGAAGGGCTGAGAGACCATTTTGGTGAAGGGATAACTTAGAAAGGCCAGAGCCATGTGTAGCTCTAACTCTTGGAATACATTGCCCGTCTACATTTTTTTCTGTAATTCCTGGAGACTATTGTTTTCCGGATGTTTAGAAAAATATTAGAGACGTCTTTAAATGTGCAGGAATGATGCCCCTTAGAAACAAACAAACAAAAATATGCTCTAAAACTTAAAGCAAGAATAAAATGCGCCAGCTGTAGTTAGAGATCCCGGGGCCTGCTCACTGGCTGCTCCAAAGTTTCAGAAGTTAAGCAAAGGAAGCTACTTGAGGAAAGGGAGAGTATCTCACCTGTCCATCATTACAGGCAACGCTAAGACTCTACTTTACTGAGCTTCTACCCTTTGTAAACACGTCTTCACACATTCACAAAATGCTTGAGTGCCGCCGCAAGAAGAAGAAGAAACTATAAAGGGCTATAGGTTAGAGATACTGGGATGATGGTTGAACAAATGTGTGGAAAGAGAAATTCAGGGTCGGGATTGGAGAAAGTGAGTGCACTGGTCACTAGAGCAGGTGGTACACCGTGAATAAGGTTGAAAGTGAGTGCACTGGTCACTAGAGCAGGTGGTACACTGTGAATAACGTTGAAAGGCAAGCCAATTCATTCTGTCTTTGCTCAGTGGAGGATGGAGCCCCCAAAGGAAGATAGATGCCTAGAGAAATGGTTCCTGTCTGAGTTGGCAATCATCAGAGAAAGGAGTATTTAGGAAAAGATGTGTCAATCATCTATCTCTAAGTGATAAAGCAATGATGGTAATTTAAATTGCAGGGAAGAGAAAGCAGTAAGAAGAACTGGAGCACTGAGAGCCCTCGGTTAGACTTCAGTGAAATCACCGCAAAATAAACCAGAGCTTTGTAGCCAGTGTTTGGTGTGATGGGTGGCAGAGGAAGGAGAGGGCAGAGCAAGGCATAGTGAGGCTGCTCTCCTATACACAGTTGTGATACTGTGCCTTTAGTGCACTGTGTGACACAGGATTTTGCACACTGGTGAAAAAATTCACCTTTTAGACCTAAGTAGAGTAAAACAGGTTTATGCAGTGAAGTACAAGGAGCACAGAGGGTGTGGAAGTAACAAGATATATGATGATGGGTTGTGCAGTCCTTCATTATGATGCCTTCCTGTCCTTGTTCAGTTAGGATGAGCCTCTTTGAGTAGTTTCTGACATGTCATTCCTGTCACGCAGGTGAGTGCCGCTGTGTGGTACTAGGTTGGGATCAACTTTGGTTGGCTCAGTTTTTACCATCTAGATGGAAGGGGCTGCTTTTTCTTTTCTGGGGACACTCACTGGACCAGATTTGTGTTTGGGACCCATTCTAGGTCCCTCAATCATGACTTTCCCTTCACATGGTAAATTTCCAAAAGTCACGAAAGAATTTGAGTCCGTCTGTGGCTAGAAAGCCTGCAGCTGGTATGCCTCTGCCAGGAAGAAGCACTGTGTCCCCTCTGCCTTGTGGCTTTGGAAAATTCATGGCCCCTCATCCCCAATGACAGTGGGAAGTGGGCAGATTCAAATTTCTCTTACCAAGTTACAAGGAGGGGAGAAGAAATCCATGACTTTTTGGATGACCCCTGTCTAGATGTTCAGACTTGAGGGAAAACTGCTTTCTCCAGTAAGTGAGCAATGAAACTCTCACCAATGGAAGTCCCTCACCCCCTGACACAACAGCATTGGCTGAAAGAAAAAATAAAAAAGCATTTCTTCCCTCCATGAATCCCCTTTCTCCAAACACACGCCCCCTCAGACTACAGAGAGGGCCGTCAGGCAGGAATCTGAAATGGCTTTAGGACTTCTCTAGAAACAAAAGAGGCTGTGGTCAGATGGCCTTGGAAAACTGCCCAGGCTGAGAAAATGTTTAGTCAGGGTCGCTCCTGGAGAGGCTCAGCTTGTGGAGGAGGTTGATCACCTTAGGCAAAGTGGAAAGGACACGATTGGTGTGAAGTGGGGAGGGGCTGGTGAGGGTGTTGGGGGAACAAGATGATAACTGGACATACACCTTTAAATGTTTTTTCTTGATTTCATGGGCCGTGTGTGTGTGTGTGTGTGTGTGTGTGTGTACTTGTGTGTGAAATGGTGGAGTGTGGGTTTTTTGTTGTTGTTTCCTGTTTTGTGCTTATCATCAGACTTAACTATTCCTCTGCCTTTAGTGAAAATGTCACCAACGTGACCAACATGGAATTCTACCAGAACCTGCTAAGCTTCTTAAGGGCTCGGCAAATGCACACCCTTAGTGCACAGGGAGGAACTAATGGGCACTTTTCCATGGAAGGAGGGGGTGCTTCTGTACAAAAAAAAAAATCTCGCTTTTAATTTCAAAATTCAAGGGAAACTTCTGATTCATCCTACAATAGATTAACTTGTTTTAATAAGACACATTGTTTTAAGTTACTTATCATGGAAGGAAAACGAGTGCTTAGGAAGTCACATCTCCTGCCTTTCATTGTGATTGACAGTCAGCCTGTGGAACCCAATAGCCGCTAGTCAGGCTCTCTCAACTGGCCTCTGGGCCCTCAGACCCCAGAGATCAAGCCCAGCAGCTTTGTGCTCGGAGGTGACACACAGTGTTTATATTTTCTGGCCAGTTATATCTAATGGTATTAATACACTATGATTTCTATATGAAATTGCTGTATTTGATGGGAATGTGGTGTCTAATAGAAGCACAGAGCTGGAGAGAGAGCCTGAGAGTTCCAGGCCTGAGTCCTTATGTACCATCAGCAGGTGTGTATCTTCAGGGACAGGAGGTGTCTTCATCTGTAACTGACCCTGTAAATGTCTTTATCTCGTGCACAGAGTCATGAGGATGCAGTGAGATACTTTATTCAGTATGTTCCCAAAACACACTAACAGTTGAAATTATTTGTTATGGAAATAACCTTACAAGTCATTCAAACATGAATGACCACTGATAGCTGTAACTGGGCTGATTATAGTAGAGAATTTGCAGCAGCTGAAACAAATTTGAAAAGCTAGTGTAAATTAGGACAGGATACAAGTGCTCATTATATAGAGGGTTAAGAAAATTTAACTTTTGGTTGATTGCGGCAGATACACGGAATGCTGGCGAATACACCAACTTTCTTGACATCCCGTGTAATATAGTTTATTGTATTAATACGAATTCGCCCAGAGTAGGGGTATCTCAAACTTAAGGAAAGAATATAAATAAATAAGAACATCTGGTGGAGGAGTTGAAGCAGATGTGCAGATTGGGGTACATCAAAGAAAAGCCCCTTATTGTCTTGGGGACTGGCTAGTGCTGCATAGCATAAACAGCTTAAAGAGACAGAATTAAGTGTCCAGACAAGTCAGCTCATACAGGAAGATGTCCTTGAAGCTGTTATCATTTACAGTTACAATAGCATTTATTACTTCTAGCTAATGCTTAGACTGACAAGACACATGCACACTTAAAATGCCAAGTGTTTGCTCTGCTTATTGGAGAATAGTTTGCTAAAATGTGGCAGCAAAAGTACCTCTTAAACTTCTCATGTAGGATTGCACAGACTGGAGGGCTCGTTCTTCCCCAAACACGGATTTCCTGTCATGACTGAATGGCACTGATCACACCAACATGAGCAGACTGTTGTGTGTCTGCAGCGTTGAAATGATCAGGTGACATGCCAGTCGTTCATGCAGGGCAGTGACAAGGTCTTAGTCCAGAACAGTTCTGTCTTGTGTCATGTGACAGATTATTTTTCAAGACTGAGGTCTGTGAGTTGGACAGAATCATGGCACCTTATTATTAAAACTATCTCAGTGCTGTTGTTGTTTTCAGTATATTGCAAAGCAGAACAGGGCAGTGTACCTGCTGTGCATCCTATTCTTCTAACAATATCATTGGGGACTTTTACAAATTCTCCCTTTCTCAGATATTTATAGTCATAGCAAACAACAAATATACAGTTATGGCCATTATTTATTCTCTTTATCCTGGTGATTTTAATGACAGCCAAAGGTCAAAACTGAATTCCGGGTAAACTGAGAAATAGCTATAACTATAATAAGCCCCTGTTGTCAAGAAGAGGATTCCCCAGCACCCGCTGTGAATCCTGCAAGCTTGATGTCATGGCTGAGCAGGAGTCTAAGGCTTATCCTTCAATGTCACACTCTGGGAAGGCGAGCATAGACCTTAGGAAATGCGACACCACTGTCCCAGCCTAAGTCAGTTTTCTGTGTCTAAAATAATAAAGTAAGCCGGGCGGTGGTGGCGCACGCCTTTAATCCCAGCACTCGGGAGGCAGAGGCAGGCGGATCTCTGTGAGTTCGAGGCCAGCCTGGTCTACAAGAGCTAGTTCCAGGACAGGCACCAAAAACTACAGAGAAACCCTGTCTCGAATAAATAAATAAATAAATAAATAAATAGATAGATAGATAAATAAATAAATAAATAAATAAATAAAATAAAGTACCCCCAGCAACTACACCATGACCCCATACAGCCCAGAAACACGGTAAAATGTTTTAACTGAAGGGCTCTTGGACATGTTGCAAAGGAAAATGCTTAATGTTTAGAAAACAGGCAATACTCTCTGTCCCTTATACTTTCCTAGCAAACTCTTGACTGGCTGTCCCTCTTAATAATGTGTCACTGCTCACCCTTCATCCACCCTCTTCCCTTACTTTCTGGACTTGGTCTTTTATTCTCAGGTTCTAGTCATGCTTTCCTTCTCTCACATCGTACGGCCCCCTTTCCTTTTTGCTGATTTTAATTTCTGCCTCTTGGTGTTCATCATACCTTCCTGTTGCTGGGGTGAAACAAAAACAACTTAGAAAGCAGGGCCTTATTTGAGCTCACTGTCCTCACCACAGGGCAGTCGAGGGAGCAAGAGTTTAAAGCATTTGGTCACAACATCTATAAGAAGTAGAGAACAGGGACCTGGGAAGTTGGGTCAGCCATTAAGACGACTTGCTGATCATCTAGAGGACACGAGTTCAGTTCCCAGGACCAACATGATGACTTACAACCAGCTATAATTCTGGTTCCAGGGGATTCAACACCTTCTTCTGGACTCTTTGGACACCAAGAAGATACACGATGTGTATATATACACTTGAGCAAAATACTCATACAAATAAAATAAAAATGAATTTTAGAGAGCAAAGGACAATGAATTAATGAATGTATATTAGTGCTCAACCCATTTTCCCCGTTTTATATGGTCTAGGACCCTCTGTCCACGGAATGATCCCATGCAAAGTCAAAATAGGTCTTCCCTTATCAATATAATCAAGATATCTTCTTCAAGTATGGGCAGAACCCATCTCTCCAGTGATTCTGGACTCTATCAGGTTAATAATTAATACTATGAAAGCATGTTACCCTGCTTAGCACCATAAGGTCTCAGCAGTTCAGTTATGAAACAGAAGGATTCTCCTTAGACAGCAAGGGAAGGAAACTGCTGTAATACACGAGGCCTCCTGTGCTCGTCCACAGGTACAAAAGTTATTACAGCAAACATTTGAAGGAATGACAGTTATACAGGATTTCACCGGACAATCACAGAACAGGGGCCTGCACAGGCAATAGGAACGCCAATCCTTTCTCTTTCAGCCATAGCGACCCAGAAAGCGGGAAGGGGTGAAGGGAAGTGGGTGGAGCATGGGCTGAGGAGGAGAAAAGACCTAAAGGGTTCTGTGGGTGACATCTAAGGACTGAAGTAGGCCTTCCATATGTGGGAGACAGTGGTGAAGCTTGGACTACCTGCGAGACCCCTGGCAAAGGACTAGGATCTGTCTCTAGTGCATGAGCTAGCTTGTTGGAGTCCATTCCCTGTGATGGGATGCCATGCTCAGCCTTAATGCAGTGGGGAAGGGCTTGGTCCTGCCCCAACTTAATGTGCCTATGTTGATTTGAAGATTACCTATTGGGAGGAGTCATGGGGAATGGACTGGGGAGAGATGGGGGGATGGAAGGAGGTAAGAAGGGAGAGAAAAAAAGAGTGTATCCAAAGCTTGTAAATACCAGCTACTTAAAAAATTTAGAAAACATGTCCATGTGCAGTAATGGAAAATTTTGTGACATGAATATGATTTGTATTTAAATGTGGAATATGTGATGTGTCTGTGACCATCATGTTCAGGACGACCTCTTCCCCGCCATGGATGAGAGCAGTGTTTTCCATTTAAACACTGTCATCCCCAGTGAGAAATTCAGCTTTCATTCACAGTCTACCCATGTACCTACAGTGAATACACATGACCAGGAAACACAACTTTTATAAACTGTCAGTCATTTCGACAGCAATGTTTACTATCTTCTAGCATGTGGAAAATAACACTAGTCAGAGGCCTAGCAAGTAAGTCTGTAGCTTTCACTGCATGACGGCTGTCTGGGTAAGAAACACTTTGGACCAGGGTTCAAACAAATAAAGATCATCAAAACTGCACGAGGTGACTGTTATTCCAGCCATGGGCGTTTTCCTGGCTGGGGCGGTGTGTTGCCTGTGGACAGAATGATGGGAGGAGGCCAGTGTTTGGAAACCCTTGAAAGGAGCAAGAGAGGCAACAACGAAACAAACAAGGCTGACTGTGGGCACAGGACACGCAGAACTGATTCGAGCACAGTGTGACCCACAGTCAGTTGGTTTGCCACTTTGGCTGCAGCACACAGAACACATTTCAAGATGTTTAAAGGAAACGGCCCTTCTTAAATGTTCCCATGTAAGCTTAATTTTCACGTTAGGTCATGAAGTTTTCACATCTACTTTCATTTTCTTCCTCCTTAAGCACATACATAAACAGGATTGAAGTAATAGGAGCGGCGGGGCTGCGTTCCCAGCACCCCGGCCGCCTGCTCGGCTAGCTTATGCCCCGAAATAATTACACAGACACTGTATTCTTTTAAGCACTGCTTGGCCCTTTAGCTCTAGCACTTACAGGCTAATTCTCACATCCAGATCAACCCATCTCTAATAATCTGTGAGCATCGGTCTTACCGGGAAGATTCTAGCTTAGTTCATCCTGGGTCAGGGCTTCATCCCGGGAGCGGGGCATGGCGTCTCTCTCTCAAGCATCTGCTCCCAAGAGAGCTGTGGAGTCTCTGAGCTCACTTCCTCTTCCTCCCAGCATTTTGTTCTGTTTACTCCTCCCACCTATCCTCTAACCAATAAAATGGGCCAGGGCAGTGCCTTTATTAGCCAATGACCTTCCTCCATCACAGGATATTTTTTTCAGCGGAGGAAGACGTTTGACTTTTTAATGAAACGCAGATGACTGCATTAAGTTGGGGATGAGATGCATAGATCAGATTATCCAATGAACTTCCCCCTACCCCCACCCTGGGATAATTTCCCTGTTCAATGGTGTATATGTATGACCGTTTGTGTGTATATAATTGTTATTGTTGAATTCTTATCAGTATATTTTTGTACAGATTATGCTTGAAATTGAAATTTCAGCGTTTGATAATGTCCCCTTAAATATCAAAACATCTTTTCCTTCTTTTAATATTCAGTTAGCTCCGCACATGACTTTTCTTACTCGTGCTTTCTATTTTTTACAGACTCGGTCACTGGCTTCTACATTGTACAGAAATATATTTTAACTTGAAATAATTTCCACACCTACTTTGTTTAAAGAAGGGCTACAAAACATTAAATTTAATTTATGAAGTTCTCTATTTGTGTTCCAGTCCTCTGCACACACACGTGCGCATGCATACACACACACACATCCACAGTCACACATACTGTGTTATTGCTGTGTCTCTCTGTATGCCAATGACATTAGAGTTTCTGGCAAAAGGCAATGTATAATCAATTATCACCTGTCACAAGTGGCTTTTAAGATCCAGCCAGATATTTTAGAAATAGTGCTTAGTTCCACCAAGGAGAGAGAGAAAAAATATCCCCGTCCCCGAAAGCAGTATAGCCCTCAGACTTAAATCTTTTGTCCAAAGAATTTTCGACAGCTTTCAGCTTAGTAAATACAAAACAGCATCTTGCGACTTACATCTGAGAAAATACATTTTAGCATTTCAAAAAATGGTTTATCGATATAATTTGTTGCTTAGAAATGGCAACAAATCCTTGATCATTATTTCCCTCTGTAGGGAAATAAGATTCTTCGAAGAACCAGTTATTTGCCAGCACCTCCTTTTGGTTTTTGCTTTAATGCTTATTTTGAGTTCAAACTCACCCACTAAGAAGAACTAGAATTTGCCTCCTCTGACCCCACTATGGTTTTACTATTTTTACCTTTTCTTTTTTCTTCCCGAAGTCTTAACTCATTCATTATCCTTTCAGCTGGAGAAAACGCTGACACCCAAGGTGGGGGCTTTCCAGATGTAGTTGAATTTTTCAAAACCCACCATTTACTCCATACCAGGAAATCAGTAAATACTATTAAACCATAAATGCTTTTCCTGAATGATATGGATACTAGCAGATGATTTAAAGCCAAACCCGGCTCCCACATCCCTCTAAAAGGTTTAGTAACTTTCCTAATGGTCTTGCTGGCTGGGCCCTCTGAAGACAACTTTCTACAGGTTGGTCCCCTATGTTTGAACCTTGGTGCCCTCATTCATGAGGGCTGAATTAGATTGTCCAAGGATTTCCAACTTCTGTATCTTCGATGCTTTCGATTAAACTAATGGCCAGCCTTTAAATGAAAAAAGACCTTCTTAAGCCTCCAGAGGGCAGCCCCACACCAGATGTTTTAAAGGATATAATCAGTTGGGACTGAAGAGGTGGACTCAGCCTTTCGCTCAGGTCAACATATAGCTGACCACATACAGCTACTTCCCTGGCAGGATTTAGGTAGGAGAGCAGAAATGAGCTATCTATAGTGATGTCTTCTAAACAATCTAGGGTTATAGCGGGGAGTCTCGTTTTTGATATTCTTAGTTCCAGTAAGACCCTGAGATGTGCAGGCATTTATCTTTAAACTGACCACAGATAACAAATGCTTACTATAATTTGTGTCTTGGGGCTCAAGGTAATAAAATTATGTATTCATTATATATTTGTATGTGTGTTTCCTATTTAAAATTTACACTAAAGCAATGGACAATGTGGTTCAAACATCTGCATTTTTAAATTCATACATGCAGTTCTTTTAGCTGTCTGTGGCTCACCTATATACCTAAGGCTGTAGTTCCTTTAACAACAAATCTCAGAATCTATGGGAACCAGGATTTTATAAGGTTCCCCAGTTTATTTTTAGATTTGTACTCCTTTCTTCTAAGAGATAAGTAGGGCGGGGTCTCTTTGTAGACCAACAGACCGACATTTTCAAGTGGGTTACAATGACAGAAGGAAAAGTATTCATACGTGTTAATGTTTCCAAGGTGAATCAGCCTCCTCTGCTTCTAGGGAAGTTATGTTTTAGGAGGGTAAATAAACACGGATAACTAAATTCTCTCTATAAGCACAAACAATGGGATTCTCTCTCTCGTGCGTGTGCGTGTGTGTGTGTGTGCGTGTGTGTGTGTGTGCGTGTGTGTGTGCGTGTGTGTGTGCGTGCGTGTGTGTGTGCGTGCGTGTGTGTGTGCGTGCGTGTGCGTGTGTGTGTGCGTGTGTGTGCGTGTGTGTGTGCGTGTGTGTGTGTGCGTGCGTGTGTGCGTGTGTGTGTGTGTGTGGTGCACACTGACAGCATTCATAGGGCACAGCTACAGAAAGACAGCATCATCCAGGTAAGAATGTGAAGGAAAGTAGAAGCTTCCTGTGCTTTCTTGATGTGGATTTCAAACAGTTGTATAACTCTGTAGCAACCTCTGCCTGCTGCAAGAAGAAGCTTCTGGGTCGAATAGAGGGAGCTTCAAGATCTTGCCAAATGCTCTACTGTTTGAAAGGATGAAAACCTCACCTTGAACCCAGTGCTTTTCACTATGCGTTTTTATGTCCAGCCCTCTGCACTATATCAAGTGCCCACGGGCTTATCTTCGATATAAGTTCCTGGTAGTCTGTCGTAATTCTTACATGAACATCAAATAAAGAAGGGGATGAAGTCAGGTTGAGCTCACAACCACATTATGATTGCCGCCTCTCTGTGGTCATTTACATGCAGAAAGAGCCCACAACTGGAGTACTTATCTGTGTTATAGAGGCTGGCAGCTCACTTTTGTGTTGAAGGTCATCTTCAGGGATTGTCATGACATCTTCTGTATTTTTCTATGACATTAAAGACAGTACATCCCTGTATACTCAGCCCCTGGCATATTTCACCTAACTCTGGCACCCCACTCCCTACTTCAGAGTTGGCCCTCCCCTGCCCTCCTGGAAAGTTTGCTCTGTATGTCTCTATAGCAATGTCTGTCTTCCACACTTCTTCCTGCCAGGGTCCGAATTGTCTATCCTCCTCTTTCACACCCCTGCAGTTCCCAGACTAAGCCTATGACTCCTATGGTTGTATCTTGTTACCCAGCTCACTTCTCCCAAACTGTGCTCTTGAACCTCAGACATGATCGTTCTTCCCATCAGGGCTCTTCAGACACACACACTTACAAAATAACAAAACCAAAAGCTGAAACAGCAACAGTAGAGCATTTACTCTCAAGGCTTCTTCCTATCCCATACCTGGGAAGCCCGTGATGACTCCATTACTCCTCATACACACTTGTAGACCATCTTCCTTTCTTTTCCTCACTTGTTCGAAGTGGGAACTGGGAACTCACAGATGCTATTATCCCTTTAGGATGCATTTCTCAGGAGAATAGGTGCAAGGGATGCTGATAATTCAACCTTGGCTTGGCTTTAAGTGTCAGCAAAGCCCAGAGCAACCCGCTTTGCGAGCTTCTTTTGGATCAGCTATTCCAGATCCTAAAGATATTGTTTCCTATTTTGCTTCTAGTTACCTTTCTGTGGCTGTAAAAAAAATATATCATGACAAAACAGTTTACAGGAGAGTTTATTTGGGGCTTAGAGTTCCAAAAGGGTTAGAGTCTACGATTATGGAGTTGAGATAGCAGGCGGCAGGAGGAGGAGCAACAGCTGGGAGCTCACATCTGGGAGCTCACGGGAAGTAGAGAGAGCACAACCAAATGCCAGAAGTCTTTCGAAATGCCAAAGCCCTGCCCCAGTGACATAGTTCCTCCAACAAGGCCAGCTTCTAATCCTCAACAACCACCAGATGGAGACCAAATACTCAAGTGTTGGGATACTTATGGATGACGCCTCATTTAACCTGCCACACCTAAACTTCAAACTCCAGGAGGACATGAAAAGCTTTTTTTGCTCCTCCAACATCA
Source organism: Microtus oregoni (assembly GCF_018167655.1). Classification (NCBI taxonomy): domain Eukaryota; kingdom Metazoa; phylum Chordata; class Mammalia; order Rodentia; family Cricetidae; genus Microtus; species Microtus oregoni. The sequence goes on along the minus strand of NW_024543830.1, from coordinate 7,319,416 downwards.
TTTTTATCATCCCTCCTCCACCGGACCACCCTAAGTTCATGCTTTCAGGCACTACTGTCTGCTACGTCCTTGACACAGCAGCGACAGTCCTCTCCTTGTTATCTCCTGAATATCTTAGCACAGTGATGATACCCTAATATTTTTACTTGCAAAAAAAAATCACTAGAAGAGTTTTCAATTTGTTCTTTCAATAGAAATGGGAGTGATAACATAATAGATATGACAGGTTATTTCAAAAACCAGTGATTTATCAGGAGCAAAAGACTACAGAAGGAACATCAAGGGTCACCCAATTGTAGTCAAAGAGAAGGAGAAACCAAGGCGCCTCTCTCTCTCTCTCTCTCTCTCTCTCTCTCTCTCTCTCTCTCTCTCATACACACACACACACACACACACACACACACTTTGTGTTTAAAAGAATAGAAATTCATTTCCTTGTAGTCTTGGAGGAAACACAAGGTTAAGGTTTCATCATGGCTGGCTTCAGCCCCCTCTTCTGTAATTGTAGCTGTGTTTTCTTCCTTCCGGTCTTCACATAGCATTTCCCCGGTGTGTGTCTGTGTTCTTATCTCCTCATATAGACACCAGTCACACTGTGCTGGGTACTTCCCAACGACTTCATTTGCCCCTAATTACTTCCATCTCGGAACATTATCGCATTCTGAAGTGCTGGGCTTTAGGGCTTCAATACAGCATTTTAGGGGAGGTGCTATGCAACCCTTAATAGATGCCCTGAGCTAGGAGAGAAAGGTTGGGGTCCAGCACATAGGTCAGAGGTCTTAACACATCTATAACTAAAAAACTAAAAGAAGAAAATGCAGAAATAGGTACATGATATCCCGTGATTACTGGAGGGAATATCTACATGAAGACTAGGCCAGAAACTGGATGAAGTAGATGAGGTACCAGAAGAGAAAGATAAAAAGACAAGAGTCATATGGAGGAGGGAAGAGGTGGCTGGTAAAAAGAAATCCTGGGAAGCATCAGAGCCCTCCCGAAGTCAGTGGTCATGGCTTTAATATGAGAGCAACCCCAGTCTCTGGTAGGTGGTTATATTAAAAGACAGACAAATGAATTGAGTAAGGAAGGTCTGGATTAAAAGGATGAACCTGCTAAGCTTGAAAACCAAGAAAGAGTAGGGTACATCTGCCTTGTCACCAAGACCTTATGTTTTACCACCAAAAGACTACTTTACACTCAGGAAGATGTTCGGAGCATTTTTGTCCTCTATGTTCTGTAACACATCTTCTGTTTGTGGACCTTGAATAATTTGAAACATACTGTTTTAGAAACATTTATTTTCAACCCAGGCCAAGAAAGAAGTGCAGCCTGGTGTCCAGAAAGGCAATTTATATATCACACTAAGGGGATGTTATATTTTTGGCCAAGGAAATGCAATACCAGAAGATATGGAATTAAAAACATATATGTGTGTGGGTTTTGCATTTGGCAAATGGTCTCTTCTGTTTCCCTTCTCTCTTCCCTTGCTCCACAAATGCAGTAATAACTTAAGAATCAAGCAACTTAGCCAGGCAGTGGTGGCACACACCTTTATTCCCAACACCTGGGAGGCAGAGGCAGGAGGATCTCTGTGAGTTCAAGGCCAGCCTGGTCTACAAGAGCTAGTTCCAGGACAGGCTCCAAAGCTACAGAGAAACCCTGTCTCGAAAAATCAAAAAAAAAAAAAAAGAATCAAGCAACCTTATTATGTAAGCTATATATTGCTGGTATTAGTGCTACTATTAATATTTAGAGGATTTCTGGGATATATTTATATATTTACATATATATATAATTATATTTATTCTTTGTATTCTTTGACAACCTCAAACACACACACATACCATTTTGGTTATTCTCACTCCTATTATACTTTTTTTATTCCCCTTACCACCATGGAGCCTTTTTCCTTCTCAACAAGAAAAGAATATATATTTTATGAGAGCTAAAATGTCGGGGTATATTTGATCACACTGTGAACCCCAAGTATGCATTTGCATTGATTAAGTAAAATCAACCTTGCATCAGGAGGCCGAGTTAGCAACAGAAAGGAATCATAGAGCATCAGAGGACATCTGGGGGAGACACAGAGATAGAGGAAGTAGTAGAGAGTGGCTTGGAGTAGCATGGCTTTTTCTGGAGAGCAGAAGCACGGGTGTTTCAGAGATGCCAGTAAGGAGAGTGGGTTAGCTAGCTGCAACTCAAATCTCTGAGCATGCAGGTGTTCACCCCAGCCTTTAAGTCTCAAGTCTTATAAATAGAATGATAGCGATTTAGTGAACGCTACCTTTAGCAGCAGCTGCAGAGCTGGTGTTCGTTGGAGCAGAATTACTGCCAGGATATGGCCTGGGAGGTTAGGCTGCTGCTCGAGAAGCGGGCTGGTTACTGGGAGCCGCTATTGCTGGCTGAGATAGCAGATCAAGCTGTAGCCCCTGTGCTGAAGATAAAACAGCACTAAGATATAGGTGTGATACTTCCTTCTTAAACAGCTTTCGCCCGACAAAGTGAAGCAACTTACACGGGCAGTTCCTCTGCCAGGTGCCTTGAAAAATCCCATCTATTACCTGCCTGGGTAACACAGCCAGGAGGAAGATGCCCCTTCTACACAAGCGTCCAGGCAAGTGCAGTTGGGACTGATTGAAGTTAATTATACCCAAGCCTTGCTTTTTTTCTCCTTTGAAGACGGGAGTCAATTTGCTTTCCTGTATCCATCCAGGTGGTCCTCAGCTGTCCTAAATTAAAGCCCTGTGAGAACCGGGCTGGCAAGGCAACTCTACCCTGCCTGGCCTGCCTGGGTCCAAGTCCCCACGCAGTGTTTGTGTGGAGTAGCCCCAGCGGGAGCCATAGGGAAGCAGGCGCAGAGGAGGTGCCTTCCTTCCCTCTGTTGGAAATAGGCCAGGGCTATGAATGTTAATCACCCAATCCTTGTAAAACGTAGTAAGGAGACTTTAATCACAGCGGCTGGGGTCTTGGTTTTCACTCCATCTGTGAGGCTCTGTGAGAGGGAGGAGGGCTGTCTCACGCAAATATTTCACACAGCCCTGAACCTAGAGGCCCGAAAGTCAGAGCCCCGAGGAATATACTGATCTCAGACTTGAGGCATGATGAAAACTAGGCATTAAATAATGGCCTTCAATTGCCTTGAGGCCAAATTTAAAAATCAAGCATTCATCCTGGAATACCGTTCCCCCACGCTACTGTGTCCTCTTTGATGCTGTTGCTGGGATTGGGAGTCTTGATCCAGGCTGCTGTCTCAGGAGCATATGGCTCTTTTTGAGTACACAGGTGGCAATGCCTGCTTAGGTCTTTTACTTTCTCTGTCTTTAACTTACTCGATCACATGCAGGGAAACTATACCTACGCTCTACATGATTTAAGTGTGATGAGGTTCTGTTAAAGAAAGGGTGGTGCTATGCTTTGGTAGTTCCAAGGGGTTTCGTTATTGTGAGCTGTTATTGTTATTAGGAGACCTTCCTTTGCTTCAGACTGCCACTGCATGAAATCTAGGGAAGCCCTGGCGTTAGCACAGCACTCAGAGAAACCAGGCTCTGGGTAAAGTATTTAGAAAGAGGGGTAAATAAATACCCTTACATTGCTAGTACAAATCAAAGTAATTGTGTGTATGTATCCAAAAAAAAAATATGCTTTCACATCTAAAAAACAGTTCCCGTCTCCAAATACACAAGGCGGTGCCAGTTTCTTTACCCACAGAGAATAGTCAATGTTCTAAAATATTTCATCATAAACCAGAGCTTCTAAACCTCTTTATTGGGTCTCAAAGGGGCTGAGCAGATTGGATGGCTAACACTTGGGAAAGAAAGGCTTGGGCGTGCTTGGGTCTAAGGCTACAGATAGATGTCAGGGACAAATGTTTGGAAGCCGAAGTGAAATCAAGTGAGGAGAACAGGTTTGAGGATTAAGGGACTGCTGTTCATGCTTCTTTGCCTGTTTATTTTAGGACAATGCCTGGCTGCTCTTGATTCCATGAGGGGATTCTATTTCATTTCATTTTCTAATCACAGGCACTGCTTAACACCACTTAAGCCAATAACTCTCCAGATTTGACCCCATGGTCCCAATTTCTGGCAAAGCCCATATATGCCATGGTTCTGTTGGGCATTAGATCACTTTCACTGTTTCAAAGGCAGAGGGTTTTGGAAATGTGGGCCAACGTCATTCACTGTTCTGGGGTTGGTTGCCATCGCAGGAGGGGAAAGAAGTCTTACAAAGAGTTGACTTGATCACAGAATATGCATGAAAAGCTTCTGGTAGACAGGCAGAAGCTTGACAAAAATCAACATGTCCATGCTATTTCTCTTCCTTTACACATCTATGTTCTACAGGAAGAGCTAAGGAGCATCATGCTTGAAAAAGTCACAGCAAGGAGCTCCCTTTCCTTCCAAAAACTCAACTTTTGATGGCTTATTTAACTAATCGGACACTTACTGAACAAGAACCACATCCACGCATTACATCGAATGCTGAGCGTATAATGAAAAGCAGAGACAAGACACAGGACATTGGAAAAATAATGATTTGCCCCAGGCATGGTCATCAGGTGGCTCAAAATCCAGCCTCTAGCAAGCTCAGCAAAAAGCTGAAAGAAAACAGCATTTTCCCCTGAACTTCCTTGCAGCAACAGCTGTGGCCCCTTGCGAAGCAATTAAGCCTTGTGGCTAGGATTCCAGCCCCATCTCCTCTCATCACGGGGTTGGAACATTCTGGACAGGAGACTTAATCGATGGCATTCCTTTGCTTTGCCTTGGTATCTCAGATGGTGGCTTTCCCAAGGCTGATTAGCCCCAAGTTCCTTCCCTGTGAAGCCAAAGCCACCGTGTAATTTCCATTAGACCTGAAAATGATCCTGATTTAAAGCTGAGATGGAGCCCATAAGCCCTCATCTAATCAGACTTAAGAATGAACTGGCCCAGGCTCCATGTTCTTCACGTCTTTGGTAGTCAAATGAGTCTTAAAAATACCTGCCACTCTTTGTGGGTCATGCCAAAAGCATGGTGGTAGCCTAGTTTAGATCTGTACCCTGCAATAAATGTCAGAACACTGAAGTCTGATCTCTGGGTGACTTTGGGTAAGCCATTTAGCATTTTTCCTGTCTCCATCCCCATTCTTTGAGTGTCTTAGCTATACCCTGGTTTTAAACCTGGGTTTGTAGGAGAGGGGTGTAAGATGCATGGGTGCATAGGGTAAAGAGCACCCGCTCTGGATCTGAAGAGAAGCACAGTTAGAGGAAATGGATTTTGGAGACAACCTCTTAGAGCCCACTAGGCCAGCTGACACTGGGGAGCCCCTGAATGTTGAAGGAGAAGGCAGGATGGAGCCTTGTTCCTTCCTGGATTCACCAGTGCCTCCAGCAGATACTTACCAGTGGGATGAGTCTTTAAAGACACATTTATTTCTTTTTATTATTGTATGAATGTGTGTGAGTGGTGTGTGTGTGTGTGTGTGAGCATTTAGTGAGTGGTGTGTGTGAGCATGTGTGTGTGAGCATGTGAGTGAGTGGTGTGTGTGAGCATGTGTGTGTGAGCATGTGTGTGTGAGCATGTGAGTGAGTGGTGTGTGTGAGCATGTATATATATGTGTGTGTGTGAACATGTGTGTATGTGTGTGTGAGCATGTGTGTATATGTGTGTGTGAGAGCATGTATGAGTGTGAGCATGTGTGTGTGAGCATGTGAGTGGTGTGTGTGAGCATGCGTGAGCATGTGAGTGAATGATGTATGTGTGTGTGTGTATGTGTGAGCATATGATCATATGAAAGTGTGTGCGCACACATTTTGTCCAGAGTACAGCCGTGGTCAGAGGATAACTGTCAGCAGTCAGTTCTCTCCTTCCACAGTGAGATTCAGGAATCTAACCCTGGTCATTAGGCTCACAAAGTCTCTTAGTTACATTTCTATTGCTCTGATACAATGCCAGCTTGTAGAAGAAAAGGTTTATTTGGGCTTATAGTTCTGGAGGGACGAGAGTCCATCATAGTGAGGAAGTCGCAGCTTGACTGCAGGCATAGCAGCCAGGGCTGCAAGCTGAGAGCTCACATCCTAAGCCTCAAACACAAAGCAGAGAAGGCAAACTGGAAATGGTGTGGGCCTTTAAACTCACAGCCTGCCTCCAGTGACTTACTTTCTACAAAACCCACACCTCCAGCCCCCCCCCCCCAATAATGCCACCAATTAGGGACCAAATGTCCAAATACCCAAGACCATGGAAGACATTCATCATTTAAACCACTACACAGAGCAAACAAAGGCTTTTACCTACTTGAACTTCTTTACCGGCTCCAATGAGCTGAATTTTGAGGGATGGATTGGAATTCTCAGAAAGAAGGAAAATGGCACTGTTATTTACTCTGTCCTTGTAAAGGGACAATACTTTTGGAGTCTGCCTAACTAAGAAATATTTTGAGAACAGATATGAAAACCAGAAGAAATGGTGCCCAGCCTGACCACAAACACCAAAACTCTCCAGTCAGCAGAAAAGTGGGCCATAGTTGAGAACTCTCAAAGACCCTGTTTTGATCCCAGGGAACCCTTCTTATTCTCTCTCCATTGGCCAATGAGAGACGAGGAGCCGCAGGGCCTGCTTTTCCTGTTTTGTGCTGCCAGTGAGGCAGACACAGCTTGTAACTGCTGTGGAAGAGGACTGTGTGTGCCTGAGAAGTGTGAACTTCACTCTGACAGGAACAGGGCTTAGGACTTCTGCCACATGGAGGAGAGACGAGGATTTTCTTACACCCTTCTCAGATAAACATCTTCAAATGTGTAGGTCAGTTAGCCCTATCCATGCATTGCAGGAAGGTCTTCTGCTGTGTCTCACAAACTTATAGTGACTGGCTCTGTGTGTACATGGCTGTCCTGAGGATGAAGAGAGTGTAGTGACAGAAAATGCACAGACATTTATGAAGTCACCCAGAGACTCAAGGAAGCGGGAGTTTAGAGCTGAACCAATCAACAATGAAAAAAAAACAAATATCAGGGATTGCTGTCTGGGCCTTGCCTTGATGCTCAAAGATATTGTGAGGTTCCCACGAAAAGCCCTGCAAGCAAAATCAGGACTAGTGATAAACCAGTCCCCAAGTCATGCAAAGCCACTGGGTGGCTGTGCCTCATTCACAGCATAGTGAGTGTGGGAGGATGTGGGGACAGTGGCTCCCCAGAATGCTTCAGTGAACGGACTCCTGATTTGAGGGGGGGGGGGGCATTTACTACATGGAAATGAAGCTTTTACAGTCTCATTTAGTAGAATAGACTTCTAAAACAGCATTGTTTATAAGAAAGGAACGAAAATTTTTTAAAATGTTTCTTTGTTATTTTGTTTTGTGTTTATTTTTCTTTGATACAACTCTTTTTTATATTTTTAATTAATTAATTTATTAAAGATTTCTGCCTCCTCCCCGCCACCGCCTCCCATTTCCCTCCCCTTCCCCCAATCAAGTCCCCCTCCCTCATCAGCCTGAAGAGCAATCAGGGTTCCCTGCCCTGTGGGAAGTCCAAGGACCTCCCACCTCCTTCCAGGTCTAGTAAGGTGAGCATCCAAACTGCCTAGGCTCCCACAAAGCCAGTACATGCAGTAGGATCAAAACCCATTGCCATTGTTCTTGAGTTCTCAGTAGTCCTCATTGTCCACTATGGAACGAAATTTTAATATGCTGTGTCTATGAGTATGTTAGTCACCTTATTTGACACCATTATTAATAACCTTATTGCAGTATGGTTAAAAACCATCATGGAAAGAGTAACATTTATTTGGACAAACATCTAAGACAAATAGAAAGTCATTTGATTTCAAGAGATGGTCAAGTGTTAGGAGCGATACACACACACACACACACACACACACACATATATATATATATATATATATAGAGAGAGAGAGAGAGAGAGAGAGAGAGCCAGTTGTCATTATTAGTGTATTAATACTCATGGCACTGGTATTAGGGGTAGCAATGTCAGCCTCACGTAGATATCTTAGAAACAACTTAACAATAATGTCAGGTATACATTAGAGGTGGTGTTGTGGATGGCACGGTGGCGCAGGGCAGGGTGTCTTTGCATATGGCCATAGTGAACTGTTTCTCTTTGGGAGATTGTGTGTGTGTGTTGTACAAAGGTTTATCACTTACATAAAACACTCATTCTTTGATGTTTGAAACATCTAATGGTGAACAATCTCCTTTTCTTTTGATTGCCACCACAATGCCTACTGCCTTTGGTTGCCGCCACAATGCCTGCTGCCTATGGATCCCTGAGGCATGGGAAATGGGCTCAGCTTAGCCTGATTCTTCTTCCCTCTGTGTCTTCACTTCACTTATTGGTTCATTTAAGAGATATTCTTGAAGCCCTGCACATTACTAGAGACAATTGTGAGCAGGTAGCTTTTGTTTCCTTGGGGCTTACACTATTAATGTGGGGATGCCAAAAAAATAAATGAAAGATGCTAACATTTCAGATTGAGCCATGAAGAAGAATCTAAGTGAGAGGATGTAAGAGATAGTAACCAAAGAGATCCAGTGGTCCGCTCTAAAAGGCTCAGACTCCAGAGGCCAGGGGTGAGGGCCAGGACTCTGCACAGTTAACTGGAAGGTCAAGGCCTCCACTGTGTCTGCTCCTGGATGACTCCTTCTGCATCACCATTCTAGGGAATCTTCTGGCTATGTGACCTTGATAAAGTGCCAGTCTTCTTCGCGAGCATTGCTTCAGGCGGAGGGGAATTGCTTGTGCGTTCCCACCTGAAGCTCCATTTTCTGCTTCAGGCCCAGCAGCTGCCCCTGTGCAGGAATAGGCCTCACCACCTGTTGGCTATAGCTTCAAACTCAGAGGATTAACGTGTTCTTATCTGAGACGACAGGAAAAGGAGAGTGGGGGAGCGAAATTGTTAGCATGGTTCTTCTTATCTCTCTTCTCCCAGACCTCTACTGATCCCCCATTCCCGGACCCCCCTCCCACTCTCAAATCCACTGTGAGCAGCTGCTGGCCCTGTGGTCTGATGGGCCTCCATGCCAGCTGTCTGACGTCACACATCAATCTTCCATCTTTCCCGCAAATCTCTACCGATCAAATTTCATATTTCCAGGGCTCTGGCTATAAAGCTCCTTTCTCTGGTGTAATTAGTAATTAGAGGGGAAATATTAGCCAACAGACGCTCAATCCCCATCTGTCAAGAGAGGAAATTCCCATCCAAGTGGAGGCTCACCGCTTTCTTCAGGGGATGGTTGCTCACAACCTGTCCTTCTGAACTGAGCACTTCCAGTGGGCAGTAGAGTAATGCCTCCAAGTGTCTAGTGTCTTCTATAATTCTGTAATTTATTTCTTAATTTGAAAATCCCATTTTGTCCTTTCTCTTGTCTCCACTTCCATACTGCTTGCAATGTTAAGGCTGTGGGGAAGACACAGAAAGAACTGTTGCTACAGAATGGTCCTTTGGCCATGCTGATACATCCCATAATTGTCCCCTGAAAGGACAGGCTTCGTATGCGAGGGCCTTGACTTTGAAGAAGTGACACAAGAAAGGTCCCCTGTGAGACCTACATGGTACAGATCATCTTTGGTGGTGACACTTAGCTGAGCATAGTCTCTACTCATTAAATATTTCTGTCACTTATAAACAAAGTCATGAACTATTTTTTAAACTCAATATGGGTACCCTAAACAAAACACATGGACAAACCCCCAAAGGGCAGCGAGTTCCTAGAATAGGGGGATAGTTTGCTGTCTCAGTAATACCTGAATCTCTTCAGGTTCACTGGGTCACTTCTGAGATCTACCCCTTGACGAGAACCTAAAATGCATTCTGTGGTTGAGAGGCCAATTACCTACAAAGTAAAAGTTCAGTCTATTATTTAAAGAAGACCTGAGTGCTTAAAGAGGAGGAGGAGTCTCCGAAATAGTGTCAGTTGCTTTAAAATACAGTGTTTAGCTGCCACAGTCTTGAATTATCCACAGAACTAGAAGTCAACATAGATGACAATCACAGGGAGTGAGATTTTAGCTTGACTTTCAGGGCACTGGCGTCAGAAGTTCTAGAACAATTCTGGCCTGCCAGTGTCGGCTTCGTGGGGCTCTGCAGGTGTCTTTTCCTCTCTATACTTTAGCTGTGTCATGTGGCATAGGAATAATTATTGTCCTGAAGGGCTGTGAGGAGAAATGGGATAGTCGTATGAAGTATTGCAGTGTGTGTGGGAGGGAGCGGGCACACAGTAAGCATTGACTATTTATGTTATTACAAGATGTGGAATGTCACCTGATCAGAAAACTCAACATATTCCAAAATGCTTTCTATAAATCCAGATTCCCCAAAGATGACAGGGTAACACTCGGGCAAAAAGTTCTGGGATAAGATTGGGTGAGATTGGTGATACACAGGGCAGTAAAAGGAAAGCAAGCGGCTTCTGTATAACCAAATGGTTCCTATTTATTTCTCCACGCAATTCTTGTTTAGGAGAGAAAATAAATTGTGTAAGAGAGTGTTATATAAAACATATTGGGGGAGAAGCTGAGTGATACGATTGGCCAGTATGCTAGTGGTGCTGGGGAGTGGGTGGGCGGGTGACTACATTTTGATGGGTTCACTAGATTTGATTTATGAGAAGAGCCCCTGTTCTAGTAAAGTGTTAAGTGTCCGAGGACAGTGAGCAATGTTGTACTTCCATACTGACGTTGACAATGTGACAACCCACACAGATCACCTCCCTAAATCTCTCGGTTTGGACACAGTCAAGGATTTTGGAAGGCCTGAGAGAACAGAACATTTTATTCCTTTCCCGCTCATGGGAAAGACATTTGTTCATGCCAGTCCTTATCATGAGCAGCAGAGGCAGGGGAGTAACTGAGACTTCATTCTTCTCCTCAGAGGCAGATGTATGAAAGGACCCACAGACCTGGACTGTAGCTTGACCACAGCCTTAAAGCGCAGGGGAAGAGTAGGGCAAGGACAGATGGGGGCAGAAGAGCTCTGGCTAAAGGGAACACTCCGCAGGTGTCTTCCCTACTCTCTCTTTGAGCTGAATATACTCACATGTGTTGTAGACAAGGGTGAGAGAAAAATGATCCTTCTAGAGTGCAAGGACAGATAGAGGGACCTGGGGACAGAGGACACACAAAGGCAGAAAGAATTTATGTTCAAAGATATAAATCTCTGGAAGGTACTGTGCTCCATGCCAGATAGTCATGGTGTTGTGGGATTACAGATTTGCTCCTACGGCTGAGGAAATAAATGCTTGAACATGCTGAACATGCTTGGCTTTGCTGTAATTTCTGCACACTGAAGGTAAAGGCAGGAGAATCCCCAGATCAAGGCTATTGTGGGCTTCCCTAGTGAATCAACTGTTTCAAAATAATACTTTAAAAAAAAATAAACTGCACCCTTGTTCAAAAATGTACAAATGCAGAGTGGAAGAGAGAAGGCTTTTAAGATTCTTCCCTTTATATATTCTCTGATTTTATGACATATATGTATATACATACACACACATATATGTATTATGTATATATATAATCCCTTCTATAATGGGATCCACATTGCTTTGTATTGCTGTCACAGCATATCAAAAAGCCTGGTCTGTGAGTTTAACCACTTTCAAAATTATTTATTATTCCTAGTAATATTATTAGTATTTGTATGTGCGTGTGCATACGTGGGCGTGCATGCATGCATCTATCAGGGCCTGAAGCCGATGCTGAGTGTCTTCCTCATTCACCACCCACCTTATCTTTGAGGCATGGTCTCCCATTGAGCATGGAGTTTGCTGGTTTGGCTAGACTGGCTGCCTAGTGACCTCCAGAGACCCATCTGCTTTTACTCCCCCTCCCTCCGTGTGTGGCTTCAGGTTTTTTTTTCTCATTCTCTATTTTCAAAAGGTAGATTTGAACTCGGAATTCTAAGAGTGGCCTTCTGAGGGGTGCTCATCTCCTGCATCCTCCGCCCACTGGCAAGATGATGCTGAATCCGGCTCAAGCCCACGTGTTTCTGGTTACTGGCTCCCAAACGCATTACTTTGCATTTTCCAAGCTGAATCCCATTTCATCCTTTTCCACCCAATTTTCGATAATCTCTTAATATTATTCATGTGTTCATTGCCTGCCCACGCTGGGCTCTGCTTTGTCTAGCCTGGCACCTCCTGCACTGTCCATGACTATTGTTTTTTTTTTTTTAGAAAGAAGCCGTGTCTAGTAATTTCCTGTGTTAGGCAACTTGTGACCTCACAGGCTGTTCTTCTCTGTCTCAGATGAAGGACTTCTATCTTTCACCCAGAAATACCACTTTGCGAATACATCTCCAAATTCTAATGTCTTCTCTTAAAATTTCTCAAGTCTTAAGGATGCCAACTTCTCATTAAAACGATGCTGGATGCCATCACTGGAAAGTGATAGAAGTCAATACCCCCATTTAAGGATGAGTAAAAGAGCCAGTTTTTGGTGGTGCCTACGGGTAATTCTGGTAGTCCAGAAGCTGAGGCCAAGGCAGGAAGAGCACCAGTTTGTGGCTTCTTGTGGTCTGTATAGAAAGGTCCAGGTTAGCATGGGTACACTATTTCAGAAAAGAGAGGACAGTTAAAAACAAAAACAAAACAAAACAAAAACCAGGTTCAGATAGACAAACTAAGCATGCAGTTAATGAGTGAGTGCTCAAAGTGCCTGCTATCTAGAGTGAAGAGGCCACATCATAACCTGTGCTAAGCGTGGCATGGTACGGGAAATGGGGACAAATGGGAAGCAATGATTTTATAAAATGCCTTGCTTTGACACAGTGATGGTGCCAAGGAAACTCTGATCTCCAGAATCCCATTATCCTGCAGATATATTTACAGGGTGTTTGCTGATGCCCTAGAGCAGTGGTTCTCAATCTGTGGGCCATGACCCCCTTGTGGGGGCCAAGTGACCCTTTCACTGGGGTCACCTAAGACCATCAAAAACACAGATATTTGTGTTATGATTCAGAACAGTAGCAAAATTACAGGTATAAAGTAGCAACGAAATAATTTTAGGGTTGGGGTCAGCACAACATAAGGAACTGTGCTAACGGGTCACAGCAATAGGAAGGGCGAGACCACTGCTCTAGAGGCTGCAGGAGTGTGGAACTCATTCCTTCTCCATAGCCCCTGCCAGAAGGACACATTTTAATGTCAGCTCCTCCTTTCTTTTTTGGCCTAACAGTGTTTATCTTTACTCCAACTACTGGTTTTAGTCTCCTTCCCCCCAACTCTCCAGTCTTCAAAATGGTTATAAGTGTTTTTTATTTAACCATCCACATTTCCATATTGAAGATTCTGAGTTATTTTTCTGATGTTTATGCATCCACATTTCTAAATACCATCTGCAATGAGTTGCATGTTTACAGGGGTTTAATCTACTGAAGACTTTCCTGGGTTCTGACGGCGATCCAAGATTGTAGTTTTCTGTTGCCTGGCTATCACTCACTGACTTCTTTGGGGGTGTGATTTCCCTACGGTGTCTCCCACATCAAGGCAATCACAAATAAAAACTCTTCCCTTTTAGAATATTAGGCTAGAATTAAATATCACTCTAATTTCTTTCTGCCAGTTTTCCCCTCCAAGTTTTGAATGGGGCATGGTTCTACATTACACCAAAACATCTAAATGAAAAAAAGAAAAAGAAAAAATTCAGCCAAGCCACTCAGATGTTTCTCCACCAAATCCAGATGTTTGGCAAAGCATGGACAAAATCTCTGGATGAGTGAGCCCCTATGGTCAACATTTTCTTCATACCACTTTGCTTAAAAACACAGTTTTAATGGCCTGACTATGTGCCATCTGTAATAATGGCCTGACTGTGTGCAGTATGTAACAACAGTGGATTCTGGCAGATTCGATCTTTGGGAGAAAAGAACCTCAGGCTGACTCCGTTAGTCAGTCCTGATATAAAGATGATTCCCTGGGTGGATGCTTCATTGTTACCGTGAAGAATTGTGGGTCAGGAAGTGGGCTTCTGTCCCAGGATGAATAAATACAGATGTGAAAGTTTCAAGGGGAGAGAAGTAGGAACTTGGGACATTTCTGACTGCTGGGCTGTGGTAAACATTTCAAAATAGCTAGACTATCCAATTATTTTATTATTCATAATTTGCCTAACAAGTCCCTTAATAGAATCAAAAGGAAAGCACATATTTTCACATTTAAATACTCATTTTCATTCTAAGAGATTTGAAGCAACAGCCATGTTGTACCTCATATTTTCTCAATATTCCAGCACAGAGAGTTATATTATCTTTACCTATCAGATGACTAGGATAACACCACAGTTTCACAGAAAATGTTGAAAACAACTAGGTGGTGGTGACGCACAAGCCCTTAATCCCAGGACTTGGGAGGCACAGTCAGGCAGAGCTCTATGAGTTCGAGGTCACCCTGGTCTACAAAGCAAGTACCAGAACAGCCAGGGCTGTTACATAGAGAAACTGGGTCTTGAAAACAAACAAACAAACAAAAAAAAAACAAACAAAAAAGTTGAAAACATTTTAAGAGTAAACTAAATCTAAGGCCACGGGGTTTGAAGGGTATTAGATATGTTTTAAGGAAAACCCCCATCCACAGGCTAAAGACTGTACCACACCTTGCGGGTGCATCTACTGGACAACCAGGAAGATCTAGGTAGTTTAGAAGCAGAGGATGTGAGGTGTGTGTGTGTGTGTGTGTGTGTGTGTGAGAGAGAGAGAGAGAGAGAGAGAGAGAGAGAGAGAGAGAAGAGGGGAGGAGGAGAGAGAGTGTGTGTGCGCACACACACCTTGGTCTCTCTTTCTCTTTGGCTTCAATTGGGTGACCCTTGATGTTCCTTCTCTTGTCTTTTGGCACTGATAAAATTACTGGTGTTTGAAATAACCTATCATATCTATTACATTGTTGCTCCCATTTCTGGAATGTTGCATGATTTTTTTTTCTTAAGAAGAGGGACACTACCCCTGTCCCTCTTCTTAGGAGTTCTTCATTCAATCCCAGTATTTCTTAAAAACTCTAAACACAAAGAGGTCCCACCTGCTGATGGCTTCTGTGGCTAGAGCTCTGGTTCCATTCGGCCCTAGCAGCTTCCTATCATGGCACACACATGTCCCCAAACCACAGGGACAGATAGTCTACCCTGGTCTCTCTTCCAACTCCAGGGTTATCCTGGGGTGCTTGATTATCTGATGAGACAGTCACCTGAGTTCTGTCCCCCTCAAACACCGTCAACCCTTTCCCAGCAGAAGCTGCTACCACCCACCTGCTCCTGGCAGGGCTCCAGGACAAGGTGAGGACTCTAAAACCCTTACAGCGGAACTCAATAGGTAAGGAGCTCTAACTGGCACAGACCACCTAATGATGGAAAATTTGGCCTGGCAGGCAGTTAATCAGCTGCAGTGGCTCCAGAGCTCTGGGTGGAGTCAGGGAACAAATTTATATGCTCCCCCTACATGTATGGGGGGGGGCCGCCTCATCTCATCTGAGCTACACTGAAGCTCACACACATCTGTAGCCTCTTTATAAGCTCTGGCAGCCACTCTCGAGGCCCCAGCAGAGACTTGCCTGGTAAGAACAACTGAATGTGCCTCCCCACCTCTTAGCCGTCTTCCAAGTACAGCATAAATTGCCTGTCCAGAATTTAAATTTCCTTGAATTGTGGTTTCTGCCACTAGCACCTTGGGTTTATATAAAAGGGTAAAATTTCTGCCTTGGACTGTGACTATAAAAGCCCTTAACCTTGTTTTCCAGCCGAGCCAACTTTAAATTAAATGGCTTCATGTTGGAACATCAGCATCTGGAGGAGGCTCTCACGAAGCCTGTGATAAATCAGCAGCTGCTGTGGGCGAAAGGTCACTTTAATTCTACATTCTCTGCCGGAAAAAAAAAGTAAGGCAATAAATAACACCACCACAAAGACGCCGTGAACACTACAAGGGCTTCGTGGAGGCACCAGGACAGTCCTGCGTGGGCAGAAAAGGCAAGCTCTATGGAGTTACCACCTGCTTGAATGAGAGGATTGGCCTACTGATGGGAGGTAATTGGGCAGCCCATGTTGTTACCTGTACCATCCCACAGCAGGACCTGCTACGTGACTTCCATTTATAGACACTGAATAACAGTCTCTTTTACCTAGTCTAAACCAGAAAGCTAGGATAGTTCTGAATCTTTATACAAGCACCATGACACCCAACACTCGCTCTGACAGCCAAGACAGCTACTAAGTGGCTGGTAGGCAGAATATGCAGCGTGGTTACACCAGGAAAAGGTGTTCTTGATGTCCCACATTTGATTGAGTGAAATAGAGTGATATTTAACAACAGTGCTCAGAACAGCGTGAAGCTTAAAATGTAATTATTTATTTCTGGAATTGTCCAACTAATACGTTTGGATCTTGCTGGACCATGTGTAACTGAAACAGCAGAAAGCAAACTGATGGATAAAGATAGATTTCCATTTCATCAATGAGGACGGGAGGTGAGATAGTTGGGAAAGGTCTTTACGTCACGGGCTAAGTAAGGAGGCGTCGTAAAATCACCTGCCAGTTCTTAAGTGTTCTTTCCTTGGCACTGGGCACTTTGTTTTCCCTTTTGCTTTAGGTTTCTTCCATGGGGCCAGCACTATCCACCTCTTCTCCCTGTCTAACTCTCTGTAGAGGCTCCAGTCTTACCCCAGGCAATCTCAGTGCCTCTCTCCGTCTCTCTTCTTACGCACAACTTTGCTATATTATCTCAGTCTCTAACTGGCAGGGCCAACTGAAGGCCGCACTCAGCAAGCTAAGGACACGCCTCTCCTCAGGTGCCACTTGTCTCATATCGGGGAGGTGGGGTGGAGAGTGAGGACCGTCACGTTTCTTTTCTTTCTGGAACATGTATGTTATTTTGAACTGTGTCTAGTATAGTACAAACACACACAGACAACAGCTGTTAGCGTTATCCTTGAACAATGCAACGGCTCTATCTTCAGGTTACTATGTTGAAAACCAATACTTCAGCTGAACTCCTTAAAAGGCAAGCTTCTTCCAACCTGATTAGGATACAATGGGAAAGCCCTCATGAATGAGATTACCATTCTTCTGAGTGGAAGCCAGAGAGTACGATACGCCCTCCTGCCATGTACAGTCATAGTGAGATGAAAGTCATCCATGAGATGCTGGTCATTGCCAGACACCACATCTGTTGATCTTAGAGGTTTTAGCCTCCACAATTTTGAGGAATCAGTTTCTTTCACTTATTAGTTACTCAGACTACTTTATTAGAGCTTCCTAAACAGACCAAGACAAATGTTATTTTAGAGAGGGGGAAATTTTTCTGGTACCTGTGTATCAGTTCCAAAGATTTCTCTCCGAACATGCTCATCAACTGGTTCTTCACTGACTTCCACATATAAAGTCTTCAGTGGCTCCTAAACTTTGCCAAATAAATGAACAGGCTATGAGCTCCTCACAAAGGTTCCTGTGTGATTCTGATTTTAGCAGTCCATGAGAACTGAAATGGGGTTGGATCGACTCTGTCTCCTGAGCTATGTGGTTGTCTTGAGGTGCGATCTGTACAGGAAAGAGTGTAAAACGTCAACATAACTATTTACTTGAGAACGTAGATAGGTGGCTTTTGTGCATGTCCATCGCAAGACTTCTCAATTCTTTCCAGTGTTCCCATGCTCCTTGTTCTGACCCCCTTGCCAGATTAGTTCCTTGATCCCAGTTTCGACCTGCTCCACTTCCCCAGTGTCCTGTGCTGTCCCTTCTCATTCATTCCACCACGCCAAGGCTGTGGAACCTTCCTCATGTGTCTCCAGAATGATCCGCAATTGTTTCCTAAATACTCTCACCATCCCTGTCCTTGCCTCTCTGCTGTTCAAAAATGGTAACTGCAGCACTGTTCCCATAAAAAACAAAACAAAACAAGCAAACAAACAAACAAATAAAAATCCCACTCTTCTCAAAAGCCCCGAGTGGCCCCTCAACCTCTCAAAGTGACAGCTTCAATAACCACTCCCACAGCCCCTCATTTTGACCCCGACTATCTCTCCAGCCTCGTTGCTGGCCATTCTCCATCATCCCTTCTGCCATGGTCACAAAGGGCCTGTGTGTTTTCTGTTTCCCCTTTTGCTTTGAACATACAAATTAGGATTTACTAAGAAGAATGAGGTCCTTGGATGGGTCATCGCATGAGTGTCTGAAAAAGCTACGAAATTGCTGTGTCAAGGCAAGTCCCCACTAAGACATGGGGGACTAACCATGACTGGGAGTCTCCATTGCCCTAATAGACCATGAACTTCCTAAATCTGACACTTGCACCTGCTCTTCCATGTACCAGAACCCTCCTCTCTCCAGTTTATATACAATGTAAGAGCTCATTGGTGTTTACAAGAGAGGTAGTTGTATGAAAAACTGCTAGGGTTTGCCCATCATTGGTTGATGAGGATCCTGCTCACATGAAGGACTCTGGTCTTCATCCTATTCTCTGACCACATCTCCTGGCTCTAGGCCATGGGACCCATTTGAACCCAGGAGGAAGACTGAGCACAACACAGCATTACCATATACCCACTCCAACTGAAGAAGAAGAAATGGAAACAGGTTCATCATCCCCTACTGCTCTCTGCCTCCTGGGAACTTACTCCGGAATGACTTGGAGTGACAGCTCCAGAAATTGACCTGGGGCTAAAGTTACAGGGAGCAGAAGACAGCACGGCTCATTCTAACAGTTCTGCCTTGAGGGAGAGTTTGCCCAGGATCAGATTCTTCACCAAGCCCAGGGACCAGCTGATGTATTTCTTAAGGTCTTCTGTTATATTTCAAGGTTACTAAGGACCAGGGTGTCTGCACTATGTAGGAGACTTCCCCAAAGGATGTGCAGAGCAAAGTTTTCCTGAGGGCTCAGGGAGGGAGATGTTTCTCTTGAGCAAATGGCTTGTTCTTATTGTCTAGGTACTACAATTCCTGGAATGGATTATCTGTCCCCTGGAATCACCCCCTCCCATTTTTTTCTTGTTTCTGGACAACTTAGAATCAGAAGGACAACAAATATCTAGGATTTATGGTACTCATGTTTTATATCAAATATTTTACAAATTCATCATCTTAATGTTGCATACCTGTTTCTATTTTTCATTAGTTTCTCATTCAAAAAACACTTTTGTGCTGTGTTTCTTCTGGAAACCTCTCTAGAAGTCTTCTAAAATGGGTCACCACAGAAACAAATCATAGTTCCTTGCTGTAACAGATATTTCACCATGCTCATCATAATACTGTTACTATGTGCGAAGAATGTTGGGATTCCGAGACTCAGAACTCCCTTACAGGCAGAACAAAGGAAAAGGCCAGAGCATTGCTTCAGACTGCAGCTCACAAGTGGTGCACATACCCCAGAGCCCACCCAGAAGCCTGAGAAATGTGAACACACTTCCCAGGGATACAACTACTTACGTCCAAATTAGTAACTAGTCAGCGGAGCCTCGCCCGTGCCTGGGTGATTTCACTCTGCAGATGTGGCTAGATTGCAGCCTCTTCCCAACTGGCACAGCTGTCCCCAGCTGCAGATTGTAGTTCTGCACACACAGGCAGCTGCGGAAAGAGGCACCACAGCTTACCTATCTCTTTCAATAAAGAAATAACCGCCATCAGCTTTAAACACCACTGTGGTACAGGGGGGTCTCTGGGCAACTTGGGATCATCCACTTATTCATGGATTCCTCACTGTCAAGGAGTGTGAACAGGAAGATGAGGGCCTCCAGGTAAGCAAAACAAACAGCTCCAAAGAAGGTGAAAACAAGGACTGTAGGGCTGAAAAGAAGTATGGGGGTTGAGACAAGGGAAGGAGTGGGGGTGGGAGTAGGGGGTGGTTCCTTGGCTTAAACAAGTCAGGAATTTTCAGAGTCTGCGCTGCAGTCTGAAATGGCCAGAATTTGGCCATTGCATACAGCACAATAATAATAAATTCATGGAAGTGTTTCAGCTCAGGGTGTGTTTGGAGACTGGAAATTAAGTCAGTTTGCCTCATTTCAATGATATATTATTTTATATCATCATGGAAGTAGGGTAGGGGTAGGTCAGGGAAGTTTCTCCTTTTTATCCCAGAATCTGTCAGGGTTAGTCTCACTTACCAACAAGGTAGAAGCCCAGTGTCCCTGCTAATTTCCCAACACCCCGACAAAAACAACGTAAGGGAGAAGGGTTTAGTTCACCTGCAGGTCTGGAAAGACATAGTTCATCAGAGCGGCAGGAAGGAGCAGGCGGCTGGAATGTCACACCACATCCACCATTAAGGAGTGATAGCTAAATGGGTGGAGCTGTAGACCTCAAGACCCACCCCTTTGACTCACTTCTTCCCAAGAGACTCCACTTCTTAAAGGTTCCAGAGCACCTACTGGAAACCAAGTGTTAGAATGTGTGAGCTTATGGGAGGTGTTTCACATTCACACGACATCTGCATAATAGAGACATGACAAGATTCGAAGGATATTGGTGATGATAGGACTTTGTTTCCCTGACTCTTCTTCTCAGAAAGATAGAACTAATACCCCTTTTCCAGGGAAGACTCAGGGTGCCTGTTTCTAAATTATACTCATCTTTATTGTTTTGGTCCTTGGTAGCTACTTGGTGTGGCAATCAGTGATGGCATGGACTATGCTATGATTAAGAGATGCTCAAATTCAATCAATGATGGCATGGACTATGTTCAAGTTAGTAGCAATGACGGTCATCTTGTATCAGTGGGAATATGGAAAATCTTTGGGCTGGTGTACCAGAATTACATGCACGAAATAAAGCTTTGCCGTAGGATACCGAGAAGACAGTGTGATAGTTTTTGTTGTAGTGGGTTTACCATTTACTGTATGGCGTAAGTCTATAACTATTTACTTAGTTATTTGTCAAAACTTTTCTATTTTTAAACATAAACTGGGCAGCATATAGTTAAAAATTGGAAGTGCAGGCTTAATGAAGTATT
This sequence comes from Microtus oregoni, assembly GCF_018167655.1. Classification (NCBI taxonomy): domain Eukaryota; kingdom Metazoa; phylum Chordata; class Mammalia; order Rodentia; family Cricetidae; genus Microtus; species Microtus oregoni. The sequence continues at coordinate 7,298,501 of NW_024543830.1, read as the reverse complement.
AAGAACAACGTTTGTATCTCAAGAAAGGTTATGATGAACATGGGATGTACAAAAAGTTTGCAGACATTTACAGTCTGCTGTGGGAAATAGAATCTGCAGAAAATCGGAGAACACAGATCCACCGAGCAAGCATCAGGCTGGGCCTTAAAACTTCTGTTGTTAAGAAGTTAGTCCTCCTATGAGCGAATACTTTGGTTTTACAAGGTTATGTTATTTAGAACTTTAAAAAATGATTTATATGCTTTTTATTTTATATGTACTTGTGTTTAACTAAGTGTATATATGTATAGCTCATGCATATACACCCTGATGCATATAGTTCCTTGCAGAGGCAAGAAGAGAGCATTCGATTCCCTGGAGCCTGAGTTACTGTTGGTTGTAAAGCAGTCAGCATGGGTGCTGGGAACTGAACTGTTCTCTAGAAGAGAATCAAGTGCTCTTAACTGTGGAGAGACCTTTCTAGCCCCTATCAGGCACTTTTATAGCTCATTTTGAAATATAAATTTTACTTGGGCAGACCAATTCCTCTAAATTAATATCATCTATGCTTGATCCTGAATTACATGTTTACTGATTGAATGTGATTTGAGGTGCTTTGCTCTGGGGTGAAGAGTGTTTCACTCATGCTTTTATTGCAGATCCGTTCTGCAAACCTGAATTTCTTTGTAGGAGTCCTTGTTTAAGCCACTTGCCAATCTTACAAGAGCTGTATGAGATCTTGATAAATGTACCTGTTTTAACGTGCGCACCAAAGCCAACCTGACTCAATTAAACTGCAGCAAGCTGACTGTGTGCTAAGGTATGGAAGTCACCCTCACCCCAGGTGTGTGAAGATAGCATTCTTACCTTAGAGCCTTTGCATATTAAAAGCGACCACCAGGCATTGGGGTTGAGCAGAAGGGCCATATCAACCAAGATCTTAGCAAATAGGAGAGATGTTAAAAATTAATACCAATTTTTTTTATGAAAAATAAATATAAATACAAATTAGAATACCTTCTAGTAACATCTCCCTTTGTATATCTCTACTGCAAACAGCTGCCATTGTGTCCTTAGATGAAGAGATCAGCTTCTTTGACAACAAGTTCTCCCCCACCCCCACACACATATCACGTGGATATAGGACAGATGTCGACCTCATTGTATCATTGTGAGAACTTTAATAGGTTACCACATGTGAAGTCCTTAGAAGATTCCCTCAAGCCTAGCTATCAGTAAGGCTTGCGTTTGTTGTGTTACTCTTATCATCATTATTATTTACCATCTATTTATTATGCCAAGTCTTGCAGATAACTAGCACTTAATAAATCACATGAAGTCACAACAGCGTCCTCTAGTCATTTGAAAAGAGCAGTCGTGTCTTCATTTTTCATGATCTGTACAGGCCTGGGCTGATCAGAGCTGGTGGAAATCAGGAGTGGCATTGTGCCCACCCTACTTATCATCTAAACTGAATTCTCTCATCCAGTAAAATGGGGTAACAGTGCCCACTTAGCAAGGCGGTCAAGAGAGATACGTTATTTATGTCAGACCGTGGATGCAAAGCAACCAACACAGTGCCTAGAAATCTGGGTATATGGACATCTCAAACAGCCAAACCCGTGGCATCCATTGTCTTCCATCCCAGACAAAACGAGTGTGGCCATTTCTAGCATGTTCAGGCTTGCTGGCGAGAACAGCTGGGAGGAAAGTCAAGCTGGAGTCGCAGATCTTTGCTCATGGTGGAGCCTCTTCCAGGCAGAGTTCTTAAGTCACCATATCACCATGGGTTAAAGGAAGAAAAATATTGATGTTTTATTGAGTTTCTCCTATAGGTCAGATCATGTGTCATGGCTGTGATCTAAACAATGAGCCGGTGCAGAAGGAATGCACAGCTGAGACGGATGAGATAAACCTTCCGCAGCCTTGACTCCTCCAAGACCCAGTAAATTGCTTCCTTTATTTAATTACAAATTAATTGAAAACATTCCCATGCTGAACAAATAGTACTGGTTCTCGATTTGTTGATAATAGTTTAATCTGCCTGTAATATCCCATAGACACCAATGCATGGTTATGTCATCAATTTTACACTTGCAGCTCTGAATAAACATGGCTGCCTGAGGCCAGGAACAGGATAGATGCAGAGGGAGGCATACCGCAGGGAGAGTAACTCAAAGGTAAGTTGATCAGATGGTCTTGGATAGAACCGGTCCTGAGAGGTCCTGGCAGAAAGACAGTTGGGAACAGTGGAACACTTGACGACTCAGAAATTTCTGGAAGGTAGCAGCACTGTGTTTGTCAGGGTGTGGATTCATTAACCTTGTGTTTACTTTTTCTCTTATTCAGTTAAATGCCTACTCTCAGGCCAGAAGACTACTTCAGTTGTAGGGCTTGAGGAGTTATAATGACATCAATCTGCTTATTGGCACCTATCAGGTCTCTCTGTTGTCCCTCCTGTCTCTGTAAATGTGCTTATCCTATAGCCCACATTTATTTGCCTATGGAGTGGAGCATGGATCCCATTGTGTGTGGTAACTCTCTCCCCTATGTGGTTAACTCAGAGCAGAGTATCTGCAGAGGGATTTTTACAAATAAGAATAGGTACCAAGAGAGCAAGGGGAGCAGTGCTCCCAATGCTCAAGACCCATTTTAAAGGGGAAAGTGAGACTCAGGAAATGTCAAATTTGAAGGATTTTGGAGGCCATGCCATGAGCTGGAACTTCGGAGTGGAGAACTAGCTGAAAATTCACTCAGAAAGGCCTGGCGAGTGACTCGCTCTTCCCTCCTCTTAGCTACGCGTGCTCTTCCCCTGTGCTTTCCCACAGAGTCTGACTGTCTTCCAGGCCAGGAGAGCCTTGGGGGCTTCCAGGTGGGGAGTGTCAAACTGTAATTTCCTTCACCTAATCCATGCTTGACGCATGGCTTACAGAATCAGTAAGCATTTTATATGTGAAGCACTAGGAGAGGGGGAAAGAAAGACAGGGAGACAAAAGAAGGGATTGAAAGGGTTTTTAAACCATGAAAACTGTTTCTTTCAAGTTAAGTCAGAAAGCCAAAGTTGACTTTTCATGTTTTGGGTTTAAACGTCGATAATTTGTATCATTTCATGCAACCACTCAAGCTGCATGTAGTCATCACTAGAGTCAACATCACGGCAACTTGAAGAATAACGCAAACAATGGTTTCACTAAGTAAAGATAAAGCTAACTCAATTCAGACCTTGGGGAGGCAGCATCCACCCCTCACTGTAGTGATTGGTTGCTATATTATAGCAGATCACTGAACTGGTAGAGCCAAGATAAAATACTGATTGTAGTGATACTTTTTGGAAGTCTCCTGCTCATACTTCCTGAATCCTCATTTCCTTCTTGGGTCTCTGAGGGAGTTGGAAACTAGATAGTGATACTTATGGTTTTCCTTGTTTGCCTGATGCAGAAAGTAAGTTATGATAGAAAGTAAATTAGGTACAAGACTTTTGACTCACCAAAATAGAATAGATATGGAGTATTTTCTCTGAATTTGTCAGATGCAAGTGGACTAGACATTGTTGATGTATTTATTGCCTGTATATATTGTGTATAGTCAGTATATATTATTGAATATAGTTTTTTTCTATTAATTATGGCCTTTTATTTTGGACCAAAAGGGGAAATTAGTGATATTTCATTCTTATTTTAGTAAATAAAGCTTGTCTGAAGATCAGAGAGTAAAACAGGCACACTGATCAGCCATACAGACCAGGCAGTGGTGACACACACCTTTAATCCAAATAGCCACACTAGTCATAAAAGCTGGGTGGTAGTAGTGCACACCTTTAATCCCAGCACTAGAGAGGAATATAAGATGGGAGGAGACAGGTTTTAGGCTCAGTCACATTCTGAGGATTCCCAGAGGCAGAATTGCCATTTTTGGACTGATGTACAGGTAAAAGTCAGTGGCTGGCTGCTTTGCTTTTCTGGTCTTCAGGTTGGACCCCAATATCTGTCTCGGCATTTTTATTAATCGTGCTCTGACTTGCAGTGGAATTCAGATTGGAGATGTTTTGCTCAACCGTATCTTGCAAACATCAGAGAAAACAGCAATGAGATTCTGTTTCATCTAACTGATAATTTGAAACATAAAATGTCAGGAATAAACAAGGGGACTCTGTCTAAAGAACGATTCTGAACAACTCAAAAGAAAAGGTTTCTGTCAGTTAGAATGTGCTCCACCACAGGTAAGAATCCTGCTACCTGGGCATTGTTTAAGGAGACACCTTAGCTCCTATTAAAGTATAAGACAGACCTGAGAGCTGGTTTATCAGAGACCTGGCACCGCTGTCAACACTTCTGAGCTGCCTCTCTGCTGTGCTGTGGCCACATCAGCTTCATGTTCTATCAGTTCTTCAGGTTCCATCAGTGCAAACAGCTGAGTGTTGGTAGCAATTGAATCTCCTTTTCTGTTCCCACCCATCTGCAGAGAAAAAAAATCCTTTTTTTTCAAAGACAGAAGAAAAATATTTTTCAAAGCTTTAGCAAAAATATGTTAGTTTCTGAATCTGTTGGTGGTAAATGAGATGGCAGTTCTGTAAGAGCTAACAGGACCACGCCTGGAGCCGGAGATGCTCTTTGCTTACCCTGTTTTTTTTTTTTTGTTTGTTTGTTTTTTGGTTTTTTGAGACACGGTTTCTTTGTGGTTTTGGAGCCTGTCCTGGAACTAGCTCTTGTAGACCAGGCTGGTCTCAAACTCACAGAGATCCGCCTGCCTCTGCCTCCTGAGTGCTGGGATTAAAGGCATGCGCCACCACCGCCCGGCTGACCCTGGGTTTTATGGATTTCATGGAGAAGAAGAGAGGCAGAACTTGCTCCTTGCAGCAAACAGAAGAGTGTGGGGACTGAACATTTGGATAGTAAGTAGGCAGTGGGGGATTAGGTGCATATTTTGACAGACTGCCGAGTGACCAAGGGCTATACATAAGATTAGAATCAAGGACAAAAGTGGCTGTCAAACAATTGACTTCTGTATATAAATATCTTGGGAAACTTAGCTATTTTAATTTTAATATCATTAGTTCATAGTTACGAACAGATGAAGGAGGTCTTAAGTTGGTTACAAAGATATCTATGAAATGGGACATGATTGCCTCTGACTTCCCAAGCAGTTAAACTAAAGCAAAGAAAGTTGGAATCCTTAGGATAGATGATTTCAAATTCAAAGGAGTAAGTTGATGGACCATGCATGTGTTGCCCAAGGCCCTGCTAACTGTATAGCAGAGTGCCGTAAAGCACGCTTTCAAAATACGGCACCATAAATACTCCTGCTATCACAGAAGATGAAATTGTGTAGGAAAATGTGAATGAATTATTTAGGGATGGTGAGATGCTCAGTGGATAAAGGCATTTGCTAGAAAGGTGTGGAGACTCAAATTTAATCTGGTGGGTCTCATAAAGCCCAGGCCTGAGGCCCTGTGTAACTTCCTGAGCCTAACTCAAGTTTGGGGACCTGTCTTTGGCCATAACTTTCGCAAATGAGTGATTCAGCCCAGCCCGACCTAAGCCCGCCTCTGCCCAGCCACGGCTAACATGGTAAAATATTATTGGCCCTTATTCCCCATTCCATAACACCCCATCCCAAGACTCCCACCCCCTATCACAACCTTATATAAGTTTATGCCTGATACATTAAAACGAGATCCTGCTTCGACAAGACTCCCAGCTAGCTCAGTGTGTTTCTCTCTCTCTCAGGTTGCCATGGGGAAGGTCTGGGTATTGAAACTCACCATTTGCTCAGCCCCAGGGAGAGACCGGTGGGACGGCTCTGCCACAGTCCTATCTGCTGGAGATCCTGGCAAATCTCTATAACCCATGTGAAAGTGGAAGGAGACAGCCTATTAAACAAAGCTGTCTTATGACTTCCACACATGTACTGTGTCGTTCACACCCAAGCACAAATTATGCACACACACAATAATAATAACAACAACAATAAGCCTTACAGTATCTAGACTAGGAAGGTTATAGGTGACAACATATTTTATTTATTATTTCATAAGTGATAAAAGAGTATGATGGGGCCTGGAGAGATATCTCAGTGGTTAAGGGCAGTCACTGACTGTTCTTGCAGAGGACCGAGGTTTGGTTCCCAGCTCCCACATGGTGGCTCACAATCACCTATAACTCCAGTTCTAGAGGGTTTGACGCTCTCTTCTGGTGGTGCCTATAAACTCACACATAATAACAAATACATCTTTTTAAAAAAAAGAGTATTACAAAAACTGTATATGCATTATTCTAAAGCTTGAGTTTGACTGACAACCTTGATCAACAGTTTTAGGAAGGGTGAAACCATAAATCAGACATTAAATCCGAGGGAAAATAATATATTTAGAAACATTGAATCTATGGAAGGTGTATGACAGCTCCTGATGGATATAAAATGAGTGTTATCAAAAGATAGCATAATACCAGCAGAAGGAGGCAGCAGGGAGCTGATGGTGCTTCTAGCAACCAATGCATCACCATGCATTGTCCTCTGTTTGGCCTTACTGGTCTATCAGGGCATCTTAGGCAAGTTCAGAAATCTCTGAAGTTCAATTTTCTAGATTTAAAATTGGGACTGTAAAAGCTCATAAAGTTTTTGTTACATTACCGAGATGACAAAGTATAACTATCTTACTGGACAAACATGGTTTATGAAATATAAGCTCTAAAGAAACTCTTTCCTTTGTTTTCTCTTATTCCTGCAATGAAGCAATATTTTTTCTTGCCCCTCCATGAGAGCACAAAACTTATGCATCAGTCTAATAGCTTAATATAAAGTTGATGGCTTAAACACACACTCATTTGTTATATTACAGTTCTTGAGGCTAGAAGTTGTGAAATGAGTGGGCAGGCCTGTGTTTCTTCTGGAGGCCATAGGAGAAAATATGTCTCCCTTCCCTTTCCACCTAGAGAATGCCTATTTCCTTGTGTCATATCCCAGTTTCCTTTGAGATAAGACCGTTCATCTTAGAAGGATGATCATTCTTAGAAACACTGGATATTCTAAAGGAAAGCAAAACATTCCATCCTTCTGGAAAGCTCATTAACAACTCAATAGTTTCAGGAAGTCCTTGAAACAAATAATATTTGCTAGAGGACTCCCTTCCTAAGCAATTGAAGCCCAAAAGTCATCTGAGAGACACTCTCTGCGAGGCTGAACTGTCGAGAAGAGGCTCAGACCAGATGAGCTTCCTGGAAGGAACAAAGATATTCAGAAAACCTGACCTACATGGAGCTACATGTTGAGCTTCCTGAAGGCTGTATAGTGTGTTCCAGGTTTCTAAGCTTTTGTGAGCTGTCACCTATGCTGGGATGGGTTTTGATCAGACAGTTATCTTTGAATCAGTTTTGCTCTGGTAAAGTAATCTTTCACCCATATTCTTATAAGTAAACCCCCCAAAACTCCTAGGTTTATCAAGTTGAACTTTGATAGTCTGTCATCAGTTTCCTGAATAGACATTTATTCAAGTCTCCCCAGAAACAGTAACATCTTAACAGTAACTCAGCATCTTGGCTCATGGTCCCATTCTCCAGCTTTAAACCCTGTACCATCTTCTAATTTCTGCCTCCTGTAGTGCAGTTACATTGCTTTCTATGTTGCTACGATTTGCTTACCTACCTTGTATAATAAGTTTTGTGATGATAATGTGGCAACCTGGATAATCCAAGATGACCTCCCCATATCAAGTTTCTATTCTGATTACACCTACAAAATCATATGACCATATATGTTCACAAACACCACCTACAAAATCACAAACACCATCAAAAGCACCATTGATTACAGTATGGGTATCTTTGTGGAAAATATTATGAAGCCATATCACCACGTTATGTCCTTGGTCACTCTTAGGTAAAATGGACTACATTCTTTAAAGTTGCAAATATGCTTGGGAACCAGGAGTACCTAAAGAGACCCTCTCTAACAGAGAACCAAGGAAATAAATAGATAAAGTTACAGATACTGTTTTCTTACAGGAATTAAAAATGTAGAGTTTACTTTGTTTCAAGTTGGTGCTTCTGCCTCTAGGAGCTCTTTAAATGAGAAGTATATAATCCTTTATTACAGGAGCAACACAAGACTACTTTCCTTTTATGCATCTTGCCCACCTCTCTTTCTCTAATCAGTACTTCTGACTCTTCAGTGTTAGAGCACAGAGAAAAGGAGAGAGATACCAAGACTGTTAGATAAGGACCAATGGAGGACATGTGGAAACAAAAGAGAGGGGGCACTGGCCCCTGCAGAAGCAGAATTCCCTTTTAATCAGAACAGTGGCAGGGTCATGAGAGTGGAGATTATGTGCTGTGGTGCAGGGGGCTTGTGGCTGTATAGGGCAGAAGAAAGAACTTTAGGGATGGAAGATTACATTTGCAGGTCTGTTCTGCAGCCTCAAAATGGAAGCTGATGATGGAAGTTGATATGCTGGTTTTCTTACCAGAAGCATCTCAGTCCCAATGGCCCACCCTGTTAATATCTTTACACTGTATGAAGATTTATTGCTGTGGTTGGCATAATAAAGACCTGAATGGCCAATCATCAGGTAAGGAAGAGGTTATACAGGACTTTCAGGGACAGAGAGGACTCTGGGAAGAAGAAGGCAGAGACTCTAGAAGACATGGAGAGAAGACAGGACTGGCAAGGTAGAAGAGAGGTAACCCCACATTATAGAATGTAAATTAATATAAATTGGTTAATTTAAGTTATAAGAGCTAGTTAGGAACAAGCCTAAGCTGAGATTTTTGTAATTAATAAGAAGTCTCCATGTCCTTATTTGTGAGCTGGTGGCCCAACGGAAAGTCTGACGACGTCACCCCACAGGTGCTTTCAGCCAAGTCAACTTTCCCGCCCCTGGTCCTCAGCAGACATTAGGCTTTCAGATCATTAACTGTTCAGACAGTATGAAACCTGGTGTATTTCAGAGTCAATAGTTGGTAGCCTTGGCAGAAGTTTAAGTCAGGCTACTATTCGTGGGTGCTTCTGGGTTCATTGATGACGACCACGTCCCTCAGTTGTCACGGGGGTTCCTTTGTGGGTACTTCTTTAGCAAGCATTGTACGTGAGTTCTTGGATGCCTTAAGCATTCAGAAATCCCACCTGGAGCTTTCCTGCGGTTGAGTTCCCCCCACACTATTTACCCCTTCTGTCTGTTTCACAAGAAACTCATAACACCTTGCCTGACTCTCTAAGTATATCTTATTCTCATTCTCAAAGCCCTCGATTCTGTGTCAGCCAGCCTCTGCTAGTTCATAGTGGGGAGAATTCAGACCCTGGTTTCATATAGACCTGAAATCTAATGTAGCTGCCTTCAAACCACTTTGTAATATGGGGTATGGCCCCTTGCCTTTCTGCAAACCCAGCAGCATCACCCAGTTCATGGGCTCCACTTCCCTCCCCTCCTTAAAATGCTAGTCCAGTGCTGGGTGTTTCCTAGGTAGTCAGGTCATCATTCAGAAGTGGAGCTACCATATTTGTTGGCTGTTTATGAACACTGAAGTTTTGTTATTCACTGGTATACCTTTAGTCATAAAGCTGACGCTCTAATGTCATTGTCCCTGAAATTACTAGAGCAGAGTGAAGCCACCTCTGCCCCGGTGTGGAGTGTTTTTTACTTGGTTGCTTGTTATTTCCTTGCTAAGCATTAAGTTTGTTTCCATCTGCATCTGTGAAATATCTGTCATCCCAGTCCCCCAATTTTGTCTCTCCAACATTCCCAGAATTCATATAAAGATGTCACATTAATCCCATGAAATGCCTACTCTCTAGACTTGGATTGAAGAGGAAGTAGTCTTTTATAGCTAAATATTCTTTCCAAATATATACCTCTTGACCTTTTATATTCTTAATGTAGGTGAGTGATCAAGTCCCACAGCAGAGCCTGAGGCTTTCCTTTGTAAATTTTACAAAGTATCTATGATTCTTTATTTTCAGGATCACCTTGAATGGGACATTGGACACCCAGGTTAGACACCCTTTCTAGATCTGTCTATGAATATATTTCTGGGGGAGATTAATATTTGAATTGTTGGACTAGGTAAAGTAGGTGATTCCCACCTACACAGTTGAACTTTTTTCAATCTGTTGAGAACTCCAATAAGACAAGAAATAAAAGCAGGAAAAATTTTCTCTTTGCTTAACATTCAGCGCTAGAGCATTGTATTCTTCTGCCCTGGATGGGAATTTGGACTATTAGCTCTCTGGATCTCAGATGTATACCACTTGCATTTCTGGGGCTTTAACACATTATATGACTTCTCAGTCACCTAAATCATGGGAGACAGTTCTTTATGCTAAATCAGAGATGTGTGCACGTGTGTCCTATGGGTTCCATTTCTCTGACAAATCCTTACTAATATACAGAGTTTCAGTGTTAGCTTCCATTTTGGCGTCCTATTAATCCGTTATCATATAAGGCACACACTCAAACTTTGGTATCCTTTCAATGGAATCAAGTTCAGACACGTAATGACAGATATATAATTAAATAGTCAAATGGCTTGAGATTTTCCAGATGGAACCCCTGAGAAGATGTAAAGGTCTATTTTTAGAGGAATTTCTCTCCTTTCTTTTCATTTTGCACAGCTGACAGATCTCTCAGACAGAGTGCTGACATGTTGTGATGGCCCTTCTTCTGGGACCAATTTTGTTGACAGGCAAACCCAATTTGACATTGTTCAGGGCTGTAAAATCCCCCTCCTGTCCAGGCACGGCGTGTACAAATTGACCATCTTGACTCTTCCGTGTCTTTTAGCAGTGGAGAAAAATGGGTAAACGGAATGTGGAGGGCTGTTAGTGGTGCCGCTCACATGGAAACAGAACCCATCGCTGCAGTGGGTTGAGATTGAATTGATTCAGATAAATAAATTACATCATTGTACAACTACAGTGTGATGGGAACTCGAAGAGCAGTGAGTGGCTGACTGCTTCATCTAAGTTTCTGAGTGAGAGCTTTGACTCATGGTTTTGAAGTATGGTTATTTCACTTACCGGGGGTCAGATTAGATAGATCAAACAAATTCTGTTCCCTGCTTCAGGAAAATAAATCTCCCAGTTTTCTCATAATTCAAGAGCAACTGCACCCATCACAAACTGCCAGCATTCACTTCAGAGCTCTTCTCTATTCCACACCAAAGAGGAAGCACGGAAGGAGAGACTGGCCAGTCAGCTAGGCTTCCCCGACATGATGGTTATGTCCTCACACAAGATGATGGAATTTCTTCTACACAATTATGACAGGTCTTCACCAAGGGCTTAAAAATGTCTATTGGTTATTTATTTACTCATTGTGAGCCTGCCATGTGGGCAGCAGAGTACAACTTGTGGAAGTCAGTTCCCTCCTTGTACCGTAGAGGTGCCAAGGATTGCACGGTATGCAGAGTTTTTCTGTCCTGACCACCTGCTCCCAAATAATGGGCAGCCACTTCCCAAATAATTAACTCAAGACTTAATATAAATTATAAATACTTGGTCGATAGCTTGGGCTTATTACTAACTAGCCTTTACAACTTAATCCATTTTTGGTAATCTACATATTGCCATGTGGCCTGTGGCTCCACCTGTCCTCCAGCATGCCTTACTCCCTCTGTGTCTCCTGGTAATGTCACTGACTCCGCCCTTCTTCCTCCCAGCATTCTCAGTTTGGCTTTCCTGCCTAACTTTATCCTGTTCAGCTATTGGTCAGTCAGCTTGTTTATTAAACCAATTATAGTGACATATATTCACACGATGTACAGAAAGATCATTCCACAGCATTAAACTCATGTAGTAAATGCGTTTATATGCTGAGCCATGCCATTTTATTTATTTATTTATTATTTGCCAGAATTTCAACAGAATTATACCTTTAAAGGCATTACTTACCTGTTTCTCTACTTTAGAAAACTTAACCAATGTGATGATTGCCTCCTGGAGATGTATGTCTATACATGTAAGGGAGAGGAACGAGGAGCGAAACTTGAAAAGAGTTCTCTGCCAGAGCAGAAGGTACTTTAACTATTGACACATCAGCTTCTTGAATATATTCCTTCAAAGGACCCAGATCTCCTTAAACTGACCTAGGAGCAGGATTGATCCCAGAATCTAGAGGAGGCTAGTACCTGTTGGAAATGGGAGCATAGAAGGATCAGCTTTTTTGTAGAACCAAGGGGAGGATGTAGAAAATTTATTGTCCCTAGCATCTCATCTTTCCTACTCTCTCACCATTTAAAGCATCACTACCATCCACACAAATGGCCCTGTGTATCCAGTCTTGACAGTTCCTCAAAACTCCAACTTAGTTTAACAGTTGCTTGATAGGTGTTCTCAGTAGAAAACATGTGTGCACAAAGTGTGTATCACACATACAAACACACACTCACAAGATTCCCACTCTTTCTTAAAAATAGACCCTTAGTGTTTGATTGGTTATAAAAGCAGATGAGGGAGGGGGAATTGATCGGGGGAGGGGGAGGGAAATGGGAAGCGGTTGTGGGGACGAGGCAGAAATCCTTAATAAATAAATAAATTTAAAAAAAAAAAAAAAAAAAATATGTGCTTTTCATTTGATTGAATTTTAATTTTTAAAAGTAAGTTGTTATAGTACTGTATAAGACACATGGTCTGAGACTAGGAGGGACACGGTCTATGACAGAACTTTCCATTAAATACTTTGCTCAAGAGCCCAGAACCATATATTCTGGGATATTAAATGAGGATCTTAGTCTCTGTCAGTAAAGTACAGAACTCTGGAAGGGATAAGGAAAATGTCCATGTCACTCTGGGTTGTGGCCACCCATTGCCATTCTAATGGTATGGAGTTTGGAACCCCATTTAAAAATGCCTGGGCACGATTCCTCTGAATTCTTCTAAATGTACTTTGGGCAAGATCACTCTAACAGGGTTGAAGAGATGTCTCAGCAGTTAAGGGTGTACACTTTTCTGTACTGGTGAAACAGGAGTTAGTTCCCAACACCCACCTGGTGGCTACACCCTACTGTAGGGCCAGTTCCAGGGGATCTGGTGCCCTCTTCTGATTTAGCAGGCATCAAGCACAGACATGCAAGTGGTGCACAGACATACATGCAGGAAAAAATACCTCATATACATAAGATAAATAGAAAAGAGATCACTCTAATGCTTATTGAAGGGAGTCTTTAGAAATTCATTTTTGTCCTCTTTTTACTTATTATTTATTTTTTTTAAAGAAAACAATCTTTTTTCATTATACATACTAATCCAAATTTCTACTTCCTCCCCTCCTCCCATTCCCTCCACATACCCTCCAATCCCACCATCTCTAGTCCTTAGAGAGAATAAGGCACTTTGCTTTGAAGAGGGTCCAAGACCCTCGCAACTATACCTAAGCTGAGCAAGGTATCCATCCAAAGAGAATAGGTTCCCCAAAAGCCAATACATGCAGTAGGGATAAATCCTGGTGCCTCTGCCAGTGACCCCTCAGTCTACCCTAGCCATGTAACTGTCAGCCATTCAGAGGGACTAGTTTGGTCCCATGCTTGTTTCTTCCCAGTCTGGCTGGAGTTTGTGAGCGCCCATTAGCTCAGGTAGACTCTTTCAGTGGGTGTACCCATCATGGTCTTGACCTCTTTGCTCATATTCTCATTCCTCCCCCTCTTCAACTGAACTTTGGGAGTTCAGTCCAGTGCTCTGATATAGGACTCTGCCTCTGTTTCCATCAGTTGCTAGGTGATATTTAAGATATTCATTTGTTTGACTACAGGGCAAGTCAAAATTGAACCCCCTCTCCTCTATTGCTTAGGGTCTTAGCTGGGGTCATCCTTGTGGATTCTGGGAATTTCTCTAGATCCAGGTTTATTGCTTACCTTATAATGGCTTCCTCAATCAAGATATCTCTTTCTTTGCTCTTATCTCTGTCCTTTTTCTCAACTATCCCTTTCCCTCAAGTTCTCCTCACTCCTCCCCTTACCTCCTCCTTTCCCCCCCTTTCCCTCCCTTCTCCCCCTACCATCATGCTCCCAATTTTGTCAGGCAATCTTGTCTGCTTCCAATTTCCAGGTGGATCTATATATGTTTTTCTTGGGTTCACCTTATTGCTTAGCTTCTCTAGAATCATGAACTATAGGCTCAATATTTGTTGATTATAGCTAGTATCCACTTATGAGTGAGTATATACCATATTAATCTTTTTGGGTCTGGATTACCTCACTCAGGACAGTGTTTTCTGATTCCATCCATTTGCATGCAAATTTCAAGATGTCATTGTTTTTTACAGCTGGGTAGTACTCTAATGTATAAATGTGTCATATTTTCTTTATCCATTCTTTGGTTGAGGGGCATCTAGGTTGTGTTACAGGTTCTGGCTATTACAAATAATGCTGCTATGAACATAGTTGAACAAATGCCTTTGTAGTATGGTTGAGCATCTTTTGAATATATGCCCAAGAGTGGTATTGCTGGATCCTGAAGTAGGTTTATTCCCAATTTTCTGAGAAACATCCATACTGATTTCCAAAGTGGTCGCACAAGCTTGCATTCCTGCTAGCAATGGATGAGTCTTCCCTTTACTCTACATACTCTCCAGCATAAGCTATCATTGGTGTTTTTGATTTTAGCCATTCTGACAGGTGTAAGATGGTATCACAGAGTTGTTTTGATTTGCATTTCTCTAATGGCTAAGAATGTTGAACATTTTCTTAAGTATCTTTTAGCCATTTGAGATTCTTCTGTTGAGAATTCTCTGTTTAGTTCTGTACCTCATTTCTTAATTGAGTTATTTAGAATTTTGATGTCTAATTTCTTAAATTCTTTATGTATTTTGGAGGTCAATCCTTTGTCTGATGTGGGGTTGGTGAAAATCTTTTTCCATTCAGTTGATTGCCTTTTTGTATTATTGACTGTGTCCTTCGCTTTACAGAAGCTTCTCAGTTTCAGGAGGTCACATTTATTTATTTTCTCTCAGTGTTTGTGCTACTGGGGTCATATTTAGGAAGTAGTCTCCTGTGCCAATACATTCAAATGTAGTTCCCACTTTTCTATGAGGTTCAGTGGAGCTGGTTTTATGTTGAGGTCTTTAATCCATTTGGACTTGAGTTTTGTGCATGGGGATAGATATGGATGTATTTTCATTCTTCTACATGATGTCATCAAGTTATGCCCACACCATTTGTTGATGATACTTTCTTTTCTCCATTGTATAATTTTAGCTTCTTTGTCAAAAATCAGGTGTTCAAAGGTGTGTGGATTAATGTCCAGTTTTTGATTCAATTCCATTGATCAGCCTCCATGTTTTTATGCCAGTACCAAGCTGTTTTCATTACTATAGCTCTGTAATAGAGCTTGATGTCAGGAATGGTGATCCCTCTAAAAGTTCCTTTATTGTACAGGGTTGTTTTGGCTATCCTGGTATTTTGTTTTTCCATATGAAGTTGATTATAGTTCTTTCAAAATCTATGAAGAATTGTGTTGGGATTTTGATGGGTATTGCATTGAATCTATAGATTGTTTTTGGTAGGGATGCCATTTTTACTATGTTGATCCTACCTATTCAAGAGCATGAGAGATCTTTCCATTTTCTGGCATCTTCTTCCAATTTTTTCTTCAAAGACTTAAAGTTCTTGTTGAATAGGTCTTTCATTTCTTTGGTTCGTGTTATCCCAAGATATTTTATGTTATTTGTGGTTACTGTGAAAGGTGATGTTTCTCTGATTCCCCTTTCAGCTTCTTTATCACTTGTATATATAAGGGCTACTGAATTTTTGGAGTTGATCTTGTATCCTGCCACATCACTAAAGGTATTTATCAGCTGTAGGAGTTCTCTGGTAGAGTTTTGACACACACACACACACACACACATCATCTCCAAATAACAAAAGTTTGACTTCTTCCTTTCCAATTTGAATCCCCTTGATCTTTTGTTGTCTTAATACTATTGCTAAAACTTCTGAAGAGATATAGAGAGAGTGGATAGCCTTGTCTTGTTCCTGATTTAAATGAGTTTCTCTCCATTTAATTTGATTCAGGTTGTTGACTGCATATTGCTTTTATTATATTTAGATATGTTTCTTGTATCTCTAATTTCTCCAAGACTTTTATAATGAATGGGTGTTAGATTTTTGTCAAATGCTTTTTCAACATCTAATGAAATGATCATATGTTTTTTCTTTCGATTTATTTATATGATGGTTTACATTGATAGATTTTCATATGTTGAACCAGTCCTGCATCTCTGGGATGAAGCTGACTTGATAATGGTGAATGATTCTCTAAAATGTGTTCTTAGACTCTGTTTGACAGTATTTTATTGAGTAATTTTGTATCCATGTTCATGAGTGAGATTGGTCTGTAATTCTCTTTCTTGGTTGAGTCTTTGTGTGGTTTTGTATTAGGGTAACTGTAGCCTCATAAAGAGTTTGGCAATGTTCCTTCTGTTTCTATTATGTGAACACTTTCAGGAGTATAAGTATTAGCTCATCTTGGAAGATCTGGTAGAATTCTGCACTAAAAACATCCAGCCCTGGGATTTTCTTAGTTGGGATATTTAGATAACAGCTTCTATTTCCTTGCAGTTTTTAGGTCTATTTAAATTGCTCACTGGTCTTGATTTAATTTTGGTATATGGTATCTATCTAGAATATTGTCTATTTCTTTTATGGTTTTCAATTTTGCAAAGTACAGGTTTTTGTGGTATGACCTAATGATTCTCTGGATTTCCTCAGTGTCTATTGTTATGTCCCTCTTTTCATTTCTGATTTTGTTAATTTGGATGCTCTCTCTCTCTGCCTTTTGATTAGTTTTGATAATGGTTTGTCTATCTTGTTGATTTTCTCAAAGAACAAGCCCTTTGTTTCATTGATTCTTTGCATTGTTTTCTTTCTTTCTATTTTGTTGATTTCAGCCCTCAATTTCATTATTTCCTGTCTTCTATTCCTCCTAAGTGAGTCTGATTCTTTATGTTCTAAAGCTTTCAGGTGTGCTGTTAAGTCACTGATGTGAGCTTTCTCCATTTTCTTTATGTGGGCACTTAGTGCTTGAACTTTCCTCTTAGCACTGCTTTCATAGTGTCCCATAAGTTTGGATACATTGTGCCTTCATTTTCATTGAATCTAGGAAGTCTTTAACTTTTTTCTCTATTTCTTCCTTGACCCAGCTGTGGTTCAGTAGTTTACTGTTCAATTTCCATGTGTTTGTAGACTTTCTGAGAGTAGTATTGTTGTCAAATTCTAACTTTAATCCATGGTGATCTGATAAGACACAGGGGGTTATTCCATTTTTTTTTTGTATCTGTGAGGTTTACTTTGTTATCAAGTATGTGATCAATTTTAGAGAAGATTCCATGAGATACTGAGAAGAAGGTATATTCTTTTGTTTTTTGGTGGAATGTTCTATAGATGTCTGTTAAGTCCATTAGATTCATGACATCTGTTGCTTCTCTTAATTCTCTGTTAAGTTTCTGTCTGGTTGACTTGTCCATTGGAGAGAGTGGAGTGTTGAAGTCTCCTACTATTAGTGTGTGGGTTTGATGTGTGATTTAAGTTTTTTTTACATATGTGGGTGCTCTTGTATTCGGGACATAGATGTTTAGAATTGAGATTACATTTTGATAAATTGTTCCTATTATGAGTATCAAGTGCCTTTCTCCATCTCTTCTGATTGATTTTAGTTTGAAGTCTATTTTGTTAGATATTAGGATAGTTATGCCGGCTTGCTACTCAGGTCCATTTGATTGGAAAACCTTTTCCCAACCCTTTACTCTGAGGTAGTGTCTGTCTTTGAGATTGAGATGTGTTTCTATATACAGCAGAAGGCTGGATCCTGTTTATGAATCCATTCTCTTAGTCTGTGTCTTTTTATAGGTAAACTTAGTTCATTGATATTAAGAAATATTAATGACCAGTGATTGTTAATTCCTATTATTTTTTGGTAGTAGTGTTTGTGTGTTTTCCTTCTTTGGGTTTTGCTGGTGGTTGGTTATCTGTTGCCTGTGTTTTTGTGGGTGCAGTTAGATTCCTTGGGTTGGGGTTTTTCTTCTAGTACTTTCTGTCAGGCTGGGTTTGTGGATACATATTGTTTAAATCTGGTTTTGCAAGGAATATCTTGTTTTCTCTGTTGATAATGATTGAAAGCTTTGCTGGATATAGTAGTCTGGGTTTGCATCTGTGGTCTCTTAGTGTCTGCAACACACCAACCCAGGACCTTCTGGCTTTCATAGTTTTCATTGAGAAGTTGGGTGTGATTCTGATAAATCTACCTTTATATGTTATTTGACTGTTTTCCTTTGCAGCTTTTAGTATTCTTCCTTTATTCTGTATTGTTGTGATTTGATTATTATATGGTGAGGGGACTTTTTTGGACCCAGTCTATTTGATGTTCTGTAAGTTTCTTATCCCTTCATAGCATTATTTTTCTTTAGGTTGAGAAAGTTTTCTTCTATGATTTTGATGAATATATTTTCTGTGCCTTAAGCTGGAGTTCTTCTACTTCTTCTACCCCCATTATTCTTCGGTATGGTCTTTTCATGGTGTCCCAGATTTTCTGGATGTTTTGTGTTAAGAATTTGTTGGATTTAATGTTTTCTTTGATCAATGGGTCTATTTCCCCTATAGTATCTTCAACACCTGAGATTCATTCTTCTATCTCTTGTATTCTGTTAGTTATACTTGTCTTTGTAGTTCCTGTTTGTTTACCCAGATTTTCCATATCCAGAATTCCCTTGATTTGTGTCTGTGTGTTTTTTATTGCCTCTATTTCAGTCTTCAAGTCTTGAACTGTTTGCTTAACCTGTTTGATTGTTTTTTCTTGGTTTTATTAGGTTTATTTGAAGGATTTATTAATTTCTTCCAAATTTTTGTTTGTTTTTTCCTCCATTTCTTTAAGGGAGTTTTTCATTTCATCTTTAAAGGTCTCCATCATTTTCATAAAGTTACGTTTAGGGTCATTTTCTTCTGCTTCTTCTGGGTTAAGATGATCAAGTCTTCTTGTTTTGTGACCACTGGGTTCTTGTGTTACCATATTGCTTTTTAGGTTGTTGGATGTATTGGTGCCTACACATCTTTTCCTTCAAATGAGGCTGTCAGTGTCTTTGTGTCTCGGTCCAATCCCTGCAGTGGCTTTCTGAGTGTTTGGGAATTTTTCTTGGTCTGCTTTGTGCTGTCAATGCTGTGACTCAAGAAGCTTCTGAGGTCTCTCTAAGCCTGCTCTCTTGGTCTTCCGTCCTGGTTTGCTCTCTTGGTTGCCTCAGGGTTGTAGCAAACTCTTGGTTCCCTCGATATTATAGCAAGCTCTTCATCCCCTTTTTATTGTAGCAAGCTTGTAATCCCCTTAGTATTGTAGCAAGCTATGTTTCAGAGTTCCACTGAGGTTACAAGAGGATTAGGCAAGTTTGGGGGCAGGATGGAGCTAGTAGTTTACAGGGTCCAGTGGATGGGGAGCCTACCTGCAGGGAACTCTCCTGCTGGCTAGCTAGAAAAACTGGGGGAGTTGTGGGGAGGGGCCCGGGGTTTTGTCCCACTGTGGAGGTCGAGAGTGGGGTGTCCCATCACTTGACTGTTCAGTCACCTCTTAATTCCCCTCAGTATCAGAGCAAGCTGTGTTTCAGAGATCCACTGAGGTTACAGAAGCTAGAAGTTTCTTTTTCATAGTATCTAACACAGAGAAGCACGTGCTAGTTATGTAGGGTGAGAGCCAGGATTTGAAGGGTCTGTAATTTAAAAATCAATCTTTGGTGGTAGGAATATTCTTAGGATAAAGAAAATATTATCAGAAATATCCAAAACTACTAAGTACATTCTATTTATGTGACCAAACTGGTATATGTTCTTGAGGACACTTTCTATCTCTTTCTCTTCTACCCTTCAATCTGAAGGATATAATCACCTGTGGCTGAGAAGGGACTTGAATCACCACTCTTATGGGCTCAAATTCTTTTCCAGTTCCTGTAAGTACTAGAGGAGACAAATCTGCAGACTGGAGTTAGCATATGGAAGCAGGCTTCTTTTTATTTTATTTACACAGCCCTCTTTAATGTCACCCAACTGTTAACTTTTCCAAGGGAAAAATCATGACCTGTAACAGTGGACCTACAGCTCTTACCTCTTCTCACGTCACTCAGAAGGAACCCCACAGCCCTAGAAGATTACTGCCACTGGAACTCACTCTGGGTGGTGAGCTGTCACTCACATTTCCCCAGCACATGAACCTGACCTCTCGCCCTTGAGCCTGTGGCCTTGGGCCAGGGCGGTTCTACTGTGCTGTTGTCAAGTTTTCCACTGTGTCCTCAGGTCAGCCCCAAATGGCTAGTATGGCTGTCCTCACACTATTTTTAGTCAAAGATCAGTTATCCCTGACACGCAGTGGTGGGGATTAACAAAATGCACCCATATGCATCTCTGAGAGCTGACATGTGTGTCCCTAGCCCAAAGTAGTCCTGGGCAGTTCTCGGTAGGATTAGCAGGCTTAATTTTTTATTATCTCTTTCTACTTCTCTTGGCAGAGAGAAAGAGGGACCTAGGCCAGAACCACCATGATTTGTTTGAGGAATTTAGCACAAGACTTTCTTCAACTGTGCACCAGATTTTGTTTTCTGACCGCGCTCAATTCCTTGCAGCCCTCCAGGGTACAGTTTTCCTTCTGTTGATGGAAAGGCGTCTATTGCACACCATGCTGCTTTTATGAGAACATAGAGTAATAGGTCATGCTGCGGGGATGTCCCCATCAGGAGCTCATGTGATGAAGGCCCCACATGGCAGAGGAAGGGAATTTCAGAATGCTCCTTGCCAGCTGGGAAGGTTGTACATGGCAGGGTGAACACCATCGTAATCACATCATGTTCTGTAACCTCAGCCCTGATGCTCTGCTCTCTATCCTCCTTTGACCTGAATTGAAGGCCAGCTTGATCTTTAAATGCCTGTTGTTCTCAGTCTCTAGTACAGTGCTTGACATGGGCTTTCTCCGTGGCGGCACGTCACACGGAATGAATGACCCACGCTTGGTTGACTTACTTCTTTCTTTTAATTTTGTGGGTCTCTTCACTTGGCAAAATAATGGCTAACTCTTACAAGAAGGTAGAAATGGAGGCAAGCAGTACTTAGGGCTTTGGTCACACCTGTCCCCAAACAAAGGCAAAAATAAAACTACATCTCTTTCTTGTTGTGTCACGATGACATTTATCTCACAGAGCACACGCGCTCTGTAGAAATTGCGTGTTTAGCTCAGAACCTGTGTGCTGGGTTCAGGAACCTGAATCTGCTGTCTGAGTCACTGCCAGAGTGAGTTCAGGATCCCTTCTCAGAAAGCTGCTATCTCTGGCTGGGTGGAATGGGGTGGGGAATCTCACAGATGGTCCTGTCCATGCAATGAGTGATTGGTTCTGAGCTTCCCCACAGGGAGATAACTACAGTTAGCGGTTCAAGTTGATTTGTTTCTTATCGCCTAGCAAACACACCTCTCTCTACCCACTTTTTCATGATTGCAAAGCTTCAACACATAAACAATAACAACATTGAGCAAACCAACCCAACCGAGTCCATTCTTCCCTTAGTCAGGCAATACTTATTGAGCACGTCAGTAGGTAGCTTGCCTACCTCCTGTCTATGTATTTTCTAAATGCAGCAACTTTTTCCATTAAACAATTTATGTAAAATGAAACCTTGTCCCTTGTCAAGTGCTGCCTGGGGATGAGGGGTTAGATCAGGCTGCTTCAGGGTTTCTCTCCCCTAGCACCAGATGGGAGGAAAAGGACTTTTCACTGTGATGTAAAAACTGCTGCTGACTGGCTGTCCCCAAATATGCCAGGGATCTTCTTAGGTATTCTCTCAAGTCTGTTTACCCTTGGCTCATGCTGCCCAGACCTCTCCCCACCAGATCCCTGGCACCTGCCATTCTGATCCCTTTCCTTGGCAGTGGCCACTTAGCATTTCTTGTTACCTGTAACCTGCAGGTCAGTACCTTGATGAGGCTGCTGCTCAGCTCTGGCCTCCCACACCCACGCCCTTCAGACTTGAAATTCACTTCTACCTTGACTCTCTCGCTCCTCTTTCTTTGATCTTGATTTTCCTTTCTAGAGATTGGTTTCCCATGGGTGTGTCCAGATTGACTCACCTTGGGTCTCCCACAGCTTCAGGCTCATCAGTCACCTTGGTTCTTGTGTCCTAGGGAATCTCCACATCTCTCTGATCTCTTTCTGTGGCAAAATAACCACAAATGAAGACTGTGCAGTACCACTCATTATGACCTTGTTTCTTTGTCTTTAATCATATCTCAAAAAAAAAAACGGCAAGAAGAAGACTAAAAGTGATTCAAGGAATAGCATGATAGCGTGGAAGGAGAAGAGACAGGCAAAGCTGTTCTAGACAGACCAGAGCACTGTAGGCTGAAACACAACCTGTCTAGGTGATTGTCCTGTGACATGTAAAGGTCTTGTCTGATTAGATTTGGGGTGAGGGACAGACAGAGTCACCAGTGAAAGCTAGGTTCTGAAAGCCCTCACCCGGAGGTAAGTGGCTTGGCATGAGTTATGAGATCCCAGAGAATGTGTTGTGTGCCACAGTCTTGATTTTGTCCCCGTGTTTATTTTCTGTCACCAGGCATTCATGAAACACCCTTCAGGGAGCAGTCTGGGAAAGCCAGGAGGAGTGTGAACTCAAGCTGTGACCAGAAATTGGGTCCTTGGAGATTGATGGGCGGTCCTGTGTGACCACCTCCTCTGCCTTTCCCAGGTGAAGCTAAGCTTGGTCCCTGTGGACCACAGCAGAGGAAAGCGGATGTGGAGAAAGGGTAGTGGCACCCTTCTGTTTCCAGTCATAGAGGAAGGTTAAGTCAGTTTTCATCCTTTGTTTGCCATAACACAAAAACTGATCAAACAAATTAAATCACACAGGAGTCTGCTATGTTCAATTAAAAAAAAAAAACAGGATTGAAAGTTGTACCTGTACTCTAACTTCAGTCTTTACAAACAATGTACGCTGTGGGATGGATTAAAATCAACTGTGCTTGTTAGATTCCTCGTGCAGGCTATAGGCATTCAGAAAGACCTCGAGACAGGAGGTGCCTCTCTGAGGTCCCTGGAGGTCTCAGCTGAGCAGATGGGTTGTATGTGACTTGGGCCTCCCCAGAGTAAAACAGCCCTTAGAGTCTAGGTTTTGAAGATGTGACAGCAAAAGGTATGAGTTAGCACAGATGGTCAAGCTTGAGGCCATCAAAGTTCCTGGTGTGAGCTGCGACTCCTGGGAAGGTGTCCATGTTTTCACTCATGAAGGGGCTGCTAGAGCTGGGTTGCTTCCCGAGTCTCACCATGCAGAGAAGCCTTGACCACCACCATCTGCCAGATATACCCTGGACCGAGGAAGCCCTTGGGTTCTGGGCAGTCGTCAAGTTGCATAAACCAGTGCTAAGTCCTGTAGTCAGATGTCTCCATGGTGTCCGCACATTGCCCTCCCAGGAATCCACAGTTTTGGGTTACCTCAAGTCTCAGTCTGGGGTTTCCCTGTAGGTTGCTTTAGGCTTGTGTGGCCAAGGAGCTGAGGAGCTCTCTATCTTTCTTTTGCTCCATGAACTCAGTTCCAACATCACTGCTTTTACTGAGCACCTACTATGTGCAATGTGATTTACAGGTGTCATTTTAATCTGCTCACTGATGCTACCCATATAGCATGATTCTGACAATTTTGTGGGTAGTGAGATTGAAACACGGTGTGACCAAATTACTTGTGATTCCTCTCAGCTTCTAGCTTGTCATGTGTGTGCGTGGTGAGAGAGAGGTAACAACAAAGGAACCAGCTTCATTACACTGCTTTGAGCTTGTGTCATTAACTGTCATTGTTTTCGGCGCCATTTTGTTTCTCCTGCAAGCTGCAAAAACTAATACCTTGTAGTTCTGATAACTATATTCATAGAAGGCCTCATTGGAATTGGAAAAATAGGAAATAATTACAGTTTTCAAGACTTAAATTTTGACAGCCTTCTGAATTATTTTCTATGCTAGGGATAGCAAAAAAATCTCCTGTGTTAGCTAGGAGCAAGCTGAGGTCAATGCTGAAGATAAAACAAACACAGACTTCCAGAACCCTGACTTCCTGCCCAGTGAAGGCCACAGTCATCCCCTGTGATTCTGTTGTTTCTCTGATATTCAGTGACATGCGGGGCACCTTTTCTTAGAGTTCTAAGCCCAGACTGGATGCCTTCGTCCTCATACAGCCTACCCACTGGGATGTCAGTCCCGTCATGATGGAGCCCACTCCATGGTCTCTCTCTCTCATCTCCCCCCCGCCCCCAACAAATCTATGTGTCAGGCCAGGCGTTGCACTAGGGAGCTGCAGGAAATGATGAATGGGGCGCACATGGTTCCAGCTATCACCCAGTTTTGTGTGCCGGGGAATCAGACAGAGAGTAGACAAAGCATGACCAGTGCTTTGATGGGGAAGAGCCGAAGGTGCTCATGGGACACCTTAGGCAGGTCAGCACAGACTTCCTCCACCAGGATGTCCTCCACAAAGACCCAAGAGACAAGGAGTCATATTAGGTAGAAACGATCTGTAAAAGGCCAGTGAGGGAGGCAGTCCTCCTTACTTTCGTCATCTGCCTGACATAGAAGGGAAGCCAAAGAATACCGGGGTTGCTTCTGTGTTTCAAATGAAGAACTGTCGTTATCCAAGGACTGTATGAATCCTGACAGACTGGAAGAATGGAAGAAACAATGTGCTATAGTTTGGAACTGTGATCGGAAAAATGGAAGTACATTTTTCTAGAAATAGATTGGGCACTTGAGGAGAGACCGGAAGGCATTGTTTCATAACTCCTTGGGCAGGACTTGCTTTTTCTGCCCGCTGGGCTGTGTCTAATTCAGGCCTGTGATGACAATGAATGCCGTAGATGTTGGCTAGGAAAATAGCACAGGTTGACTTTCACTGTGGAAGAGATCGAGTTGGTGTGTAGGCGCAGACAGAGCTCATGATGTAGTCCTGTGGGTACTTAATATGGTAACGAAATCTCACTTGACGATTCACCATTCTCAAAGGCCTACCCAAGGCTTTTAACACACCCAGCCTTCCAGCCATGGTCTGGTTCCAAAGCTGGCCTCAGAATAATACTACCCAACCTCAGTCGTTATCAAGATTTTGAACATACAGCGCTTGTTAAGAGTTGAGTTATATTCAGAAGCCCTGTTTGAATGTAAGGGGAAAGTTAATTGGCAGGGATTCAAAACAGCACAACTGAGAGCTCCCCTAAAGCTCCCACTCTGCCGCATCATGAATTCATTCTCCTTCTCTCTCCCTTTTTCTCCTTCTCTGTAACAATCATACACAAAATGCATCCCACAGACAGAATGCTCAGTATTGCCACGCATTGCATAAAAAAGAGCGAAGACACACTCTAGTATATAATGCACATAACTCCTCTACATGGTAGAGATCATTCCACTTGTTTTTAGGATAATTAACCTATTAGTTACAAATGAATATACAGGTCGTCACATGAATGATAAGTATGCAGGCTTTCTTCTGATTTTTGGATCAGTGGTTTGGCAATGCAGATGCACACCGTGACCAGCAGCCATTTCAGGCCCCTTTCCTCTCAAAGACAAGGTCAGATTTCCTTGCTCTGTTTGCTCATGGTACCCAGCACAGCAGGTAGCTCACGTAGGACGTCATTGCTACTTGTCTTGGTGGCACAGAATCAACTGGAAAAGGTCTGCTCTAAATTTAGCCCTGCCAGGCAAACTGCGGGAATTTTTGTACCTTGCAGTAGTTCATCTTGAAAAGACAGGTCTTGTGTTTGGCTGGGGCCTGGGGACTCCCTGTCATTGTGACAATAGGAAGCAAGGGAAAGGCAAGTCATAAATTAGTCCAGGGGACGGAGGCAGAGGAAAATAGATACACACTGCTGACAAGATTAATATGCAGTTGACGGAGAGCGTTTTCACACCAGAGCGCCAACAAATAAACACAATTCAGAGAGCTCATCTCTGCCTCACAGGGAAGCCCAATTCCTGAGCCAAAGGAGCGAATGAACGGGCAAGAGAAGGAAAAGGAAGATGACAGCCACATCCATGGGGGAGGGGAAGACTTGTCCGCCAGGAAGTCCTCCTACGCAGTCAGATAGCCGAAGGATGACAAGCAGCAGCCTTTACTGAACCCTATGCTTTTTTGAACAGAATCAAGGGCAGCAGGAGCAGGGGCCTGCACTGCAGGGGAGGTAGACTCTGAGATGCCTGGCTGAAAGCTGAGCTGAGGGCATTGCCTGCCCCAGGCAGAGGCAATGCTGTCTGGGCCACCAGCTGAGGAAGGTATCATTTTCGACCAAGAGTCAGCAGAGTTGCCTGGCTCTTAGCTGGACCCTTCAGATGGTCCCTCCCCACCCCCATCCTGTAAGAAACAAGGACTCAGCAGGCAGGTTTCGTGGAGACTTTTGGCTTATTCGTTTGAACCACATAGGATTGCCACCCTTGTAGGTATAGTGCAGCCAAGTATTGAAAATTCTGCATACTTTCAGGACAGGGAATTGTGAGAAAGACACAGAAATCAATTTAAAGCTGTCGATTTACTCAAGATTAAGAGTTGTAACCATTATGCGACACTTTTGCCAATGCTTTTCCATGACCCTGAGCATAAATCCAGACTTTGAACTTGACCTAAAAGAATTTGCATGATCTGTTCTTTGCTTAAGCTGGTTAAGCCTCTCTCTCCATGGTAACAACGGACAACTTCTGTTTATACAACACAAGATTAATTCCAGCATCAGGTGGCTTTATTGACTTGACCTCTGGTGAAGGCCCCCCTGGCTACTGCACATCATGAATACGCAGGCATCATGGTGGGAACACACATGAAAGGGGGCGATCACATCACACAGGGAGGCAAGAAGCCAGAGAGATGGAGGTACCAGCCCCTCTCATACAAAAACTTTCTCATGAGAGCTAACCGGAGTCCCATGAGAATTCCATTAATGCCTTCTGAAGACAGCACCTTCGATGACCTCCAATGAGGCTCTACTTATCATGGGCGCCATCTCCTCCAACCACAACATACTGGAGACCTGTATTCTAATACCTGAGGCCCTGGAAGACAAACCTCATCCAAATTACAACAGTACTTAGGACTCTAGCCTTTTAACATATTTTCGTCCCCCTTCCTGGAACAACCATGCCCACCTCCTTTCCCCTGTTGCAACAGCGAATACTCCAGGCTTCTGTCATTCCAACTCTCATGCTGGATTGGAAACTGCCTAAGGAGAAGATGTTGGTTTTGAACCCTATCGCTTGGCAGCTAGTTAAATGCTGAGCATAGGAGTGCACAGGCAAGTGAATGAATGAGCGAACAGATAATAACCAATACCCACTAGATAATCTGATGCCCCAACTATAACTGATAATTCTCAGTCTTTTCTAGAGGTGTTGAGTTTGAAACAGTTTTCCAACCGTTGGTTAATTTCTCCTTCAGGGTTTGGTGAGGGCTAGAATGCAAAGCGAAAACACAACTCAGAGACATTTGGGGGAACCAGTTGGGCTCTTATTAAATTTATTGGGTTTACCTTCTTTGTGCCTTGGGGTCAGTACCAAGAACCTAAATAGACATAGCTTTTTGAAGGTGGTAAACAAAACTAGAACTAGCTCCAGTTGCTAGTACTCATTCCAGATGTCAGATCCCTCATTGCTGGTGGCCGGAGAAACTCAGAATAGTTCTTCACTTTTTCTAGCCTCATTTATATGATATTTTTCATTGGAAGAGAAACCCTTAGGAGAAAAGTTAGGGGAGAATTGCCTTTGAGCAGTCAGTCACTGCTAAGGATTGAATTTGTTTCTCTTCCTATGAATGCAGGTTCATCTAGGTCTGTCCATCTGCAGACAGGGGCATGGTGAATGCCCATGCTCAGCAAACATCCTTTGGAACTGGGCAAAATATATGTTAACGAGCTCTCTCGGGGAACCACACTCACATGCCACACCAATTATCTGCCAGCCTTATTGGAATGGGCACTTTGGAATTCCAATACTTAATTAGAATTCAAACATTTTAACGTATTATCATAAATCTGTATGTGTGGACTTGGCACATACTGTAGAATATTAATGCATATATAAACATTTAAATGCAATAATTACACACTGTTGGAAAACTACTGCAATTGGTCATGATTATTTACATGTCAATCCATTTTCTTTTCCAAAGGCTGTTTGTGGATTTTAGAGTTCTGGTGTACTCTGTAATTCATTAACAAATACCTAGATTTTTAGTAAGATTCTTCCTAACCCTGCATTTTCATAGTAGAAACAGCTACAATGAACAAATAATTTTACCTAAATCCTGCAAATATCATTCCTGTTTTTTTTAGCAAATGACAGAGTCAAAGACTGTCCTACTTTGAAGGTTCTGATGGCTTGAGAGATTGCCTTTCAGAAAGCGTATCTCCTGCCAGTGGTCAGCTGTCACTCGAGAGTTCCCTCTGGATCACACGTTTTTGGTGACAGAAGTCTACCCCATGAACCCTTCTGGGAGGCTGGAATTACCTACATTAAACCTTCCCAGGACACTCCTCCTCTCAAGTGGAAAAGAATTAAAGACAGGTGGAAACATAGTTATTAAATGCAAGGACTTAGCAGTTAGAATTTGGTTCAGAATCTGGCTCCACAGCTCATGACCCCTGAGAAGTTACTTCACTACCATTGACTGGCTTATCATCTGTCAAAATCTTGAGTCTACTCAAGGAATTTTGTTGCTGATAGTTTGCAATAATGTTATATTGTGTGTGTCTGTGTATGTGTGTGTGTGTCTGTGTGTACATGTGTGTGTAAATGAGAGAGATAAGGAGGGAGGAGAGGGGTATAGAGAGAGCTGAAGAATATAGCATAAAATATATAATCACTATTATTTTTACCAATACCACCAATATTATCATTGTACTGTGCAAATCATTTACTCTTAACTCAGTCTTCTGTGTGAAAAGAAGCATGATATGGAGTAAGAAGGAAGGAAGCAGAGGACTTAAGATGTTTCAGAAGGGCTTTGGGGTGGGCAAATATGTCTAGGCAGCCCCTGTCCTTGGAGCCCACCTTTCTCTTTAGAATTCGTAGTGGTTGGGAAGGCCGTCCACCTGCCACAGCTGCTTGGGTTTCATTGATCCTGTGAGCTTTCTACTCTTGCCTCTCCTTGCTCTGAAGGCAGTTCCACTGACCTTGAGGGTCCAGGACATAGTGTTGATCCCAGGAAAGACAGTAATAGTTTTGTTGACAGATACTTTTCAACAGCTGTCCAGTATCTGGGAAGTTGGGAGAAAGGGGTGGGAGGAGAATGAGTCAGGGTTAACCCATTCTTGGCCCTGACAGTATTACCTTTGTGAGAAATCCTTGTGTGGCTCTGATGCTCCTGGGATTTGAATGCATTAAAAAAATACCCCCATAAACCATCTTCATCATTTCGTTTTGCAAAACCAAAGTAACATTAAAGATTCAGGAGTAGAATAAATGCGTGAAATTTAAGGGCATCGAAAGCTCCGTGTTTCTAAGAACATTAAGTGGGTGCCTTGGTGGTGATATAGGTCCAGAATGCTCTGGAATTCTCTCATCTCTCCTTTTCATTCAGATCTATAGAAGACAAGATTTGAGTCTTCTCAAACTTGACAGGGGAAAAATAATACAATTTTTAAACATTTCATTTCAGTTTTCACATTAGATTTCATACGCACATCTAGTTCACTACTTATTTTCCTATTTACAAGTCCTGTGTGTTAGCCTTGCTAAGGATTCCTTAATAAAATTATTCAAGTGTTTTAAATGCATGGCATTTTGAGTGCTAATCCCAAGGGGCCTTTTATAATTCTGGTGCTGAGGGACGAGTAGAACAACCGCCTGCAAACTGATGTTACTCTCAGACTTTGCCGTCTTGGCTTCTTTATATTTTCAGGACAAATATATTAAGAATTTCTAAATCAGGACAGAGACCAAGACATACGACAATGAGATTTAATAGAAAATTTGTCAGTGTACTTCTTAACAAAGGTTCATGGCTGGACTATGAGCATATTTACTTTGTTTTTCTATGTGTTCACCAAGAACTTGCTGGAATGTAAAACTTATGCATTCTAGTGGAATATTTGGCAGCGTCTTGGTCCCTTCCCCCAAAAAACTGCCACCCATAGAAACAGCTTAACTCCTTTAGAACTAGCTGTAGTAAAGGTGCAATGGTATGGACTTGAACAGTGATCAGCAGGTGGGGGCGTGTCTTAGGGGTGACAAGGGAAGGTATCATTATAGTGCAGGCTCTGTTGTTTGGCTTGAGTTTGTTCGCATGCGCTGTCCATTATTAGCTAGAATTCAATCTTCAAAAACTTGATATCTCCTTCTCTCAGAAGCACATAGCTAATGTGTGTGTGTGTGTGTGTGTGTGTGTGTGAAACTGTGTGTGTAACACTTTTATAGTGTGTGTAGCATCATAGATCCTCAGGAAAAAAAAATGATAGGATGGTGTGGCACAGAGGTACTTGGGGAAATAGCAGGCTTGCTCTAGAGATTTACTAGCTACGGATGGAAGCCACTCCAAGTGGCAAGGTTGGAGCTGAGCAAGAGAACCCTAGGGATCTCCCGAAGTTGAAACTTAGATGCCAGGGCTGCAACAGAGGAGGCTACAGAGATGGTCTTCCAATCAAAAATTCATCTCTTGATATTTTAGCTCATTTGATTTTTATAAGATAAAACGTATACCAGAAGAGGGGGAGTGAAAAACTCAGATCAAAATGAAGGAGTTCATTTCGTTGGAACCCATTTGTGTCTTCTCGAGGATTTTCCAGGAGCATAGGAACTGGGCTGTGGGTGAAAAGAAAACTGTGATTTCAGCCATCCAGGAAGAAAGACTCTAGGTCTCAATATCAAACACTTTGGCATGAAACTTTCTCTTTTTAGTTTAAACTTAGTGAGCTTTGCCTAATTTGTTCTTCAACAGGTACAGCAATTGCCTTCTGAAAGGAGTCTGATTTCCCCTCTGCCCTTCCATTTACCCCACAGAGGACTTGCCGCCTGTGCTGTCCTGAGAACAGGATGAAGAGGCAGACCACAGATCACTGGTTCCAAGCCTGGCTGTCCCTCAGCGTGGCTTACTAGAAACACAGAAGAGGGGAAATGCCCATGTGGTAGTTCCGAGATGAACTCAAGAAACTGTCTGAGTTTCAAAGTTCCCCAGATGATTCCAGGTCAGCTCAGTTTGACAGCTATTGTGCTAGATTTAAAGTTGTGGGGCAAGCCTGCTCTTCTTAACCTATGACGCCTGACGCATTGTAGGGCTCCAAATAGCTGTCTATGCGTATTTCATCTGAAGAACTAGAGAGCAGAAGGAAGTAGCAAGTTTTAGAAAAATACCTGAACCTTGGGTGATTTTTGAAAAGAGAAAGATCTCTTCCTTCCAGTCTAGTCAGAGGCGAGGCTCTGAACCCTGCTTAAAGCGTTCCTTGATTGATTGCCCTGTAACTTGAGGCCTGGATTTGACCTGGGGGTCAGTGAGAACTTTGGGTTTACCAAGGTTAGAAGTTATTAAAATACTCTTCCAGAGAACACAGCCATTGCCAGATTTCAGGTTATACTGAGAGGGCCAAGGGCCCCAATTCCAAGGTTAGTATACACTTCGTAGTAATTAGCAACTAGCAGTCAAATAATAGCAAAAAAGATAAAAAATATTTCTAAACTGATAAACCCCATTAATTAATTAACTAATTAATTAATTTTGCTATTTTTTCCCTTGAGGTAAGTACTCATGTATCTCTCACTGGCCTCTGTACAGTAGGTAGCTGATGGACAACTTTTAACTCCTGTGTCTCTGCTCACACTTCCTGGGTGCTAGGATTATGGGAATACTCCACCATGAAAAAAAAACAATTATTTTTTTGGTTACAGCAAGATACGTAACCTTGCATAAATTGTGTATAAATGATGGTGCTTTATAACAGGCTTTGAAAATGGTATATGCAGGGGATTGGCTCATGATCATTGAAGGAGCTTACTATAAAATCAAGACAGAGTATAGCTTTACTCCCGAGGTCTGTCAGAGACCACCACACAATTTATATTAAAAATGGCTCTTGGGCTGGCTATTATAAACTCCTTTAACACATCACCATAAAACAAAGTAAATAGTAAGAAGACATTTTTTTGAGGCAGCCTCCTTCATTTCCTGCCATCGTTTTTAGAAAAAAAAAATTAACAGGCATACATGAAGATACAATCTTCTTCTTCCTCTTCCCCCTCTTCCTCTCCTTCCTTCCTTCCTTCCTTCCTTCTTTCCTTCCTTCCTTCCTTTCTCTCTCTCTTTCTCTTTCTTTCTTTCTTTCTTTCTTTCTTCCTTTCTTTCTTTCTTTCTTGTAGCCTTTACTTGCCTTCCTTCAAATTGACTGCTGTCTGTGTGCACCAGGAGATTAAGTCTAGATCTGGTCTGGCTTTCCGGTGACATCTGGAGGGAGCGGTGGATGGAGCAGGTGTGCAGTGTTAAGTGAGGTCATGCTTGCTGCCACTGGGTGCCTCCCATATGACAGGATACTATTTTTAAAGGGGACAATTGGTGAATGACTCAGGAAGACCTTCCAAAGCCAAATGGCAGCTCAGGGGAACAGAACTTGCTGTATTAACTGAAGAGAAAGTGATGTGTGCCAGGCTGCCCAGTTTTCTGCCTCTGTACCAGGCAACTGGACAGTATTTTAGTCAGGGCAGCTTTAAAGCTTTCTCATGGCATAGACACAGAAACGCTGTGAGGTCATTGTTCTTTCTCTTCCCTGTTCAGAAAAGAAGTATATTAGACGGATAAACACTAACACTCCCCCTTAAAATAAACAACTCTCTTTGATAGTCACAAAAAGAGATGATGAAAGAAAGACTATTTCAAGTGGATTACATAACAGTTTGCTTCTGTGTAGGTGGGAGAGAGGCAAAATTCACAGAATGGATTCCCTACAGGACTTCCTTTGGGATATGTTCACATCAAATACTCCTGTTTAAAGTGAGAAAGATGAAGGCTTATGGAGGTGGAATAATCTGCACGACTGTAGAGCATTTGATCTGGGATGGAAATCTCAGCTGCCCCATGCTCCACCACGCCAGTCAGCACCTGCTCAGGTGGAGGATTGCATTTAACCTTCTACGGAAACTTGCCAACTTTCCAGTGTCGAGAGCCGCTGGGAACAGGCAAAAGCAGCTTGTCCCAAGTACTGCCACTTTGACTAGAAACTCCATTTTACCTTTTGGGTGAAATGATGTTCAGATGTGCAAAGAAGCTTCCTCTTCCAGCTCCATTAAGTGCACACTGTTTCTCATTTTCTTTACAGTCTCTGTCAGAGTGGGGAGGTGAATGCCTAGATCTAAGGGCGTAGTTAAGAATAGGTAGCACATTGGCGTCATGGTTTCACACCTCCCCTCTCTGCTAGCGGGCAGTACCACAAGCAAGCTCAATGGCACGGTGTCTCAGCAAGGGACTGGGCCAGGGGTATAGAAAAGGTCACTTGTGTCTTGCTTTCAAAGGAGAAAAAAAAAGTGCAAAACAGGAAGCAAGTTCATAACTCCAGCTGTAAGAAGTGGCTGCTTCTGAACAGCAAGACGTAAGGGCTAGGCCTGTGGGGGAGGGAGGGCTCTTAATTTAGGTCTAGAGTCACCGTTATGTATTAAGTGCCTGTAGACTTTTGTCTACATTTTAATAAGCTACCTATATGTTTGGCTGGGTTGATTGAATCCACCTGAATAATTTCCTGCTGATTTCAGTGGCATTAATCATGTGTTGTGGCCCGACACTCACTAATATGGCAGAGGACATGGACTAAACCTGGGATTTCTTTCCTTTTCCTCCTCACCGCCTTCATAGAATACTCTCGGGTGTTCATATGGGGAATGGAAACTCGAGAGGAGAATATGCATTTATATTTCACATGGCCAGGATCTGCAGGTAAGCTCACCACGCTTCCCCACGCTGAAAGGATTAATTGAATAATCTAATTAGAGGGGAGCAATCGAAAGCTGCCTCACATGGGCCTCATCAGAACACACCAAGACCACAGTGTTCTGCACTTTGCAGTTGGAGAAACTGGTAGAGCTCAGAGGGACCGGAGAACTTTCTGCCGGAGCTCCACAGTGGCTCCGATACTCAAATCCAGGTCTCCATTCTTTTGCTGGCACCACTCTGTTTAAGAATAACTTTTGTCAACAGTGATTGACACCCTGCAATTGTTTGGGGGCCCCAGACGTGTTTGTTTGCACCCATACACATAAATTTTCGATTATTTTGCATTTGGTGACTAAAAGGGTTCAATCCTGGTTTAGCTCGTAGAAGTTTATGCTATAAAGAATTTTCAGTATGTAGCAAATTTGGGATGATTCACCCTGGTGTGAAGGTGGGTTCTTAACCCAGAATTCAAGTACTTTTAAAAGTCACTGTAAGACCCTTGCCTTTATTTGTAAGGCTAAGATAACAACGTTTGATCCCTCTTGTGACATCTGTATCCAGGGATGCTGTGAATGTGGCTTGGACTCATGCGAAAACCAGCAAACCTGTTGTGGTGAAAACCACCCCAAGATTTCATCAAGGGACTAATTTTTGCCAATTTCCCAAACTGGTAAACTTCTTAGGAGTCATGAAAAAAAAATGCGTATAAAAAAAGGAGGGATTAGCATTTGAATGTGCCTGTGGAAATGCTTCATATGGGAAAAGGTCTTAGTGGTTTTATTGTAGTGGAGAAAGCCAAAGAAGGATTATTTCTACATAAAATCTTTCACCTAACTAGGACCACCTAGTATAAGGTCATATCCCATAAAACAGTGATGTTCCAAATCACCTTCCAAAACAAAAGTCCAGTTGTTGAGGTTCACTGTCTTCTAATTAGAAGTCACAGCCAGTTCTTCAGTGATTCTCTTTGTGGGGGCTGCAGGCTGCCGTCTTTGAACTGTGTAGGCCCTGCTGCTGCTTGGCCAACCAGCTCTTCCACAATCTTTCCCCCATTTGCTGGGTCACAGAGAGATCATTTCCACCTCTAAGTGGTGCATTCACATTGAACGTCTCAAGGAGCTGAACCTACACATGCTGACACCTGATGTGTGTAACTGGTGAAGCAGAAGGGTGCCTGCTAGCTACTGAGTGTCTTGTCATAATGTCATAATGTGCCCGAGGAGTTACCAGTGACAGTGATGTCAGGTTGCTCTTAACAGAGTACTTAACTGCCTGGCTCTTATGGTAGCTTTAAAATACCTTAGTTTCCATTGTACACTTTTTGGTAACTACCAGGAAGAGCTGATATGTACACACCCCTTCAGGTTTCTTTCAAACTTCCAAAGACACAGTACTCCCTCACATAACAAGGCCATCTCTTTTAAGACACTGGCCACCGCGTCCAGCAAAGCCTTTGCTTGCAGCATTATTATTAACTAAAATGCATGCATGTTGTATTTCATGCATCAAAAGTTAACTTTAAATATATAAAGACATGTATACATATGTATTTTAAATGGCAAGCTAACTTCTGGTTTGAGTTGTATTTTGCAATTTTGCTGGGGGAAAGTCTCCTACTGACACCCTCATCCTCCCACATGGAGTTTGTGTGTGTGTGTGAGTGTGTGTGTGTGTGTGTGTGTGTGTGTGTATGTGTGTGTTGGAGAGTGTTCTGTGTGTATATGTTTGCATGAGTAGCAATATGTAGACTTACCCAATCAAGAACACGTTGCCATATCTACTTTCTTTTCACTTGTATGCAAAGCTGTACCCATAAGTACACACAGTTGTGTGCATGTATTTTTCAACTTTTGGTAACTAGCATAGCTAATATTTATGTGTAGTGCACTTGGCATCACCTGGGAAATGGTTAATTTCAAAGTTTGAGGCATTTTGATACTTCCTCCCCAGGACTTTAACTTCTAACTTCTAAACAAACGAGACACTTCTACATAACTGTTTTATTACTATTATGTACATGAAATTAAATTTCTTCAGTTATTTCAATAGTGCCTTTGACCACTAAGTTTAAAAAATCCAGAGTCAGATAGCAAATGACACATTGCATTTAGCGACTGGGTACCTTTAACTTTCTTTCCCTTAGTAGAATTTTCTTATAGCTTTCATGCTTTATGGTATTGATATCCCCCCCCTTCACACATGCACATACACACACACACATGATGCTCTTAGGAGAATTCTGAAATACATCATAGACAAAAAGACATGAAGTAATGATACTAGCCACAGTATAACCCTTGCTGGTTTGGGAGCATTTATTTAGTTCCCCATCCATTAGATACTCATGAGTTAAGACATTAATCACATATTTGATATCACACACACACACACACACACACACACACACACACACAGAGTGAGAGAGAGAGAGAGAGAGAGAGAGAGAGAGAGAGAGAGAATTCAAGTTTATGTTCAAGAGAACATGACATTTAATTTTGAAAACTGTCCTTTTGAAAGGCCGAGCACGGATCCCAAATGGGAGGAAGTCCCAGCTTGAGGAAGTAGCAGGAAGAGACTCAGGGTATCCCCAGGCCTGTGGGCCTCAGTGGTGGAAAGTCCCAGCTATGGAGAGAACAAGGGGGTCAAAGCAGAACTTGATAAAGAAAACAAGAGGCACAGAAGCTAGGGAGCAGCTAAGAGAGGTGATGGTGGCCAGAGTGGATTCATATGACTTAAAACTCAGCGATTCCTGGATGCTGTGTATACACAATCTCTGAATTCTTTACTAGGGCTTGTCTGTGTTGCTCCTCAGGAGTAAATAAAAAATAAATTAAAAATAAAAGAGGACTCAAAAGTCTTTTGGACAGAAAATAGCACTGAGAGAAACAATATTTTGATGAGTTAGTGCTAAATGAATTAAAACCATGTGGCCTGGATTTCCCTGGAAACACAAATGGATTGAATAATTAATGGAAAAAGCACTTGGCAAATGTACTTGAGGTTTTTATTGAACCCAAACCAAAACTTTTGAAAATATTTTGAAATATGTGAAAAGGACAATATACATCTGGGTTTGCCCAACCCTAGGCAGGATACAGGAAATATTATTTTTATTTAACATTTATGTGATAGCTGTAGTGTGTCTCAATCCTGAAGGATTTTTTACACAGCTCTGTGGTCTAGATCATAATTACCGTTTTCATTTGGGGAAAGAAATTTAGCAGCACTTATAGTGCCTCAAAGTGGAGCCTCTACTGGTCTATGTTCTTTGGACATTTTATTGGTAGGATATTGATTGGGCCAGGAGGCACAAGATCTGACCTACCCCTTGGATTTAATTCTTGAGGGACAAACCTACTGTATATCTTTTTGGTAGATTTTTATCATTTTATACTTTCTACTTCCCCTCTGAATATACTTCACTTTAAAAACTGTTTTGCTAATTGTCATGATTATTATTATTCTGTCCACTTCCCTTGGGGACTGCTTGACAGATAGATCTGTGGTAGTCAGAATTAGGACTTCGCAGAGATGTGCACATTTTAACCCCTACAGCCTGCAGATGTGTTCCCAAGGATGTGTACATGGTACAGGAGGATTGAGGCAACAATCAGAATTGACCTTGCTATTTAGTTGACCTTGAACTGAGGAGATTTGATCCTTAAAGGGAGAAGAGGAGGGAGGCAGGAGAGTAGAAGAAAGATGTCTCATGACAGAAGCAAACTCAGTTGTGTGATCTGAGAAAGACTCAACTGGTGTCCTCTGAAGATGGGGGAGCATCACAGCGAAGTAACGTGGGAGATGCAGGTCCTGAGAGAAGTACAGGTTTGCTGATACCTTGAGTTCAGATCTGTGAGTGCCCAGTTAGGCTTCTAAGATATAGGGCTATAATATGATAGATCAGTTTTGTTTTAATGCACCTAGTTTATGGCTATATCTATCTTCTGTCTATCTATCTATCTATCTATCTATCTATCTATCTATCTATCTATCATCTATCTATCCATCCATCATCTATATATTTATTATCTACATACCTACACACACACACACACACACACACACTGTCTTTTAAAAAGTGACACTTTTGTTTCTGTCATTCTATTTGTATGCGTTCATGTGTGTATGATATGTGCACAAGGATGTGAACGTGAGCATTCTCCTTCCCAAGTGTTGTAATTTACAGGTGTTGGCATTAGAGTCTTGCACCACTACCTGGTTTATACACATACAGAGGTCAGAGGAGAAGCTCAGGGGTCAGTCCTTGCCTCCCACCTTGTTCTGGACAGTTGTTTGCCTCTGCACACACCAGGCCAGCTGACCTGTGGAACTAGAGGGCTTCTTCTGTATCTGTCGCCCATTTCTTATTAGGAGCACTGGGACTCAGATGCAGTGTTACCACTCCTGGATTAATGTGGTTTTTTTCCATCCAAATACCGGTTTTAACCCTTGCATGGCAAGTACTTTATCCAATTGCCTGAGTTAGTGTTTCTATTGCTGTGAAGAGACACCACGACCATGACAACTCATATAAAGAAAACATTGAATTTGGGTGTCTCGCTGACAGTTTTAGAGATCCAAATTCCACCCCCACAGTGACATACTTCCTCCAACAAGGTCACCCCTCTTAATTGTGCCACTCCCTTTGGGGGACATTTTTTTTCAAACCACCACTGAACTATCAATCAAGCCTTGATTTCATGATTCTTGATATGCCTGGAATAATTCAGCCATATTATTTTGCCTTTTATCCTGCCTTTTTATCTTTTGTTTTTGCTTTCTATTGTTTAACCACGCATGCTCTTCTCTTTCTTTTTATCTTGGATACCATGTTTCAGGCAGTTCAGGCTGTTTTCAAACTCATGGTATAGCTAAAAATGGCAATCTTCTGACCCTCTTCTCTCTGCTTCCCAAGTTTGGTGATTTGCAGGTGTTGAGATTACAGTCTTGCACCTATACCTGCTTTACGCAGTGCTTGGCATCCAAATCCAATACACTGCACATGTTAGGCAAGCCCTCTCCTGGTCAAGCCACATCCCAAGCTCTGCTCAATCACATTTTCCATTCCTTTTGCCCTTGACTGAATTTAAGAGCTGCACAACTTATTTATATTATTTTGGTGATAATTTTACATTAAAATAAACTAATTTTTATTGACAGGCCCATACATACAGAAAAATTCACAACATTATGCAGTTATATGAATTATCATAAAACTAGTCCAAGCATATAACAGTAACCGCAACCCCAGTCAAAAATTATATTATTATGTGCACCCCAGCTTTCCTCTTATATCTTTCCTTGGCATTAACTTTTCCCTCCTCTCCAAAGGTAACCATTCTTAAGACTTTTAATAAACCAATAAATTGGTTTTGCTAGCTTTTAGCACATTTTAAAAATGGGTTCACAGAGTATATACTCCTTCTGAGATTCATCTATGTTGCTGTGAATTGCTGTTCTCCTGGCCAGATAGTATGATATGTTCATTCAGATGCATGCACACAAACACTCATGGAAGCATGGTCCAGCCATATTAAACTGGAAACAAACTAACGTCCACCAACAGTGTATATGTTCTCACTGGTACATTTGTTGCTTTATGCCTTTACCATCAATAACAGGATGTGCCCGATATCTTTATAAGCAAAGGAAGGACCAGAGGCATTTTAACTTTTTCATATTCTTATTACCCAAAATTTTAGTTCCAAATTAATTTAATTAGATTTTTTTCACCTTGCTCATTCTCACCTTCAATAAGCATAAGATATTTAGATTTAACAATGTAGTTATTACTATTTTGTTTAAAATATGATTTGTGTGTTTGTAGAGGCAAACATTCTACCTCTGAGCTATATTCCCAACCTCCCTAGGTTTTCCCCTTTTCCCTCTGCTCGCTCTCTCTCTCTCTCTCTCTCTCTCTCTCTCTCTCTCTCTCTCTCTCCTGATTTGCATCAAGGGATTGCTGAGATAAGATAGCCAGGCTAGCCTTGAACTTTCTGTGTGTTCCAGGCAGGTCTTTGACTTGGAACCTATATGTATTTCTGTCTAGCTCAACTCTCCCCAGTTCTGTTGCTCAAACCCCAGAGTCTCTCTCATGCTGAGCAAGAGCCCTGTCACTGACTGACATTCCCAACCCTATGCTTTCTTTTTCTTAAAGGACATTGAAGTAGCAACCTTATAAAGAGATATTTCTCTTCACAAAGAACTGAGAGTAGTGAAGACAGTACCTTTTCTTGTCAGAAAATGCAGTCACTCATGTGACTTGAAGGATGAAATTACAGAATAAATGACCTATTTATAGAATTAGGAATGATTTTTATCACCTTCTATATACATGAGAATTTGGTTTTTTCCTCTATATCTTTTCCAGAGTTTGTCATTTTTGGTGACAACCCTTCTAGCTGCATGAACTGGTGTCTCACTGTGGCTTTGTTACATAGTTTTTTTATTACTGCTTTTTTTCAAAAGTTAATTTTATGTTGTGGAAGCTGATTCTTTAGCAGATGAATAGTTTGAACACTTTTCCTTTTTTGTAAGTTACCTTTTTGTCTATGTTTGCTTTACTTCCTGTGTATTGGGGGGTCTTAATCAAATACTATTTACTTATTGTAATGAAATGGTATATTTATTTATCCCATGGTTTCTTCTTATTCATTCAGATTCATGTCTTATATTTAGATTTTTAGTCCATTTTGAGTAACCTTTATAAAGTAAGTTACAGGCACAAAATTTCACTCTTCTACATGTGTATGTCCAGTCTTCTCAGCACCATTTCTAACAGAGGCTGTCTATTTTCCATGTATGTTGTTGGTAAATTAGTCAAGAATGTAAAGCTAACTTCGTGGAACTATTCTGAATATTCTATTGGCATGTGTATGTTTTTAATATCAATACTGCATTGGTTTTGTTTTTGTTGTTATTATTTATGGTGAAGATTTTTGAGAACCTTATGCACACTAGCCTTGTGCTGTACCCCTGAACTACAACCCTAGCCCACCATACTGTTTCTATTACTGTAGTAATTATTATAACTTGTAATTACTATAACTATAGTAATTTGATTACTGTAGTTTTATAGTGCATTTTAAAGTCAGATAGTTTGACATCTTCACCTTTATTCTTTTGCCCTCCTGAGATTATCTTGGTGAGTTGATCTTTTGTGCTTTTTCTAGTTCTGTAAAAACTGTTACTGGAACTTTAATGTGAGATACATTGACCTGTGAGCTACATAGGGCATAGACATTTAAACAACATAAGTTCCTCTAATACAGACTCTTGAGAGGTCTTTTTATTTACTCATTTTAAATATATTATTTAATGGATTAGTCTATGTGCTTGTGTGAGCGTATGAGCATTGTATACAGGTGTCCTTAGTAGTCTGAGGGTGCTGGGTCTCCTGGAGCTAGAGTTACTGATAGCTTCTCATGTGGTAAGTTACTGTTGAGGCTCACGTGAACACTGGAAACCAAATCTGGGTCTCCTACAAGAACCATGGGTGCTCTTAACTTCTGAGCTAGCTCTCCAGTTCCTCATTTTATTTCTCATGTCTTCTTCCGTGTTTTCAACATCTTGTGATTATCATTATAAATATTTCACTTCATTGGTTAAACTTGTTTCTATGTTTTACATCTGTTGGAAACGGAAGTGCTTTCATGATTTCTTTCTAATCAAGTTTATCATTGCTATATAAAACCTTTCAGTGAGTTTTTCCTGTACCCTTCCACTGCACTGGCCAGCTTTCACAGACTTTTATTGGCATCCCTAGGTTCCTCTCTCTGTGTAAAATTATATCCTCTGCAAACATGGATAATTTAGCTTTATCCCTTTATATTTGGATGCTTTTTATTTCTTTCTTTTGCATAACGGTTCTAGCTAATCCTTCTAATAATGTGTTGAAGAGACATCTTTGCCTTGTCTTAGAAAGTAGAAGCTTTTCCCCATTCTGTACAGTGTTGGAAAGTTATTATGAAATATTTTCTTGAAGCCATAATGTACTGGCTTTGCCTTTTCTCACACTGTTTATCTTTAAGTCTTTTTGTCAGGTACAAGTATTAGCTAATGCTGCTCTCTTTTGATTTCTGTATACAGGGACTATCTACTTAACTTCTTTCACTTTCAATTGCTGTATGTCATTACTGATAAGGAGAACTTATGGGACACCATGGAACTTTATTTTCAGATGGGGGGGGGGACTTGATTGGGGGAGGGGGAGGGAAATGGGAAGCGGTTGTGGGGACCAGGCAGAAATCCTTAATAAATAAATAAATTAATTAAAAAAAAACAAAAAAAAAACATTCAATCAGCCTGTATGTTTTAATTAGAGAATTTGGCCCATTTACATGTAAGACTGTTGTTGATTAGCAAAGACTTATTCTTAGAATTTTGTTACATGTGATGTATTTTTACCATTTCTAGTCTTGGTGAATTTTTTAAAAATAATAACTATCTACTATCTCTTCTGAATGTTGATTCATTTGACCATGGAATTTAGTGCTTGCTGATTTTTTGTAACATCATTTTCAGCACAAAAAGCTTTCTGTTGGAATTCTGTATGTCTGGGATTGTAGGCGTATTCCTGTGTTAAGTATTATGCAGGAATCCCTTGATTTATCTGGACCTTCTCCAGTTTTCAAATTAATTTCTCAGTTCTGAATAACTCTAGCCGTGTGGGTCTGTTACGGTCATAGCCACATGCTACATAAGCCTGGATTTCCAGTTCTCGTATATTTTCCACTGACAGCTCCAAGTGGATTTTTCACTTCCTCATTGCTCACCTCCTCTTCATTTCATATGGCATGGACTCCAGCGCTCGCCTGTGTGGGCTTAGGGCTGTAGTACATTAGTTTCCCTAGGAGCTTTTAGCACTTGTATCACTTAGTTCTTTGATTCAAGAAAGTCAGGAATGTTCCCAACCTTTGGGGCACTAGGCATACTCATTTCATGAGCTCCTCTTTGCCCTTCTTTGTCCTTGCTCTGTTTCATGAGAGAAAAATATCTATATGTCTCACAAAGAAAATTTCTTATCACATCAGCCCGACTGATGAAAAGTAAAAGCAAAGTTCATCACCTTTCTGACGTTGCCCTCATCAATGATCAGACACCATGGGTAATATTTCTGTTTATAGAATTCTCATCTTATTAAAATGGAGTCACATATTCCACAACTATTTTTCCATTCTAAAACATTACACGAATATATTGTAATATTAAATGATGCAGCAGAAAATTCAGACCCTTTGCATAATTGTCAAAAAAAAGTCTTGCACTTATGAACCTTTAATTTACTGTTTAGCACATTAAAAGTGGTTTTAAATGTGGAGGAAAGAAAATGGCTTGATGACGGCAGATGTAGAGAACTGACTGGAAATGATCCTTCCATAAAGTGTTTGTGTGCCTAGAGTGGATAGTGTGGTGATACTTGAAACAGAGAGGAAATATTAGTTTACCTTCTTTGAGGAAAAAAATCTGGAAATGAACTCAGGAAGAAATGATATAAAATAACAGGAGCAGGTGCATTTGCCTTGGGTGCAGCTGTGGAGACCATGAAGAAATTCCAGCTGTGGCACATTCTGAGAAGGCCACCGCCCTGCTGTGAGGCCACTGGGGACAGTCGGGTTCCTAGGTCAGAAGACTTGCCCTCCTGTCCGTAATCAGCTTAGGGACACTATTGCCTCAAAAACTGGAGTTTTGTCCCTGGCAGGGTGGAGGTGTGGCTGTTCTCTTAAGAAACCAACAAACAAAAAAATTAAAGTCAGGAGAATGTAGGGCATCTTGTTGAATTGGCTGAAAGAAGAAATATTTTGCTATGATCCAGTATGCTTAGGTATTATGAAGTTATTTTATTATTGAAGAAAACTGCCCATTCTATGGTTGCGATTTTACTTCCATATTTTATTGGTCAAGTTAATATCATTGGGCTAAATACTGTGTAAATGATTTCTTTTCTCACTCCCGATGGACTAAAGCTTTGGCATCCCCTGTGATGGTCAGATGAGTTTCATCAGCCATGGAGTATGATGTCCAGAAGATGCAGGTGCCCAGGCTTCAAGCAACTTGATGAAGGAGCCTCCACCACGAGGAGCGAAGTCACACAGTGCCCTTTTGTCTTCACTCACTGCTCTTTTCTGGTCCAAACTTATACCACACTTGCTATTAATGTCTGTGCTGTTTCTTATATAGACCAAC
Organism: Microtus oregoni; assembly: GCF_018167655.1. Lineage (NCBI taxonomy): Eukaryota > Metazoa > Chordata > Mammalia > Rodentia > Cricetidae > Microtus > Microtus oregoni. The sequence continues at coordinate 7,254,462 of NW_024543830.1, read as the reverse complement.
TGTGAAATTAAAAATAAATTAATGCTAAAACTATTACTTTTGGGCCTTTCAGACTCTATCAGATTTTTAACAAACTATGTTTCCAAGATGATGGCGCCTGTGTTTCTAACCTGCTTTAACTTTTGGCTCACTGTGTTCAAGTGTACACTCAATTGGCTGCTGTTTTCACTGCCCACTTTCATAGAGTAAAGATATTGGGAGTTTCCTAAAGAAGTCTGCTTTTCTTTTATTAAAATGCTTGAACCATGATTGCAAACTAAACTCTAGTACACAGTTCAGACTCCTGCTTGGTAACTCCCTAGCCATCTGACCTTAGGCAGGAAGCTTGGACTTTCTCCTTTTTTACTCTTTGGGGGTTCATAAAAAGTCCTCTTCCTTTGGTACACTTCCTATCACAACTGGATTTCCTTCTTTTATTTATAGGAGACTCTTACAGGGTGGAAATATGTCTCAGCAGTTCAGAAAGCTTCTGCTCTTTCGGAGGAGCAGAATTCGGTACCCAACATCCACATTGGATGTCTCACATCTGCCTGCAATGATGCTCCAGGGATCTGATGCCCTCTTCTGACCTCTCCAGGCAGCTGTACACACGTGGCATAGACACAGGGACACACAATCAAAAATGAAATAAAATCTTTCAAAAGAGAAGACCCTTGCTTTGCTTTCCTAGTTATTTCTTGCTTTCTCTACCACTTGTTAAACTGTTGACTGAGGCAAATGAAAGTACCCTTTAGAAGTTAAATTTGTATTTATTTCGACATGTGAAAGGAGCAGACTTCTGGTATGTCCTGCCATGAATGCAAACACAATTCTAAAATCACCTGCCTCGGTTTCTCTCTTCCTTACACATGTCCCTTTATCCTTTCAAGAAGGAAAACATGCTCAGACTGAGCTGGATGTTTTCTTGTAGAAATTGCTGCAAGCTGTCTCGAAAGAAATAATATTTCTATTTTTCCTCTTTCTGGAAGAAAAGCAAAGTTTAGTGTTGTCCTTGGGGATATTGTTTTCCAGGGTTCGAGATTTTGGAGTCTGAGGGAATCCACATGACCAGGGTGTATGTGCGTGTTGTTTAATTCTAGAAATAGAACCATTTACTGCTCAGGACAAATCATCAAGAAACATTCGCCGCCACATTGGCCCTGTCTTTTCAAAGTCAATCTGCCAATGAATCACAATCTTTCCTTCTAGTCTGCAAGAGTAAACATCATCGGCTTCTCCCCACTCCCAGAAGGTCTGGAAGTCCTCTGATTCATCAGAGAGCCACGATTTACTGCTGGGAAGCATCTCCTGGGACATTCATGGGAGGCTTGTCAACAAGGATCACACTTCTCAGATGCTGCTTCCGAAGAGCCTGGGTCAAGGCTGGTGGTGTTGGTACTTCGCAGCCACGCTAGAAGGTCATGCCAGGCTTGCACTTTCGAAGCATGCCCCTGGGCCCTGGCACTCCAGCCAGAAGTGCTTACCCTCCCCTTGCAGTTGTTGGCAAGGAGCAGGCAAAAGTAAACACAGCAATTGAACACACTTGCTCTAAGCCCTTGAGTGATCAGACAAAGTGAGCTGCGGGGCTGTCCTCTGAATCATGAGTCTGTCTGTCACCAGGAGGGCAGCATTGCTGTGGGGAGAGCTCCTTGGGTTTCCCAGTCTAGAACACCTCCTTCAGCACTCCTCGTGGCCTGTTCCTCCACCATGCGTTCTCTCATCTCTCCAGAATTTTCAGACTTAAAGCTCATCTATGCCTTGCCTGGTTTGGGCAATGTTGTCCTGCCTTGCCTTGCAGTTTAGGATGGTATGCTCCAAGAAGGGATAATGATGTATTGAGCTCCTGTTGGAGACCATCCATGTATTACTTCTCTAGTTCTAAGCAACAGTATCGTACACATCCTACCAAACAGAGCAGATCCCTGAGGTTTAAGCCTTGAAACAAATTTCACATTATCAACCTTGAAGGTCCAAATGCACAGTATAGTGTGTTAAATATACATGCATACCAAATAGGTAGGAGTTGCAGACTATCTCAGTTTATAGAGTGCTTAACTAGCATGCTTGGAAACCCAACAATTCATAATTCTGACATGCTGGTCCAAGCCCATAACCTCAGTGCTCAGGAGGTAGAGGCAGGAGGACCTGAGTTCAAGGTCATTGAGCTATAAAGCTAGTTCTGCACTAGCCTAGGATACATTAGGCCCTATCTTAATAAAATAAATAATAAAACTGATTATTTTAAAGATTGTTTATATTGGTGTTTTGCTTGCATGTTTGTCTATGTAGCACATGTATGTCAGAAAAGGGTACCACATCCTCAGAACTGGAGCTACAGATGGTTAGGAGCCATCATGTGGATGCTGAAAATTGAACCCCAGTCCTCTGGACAAGCATCAAGGTATCTCTCCAGCCCCAAGATATCTATTCTTAATGAATAAATACTCTGATTGTTTCCTCTACTGTGTGGCTTTGAAAAAGTTGTTTTTCTTTGGTTCTAGGTAGGAATGACTTTATAGACTTTTTCAGTTCTGAGCCTATCTATACATCTTAAGAGCTTAATAAATGTTAACTTTTAGTTAGTATATCATTTATATGTGTGTATTATTCTGTATTTTCTATTATTATTATTATTATTTTTTGCTTGAGTGAATTTTTATTTACAACATTACATTCATTAATTTGGCCATTCTGTAGTATTTATTGAGTTTCTTCTCTGAGCTAAACATTGCTGGTTTGAGTCCTAGGGATAGAGTTAGCTGCATTAAGAGGGCAAAGTTCAGAGCAACACATCCCACTCAATAGAGTGTTCTCAGCACTCAACAAAAGAATGAGAAATATTTAAGGTTTTTGTCTGGGTCACTGTGCTTGGGGGATGGTCTCACAGTTTGCTCGGGAAAACAGTATTTTCTGCTGGGACCTATGAGTGAAGCCTCCCAACCACAGGAGTACAATTGTGTTTTCCTGAGCTCTCCCAATATGTCTGAAATCCACCACATATGTGATTGTGCACCCACGCATCAGCTTCCTCTGTGAGTCTGATGTTTTCTGTTTCATCCTCATTGGATAGAGGTTTGCAATTCTCTCAGCAGAAATGTGGATTACACATTGCTCAAAAATGGATTTAAATGAAAATTTCTTTCGAAATGTGAACATCCTTACAAGTAGTCATAACAGCATGTGTGTGAGCTTCCTAGACCTGTTCTGTAGCTAAGAGATGAAGCAGGGGAGAAAGGGGGAGGAGAGAAAGATGGGGGTGGGGAAGAGAGAATGCTAAAGAAGAGGGAGGACAGTGAAGAGAAAGGCAAGAAGCTGTAAAGATACCAAAGGACACAGCAGTAAACACGCCGGGACCCAAGACAACCATGCTTTCCGAGTTCCAAGGCACACTAAACTTTCTCTGTGGTGTTTTTTTGGGATGGTTCTGGGTGGTACAGCTGGAAGATGTTTTGTCATTAGAAGGAGAATGTGAATGCTTTGGGGACCACACCACCCTACTAGACCTGGGGGTAGCACAGTGTTGGCCCCAGCACAGGCTGCTCTCAGTTTGTGTTCCCATTGGCTTTGGAAGTGTTTGTTAGCCTACAGACTCACCAGACCTGGTTTTGATTATCTCAGCCTGTTTTTATTAATTGGTGAGGGGAAACTGACACTTACTGTCTTAACCACCATTTCTTCAGCTCCTTGCATGTGACCAATTTTTGGAATGTCTATTTATCATTTTTTATGTCTTCTTTTTGGCTGGTCGGTTCAAAGGGCAAGACCATGTGTCTACCAAAACAGCCTAATATTTTAATGGCCAAGTCACACTTTGTTGTGCTTGGAAATTTCTGGTGTGTAGAATGTAAAGTTCCACTCTTAAAAACACAGAGCAAAGCAAGCAAAAACTTGTGTGTGGATTGTCAGGAAAATGATCCCCTGAGTCCGGGGTTCTCCCAGGGTGCTGTTGGGTGTGTCTTTTTCCTTAATCGATGATTGTACAACTCCTTATAACCAAAGGCCAGCCTGAAAATTTGTGTCCAGTAAGTCTGCAAATAATTCTCCTCTGGTGGAAGCTGTGGCCCAGAGGCTCACGAATCTGCTGCTTGCTAACTCGTCTTGATCTGGTCATCTCGTCAGTCTCTCATCAGTCTCGTATGCTGCTTATATGTATCCATGAGCTTGGGACTATGAAGTCCTTTTTGGTTCTCCCTTCAACTAACTGGCATTTGTTCTCCTTTTCCTGACCCAAAATTTGAGTCTTAACCCTTTCAGGAATGCTACCTTAACCCTTGTCTTTAACGAATTCTCCCCAGCTTCACTGCCATTTGTGACTTTACTTAAATATAAAGGAAACCTAGTGTGGTGGTTTGAAAGAAAAAAGGAGAGGGACCATTAAGAGGTGTGGCCTTGATGGAGGAAGTGTATCACTGTGGGGGTGGGCTTTGAGGTCTCTTTGGCTCAAGCTTCCCTCAGTGTGACAGTCAGTCGACATCCTGCTGCCTTCCAGTCAAGATGTAACCAGCTCCATATATGCCTCCATGCCACTATGCCTCTTGTCATGATGATACTAGCCTGAACCTCTGAAATGGTAAGTGCGCCACCCCAATTAAATGCTTTTGTTATAGAAGAGTTTTCATGGTGTCTCTTTACAGCAATAGAAACCCTAACTAAGACAGAAGTTGGTAGCAGGACTGGGGTATTGCTGTGATAGGCCAGACCACGTGTTTGTTTGGAGAAATTTGGACTTTGTTACTTTGGGTTATAAAAGTAGTGGAATGTTTTAAAGACTGCTAAATAAACCATGCTAGTAGGAACATGGAAAACAGAGGTGCTAAGAATTATTTGAGATGGTTATAGATGATAACCTATATAGGGACTTTTGAAGTTCTACTGAATGCATTTTACTTTGCACTATGATATGGTTATAAGCCTTTAGGATCTAGGAAGTGGAGTGTAGTAGTTTGAAAGAAAATAGTGGGTGTGGCCTTGTTGTCACAGTGGGGGTGGGATTTGAGGCCTTGTTTTTTTTTTTTTTTTTTTTTTTTTTTTGCTCAAGCTTTCCTCAGTATGAGGGTCAGTTGACTTCCTGTTGTCTTCTGGTAAAGATGCAACTGGAACCACATCTGCCCACATGCCGCCATGCTCCCCATCATGATGCTAATGGACTGAGCCTCTGAAACTGAAGTGGGCCACCCCAATTCCCCAATTAAATGTTTTTTCACGAGTTACCTTGCTCATGGTGTCTCTTTACAGCAACAGAAACCCTAACTAAGACACCTAGTTTTAGGAAAGCTAGGTTACAAGGTCAAAATAATAAGACAAGAAAGAGAACTGCAAGTCTGGGGCCCCCAGTCCGTGGTTTCTTCTTTTGAATTCAGCACATTTCCCATGAAGCCTGCCAGGGCTCGCCTGCCTGGAGCCCTGTTTCCAGGTGGCTGTGGTGGACTTTTACAAGCCCATTTTCCATCTCACTCAGCTTAATTTTAATGGCTGCTTTTTTTCTTAGTGAACTGTCTGAGAAAGTGTTATAACCTGCATTAAATGTAAGCATTAAAGAAGAGAGAAAGAAGACAAATTCCTTTTGCTAATACATGGAAACCAAAGGTCATTGTGAGCAGGAGTCTTGGCTGACTTGAGACAAGATTTAGCATCTTAGTTTTCCACCTGCGTTTCTATGGCTACCCCTAAAGGCCCTTACAGTCTCCCTTCCCATTCATCCAGTACCCTGCACTGCTGTTTCATGACAAGGTCAGTCCCATACACCATCAAAGCCATTCTATAGAGAATCAGGCAGAGCCATTGCCTTCCATAATCCTCCAGCCACTTCTTCTCTCTGTGACTCTGCAGCCCCCTTCACATGCCATTACCCCATTTAGCTTTTCTTCTAGTGTTTCAGTTCTCATGCAGCCGGAACATCCCTTCATGCTGTGGATGCTGTGTATCTCTCCCTGGAAGGCACTGTCCCTCTCCTTCAGGCAACTGTGAATTTTTCTCTGTAGCCTACCTTTAGCCTCAGCTCCTTTTGTGAGCTTTCCACAGTAAGGGATGTGTTTCTTAATCTACTCTGGCAGCACCTGGTAACTAGCCTTTTACACATCTCTCTGAAGTCTTGCTGGTTCTTGGGGACTTCAATAAGCAGGAGCTAAGTTTTGTCTTTCTTTGCATCCCCAGCATTTATTGCATTATCTTCACACAGGGAATGTTCAATAAATATTAAGGTGATGTGGGAGTGATTTCTTATTAATAAAGAAACTGCCTAGACCCATTTGATAGGCCAACCCTTAGGTAGGCGGAGTAAACAGAACGGAATGCTGGGAGAAAGAAGCTGAGTCAGGGAGTCGCCATGATTCTCCCACTCCAGACAGACGCAGGTTAAGATCATTCCTGGTAAGCCAGCTCTTGGGCTACACAGATTAATAGAAATGGGTTAGATCAATATGTAAAAGCTAGCCAATAAGAAACTGAAACTAATGGGTCAGGCAGTGTTTAAAAGAATACAGTTTCCGTGTAATTATTTCGGGTAAAGCTAGTCGGGTGGCGGGACACAGCCCGCCGCTCCGTACTACAACAGAGTGGCACTCAAAGTGCTAATAAACTCCACGTAAAACCTGAGAGGGCTTAAAAAGGAGAGAGAGAGAATTTAAGACAGCTTTTTGCTGTTTGTGGGTTGCATGCCGCAAAGAAATTGTCCTGACTCAGCAGCAGGAAAAAACTGGCTGTTTTAAAATGCCGGCTTTCTGGGCTGTGCCGCCATTGCGATCTCTGTCTGGCTCCTGTGGGAGACAAAGCTTTTAAATGGAGCATTTGGAATAAAGCTCTACAGCTTGCTTGATGGCAATGTGGACTGCTGTGTGCCTAGAACTGTGTGTGGCTCAGGGGCACCAAATGGCTCTGAGGCAGGAGCGGCTTGGCTCAGCTCTGCCATGCTGAACTGTGCTGGTCTCAGGCAGGAACTACCGTAATTACCATAAAAACAGCACAGTTAAGGTTTTCAACTGGGCAGGACACCACAGTACCATATTACCTGTACATGGCGCAACTTAAGTTTTTAAGAACTTCTTAACATTTTAAGAAATGCTCCTGGATAGTAAAAACATGTTAGAGATTCACAATAAAACAGATTCAGACATAAAATACCACACTGTTGGATGAATGTACGTAGGCTTGAGAGAGAGAAAAAAAGAATATAGAAAATAAAGTTAATGGTTTAAAAAAAAAAGGTAAAGTCTTTAAAGAGACAGAGTACAGATAGTTAAGAGATTAAAAGAAATAAAGAAAAATAAGCCACGTAAAAATAAAAAATTCCCAGAGAGTCTGGATTATGTACATTGTGTTTTCTTTAAAATTTTTGACTATGAAGGAACTAAGTACAGAGAGACATTTCATTCTATGGGCTGCCAAGTGGAACCAAAACGGATATCATGAGGGTATAACTTCAGAATTTGGGTCTAAGGATATGATGCTTTGGAGAGGGTCTTCTTTTGTTTTCACAGAGGACCAGACCCTGTGGATTGCATCTATCCCGATATGGTATGATAGACCACGACCTCCTGAAAAGTTCCTGTGAACACCCTCAAAAAATTACTTCACTCAACTGCCAACTGAGATAAACCTGGCACACAGGCTACACCCTAAATGATCTGATTAACAGCGCCCCCATTCAGCAGAAAGCAGTTTGGAGAGAAAAAACTGCGCCCATGTTCCCAAAATATTGTTTATAAATGTTCTTTTACATTTAAAGGGGGAAATGATATAGGTATGAATAATTTGTATTGGTATGGATTTTAAGGTCAGTTTTGTTATATGTATATGTATTTTTGATCTTGAATAAGGTGTGATTGTGTAGTTCATTTTTAAAATGTAATGTATAATTAGAAAATATAGGTTGTTGATGGATAATCATAATAGTCAAGTTTGTAGTCATGTTACTTAGATTTTCTAGATATATAGAGATATATTTCAGATAGGCATTCTTCATATCTCTCAAAGGCTACAGAATATGGCATTTAAAATATTTTAATAACTTAGGACTTTTCATGACAATGAGACACGTCTGCTCCTGGCAGCACCAATCTACTTCGAGAGGAAGATGGGCATCGAAGAGGATCCTTATGGAGTTTGATAGCCATTTGGGCAAGAAACTGCTCTTGCCTGGACTGTTGCATAAAATGGACACAGAGAACCCGCAGAGAGAGGACTGCTGAACTTGCCTAAAGGTGAGATGGTCTTTCGGGGTTCATGACTCATGAAAGAGTCTGCGAGACATTCTGCAGGACACAGCAGATAGTGACTGAACTGTCTTTGGAATTTCCTGCTTCATGGAAATGTCTGCTGGATACTTTGGGCCTGAAGGCTGAAGATGGATGCCCCAACGGTACAAAAGAATTTTGGGTGACTGTCTAGGCAGCGAGATGTCTCTGTCATTTTTAGAGTTTTCTTATTTCTTGTTTACTTAGGTAGTATTATATCCTTCTGGAGTCTTTGATGGAGTTGAAGAATGAATAGGTAGTTATAGTTTTCCTTAGTTATGATAAAAGATAAAATAGATATAAATATTGTAACTGTAATTCTTGCTTGATAACTGTTTTGCTATATGTAATTTTACTATGTTAAAGTTAAAGCCTTTCTTTTTTGTTTAAACAGAAAAGGGGGAAATGATGTGGGAGTGATTTCTTATTAATAAAGAAACTGCCTAGACCCATTTGATAGGCCAACCCTTAGGTAGGCGGAGTAAACAGAATGGAATGCTGGGAGAAAGAAGCTGAGTCAGGGAGTCGCCATGATTCTCCCACTCCAGACAGACGCAGGTTAAGATCATTCCTGGTAAGCCAGCTCTTGGGCTACACAGATTAATAGAAATGGGTTAGATCAATATGTAAAAGCTAGCCAATAAGAAACTGAAACTAATGGGTCAGGCAGTGTTTAAAAGAATACAGTTTCTGTGTAATTATTTCGGGTAAAGCTAGTCGGGTGGCGGGACACAGCCCGCCGCTCCATATTTCAACATTAAGGGAGTGATCTCATCTTATGACTTACTTCTGTTAACAACATAAAATTATTTAAGGCTACATGGGAAGCCTTAGACATCTTTTTTTTCTTTTTTTTTAATTGAGAAAAGGAAAAAAAAAGTTTCCCCCTCCTCCCATTCCCCTCCCCCTCCTCCCACCCTTCTCCCCTTCCCCCCACTCCTCTCCCCCTCCCTCTCCAGTCCAAAGAGCAGTCAGGGTTCCCTGCCCTGTGGAAAGTCCAAGGTCCTCCCCCCTCCGTCCATGTCTAGGAAGGTGAACATCCAACCTGGCTAGGCTCCCACAAAGCCAGAACATGAAGTAGGATCAAAACCCCGTGCCATTGTCCTTGGCTTCTCTTCAGCCCTCATTGTTCGCCATGTTCAGAGAGTCCGGTTTTATCCCATGCTTTTTCAGTCATAGTCCAGCTGGCCTTGGATAGACCCATATCTATCACCATGCACAAAACTCAAGTCCAAATGGATTAAAGACCTCAATATCAGTCCAAACACACTGAACCTGATAAAAGAGAAAGTGGGAAGTATGCTACAATGGATGGGCACAGGAGATCGCTTCCTAGGTATAACCCCAGCAGCACAGACATTAAGGGCAACATTGAATAAATGGGACCTACTAAAACTGAGAAGCTCTGTAAAGCAAAGGACACTGTCACTAAGACAAAAAAGGCAACCTACTGACTGGGAGAAGATCTTTACCAACCCCGCAACAGACAAAGGTGTGATCTTCAAAATATATAGAGAACTCAAGAAACTAGACTGCACGCCCAGATCTGAGCTCACTGTCTCAGCTTTCTCTACCTTCTCTCTACACTACTCACTCCTAGGCTACCATTCACTAATTGCAATTGTGGTGAAGTTGCTTCAGTTTTGTGGCTTTGGTTCTTCTGATTTGTAAGTTTTATGTTGTTTTGGCCTCAAATGTTCATTCCTAAGATCGAGTAGGTATGCACTAACCCTTTACCACTGTGACAGATACCTAAAATGAGAGGTTTGTTTTGGCTCCTGGTAGCCAGGGTTACAGTCAATGATCACTTAGCTTCATGGGCCTTTGATCCAGAAGAGAGATAAGTTATCATGGTGAGTTGGGGCTAGAAGCAGGTGTCATCTCATGGCCAGAAACCAAAGAGACAAAAAGGGATGGAGCAGGGTTACCACATCTCTTCAAAGGGCATGTTAACTTTCTTCCACTATGGTTCACTCCTAAAGGTTCTGCCATCTCCCAATAGCACCACAGTATGGGCACTAAGCCTTCATTCCATGGGCTTTTAGGGGATATTCAAGATCCAAGCTATAGCAATGAATTACTGTATTGTGATACATCAAGAGGCATCCCTGCATGCTTTTACAGCGATTAAATCATAGCATAATTGTCTTTACTCAGGATTGCTATTTAGAAATTTTAGATCTGTCCTCACTGTCTCTCTCTCTCTCTCTTTTTTTTTTTCGAGACAGGGTTTCCCTGTGGCTTTGGAGCCTGTCCTGGAACTAGCTCTGTAGACCAGGCAGGTCTCGAACTCACAGAGATCCGCCTGCCTCTGCCTCCCGAGTGCTGGGATTAAAGGCGTGCGCCACCAGCGCCCGGCCTCACTGTCTCTTTCAGCTCTGTATTCATGATCCTCAGTTTCCATGAGGACCTTTGCATCAGTTCTTTGGCCTCAGAGCTCCTATTACTCAGTTAGGTGGAATGACACCACTCTAGGTGTTCCACATAGACTGAATGCAATTCCAGAAAACAGTTAAATAGCGACGTAGCTGAGACACAGAATGGGATGCAAAAGTCAGAAACAAGTGTGACTTCTAAGGTGAGAAGAATATTGAGAAACACTGGTTGTCTTTGTCCTCTTATTGTCTAGTCTCTGTTGATGACTTTTTTAATGAAACATATACAGAATCTAATTAGCAGCTCATAGCAGCAATCAAAAAATGCTAGCATCTGCAATGCAAAGCAGAGTGGAGGAAGGCACATTTGCTTGATGCTCTTTAACTCACTCTGTGTTGTTATCGCCCTTGTTCAGCCTTACGTCTAGACAAGGTACCAGCCTAGCTGGCACCATCTTCTTTCTTCTCCAGTTTCTTCTTCACATTTCCTGCAGAGTTAGACTTTAAAACATAAAAACAAAATCCTTGGTTTGGGGACTGAGGAGATGGGCCAGTGGGCAAAGTGCCTCATGTACAAGCATGAAGACCTGAGTTCAGGTCCCTAGTATTAAAGTAAAACCTAGGCATAGTGGTGCATGCTTAGAATCCCAATCCTGAAGAAGTGGAGACCGGTGGATCTCCAGAGCCTGCTGGTCAATCAGCCTAGCTGACTAAGTAAGCTCTGGACTCAGTGAGAGATCCTCTCTCATGAAATAAGTCAGAGAGTAGCAGAGGAAGATGCCTGGCACTGATCTCTGTCGTTCACATGTGCACACAAAAGTGTTTGCACGCACATACATGCGTACATCAGACCACACCCACATCCACACTAACTCGTGGATGACTCTCCATTATTATCCTTATCATAAGATAAAGCCTAACTCATGCGGCAGCATAACCTTCAGTAGATCCTCCATGCTGACCTTTCAAGTTATTGTGAGTTATAAGTTCACCCAAAATCTCCCCTGCTGTTTCTGTCATCGTTTCTATGCAAGAGCAGCTAGAAGTGTACCTGAGCCCTTTCCCACATTTTATCTGCTTAGAAAGCTTACTTTTTTATTTTATAGGATGCTACTTACCCTTGACATGTCACCCTGGCTTTCATACTAGCTGCCTCTTCCCTCTGTGTTCTGAAACTACGTTCTAGCGCTTTCCCTCCTACACTAAACTCTCTACTTTCTTGCCCGGTCTCTTTCATGTACACTGAATGGAACTTTGTGGAATTTAATTGCTAAATAAATATTAACACTGGATATAGTCCCTGTGCCGGGACTTGCCTGGTTGAACAATTTTCATGGGCTCCAGCTGGGAGCCTGTGAAAGCGCTGCGAGGGAAATGAGCCCTTTCTGTTTTCCCTGTGACCAAGCTTGCTGGAAGCTAGGTTTAGTCTACCTGACCTATGTGTTCTGAGTGGAGATTCAACTTGCAAATAACTTTGTGTTTATTGTTCATCTAAAATTGGTGTTTTTTGTTTTACAACTCTTCCCTCTATTTTAAAACTATGAATTGTCAAGACACCCTGGCTGTGGAATCTTTATCATTATACCCTAGGATATCCCAGGATCCTCCTAAGATAAATTGAGATAATTTTCCAAGGAGGAGAAAATTTCTCCAATACGGTAAATACATTCTGAATCAGTTCCACTTTTTTGGCTTGTAAGCCTTTGGCAGAATTGTCTGAAGAACACAATGTTTCAGGGATCTTTTTTTTTTTTTAAAAAAAAAGAACTAGTATTTCTCCCAAAGGAATAGAGATGACATCTTAAAATTTCTGCTAACTTGCTATGTTACTATACATAGTTTAAAGGCAACTCTCATAATGCATAGAACAGTTTTGCTCAATCTTTTCATTTGTTTTAAGATATGAAGGTCATAGCAGTTCCACATGGCTTCATGTGTCTTTGAGGGATTTCTTAGAGTAAAAAGTTGACAGTAGCTACAATTAAATTGACTAATAGTGACTAACTTACCCATATCATTTTTTAAAAGACCCTGTAAAAGTTTTGGATGCAGAAGAGTAACACTTTGGAATCAAGTGAATGAAAATCCTGTTGTGCTCTGACCATTGGTTGGTCTCCAGCACTCTATGTTAAGTAGAGCAAGGAAGCCTGACCATTGGTCTACAGCACTCTATGCTAAGTGGAACAAGGAAGCATAGGCAGGAACAGCCACGAGAACAGTCTGACCAAGTTAGGTTGAGTTGGGACAGATGATTGGTGGAACTCCTTTTTAAATGAGACGGGAGCTAAGATCACCATCTAAGACAAAATGGCAACAATACATACAAAATTTAGGATACAGTATCATCTTTTACTTTGGATTGGTAAGGATGAAGAGATGACTTTAGTGGGGACATTTTTGGTTTAGAGTCCTCCATTCTTTGTCCAACCTGAGTAGAAAATGGAAATCAACTTTGAAATTTATGATCCTATCTTTAAAATTATGCATTCAGATTATGAAGGCATAAAAATAGCACTAGTCAGTTAGTATCTATTTTCTCATTGCAGTATTATTTTTTGTATTGTGATCTCTATATTCAACAATTAAATGTTTCTTGGGGTTAGGAACTGGATGTTTTCCAATTTTTTTTCAATAAGAGTCTTGAACCATGCCTGAAACATAGATAAAACCATGTGAAATAAATTACTGAACATGTGAGGGATACGTGGAAAACACATCCAGAGGGTGTTCTAAGAGATTCCTCATTGTTCTGAATTGTGGTCCGATGAAAGAATGACAGCTCTTTCAGGACTGGTCTGATTCAAATTATCTTCTTGCAGCACAAATACAGGTACAGAATGACTGAATTATGCAAACATGAGTATTTTCTTTTTATACTTTAAGTGGTGCCACCATGAGATCATTATTTCAAGATACAGTAATCAAGACTAAATGGGTTTACAGCAATAAATGGGCCTAGATGTTGAAAGTGGGATATTATGAGACAGAGTTGCCGATATACGTAGAAAGAGGGCTAATTAAGAAACCAAAATGGCTAAATATTCACTGTAGACAACTATTTACATACAGGCCAGCAGCAGGCACCCTAATAAATATAAAAACTATACACTAATTCAGAGCAAACTAGGCCTTCATCTGCACAAGTCTTTCACAGAAATAAGTTGTAACATAAATGGTAATTATTTTACTGTAGATCTATAAAAAGAGTGATGTCAAATTCAGAGAACAGGTTCCCTAGAAGGAGCTCAGGAGTCGCTCATGGGGCAATTATGAAGCCTGGTTGGGGACAGTGTAGAGAGGAAAGAGGCTGTCCTAGCAGGATACTCTGTGTGCAGAGCTTCAGAGACGTGGAAGAACGGGCAGTGCCGCCACCCACTGTGTTGGAAGATGGAAGGCTGTGTTTGAAAAGGATGCTGGGAAAGTGGAGAAGCACAGCACAGGACTCAGGGTGAGGCAAGGCGGAAGACAAATGGCATCATGTTGAAGAGCTTTGATGTGTTAGATATGTGGATTGTTCGGGTGTCTGGTGTTGGATTCAGTGTTTTAGGTATTGAGATATGATGAATGATTATGGATCAGAGATCTAACTTTTATTTTGGAATATTATGGTAGTCTTATTGAAAACTAAGTACCCTGGAATATGGATAAAGTATAAGTGATTAGTAATCGAAGAATGATAAAATTTTATTCTAGGGTGGCAGAGATGGATTTAACAAGAGTTCAGAAGAAAGGAAAAATTGAGTTTGAACTGATTAGCTAGAGCAGGTAGAGTGGAGGAGAGATCTGAAACGACATCCTTTTCTTGCATTGGTCAGGTCTGAGACTTCAGAGCTTCCAGAAAGGAAGGGAAGTAGTTAGGGGATGCAGATGTCGTGGGGGCGGGAGCTCTAATTATGGGAGCTCTAGCTAGATAAGATGGCTAAGGGTGGGGGCTTAGAGAACATCCAGTTATAGGCATTTGTATGCATTGTTACAAAGATCTAGGGAATGGATTATGCCTAAAACCTTCATGTTAGTTGACAGTGACCTAACTTTGGTTATTGAAATAGGGCAGGGGGTGCCTTTCAGGAACTGAGACTAGAAGGGCTCCGAAGACAAAGCATGGCGTAAGGAGTGGGGAGACAGCAGAGTCTGTGGAAAGTCCTTCCCAGAGTCTAAAATACTCAATTTCCAAAACATTATCTGAATCTGTTAGTATCACTGAATGAGGAGCAAAAATTCTTAATTTTTACCTGGATTTTATTATAAGTTTCCCGTCTTGCCCCGCATGTAGTTGTGCCCACCAATACTTAACATTTCTGGTTCCTTTTTTAAAAAAAACTTTCTTTTAAATTTATTCTTTGTGTCTTTCATACCTGGTTCTTAATTGTGTTTCATTATTTGAATCAAGATGAGAACACAAATGAAAAATATTAATGAAAACAATGTATCAGCTCAAAGATCTGTTTCCTGCCCCAGGCCCAGCACAGTTGCAGTCATTCAGACTTCCCTCCTTGAAGGCATTGGAATAGACAGCTGGAGTGGAGAAGAGTTATCTGAAGGCATCATATCCAATTCCATGATGCTAAGTGACAGAACTTCCCACTCTAGTCCTGACCACTCCCCTGAGTTCAATATACATTTATTACTTGCTATACAGACATTTCATACATGACATGTCCAAAGTGCATTCATAATCTATTCTCTCAAATTTGTCACTCCCCCAGTGTTAAAACTTCAATAAAGGGGATAGCTGTTGGGATACTCGTGGCCCCACACGAGGAGTCATATTCTTTTCCCCTTTCCCTTCCATGATTTCATCAGTGGTCTGACTGTTTTACCTTCTACATAGTTCCTGAGTTGATCTACTTCTCATTCAAAAGCTACAGCCCACATCCAAGCCATTGCCCACATGACTACAGGTCTCCATAAACCACTTCCTGGTCTTCATTCTCATTCCCTTCAAGCTAGTTGTGCAAATACCTGCTACCCTGCTGTGGGATTTTCACATGTGTTCCCTGGGTGCTCTCCTTTGAGCCCCCGCCTCCTTCGCTTAAAAATGCCCTTTGAAGCACGTGCGCACTAAGTTATTCATGCTCCGGGTGAGGGTTAAGTGACTCAGACCTTCCTTGTGAATAACTGAAATCTCATCACTATTTGAACCTTTGAGAGGCACTTATTTCCGAAGCTCCTCAGAGCCAAGTCACTGAAGGCCATGGAGGCTATTATAGAGGTTTACCTTCCCTCATGCGCTATCTGCCTTGGTCACCACTAGCTCTCACACAGGATCTAGTCATCCGGGATGTTAGACAAACCTTTGTACAAGGAATAAGTGGTCCTTTCATTCTCTGAGAAATGTAGTCTTACCCTTTTCACTTTGTGTAAGGAACCTCTCCAAGACTGGAGAGCTCTGACTTGTCTATGATGTGACTCCTTTGAGAGTTAGATTTAAGAGCCAGGCATTGTGGCACATGTCTTTAATCCCAGTACTCAGGAGGCAGAGGCAGGTGGATCTCTGAATTTGAGGCCAGTATGGTCTACAGAGCAAGTTCTAGGACAGCTAGAGCTACACAGAGAAACCTTGTCTGGGGAAAGAAAAAACAAGTTTAAGATGTTGAGGGAAGGATAGGACTGTCTGTGTGTGTGAACCCGGCCAAATGACCTAAGTTCTTTGTGCTCCAATTTTGTTTGTTGTTTGTTTTCATGTGGAGGTCATGGTAGTGCTCACTTATAGGTATTAGGAGTCTAAAGAAGAATTCATGTGGTGTGCTTGTTAGAGTTCTTTATCACAAGACATATTATACAATTTTATTGCCAACTATTATTACTTCCTATTTTTATATTACTATTTTATTATTATCGAAAGAGAAGAAAGAGGGGAGGAGGAGGAAGAGGGGGAAGCAGCAGCCATTGCTACTGTCCAGTTGAGCGATTCCTCAGTTTGCAGGTACTCACCTGGTGCGTTTAGAGGAGATGGGTCTATGAAGTTCTTGTCTCTTACAAAGCAGCATTAAGGCAAGGGGGTCACCTCTTTCGATCTGCCCTATACTCCAATCCAGTGCATCAAGCATTTCTTTAGAGTCGGAAGCCGCTCTAATGCCATGACGAAAATATGACCTGCTACCTCCACCCCTCCACCCCAAACCCCACTTCTTGCAGCCACTCTTATTTAAGTTATACTTCCCTTCATTGTTTGCGACCGACACTAGCTGAGCGCAGGGGTGAGGGGATGGGCACTTAGTGGCGACCATATTTCACTGCCATTTCCTCCTGTTATTTAGTGTGGAGTTAGATGTAAGAGGACGTTGCACAGTGCCTGGGGGCTGAAGTCAGGCTGTTGGTGGTCACAAGGACCCATGGTTTCTGGGGAGAAGGAGGGTGTTAACCAGGTGCTTTGGCCAGCTTCCAAGTTTGGCTCCGTGAATTTTACCTCCCGAAATCCCCCCTGTCCTTTCAATTGGATATGGTATTCCTCTTGGCTTCCTGTCCCAAGCTGAGGTCCATGGGACTGTGGGGCGGCTGCAGAGCAGCTGCTGCGTTCCGCCACTGAGGTGCTGTTCATGGATTCCAGCGGTGGATGAAGTGAGAGGCTTAGGCACAGCTTGGACAAGGTATCAGCTTGCAAAATATTTGCGGACCCTCTGGGATGAAGGACTCCAGGCAGAGCAGGGATGCTGTAGTGGTGACGTGCGCTGATTCATTGCTATCTCCTGGAATGTTATGGGCTTTAGCGCTGTGGACCAGAGCCCATGCGATTACTTGTTCTGCCAGTTTGATAGTCTGTGTGAAAGGAGCTGCGGGGCGGCATGGGGTTCACAGCAGGATGTTGTGATTGACAGGAAGGGGAACCTCAGGAGTGAATTTCAGCTGCTAGGTCTGGCCAGATGGGAGAGGCCTCCCGCGTGTGCATGGATGAGGATACAGCTTTTGAGGATATTTAGCCCATTGAATTACCTTGCATTTCAAAATTTATATTTTTTTTTTTGGTGGAATGCTTAATGGCCCATAACCAGGAGGAATTTGATAAACACAGTAATGACAACAATGAAATCCTACACATTGACAGAAGGAACCAAAACACATCCCCGGTGTGAGCCTTCCAGACTACATATAGGGAAGGATAAAAGTAAAGAAAAATATTTGAAATATTTAATTTTACAGACCAGCCAAGACGCTGCTTATCAAAAGAGACCTGGAAATCTCAGTTTCAAATTATGGGAATAATAGCAAAAACGTACATTCTGGACGTTCTGGGAAATGCCAGAACTGGACTTTCTTCGGGGACTCTGTCCTCCCCCACTGTTTCACACATGTCCGACTCTAGCCTAAGAGTTCAAGATCAAGGTCCCAGAGGTTGTGGAAGAATGAAGCCAGCGATGGCTTGACATCCATATGACCGTGGAGACTCAGTTCAGTACACAGGGCCTAATTTGTTCCAATGAAATGAGGCAATAACTTCAAGTTCAACCACAAATATATGAAAAGTCCGGGAACTACATAAATTCTCCCTCTTCTTTCAGCATCCTGGCTTCCTTGTTCATCCCAGCTTCCTTTGTTTTCTGAGCCTTCTCTGACATTGTTTTTTTCTCTATGCACTTTCTCTAACCCCAATACTATTCGCAAAGAAGTGAAAGGCAAGGATTCAGGAAGACAGTCAACTCAAAAGGCTCTGCTCTCTACCCCTGAACCCATACTTTAAAAACTACAGGAGGCAAAACGAAGACAGATATTATGAACCTGAAAATGATCACCTTGGGGAGATTGCCCTGGTCAGGGGTGGGGGCGGTGGAAGCTTTGGGAAAATTCCAGTTCATTCTTGCTGCTTCCAGTATCATTTTGAGAGGATGCTCAGCCTACCCGTTCCTGATCAGGGAGTCTTAACACAGCAGGTGGCTCAGCTCAGTGCCATGTGCCCTGTAAGAAAGAGAGCTACCTAGCACAGATGCCACACCTTTACTTGCTTCCTCTCCAGACCTCAGGCTGTGAGGTTAATAGGCTAGGAGACAATTGCTTCCCAGAATATCTGTTTATGTACACTTTTACCCCCCCCCAAAAAATATTTGTTTATATTTCTCAATTTTGTTCTTTATGGACTCTGGACCAATCACTGTAGCCCCTTGTCATAGCTCTGTAGCCCATGATGAAGAGGTATACTACATGCCAATTCTTCTTCTACATGCATAGAGCCGTTAACTAGAGTTTAAACTTTTGTGCATTAGGGAATTTTCCTTTACCACTAGTTTTTAGAGACTTCCCAGAGTAGCCAGCTAGCAGTCCAGTCGTGGTATTTTTCCAACTTACTTATGCCCCTGAGATCTTCTCTCCACTCCCCTTCCCTCCCCTCCCTTCTTCTCCCCTGCCATCTCCTCCCCTCCTCTCTTCTCCTCTCATCTCCTTTTCCCTCCCTTCTTTCCTCTCCCTCCTTCTTTCTCCTTTTCTGTTTTTGGAACTAGAAATTCAAGTCAGGGCCTCATGTATGCTAGGTAAGAAAACATTCTTCCATAGAGCTCCATCCCTGCCTCCACTCCCCCTTTCAGCTGGGTGAGGAGACCCTCTCACCACTAACTTCTATGAAGCTGTAGTTGAGAGAGATGCATCCACAGGGTTTGGGGAGTATGGAACTATTTACTCAAGTGGTTCATTTGCAGTCTTGATCCCCCCAAGCCCAGCCTTGGGTATTTTTTTCCCATTAGACAGTGGATACTTCTCTCTTGATCATACCAGTTTGATGGATCTGAAGATCCTTAAGTTATGATAAAATGATCTGGTCACATGATCACTTACTGTCTTATGTCAGGCTTTTGTTCTCAAGTAGGGCCCATACCTGTTTATCAAACTATGGGTAATCAGCTGGTATGGACAATGTAGGTTTGTAGAGTTGGATCTTATCTTGTAGATTGTTGTAGACTCCACATTGCGTCTTATCCAGTGTTTAAATCAGAGTAAATAGTTCCACCCTTCTCGTGTATCTGCTGGATTGTGTGATTCACGCCTCAGAAGACCCTCTGTGAATACATTTCTTACTCTGGACCCCAGACAAAACTAGAATCCTTCCAAGTTATATCATAAACAGGATGTAACTTTTTCAAAGTCTAATACAACATATGCTATTGTTATCTTCACATTTGAGAGAGGGCAACCAAGCTTTGGGCCTCTTTCTTAGTGATAGAAGGTATGTGGTATGCGTCTTTTCCTGGGGAGAAAACATTCATTCACCACAGATAGGCTACAAATAGCAGAGCAACTAAATGGCTCACCTAATTTATGTAGGATTCCCCTCTGTATGCTGTGAATACTATTGGTTAATAAAGAAACTGGCTTGGCCTGCTAGGGTAGAACAGATCTAGTCAGGAAAAACTAAACTGAATGCTGGGAGAAAGAAGGCAGAGTCAAAGAGAAGCCATGTAACCCTGTAAGAGACAAGTGCCAGAACTTTACCCAGTAAGTCACAGCCTCGTGGCGATATACAGATTAATATAAATGGGTTAAATTAATGTGTAAGAATTAGCCAAAAAGAAGCTAGAGCTAATGGGCCAAGCAGTGATTTAATTAGTACAGTTTCTGTGTGGTTATTTTGGGAGTCTTTGCAGCTGGGAAACAAACAAGCAGCCTCCCCTAACATCTGGTGAACCAGAAAGTGTACTTGGTTATTTCCAGGAGTCTCAGTGCTGCAAATACAGCTGCATCACTGCAAAGCTCGCCCAGTGTAGGTAACAACACTTATAGAAGAAGCTGCAGCCCTGGAGCTCCTTGTTCAATTGCAGGACTGGAGAGTTTCTCTCTGTTGCAGTTGCGGTTGCTTCTAAAACCTTAGGTAGGGGCCTGAGTCCTGTAACTTTCTGACTTTCCCGAGTCTTGTAAATTTTGTTTACTTTCTGAGTTCTCTAAGATTCCCAGTTCCTTCCAGGGGGAGTTGCTTCTGTTCTATAAGCTTGTGAGAGCTGCAGAAAAAAACAGTGACTTGAGGACGTCTCAGTCTACCCTATACCCTAAACATTTCAATCAATGGAACTGGCTCCTAAATTTTCCTGGGATTATCTTTTGTTCTCTGGACTACATGCGTTTTATTATGGTACACAAGGCACTCTTTTAGTTTTATTATATAGGATGCTTATTCTCAAAGTGATTACATGGACACAAAATAACAATGAATTTTGGACACAAAATAAAAACTTTCCACATACTGTGTTAACAAAACTTACAAAGTAATTTAATGATTTATTTTCTTTTTGTTTTCTAGGATTTAGGATATGATTACTCTGGGCATTAATGGCAAGAATATAAACTAGAAAATTTCAATAGAAACCACAGCAAAATCCATCTTAAAGAAATGATGTGTGTGGTGTATATATTTATATCACAGGCATTGCATGTACACACATGCCTATCTATATTACACATGTTAATAAATAGGGTAAAATTATAGTATATACCAAGTATAGAATAATATAGATATAAAATTATTGGACTTCTGGTATCTTATGTTTTTATCCTAAAATTAAGAACAAAAAAATACATGCATGTATACTTCTTGACCGATATATTCACTCTCTAGTTACCAAGAGACTGAATAAGACTTTGACGAGGCATTAGTCTTGCTCTCGGTGAGGCTCAAGGTGACATCCAGGGCGCTAGCATATTAGAGGGAGTTTTGCCTAATCTAAGAAAACAGGGGGAACTACCAAAAGAAGTGACCTATGGTCTCACACTACAAGGTAGCTGGCCTGTAAGATCTAGGGAGTCCTGTCACCAGTATCAATCTTGCAGGGAAGAGCCCACCTTTATGTGTATTCTAGAGATCTGGATGCAGGTCTTTGTGTTTACCTAGCAAGCTCACTCCCACTGAGCCACCTCGTAGCCTTCAAGTAGATATTGTTTTTATCCTGATCCCTAACTCTGAGAAATGTGCTTTGATTTTATACATACATAAATGTCTGGATTTCATTTAGGCTATGCTAAGAGACCAAAAGAAAGCCAACACTGAGTCTTTGCCCTGTTCTCTTATGTGCTTTCTATTCACATGTAAAAGAGATGATTTCAGGGGATAAATCAATCAGAAAAATTGAAGTACACTGAAGTCCCAATTCTGAAACTCTGATGACTTAAATAAAGATTCATGGCTCTTTGTCAGCACATGACCACTATGCAGCCATTAGGGATCACTGCAGTATTCTAACTCATGGACAAGAAGGGCAGAGTACCCTTCACCTAACACAGTCATTCCCATTCACAGGAGAGGACAAAGGTGTGTGTGTGCTCGCATGTATGGCATATTAAAGCAGTTAAAACCCCTTCCAGAAGTAATTTTGTTCTGTTTAACTTTTAGTAGCCAATTTCTTTATGTATTTGACTGGAGAACCAAGAAAATTTGCTTCCTGCCAATAATGACTTCAACTATAGTATAGCCCTGTCCACACCCAAGGTGACTTTAGTTGAGTGACATCACAGCCATGTCATATTCACCATACATCAATCACAACAGATTTCTGAGCTTTTACTATGTGATTCTTGCTCCATCATCTTCTCACAATACAGATAGGACTTAATCATTACTCAGTCTCTATAATTGTTGCTTTGTTATAGTTGGCCAAATGACTATGTATCTTCTCAATGTGATTGAGACTGGTGGAGGGTTGAAAGCACAAAGTTACTCAAGAAGCTAAGATTCAATTGACTTATACTATCTTTAACTCCAGTGTTTTTTCTGCTTAGGCTTTGTCCGGATGACTGTTTATGGGCATGAGTTGGTATTGAAATCTGCTACTATTACTGTCTTGGGGTTAAGCTGTGGTTTTATAGCCACATGATTTCTTTCTTAATGAAACTAAGCGCACCCGTGTTTGGTGTGAATTGTGTTGGGAATGGTAAAATCCTCCTGGTGTATTGTTCCTTTGGTGATCATGATGTGGCCTCACTTATATCTATGTTTATATACATATTTATGCTGATGCCCATAGACTGAGACTGCTTTCAATCCCAGGCAAAGAAGCTTCTTTTTGGAATGGGTGGCAGTCAATGCTCACAGTGCTGAGAAAAAGACTGCGTGCTCAGCCTTAAATGGGACATCTATATCAGTCTCCTCGCCACTAACAAGGCTCCGGGAACATCGTGAAAGATGGAGAAGAAGATGTAAGATCTAGAAAATGGGGAGCACGGCTGTGAAATGCTGACATGCTATTGCTCTCACAGACTCACTGCCATCTGTGGTTATCTGCAAAAACCTTCATAAAGTCAAGCTAGCCAAAATACGACATAGATGGGATAGAGGATCTCCAGGCTCCGTATCCCATCCTGAAGAACTGTTGCCCATGCGTAGTTTCTGGAAAAGGGAAGACTCATTCTCTATTGAGGAGGAAGACACTAGCAGTTTATCCCATGTTCCAGTAGGTGACCCCATGCTCATGCACATAGAGAAACACTAATTGGAATTAATAGATGATCAAAATTAAATAGAGAAAAACAGGAGAGCTGTAATGTGTACTGGGGGCTGCGGGGGAAATTTGGAGGGGAGAAATGGGAGGTACATGTGATCATGTTTCATTGTACACATGTATGAAATTCTTAAAAGTAATTTCTTTATTAAAGAAAAAATTCAGTGGCAGGTTCAGTGCTCGGCTAGCATATGTGACGCCCAGCACCACTACAATAAAATAATTACGTTTATTTAGGTCTTAGTGCAGGCTGGCCTTTAACTTACAGCAACCCTCCTGCTTCAGCTGCACAAGTCACCAAAATAAAATCAGTTTAAAAGAGTAATTATCATAAGTCCTTCTGTAACATTTTGTTGGCAAATCCTAGGCTGTCTCCAAAAGCTAATAGGGAAATACATTAGTGAAGCAAAACTAGAAAATTTCTGTGAATGTACTGTTGTTCACCATCTTTTAAAGCCAAGGTACAGCAGAAGAGAGGCATGGGAACATTCATTCATATTTAGTCAGGTGTAGTTTTTTTTTGGTCAGTGGTGGCCAGGCTATCTGACTCTGAATGCTCCTACTTAAAATGACAGAGATAGTATAAACAATTTTGTAGGAGTTTCTACGTTCTCTAGCAATCCTACACCTTACTGTGACCCTTGGGTCAGAAACAATCTCAAAATTATGTGTGAAATGTACTTAGAATTAAGAATTGTTTTTTCCATCCTTCAAGACCATTTATGAAAGGTGGCAAAGTAGACAGCGTATCTCTAAGACTATCTAAAAGCAAAACTTCTGGTTGTCTTCTGTATACCACTTAATTTTCTTTCATGTTTTCAAGATGAAGGTATACAAGAAAAGGAAAACTGGGAGATACTGTAAACAGCACAAAAGGGATGGCTAAAGTTTATTTCTTATGAAATAAACTGATATACAGGTCAGACTCCAATATAGTCTATTTCTACAGAGGCCATTCATTATTCTTTAGCTCATTTAAATATGCCCAAAGCACTTCCAATTACAAGAGCATCAACAAGGTACATAAGTAAACAGCTGGTCTCTTTTTTAGGAAACCTTCCATGTGCCTACTGTTCTTTTATTATACTTCTATTATTTGTTGATTATCCTCCCCACAGTGGGAAGATGTTGCTGAAAGAATTGTATTCTGGGTTATGAGAACAATTCAGTGGGCTGTGTTAGTGTTTAAAGTACAAACCGACAAACTTCTTCATAGCAGCTCCAAAAACAAAGTACAAATGATAGGAAGCAGACTCACTCATCAGTTTTAGATGAACCACAGTAGACAGAGGCTCTATCACATATTTAGGTCAACAGCAGTATCACCTCATCCTAGCCTGTTATTTTTTTTAGATAAATGAATATTGTATTATTTCTAAATGAGTAGCTGGTTTAGGTATGAAGGGAAGGGCAAATTAGAATATGTGAGATCGATCCAAATGTGAAACTAAATTTATATGAGAAATTTTATTCCACCAGACTTGGTTTTGAGCTATGAGACTACATGTACAGATAATTCAAAAGTTAAACTTAATTTATATATAGATGGCAAGAGGTATTAATTTGTTATAATTTGATATATTTACACATGGCTCAGATTTGAGGCATAATTTCTACTAAATAAATAGAATACAGTCGACTAATAAGACTTGTTGGTATTTTATGTTCAACATCACTCACTGTATAGTCTAATAGTGCTTACTAGAATTCTGAATTTTAATTATTCATCCAAAGAGCACCGATTCTTTGCAACAATGGGATTCTGCTATATCATCCAATGTTTTGAATATTTTCTCTGATTTTTTTTTCATAAGAACATTTCAAAATAATGGGGCTATACATGTTGTTTTTCTTGTCTGGTTGCTGTTAGTAGTCTGAAGACTAAAAACAGAATGGGTTCAAGTAATACTGACCTCTTATGTTGGAGGCTATATCTTGATTTATTTCAGTCACCCAGAAGCCTTTTTTTTTCTTTTCTTTTTTAAATGCTTGGGAGTTTGAACCCAAGACCGCAAACACACTGACCATGTTCTCTATCACTGAGCTACTCCCATAGCATCAAGAAACATTAATAAGCAACTGGTATTCCCAGGCACTATGTTAGATTCTGAGGATAGGAATTGATACATCCTTGTTATAGGACTTACAGTGTCAAGTGATTTTAGTGAGACAAGGTCCTCAATTTATTTCATAACTAAGAATGGCTGCCCCCCCCCTTTTTTTTCCTGAGCATTTTAAGCAGTGGTTCTCAACCTGTGGGTCTCCAGCCCAATTTGGGGGTGGGGAGGTGTTGAATGACCCTTTCACAGGGATCACCCAAGACAATTGGAAAACACAGATATTTATATTACAAGGAACTATATGGTTGAGAACCACTGATGTAATGTTAGTTTTCTTAAGTGTTTTCTGTTACTAAAATTTTCACTTCTCACTGTTTGCAAACCTCTTACCTAGTTTATGGTCTTTTATTTCTTGCCTGGAGAGGTCTCATTTGTGTGAGACATGTCAGTTTGGGACTAGGGTTCTTACACATTTCTCAGATTTAATTGCAAAGAGGTCAAGTTATTTTATAGTGGAAGAGGTTTAACACTAGTCATGATTATGTGGGGTCAGGGTATAAATCTTAGTTACCCAGCATTTGGGTTTTTTGTTTTGTTTTGTTTTTGGAGGCAGGCAGGATCTCACTATTGTACCCTTTGCTGCCTCAGCCTCCTGAGTGCTGGGCTCAATATTTGTGTTGTATAGATTCCTAGGAAATCTTCAAAAGGAAGAGGACTCTCTTTACTGCAGTTTGGTCTTTTAAAGTTTGATGTTATTTATTTATTATTTAATATTAAAATGAGCTCCAAACTGAAGAGACTGTGAGGTAAAGCAGGTGTGGTTTTGCTTTAGGTGTGAAAGGTGACTAGTGTCACCATTTCTAAAATACTGTCTAAACAAACAACTCAGAACATTTGATTTCAGCTCATGAATGGCTGTTCTAAATCTGTTGTATGTTAGACATACTTTGAACTACCTCTTTACTTAAAATGGGAAAGTTTCCTTAATAAAAGTGTGACAATTAAAAAAAAAGAAAAAATTCAAAATACACTTTGTGTTTAGAGTGTAGCTATGAGGTAAATATCAAAGACATGGGGCAAAGAGAGCTGAGCCAGAACTATGTGCATTGGGTGCAGAAAGTAAGCAGATGCTAGGGCACAGCTTTCAAGCCACTGTATGCCAGGGACACAGGCTGGGCTCACTTTGTCATGCCCTCACCTTGTCCCTAAAGCTATAAGTCTCGTCTTCTCCTTCTGTCTGCCTGTGAAGCATAAAGTAGAGAGGACTGGGTCTGTTTTGAAGTCTGAAGGAACAAAAATTGAGGGATGGTTGAACATTTTCTGGACCCCTGCCCCTTCCTGTGTCCCACAGGTCACTGTCAGGGTAGGCTATGGGTAAGTGTAGAGTCGCCATGTTGTCAGCCCAAGAAGGGTCTGTCCAAGTGTGTTTACACCCAGACAACGAATAAATCCCCATGTGTCTGGGACAACATTCCTCCCCTAAACTATTGATACCAATATCTTGCTGGCAGTGGGGTGGGCGGGCAAGAGGTGCGAACAATGGTATCTGATCAGAAGTATAGAGTTGTTTGAGTGTGGAAGTGTGGCGTAGTGAGCTGATCAATGGTATATTGGAATACTTAATGGTGTGGTTCGTCTCCCCATATTTATTCTCCCTGTGAGAGACTTCGCTGGAAGCTGGTTTGCACATGATGTAACATTGCTCCCTTTGTCACCCCGGACTGATGATATAGAGCCGCAGTTGCCTTCTGCGCACTTGACCGAATGATCCTGCGCAGTTGTTTCTTCAGGACACATGAGAACGGACTGCTAGATGGCTCCTCTGAGCCATTTAAATGGGGACAGTAAGTTCAGTCGTGATTTTTCTGAACCACTGTCACCCACCTTGTCAATTGCCAAGTTGGCTAAAGGTCATTGAATTTTTCTTCATTAAAACATGAATTGTCCCGGGAAAAATGAAATTGCTGCTAAATGAAAACCAGTCAAAAAGCCGAGGCCAAAAATTGTTGGCAACGTTCATGCTAAATTATGCAGTCTGCACATTGCAGGCAGCCTGTGGGTCCCCAATCTGTCCCAAATAACTGGGGAATGTGACTCCTTCTCCCACCAGGAAGCGCCCCTGCCCAGCAGTGGTCTGGGCCCCTGGCCATGGCTGAACCTCCCCGTCACTCCCTAGGAGAGCTCTCCGGTTCACCCACAGATGAATCCGCTGTCAAGAATCAACTGCGCCTAATAATAAGCTCTTGTAAGCATGGAACAGCCTGACTCTCATGGCCCGTGAACTCCCTCTCCCTTTCCTCCTTTCTTCGCTTTCATTTCTCCTCTCTTCCCTTTTCTTTCTTCTTTCTCTTCCTCCCTCTCTTTTATCCCTCCCTCCCTCCCTTCCTCTCTTCCTCCCTCCCTTTTTCTCCCTCTATCGCTCTCTTTTCCTTCTTCCTTCCTCTCAGCCTTCCTTTTTTTTTCTCCTTTTTTTTCCCTCTCAAATACAATTTTATCAAAATAATAAAAACTCCCTCTAGTAGGTTGTTCCTCCCAGTCCTTATCCTCACAATGGAAAGGTTATTGTGGGCACTATGCCTCTCTCCTGATGCTTTTCCTTCTTGTCTCCTGTCAATACACTACCAGAATCTTCCAGTCCTTTACAAAGTTGGACCTTTGGGTGGATCCTCCTTGATGTGCCCTTTCCTTTTTCTCTTCTACCTTTTTTCTCCCGTGTGTGTGTGTGTGTGTGTGTGTGTGTGTGTGTGTGAGCGAGCCCTGGCCTTCAAGTGAAGAGACCTGGCATGGTTATCAAATAGGTCTTAGTTGTTCGTTCTGTAAAGAATTAAAGCCTGAAGCTCAGACAAGTAAATCACTCACTCAAGTGACAATTTGAGTTAGTCCAAAGCTCTGTCACATATGAATCCAAAGAACTGGTTAACTTCAAATGCCGGGGTCTTGGGCTTGGAATGGGGTGGAGCAGATTCCTGGATTCTCCTGGTCAGTTGACAGAGGTGACTGTCACTCTCTCCTGCTTATCAATTGACATTTCCCAGAGCTTGACCAAGCAGAGCTGTGCTGTCCCAGATACCTCCTGCCCATTGTGAGTGTTCTCCTTAAGGGGCTTTATTTAGTTCCTGTCTGTATCAGAACTTTGTCTTAGAATAGCCACACTAAGCACCTCTCCCTGTCCATTTGGAGTTGAAAGAATCGTCAGGACTTTGTTTCAATTAAGAAAGGTGTGGGTTCTGAGGGTGCGGCTGGGCAGCAGAGTCCTTTCCTAGTATATGCAAGGCCCTGAGAACACAGAACAAGCGGGAAGTAAGGCATAAAGGCGGGTCTGTATATACCGGGACTCGGGATTGTTTCTCTGTGACTTGCACAGCGGGGACATTTTATACTCAGAGATTATTTTCTTGTCTCATTAAAATGATTCTCCACATAACAGTTTTACAACCAATGCCACAGGAGGGCCAAAACCAACATGTACCAACATAACCACGAAGGGTTGTATGTTCTGTCCAATGTTAAATTCCAGGTCACAAAGTTTTCCATGCAAAAAGTACTTCAACCCTGTAAAACTATCGTAGATTAAAATCTTCTAAAGATTAGCCATGGCTATCACAGGATCATGAGAGAACAGATGATTTAGATCTTCTTCATATGACTAACCTGCATTGGGAATAAGTGGGTTTTTTGTTGTTGTTGTTGTTGTTAAGAGGAAAAGAGTATATGTTACAAAAAAATGAAAAGCACAGATATGAGGTCATGAGGGCTTTATTGTATATTTCAAATGCGGAATAAATTTAAATCATGCTGATTTCTACCAAGACCCTATGAGGGCAAAGAAACATAGTGGATGAAAAGAGGTTGTAAAAAAATACAGATATTAGAAGAGGACTCTCAAATCTGCACAGAGCACACAGCAGTAACATCAAGAAGACTGCAGCATCTACACAGCTGCTCTGGGATGGGGCCTGGGAGGAGTCTTGTGGAGTCTGGTTGGTGGCACCTCTATTCTGACATTGTGCTAGCAAATGACCATTTAACTATTGTTTTCCCATCTTCAGTTTTCAGTCTGCATGTGGCTTTGCCTCATAATAGCCACCTGAGGTATGGGTACAATTGGTCTGTTCATGAGGGGCTGGTCTAGGACAGTTAACTAATCAGTTACATACATTTCAAATATTGAAAATATTGTTGGTGTTGGGTGCATCTAAACTCCATATGAAGATAACTTTCATCTTCTCACCATGTCCATAGTCTCTGAAACAGCAACTAAAGGATTAAACAGACAGTTTGGCAGTACTTAGTGTATCCTCATTCATCACAGAGGTAGGAGATAAAATTTTTTTAATAATCTGAATCATTGTCTTTAAGGAACTAATCTAGGAGCAGAGGCCAGGCAGTTCTGGGCCTCTAGAGCAGCAGACTGAGCTAACTGTGGGGCCAAGTGGATCAAGATATTAACTAAGGAATAAAACACATTGATGTAAAATCATGCAGACATAATAGATCTATTAGAGGAGGTCCTGAAGGAGGCAAATGTCATATCTCCTGAGATAAAGGGGGAATGTTTAATGAACTATTCATCTAAAACGTTTGGGATAACAAATGAGAGGATGTTGGATTACATTCTGAGAGGAGAGATGTTATCAGACCCCTCCACCGGAAGCTGTGTAGGAAGGGAATGGCTGTGGTGAAGGAAGCTAAAGCTGTCATTGTGTGTGAGTGGGCATGGGCCAGAACTTAACTCTCCATGGAAGTAGGCAGGGAGCTGGAGAAAGTGACATCTTACATCTAACTTCAAACCTTTTCACCTGTGCACCCAATGACTGACTCTTACATGGAGGCAAATGGCAAGACAGCCCATGGGCATTTAAGTTGGTCTTTTGGGAATGAGCAGGCTGAAGGTTTCATGTGTGGTGAGTAGTAGGAACTGGATAGCATCTTGTAGGAACGGTGACAAAGCACTGATGTCATTTTTTTCTTTTATGAATTTGCATTAAGCTCCTTTCCAGCTAGAAACATGATTGAAGCAGAACAGAAAAATCATCCTTCAACTAACTCCCATCTCAAACTTGACTGTTGAGTCCCCAAGGAGAGACTAATCTTCAGCGTCAGGCTTGAGGAACAAAGGCTTTCTAAACTCCAAATAATAAATCCTAAATACTGAAATCCTGAGTTTTGTCATTATCAATAATGCGGAGAGGAGGGACAAATCTTTTTCCAATAGAGGCTGGCAGGAGAAGAGAGAGTTCCCAGAGGAGTCTCATTTGTTTACTCCCACCCTGCATAGCTGAACTTTGAGGAGATGCATTTTGGAAAGAGTATTCCCATCAATTTTAAGGGAGTCAGAGACAGAGAGGAAGCAAGCCTTACCGACATACTTCCGAGGGCCCGGGAGATAGGACTGTACACCTCATGACAGAGAGCACTGCTTTAAAAGCCAGTCATGGGTTTTTGATCCTACTGCACGTACTGGCTTTGTGGGAGCCTAGGCAGTTTGAATGCTCACCTTACGAGACCTGGATAGAGGTGGGCAGTCCTTGGGCTTCCCACAGGTCAGGGAACCCTGATTGCTCTTCGAGCAGATGAGGGGGGGGGGGACTTGATCGGGGGAGGGGGAGGGAAATGGGAAGCGGTTGTGGGGACGAGGCAGAGGTCCTTGATAAATAAATAAATTAAAAAAAAAAAGCCAGTCATGTTCAGGTTGTGGTTCTGAGACTTGTGAGAAAGGTGATTGGAGGACAGCTGTAAGCACTTTGTATGGTTCAGTGTGGTATGGAGACAGCTTTAAGTAACCCACATATCACAAGATGCTGAGGGTCCAACTTGGGAAGGGGACACAGTAATATAAACTCTGCTATTTACCACTATCAGGGACTGAGAATACAGCATCAGTCCCCCAAATCTGCTATTCAACCACACATATCTCAAGACATTACCACAAGATCAATCAAATAACACCAGAGACAAATAGAAGACCCCAAGGAGCAGAAAGAGGGTCCCAATCCATCTCACTGGGATGCTAACACTGGAGATAGTGTCCAACAGAGTGGGGAGTGGAGAGAAAGCCCAGTTCCTGAGCAACCCACCTGAGTTAGGCAGGAAAACAATTTTTTTAGTAGATGAGTCTAAACTTCCCAATTGTGTTGGGTTAGCAAATTTAAAACTTTATCCCCACTTTCCTGAAGAAAGGAAGATAGATTTGAGAAATGTTTTAGGTAAAAATAAATGTTTTAGGTATTTAATTGGAATGATGAAGAAGGGAAGGTAAGATGCAGCTTATCTGGATGGTGGAAACTTTCATAAAAAGAATAGACAATTAGAATATTTAGGCAGGAATATTATGAGTTCAAATATTGGTGTGGACTCTCCTTAGGCATCCAAAGAATCACTGAAGAAAATAGCATGCCCTGCTTATGCTAGGTTGTCCCATGCTAGAGTGATGGGTGTGCAAAGGAAGTCATCAGAGATGAAGACTGGGGGTGAATCCATCACCATCAACTCCCACTAACTAAGGACGGTTTCGATACAGCCATCTCTAAATTGTCATCCTACCAACAACAGAGCCAATGTTGTCACCGATTTTACAGAAAACTCGCCAGCCACTTGAGGGCGAGGTGGCACCAACAGGACATGCACTGGACGGTCAGCATTAAGCAAACTCTGCAGAGCAACAACAGTCTCTTCTGCTCTTCTATGGCAAAAAGCTAGAATACATGCGAAATCAGAATTTGCCATAGAAGCTCAGAGTGAGTTGGTGGGTCGCAGGGGGATGTGAGACTGTCAGAGATATGAGTCAAAGCCTACCAGAGTTTCAGTTGGACAGGAATATTCACAAGAGAACAATTATACAACCTGATGACCAGAGTGAATAACCAAACTGCATGCTTAGAGATGGCTGAGAGAGTAGATTTTAAGCATGTACACACACACGCATGCACAGAAAGAGAATTAGGAGCTGATATTTAGCTTGATATAGACATTTAACAATTCAGAAGACTATTTGGGGGTCTGAAGAACGGACTCGGCAGATGAGAGCATGCATCTCTCTTGCAGAAAGCCAGGATGTTGTTCCCATCACCAGTGTCAGGTGTCTCACAACCGCCTGTAACTCTAGCTCCAGGGTCCTGATGCTCTCTTCTGGCCTCTTCAGACACATTCACTCACATGTGCATGCGTACGCATACAAACACTTACACACAAACACATACACATCATTAAAGCAAAGTAAAATCTTCAAACTTTTCCATTTTGGCTGCCTTGAATATCTAAACTGCCGTCATTGTAAAGGGATCAGTCAGCTACAGTTATTTTAAGGGCTGCCACCTTCCGGGAACTTGTTTAGCTGGCAGCCCTCTTCACTGCCTTAGAGCCTCCCTCAGCTTTGGAGCTGAGGTAATGCTGGTTTGGGGGTGTCACCAGTCAATGTGTGAAGATGGTGGCACCAGGAGCTTCAGTCTTCACCACAGTGGCACTCATTCACAGATGCTGTGCGCTCCGGAGCTCCCTGCTGGTCTCATGGAAACATATTCCATTTTCTGCTATGGAGTGGAAAGTGCCATTCTCAAACCTGCCTCTTCATTTTGCTTTCATGTATTCACTCCTCCAGAAACGTTCCTGCCTAATTCTACCTCACTATCCTTTCTCTAGAGAACTCAAGAGATGAAAGCCTCTGCTTCCTCCATGCTCCTGCAGCTCTAGGCGTTTCCATGAAGCCAGTCACTCTTAGTTTCCCCTTTCTTATAATTGAGTTTGCACACTCTCTCTTTTCTAAAGACTCCCGTCAAGGCAATTCCAAGATAGAGATTGGGGGAATGGTGGGAAGTTCCTTGGTGTTGAGTTCCAGCTTTTGTTTCCCAAGTTAGGTTTCTTGAGAGTCATCTTTTGAGTTAGTGAGCACTAACTTCCAATTACACAATGATTTTATGGATCCTCATTTGGACCGTGTTTATTATCCTAAGGAGGTGAGGTAAAGCAATGCATACCTCTAATGTCCAACAACATGCCAGAAAAGATAATTTCCCTGGCTCTTCCGTGTTGAGCTACATCTCAGGGATTTTGAGATGGGTTGAAGGTGGGTGGGAGCGAAAGGCCCTGCAATATCCAGAGTGGCTAGCTTTGGCTCCCTAGTGAGAGGAGTGTCTTCCCCTCAATTTCATGCTTGGTCCTGTGGCTCCTGAGCATTATCTCTGTCTGTCCCACTTCCTCTTCCTGAGACTTCAGAGGAAACACTGAGCTGAAGAAATTACTGGCATGCTTTCCTCTCTTGGTCATCCTTTCAATCGTCACGCAAACAGAAGATTGTATTCTTTGTGACACTTTGCAATTAATTAATGTAGAAATCTCAGGAGGGCAGGAAGATGGCTCAGGGTGTACAGGCACCTGCTGTCCACACTGACGACCCGATTTCAATGGCAAGGACCAGCAAAGTAGAAAAGGAGCTGATTCCCACAAAAGTTGTCTTCTGACCTCCCCACTCACTGGCATCCTACCTATGCACACATCACCCACAAACAAACAGTTAAATAAATAAATCCAATAAAGATGAAAACAAAACACCATTCTCCCAACTTTGCCTTTTTCCGAGCTTAGAATTGAGCCCATAGCATTGAACAAGGTAGGCAAGGAAAGCAGTGTTCCTCCAGCCTTATTATAGCATTGTTTAATGTACTAATGCATGGTTAATAAAGAGCAAAATAATTTGAAGACGCTTAAGAATATCTTTCTCAATTTTCTTTACTATTGACAGTTTCACACACACACACACACACACACACACACACACACACACCATACACCCATATACAATATGCTGTGATTTAAAGATTACTGTTTATCACAGGTTTAAAGTGGCTTCCACACCATATGGAAAGTTGTGAGGGGATTTCGCAAGGCCAGCTAGACAGAGCTCAACAGGCTCGCTGTGCCTCAGAGATGTCAATTATCCATTTGCTCCATGTGCCAAGTGCAGATTGCCTTTTATGCCTCTGCATCCTCTCTCCCAGGCAGCACCGTATTCAGCTGGTCCTAGGGAAACATATGGTGTGGGGGTGGGGGAGGTGGGGGAGAGGGTGGGGCTAGGGTGACTAATGGGGAGAAAGAGCTTTGGTTTTGCATTCCATCCTTCTGAAGCGCTTCTGCCAGGATATCTTCTCAGCATAAAAAATTTCTGCTTACATCTGTGTCCAAAGCTGAGAGGAAATATTCTCAAGTTGGAGGGTGGGGAAGCCTGTTACAGAATATGCTGAAATGACTTGAAACAAGTTGTGTAAATTTCAACCAGTAAATGAAACAGATATTTTGTTCAAGGAAAATGAAGATACTAAGTAAAAAGGGTCAGAAACTACACAGCAAAACTTCAATATTCTGATTATTTTGATTTTCTTGTAATTCTTATTCCAAAATAGTTTTAAGAGCCAAATGCAAAATAAATAATCATCTCTTGCTAATATTTGTAGCTTCTACCTTAAATTTTAAATTTGTTAAGAATTTCATAGATGAGTCTATATTCACCTCATTTCTGTCCCTTCCAATTCCTCCTGTATGTCCCCAACTCCTTTTCAAATCTATGAATTCATTAATTATCTTGTTATATGTGGAAACTTCATGGGGTGTGTATCAAGAATTACAACTGTGTGATTAATTAAGTCTATCAGTTTTAGTAGAAACCAGCTACCTTACATGGTTGTATTAATTTATAGTCTTTGCAATAAAACACATATGCATCATTGGTAAGTGGACATTGTGACAGTTCATAGTTTAACTCACATTTAAAATTTAAACACTAATAATATTTATTGACTTCTTAGATGTCTTCTTTTGTGAATTAGTCATTTACATTTAAAAATGTAGATTAAACTTATATTATCAACTGTAGGAGATCCTTGTTCCACATAGAGTACTTTTGCTAATGACATCTATGACAGATATATTTAATTTTTAATGAAGTTTAAGGTATTTGATTTCTTTGTGGTTAATCCTCCTATCTACACAATGGGGATGTTCTATTGGGAACTCATCAAGGCCAGCTGGCCTGGGTATGAAAAAGCCTGGGATAAAACCGGACTCTCTGAACATAGCGTACAATGAGGACTACTGAGAACTCAAGAACAATGGCAATGGGTTTCTGATCCTACTGCACATACTGGCTTTGTAGGAGCCTAGGCAGTTTGGATGCTCACCTTACTAGACCTGGATGGAGGTGGGGGTTCCTTGGACTTCCCACAGGGCAGGGAACCCTGATTGCTCTTTGGGCTGAGGAGGGAGGGGGACTGGATTGGGGGAAGGGGAGGGAAATGGGAGGCAGTGGCGGGGAAGAGACAGAAATCTTTAATAAATAAATAAATTTAAAAAAAATGCTTTTACTAAGGAAAATCAATGAAGATATTCTGTTATGTGCTA
The DNA here is from genome assembly GCF_018167655.1 of Microtus oregoni. Classification (NCBI taxonomy): domain Eukaryota; kingdom Metazoa; phylum Chordata; class Mammalia; order Rodentia; family Cricetidae; genus Microtus; species Microtus oregoni. The sequence goes on along the minus strand of NW_024543830.1, from coordinate 7,219,018 downwards.
AACTCTTAAACTCCTTATTTTACAGATTAAGATGTAATGGGCTGGCCATGGTGATACCTGTCTATAATTCCAGAACTTCAGAAGTCTAGGAAGGATGAATCTGAGTAAGAAGACAGTCTGGGACACATAGTGGGAACTCAGTCTCAAACACCCAAATTAAAAAAAAATATTAGAAGTTTACTTATGTCAAATTTTTTATATATAGTGTGAGAGAGAGGAAAAGAGAATTTTTTTAAAACTGGATAATCACTTGTCTGAGCATCCTCCATTTAAACGTAGAATTTACTTTGTAAATTTGCTTGGTTATAAACCAAACTTGCATATGTGTATGATTAGTTTTGAGAACATTTTCTTTTAATTAATCGTCTATGTTTACACCAATTATGGCAACCAAATATCATTATTTCATAAAATAAGATTTATCTAATAGTTTTACTCTTCTAATTCCTAGAATTTCAAGATATTATTAATTATAGCTGACTTCTTTTATGTCTGTGTATGTTTATAGAATTAAATAGCCAACTGCATTTAAAAAGCCAGAATATTAATTGCAATTAAATTTAATCTGCGAGTGAGTTCCAGGATAGCCAACAGCTGACAGTCCTGCATCTTCAGGTGCAGACACGCATTAGCTAAGTTCAGCAATTATTTCCAAAGAAGATTTTTTTACACAATACATTTAAATTTATTCATTGAACTATTGCCAGACCAAAAAAAAAATAATTATAACTCTTGAAGACGGCAAGCATGTGTGTAAGGTAGTGTTTATTCATTAAGTTTACAATAAGTAATAATTAGACCTGTGAATAAACAAAATGCTATGTTTAGAAAAGTAAATAAAGACTATTTCAAAAACTCTGACTTTGTACAACAGCTGTTTAAAGTATATCTAAGAGTGTGTAAATTCCTTGCAAGAAACTTATGATGTATTTAACTATAGAAAATACTAAGAAATGTTAATTTCTGATTCCCCCAAATATAGTTGTGATATGATAAGTGTACAGGATGGATGCAATGTCTGTTTTTATGTCAGATATTCTGTTACAATTATTCAAATAAAATGGAAAATGAAGAAGACCAGTGAAGTGGAATGATTGTTGCAACTACCTTATAATGTGGCTCAGAGGCGTCTGGGATGGGTCTGCTAAAGGAATCTAGAAAAGTTTGGAGAATTAGCTCAGAGATGGTCTGAAGCACTGCATGCAAAGGGGTTTATCTGGGAGCCCATTAAAGCAAAGCACTGCTAGCAATGCAGAGAGTAGACTAAAATCATGAGATACCAGGTACAAATGGATACTGCCTTGGAAACTGGACTGTAGACCATTTACCTTACCTTGTGGCTAAGAGATGTCTACATTTTGTCCATTCCCTGAGTCTTTGTGATAAACTGGGTTTAGACTAATCTAATTAGTAAGTTTTAAGACACCAAACATTTAGATTATGGCTTGGGTGTTGTTAATTGCTTTTAGCTATGCTTACAGCTAAAATGATCAGGTTGTATTTATGTTCATAGGAATATATATAGGAATATATATTTAAAGAAGAAGAGGCCATTAATTTGAGAGCGAGCAAGGGGAAGGGTAGCAAAGGAGAATGGAAAGGAGTAAATTATCTTCTATGTTATGATTTCAAAAAGCAAAAGGATTATTATTTAAAAAATTTCCCAACTAAAGAATATTCAGAACCAGATATATTTATAACAGAATTCTACCAGAACTTCATGGACGAAATATTGCCAATACTATTCAAATTATCCCATATAATATAAAATAAAATAAACATAATATAAAATAGGAAAGGAAGGAAAGGTTCCAAACTTTTTTATGAAGCCAGCATTCCACTGATACCAAAATCTGATACTTTACAAAAAAAAAATAAATAAATTTTAGGCAGATTTTCTTGATGACAATAGATGTAAAACTTCTCAATAAAATATTGGTAGAAAACCTACTTCAAAATTTTATCAAGAACTTATTTACCATGATTTAGTTGGCTTCATTACAGAGATTTATGGAAGATTCAGTAAATGTAATCTGTTACATAAATGAATTGAAAGATAGGTATCATATCTCAATAGATCCAGAAAAGGCCTTGACAAAAAAACAACTTTCCTTCATGATGAAAATGATGAAGAGGCTAGAAATGGAGGGAACATTCTTCAACATAATGAGGGGTATCTGTGACAAACCTGTAGCCAACATCATTCTAAATGGAGAAAGCCACCAAACATTCTCACTAAGATCAGAAACAAGGCAAGGGTGTCCACTCTCTATTTCTGTTCAACATGGGAAGTCTCAATTAGTGCTCTAGACAAGAGAAGGAAATAAAAGGAGGAAATAGGAAAAGAAGACAAAGCACATGTTGCGGGAGGTCCTTCCACTCCTTCAGCCTATAGCCGCTGAGATACCAGCCCATTGGGGCGTGGTCTCTCTCCCTTTAAAAAAGCGGCTACTTCCCTTCTTGCTCTCTTCGCTTCCTGCTCCGTTTCTGGCGACTAGACTCCATCCTGATTGCGCAGAGGGCTGTTGCCTGGGACTGTTATCTGTAAGTTTTTTCCCCTTTAAATAAATATCACGCTATTAATCATAATTCCAAACTGGTGTGGCATTGTTTGCAATTTACGCCTTCAAGCACACATTAGCAATATTCTATTGCTGTGAAGAGACACCACAACCAAAGCCAAAGCAGCTGTAGATGTAAAAGCTTCATTTAAATCTATGTCATGGTTTTAGACTTTAAAATCCAATGAACAAAGTACAAAGACACAGGCTCCATTTTGTTAGGTGGCTAAACTATTACAAAGAGTCAAGAAAACATGCATTAATCATAGCTTGAATAAACTTAAGGCTCCATGGAAAGGAGAATCAAAGTTGTTCCTCTTCTCTGTCCTATGCGTCTCCTTGTACCATAGACCATTTGAAAGCTGGTGATTGTTTGATAGTATTAAAGCCTTGCTTTCCACAGAGTCCTTCAGACCTCACAAGAGCATGGCTGCCAACTTGGGAAGATATTGCACTTTACTGCTTATCTACCCTGAGTTCCAGAGGTGACAGAAGAGCCCTACTCTCTCATCTACTTATCCGCAAAGTACTAAGGCTTTTGGTCACTTGCAGACATGATCTCATATCTCTGGAAGTATTAAAACCCAATGTGAAAAAAATACACTCAGGAAAGACAACAGCAACAAACCAATATAAGTGAGTCCTTGACCAAGTTCATAAAAATCTTTTCAACTTCAGTTGAGAATTAACAAAAAATAAGACTATAATGGATATTTCTTAATGAATATACATAATTTCTCCTTTGAAATCTAGTTTCAAATCACATTTACTGTGGAAATTTCTGTTTCATATTCTGACAACCAGAGAGAATTGATCTCAAATGTCTTCTTCAGAGGTTCCTTCCAGCTTCAGCCTTTGCTCTGACCTCTGCTCTATCCATCTTGCCAGCTCCTCAGTTTTTCAGACGGAGTTTTCTTTGGTAGGCTGTTTTCCATCAGGTCAGGTTTTGCTGAATGCCCGAGAGACTGATGCAATTCTGACGAGTGTTGATGGATTCAATGAAGCCACTAATCACTAAGTAAAAGATATTCCAAACAGAGGAGGAAAGGAGTTGAGAGGAAAGATGGGGACTGTAAGAAGGGATAATTTACTAACTCCTGAACTTTGGAAATTTTCAGATAAAACAGCTGTTGGTGAGACTCGGGTGCTGACGGAACACATTAATTACTGTCATCGGGATTTGGATCCACTGGAGAGCTGCTGGAAGCCCTTGTATGCCGAGTTCCCAGAGGAGGCCTCTTTTAGGAAAACAGATAAACACTGATGGTAACGGTTCATGAAGGTCAGACCTCAGGGTAATGTCACAAACATTAATATCCACTGCACCTTTATTTCTTTGACCCAGACAGAGGCCTTTGGCTACCGTTATTCTATCTTGAGGGACCACCAGGCTAAAGTGTGGGCTTGTTTATCTCCTTATCCCTGGCTGATAGCTAGGCATCATCCTTGGTAGCATCAAGTGACATTAACTACTACTTAGTTTAAGACTTAAAGTCATTGGGACTTTAACCTTGCTATCTGCCCAACACTAACCCAATAACCAATTAAATGTTGGATTGAGATACAAATCCAAATAGATTTTCTGCTTTGTGATATTAAAATAAACTATTTTAATTTCTATTTTATTTCTATTATTATTTCTATTTTAAATTCACAAAGTAAGATTTAGTAATTTCCAGTAATTAGCACCATAGAAATCTTCGTAAAACATCATTCAAATTGATGACAATGTGAATTATTGAAAAAAAATAAAAACACTAGAAAACCTAACACGATGATAAAAAAGATACCATGAGAGAACCTAGGAAATAAATGCTACTTGAAAGGAACACTGAGACAGATTATTCTTTGGAGTAATGTCTTTATTAGAAGTTATCAACACCCAAGGTAGTCAGCCTTGTGATGGGGTCTTGAAGAGTTCAGGCCTCTGAGACTGAGTAGGGGTTCCTTTATGTTTTTTAGGAAGCGAGACGAGAGAGGCTCACATGCTGTACGGGTAATGAGTAGCTCACAGTGTCAGCTTGCAGTCAGCTTGTCACTGATTCCTGGTTTCTGGGTGGCAAGAGAAAGGTTGCTTTCACCTTTTAGTTAACGCAAGTCTATCATATAGGATACAGCACCTACCACTTAGAGTCTGGTAGCCCCAGAGAGCATGGAAAACTTTCCTTGGGGAAGTGAGAATTATAAAGTCATCCCAAAGTTCTTGTCAGTTTCCTGCAGTCTAGACTTGGGAAGCCTATGAACACTTTCTGGAAAGTGAGGATTACAGACTCATAGACAGTTACTCCCTTCCTCCCTCCCTCCCTCCTCCCCTCCCTCTCTCTCTCCCTCTCTCCCTCCCTTTCTCCCTCTCTCCCTGTCTCCATCTCTCCATCTTTTTCTCTCTCCCTCTTTTCTTCCTTTCTTTTTTCATCTTAAAGTAATATTTTAATGATGAATATTTAGAAGTGTGGTATGTGCAGACATTAAAGTAATATAAATGCATGAAATTTTAAACTATTTTCAGTTGACTTTTAACATGGATGTCTGACAACTTCCAACAAGTTAAATTTTAAACAGTTACTCAATATATGGCAGTTGACTTTAAATGTCATTTGGTCATGCAAATGAAACTTTACAAACAAATATGGGAAATATATGAATTTTTGAAATATAAATTTACACAAAAATCTCTATACTTTTAGTATTTTTCATTGAGGCACCTTTGAAGATACATTCTATAACATGATGTTGAGAACTCAAAACAGATATAAAGAAAAGGCAAGGGACTGCAGAACAAGTCACATAGGAAACTGGGCAGGATCACTTGAGCCTGTGAGTTCCAGATCTGTATGGGCAGCATGGGAAGGTTCAGTATCGAGGAGGGAGTTGAGGAGTAGGGTTACTCATAGGAAAATTAGAAAATTCTCAATGTCAGAAGTTATAAGGGAAGCACAGACAGCTATGAGAACTAGGCTATGAGAGCTGGGTTTTGACTTTACCTTCTGAGAAGCCATGAAGGAGCATTGTAACACTGCTACTTGGAGACTGTCAGAGCTTTGCTAGGACTTGTGGGGAGTAGATTTACAAAATATGGAGGATTAAAACTCCATCCTTTTACCAACACACAAGCCTGGGACCCAGTCTGGTTGTCTAAATTTAGATGTCTGAAGCACTAAGCCATAAGATAGTGAATTGAGCTTAAAAATATCTGTATTCCCACTTCTTCAGAAAGACAACACCTGGAGAATATCTGTCACCTTTTCTCATCTGAATAAGTCCAATATAATTTCTTGCAGATAAGAAATACTAACCAGATCATAAGAAAGCTTGAAAGAACGTAGGATTTAAAATATCACAGAGTAAATACTGTTTAGAACATATTCCTTACTGTGATTTAAGCTGTTGTCACTTACTCGGGTTATATAACTAATTGACAAAGTTCAGGGACTTTCCTGAACTAAACCAAAGCATGGCTTAATCTCCCCCAAAATATGTTCAATTGTCATGGGATGGGAGGGAACACTATGAAATAAGGTTGAGCATCATTGAATTGGTAATAATTAATAATGACTACTCAGTATGTATTTGATTTAATTAAAGTTTAAATATCAGTACTTTCTTGTGACAGTCACTATGAGTGCTAATAAAAAAGAATCCTTTTCAATAAAATTATTGAATAACATTAAAATTTATCCTTAGCACTTGGCTAGCTCCACAGACTAACTGAAATGGCCCTCTAAGTTTTGCTACGGTCTGTTGACATGGAAGGTTCCCTTTCATTTCTCTCATTGAACTGTGATCCATTTGAAATTTTAACTGTAGTGATTACAAACAAACTTTCTCCTAGAGGAATATGAAGAGAGCGTAACACAATCACTTATTTTATAGTAGCTGTGAAGGTAGAGAAGGAGGCTGCTACGGGCAGCATGGGCTGAGTAACCCTTCGCACTAATGCTAAAAGTGCTGAGGAGAAAAGATAGCACTGTGAAATTTTGGAGGACAGAGCTCAAACAGGAATCGAGGAAGAAAAATAGCAGCGATACTGCCTGTCTTAGAAAATAGAAAGTAAGGTACTGACCTCCAAGTTGAAAAATAAGAATTAGGAGAATCAAACCAAAAATAACTGAAGAGAAAAGGCAATGCAGAAAATAAATCAGTGGTATAGAAAGAAAAGTATTTTAAATAAAGTAACAAAGTCAAGGTTGATTCTTTAACATGATTAGTAGATTTGGAGTATCTAATAAGACTGACCCAAAAACATAGGGGAAGAGGAGGAGAAAAAGAGAGCAGAAAGAAACCATATATGGATGGAAAATGATGCATATTTCAGTAATTTAATCAATAATAAAAAATTATTTTTTAAGGCTTGATTTTCCTTATACTAAATTCACTTAAAAGCATTATTAGTATTTGCTAATTGCAAAAGCTAGATAGATCTCACAGTACCATTTTCATGCATACACAGAATTACTTTGTTTTCTTCTCTTCTCTCCTCTAAGCTTGCCCTCTGTTTGACTTTAAGGTCTTGAAATCTTCTAGGTCTTCTGGAGTGGCCTTTGTTCAAGAGGCTGTCTATGCCCTCAAAATCATGGCCTCTTTGCAGCTTCTTCCTGTGTTGGTTTGAATAAGAGTGACCCCCATAGGCTCATTTGAATACATTGTCACCAGGAGTGGCACTATTGAGAAAGATTAAGAGGCGTGTCCTTGATAGAATGGGTATGGCCTTATTGGAGGAAATATGTCACTGGGGGTGGGCTTTGAGGTTTCAAAACCACAAACCAGGCCCAGTGTTGCTCTCTTCCTGCTGCTTGCAGATCCAGATGTAGAACTCTGAGATTTCTCCAGCACCGTATTCACCTGATGTCACCATGCTCCCCACCATGATGAAAATGGACTAAATCTCTGAAACTCCAAACAAGCCCCTGTTAAATGTTTCCTTTTATAATAGTTGCCATGGCCATGGAGTCTCTTCACAGCAATAGACCAGTGGCCAAGATGCTACCCTACTCCTGTCTCACCAGAGAAGCTTCTTCACACTTATTAAAAAACTGAGATAAGTACCAACATACGTATAGCAAGTGCTCGAGTTGTTGGATCTATGGTGTTTGAATCTTTTCTTCACCAGGACTTTTTCTTATTTTGCTAATCAATGTTAGAGTCTATGAACATATGGATTGGTATTCAGCCACATGTTCTAGGTATCCCTCTGAAGATCTCTGGAAGCTTTTTTCTCGACACACAGACTTTCTTGGGTATTGTGCCCCAAATGTCTACTTTCTTAACATTCCCAAACAAATAGGTGGTAGAACTGTGGTACACACGCAAAGAAAAATAAAATAAGAAATTTATGAGAAAACGGATGGAATTAAAATATATTATTCCAAATAATATCTCCCAGACTGAGAAAGACAAAAATTTGCATGCTTTCTCTCATATATGGACCCTATCTTTGAATTTTTAGATTTCTGTGTCTATGCTGGAGTGAGAGCCTATAGAGGGCAGGAAGTAAGAAAGAAACCTTGAGAGGGGGTGTAGCCTTTAAGTGGGGGGGCTATTAAGTTTATGTATTAGTTTATGTCAGCTAAGTTACTAGTGAATGACCTTCATGTCACAGCAGTTTGATTTCCGAGTTTGTGTTGATGTGTATCTATTTCCCTCTTAGTGTTAGGTCAGTTCGTAGTCATGGGGTGTAACTTTTATGCCTAAACTAGGTCCTTTCATAGTTTCATTGGAAATTTCTTTACTTTATTTGGATCCGTGTTCTAATCCTCTCAGTTGTAGAAAGCTGCTGAAGTCGTGGCTCAGCGTTATCAGCCTCTAGTTACTATTAACCTTGGTTATTGTCCTGGGCGTGTATTGCGTACAGGCCAACTAGGGCTTTAAGGAGATTCTATTTGTAACATGACTGCCACACACATAGAGGTACCATCATATTTTAGGTTTCTTCTCCTTTTAGTTTCCTAGGGTCACTAAGGAGGTAGCCCTGTGTTTGAACTGTTGTTTCTACATGCCACACATTTGGAAACTCTTTCAAAAGGAAAAGATTCATAAATACAAATCTCACCCACGGTGGTCCCCTCCTACCTGGAGTCAAAGCTCCTTCAGTTTCTGGTTGCCAGTAGGTACTCTCCTGTGTTTTATAAAGTTGATTTTTATATTTTTATGTGAAGTTTGTAATTGTAATGAGTAAGAGGATTAGTCTCATGAAGGGCTGCTGTCATTGTTGAACCTGAAACCAATTCTCAGGCTTGAAGACTTAAAAATGTTACATAGTCAATGGATAATTAACAAAACTCGTTAGGTAAGGCAACAATTTTAATGCTCCATATTTACTATTGTAGATACTTAACACAGTCTTTCAAATGTACGTGGCTCTGTTAAAACACTATCTTTGTCCTCTGAACCCTGTTAACTGACACTTTCTTCATGAAACAAGCCAACTTTCACGAAACACTTCATAGTCACTCACGAGTGCCTCATTGATGCTATTCCCTCAAACACCACGGTGGTCTGGAAGAAAGATGGTTTCTCAACCCTCTGGTCACAGCAAATGGTAACTGCAGGAGATGAAACTCATCTAGCATTTAGCTTAGAAGTAAGAACGGGAGTTCCAGCGAGGTTCTGTAGATGTGTCCAGACACAACACTGCCAGTTTCCCCACCAGAAGTAATTTCTGTTTCCTCCGAATCCCTCAGCACAGAAAGTCCTTTCAGCCCTTACTCAGACCCTGTTTCATTATGGAAGTGACTTTCTACACCGCTGTGGCTTTTGCCATATCTTTATGACTTTCCATGAGGAATTGTAAAATAGAACTGGACATAAACTTTGCCTTCCTATTTACTGAATTTGTTGAAAACCCCTCCTCTCAGAGTAGAGTCTAGCAATAAGAGGCTGTTTGTGGAAGCTGAGTGTGGCAATGCATTGGGTGATAGCGAACAGCTGTTAAATGGTGGTCTCTGATAATGTCCAGCTCCTTGAACTCATGGACGGATGTTCCCACCTGTAGCACAAATTTACTCTCCGCCGCAGCTATGAAACCATCAGCATCTGCATTTCTTCAGAAGAGGTCTATTATGGAAGATCAGTAGCCTCAGTCATTGTGTCTTCCTGGGTGATGGCAGCACGGCTCCGAAATACTGGTCCAGACGTACAAGTCCTTGTACTAATAAGGAGCCCTTGTCCACATCCCCTTCCATCCAGGCAAGGTGGAAGGCTGGGTCACAGCTCTCAAATCAATCTCTGAAAGGGAAAGCAGCTGATCCTTTGCCAGCAGTCTCTGTTCTAATTGACTTCCCGCAGTGAAACCTTTATTTTGAAACAAGACTCCAAAACCACGACCGGTTCAAAGAGACAAAAAACTAACCTCGTTAGCTGTTTGTTTTGCTTGGGATAAAGTATCCTGAACTGGTGACAAATGTCTTCTTGTTTGCAAATGGAAAGCCATAATTAAGTTGGCTTTCCCACCACGTTTAATAACCTCGCAGTTTCCTCTCTGCCTCGCTTTCCCATTTTTTTTAATGAGATACCAATTTCCTCTGCCCAGCCCTCACAGATACTTTCAGCAATAAAACAGACAGCTTTGATTTTCATCTGAGTGTGAAGCTTCGGGAATTAATTTATTCATCTGTAACATGGACCACACTCTTCTCATGCTAGATAGCCTGTTAATCTTTAATTAACAAGGTGTGTTGGGCCAGAAAAGTAAAGTAGAGGGGAAGAAAGAAATGCGGGAGACGTTTGAAGGAGGAAAGGTTTTTACTGAGAGGGTCACAGAAATGCCATCATTTATTTTCATGCGACCCTTCCATCAGTATACGCCGGAGACACAGGCCCATGATGAGGATGTCTCCGTAGTTCTCCCACTCCTCCTGTACAGTTAGGGTTCAAGGGGGCCCAAGTATGTCCAGACAAGGAGCTGTTTGTGTCTGGCAGATGTGAATAGAGGATGCTGTGGGGCCAGGAACAACTGGCAGCTCCTGGAAGATGGTAGCTGGTAAAGGGGTAAGGGAGGCGTTTCCTGAGGCTGTGGATGCTCAAGGTTGCGGGTGTTGCTGGCCACCCAGGAAGCTAACTGCTTAGCTATAAAAATATGCATACGTTTTTAAAGTTTCAGTTGCTCTTATTTAAGATGTTTGGAAGTCCTCAGTCTGAGCACACACAGTATTCGTATATGTGCTCAGGAAAACACGGTGCTCTGTCTGTGAGTTTTATTAGCCCTGAAACTCTACTTTGGTTGTGGCAGTTAGAAACCATGTGATTTTGTTGGATCAGGTGGACTATTTCTATCACAAAATAAGCTTTTACCACTTTCTGTGATGATTGTTCTGTGGTTTTGACTCTGTGTGGACAGCCTCTTCGCCTCTTCAATCATTATTTCGTCTGACATTTGAAAATGTGGCCATTGAGATGCATAATTCATAGAGTTTAAACTCATACATACCGGTAAACAATTCAATGGTTTTAGGATATTCAGAAGGTTGTGCGAACATGACATCAGTTCTGGTTTAGAATATTATCATTACCATGTAAAGAAACCCTGGCTATTAGCTGAAACTCCCCACATTCTTCTCCTCTTTACTACCATAGCCCTAGGCAGTTATCAATTTTTATGTCTTTGTGTATTTATCTAGTTTAGCACATTTCATATCAATTGCATGGTCTTTGGTCAGTGGCTTTTAAAATTAGCACATTGTTTAAAATCCATCCATGTCCTATGCTCTCCAGCAAGGGCTGTCACCTGTGTTTTGATTGTAGCCATGCTGAGATGGAATCACAGAGTCCTTTTGATTTGCATTTCCCTGATGGCTAAGAATGCTGAACCTTTCCTTAAGTCATTCTTGGCCATCTTTGATTCCTTTGTTGAAAGATCTCTGTTTCGATCTGTAACCCACGTGAAGCAAGGACAACACTGCTCCATTGCTGGTGGGAGTGCAAACTTGTACAGCTACCTTGGAAATCAATATGGAAGTTTCCCAGAAAATTAGGACTCAATCTATCTCAAGACCCAGCTATACCATTTCTGGGTATATACTTAAAGAATTCTCTACTATACCATAAGGACACTTGCTCAACTATGTTCATAGTAGTTTTATTCATAATAATTGCCAGAGACTGGAAGCAACTTAGATGTCCCTCAACCAAAGAATGGGTATAATAGTGGTACATTTACACAATGGAGTATTGCTCAGCTGTTAAAAACAATGACATGAAATTTGTTGACAAATGAATGGAATCAGAAAAGATTATCCTGTGTGAGGTAACCCAGACTCAGAATGATAAACATGGTATGTACTCACTTACATGTGGGTATTAGCCATAAAATAAAGGAGAACCATGCTACAATCTACAGAACTAAAGGTGTAATAAGCCTTTTTTTGTCCCACCAGCCAGCTCCCAAATAACAATACGGAGACTTATTATTAATTATGAAATCTTGGCCTTTAGCTTAGACTTGTTCCACTAACTCTTATAGCTTAAATTAACCTGCTCTTATTAATCTGTTTTATCATGCATCTTTTTACCTTTCTTTCATTCAGTATGTCTGGCTCCTTCCATATCTCAGTGGCATCTCTTCTGTTTTTCCTACTTCATTTCTCTGCCTGGAAGTCCAGCCTATGGTACTAGCCATTTAGCCCTTTATTAAACCAATCACAGCAATTAACACAGTGTACAAATATCCCACAGCACAGAGAAGCTGATTAATAAGGCGGGCCCAAGAGTGGCACATGAATCTCACTATGAAGGGGAAATAGAATAGATGTCACATGTGAATGGTTGAGGAGTCTAAATAGGAAGTGGGGATGGGAGAGGATAGAGGAAGAAAATACTGGGAGAGACAACTGGAATGGGATGATATTTCTGGGATGAATGAGAAACCTAGTGCAATGGAAAATTCTAGAAATCTATGAGGGTGACATAAGTTAAGACTCCTAGCAATGGAAGATACAGAGCCTGAACTGGTATCTCCTGTAACCAGGTAAGACTCCCAATGGAGGGATTGGAATACAACCCAGCCACAAATCTTTCAACCTATAATTCGTCCTGCCTATACAATGTGCTGGAGTAAAGGTGGTGCAGAAATTGTAGGAGTGGCCAACCAATAACTGGTCCAGTTTGAGACCCATACCATGTGAAGGAGTCCACCTCTGACCCTGTCTGGAGGACCAGGACCCAGAAGATGGATAGCCCAGAACCAAACAAATTGGGGCCTAGCCCAACTATCATCAAAGACAGCAGCAGATGGAAACAGATGCAGAGACCCAGAGTCAAGCACCAGGTGGCCCTCAGGGAATCCTGCGGAAGAGTGGAAGAAAGAGTTGTAGGAGCTAGAGGGGTCAAGAACACCACAAGAAAACCTACAGAATCAACTAACCTAGGCTCAAAGGGACTCACAGAGACTTAACCTACAACCAGGGAATCTTCATGGGACTAACCTAGGCCCTCTGCATATATGTCACAGTTGTATCTTCTTGTGGGACTCCTAACAGTGGGAGCAGGGGCTGTCTATGACTCTATTGCCTGCTTCTTGGATCCTTTCTTCCTACTGGGTTGTCTCATCCAGTCATCATAGGAGAGGAGATGCTTGGTCTTGGTTTATATCCCATGGGAGGTCTTTTTGTGAAGAGAAATAGAGGAAGAATGGATGGGGAAAGGAGAAGTTGGGGAGAAATGGGGAGGAGAGTAGGGAGGGAAAACTGGTCAGGATGTACAAACAAAACAAAACAAAAATAAATTAGTAAATACAAAAAGTTCACCCACATCATACATAAAATGTTTAGGACTTTATTGTATTTGGTTTCATAGCATCCCATTGCATGAACATATTATCATGTGGTGAACATTTTAGTTGCTTCCATTTCCACACAATTATGAAGACTGCTGTACAAACCCTAAGCTCTTGGGTAGGTAAATGTCTTCAGTACTTTGGGGGTGGAGTTGCTGGGATATTTGGACTCCATGATTATCGTTTTAAGGAAATGCTTTCTCTACATCCTTCCTAGCACTCGTTACTGTATCATTGTGAAAAATGCTTATTTATCTTGGTATGTGTGAGGTGGCATCTCATTATGGCTCCCATTTGCCACTATTGATGGGACAGGATGCTTCAATTAATGGGAGCTCTTCTTGACCACCTATATACTTTCTTCATGCAGCTGTGAGAAATTACCCATTTTAATTGTGTTGTTTGAAACCAGGGATCATGCATGATAAGTTGTGTGCACCTTTACCCCTGAGAGAAATTCAACCTTGGCCCCAGGAGCTCTTTTTGCCTTGTAAATATTAGTCCCTCATCAGATTAACAAACAGCAGATATGCTCTCCACTTGTATAGACTGTTATCTAACAATCTTAATAGCATTATATGTAGCATAGAAGTTTTCCATTTTGATGAAATGTTTCCTTTTGTTGATTATTATTTTTGGTGTCGTCTGTCTTTTAACCAAAGATTACCAGGATTTGTTCTTCTGTCTTTCTGAAAGAGACTTAAGGCAGGTGTCGATCCCACATCTAATTTTACTGCTTTCTGTGGCAAAACCCCAGTAGTCCCACCATAATCTGTAAAAAGACTCTCCTTTTCCCACGGAATTTCTTGACAGTCTTGTTTGAAATCATCTGAGTATAGTCAGACTGTCTCCAGGGCCTCTCACTTCTTTCCCAATGGTGCACATTTCCAGCTGTCAACTGCCCTCGTTGCTGAAGCTCTGGAAATCCTTGTCCTAGAGAGTCCAGACTCCCCATTTTGATTTCCTTTTCCTGTTACAACTTTTCTGGTCCCCTTGCATTTATATGTGAACTTCAGGATCATGTGTCAGTTTTTACAGAAATGAAAGACAAGATTTTGAGAGGTTATTCTGGACCTGTATTGACATCTGTATGGGATTGGGTTCCAACCTATGCCCAGAAAATTAGTTCGATTAGTTTTGATTATTCGTGTCTCTAAAATGTCTCCATTTCATGTAAATTGTTTGCTTAGCTCTTTTGACATATATCTTTCCATGGTATATCTTTCTAGTCTTTGTCATTTCTCCCTTTTTACTGATTGCTTGGGAATCGTTTCCCATCATGCACCACGGTCACACTCATTTCTCAGTTCTTCCATGTCTGCCCTTCGACCCTTGTGACCTCCTCCCACAAAAAAAAAAAAAAAACAAAAAAAAAAAACAAAAAAAAACACCAAAACTAAAAGTAAGAATTAAAAAGAGGCAGGTACAATTTGTGTTATCTGTATACTCAATGGAACATGATCAAACTCTCAGTAGCCTTCCCCTTAAATAGAACTGAGTCCTTCCCCTCCTACCCCCAAGCCAAAAGCCATCGATTATGGAGAACTAACTTCAGAATCCTAAACACACTTTTAAATAGTTCTTTTCAATTGCTTCCTATCTAGGCTGTTACTTTTTTGAGTGGGGGTTGAGAGGAGGTAGGGGTTGTCACAAGAGTCTTTCCTGTCCCCTCTTTCTCAACTGTGCATCTGAAGTCAACGATATCACTGCAGAAGTAGCTTCCTTGCTCTTTAGAGTCAATGGGAGCATAGACCCATGGGCTTCCTCATGGTTTCTGGTGACAGCACAGACCATGATCATGTCTCCCAGCTACTGTAGGATCACAGACTCAGACAAGGCACTTGGAGGCAGCCTGAACCTTGGACATCAATATGGCCTCAGGTGGCAGTGTGGGCTACTTACTCACTTGAATATGGCCTCTGTGGCAGCCTAGCCCAGACATCAACATGGCTTCAGACTGTAGCACATACCACAAACATTTACAAGGCCTTCAGTGGTAACACAGGCCCCTGATATCAACACAGAGCCTGGCTGCATCAGAACCACAGATCCAGACATGGATCTCAGCAACAGCACAGGCCTGAATGTCACCTTGACTCAGGTGGCACCTTGTCATTTCTTTAAGGTTAGTAGTTGTGTTCCTTCCTTTCTTCTTCATTTTGGTGCCTGGATTCATCTCCTGTTTTAAACTAGATCAGTTAAATCTTTTACAGAGTAAACTTGCTTGTTCTTGCCATGATTTTTATGTCAGCATTGTTATTGTTCCTTTCTGTTGATATTAGTACTTTGGAAATTAAACCCACATATCCATCAAGTCTTCTAGCCTCCAGCTTCACCCATACGACCAAAAAGAAAAAGGTTGTCCTCATACATCTATCTCTTGCTTGACACCCAGAACTCACTTTCTGGAATTTGGGTTAGTCTTAGCCATGTTCCGTCACTCGTCACACAGCCACATAGCCCACAATGCTAGATGATAAGGACCTAAGGAACATGCAGGGAAGTCAGCGTTTAAATCCCCAAAGGACTCCTGGTGTACATTTCCCACGGGTTTCCCTATGGCTTTTGCTCCATGAATGCCAGTACGTTCTCCTTTATCTCATTGTACATGGCACAGTTTATACAATGACACAATTCTTCTGCTGCCTATACTGGCAATGGCAAGCCAGCACTAGCTTGTGTATAATGGCCTCATTCTCCACTGCCCATGACAAATGTCAATAATCAACTTAGCCATCATTTTAAGTAAGCTCAGATGACCTTAAATTGTTCTTAAAACAGGGTTGAACACTTTCAGTACTAACACCCATCACTTTATTAGCAAAAGACAGCCTAGAATTTTTCAGTTCATACCATTTATAATAACCCAAATCACAAAAATATTTAAAACACATCCACAGTGAACTAAAAACAGCACAACTTCTTAAAAATAATGGGATAGTTTCAACCAGGAGGATGGATACCTGTGCGTCAAGTTATCCAACCTGGGTTTCATGGCCCGTGTGAAGCCCAGCATTATTGTGAGTGGGACCCAAAACAAATGTATTTCAAACATTCTGTGACTGGTGGGTGTGCGTGTGTGCGCATGTGTGCATGCAAGTGTGTGTGTGTGTGTGTGTGTGTGTGTGTGTGTGGTGTCTATGATTTGATTGAGTGTAAACTTCGTAGTGGACAGCGTCACATCTAAAGGTTGAGCATGTCAGATGCTTACAAATGGATTGTTGGAGCAAAGAAGCCAACTATTTATGCACAGTTAAAAAACATGATTGGCGTGTGCAATTAGAAGTCAGCATAATGGTTACCTTTGGAAGAAAATTAGGAGGAATCTTCTATATAGTTCCTAGGGGAGTAGGTTTTACTCTGATTTTTTTTTATTTGAATGTTCCGCATACAGGTTCACTGAGTTTGAAACGTCATATGATACATGAATCTGTGTACTTATGTTGTAGTTTAGTGATCTGTTTTAACAGTTTGAGGTGAGTTTCTCACAGGGAAACAAGATGCTTTCAGTTTGGATGCTGTGTATTATCTCATTGAATTCCTTTGGATTGAAGATAATGATAAGAACATAACAGAAGCATGCTCAGTATGTTTGTTATTTCTTTTCCATATTTCAGTATCCAGCCCTTGCTAAAATTCTACTACCTTGGGCATCTGATTCTGTAACAACCCTCTGTCCACAGGATGACTCAATCAGTAAACATCGAAGCAGAAGTGCCTATTCATAGACTCATGGAGGCTGACCTGAGTTTGGTGAATAAATAGGCCCTGCCTTTTAAATATGTTAATATGTTTTCATTGGAGGGGAACATTGAAAGATTTTTATAATACTTGAAAAGAATTGAAAAAAAATGTGCAGAGACATGATCCTTAATTCAGATGGATGTTTTGAATTATGCAGCATTTTCTGGCTTGTCATAATAGGTCTTGTCTGTCCTGTGGAACACCCCAAAGAGGGCTTATTTGATGTGCATGTCACTGGAGAGATGGCCAAAGTACAACACACAGAAATCCTTGTTGCTTTGAGTGTCTATTCTTCTAACTAACCAAGTTAGCCGATGCCCCAGAGCTGCAGACACTACCAGGTGTCCAGGATGAATGGTGCTGAGTGAATGTGTTAGATTTCATTTCCTCCTTGAGTCCAAGCAAAAGATGATCTGCCAATGCTAGTCAGTGAAGAGAAAAATACAGAAGGCTAAAGGGAGGAGAAACGAGGCAACGCAGAACAAAGCCCATCCTTAAATTCCTCTGAAGGGAGGGAGGCAAATGAATGGAAGGGAAGGAAAGGGAAATTATAAAAATGAATGTGTGCCTAAGATCCATCTGGAAGCCAGAAACTCAGTGTGTGGGCAGAAAATTCTCTTCTGTTCCAGGTGCTGTGTCTCTGGGAGTTGTGTGTCTGTGTCTGCCCTTCCCTTCTCACCAAATCAC
This sequence comes from Microtus oregoni, assembly GCF_018167655.1. Classification (NCBI taxonomy): domain Eukaryota; kingdom Metazoa; phylum Chordata; class Mammalia; order Rodentia; family Cricetidae; genus Microtus; species Microtus oregoni. The sequence continues at coordinate 7,201,261 of NW_024543830.1, read as the reverse complement.
AAGCCCATCCTACACTTCCATAAGCAACTCCCCCAGGACATATTGCTTGATATTTGAAACTACAACTACAAACTCAACTGATATCATTATTTGTCTCCAATAATAATCTTTGAAACAAAATAAAACAAAAATGTGCTTATTTTTATTTTATGAATATGAGATTTTGATTGTATGTACATATGTATATATGCATGCATGCATGTTCTTCTGTTTGCCTGATGTATGCAAACAGAAGAGGGTGCTAGATACCCCGTTGTCCCAACTGTAATCTTACTAGTGGGATTACAGAGTGTGTAACTTTGAAACTTGAACGTGCATTTCCAGACTACCAGCAGTGTTAGACAAAATGGACAGATGTGAATTTCCATTCTATTGCCACAAGTTAGCTAAGTAAACAAGTCATTCAGCTTCACCAAAGTAGGTTTCCTAGTCTGTCAAATGACACACACACACACACACACACACCATACCACACCATGCACATAGTCCTTTCTAAGTAGAAGACACAATGCTGAGGGAAGAATGTGTAGCAGTCACACATGGTTCTGGCCCTCATGGAGCTTATCATCTGTTAGATGTCAGACTTCAATAATGACACAAATAAATACAATGGCACATCTTGCTGAGTTATGTGGAGTGGTGAATTTTTGAAGTAGTACTAAATGAATGGAAATTAGAGAAATGAAGCTAAGAATAGCAAGACTTTTGAGCATAGGATTTCCTGGGTGCAGGCTGTCAAGTAAACTGGGGCCTGCCCTTGAGAAGAATAACATCGCTGAATTTTTGAGGAGAGCAGTTGTAACTCCCTAGCTGTAAAAGGAAAAGGCAAGTAAAATTAAAAGATGTTTAAAAAGCTCAATTGGGGAAGCAAATAAAAGATCGGTGACAAAAATAGAATGAGAAAGAAACAACAACAAATGAAACAGAAAAATCCCCAGACTTTCAAGAGCAAAAGAAATAATGTGAAAGGAAGCTGAACGCAATGGAACTTTCGCCAGGAAAAACTGCAAAGCAGGAGAGGCAGGGTGGTGCAGCATCTGAGAGCTTCTTCCTGAGGTGGGATTATTTCCTCTTTGGGATGCAGACTGATGAAATACTCTTTATAAACTGTTATGTTTGTTTGCTTTTTTTTTTTTTTTTTTTTTTTTTTTTGACAGGGCTTCCTGGCTGTCCTGGAACTAGCTCTTGTAGACCAGGCTGGCTTTGACCTCACAGAGATCTGCCTGCCTTTGCCTCCTGAGTGCTGGGATAAAAGGCAATCATCACCACTGCCCGGCTTGTCACTTTTAAAATGCATGTTTAAGAAAGATGCTTTTGTTTATATGGTTTCATCCTGTTTTTTTTTGTTGTTGTTGTTGTTTATAAGAGCATTATCCAAAAAAAAAAAAAAGAAGGAAAAACCACCTAAAATTGAATGCATTTGTTTTTCCTGGCACAGAGGTTAAGGGTCAACCAATTCTTACTTTGCTTCATTTCTTTCCCAAACTCCCAAGGCAGTGGCTCTTCAATAATGATGTCTTGCAAGATTTAATTAATACTACCTGACTCTGTAACACATGTTGAGGAGTTTCTTACTGGCTAATTCTGAGCAACAGTAGTAGCTCTCTGATATCCCGGCCAGCAGGGTACTAATGATAGTCCCTGATAATAGGGAAGAGGAATGGTGGGTACAAGAGACACAAAAAATGATGGCAAGACAGTATTTCTGATCTAACCACCATTTCTTATTTCCCCAGAAGCTGTTATATAGCAAACGGGCAAGGGGGAGGGGAGGGGAGATGTGTCAGGTCTGCTGGAATTCAGGCCTGAAGACTTCCCTAGCTGATAGGTAAATACTGGGGGGGGGGGGGGTCTGTGATTGTTGACTAACAAAAGAAAATGATAATGTTTTCTAAAAGCCTGATGCCTGCAGGTCTCACTAGGCTAATGTCCTAGGTCTGGAACTTGCCTGCCAAGGTGAATATCTTACTTGTGAACTTAAGATGACTGCAAACAAAATGCAAATCTCAAAATACAGGTCTTTGCTTCCTGCACGCTGATCTTCTGCAGATGCCCATCCTAGGTTGGCATCTAACCACACAGAATAGCAGGCACAAAAGAATGAGGAAGTAGAAAGAAATGTGTCATCTATACTGCATGTTAGAAGCCAAGCTGAAGAAGGCAGAGGAAAAAAAAAAAAGACAGCATCATGGAAGCTGACTTTAGTTTTCAGAATAACAACAACAATGTGGACTTTTCAACTAAGCAGCTAATCTGGTTGGGTTGACTTAAAATTATTCTGTGACTATTATAATTAAGGCCGAACATAGTTCAGCAAAATGTCCTTCTGGTATGATCGAGCATCTTTTGGGATACCAAGAGTGGTATTGCTGGGTTTTGAGGTAGGTTGATTCCCAATTTTTTGAGAAACTGTCATACTGATTTCCAAAGTGGTGGTACAAGTTTGCATTCTGGCCAGTAATGGAGGAATGTTCCCCTTACTCCACATCCTCTCTATCATAAACTATCATTGGTGTTTTGATCTTAGCCATTCTGACAGGTATAAGATGGTATCTCAGAGTCATTTTCATTTTCATTTCTCTGAATATGGGTGACAGCTGTATGGCTGGGGCTGACTTTGGGGCCACTGGCAGTGAGACCAGGATTTATCCCTACTGCTTGTACTAGCTTTTCGGAACCCATTCTCTTTGGAAGGACACCTTACTCAGCCTAGTGGGGTGGTGTGGGAGGTCCTTCTGTCTATGTGTTGCTTTTATTGGTTAATAAATAAAGAAACTGCTTTGGACCTATAGCAAAGCAGAACTTAGGTATACTGAATGCTGGGAAAAAGAAGGGTGGAGTCAGAGAGAAGCCATGGAGCCACCACCAGAGTCAGACATGCCAAAACTTTGCCAGTAAGCCACTGCCATGTGGCGATACACGGGTTAATAGAAATGGGTTAAATTAATATGTAAGAATTATCCAATAAGAAGCTAGAGCTAATGGGCCAAGTAGTGATTTAGATAATACAGTGTCTGTGTGATTATTTCAGAGCTGGGCAGCCAGGAACAAAACAAGTGGCTTCCTACAACAGCGGGGAGGACCTTAGACCTGCCTCAAAGCAAAGTACTAGGCTTGGTTGACTCCCCATGGGAAGCTTTACCCTCTCTGAGGAGTGGTTGGGTGGCTTGGATGGGGTCGAAGGTGAAGAGAGTGGGGAGAGTGGAGGGAGTGGGAACTGGGATTGGTATGTAAAATGAGAAAAGATATTTTTAAGTAAATAAATAAATTTAAAAAGTTAGTCTGTGATCTTTAAGTCATCAATGTATTTGAGAGATTATCTATTTGACTCTACGCATTAAAATATTTCCTTTCAACCAAGAAATATGTCATTAGGTCAACTAAGAAAATATAGTTCTTGTGCAATCCAGTCTTAGATGTGGCTTATAGGTGGTACTTTATAGTAAAGGCGTAGATAGTGGAGGGGTGTGAAGAAAGGCAGTGAATTGGGAAGAGCAGCTGTGTGTTTAGCTCAAGGCAGCAGAGTTGATGCTGGTGAAAACTCATGGATATTGCGGAATTCATTTTACAGTATTGCTATTTTTACACCAAGAAATCCTCTGAGATGGTTTCATCAGATCATGTTTATGGCAGAGGTATTTTTCCTTCTCCATAGAGACCTTTCGTCCCATCATCTGGTTTGTTTTTTCGAATTCTTTCAAAGTCCAGTCTGTCCCACCTTGAGACGTGAAGAACACCTCCAGATTTATTAACTGTTCTAAGTAGTTCACTAAAAGTCATCTTTGGCACAATTGGAAACAGTAGTTACTTTGATGCTGAAAATGTTAAAGAGAGAAGTCATAAAAATTGAAGCATATACACCTTTTGCATTTTATTTTCAAACACATGAACATCACTCTTTTGATGTGGGGCCAAGACTTTTTCTTTAAGTGTGGATCCCTGAGTTCTGCCTCTCCATTAAGTGGCATCTCTCATTTCCATTTGCAGTTTCTATAAAACGGAGTGAGAATTTAAGAATGCTTTTAGAGTAATTTGATAGTAGAAGATCCTGCATTTTGACAGACATTTCCCACATCTTCTACACTGTTTCTAACAATTTTTTTATCTGTGTTACTAAATCTTTCTTAAGCATGCAATGTAATTTCTTACATAAAATATTTTTATTAATATTCCCGAGCATTTTCGTCATGGTGTGTGATTCACGGCAAGCAGGGCTGCAGAGAATAGACCAGCTGTTGATGGGAATCAATGTTTTCCTCAACTGAAGTGAAGTTCACGTTCTACATCATAGGTTCATCCTAAAGTTGGTGGCTATAAAATGATTTACCGAAATATTTAGGCAATTGAATCTTCCCACAGGCTATGGCATTGAAAGATGGGGACTAGATCAAATAATTTATCAAAATTGTCTTCATATAAAATTTAGATTATTCTATGAATACCATTGTCATAATTAGATTTCTTTAAAAGTCCAATTTCTTATTCTCCAAAAGTTACATTGTGTCCAGAGAAAGGTTTTATATTTTTCTTGTAACTGTTTTTTGTCCCCTTGTCTCATGCACTTTGACAGTGGGCATGGTTAAAGGAGGCACAATATAATTATTGAAGAACCCAGGAAGGTCCCTAGGAGGGTAATCAGAAAGTCATATTGGAGCTAAATTCTCAGGTAAATTATTCTCAGTCCTTTCATTAAGACTATTTTTTTAAGACTATGTAATCTTATTTTCCATGTGATATCCACCAGAATACTTCAGGAAAGACACGGCTACAATCATGAGAAACATTGTTTAGTTTTCCGTCCCAGAAAATTTGCTTCTTTTAGCCATGTCTCTTCTCAAGCAAAGAAAGCCCATTTCATAACACAGGAAAGCCCTTTCTGCTTCCAGTATTAAACTCGGTTTCATAGGCCAGGTTACAGACCCAGTCTGTCTTGTTTATAAATGTAACATTTTCCATTAATTTTTAGGATGGAAGGTTAAATTGATCTGTTTTCCTTGTGACTAATTTTCAATAGAGTCATCATTTTCAAGTAACTTTTGAAAAAGTTTCTTCTATAGACTTTCTGTTTAAATGTCCCTTTACAAAAATAAAAGAGATTCATTGTTGGGATGATGGATTTTGCTTCTTGTTCAAAAAGACAGAGCGCTCAGGGTGGGGTCTGGCCATTTCCTGCCCCAAACACAAGTGTAAAGTTTAGCCCTGTTACAGCCCAAACAACTGGACAAGCTGCCTTTAACCACAACAGCAAATAAAGGTGATTCCCAACAGGGGGCTTACAGAAAGGGGCTTGCTTTAATTCCCCCTTAATGAACAGACAGTTTCTCTAACTGGCAGCATGGCCTCATTGCAGAGCTGTCAGAATATGCATGAGAGTGCACTCCCTTGGCTGCAACAAAGGGACTTGGGTAGAGACTTACTGCCTTCAGGCCTGTTGAAATAGTACTCTCACTTCAAGACCCAGGTTACAAGCTCGCTTCTCTTTCTCTGACTATGTCTGAGTTGATTTTCCACATCAAAGATGAAGTTGCTTTTTTTTCTGGCTATTTTATGCCACTTAGATTATATTTTAAATTGTAATTATTTAGCTACTGGCTTATTAGAAGGTATGCTCTCTGCATGGTGTTGTAAGCAGTTGAGCAAAGGATTCTGTCTTATTTGTCATAATATCTCCAAGGAACTGAGTTAGCAGTGATGGATATCAGCACTAAGATCTGTTAGTTCTTGCTATCCGAGTCTAATGAAGGAAATGAAGGCATAAATAAGCCTGCTTTGCCTGGAAAATTTAAAGCATTAAAATTATTATCGGTACACACAAACACATGGTGCCCATACAAATGTATCACTTTTCAAAACAAACTATATAAATTTTTAGTTCATAGACTTGCAGTATATTACATATTAATTTGGGACACATTATTTTCAGTTGTTTGTAGAGTTCCCTGCTGCTGCCATTCCCTAAAAGGTACTTCTAATTCCTACTCCAGATCAAATTTATAAGTCTCCAGTACTACCCCTGACTTAGAGGACTGGCCCAGGAGTAGAATGTGCATCAGGAAGGACCAATCTAGCACTGAGAATTGAATGCTATGGTGCTCTGGGTTCTTTAGATCTAGTGCAATCCGAATCTTACACTAGTCTTGGGGTGCCTTCTCCTTCAAGGGCTTTCATACTGGCATGAGCGAAGAGTCTTTAAACCTCCAATGGAAAAAACAAGGCATTAGCCTTAGTAAGTCAATGGGATCAATGGGAAATTCATTTGAATAATCCTTACTGGATGCGCAGTCCATGTTAGTGGCTGTTAAAAGCAATCAGTAAAAGATAAACAAGGGATTTATCTTTCCCATCAGGGACAGTCATGGTGAGAAGTAATCACAACACAGAAGTGGAAGCTAAATTTAAAGCATGAGCAGGCGTCATGTGTAGAGATACCTAGATCTGCACAGATTGAGACCTTTTGCTACTCTGAGGACTCTACGTCTCATAGGCACAACTGCAAACCAAGGAAAACACATCTAAAGATTTGGTGTCTTTTCTTCTCATGACTTTAAAAAAAATGCTTAGTGAAAGTTGAGGTGACATCCCATCACTGAGTTGGACATTGATTTCTTTTTGTGTTTAGATTTCCTCTTCTTCATTTTGAGTTAGTGAGATGAAGCAGTAACTCCCGAAGGAATCGGTACAGAATACCTGAACTGTGTGGTCTCCAAACATCAGGACTGATCTTCACTGGCTTCTCAAAGAGGGTGGTCTCATCCATTGAGAAGTCGCAGACTGGGAAACCCCGGGTGATGGGGAGTGCTTTTGGTCTCTGCACCTCCGTTTGTCCTGTTTTCGTGGAATATGAGCCTCGGTTAGGCAGCTGGGGCATGTGTATTAACAGGGGCGGAGGAAAGTTCCTTCCAGAGAGATCCCGTTTCTACCATTACCACTTTCCTAGGACTTACTCAGCACCCTGGCTCCAGGAAGATTTATGAGCTGCTTAAAGCATTCATGGTTGCCTGCTGCTGATCACTGGGAAGGCAAGGGTGAGAACGGGATTGTTAGCAGTCAGGGGATCCTCTGTTCAGGGCAGTGGGCTCTGAACGTTCTCCTAGGTTTGGCGGTATATGCTTGCTCTCACAGCTTCCTTCAAGGTATACACAGATTTCTTTCCTCCTGGGCTTCATTTGAATTCACCAAAGCTCAGCGAGTGTGCTTGGGAGAGTTTGAAGTAACCATGCAAGTTTTATAAAAAGTCACCTTTGTGGAGATACTCCCGGTTTCCAAGCTACGCATCCGTGTAGTCACGCTTTATTTGTTGGCTCACTCGTCAGTCATGCACCTATGGGCCTTACAATTTTTAGGTGTTCAACACGGAGAGGCCAGGAATTAGGTCTGTTGCTAGAATTTTAAAAAGTTGCTTAATTTTTATGAACTCATGTTTAATTCTATATAATTTATTAATTTAATATTTTGAAACAGGCAGTGAAATTTATGGACTGTATGTATGGGGAATATCAAAACAAATAAAGTGAAAAAGGGCTATAAATATCTTAAGATTCAGTGAAAGGATCTCATTTGCATACAAATTAAACAAGGCTAGAAAATGGGGTCAGGATGAAAAACAGGACAAGAAGGTTTTCTAGCTCAGGACTTCCAAAGTGTAACAAGGGGTGACTGTTATTAAGAACTGTGACTAGGAAGTATAAGTAGTCTAAAGACCTCTCAAGACTTAGTCTCTTACTTGGTATAGCAAGGAATCTTCAAGCTCCGAAACTCAGGGCTGAGCATTAGCTGCTAAGCTCAGGTATGACTGTTTTACTAGGAAGGCATTGGTAACAGTGGTTTTAAGAACTGAAATCTACAAGAACAATTGCAGTGGGTTTTTGATCCTACTGCACGTACTGGCTTTGTGGGAGCCTAGGCAGTTTGAATGCTCACCTTACGAGACCTGGATAGAGGTGGGCAGTCCTTGGGCTTCCCACAGGTCAGGGAACCCTGATTGCTCTTCGAGCAGATGAGGGGGGGGGACTTGATCGGGGGAGGGGGAGGGAAATGGGAAGCGGTTGTGGGGACGAGGCAGAAAACCTTAATAAATAAATAAAATTAAAAAAAATAAAAAAAAAGAACTGAAATCTAAAGAACCCATATGCATTTGCTTTGTTATTCATACAAAATACCCAGAAATGAAACAATACTAATACACAGACCCCTGTGTAGATGCAAAGTCAGCTTGTTCCTCTCCCAAGTATCCCAAGCCAAGGAAAGAAGAATTCAAAGCCAGCCATTTCCTGTATTCACGCAGTGGTCATTCTCTAGCCCCATGTTCCCTAGGTTAGTTAGCTAGCCCCCTTTCACCTTTCTTCACTATTTAGGGATGAGGCGTATCCAGACTTACATACTCTGTGGCTTTGGCTGCACTCTGAACATGACAATCAGTAGACACCTGTACTGAGTCACTCTAAATATGCAAATCTAAAGGTTTTGAACAATTTCATCTCCCCACTTCCCACTCCAGATGACTCCTGTTTACGAGCTAAATGGCTTCCATTGGGGAAAACATTTTTGTTTTCTTCCCCCCCCACCCCAGCCATTTAATAAGCACTGATGATTTGAGGCATCTGCTTCTGAAAATTGCCTTACTTTAGTCACTGATTTGTATTGAGCACCAATAGACTTGGAGAAGACAGTCTTTCACCCTTTGTTGTTAACTAATAACTATGAGAATGCTTAGATGTGAGACAAATAGCAATAACTTCAGTGGAAGGACTTAAACAGCGCCATGCTTGGGGTTCTCTGATAGTGCAGTGTCTCTTCTTTTTGCTTTTCCTGGTAGCAATGTCAGAATATCTAAGATATTCAACAAGTATTCATCAAATTCAAGTAAATTGAAGTGCTATGCATGCTGTCATCCTTTTTCTCATTCTATGTGTGAGCTATGATCTCTTTATTATTATTTATTATTATTATTTATTATGTGCCCCAGGAAAGAGCACATGTAATAGGAGAATCAGCCTCTATAGAGGAATAAAGGTTAAATGGAGGTATATCCAGCAACTGCTGTTTTCTCGATAGAAGATCCAGGGACACCGGAAAAACAGGAGTGGTCAGAGAGAAACACAGCAGAGACTAAAGAACTATTGACCCTCAAGCCCCCGTTTCTTATGTGCCTGTATTGCTGTTGCTTCTTACTTTAAATACAGCTGTGTGTTCTTCTCAACCTCAGCAACAGATGCTGTCAGTCCTGAATTTGTGGATAGATAATTAAGCAGAAACTGGGAGAAATCTTTATTTATAATGTGAATAGGCTTGAATAATTAAATTGTTCTTTAGCATAAAATAAATATAAAAGGAGAAAATAATAATTTTGAAAAACTATGCACAAATATAAAGAAGCAAAAGAGACCAGGACTAGGTTAACTCAGTCGGGAGGAGTGTAGACGCCATGTAATTTGATTGGGGGCTAAGTAGACAGAAATGGGGCTGGAGGGCTGGTTTTGTCTTGTTCTCATTGCTGATAGGCTTAGAATTTAAGGCAAGAGAACACAATACAATAATTTTAAGCATGAACAGAACTGACCAAATTAGTCTTGGCGAGGGATGATGCTGAAATAGACAAAGGATGCCAAAGTGGAGAGTTTGGTGGAGTGGAAGGTTCTGTCACTTAGACACTGACAATAAGCATGAGTAGATGGTGCCGAGTGTCAGAGAAAGATGGAGGGGTAGGGAGGGGTCTCTCAGATTTCTGACGTGGACCTCTGCATATAAAGATGACTAGAGGGTACACCTTTGTTTGTCTTTGGTACAGTGGTCAGAATTATCATCAAGTGTCGTGTTGCTCTTGATCTCTCCATCTTCCTCACTAGGACCTATAGAATGGTCTGTATAAGAGTTCTATTTTCTTTTGAGTGAATTTAAGAGCTACCTCTTTCCTTTTTATTTTTATTTTTTGCCTCACTGTTTCTATGAAAGCAAATGGAGGTGGGAGAAGAGATGCAGCAGCTGCGGAAGGAAGAAAAAGAACAAGGGCTTCTCTAGGGAGGAAAAAAAAGAATAGGAATTTCTCTTGGAAGGAAGAAAAAGAACAAGGGTTTCTCTTGACTGTGAAGTGTATCAGTTATGAGGGGACATATTTGGTTCTTGGAGTTCTAGGCTGAGCAGAGTTTACTCACGAGAACATGAGTGTCCCAGATGGGGGGTTCCTACAGTGTGTACCGAGTGACTGGAGAATTAAGTAATAAACAGTCTATCCTCCTCAGACCTCGGAGCGGATTCGAGATCTTCCATATCTGTGAGCCCCTCATTTGAACATTCAACCAACTGTAGCTCTTAAGTATTTAAAATCTTACATCTGCACCAAGCCTATGTAGACTGTGTCCCATCTATGATTCAGTAAACTGTCTGTTCATATAGCAGTGAACTTGTACGAGTCGTTATGAGTCATCTGGAGATGATGCCAGTTTTGCTATCTGAGCAGTATGAGATGAATGTATTGGGTCTGGTCACTCAGTATTGTTAGGTCAGGGAAAAGTGTATTTTTAATTACATGTTTCTTCTATTCAGTACTTCAATTAAAAGAAATAATTACTAGTTTAAATACTTCAATCCATGGTGGGGGAAGGAAAGAAAGTGGAAGAAAAAATGGAAAAGGGGAGTGTGAATGAACACACGATTTTTCCATTCTTTGTAGATTTGTTTGCAGATAAACTTAGATATATTTTTGCATGTGCTTGACTGCATTCTGTTTCGATGTGTTCATGTGGGTGTGTTTGTTTATGAGAGGATGAACTAAAAATTGTTTTTTTTGTGAAAGTAATTCAATACAGACATGTACATATAAGTAGTATACCTATGTGTAGGATATATTCATGAGATACAGCAGATTTTAAAAACATTAATAAACATATATCTATCATTATATTAGATTTCAGCATAAAGTAACCCTCTCAAGAATTTACAAATGAACATGCAGCTACTAAAGCCATACTAATATATTAGCATATGTTTACTTTTATCCTTCATCATGATAACCTTTATGGACAAAAATTCTCATAAAAGTTGTTGGCACAAAGTAAGATGGGTTTGCTAGCCTTGTGAGTTCTTGATGGGGTGAAAGAGGTGACCCATAGAAAACAACGGTTGTTTCTGTGTATTCCCACCAACGATCTCACTGCATGTGTTTCTGCTCATTAGTGAACTTTCCAGAAAAAGCCTTGAAAGAAAAGCTGGAGCTAGTGGCCATGTAGGACAAGAGGCTTATGTGAACGAGTCTGTATCATTGTCTAAAAGAAAGAGGGGAATAGTGAGGGCAATATAAAGACAGTGAACTTTGGGGTCATTTGGAATAGAGAGTAAAACAGCCTTCTCACTTATGAGTTGGTTGGTGTTGAACTCAGTACCATGCCCTTTCAAGATTTAGTTTCTTCACTGATTCAATGAAATTTGAAATCTCTGTAGTTCCTTGAAAAGCAGTTGTTATTGGAGGAGCTCTTGGCAGTTAATGGCTGATGGACAAGAGAGAGTTAACACCTATTGTGGCTATGAATGCGGGTTGGTTGCCCATGCCCAGTGGATGTCACCATACCCGTTAAAATGTGGGCAGCTCTAGTGGGACTCAGAGGCTTATCAATAATAACCAAAGAAGACGAGAAGTTGGGAAAGAGCTGAGTATGTGGGTCTTAGAAGGAGTGGAAGGGAGGTAGCGGTAGACTGATACGATCAATATACATTGTACAAATATATGACATTTCTAAAGTGTAAGTATTTTTTTCAGAGTGTCTATGTGCATCAAATAAACTGGCATAAAGAATATGGCTCATTGAATCTAGGAAAGATGTAAGATGGCATTGGATGCATCAGAAGCAGTGACTAAATGTCAATGATGTTGACAGAGCAACTCACTCTTCACACACGTGTGTAGATGTTAAATCACACTGGCTGACAGATGGCTATGCTCCCAGGGACTATATTACTATGAAGAATAGTCACGAGCTGCCATCTTCCCAGTGCCTAGGCTTCTGCCTCTGTTCCCAAAGCTCAGACCAATGGTGCTCAGACAAGAAGGATGCTGATGCCCTCTCTACCTCCACTCCGCTTTCAGTGCCCACGTGAAAGAAAAAGGGGTGTGCGCCGAGCTGCTGCTCTCCGACTCAGCTGCTTGTGATTGTGAAAGTAGGCTTTATTTTGTGGCAAAGAAAAACGGCCTGAGATATACGCATAGGAAGGTGCGAGAGCGGCCTGAGACATATGCACAGGAAGGTGCCAGAGTGGCCTGCATCTGGGATTCAGCTAGAATCTGAGTTCCCGGGCTGAGCTCACCCTCTACAGTTATCTGCACCGTGAAGCCAGCGTGAGCTCAGTGTGATAATTAGGGCCAGTATCACATTTAAGCAATTGTCTTATTAATTACTGTGTGGGGAATGAAGACTCAATTCCTAATTTGCGTGTAGTTTAACAGGGGGAAATGTAATCCATATGGTATTCAATTACACTTATATCATCAAATTAGACTGCCACCCCTCTCTCTCTTCTGAAGCTATATCGGAGCCAAGGAATCCAATGAGCCCCTTAAACATGTTTTTAAGCCTATTTCATAAAACCAGGAAGTCATGTTTTCCTCTGAGACAACCAATTCTCTCTCCACAAGTTTTTGGATACCTGCAAATCCTAAATTCATTTCAATCACGCGGAAGCTAGCTTCTTCAGCTTTGGAGTGAAGTATCTCAGGCCAGGAGAGTGCCCTCTCCTGTGTGGCAGGACTCAGAGACCCTTCTGTCTATGCCGCTGCTCTTTCCTGTGTTGCAGAATACTCAGACTTTTCCGACTATACCAATGCCGTCTCCTGTGTGGCAGGATGCTCAGAGACCCTTCTGACTATGCCGCTGTCCTCTCCTGTGCAGTAGGATGCTCAGAGACCCTTCTGACTATGCCGCTGTCCTCTCCTGTGTGGCAGGATGCTCGGAGACCCTTCTGTCTATGCTGCTGCCCTCTCCTGTGCAGCAGGATGCTCGGAGACCCTTCTGTCTATGCCGCTGCCTGTCTACTCTGTAGCCCTGGATAGATTCCTCAGCAGCAGGCTTTTCTAATCTACAATTCGTGTGAATTCTGGGGTCTGAGGTTTTCAATGCCTTGCCACCTAATATGTTTTTAATTTTAAAAAATAATCATATGATTCTATAATTAGTAGGGGATTAGAAGATACTACCCTTACATGCTATTTTGAGTTCAGGATAAAACTCTGGACTGAAACTAATTGGCTGTTTGATCTTCGGCAAATTATTAAAACTCTAGGCTATTTTTATCATCCATAACTTCTGCAGTTCCTCTTTCAGAATAATCTCACTATCACACTTTATTCCTTTGATTTTTCTTCCTTTTTTCATCTTGCTCTTCTCATTTCCTCTGCCCTAGACCTTTGCTTCTATTTTTACCCCTTATTAATACAGTGAATGTTTATATTGAATCATTTCTTTTCAAAAGATTCACCTGTAAGTTTGAATTCCTCTAGCTCATGCACTATTAGGAGACGGGCAGTTGTTTTTATGTGGAGATTTTCATGCTACCAGTATATCCCTATTTTTCTGTATTCTTGTTTGTCAAATAGGTAACAGCAGTTTGTAAGAGATGACTGTAAGGAGCGCACCAGGATAAGTGGTGGGCCTCATTATCGGCTTTAGTTGTGCTTGTCCTTAACTGCACTGCCTTATAGTTGTTTGAAGTAACTAGGAAAAATGGATGGGGCTACTTATTCTTCAGAATAATTCAGCTTGTAGGTTTGATCAGAATAAAGGTAAACAGTGGATTCTGATATTGATATTTTTACATAATTTATATATCAACATTCTCAGTACAATTGCATTGAGCTTTGTGAAGTAAATATATTTTAACTGCTTTATTAAGGCATTTAAAAATTGGTAATAAATATGAAACATAGTTCATATGATTGTGAGTGTTGTAATGAGTGAATGTATTTCTTCTAATATCCTGTGAAGAAAGTAGAGATCAGACCTAGAGACCTGACTTTGGGACACAAACACTAGCTGGTCTTACTGAGGACCCAAGTTTAGTTCCCAGCATCAAGTGTCTCACAATCTCCGGTAAGTCTACGTCCAGGAGATCTGACACCCTCTTCTGGCCTCCACGGGTACCAGTACCTGCACACATAGCATATACCTGCACAGACACACATCCCTTCACATAAATAAAAATGAAAAAGAGAAGAAAGAGTAGGTAAGTTTCTCCAACACGCAGTTTAAATTGGGAATAATCCCAATGACATGGCGCTTTCTAATACTGTTTGGAGGCAGAGGGCAATAAGCTAAGCACCTGTCCTATTATCTCTGCCTTATTTATTTCCCCCTGCGTCCTCTGGGTAGGAGTGATATCCTGGAGCTTTTCTTAACTTTCCGAACTAAGTCAATATATAAATACCACACTTCTGTTCAACGTGTTTGTCTATTTGCTAAATGTTCCTTCTTGGTCCATAACTCTTTTCTTCCCTGTCTGATGAAGGAAAGATGTGAGCGCCTCCTCATCAATCCATGCCAGTGGGAAGGTCCCTGGGTACACATAAACGGGGCAAGAGGCAGTAAGGAAAGTGGGTGGATGAGCACTAAATCACTTAGTGTGGAGCAGAAGTTGATACATTGGAGGACTGGGCTGCAGCGGGGCAGCTCAGTACCTTTCTCCATTAATGACGATAGCAATGAGGAAAGGATTTCCTGCCATTGGCCCCGAACCAGTTTTACTCCTTTGTCTCCACCAGTGCAGTTACGGTTCTGAAAAGCAAACGATGCTATTCCACGCACCACACTTACCAAATATTTGAGAGCTGTCTAATTGTCCTCTGGTGGTTTTGGTCAAAGGACGGTTTTATTCATAGGGTCCTCTCACTTATTTGGCTCAACAAAACATGGAAGGATGATGGCTATGAAAAGTGGTTTTTTTGTTTGTTTGTTTGTTTTTGATGAGGAGTTATCAAGTAACTTAAACTGTAACATGAAGGCTCTTAAGCTCTTCGGTTACCCAACTTTCCCATATGTTCACCTTTACACACAGCTGGTTAATTTATGCAACACTGCATCAATGGCTTCTGTGCTTGCTTATATGTGTTAAATAGTAGAGGCATAAGAGCAAGAGCATGGGTTGGAATGGAGCTATTGATATAGATACATATTTGCATATATACCTAGCAGATGTTATTAGCCAGTGAATATGTTGAGAAATTTAAGAATTGAAAGCTCCTTTAAAAGTGAATATGCTATTTGAACTTCTTCTGTTGAGAATTCTCTGTTCAGTTCAGTGCCCCATTTTTTAATTGGGTTAATTAGCATTTTAAAGTCTAGTTTCCTGAGTTCTCTATATATTTTGGAGATCAGACCTTTGTCTGTTGCGGGGTTGGTGAAGATCTTCTCCCAGTCAGTAGGTTGCCTTTTTGTCTTAGTGACAGTGTCCTTTGCTTTACAGAAGCTTCTCAGTTTTAGTAGGTCCCATTTATTCAATGTTGCCCTTAATGTCTGTGCTGCTGGGGTTACACATAGGAAGCGATCTCCTGTGCCCATCTGTTGTAGGGTAATTCCCACTTTCTCTTCTATCAGGTTCAATGTGTTCTGACAGATGTTGAGGTCTTTAATCCATTTGGACTTGAGTTTTGTGCATGGTGATAGATATGGGTCTATTTTCATTCTTCTACAGGTTGACTTCCAGTTATGCCAGCACCATTTGTTGAAGATGCTTTCTTTGTTCCATTGTATACTTTTAGCTCCTTTATCGAAAATGAGGTGTTCATAGGTTTGTGGGTTAAAATTCGGGTCTTCTATATGATTCCATTGGTCGACTTCTCTGTTTTTATGCTAGTACCACACTGTTTTCATCACTGTAGCTCTGTAATAGAGTTTGAAGTCATGGATGGTAATGCCTCCAGAAGATCCTTTATTGTATAGGATTGTTTTGGCTATCCTGGGTTTTTTGTTTTTTCATATAAAGTTGATTATTGTCCTCTCAAGATCTGTGAAGAATTTTGATGGGCCCTTGATGGGGATTGCATTGAATCTATAAATAGCCTTTGGTAGAATTGCCATTTTTACTGTGTTGATCCTCCCAATCCAAGAGCAAGGGAGGTCCTTCCATTTTCTGGTATCATCCAAAGTGAATATGATGAGAAATTTAAGAATTGAAAGCGCCTTTAAAGACAGTATTCTATGATGACTTTCCAGTGTTTAAATTCTCTTTAAATCAGTTTCATCCTTGGGTCTGTTTACCAGGCCTGACTATATATATCAGTTGTGAGGAGACTTCTTGCCTCTCTAAGTTGTTCATCGTTTCTTTGCACCTTTTCATTTGCATTGCATTTGGCTCTGTTTTACAAGTTTCTAGCCCCACTGCAGGGGCTTGTCCATAACACATGCCTTTGAGAGTAGAGAAGGATGTTCTGCCTCTGAGTATCTGGTAGCACAAGCTGGCTGTTCACAGGGAAGGTACTTGTGTCCTGTCCCGCAAGAGCCCTCTTGAAGTGTGTGTGCCCGAGGTCTATGAAGCTCTGGCTCTGAAGATGGCTCTTAGGTTTCTCTTGGTTCTTTGAGAGACGCCCTTAGTTGTGTACTTCAAAGCTGTCTGTCCACTTGCAGCACTCTGTCAACAAGCAAGGAGAGCCTCAGGACAGAAGGCCAGGGCATAGCCAAGTTCTCGAAACCCTTTGCTGGGCCTTGGGGGAGAACCTACACTTACAGCCAGGCTGGCTGCCAAACACTAGCTAAAATACTCACACTTGGTTTTGACAACAGGGATCAGGTTTGGTTTCATCAACTGCTATTTTGGGATCAGAGCTATGGCAGAAATGTCTCCAGATTCCGGGTGGCCGTTAGGCATTTTTTATAAAGGCACGGTTCAGCATTGCTCCCTCAGCTCTGCTTTTAAGGACTCAGATGTGTTGGTGCCTCCACAAGATTCAGCCCCAAAATGTGAGTGTGGAGGCCCAACAGGAGCTTCTGAGGAGGAGGAGGAACTTCAGGGGCAGGTCTCTCCGGGAGTCTCCCTGCTTGCGCTGTCTCTGACATGCCAAGGCAGCGGTAAGAGGTGGCTTCCAAGGGCCTGTCTCTGATGATGGATGAGTTTGGCCTTGCTGCCTGGGGAACAGACAGGAGTCAGCAGAACACAGATGTTTCGAGGCAGCCAAATTAATCTTCAGTGGGAATGTGCTAGCTGGACCCTTAGTAGAATGTCTAAAATCCCAGTACAATTGCAAAGCAAGAGTTAACTTTATGGAATATACCGTGACCTAAAACCCCCAGAACTGAAGTTCTGAAGACATAGGATTCAAGTGTCTGAGGCTTTCTCTAAAAAAAATCCTTCAAGCATGGGTGAAGGAGTGCACAGCCAGGAGAGGCACACTTAGAATGCACACTTGTTGCCACCCTTCTTCTGGAATGGAGGAGCTTCAAGTGGGCCCTATCTATTTCAACTAAATTCATACAAGATTTGATCCATAAGTGTACTTGACTGAGATTCTCCTTCTATTACAGAAATCCTTCCAAGAAACATGCATTTCATTGGTAAAGGAATAGGACCTATTTCCCACTCCATCCCATTTTTTTTATAAGAGAATTTGACAACTAATTTTAATTAAAGTAGCTGTTTGGCTAGGTAGAAATTTGTGAGAAATGTTTTTGATGTCGTAGATAAAATGTATCTTCTGTAGTATTTATTCTCAGGAATTAGAAAGGAGGTGATGATATGTTCAACTCTGGATGGACATTTAGTGCTGTGAGCCTGTGAGGGAAGTCATTTCTGATTCTCAGTGTGTCCGGAGAGAAGTGGAGGATCTATTGAATTGAATCTTCCCTCTACCAGAGTTCCTGAATGGAAGAGGAAAGGGAACTCAAGGGAAGAGGTTTGGGCCATAAATGGAGTCAGAAAACACATACTTAATTTTACATAACATCATATAAAACATATGTAAATTATGGTGCTAGATATCTGGCAAAGCCAATGAAATTAAGGCTGTATATCTGAGCCAGGAATATTTAATCAGATGAGGCATCAAATGTGTTTCCAGTGACTGCTCATCTACTAACCATTCAGGGACAAGAAACCATGTGCATAAGGCCAAATTATATGCAATTTGGACAGAATTCAGTGTAGTTTGGAATTTCAGAAAGTTTCTTATGAAATCAAGACAATGATTCCCCATCTTCCAAGGGCTATTCCCGAAAATGACAGAGAATGGTTGCTTCTCTGGTTCATTCTTCGAGTGAGGGCTTATATTTGAGGTGCATTGTGGCAACACCTCACTGCCTTTGTGTTCACCTAAACTTTAAAGTCTTTCTCAAAGAAACAGCATCTAGAACCGTCACTCTTTCTAGAGTCAAGTAGAGAATCTGACACATATGTTCTGAGGGTGAACCATTTGCTTCTTGGGTATCCCTTCACAACAGTTAAAAAAAAACAACAAAATATTATTCTCCAGATGAAAATAAGTAATGGAATTTGTATAATAATAACTTTAACTATCAGCAGATGAATGGATAAGGAAAACTGTACAGTGAAATATTATAAAGATGTAAAAAAGTGAAATACTGACATTTGTAACCTATGAGTCGAACCCGAGATCATTATGGTAATTAATTAAGTCAAGCAGAGAAAGATAAGAACCCCATAGTTGAACTCATTTGTCATCTAAAAAAGTTGATCTCTTAGTAGTCGAGGTAGAATTATGATTTTTCAGAGAAGGAATAAATAAAATCTATAATGCTGTAGATTCCAAACTTTAGAGTACAATTCCCCCCAAATCCAACTTTAACAAGAAGGTAAAGTTAATGAACTAGTAGAGGCTATAATAAATCCCCAAATATCCTTAGACCACAAAAATCAAAAGAGGAGAGAAGTGGGAAAGGAGTAGAAATGGAATAGCAGCAATAGCAACTGGTGATCAGTAATTAGCTTAGTAAACTGCAAAACAAGGATGGCTGAACAAAAATGGCTGTACTGATGATACTCCCTTTCCCCACTCAAAAGCAACACATTTTAATTCTGACATTGTTTGAAATTGCAATGATGGAAAGAAATACATCATCCAATCAATGCACCTAATAAAGAGGGTGCATTAGTGAGCCTTCAACCACCATGATGAAATGCCTGAGAAAACCAACTTTAAAAAGAGTAAAGGTTTGTTCTGTCTCATAGAATCAGAGGTGCTTGTCTCTGTGGCTTTGAGCCTGTGGCAACACAATACGCTACAACAGGAGTGAGTAGCAGAGGGGGCTGCACCTCACATCAGTTGTGAAACAGAAACACTGAAAGGAGAGGGTTCCAAGACGCTCGTGCGCATCCTCAGTGGTCAGGGTTCACCTCCTAAGAGATTAGCCAGCTTCCAGGAGCAGTGCATTCTGGGACCAAGCTTCAGTGAATGTGCATTTGAAAAACACAGGAGCTAACCTGTAGCAGATGTTCTGACTGTGTTAAGAGCATATGAAATAACCTTAAGAACGTTATTACTGGAGATCAAGGGTTGCTGTGGGGAGTGAAACTATCAACTCATCATAGAAAAACAGCAGGAAAATCAAGTCTAAACCCTGGTTATTTTTATCTACAGTGTTTGTCTAATGTAAAGAAATGCCCTGCGGTGGTAAAGTGAGCAGCTATGAGACACAGGAAAGAAGGCACACAAAGTCTGTTAAGTAGTATGCCAGTTTAAGAGGACTTTTTAAATCTGGGAAGAAAACATCCTGTACACTCAGTTTCCCTAACTAGACCTTCCTAGTAGAGATCACTCTATGGTCCCAGATCTTACTGATTACTGATTCCATTACATCCCTAGCAAAGGTAAAACCATACACCGGGAAGTGTGGCAGTGCTTTCTAGAGGCCCAGAAAGAGAAGCCTGAGTACAAAGGAGGAATCGAACTCTCAGAATACACATGATTATGTACATGGGTCAAGGCTCATTGAAATAGATATTTTCTTTGTAGTAATTGTAGCTCAGTACAACTGGTTTCTTTAAATGCAAAACAAAACAAAAAGAAACCCCAACCAACCAAAGAAACAAACACAAAATTTGCTCCCACTTCAAATACTTGGAATCTATGCATAATGGCATGGAAGTAGGATTTTAAAGAAACCGAGAGGCAGGCTGGGGAGACGGTGCCATCAGTAAGTACTTGTCTCACAAGCACAAGGACCTGGGTTCTATCCTCCAGATCCCATTTCACAGGCTGACTGTGGTGTTGGAAAGTGGAGGTGGGTGGGCCCCGGAGGTGCATTGGCCAGTTGGCTTTGTATTCTGGACCAATGTTGGACTCTATTTCAGTAAACAGACCAATAAATACACAAAGGTGCTAGTGGGTAGTGTCTGAGGAACATACAAGACTTTCTTCTGGTCTCTATATGCACACGCCTGAATAACTATGCATTCACACACAAACTTACACTACATGGCAGAAGATTGCCTCTTGGTTATCCCAGTCAGCTCCATCCAATAGACTGTCTGCTCTAGCTTCGGTCATCAGATCAAGGTCCACTGAAAGCCATGTGAAGATGCAACAGAAAGTGGACATCTACATGCCAAAGACTAAGGCTTCAGAAGTCAAGTACATTGACACCTTGATCTTAGACCCCCTAGCCTCCAGAATCCAGAGAAAATAACTGCATTTACCCTACCCAGTTTGTGGTATTCTGTTATGACATTTTTTTACCAAACTAAGTCACCAATTATGAGATGGGGCATCAATTGTGAAGCTGGCTATAGCCTAAATAGGTAAACCCAGTTCAATATTTTGCTGACACGAGGGTGCAAATAGGGGAAGTAATAAATAATAAGTAATAAAGAAAGAAGAAAACAGAGCCCTGGAGAGAACAGGGATAGTTAAACAGCTTCTATTCAAAAATCCCCAGAGAGAGCCAGTAGAAACTTGGGGAAAATAATATTTTTAAAAGCTACCTGGGGGAACTGAAGGGAGACACAAATCAGGGGACACGGAAGCAGATGTTTCCTACTTTTGTGGCTTTTATAGAACCAGACTCCAGATGTACTCTGGGACAGCCGAGACTCAGAGAAAATCTGCAGCCTATCAGATGGAAAAAGCAGAGGACAGAATTTGAAGCAACCATATTTGCTGAGGACTAGGAGGAGCAATTCCAGACGGAAGAACTTCAGGCAGGTACCCTAACTCTCGAGAGTACTTCCCACCTGACCAGCATCCCCTGGATTGTGCATCTCAGTGCTTCATGACTGCTCAGAAGTCCCAATGGATCTGAGGTACCATTCGTCGTGCAGAGACCAAGTCCTCAGTAGGAGGCTCCTAAAAGGAATGGACCTGCCATAAAACACACAGCCGAAATCTCTGCCACCCACTGTTTACAAGATTGTGGTAAAATTCAGAATTGACTGACATACAAAGAAACAAGAAAATCAACCAATTCCAAAATAGAAAACACCAATAGAGACCAGCTACTTGATCATCCAGATGTTGCAATTGATAGAATGGTAAAGTAACTACAGATTGTGTTTCAGAGGTCAAACAGCACTGTTTATGTGATGCATAAATGATAGAATTCCTCAAGAAAAGAATGTGAAGCAGTAGAATTGAAATAATATAATGCTCAAAATGTGAATGCTTTAGTGGATGAACTTAATAACAGAATAGAGCTGATGACACTTGGAGAACTTGCACGAGAATCACCCAGTCTGAAGAACACACAAAGGCTGGGCTGGGCAAAATTAAAAGTCTGATGGAACAATGTAATCAGTTCTAGCATATATGTTTTTGGGTCCCATGTGGAAATATCAAGATATTGGATATAAAATATTTTAAGGGTCCTAAATATGAATTAAGTAACTTCCCCAAGTATATTTATCAATAGCATCAGAACTTGTGTGTGATGTTGGGAGCAGCCCACCTGGGTACATCCATTAAGGGAAACATGTATAGGGAAAGATATCAAAAGAATTACTTTACTTAAATATCTTTTCCACTGTTTCGACAATTTAAAAATGAAATCAATGATAAAATACACTTCTTTCATGCTAATGTCTTATGTTTTAGACCTAATGGTCTTAAGGTCTAAACAATTGAAATAGTTAATGATTTTCACATATATTTAAGCTTCACAGTATCATGTTTTATTTATCCTCCATCAATGTTATGCCCTTGAAAAATGTTTGAAAAATTATATATGTATCCCTTCCTTAATTTTAAGCATTTCTTTTTATATCAAAGAAATAAAAAATAAATAAAACATCCCAAGACTACAGTCTGGTTGTTTTACAAATAAAACGTTGTACATATACATTTTATTGAGTTAAAAACTTATTGGTGGGGCTGGAGAGATGGCTCAGTGGTTAAGAGCACTGACTGCTCTTTCAGAGGTCGTGAGTTCAATTCCCAGCAACCACATGGTAGCTCACAACCATCTGTAATGAGATCTGGTGCCCTCTTCTGGCGTGTGGGCTAGCATGGAGGCAGAATGTTGTATACATAATAAATAAATAAATCTTTTTTTTTTTTTTTAAAAAAAAAGGGGGGCCGGGCAGTGGTGGCACACGCCTTTAATCCCAGCACTCGGGAGGCAGAGGCAGGCGGATCTCTGTGAGTTCGAGACCAGCCTGGTCTACAGAGCTAGTTCCAGGACAGGCTCCAAAGCCACAGAGAAACCCTGTCTCGAAAAACCAAAAAAAAAAAAAAAAAAAAAAAACAAAAAAAAAAACAAAAACAAAAAACAAAACAAAACAAAAAAACTTATTGGTATGGGAGGAAAGGAGGGAGTGGGAACTTGGATTGATTTTTTTAAAAAAAATCTAATAAATTAAAAAAACAAAATATTAAAAAAATTAAAAGAGCAAAAATTTTATTGGTTATTAGACATGATTTACATAAAATATTTTGTTGAAGATTTTGATTACACTATCAGAGTGAAACCTCTAAGCTGACCCAAAACATGCTCAACTGGACGCAGTAGTCTTTGGGTACCTTGAGGGCCTTTCCGTTTCCAGAAATACATTTCTAACATCAGCAACTCTGCTGTCTTTTTGGATTTTGTGAAGAAAGTTGGACAGGGACACCCACATGAGCAGAAAGAGACAGCTCAGTGGAGGAAAAGCAGCTAATGCAATCAGAGAAGGAGCTGAATCCCTAACATCTGGGTCTGTTTCAAAATCTGCCATTCGCTCGATGCTGCAAACAGCTCCAGAGTGATGGAGAAGACCAAGTTGGCACATCCAAAGCATTGGTGCGAGAAACAGTGAAGACTCAGATGACACCGGGATGGAAGGCAAGAAATCACATTCTAGAAGCATTAACAGGGAAGGAAAGGAAATGTTAACAAGTGTCAACACCGACAGGATTGTAAAAATAAACGAAGGAAAACGACACTAATACAGCCGAGGTCTTTGGAAGGCAGGACAGTGAATGCTTAATCTATTCTGACGTTGCATGTGCTCGGGACCATTTTCAATATCTACTGGGGATGGGCTCTTGAACCCCATGTGGAGACCCAAATCCATGATAATTAATTCACTTACATGAAATGGCATATATTGAATATGACCTACAGAATACTCCCACATCCTTGAACTCATCTCTGGATTACTTGTAATACTTAATCTATTGTAAATTCTATTAAAATAGTTATTACCCACAGTACTGCATGGAGAATACTGACAATATGCAGACGAGCAAATGTGTGCATATGCTTGGTAAATATGCACTCTCTTGGCTTGCATTTTTTTTAATATTTTGCATTTGCAGTTGGCTGAATACATGGATTCAGAAAGGACGGATCTGGAGAACTGTCTGTACTACTGACGTCTTCGGCCACAAACAATGGCATATGTGCATATCTCTTTTCATATTAGCAGTGGGACACCTTGAGGTCAGCCCTTAAGGCTAGAATTAGTGAATGAGTAGGGAAACACTAGTGATTTTGTTCTAGAGTTCCAAGTTTCCCATCAGAAAAGCTTGTGCTGAATTTCTTTCCTCCCACTAATGTGTAGCTCTGCCCTTCCCGAGGAAGCTGTGTCAGCAGGATATGTTGTCCTATTTTCTTTTCTTTTTTTTTTTTACCACATTATGAATGAAAAATTGTATCCCACTGTAGATTTTGAAATCTTTTGGTCTATCACACATATTATTATTTTTGTTCTGCATACAAATTGTTGTATTATAGTTATAAAGTATTAAATTAAAGAACATTAGTTTATTATGTATAACATAATATTTGCTATCCTAACCATTTTGAGTGTGCAGTGGGTTAAGTTTATTCATATAGCAGTATAGTACCTTCCAAAACATTTCATTGTCTGAACTCAAAACTTCACCTCCAATGAACTTTTAGTTCCCCTTCATTGATTGTTAAGCATTACTCTCTGTTCAAAAGAAAGAAAGGCATTTGATTTGGGAAGGAAGTCAATTTTTCTTTTGGTGTAGATAGCAGGATCTCATATCTCAAAATCTCCCAAATCCACAGAAACCCCAATTATTAAAATTAAGCAACAGATTCAGTGAAGCTTCAGGGATAAAAGTAACTCTGCAAAAGCTAGTAGCTTTGTTATCTACTAATAATGGTATATATACAATAGAAATCAAGAAAGGAATCCCATTTGCAATGGCTAAAACAATAAAATATCTAAGGATAAATTTAACTAAACATGGAAAGAATCTTTGCAGTGAAATTATAAGACATTCTTACAAACAAATTGAAGAGGTCACAAAAGTGGGAAAAACCTCATGTTTATGGATTGAAAGAATCAACATTGTTAAAGTTTCCCTTCTACTTCAGGTGTTTTTCATATTTAGTGCAATTTTCAGGTTTATCAAAATATCAATGGCATTTTGAATTAGAAAAGTTCTAAAATATGTTTGGACCCACAAAACAGAAACAACCATAGAATAATAGTGAAACATAGTAACCACAGCCATTTTGTACAAAAAGACCGTAAGAGGATGAGTTCTGCTAAGTGACTTTAAAATACAGTACAAAGATCCGTAATCAAAAAAGCGGGGTGTTGGCATGGAAATAGACCCAGAGCCCAGTGTGACAAAACAGAAAGTGTGGAAACACCCATATATACAGCTTTCAACAGACGTGCTAGCAGCAAACATTGCAAAAAGGAGTATTTGTGCAGTCAATGCTCCTGAAAAACCTGTCTATTCACATGCTGAAGCATGATATTGCATTCTCATTTCAACTTTTATTTGAGTATAAGACTTGAAACGATAAACTGGCAGTGGTGGCGCACGCCTTTAATAACAGCATTCAGGAGGCAGAGGAAGGTGGATCTCTGTGAGTTCAAGTACAGCCTGGTCTACAAAAGCTAGTTCCAGTACAATTAGGAGCTGTTAGAGAAACCCTGTCTCAAAAAACAAACAAAAAAAAAAAAAAAGAAAGAGAGAAAAAAGAAAAAGAAAAAAAGACACGAAACTACTTGAATAAATAAAAAAATGTCAGGGAAGCTACATCAATGAAGGCTCATCAATATGGCTACTTAAATATGACCTGAACAAGGACAATACCAATAGACACGCTAATATGGAAGAAAAAAAAGCTCACAAGTACTCAGCCCTAGAAAAAGAACCACAGTCAAGTAGGAAAAGCTGAAAACAGAAGAAATAAACTTCCCCTTGGTAAGAGACTCCAATGGCTATTTATTTATTTATTTATTTTTTATTTATTTATTTATTTTTAAATTTTATTTATTTACTTATTATGTATACAATATTCTGTCTGCATATATGCCTGTAGGCCAGAAGAGGGCACCAGACGTCATTACAGATGGTTATGAACCACCATGTGGTTGCTGGGAATTGAACTCAGGACCTTTGGAAGAGCAGGCAATGCTCTTAACCGCTGAGCCATCTCTCCAGCCCTCCAATGGCTATTTAATACCAAGAGGTCAGCCCTAAAATTACACATACACAGGTAATATTATTTTAACTGAACAGGTTGTATATTTTGGAGATCTATCTATCTATCTATCTATCTATCTATCTATCTATAAAAGTAATTAAAAATCATGAATTTGAGGGAGAACAAAAATACTTCTTTAAGAGGGGTTACAGGGAAAGGGGAATATATGTAATTATATTAAAATTACAAAACTGAAATTGTTATTATTAAAAATGTAGGGAAAATGCTTCAGATACTAAAATTGGAAAGGATTTGTTTTTTAAGCAAAATCATTTTATCACAGGAATTAGAGCAAAAACAGACAAATGAGATGATATAAAGCTGAAAATCAGCCCAGCAAAGGGAATTCTCAAAAGAGTACAAAGAAAATTGTCACAATGGGAAAAAAAATAAGAAAATGTTTGTCATGCATTTTGACAAGGAGTTGATGTCTAGAATTTGTAAGAGACTCAAAAACATCAATAGTAAAGAAACAACTTGATTAAAGAATGGGTAAGAGATCTAAACAATATTGTCAAAAGAGCACTAAAAACAGCCACCAAGTGCATTAAAAGTGCTCAACATCATGAGTTATCAGGAGATGTGAATCAGTCACAGTGCATATCATCTCATTCCGAGAAGCATGCTACTGTGAAAAAGACTGAACATAACATATGCTGGTGTGGATGTCAAGAGGAAAATCCTGCACACCGGTATATATATGTAAATCAGTACAGCCATAGTCCAAAACATGGCTGAGAGCCTCAAAAGTTACACTAGAACTACCATACAGTCCAGCAACTGACTTCCTGGTCAAATAAGCCAATGAAATCAGGCTGTTGAAGAGATATCTGTAGTCCACCTTCATTATAAAACTATCAACGGTAGTCAAGAGATAGAATAACCCGTTTCCATCAGCAGATGAATGGATAAGGAAACTTGTACAATGATATATTATAAAGACTTAAAAAATGAAATACTGACATTTGTGACCTCGTGAATAGAACCAGAGATCATTATGGTAAATAATTAAGTCAAGCACAGAAAGATAAGAACCCCATAGTTGAACTCATTTGCCATCTAAAAAAGTTGATCTCAATAGTAATCGAGGTAGAATTATGATTTCTCAGAGAAGGAATAGCAGGCAGTTGAAGTGCTGAATACATGGTATGGTTCAAATGAGAAACAGATCCTTTGGGCTCATGTTTTAAGTACTAGGTCCCCTGGGTCCTGGGTGGAAGAGGTGAGTCCTGCAGCCACCACTGAGGGATATAGCCAGGTCCTGCTCATACTATTCTCATTGTTTCCTGGTCTATCTGCCAATACCAACAGCAGCAGCAGCACCTATAATCTTGGACTGCCACAGGCAGAGCCTTCCAGCCATACCTTTCTGCCAGGAGGGACTGAAAGCCCCTGAAACTATGAGCTGAACCAAGTCCTTCCTTCATGAAGTAGTTGCTGTCACATTCTTCATAGTAAAAAGTTACTAATGCAGGATAGGTTAAAATTAAGAGCAAAAAGGGAAGGGGTACCATACAGCTGGTGACTACAGATAGCAAATATGGAACAATTAAGCTGCAAGAAAGATTATTGAACTTTTTATTGCAAAGATGCAGATAATATTTTGAGAATATAGATGTGTTTAGCCTGGCTTGAATTTCATACTATTAAATAGACAAATAGAACATGACATAGTGATCTCTGTTAATATGTGTAAGTTTCGTGATTTATTCTACTAGTTAAAACTAAAGATTAAATAAGATATACTACATAAGGAAATATGCAAAAGCACCACAGTAGTAGTTTTTTTCCTAGAAGCTGAAAAGATAAATTATAAATTGATAGTAATTACAAGCACAGATTCTCAATATAGCAATAAACCAGAAAAACATAATATGTAGCCAAGCAAAAGAAAGATGAGTGAATGAGCTCTGAGGATGGAGCTATTAAAAATGTGTCTTGTGAATTATTTAGCTTTTTAAAAGAAAACCAGTAACTCCTCCCTTATACACAAAATGAGCTTTTTGAGGATTATACATCTAAACATGAAGAAGAAAATATAAAGTAGCAAATAAGTATAATGTAGCATGAAGTAAGGGTAAAGTACTTTATATTAAACTTAAAAGTGTCTGATAGCCTTTGTTTCTATGGCCTGCCTGCACCAAGTGGAGTAGGCGCTTTGTTTGTGGGCTGCCCAACCAGCATGGAGAACTGATCTCTTGGCGCCAGGAGAGCCAACGTTGGGGTGAGTTTCTGACCCCGGGGCCCCAGCCCGGGACAGGGAACTCAGAGGTTCCTTGACCCCCTATCCTTCTTAGGCTCTCTGCAGGGCCTCTGCTCCCTGCATACTGGACGGGGAACTCAGAGGTTCCTCGACCCCCTATCCTCCTTAGGCTCTCTGCAGGGCCTCTGTTCCCTGCATACTGCCTCTTTTTTCCTGTCCCACCCAGCTTGCATCCAGAGCCCTCCCCACTTCGGCCCCACTGCCCTCTTTTGACACATAACATCACTCAGCCCAGCCTGTCTGGGCACTGGGTCCGAATCATCGGGGCACCCAAGCGGGCGGGAGTTCCTTTGTTTCTATAGCCTGCCTGCACCAAGCAAGGTAGGCGCTTTGTTTGCGAGCTACCCAACCAGCACCAAGACCTGATCTGGGTGCCAGGAGAGCCAGCATTGGGGAGAGCCATCATTGGGCACGGAGATCTGATCTCGGCACCAGGAGAGCCAGCACCGGGAAGGTACATCAGTAGGCAAGGAGACCTGATCCTGTAAAAGAAGATCCATAAGGGGGCATTTGGAAGAAGAGATGGGCAGACGCCAATGCAAAAATTCACCCAACAAGCTGAAAAGCAACATGAAGCCACCAGAAACCAGCGACCTCACAACGGGAGGACATGAACACCTTAATCAAGAAGAAGTAGAAAAGATTGACTTCATGAAAGTGATTGACGCCCTTAAACAGCATGTAAAAAACGCCCTTATAGAAATGGATGAGAAATATAACAGAAAGTTTGAAGAATTGAATAAGTCAGTGAATGATACCCTAGAAAACCAAGGAAAAACAATCAAACAGATAATGGAAAAAGTTCAAGACTTGAAAATTGAAATGGAGGCAAAGAAGAAAACACAAACAGAGGGCCGGCTGGACATGGAAAATTTAAGTAAACAAACAGAGTCTACAGAAACAAGCATAACCAACAGTATACAAGAGTTAGAAGAAAGACTCTCAGATACTGAAGATACCATAGAGAAAATAAACACACTGATGAAAGAAAACAGCAAGTCCAACAAACTCTCATCACAAAACATTCAGGAAATATGGGACACAATAAAAAGACCAAACCTAAGAATAATTGGAGTAGAAGAAGGAGAAGTACAGCTCAATGGTCCAGAAAATATATTTAATAAAATTATAGAAGAAAACTTTCCCAACCTAAAGAAAGATATACCTATGAAGATTCAAGAAGCATACAGAACACCGAATAGGCTGGATCAAAAAAAAAAAAAACAAAAACAAAAACCATAGCCTCGCCATATAATAATCAAAACACAAAATATACAGAATAAGGAAAGAATTTTAACAGCCGCAAAAGAAAAAGGCCAAGTCACTTATAAAGGTAAACCTATCAGACTTACACCTGACTTCTCCATGGAAACCATGAAAGCCAGAAGGTCCTGGATAGATGTACTGCAGAAACTGAGAGACCATGGGTGCAAGCCCAGACTACTATACCCAGCCAAGCTTTCGTTCACTATAAATGGAGAAAACAAAATTCTCCAAGATAAAAACAAATTTAAACAATACGCAGCCACAAATCCAGCCTTACAGAAACTAATAGAAGGAAAATCACTAACCAAGGAGTCCAACAATGACCACAATAACTCAGACATCTAGAGACCCTCCACCAACACAACTCAAAGAAGGGAAACACACAAACACTACAACTAAAAAAGTGACCGGTCACAACCACTGGTCATTAATATCACTTAATGTCAATGGACTCAACTCACCTATAAAAAGGCACAGACTAAGAGATTGGATAAGAAAACAGGATCCAACATTCTGCTGTCTACAAGAAACACACCTCAACCACAAAGACAGGCATCTACTCAGAGTAAAGGGCTGGGAAAAGGCTTATCAAGCAAATGGACCTAAGAAACAAGCAGGTGTGGCCATCCTAATTTCTAACAAAGTTGACTTCAAACTTAAATCAATCAGAAGAGATGAAGAGGGGCATTTTATTCTCATAACAGGAACAGTTCATCAGGATGAAGTCTCAATCCTGAACATCTATGCCCCTAATATAAAAGCAACCACGTATATAAAAGAAACATGACTAAAACTCAAGGCAGCCATCAAACCGCACACACTAATAGTAGGAGACTTCAACACTCCTCTCTCACCAATGGACAGGTCAATCAGACAGAAACCTAACAGAGAAATTAGAGAATTAATGGAGGTAATGAAGCAAATGGACTTAACAGACATCTATAGAACATTCCACCCAAATAGGAAAGAATATACCTTCTTCTCTGCAGCTCATGGAACCTTCTCAAAAATCGACCACATAATCGGTAACAAAGCAAACATCCACAGTTACAAAAAAATATTAGTAACCACCTGTGTCTTATGAGATCACCATGGATTAAAGTTAGAATTCAATAACAATGCAACCCCCAGAAAGCCTACAAACTCATGCAAACTAAACAGTCAACTACTGAACCATACCTGGATTAAGGAAGAAATAAAGAAAGAAATTAAAGTCTTCCTGGAATTCAATGAAAATAAAGAAACAACATACTCAAACTTATGGGACACTATGAAAGCAGTCCTAAGAGGAACGTTCATAGCACTAAGTGCCCACTTAAAGAAAACGGAGAAAGCTCACATTGGAGACTTAACAGCCCACCTGAGAGCTCTAGAAAAAAAAAAGAAGCAGACTCCCCTAGGAGGAGTAGAAGACTGGAAATAATCAAACTGAGGGATGAAATCAACAAAATAGAAACAGAGAAAACTGTCCAAAGAATCAATGAAACAAAAAGCTGGTTCCTGGAAAAAATCTACAAGATTGACAAACCCCTATCCAAACTAATCAAATGGCAGAGAGAGAACACGCAAATTAATAAGATCAGAAATGAAAAGGGAGACATAACCACAGACACAGAGGAAATTCAGAGAATCATTAGATCGTACTACAACAGCCTATATGCCACAAAATTGGAAAATGTAAAGGAAATGGACACTTTTTTAGATAAATACCATATACCAAAGTTAAACCAGGACCAGGTGAACAATCTAAATAGACCTGTTAGTCACAAAGAATTAGAAGCGGTTTTCAAAAACCTCCCTACCAAAAAAAGCCCAGGACCAGATGGTTTCAATGCGGAATTCTACCAGAACGTCCAAGAAGACCTAATACCTATACTCCTTAATGTATTTCACAATATAGAAACAGAAGAGTCATTGCCAAATTCCTTTTATGAAGCTACAGTTACTCTGATACCAAAACCGCACAAAGACTCAACCAAGAAAGAGAATTATAGGCCAATCTCACTCATGAACATCGACGCAAAAATCCTCAACAAAATACTGGCAAACCGAACCCAGGAACACATTAGAAAAATTATCCATTATGATTAAGTAGGCTTCATCCCAGAGATGCAGGTCTGGTTCAACACACGAAAATCTATCAATGTAATCCATCATATAAATAAACTAGAAGAAAAAAAACATATGGTCATTACATTAGATGCTGAAAAAGCATTTGACAAAATTCAACATCCCTTTATGATAAAAGTCTTGGAGAGATTAGGGATACAAGGGCCATACCTAAATATAATAAAAGCTATATACAGCAAGCTAACAGCTAACATTAAGTTAAACGGAGAAAAACTCAAAGCCATCCCACTAAACTCAGGAACACGACAAGGCTGTCCACTCTCTCCATACCTCTTCAATATAGTGCTTGAAGTTCTAGCAATAGCAATAAGACAACATAAGGGGATCAAGGGGATTCGAATTGGAAAGGAAGAAGTTAAACTTTCGTTATTTGCAGATGATATGATAGTATACATAAGCGACCCAAAAAACTCCACCAAACTACTCCTACAGCTGATAAACACCTTTAGTAATGTGGCAGGATACAAGATCAACTCCAGAAAATCAGTCGCCCTCATATACACAAAGGATATGGAAGCAGAGAGGGAAATCAGAGAAGCTTCACCTTTCACGATAGCCACAAACAACATAAAATATCTTGGGGTAACTCTAACCAAGGAAGTGAAAGATCTATTTGACAAGAGCTTTAAGGCATTGAAGAAAGAAATTGAGGAGGATACCAGAAAATGGAAGGACCTCCCTTGCTCTTGGGTTGGGAGGATCAACATAATAAAAATGGCAATTCTACCAAAGGCTATTTATAGATTCAATGCAATCCCCATCAAAATTCTTCACAGATATTGAGAGGACAATAATCAACTTTATATGGAAAAACAAAAAAAACTCAGGATAGCCAAAACAATCCTATACAATAAAGGATCTTCTGGAGGCATTACCATCCCTGACTTCAAACTCTATTACAGAGCTACAGTGATGAAAACAGTGTGGTACTGGCACAAAAACAGAGAAGTCGACCAATGGAATCGTATAGAAGACCCGAATTTTAACCCACAAACCTATGAACACCTCATTTTCGATAAAGGAGCCAAAAGTATACAATGGAAGAAAGAAAGCATCTTCAACCAGTTATGGTGCTGGCATAACTGGATGTCAACCAGTAGAAGAATGAAAATAGACCCATATCTATCACCATGCTCAAAACTCAAGTCCAAATGGATTAAAGACCTCAATATCAGTCAGAACACATTGAACCTGAGAGAAGAAAAAGTGGGAAATACCCTACAACAGATGGGCACAGGAGATCGCTTCCTATGTGTAACCCCAGCAGCACAGACATTAAGGGCAACATTGAATAAATGGGACCTACTAAAACTGAGAAGCTTCTGTAAAGCAAAGGACACTGTCACCAAGACAAAAAGGCAACCTACTGACTGGGAGAAGATCTTCACCAACCCCGCAACAGACAAAGGTCTGATCTCCAAAATATATATAGAACTCAGGAAACTAGACTTTAAAATGCTAATTAACCCAATTAAAAAATGGGGCACTGAACTCAACAGAGAATTCTCAACAGAAGTACAAATGGCTAAAAGACGCTTAAGGTCATGCTCAACCTCCTTAGCAATCAGGGAAATGCAAATCAAGACAACTTTAAGATACCATCTTACACCTGTCAGAATGGCTAAAATAAAAAACACCAATGATAGCCTTTGCTGGAGAGGCTATGGAGGAAGGGGTACCCTCATCTGTTGCTGGTGGGAATGCAAACTTGTGCAACCACTTTGGAAATCAGTGTTTCGGTTTCTCAGGAAATTCGGGATCAACCTGCCCCTGGACCCAGCAATACCACTCTTGGGAATATACCCAAGAGATGCCCTATCATATGACAAGAACATTTGTTCAACTATGTTCATAGCAGTATTATTTGTAATAGCCAGAACCTGCAAACAACCTAGATGCCCTTCAATTGAAGAACGGATGAAGAAAGTGTGGAATATATACACATTAGAGTACTATGCGGCGGTAAAAAAATAATGACTTCTCGAATTTTGCATGCAAATGGATGGAAATAGAAAACACTATACTGAGTGAGGTAACCCAGACCCAAAAAGATGAACATGGGATATACTCACTCATAATTGGTTTCTAGCCATAAATAAGCGTCACGGAGTCTACAATTGGTGAACCTAAAGAAGCTGAGTAAGAAGGTGAACCCAAGGAAAAACATATAGTTATCCTCTTGGCTATGGGAAGTAGACCAAATTGCCGGGGAGAAAATTGGGATCTTGGGGGTGGGGTGGGATGGGGGTAAGGGGAGAAGGGGAAAGAAAAGGGAGAAAGGGAGGATGGAGGGAACTTGGGGAAAAAGGATGATTGTGATAAAAGAAGGTTGGATAGGGGAGCACGGAAGCACAATTTTTAGTTAAGGGAGCCACCCTGGGGTTGGCAAGAGACTTGAACCTAGATTGGCTCCCAGGAGCCCAAGGCGATGTCCCCAGTTAGTTCCTTGGGCAGCTGAGGATAGGGAACCTGAAATGACCCTATCCTATAGCAATACTGACGAATATCTTGCATATCACCATAGAACCTTCATCTGGTGATGGATGGAGATAGAGACAGAGACCCACACAGGAGCACTGGACTGAGCTCCCAAGGTCCCAATGAGGAGCAGAAGGAGGGAGAACATGAGCAGAGAAGTCGGGACTGCGAGGGGTGCACCCACCCACTGAGACAGTGGAGCTAATCTATTGGGAGCTCACCAAGGCCAGCTGGACTGTGACTGAAAAAGCTTGGGATAGGGCTGGACTCTCTGAACATGGGGAACAATGAGGGCTGATGAGAAGCCAAGGACAATGGCTCGGAGTTTTGATCCTACTTAATGTGCTGGCTTTGTGGGAGCCTAGCCAGTTTGGATGTTCACCTTCCTAGATATGGACGGAGGGGGGAGGACCTAGGACTTACCACAGGGTAGGGAACCCTGACTGCTCTTTGGACTGGAGAGGGAGGGGGAGAGGAGTAGGGGAAGGGGGAGAAGGGTGGGAGGATGGGGAGAAGGGTGGGAGGAGGGGGAGGGAAATGGGAGGCTGGGAGGAGGCGGAATCTTGTTTTTTTTTCCTTTTCTCAATAAAAAAAAAGTGTCTGATAATCAAATAAGGAAATAAAAAGGCCAGCCCCGATGAAGAGAACATACGTGTTTTTGTCTGCATTATGTTCTCCAGTAAAGATGTTTAATATAGTCGGGGTTTGTGGTGCACCCCTTTAATCCCAGCACTCAGGAGGCAGTGGCAGATGGATATCTGTGAGTTCCAGGCCAGCCTGGTCTACACAGATGTTTAATATATAAAATTTTCAATCGAGGAAATCAGATGATCACAAACAATTGAAGAAGAAGAAGAAGAGACTTTAAGCAAACTCACGACACAGTGAGTTATTCAAATGCAATAAGGATGTGATAATGTGCTCACATTAATTAATAATTAGGGCTTTTCAGATTAAAACCAAAAGAAGATGTATTGTGATCTATCCCTCAAATAGCTAATATAAGACTAAAATCATTTTTGGTCATGAATGTGTCCTGGCTTCATATACTATGTGTGGATTTGTACATGGAGAGGATTGTTTCAATAGACATGTAGAGAAACGTTCATGCTGACAGCTCTTATCAGTAATAACTCAAAATAAGAATGATACATAAGTCTATCAAAGATGTAATGGATGCATTTGTTATTCTTTGATAATCCATTCAACCCTATATTTATTGTTTGATAAAATGAACATGTACTGCTGCTGAATGCTATAACGTAAACATGATACCAGATGAAGCAAACCAAGCAGAAGTCTGAATGTTTCAATTTTATGTGAACTTGGAACACAGGCAAGAACAAAGAATTGAACTGAGATTTAACTTAATCACACTGGCAATGGCCCAGATACTAGGGTTTGTAGGCAGAACACTGTGGGACCACAACTTCTGTTTCTTCGTTTGTTGGAGGTTACTCAGTGATCTGTGCTATTTAATCTAGGCACATTTAGGATATTTAGTATGCATTCAAAAAACATTTTAAATATTTAGAAATATTTAAAAATACAAGCAAATCTGAAACAAAACATTAAATATTTAGAGTCCAAGGCATAGAATTTCTTATGATCTTAAAGTAGGGGTGATTTACCTGATAACTATCTGAGAAATTTATTTTTTTTTAATTGCAGTTTCTAAAAAATCTTATTTATTTTTATTTTTATATGCATTGGTGTTTTGCCATGGGTGTCGGGTCCTTTGCAAGTGGAGTTACAGACAGTTGTGAGCTGCCATGTGGGTTCTGGGAAATAGTACTTTGGGAAAATAGCCAGAGCTCTTAACTGATGAGTCCTCTTCCCATCTCCAGGTTTATTTTATTTATTTATTTATTTAAAAAAATATATATATCTGAGAAATTTAAACTTAAAACTGAGGACCACTTTCCACTAAATAAAGTTATGAATTGCAATGATAAAACACATCTTTCAGAATATGCTGACAAATATGTCACTATAGAATTTAAAAAGAGAAAATAGCAGGTAATTAAAAATAATATGTCAATGACTGCTAAGTCATATTGGCAGATGTACTTTTCATTAGGAATCAGGTGAACACAAACTATCATTACTAGGTACAACTATAAAATCTGCCCGTTCCTGTCCCTGGTGTGGATATGGAGTCGCAGGAATGTACATGCTGCTAAGGTGTTCACTGGTAGTATGGCCAGATTGTCTCATATAGCCGAGGATATGTGTGAACTCCATGAGCAGAAACCCCACTCCGTGGGTTCTCTGGAAAACCACAACGCCTACAAAGAGCACATGCAAAGAAATCATGCTATTCTTCCTTTTAACAGTAAATACTGGAAATTACCCATAGGTCCATTGAGAAGTGGGCAATAGATTATGCTTATCTACCCAGTGGAAGATTTTATAGCTTGGAAATTTGAAGGGCTACAATTATCTGAAGAAACAAATCTCAGAAACAGTAGAGAGTAAGAAGCAACAAAAGGACACTTTATGCTGCAGTTAAGAAAGCTTAGATGATTTTATTATTCAAGGACATAATTTTGTGGTGATATTATAAGGAATAGCAAGGATATGATAAAGACACTGTATCACGGCCGATAGATTTTAATTCTAGAAGGAGCCATAGGAGGCTATGCTATCATTATGCAGGTAATGATAATAGTTTATTTAAATTTATGTTTATTTTAATTTGTTTAATTATTCTTAATAAACACTACAGAGGTATACCTTCTGTTATATGCGTAAGGTATGTTACATTTCTGAGGTAGTTTAAAGAGATAGAAGGGAGAAAAACAGAGCTATCAGACACTCACTAGGCAGAACTGTGTTTATTGGTACACACTGGGAGTGGAAGTACTCTCTCCTGCTTAGTGGTGGAGACTGCCTGGGGAGGGGGACATGGTTATGACCCTTTATTGGGGTGGAAATGGATTGCAACATATAACTTATATTTTCTCACATTGACCCTCACTTCCACAGTTGCCTGCCCAAGACAAGACAGTATTTTTCAGATGATAATCTAGTAAAGTTGAGCAAGAGTTCCTGTAATCCTGTATGAATCCTGTTTATTGTTTACAGGGGAGACACACTACCAATAACATTTCATAACAATCTGTTTGCAATCCCCATGAATTCTCTACATAAAATGCATAGGTGCGAGTTGATACCAGAAGCCAATCAATCTCCTGGGCTTCTGTCCCTAATGACCAACAGTAGCTGATATCTTGAACATGGGTAAAGTGGCAAGAGATAGCTAATGGTGCTATTTTTAAATGATGCCATTAAACTTTTATTTCATTCTGAGTCTTCTTTTTATTTTCCTTATTTATTTATCTATTTTGGTTTTTCGAGACAGAGTTTCTCTGTAGCTTTGGAGCCTGTCCTGGAATTAGCTCTTGTAGACCAGGCTGGCCTCGAACTCACAAAGATCCACCTGCCTTTGCTTCCCAAGTGCTGGGATTAAAGGCGTGCGCCACCACCGCCTGGCCTCATTCTGAGTCTTCTTGGTTCTGTGTATATATCATGAGTCTGTGGCCAGATCTTTTTTAATAGTGAATTTGAACGTGGATTATTATCAACCATTCAGTGACACTGGAATAGGGCGAACAGGGTCCCTTCAAATTCATGGGACTAGAAACTAGGGAAAGAGAGCTGATGACTTATTAGCTGGTCAGGGTTAGAGCTGTTTGGGGCGTCCTTCTGTCCCTCCGTGCTTCTCTAGCTTCTTCGGTATGTCAATGTCAGAAGCCCCAGGGCTTGGGCTGGAAAGCACTTGGCCTTGCCTCACGCTCTCCTTGGGAGCCTCCTCAGGGCCAGGAGGAAGGTGTGATATACTGGGTACAGTGGAGATTAAGTATCCATTTCCTCTGACTTTTTGCTTGTAAGCTGTGGCTGTCCCTGAGCTGATGATCTAGGAAGTTAAAGGTCCATGTGTGGAGAAGAGACCCTTTGCTGATTCAAGGAACAGCTTGTGAGAGGGGTGGCCACCTGAGGGAGGGTGAAGCTGTGGCATGTGAGTGATAGCTTCATCAGCTTGAAACTCCCCCAGGATCCACCACCTAGGTAGGGGTTCCTTCCTGGCCGTTTCCGCACCAGATGTGAAAATTATTAAATGTATTTGGCTGGAGTGTCTTGGGGACTCTTCTTTCTTGGTTTCTTTTCCTGTGTTTCCCTCTCTGCCCCCTGATTTTTACCCCAATTTTTATTTTCTGTTTTCACATAAACAGTATCTAAAGGTGCCTGGGTCTATGTGACAACCTAGGTAGAGAGAAGACACTTCAGTGACTTCCAAGTCTGGGCACTGTGGTGGTTTCTTAGTAACTGGTAAGCCATATCCAAGAGCAGGGCTACTTCATTCCCCAACTGTTTCCCAGCCCACACTTAAATAAGGTACAAAACTATCTGAAGAGTTCTACAGCCGTTAGGGATGAGCTTACAAAGTGAAATGCTTTGTTTGTCTCAGCCTTTTCCTCCAAAGTTGGGCTGTACTTACTTAAGCTTGAGGTCTTTTGGAGAAAGCATAAGAAAGTTGAGGTCTCTGGAAGGGCCAAAGCTTTCAATTATAGGTTCCATAAATGGCCAGTCAGCCACAGAGGCTGTAAACATATGTATATATGTGTCATATGTACGTATATATCCCAGTACACGGGGGATTTGGAAACTTGTCTATCTGTGGCTCTGAAACCTGTGCCTCTTCTATCTTACAGTTGGTTTTATGGCATAACTTGTGCAATAGTTAAGATCCTGCCATTAAGAGTTATCTGATCCAATTCACTAAGATTCTGGGAGAGTCCCATGAGCTGCTAGCACCCATATCCTGACTACAGTTTGCAGTCCCATGAGCCAGCAGCACCAATTCCCTGACTACCGTTCGCAGACACTTTGACAGACACCATCTTGTTACTCAACATGAAACCTCATTTTTCTCACAGGCGTTAGGAAGACCAGATCCTTCACAACCATGCCTCCTCATTCCTCAGGAGTAGGACCCTGTAATTTAAGCCCAACATTGGCTCTTTAATCTGTTTATTATCCTTACTTAGTCCTGGTATTGTCAATCATTAGCATCTTAGCATCGCTTTGCTGATCAGAAATGAGATCGGAAAATCTCTGGGCCTCAGGTTGCTTAGAAACCCATCTACACCAGCTCTCCAGAGCTGTCTTTTCTTCTCAAAGGTTAGTGTGCATAGCAAGTGGAAAAGGATTACTCCAGGAGAGAAGTGAGTTAAAGTTCAGACCTTGGGTTCCTGCTCCACCTTGGGTCTGCGGACCACATTTTAGGGGTGGAGCTCAACCCTGGGCCTTTTCTTGCGACATGAACCCAGAGGTGGTGATTATGTCTCACTCACTGAGGGAAGAAATGGTTTGGCCCACCTATGACCTTTTCGACGGCTCCTGCTCCAGGTGTCTTTTGAATCTTGAGGTTCAGACCACTGGGGTGGAATGTCACCGACATTATACATCGCTGAAGAATCCCATCTGCAATTCTTTCCTCATCCCACCCAATCATGCAGGATATTTTTTCCAGGCTACCCCAAAGGAAAAGCCAGTCATTGTTCTCATTTTGACTAATTGGAGACAGTCTGGCCACAAACATTCCCCTTTGTGCCTTTCCCCCTCTACCAGGATTGGGCAGGGCTGCAGAGAGCCTGTTGGAGGGCGGCTGGGGTGGGACCCAGAGGAGAAGAATTACAACTGCAACGCCTTCTGTCATTAAGCCCTGTGTGGAATGCTGTGTGGAACAATGGGAAAGGTCTCTGCTGTCCTTGGGAACATTTTTTGTTATGGTCCCAGGCCAAGGACTTGAGTGTCAAATGGGAGATTCTTTTATGTCTGTACTTTTCTACAATTTGAAGGAATTTTCTATGGCCAGTGTAGTGATTGCAATTTGCTCACAATCTTGCAGTTAGCTGCCCTCAATTTGTTTCAGTTGGTCTGGGATTCTTTTGGCAAACCGAAGGACTACAATTAGGAAAGGCTCATGTTTCCTCTCGCTTTCTTGGAGAAGGTCAGGGTAGAAATCAAGACACATCAAGAAAGCCCCACATTTTCACCAGCAGCTCAAGTTTTCCCTCTGTACGAAACAGCAAGAAGACCTGAGCTTTCTCTCAGAAGCCTGCATTTGCTGCTAGGGTGCAGCATTGTTTTTACATCTTTCTTCAGGTGTAGACCCTAGGCACAAATGGTAGCTGTCTGGAAGATTCACCGAGCTCCTATTTTACTATAGCCCCTGGGCTAACTGTCCATTCACACGGCGTCCTTTGGTGTCCTTCAGCTTCTGTCGAAGTTAGGTCCTGTTGTAATTCCCACTTTTCAGATGAGCAAAGGGACTCTTAGGAAGTGAAGGATCTCTTGAGGTGAAGCCTCTAGGCATCGGTGTGAGCATCCACACTGAGGGAGTTAGCTAGTCACATTCCTTTCTGTTTTGGGTACTGTCACTTTGTCTTATACATTTTTCTCAATAGCACAACATACCAAGCTTTAATCTGACTTTAATCTAATGATGAGGATACTGTGATTGATCATTATGATAGCTGTAAAGAGGTCACCAGATTAATAATACGCTGGTGTCTGCTATCAGTTGATGGCAAAGAAGATCCCAGAAACTTTTCTAATGGAACGTGGAGAATTTGCTGATGTCCTGACTACAAGGTCTACTGGGAGCAGGCCTATGACAACTACTGTGCTACCTGCCAACATCTTAGAGACTGCTAGGATCAATGGAAAGAGCTCCTTAAAAGTAATCCATTTTAAAGTCTAGTTTCTTGAGTTCTCTATATATTTTGGAGATCAGACCTTTGTCTGTTGCGGGGTTGGTGAAGATCTTCTCCCAGTCAGTAGGTTGCCTTTGTGTCTTAGTGACAATGTCCTTTGCTTTACAGAAGCTTCTCAGTTTAAGTAGGTCCCATTTATTCAATGTTGCCCTTAATGTCTGTGCTTCTGGGGTTATACATAGGAAGCGATCTCCTGTGCCCATCAGTTGTAGGGTATTTCCCACTTTCTCTTCTATCAGGTTCAGTGTGTTCGGACTGATATTGAGGTCTTTAATCCATTTGGACTTGAGTTTTGTGCACGGTGATAGATATGGGTCTATTTTCATTCTTCTACAGGATGACATCCAGTTGTGCCAGCACCATTTGTTGAAGATGCTTTCTTTCTTCCATTGTATATTTTTAGCTCCTTTATCAAAAATGAGGTGTTCATAGGTTTGTGGGATAAAATCCGGGTCTTCTATATGATTCCATTGGTGGACTTCTCTGTTTTTATGCCAGTACCACACTGTTTTCATTACTGTAGCTCTGTAGAAACTAGACTTTAAAATGCTAATTAACCCAATTAAAAAATGGGGCACTGATCTGAACAGAGAATTCTCAACAGAAGTTCAAATGGCCAAAAGACACTTAAGGTCGTGCTCAACTTCCTTAGCAATCAGGGAAATGCAAATCAAAACAACTTTGAGATAT
The DNA here is from genome assembly GCF_018167655.1 of Microtus oregoni. Lineage (NCBI taxonomy): Eukaryota > Metazoa > Chordata > Mammalia > Rodentia > Cricetidae > Microtus > Microtus oregoni. Next base: position 7,159,778 of record NW_024543830.1, on the reverse strand, counting down.
CATCTTACACCTGTCAGAATGGCTAAAGTCAAAAACACCAAGGATAACCTTTGCTGGAGAGGCTGTGGAGGAACGGGTACCCTCATCCATTGCTGGTGGGAATGCAATCTTGTGCAACCACTGTGGAAGTCAGTGTTTCGGTTTCTCAGGAAATTTGGGATCAACTTACCCCTGGACCCAGCAATACCACTCCTGGGAATATACCCAAGAGATGCTCTATCATATGACAAAAGCATTTGTTCAACTATGTTCATAGCAGTATTATTTGTAATAGCCAGAACCTGGAAACAACCTAGATGAAGAAAGTATGGAATATATACACGCTAGAGTACTACGCTGCAGTAAAAAACAATGACTTCTCGAATTTTGCATGCAAATGGATGGAAATAGAAAACACTATCCTGAGTGAGGTGTCCCAGACCCAAAAAGATGAACATGGGATGTACTCGCTCATAATTGGTTTCTAGCCATAAATAAGGGCCACGGAATCTACAATAGGTGAACCTAAAGAAGCTAAGTAAGAAGGTGAACCCAAGGAAAAACATATAGTTATCCTCTTGGCTAAGGGAAGTAGACCAAATTGCCGGGGAGAAAATTGGGATCTTGGGGGTGGGGTGGGATGGGGGTAAGGGAAGATGGGGAGAGAAAAAGTAGAAGGGAAGGAGGGGGGATTTGGGGAAACAGGAGAATTGGGATAAAGGAAAGGTAGATAGGGGAGCACGGAACCACAATTCTTAGTTAAGGGAGCCATTTTAGGGTGGGCAAGAGACTTGACCCTAGAGGGGCTCCCAAGTGCCCAAGATGAGGTTCCCAGTTAGTTCCTTGGGCAGCTGAGGATTGGGAACCTGAAATGACCCTATCCTAGAGCAATACTGACGAATATCTTGCATATCATCATAGAACCTTCATCTGGTGATCGATAGAGATAGAGACAGAGACCCACACAGGAGCACTGGACTGAACTCCCAAGGTCCCAATGAGGAGCAGAAGGAGGGAGAACATGAGCAAAGAAGTCGGGACCACGAGGCGTGCACCCACCCACTGAGACAGTGGAGCTGATCTACGGGGAGCTCACCAAGGCCAGCTGGACTGTGACCGAAAAAGCATGGGATAAAACCGGACTCTCTGAACATGGCGAACAATGAGGGCTGATGAGATGCCAAGGACAATAGCACGGGGTTTTGATCCTACTTAATGTGATGGCTTTGTGGGAGCCTAGCCAGTTTGGATGTTCACCTTCCTAGATATGGACGGAGGGGGGAGGACCTAGGACTTACCACAGGGCAGGGAACCCTGACTGCTCTGTGGACTGGAGAGGGAGGGGGAGAGGAGTGGGGGAAGGGGGAGAAGGGTGGGAGGAGGGGGAGGGAAATGGGAGGCTGGGAGGAGGTGGAAACTTGTTTTTTGTTTATGTTTTTTTTTCTTCTTTTCTCAATAAAAAAAAAGTAATCCATTTATATTCCTTGTATATGGGTCTGGTTTCACGAGATTTTCTTTGGAGTATATCATGTACTTTGACCCCTCTGTATCCTTCCTTCTCTTTCTCCTCTTCCTCACTCTCTCCTCCTCACAGACTCCTTCCTTTCCTCAATTTCCTTTTTTATGGTATTATGTATGTATGCATGTATATATATGTGTATATGTATGTGTGTATACTCGTATAATATATGCATATATACACAGAATATATACATACATACATACATATATATTATTGGGCCTAAAAATGAACAAGAAATGTGTTATTTATCATCCTGAGTTGGCTTACTTTGTAAAATGCCAACTCCGGTTGAAGCTACTTTCCTGAAATCATTGGGATTTCATTCCTCTCTATGCTTAAATAAAATGCCATTGCATATATATGCATCACATTGATGGATCCCACAGCATGTGGCTTGGTTATAATGCAGCAGTAATATGAATATGCTATATCTCTAGGGATGTGTTGACTTAAGTCCCCTGGGCATGTGCCTTGAAGTGACAGAGCTGAGTCATATGGTAGCTCTATTTTTACTATTTTGAGGACACTTCATATTGCTTTCTATAGTGACTGACTAAATTATAATCTCTCTAGTCATGTATATGTGTTCTCTTTCCTTATGTCCTCTTAAACATTTGATGTTCATTTTCACACAGATAGTCATTCTGACTACAGTAATCTAAAATCTCAAAGCAGTTTTAATTTTTATTTCCCTGATAGATAAAGGATATGGAACATTTTTGTGTGTATTTGTTGACCATATGTACTTTTTTTTGGAGGGGGGGATTGTCTATTCTTTTCATTAGCCCACTTATTAAGTTATTTGAAACTTTGGTATTTGTATATTCTACAAATTAATCTTTAAAGTAAGACCTGAAATTCTAAATTATTATAGGAAAAACACTTTGAAGACTTTCTGAAAATCGGTCTAATAGGTCAAGAAATAATACCAAGGATTGACAAGAGGAATTGCATGAAATTAAGATATTTTATGCTGTCAATCAGATAATTAAGTGATAATTAAACAGACTACAGACTTGAAGAAAGTCATCACTATCTACACAACTGACATAGGGATACGTGTTTGACAACAGCGTAAATAAGTATTAAAGTCTATTAATGGAAAGTCAAACTAATTTATTGAATGTTTTACCAGTGAAGATTCTCTTCATGAAATGGCCAACTAGCATCTCAAGACTCATCATTTTTCCTGAACAAAATACTGGTGATATTGACCTAGAGGAAATGATGACTGAAGGTGGACTAGGCCTGCTCAGAATGTGCATCACCTGAGTTACTGAGCAGTCTATGAACTGGACATTGCTTTATTGATGTGGGAGTGTCATATATCAATCTGTTGATTTCATTGGTTAAGCAATAAAGAAACTGCTTGTCCCTCATAGGTTAAAACATAAGTGGGAGGAGAAACAGAACAGAATGCTGGGAGGAAGAGGAAGTGAGCTCAGACTTGAAAGCTCTGCTCTCTGGAGCAGAGACACCATGCTCCCCTCTCCTGGGCAGACACAGGGATAGCTCTGCTCTCTGAGGCACATGCGATGAAGCTCCGACCCAGGATGGATATAGGCTAGAATCTCCCTGGTAAGCCACCTCGTGGGCTACACAGATAATTAGAAATGGGCTAGTCCAGGTGCGAGAATTAGCCTAGAAGAGGCTAGATAGAAATGGGTCAAGCAGTGTTTAAAAGAATACAGTTTGTGTGCTGTTATTTCGGGGCATAAGCTAGCCAGGCGGCCGGGGTGATGGGGACACAGCTCTGCCGCTCCTTATTACAACAGAACTTTATTAATCTTGTTATGCTGCAATGGATTAAATTAAGGTATATAAAATGTTGTGAATTTAAAGCATCAATGATTATTCTTCTTTCAGATCATAATACCACATTTTATAGTTTTCATTCATTGGCACCCAATAATCAATGCAACCATTCATTCATTGATTGATGTCAGAGACCAAGAAACCCCATACAGAGCCTAATGACAGCTAGCAGCTGATGTTCTCCTGAAGTAGGCAGGACTCAAGCAGATGCATTATTTAGCTATCTTCCTTTCTGTTGTACTATTTATTGTGTTAGTAAGATACAGGGATAACTCTATAATTAATAAAAGATGATATAGAATTATTTGCAAGGCAAGCAAAAGATATTTTGAAACGACATTTTTGGGGTTGGATAATGAACTCAGCCTTCATTAGGCTGTGAACATCATTAATGATTTAAAAATTAAAATTTTATAGTTGTTCAAAACCATCTTGTGATAGTAAGGCATCATTTTGAATATGTGGATCTCTAGATGGAAAATCCCCGTCTCTTATCTGATGTAGTGAAAGTTCTTATAAACCTCATTGTCCCCAAAACTTTTATCTAAGTGATCGAATGTTACAGTTAAAGAAAGGGAAGGCTGCCGAGCAGTGGTGGCGGAGTGCCTTTAATCCCAGCACTCAGGAGGCAGAGGCAGGCGGATTTCTGGGAGTTCGAGGCCAGCCTGGTCTACAAGAGCTAGTTCCGGGATGGGCACCAAAGCTACAGAGAAACCCTGTCTCTAAAAACCAAAAAAAAAAAAAGAAGAAGAAGAAGAAGAAAAAGAAAAGAAAGGGAAGGCGATAATTCATCCACAAGTAATTTAAAGACACATCTGATATTTAAAACATCTGGTTGTTTACAAGGGCTTTAGTCAATTATATTTGGTAATCATGTCTAGCCATTTGAAAACATCTGGATGAATCAGTGTTCACCCAGATGTTCATTCTTGAGTAGCTATTTGGCAATATGATTTTTCCAGTTGCTTGGTCTGAATTTTGCTGAACTTTTAAAACTCTGCATTAAGTATTTGTTTTGTGTCTCTACGGCTGGCCTGGCCTTGGAGTAATCAACTAAGAATAAGCTTACAAGTAGATCTAGGTTGGTATTCTGAACTAGCCAATCTACCCAGCAACATCATATTGCTCCTCTAAATAAGGCTTTCTGTAGAGGCTTTCCAAAGGTATCCATGGTTGTTAATGTGACACGATCCGAAGTCACCATGGAGACAAATGTATCTGTACAGCTGATAGAGCGTCCCTAGATTATGTTAATCTAGTAGAGTTTTCTAGATTATATTAATCTATGAGCGAAGAATCATCCTTGCTGCTCAACTGAAGACAATTCAGAAGGGAACTGAGCTCCAGCACTGGTTACTTTCTGGTTCCTGACCATCAAGACAATGTGTTAGTCAGTCATCTCAAGCCCCTGTCATCCTGGCTCCTCACCATGTGGGCTGGGTGCTGTAATAACTGTACACTAAGTGTTTCCCTAGCCCTAGGTTTCTTCCTAACCCCATAATGGCTTTCTTTATCAAGACATCTCTTCCATTGCCTCCCCTCTTCATCCTTCCCCCAACCTGAATGTCATGTTCTATTTCATTCAATTCCCTCATGTTCTTATCCCCCTTTCCCTTCCCTGCCGACCAGTTTATCCAGGAGATCCTCCTAGGGCAATCCTTGCCTGTCCCTGTTACCTAGCCTCTTTTGGACTGTGGGTTGTAGACTGGTTATCCTTGTTTTACATCATAAGTGAGTATATATGGTGTTTGTCTTTGTGGGTCTGGGTTACCTCATTCAAAATGATCCCTGATGCATGAACTGGCTTTTTGGAGCCCATTCCTATGGTGGAACACCATGCTCAGCCTTGAAAAGGGAGGAGGGCCTTGGTCTTGCCTCAATTTGATATGCCAGGCTTTGTTGATGCTCCATAGGAGGCCTTACCCTCTCTGAGAAGTGGGTTGGAAGTTGGGAGGAGGGGAAGGGAGGGAAAACTTCAGTTGGTATATAAAATGAATAAAAATATTTTTAAAAAAAAAAAACAAAAAATTGAGCTAACAGTCATTTGGGTAACATTTTGGCCAAGAATCAACCGGATCTTGCTAGTGTCCTGAAAGTTGAGTAAGACTGAATTTAAGGGTAATTGAGCTTTTCATTTGGTGGACAAAATTTTCGTTTGATGTTTTTGTTTGCTTTATACATATAGATGTTTTGCACGTCAGTGAACCACATGCATATGGCAGCCACAGAAGCCAGAAAGGGCTGTTAGATCCCCTGAGACTTAATTTCTGGGCCACAATGTGGGTGGTGAAGTCTGCAAGAGCAACCAGTGCTCTTAATAATTCCCTGAGCCATTCCTCATCCAGCCCTGGATGGAGGACATTTTAGGCAGATCAGCATTCTAGCTGTGTCATGGTTACTGCTCACTGCTCTTATCCAGGTCTGTGGTGAAGCAAAGAGAAAGAAAGAGAGCAGAAAGATCAGGAAACAGTGGGGGTTGGGAGGGAAGAGTATGTGAGCAACAATAAATTTTTTGACAATGAGAGCACAGATGAGAAAAATCTGTAATTGTTAAAGGTATTTATATCTTTATAGAGAAACCAGAGCTCTACACTGAGATGATAGGGAAGGTCCTGCTAGTAAGACCCCACACCCACCCGTCTTACATTCCATCTTGTAAAATGTAAACTCATTTGGAAAAAGGGAGCCTACACTGGGACTGCTACTGAAGGGATTTGTTGCTCAAAAACAATTGCCTAGGAACGTGTTCCTCAGAGTCAGTATACGAAGGTCCATACAGCTGAGGTTTAGTTAAGCCAGGCTCCATGACAGGCTGGAAGAAGGACGTGCCAGCACTATGGACACAGTGAATTCTGTAGACATAAAGGGTGAAAGATGGAGGTGACCATAGAGTCTTACATCAAAGTTGCAAGAGCTTGTGGGAGCTGATAAGGCCAGGCAAATAAGGTAGAGTCAGAGATCCTTGACGGAAGTCCCAAGAGGTTGTGAAGATAAAGCCTGAATTGGACCAGAGACCCCAAAATGTTAGGCATCACCGAGGAAAGCTGTAGGTATGGAGTGGTGATAGCCCGAGAGAGATTCTACATGTGATGTAGGTAGCATGGATGGTAGCATTATGCTATGTGTGCCCTTTGGAGCCCAGATGAGTCTATCACAAGCCTTCTAGATGATAACTGGAACTGCAGGATTTAATGTTTTCCCTGTTAGGTTTTGGTCTTGATTTGGTCTGACCATGCCTTACTATGCTCTCATACTTTCCCTTTGCAATGAGGATAGTTAGTCTGTGCCATTGTAGAGAAACATGCAAATGGTCTATTAATTTTATAGAGATTCTCAGCTAAAGTGTGTTTGTATTGTTGACTGATTGTATTTTTGCATTATGAAATGGCCATGAATCTGGAGACAAGAGATGAAAGATTATGACTTAGATGTTTTGTGTGTGAAGTTGATAAGCTTTAGAGACATGATGATTTGTATTAATGCTAACTTGACAAACTCTACTTCATCTTAGAGACAAATCTTTAGGCTTACCTATGAAGGATTAAGTTTAGCTGAGGGAGCATGGACTACTTTAACTATCAGCCTGAATAAATATGGAGATGCCAACTGAGCCCCAGCATTCATGTTTCTGTTTTCTGACTGCCAACACACTGTGCCTAGTCACCTGAAGCTTCTGTCGCTATGACTTTCTCACCAGGACTCATAGTCCCTGCAACTCTAAGCTGAAGGAAATCCTTCCTCCACCAAGTTGCTTCCTGTCTGGTATTTTATCAACAGTAGAAACAATTAACACAAGCTTAGGATGGTACTGTAAACGGAGGCTGCTCATTCATTTCCTGGCCATCCAGACCCGAATAATCACAAAGAAACTATATTAATTACAACATTATTTGACCAATAGCTTAGGCATATTCCTAGCTAGCTCTTATATCTTAAATTAACTCATTTCTATTAATCTGTGTATCACCACAAGGCTGTGGCCTACTGGAAAGATTTCGGCATCCTTCTCCTTCGGCAGCTACATGGTGTTTCCTTGATTCTGCCTACTCTCTCTGTATATCTCTGCTTGGATTTTCCGCCTGGCTTTACTCTGCTAAGCCATTGGCCAAAACAGCTGTATTCATCAACCAATGAAAGCAACACATACACAGAAGAACACCCCATATAACAGAACTACGGGTGTAGGAACTGGCTGATGCCTTGAGACCTTTGCACCTTGTACAGAGTACTTCGTAACACCAGGTACAGTATTATCTATAAAGAGACATGCGGTGAAAGATAAGTATTCTGTTTGATGTTAAATGTAAGCTAAAATGCTTTCAGGCTCTCTGAAAAATCTGTCACTTTCAGATATTTTAAAGCACATTAAAAATCATCATAAATTAAACTTTTCTCAGAAAAGACTTAAAGTACAGTAATTATTTCAACTTAGGAAATTAGAGTTAGAATCAAAAACATATTAAATAGTTTGAGAACAGGTTGTTTAGCATGACTGTCCCCTTTTTTCTCCCCTTCCATCCCTCCCCAACTCCCTTCCTGCCTGTTTTCCTTCCTCATTGAAAAGTCTTTTTGTTTCTATGAATTTTTGCTACAACACACATAACAATTCAGATGTGATCAATCCTTTACTTTTCTAAAACCCTCAGGGCCTGTTCAAAGGGGAGGAGCAACATACGAATTTTTGCTTTACTGTAATTCCTTTCTTCAATTCATCCTTAATATATTTCTGAATTAGAAAAAGTCTTCTTGGCCTACATTTTGAAATGTGATTTTATTACAGAACATTCAAAAGGGTTTCCATTGCTGGCATCAACAACAGCCATCTTGTTGGCACATGTCTGAGGATGTCTATATTACTTTCTGTTAGGTCAAAACTATCATTCCCTATAAAGTTATCACTATTGCAAGCAGTCAAATATTATTTTTTATAGTAATGCTATGTACAATGAGTCCAAGATGTATAGGAAAGTAGATAAAATCTTTCTAGTTATTTTCAGAAACAAGTTTATAAAATAAGTGAAATTTTCCATTTTTTATTTGTTGTGTTTACCAAATACTCAGGTTCATAAACAAGTATCTAGTTTAGATCTGAACAAGATAATAAACTCTTAATTTTTCTGCAGTTTTATTAAAATTTTTGTAAACATCAAGAAAACAGTTAGAAACTATGTTTTCAAGATCAAAGTTTTCTTAGTTAAATAAGAGACTCAGTTTTACACTGCTGGGAGGTTAATAGGTTGTTTATCAAAGTTTTTCAATTTGGGGATGGTAAGATGGCTCAGCAGGAAGCAGTCTGAATTTACTCCCTAAATCCACATTAAAGAGAGAGAAGTCAGCCCTGAAAGCTGTTGTCAAGACGTGTGTTTTGGTTTCTACACAGTCCTTCTTTCCCAATGCTAATACAATTGTAAAATAAATCTCTTATTTTGATTATAGCACTGGAAATCCAAGAACAATGATAATTAAAAAATCATAAATATAAGTAAGTGGTGAGAGAGGCAATTATAAAGGCAAGACACTAACCTGTTGGGGAAATACTGAAAGGGAGTGACTAAGCCAATCTTGATGATGGGGCCTAGAATCCCACTAACAGGGGCAACCAAGGAAGGAGTAATACAAGTTCAGGGCTTGGCTGAGGTACAAAATGAATTAAAGGCCACCCTGACAACTTAGTCTCAGAATAAAAATAGGAAAAGGTCTTGCCAGGTAATACAGGGGGAGGGCACTTGTAATGGTGTGCGTGAGACATTGTAGCCCATCCCCAGTACTGTAAAAATGGTGAGAGTCGGGGTGTGTGAACGACCACGTGCTAGTAGAGACCAAGTCCCCATGTGAGAGGGACTGGGTGGGCAAAGGAAAAGCAAGCTGACTTATGCCTTCCAAGCGGAAGGTGACCGGTTCCTTGGCCAATACAGTGCCTGCTCTTTGAAGCCTCCCAGGTGACAGATACTTTCTCAAATTCCACTCCCTTTCAGCACTCTGTGTGGCCTCAATCTTTCCGGTGTTTTCATGTAACAGGATTAATGGTTTGGTTCTTTTTTCGTTACTGCAATACTCTTGTGCCCTCTTTAATTGGAAGTAGAAGTGACTAGTTGGGTTCCTTACCCAGTGTAAAGCTTCATCTCCGAATGGGTTTTTTTCATTGTGATCATAAAATCCCCTATATACTTCTTCATAAGGTAAGTAATACTCATTGACTTATAAAATATGCCACCAAGATGGAGTTGACTTGGCCCAGTGGATTGTAAGTGGTACCATAGATGAGTTACCATTTGGATTGCAAAGCTACCCACAGTTGTACTGCTAAACTGTTTAAGGTTTCCTGATTATTTCTTGATAAACTTTGCCTTATTTCTTGATTACTGATGCACTTTTTCTCTGCCTGTTATGATGCAGTGTAGAAATGGAGCTGAGGTCATGGCACAAAAATCACTGTATTGAGAAAGGCCCTCTCTCTCTGACCTAGGGCCACTGAGGAACTGTCATTTCAGAAAGCAATCAAAAAGCTATAATTTTGATATAATTTTTTATAAAAGAAATTAATTAATTTTTTATATAATGTGTTTTGGTCAAATTATTTTTCATTCTTATTCCCCACCTCTTTACCCACTCAACTTCATGCTCTCTCTCTTTTTCTAAATACAAACAAAAACCCAATAAGACACAAAATACCAAACCGAAAGTGCACAAGACACTAAAAAAACAAAGTCTTCTTTGTGTTGGCCTATTCTTACTCCTGGGCATGAGACCTGCCCTGGAGTGTGTTTGATATACACAGTGACACTCCATTACAGAAAATTAATTTTCTCCTTTTTCCAGGGGATATCAATTGCAAATAGCTTCTTGGTTAGGGGTGGGACTTGTGTCCATTTTCCCCTCTCAGTGCTTGGATTTGTCTGGTTTGAATTTATGCGAGCCTTGTGCATGCTGCCATAGTCTCTGTAAATTCTGTTGTCTATCAACCTTGTTGTGGCTGAAAGATGCTCTTTCTCTGCCATCATCCATCACCTCTGGGTTTTGCCATCGTTTTGCCTGCTCTTCTTCATATATCCCTGTAAGGAGGAGGCCGTTTGTTGGTTCTTGACCGCTTAGGACCAAAATAATGTCACAGAAACCATATTAATTAAATCACCGCTTAGCCCATTAGCTCTAGCTTCTTATTGGCTGACTGTTACATATTAATTTAACCCATTTCTATTAATCTGTATTGCCATAAGGCTGTGGCTTACCGGCTAACATTCTGTCTAGCTCTGGTGGGGCTACATGTCTTCTCTATGTCCCTGCCTCCTTTCTCCCAGCATTCACTTTAGTTTTCCCTGCCTGGCTCTGTTCTTTTGCCCTATCACAGGTCAAGACAGTTTCTTTATTCATTAACCAATAAAAACAACATATAGACAGAAAGACCTCCCACACCATATCTCTTAGCATTGAGGGGAAAGATTTTATAAAGACACACTGTTTCAGGCTGAGAGTTTCAAAGTCTTTCACTCCCTACATGCTGTCCAATTGTGGATCATAGTGTTAACGATCTTCTACTGCCAGAAGAAGATTCTCTGCTGAGGGCTGAGCGATGCACTGGTCTGGGTTTCCAAGCCATGTGTCACTACAATGCTTCTTACAAACATGAAGGTAAAGATGTCATTAGGGGTCTGTGTCGCTTAATTCCTCAACAACATCAGAACTGCTCCACTGCTCCACTTCCTTCAAATATGTTTGAGAAACTTCTTTGTGGCTGTCTGGGAATTCGCAAAGTCCATTAGCTTGTTGTTTTTAGTAAACTCCCAACACGCACTTTTGGCAGAACTCCCTGCTCTGAGCTTCACATCAATATCACTCTGGGCATTGAGGAATGTATGGGCTACTTCATTCTATTTGAGTAATATCTGGACAAATAATGTGACTTCAAACCTGTAGAGCCTATGGCATTCTGTTCCACTTACAGATTAGGGTCAGATACACTATTAAGGTGCATTTTGAGGGAGTCTAGGTGATTACATTGTAACAGGTGCCCAAAGGTAAGACAAAGGCAGAAAAGACACTCTGCCTTAGCTTTGGCAGGAAGACATGTTTCAGAGGGCAGACATTACTGCTCAGGCATACTGCCAGGGCATAGCAACCCATCTGATAAGTCAGACCAGTCTTCACCTTTAATATTCATGGGATAACTAAAGACTTTGTTTTTTAAGGAATCAATGAGAGAGAATCGAAGCCCAAGTTTTTAAGCAGCCTGGGGATCAAGAGGTAGGAAACCACCTCAAACCTGTCCCAAGATAGACAGCTCTCTTCTCTACAGGAAGATAATTGTCTCTACTGGAGCCAGAAACCTCTGATTTTTTTTTTCCTACAGCTCCTGTATCTGTGTTCAGATACCACTTCTGGGTTCATAGTGTGTTGAATAGTCCAGGGACAAAAAAAATGCAAATACCACAGCTGCTGCTTCCATTTAAAATTCTGGCCTTCATCACAACAGGTTTGGTGTCACTTGCACTTCAAAATCCAGAAATTGCTGATGTATGCATTCACTCTTTGTACATTCCGTAAGGGAAACATGGTGGAAAGTCCTTGATCCGTACTACTCTGAACTGGAAATCATGTCAATTTCTCATAGCTTTTTTCATTATATTATAACATGTGTGTATTAGTCCTGTTGTGTCTGCAACACTTTGTTTTCTTGGCATCATTCATCACCTCTGGCTCTTGCTATTTTTCTACCTCTTCTTTCACATAGATTCCTGAGCACTGGGGAAGGATTTTGACAAAGACATTCTATTTAGGATTGTATACTCCAATTATACCTACCTACCTACCAACCTACCTACCAACCTACCTACCTACCAACCTCCCTACCTACCAACCTACCTACCAACCTACCTACCTACCAACCTACCTACCTACCAACCTACCTACCTACACACTTACATATGTACTTCCATGCATATATAAATACATGTATTATAACAGCACGTAATTTATCCTATTCATTTTCTTTGGCTTTCATCATTTTTCCTACTCAGAATAATAAACCTACGACTGTAATAATCTCTATTTCTTACCCCTTGTATTCTCATATCCTACAATGCCTGATTATAAACATCACTCTGTGCTCTGCTCTGAGTTATTTTATATTGTATAAAATAGTGGGTTTTTGTCCTACTGTGCCTTGCCCATGACATTCCATCTTACAAGCAGAGTTTTATTTTGTTTGGAGGAGGAAGTGTGACTGCATGTGAATGTGTGAATGGACCTTATCTTTAATACTGTCCACACAGCATGTACTGATAGATAACTTATTATTCGTAGTAGAAAAAGAGGAAACCAATAAATTTATCAAGGTTAATAAACAGTGTAGGGACACAAAAATATATTAAAATCATATCAAATAAACTGGGCCAGGAACTTATCAGACACATCAGGCTGAGAAAAGGGTATAACTCTTTTACCCAGATCCCACAAAGAAGAAGACACCTAGGTAGGTGTGGTGGCACATACCTTTAATTCTAGCTAGTAGGGTCTACAGAGTGAGTCCCAGGATAGTCAGGGTTGCACAGAGAAACCTTTTCTTGAAAAACAAACAAACAACAACGAAGAAGTGGACACCTAGCAGTAGTCCGTAGTGACCTGTCATTTGATCATCTGGTGTGTGCGTCAAAGACCACCAGGCAGAGAACCCTAACTATTTCAGGGGCTTCTGCTGAGCTTAGTCCTTGTTGTCGACATGATCTAGACCATTGCTTTTTGCCCATCCTATTGTGTGTCTGTTTCTTCATCTGAACCTCGTCCTGCCTATTTGCCTCCACAACTGGACTGAGCTCTGCAGCTTCCTCTCAAGTATGTGACCTGCAGAGGTATGACTCATAGTGGAAGCTTCATTGCTTCAATTTGATTAGAGTCCATTATCTTATTAATACAAATTTTTAATCCCTATCAATTTCTTCTTTTTGGTTTCTTGAGCCGTTTTGAAACTCTTTGTCCCTTTAATCCCCTATAGTCTGTCATTCTGTAACCTACAAAGATAGGTGGGTAGTTAGGTAGACAGATAGATAGGTAGATACATATATACATAATACACAGATTTTCTTAATGGTAATATGATGTATGATCTGATGGTTATCATTATTAATTAAGACTAGAATTAATAACTGGTCTTTGTCTCCGTCAAAGCTACTAATGGAAGTGTGGGAATTGGAATGCTGATGCAATTGAAACCACCATGCATTGTGAATTTAGAGTTGCTTATCAATTTTGATCTTATGGAAGGATACAGTCATATCCACGTGCTTTTGACACAGCACGCTCATGAAGCTTGTGTGGAATTGCAACCTAATAAATATTTGTTAAACAATCAAATAAATAGAAATAGGTCATAATTTGTTCTTAAGTGTTAAATTCAGCCTTGTATAGGTATGAGGAAAAAAGATTTTAATTGCTTAGGCACTATATATTCAACAAAGAATCATCAGGAATTATTCTGAAGGGTAAAGATGAATTTGTCTGTAAGAGAGAGTTCACATAGCCAAATAATGGCAATGCACATGAATCTAGGAAGACGATTTTAGTCTAACTTAGAGACTTATTAACATACTAAGAACTTGGATCCTATTCAGTGGACATGAGAAAGGGCCAAATATTTTAACTAGGTAAACAGTGAGACCAAAATTGTCATAATGAATGATTTCTTTGGCTAGAGAGGGGAAAATTAAGGAAAGGAGAACGAGGGCTGTCTGCGCTAGGGGGAGATGATTTAAGAGCACGAACTCAAAAAGTAGGAAGAGAAATGAAGAGGAAATCACTGTGAATGAAGCCCTATAACTGACTGACTGATTGACTGATTGATTGAGCCAGAGTGGAGAGTGCAATTAAGGGAAATGGTAGGACCCTTGTCAAAATACAAAAGCAAGCTTCTCTAGAGAGTATCAGAAAAGACCAGTGATGTTTTTCTTAGAAAATTCTATCTTTTGTCTTTGGAGATGCAATGTGACTCTTTTTTTTTCTGGTTCCTGGACTTTACAAGCCCTATTGCTGCAGAGACTCTGACCTTTCCTCAGCTGCCTGGCATCCAGGCAATTCCTGAGCTGTCAAATTTCGATCCAGGTGGCCTCCATAAATATCTCAACAGAATTTATTTTCTTTAATTTTCTTTGGCCTGACTTGAGAATTTGCTGATTGGGAAACTATTGGAGGCTAGCATGCCCAAAGACGGATAGCCACATCTGCTAGCCATTTGGATTAATTATTACACCTGTGTAATAAAACCCGCATTCATAAAGAGGTGGGAAAGAGCCTCATACTGCAGCCCCGACAGGATCTGTGCTCCTTCGCAGCCTTCATTCCAGGTCAACGGCATTCTTGCATTATGCTCTTTGACATACACCTTGTCATAAGTATCCCATGGTTCTCACTCTAATGCCTCCATTAGTGCATCTCAATGTCCTTCCAGCTCCCTATCTCTGCCCTCCCAAGGCATCCTTTCCTGTCATTTTCTAATCTAAATTCTAGCCTGCGCCCTGTCTGATCACGTGGCACCTAAGATATTACAAAATCAAAATTGCTCTTCTCATCGCTGCCCACCCTTTCTGCCTGTCCTTTTAACAGTGGAAAGAATCTTCCTTCTCAAATATTATGCTCAAATTTCCTTCCAGTGCCTTGATTGGTAAGCACCTGTCTCTCTTTAATCTGGTAAGAGGCTCCCCGAAATTTACATGGCTTTCTGTTGTCTCTTGGAAAAATCAGAAACAAATGCTCCATACTGTTTTTAAGATGGCCTATTCACTCAGTATTGCTGTTCTTATTTATGATTGATCTTTGGCCTGCAATTACTTTGCGGTTGAGCCAGGTAAACCTGCTTGCCCTCATGTACCCAAGATTTTATTCTTGGATCCTGAATGCTTCAAACCTTAACTGTACACAACACCTCTCAACATTTCCTCTTTTTATTTATCTCAAATTCCTCTGCAAAGCACTTGCCAAGAGTCATCCCAGACTTAAAATGCCAATAAATGGAAGTTCTACAGCCTGTTGGGAAACTGTTGAGGATGTAGTGCATGTAAGCCTAGACTGGGTCTTGAAAAAGAAGGAGAGACATGACTTTTGCACCTCTAACCTAGGCTGATATTGCTTAAAACAACAACAGAAAAACAGCAGGCGTCATAGTGCACAAACCTCTGGCAAAGACTTCTGAGGTATAAAACCATTTACTACACGTGAGGAAATGAGATAGAAAACAGACACTGGCCTAGACAGTCAGCTCTGGAAAAACAACTATGTCAACACATGAGACAGCAGGCGTTTCAACTTCATATCCCTCCTTATAAATGTGCTGGAAGGAAGCAGAGAGGCTGAAAAGGTGCTAATCATCACACCTCTCACTCAATGCATGTCCTAAATTATGACCACTGATGAATACCTAAATAGTAGTATCATGAAGCGTCATCACATTTTGAGCTCTGAGGTAGGTGAATTAACAATAAAACTGGCAATGAGATTGGTAAGGGTTCCTTTAACTTTCTATTCTCTCTTGTTTTCACTAGTGTGATTCAGTCAGTTTCGAGAAGCTAGAACTGAGCGACAGGGCAGGCTCCGGGTAAAGGCAGGACTTGTATGTGTAGAAAGGCTTGCTCCAGCAGATTGGTGTTGGATGGTGAAGAAGGACCTCATTCCTTTTCCTTACATGCATATGCAGTTTCTTCTGCTCTACTTCTATAGCTGTTCATTCTTTCCCTCATTGTTCTTCATTCTGTTTGTGTCCCACACCCTCTGAAATCCAAGGAAAAGGAAAGCCATTATTCACACCGCAGAATCTGGTACTCAGATTCCTGAAGGGGATCTGCCTAGTGTCAGACCTGTTTTCATTTCCTTTCAGCAGGGACAAGGGGCTGCTCTATGCCCCTTGGGCCAAGCAACACAGATGCAAGTACTAAGTAGTCAAGAGGAGATAATTGAGAGCAAGTACTAAGGCATAAGAACACTGAAATTAATCCAGAACCTTTACTGAAGTCTTTCAGTCACTCTTGTGTTTAAAGATGAAGATTTCTAGCCTAATGTCTGTGTGAACACTGTGTTGTAGTGATTAACTCCTTCATCGTTTATTCTCCTCTTTGGGTGAAAATTATCTTTTCAAATCCTGAAAATTGGGCTTTGAGGTTTTCAGAGAACAATTATGGTTCCATGGAGATCTCCCAATATAGTAGTGGATTTTTAAATGAGAATTCAACTATTAAAAAATTTTTTAGAGACATAATACAACTTACATGAAAGACTAATATACAATTTTAGCATCTGGGTATATGGACTTACAAGGATCTGAACAACATTTCACCACTGCCTTTAATTTTACAGATTACTATAAGCTAAAAAAAAAGAACAAACTACTTAGTTAATGATAACAAAAAACAATGGGAGAAACAAATGCATAAAAGTCACTCAATAGAAATAGAAAGGTGGAAAATATGAAAGGGCTGAAGAAATATTGAGGGTTAAGTGAAAATAACAAAACACATATGATCAGAGATGGTGGAAAATGTAGAAGAGGCTAGAGCGTCATAGTTGATGGAGAATTTAAAAAAAAATGACAGTCAAGGACACATGGCAAAGTAAATTCACAATTATGCACACTGTAATACAACTCTACCTTATAGGAATGGTAATGTCTTAGAAGAAAATGTTAGGAGCAACATGAGGGTGCAAATAGATTGCCTATGGAGAAACAATAGCAGACTAACGAAAGTGTCTCACTATGAGAATAAACAGATTAGGACTTCACAAACCAACAAAAATAAAGAGCAGATAGTTGTAGAATATTCTTCTCAAAGTAGGAGGAAATAATTTGCAATCTGAAAGTCTGTAAAGAAATAGCATCCAGGAATTCAGAGATATGAGTAATTTTCCTACTGAAGACTGAGAGCGTGTTTATAAGCACTATTATCTAATGAATTATTAAAAACCTACATAAAATGTATTAAATTGAGCCAGAATGAAGAAATCAGATGGAAGCAGTGGTAAGAGATTACTAAAATCAGAACAAAACACAATGGCACATGTGTGTCAATGTCATCATAAAATCCCTACACTTTTGATAACTTAAAGGGAAATTACTACATGAACTTTGACAGAAGTGACAACCAACTGACATTAATGGTAGCTACTAGTGTTCAAAATATAGAAATATTTATCTATTGTAGGTTGTTATATTTTGCAACATGTTAGAAATTTAAAGCTAAACACTAAAAAATGAAAGCTGATTCTATCTTTACTTTCTAAATCATGCCAACTTAATACAAGCCGAAGTCATTTGAGAAGATGGAACCTCAGTTGAGAAAATGCTTCCAAAAAACTGGTCTGTGGTGTGGGAGGGCCTTCTGTATATGTGTTGCTTTTATTGGTTAATGAATAAAGAAACTGCCTTGGCCTGTTGATAAGGCAGAGTAGAACTAGGCAGAGAAAGCTAAACTGAATGCTGAGAGAAAGAAAGCAGAGTCAGAGAGAAGCCATGTAGCCCTGCTGGAGACAGATGCCAGAACTTTACCTGGTAAGCCACAGCCTCATGGTGATGCACAGATTAATGGAGATGGGTTAATTTAAGATATGAGTTAGCCAGAATATGCTAGAGTCATTGGCCAAGCAATGTTTTAAATAATATAGTTTCTGTGTGGTTATTCAGGTCTGAGCTGTCAGGCAGCAGGGAAACAAACAAGCAGCCTCCTAACAAAGGCCTGGAGGCAATTCTGTGAGGCATTTTCTTGATAAATGACTGATCTGAGAGGCCCCAGCCATTACAGGTGGTGTGTCCCCTAAAGACAGTCCTGAGTGGTCTAAGAAAGAAACCTGAGCAAGCCAGTGAGCAGAGATCCCCTGTGGTCTGTGTATCAACTGCTTTCGGGTCCCTGCTTTGAGTTTCTGTCCTGACTTTCCTTCAGAATAAACTACAATGTGTAAGTATAAATCAAATACACCTTTCCTTCCCAGGTTGCTTTTGGTTAGAATGTTTTACCACAGCAATAGAAACCTAAGATAGGTACAAAAAATACTCAAAAAGGCATCAAGAGGAAATATAAGGATAAATATTAAATAGAATGTTAAAAATATAACCAAATTGTCTTTTACTTAAGGGAAGGGTGAAGTGCATACTGTCAGAGCAATGTTTACATTGTAAGAACCAGAAAAATAGTTTGAAAAAGGAATTTTGAAAACATAAAAAGACAAGGAATTAAAAAGGTAGCTAAAACAAAAGTTATTCTCATTGGTACTGTGATGAGTAATGAGCATCTGCTATTTTCTCTTTTACAGTATATGTCAAAATTGGATGAGGCTTGCGAATGTAGTTTAGCTCAGGCAAAGAAGCTACTAAGAGAAAAAGAAAGATCTTACAAAACTAAAAGAGGTTTGGCTTGCTGTAATCTACAGTGTGCACAGTCTTTCAAAGAGGCCCATGGTCAGACAAATAAGATGCTGAGGCATAAAGAGGCATAAAAATATGAACAATAAATGAGAGAGATTGGGACAATATGAGCAGCCCATACTGTGAAGAGTATAAATAGGAAAATTAAAATAATGAAAAAATAGAAAAAACTATACATTCTTTGTCCAGAAAATTAATTTTAATAAAAATAAAGTAGTCAATATAAAATTAAGTGATATACCCCACCCCTACTTATTTCCTGTGGTAGGCAGGGGAACTGACCCAACTCCCACCAGCTGCAGCACCCTGGAGAACTGGCCCTGTGCCTTGCTTGGACAGCACAGTACAGTTGATCTTGTAGACATGCTCATGGGTGAGCTGACCCTGGGGATTTGAGAGTCATATAGTGAGGACCACCCCTTCATCTGCCATGTGGTGGTGAAGGCAAGGGAAAGATGCCCTCCCTCTATCACCGCAGCCACCTGTAACAGACCAGGGAGCAGACACTCCCCTTTACCAGTTACAGCACTTGGGAAAACAGACCCTGTACCTCTCATGAGCAGCACAATAGAGCTGACCCTGTTGACAGGGTTGTAGGTGAACCAGTCCCAAGAATTTGATCTTGGAAGATCTGGCTCCACCCATCATCTGGTATGAGGAAGGGAGAGAGGGAGAGGTAGCCCCCATCCCACGCTTTGTGGTCCTCAGGTCATAAGAGCAAGAGAAGTGTCCTTGCCCCTCACCAGCTACAGCACTTGCCAGAATAGTCCCTACATCTTGCCTGGGCAATTCCAGCAGAGTTGGCCCTGGTGGTGTAGGAGTGGGTGAACCAACCATGAGGTCATGAAAGCAGGAGAACTGGTGCCATCCCTTGCTCATTGCTACAGAGGGTGAACTGGCAGGGGCAATGCAAGAGAACTCACAATGGTGGTGAGGACTGGGGAGAGATGTCAGGCTGACTGACCATTCCTAGTACTACTCAGGCCCAGAGCTGGGATTATGAGCTGGCCTACGCCAACATCCACTTCATCTATGATCTGCTGGGGCATGTGAAGAAGCATATCCTACAGATCCAAAGCTGAGAATCTTGATGACACAAAGCAACAACAGAATATCCATGATAAGCCCTCCCTGGGGGCTCAGTATCGATGGTGCAGCAGAAACCAGAGGCCTTGAACCAGATCAACGACTCACTGTGTAACACTAAAGCTTTCATTATGAGATTTTTTTTTAATTTCTTGCTTGACATTCATTAAAACTCACTGTATCCTGAAAGAACTAGCTAAAAAAATTAAAACATTATTGACAGAAGAATTATAGGATAAAAATCAGACCGAATACAGAAAATTTAAACAACAAAGCTAAGCAATTGTTTAAATAATATTTCTATAGAACACCGTACACAATTGCTCCAGAACACTTTCAAATGCACACAAAACATTTATCAAAATAGTCCAGTAACACATCAACTCAGTCTCTATAATAAATTAAAAGCATACAGCTGTTATGGAATTATGATAGGACTAATGGGTAGATGAGGGGTGGAGTGCTGGAATGGAAGGATATGCCTCAGAGTCTAAGGAAAGCAAGAATAAGTCAGAGTAAAGGGTAGTAAGCAGAAATAAATAACTAAAATCACAGTTGAAATTAATAAAAAAATACAAAGGGACAATGAAATAAAAAGTTGGTTTTTTGAAAAGAAAACAAGGGTAAAAATCATATAGCCAAATACACTAAAAGAAAGAACCAAAATTATTAAAATTAGAGTTCAAAAATCTATGCCCCAAATACAAGTCATCCTCATATGTAAAAGAAACTCCACTAAAGCTTAAATCACACATTAAGCCCCACACACTAAGAGTAAGAGACCTCAACACCCCAGAGTCACCACTGGACAGGACTGCCAGACAGAAGCGTAGCAGAGAAATAAGGGAACTAACAGATGTTGTGACTAAAATGGACTTAACAGACATCTATAGAACATTCCATTTAAACATAAAAGAATATACCTTCTTCTCAGCACCCCATGGAACCTTCTCAAAAACTGACCACATGCTCAGTGACAAAGCAAACCTCAACAGATACAAAAAATTGGAAAAACCCCATGTATCTTATCAGATCACCGTGACTTAAAGTTAGAATTCAACACCAGCACTAATCTCAGAAATCCCACAACTCATGGAAATTAAACAGTACTCATCTGAACCACCAATGGGTCAAGGAAGAAATAAAGAAATTAAAGACTTCCTAAAATTCAACGAAAATGAACGCACAGCATACCCAAACTTAAGGGACACATAAAAATGGTATTAAGAGGAAAGTTCATAGCACTAAATGCCTACACACAAACACACACACACACACACACACACACACACACACACACACACACACAAATCTGGAAAATCCCACACTAGCGAGTTAATAGAACACCTGAAAGCTCTAAAACAAAAAATAAAATAAAATAAAATAAAATAAAATAAAATAAAATAAAAAGCAAACTCACCAAGGAGGACTAGATAGTAGGAAATAACCAAAGTGACAGCTGAAATCAACAAAATAGAAACAAAGAAAAGAAGACAAAGATTCAATGAGACAAAGAGTTGGTTCTTTGAGAAAATCAAGGAAATAGACAAACATTTATCTGAACTAACCAAAAGGCAGAGAGAGAAAATTCAAATTAACAAAATGAAAAGAGAACATAATAACAGACATGGAGGAAGTTCAGAGAATCATCATCAGGTTATACTTCAAAAAACCTGTAGTCCACAAAACTGGAAAACTTAAAGGAAATGGACAATTTTCTGGATAAATATCACTTATAAAAGTTAAATCAAGACCAGATATATCTACAACTGCTAAGGAGATAGAAAGAGTCAACAAAATTCTCCCAATCAGAAAAAAATAAAAAAGCCCAGGACCCGAAGTTTCAGCACAGAATTCTACAATATTTTCAAAGAAAAACTAATACCAAAACTCAAATTGTTCCACACAATAGAAACAGAGGGAACATTGCCAAACTCTTTTTATGAGGCTACAATTACCCTGATACCCAAACCAAAGAAAGACATTGCTAAGAAAGAGAATTGCAGACCAGTCTCACTCATAAACATTGACATTAAAATACTCAATAAAATACTGGTACATCGAATCCAAGAACACGTCAGAAAAATCATTCACTATGACCAAGTAAGTTTCATCCCAGAGATGCAGGGCTGGTTCAATATGCAAAAATCTAACAGTGTAATCCACGATATTAACAAACTGAAAGA
Organism: Microtus oregoni; assembly: GCF_018167655.1. Classification (NCBI taxonomy): domain Eukaryota; kingdom Metazoa; phylum Chordata; class Mammalia; order Rodentia; family Cricetidae; genus Microtus; species Microtus oregoni. The sequence continues at coordinate 7,137,796 of NW_024543830.1, read as the reverse complement.
AAAAAAAACATGATCATCTCATTAGATGCAGACAGGTCATATGGTAGTTCTATTTTCAGGTTTTGAGTAACTTACACACTGACTTCCATGATGACTAGACATATTACTTATACCCTGCCTTCTCTCTCTCTCTCCTCTCTCTCTCTCTCTCTCTCTCTTTCTCGCTTTGTGTGTGTGTGTGTGTGTGTGTGTGTGTGTCTTTCTTTCAACCAGAATTTGTAGTCATTTGTTTTCTTGATGAGAGCCATTGTGACTTGGGTAAGACAGAATCTCCAAGGAGTTTCAGATCCCACTTCCCTGAATACTGAATAATTAGTCAAGTACTTGTTGATATTTGCTTTTATCCTTTTGAGAACACTAGCTCATTTCCACACTGTGTTATTTAGTTCTGTCTTTGTTTGTTTGGGTGTTCTTGTTGTTGTTGTTATTGTCTAGCTTTTGTATTTCTTTGCATATTTAAATATTTAATCGTTTTAATTTTTATTTTATTTTATTTTTTTGATTTTCAAGACCTTCAAGTTACTTTTCTGTAACTTTGGAGCCTGTCCTGGAAGTAGCTCTTGTAGACCAGGCTAGCCTCAAACTCACAGAGATCCACCTGCATCTGCCTTCCAAGTGCTGGGATTAAAGACGTGCCACCACCTGGCCTTAATTAATTTAACATACAAAATATTAGGCATGTCATGTTCAAACATAATTGATTTCATTTGATTCTCCTCTGCAGGCTCCTGCTGCCTTGCCCCTCCCATAAGCCCCTTTCTGTTTCCATGTCGCATGTATCCTTTTGCCCTCCCACAACAATTCCTCAGGTCTCTTTTTAAACACTTTTTTTATCTCCTGTCTTGTTTATTTTAGGCTTATTCAAATTCATTTCCATTTATATACACACATCCATAAATTATATTGTTTACCATCCACAACAATGTAAAGTAGAATCCCTCACTTTTCATCATCAAGGAGACAAACTGAAGTATAGGAAGGTCAGCCAGTTTCCCCAAAGTTAGGCGTGTGTCGAGGGGAAGCAGGGATGGAAGTGAGCCTGTTGGCTCCCAGGCAGTGGAAAAGACAGTCCTAAATGGGAAGTTCGTGAATCCCCAAATGAGGTCTAAGTACAGAACAAGAGGAGAGTGTTTGGGAAGGTGTACTAGGGCCAAGCTACACAGGATGTTGCCATTTCACTGGGAAAGTCCCAACCCAGAGGAAAGAGCCCTTCAGCACCCTATCGCAGGCAGGCCCGAAACATTCTTTCATTACTGAGTTCCGCCAGAGGCTAATTCCGAGGCACACACTGGGACACTTTATGAGTTATGTGACCTAGAGAAAGATAATCTTGGTAGGCCTCAATTTCCTCTTCTTCGCAAAATTAAAGACTGTATGCTAAGTTTGGTTCAGCTGCCGTATCCTGTGACTTTTGATGGTAGAAATTCATTCCTTTTCTGTCATCTGGACTATCTGTCTTTAAACACAGTTCTGGCCGCCCATTCCTTGAGCCGCCTCACCTGGCTCTCTTGCTCACTGTCAGCACCATCTTCTTGTTTCACTATCAAATGCGAGCATGATATTGACTCTTGTCTTCTTTTTAGTCACATAAGATAACATAGGAAATGAGTGTCTGTCAATAGACACTTGTCTGATGGAGTAATGCTTAGTTAATGAAAATAATAAACTAGTCATGTTAAAAAAGAAGATTGATGTTTATAAATTACATATACTTATATCCAACTTAATAATTTATATATTTATAGTATATCATGTAGAGAGTGACTGAGGTTGGGTTGTTAAATGAAGAAAGCATGTTTTAATTAATATTGATAGTATAAATGATGTGAGTAAAGAGGAAGAGAAGAAGTAAAGTGATGAAAAAGGGAGAGAAAATGAGAACAATGAAGGAAAAATAAAGTTTGTGTGCGTGTGTGTGTATGCATGTTTTGTGTCAAGATTTATACCAATAATTTATCTAGTTTTTCTTTACAAATTTCTTCCTAGCTCAGCTTTTTTTAAAAAAAATAATTTTTCCATGCAATTAAAGATTACACAAACAAAAGGGACTTCATTTCATTCAAGAAATCATACTTTCGCCCTCACACTCTTACCATGGAAAACTCGAAAGGGTTGCCCACTTTAATATTACTGTACTGCAGACTCATTTCTAGAACCTCTTCTAGACCCTGACTCCTGGCCCTGTCCCAATGCTGAGCCCTCCTTGAGGGTGAACTCTCATCCAAGGAGAATTCGTTGCCATTTCATATTGCTGGGGAGGTGACTGTCTTGAAGCAAAGTAGATCACCTGTGCATTCATGTGTTTCAAAGGAAACTGTCTCCTTAGCATGTTCAAGAGAATACTAAGCTATCATTTTTAATGTCTGAAACACACACACACACACACACACAGGAGTTATTATTGTTATACAAATCAAATCCAGTTGTAGTCCACAGAACTCCATGGAGTAGAAGAGGAGTAAGTGAAGGGGTTGGAACAGAATAGAATATCCAAAGATAAATCCTGCAGACTATCAACAAATGTGTCAAAAATATACATTGGAAAAATAAGGCTCTTTAACAAATCCTTGGATATCTGCATGTGGAAAAATGAAAAAGATCCCATTACTCACCATGTACAAAGTTCTGTTAAAATGGTTCAACAATCCTAATGTATAGCATAATACTTTCAATTTGTTTGAGCAAACTGAGACTTAAGGTGTAGTCAAAAGCAAAGGCTTTCTGAGAAGGACTCCCATATCTCAGAAAGTAATTCTAACACTTGGCAAATGAGACTGTATTTAAAAAGTATATACACAACAAAAGAAACAATTAGCAGAATGAAGAACCTATAGAATGGGAGAAAAATCTTTGCTTGCTATATATCTGACAGAGGAGTAATGTCTAGAATACATAAAGAACTCAAAAAACTAAACATATAAGGCAGTTTGACCATTAAAAGGGCAAATGGAATAATCAGATATTTCTCAGAAGTTGAAGAACAAATGATCAATAAATATACTTAAAAAATGTTCATCGTTAGTAATCATGGAAATATAAATAAAAACTACTGTGTGATGCCATCTCATCCAGGTCAAAATGACTGTCATCAAGAAAGTATATGACAGCAAATACTTACTAGGGTTTGAGGAAAGAGAAAAAAATATGGACTGCTGGTAAAAACATTGACTGTTACAGCCAGTGCAGAAATAAGTATGGCTGTTCTGCAAAAATTAAAGACAGAACTATTCTAGGATCCATCCATACAACATCTGTAATATACACAAGGGAGTCTAGGTCAACATACTAGGGGAACCCACTCATCCATGTGTGCTGTAGTGCTCTTTGCTTTATCCAAGTGATGGAGTCAGAATAAGTGTTCATTAATAAGTAAATAAATAAAATGTGGAATATATAAAATGGAATTTTATTCAAATGTTAAAAAAAGAAAGCTACTAATAATGTGAGCTGATTTTAGTAATGTGCCAATAGAGGTAACGTAATAAAAACTACATTATAATAGCTATGTGAATGAAGTCTCTCAAAATGTTTTATTGCATCTTTACATGTTCACTTAAAGAAAACTCTCTCGGGCATCTCTTTGACATACTACTCTCACTACTCTTGTACTTTGAGGCCACTGTTAAGTAGACTATGGGTCACTTGCTCACAGGGCTTGGGTACAGTGACAGCGTATCTGATAACCAGGAGAACTTGGTGGCTAAGAGGAAGGTCATGCTTGCAGTGTGACTATGCCAGACAAAAGGATGATTAACTCTGGAGCAGTGAGGAATTTACCATACTATGAAGAATGGACACATAAGAATACTTGTAAGTTATTTGTTTCTAGAAAGTTCTATGTAATGTTTTTGGACCATGGGTGGATGAAAATGCTGCAGAAAGCAAAACTAACTTGGAGAAATTTCTTAATCCTTTAACAGAAGATGTCTTTCTATGGCCTTGAAAATACTAAGTGTTACTCTTGTAGGAGTTTTAGCACCTTGTGATCATTCAACCTCTTTTGTCATCCCAGCTTTTTGGCCATGTTCAGATGCTAAAGGTACTTCTAGTTATCTTTAGAGCATTCTAAATGCAAACCTAAAAGTCTCTGGCTACCTGGCCATTAGAGGGAGGCCCTTCCATTTTCTTTTTCTGTCTCTAAGGATTATTGGGTACCAATTAATTCCTGAATTTAGGCAAGAAAGAATTGTCAACAGATGATCTTGAGACAAATCAAAAGAAAGAATATAACCTTCCCACAGGTCAGGGAACCCTGATAGCTCTTTGAGCTGAAGAAGAAGGGGGACTTGATCGGGGGAGGGGGAGGGAAATGGGAGGCGGTGGCGGGGAGGAGGCAGAAATCCTTAATAAATAAATAAAAATAAAAAAGAAAGAATATAGCACTCTTATTACCTAATAGAGGAATTTGAATCTTCTGATCAACAGTTTTCTTGTATTCGCTTGGATTCTCCAAAAGAGCAGAACTGAGAGAATGAAAACACACACACACACACACAAACACACACACACACACACACACACACACACACACACACACACACACCAGGATTTATTAGCTTATAGTCAACGTGAGCTTTCACACTGGAAAGGCTGAGAATCTGGCAGGCATTCAGTCCATGAAGCTGAAAGTCTCAACTGTCCCTATCTGGCACTAGATTCCTGCAGAACTGATGGTCTTCTGTCTACACTGGAAGCCTAAAGAAATTGGTTCTAACACTGATGAAGAAATGCCTCAGCAAAAGTATAAATGTACTTACCAGTAGGAGTGAGGGTTTGCAGGCATAAAGCAAAGTTTCCTTTTTCTATGCATGTTTTCCAGGAGAAGGTGCCACCGCATTTATGTGAGTCTTCTGCTTCAAATAATCTAATCAAGAAAACACCTCACAAGAATGCCCAGGAGCGTGTGTTTTAGTTGATTCTAGATGTAGCCCCATTGACAGCCAAGATTGGCCGTCAAATGCCACAAAGGTGTTTTGTTGTTGTTGTTATCTGTTTGTTTGTTTTGTTTATTTCTCCCTTGTGTCCAACACTCAAAATACCTGAACGTCTGTCCTTTGAATGAATATGAGCAGCCCAATGCTTAACTCAGTGCCATTCAAAATCTAGTTATTTGTGGTTAAATCTTAACTCCAAGTAGGAACTCCATCTTGCACACCTGTGAATTCTCAGAACTGGGTATGGGGTGCTGAGCATATACTCAGTTTTCAAGGAATCTTTGTTAAAGGAACAAATATCCTGATAACTAGGACACGTGTGATATGTGCTGGTGTCCTGTCTCATCTGATCTGAGATGTCTTAGGTACACATTATCTAATATTTTACAATCTATCCAGCAGGGCTAGAATTTTTCTATGCCATCTACTCGTCCTTCTGTCCTCCATGAGAAAGAAGATAAAATACACCTCTCAGCACTTCTTCTCGGACACCCACATATTTATGGCATCCACACTACCATTTCTCTTTCTCTCCAGCACTGGCTAAGTTTTAATGTGGATGGACTCAAACCTGAAAGAGAAAAATGTTATAATTTGGGTTTGCAGTTTTGGTGCTAGCTATGGAGCCCAGAGCCTTGCACAGACTAGACAAGTGCTATACCACTGAATTATATCCTTGTCCTGCTGTAGTTCTCAAATCTGCTTTTCATTTTGACTAGTTTCTCATGCAACGGAACGTTCATGTAGACCACCTATAGAAAAAGGATCTGAAACCTACCAGCAGCACATGCCTGTGTCCGATGGATGCTCGACACTACAGATCTTAGTTATTAGCCCAATTCTGCTGTCACATGGCTGTGATATTGAGCAGGTCACTCACCTCCCTGTGTCTGTCTTTCTTTACTATTGGTATTGTGAGGCTCAAGAAAAAAAATAATGCATTATTAAAACTTTGTACTTGAAGAATTTTAAAATGGAATGCATGCATGAAACATTGTTGCCTAACCAACATTTATGATGTTGAGTCTTAGAAACTAAATAAATTCTTATGGGTCTTTGTGACCACCCACATTGCCATCTGCAAAAGAAAGGAGAGATCCTTTGCTTTGTTTTATTTTGCTGTTGCAGTCTTTGGCAAGAGTCAAGTTGTCTAATTGCTACAGCCACAGAAGAAACAACAATGGCAGCAGCCTCCATTGGCCAATTTTACATATATAAAATTATTCTCACCTCCTGTGCACATTTGGTTGATCCTGTGCACTTGGTTCCCCTCTGCTTACCCCAGATTCTATGCTCGGAATAAAAGACAGCAAAGATTAAATAAAAGGTTCTATAGAGTGGAGCAGAATTTCCCAATAGTAAAGTCAGATATTTAAAATAATCACTCCTGAAGTCTCCACATTTAATTTTGTCAGCCATGGGTGATGGTATATTTCCTCCTGTTTACCTTTCCTTAGAATCTCTGAAATAATAGATTCAATTGACTGATCTTTTTGGATTGCTAATGATGTAAATTCAAGTGAAACTAGCTCAAGAAAGGAGGCAGAAAGGAAGGAAAAATGGAAAGAAGGATGTAATGGGGGAGAACCAAAATAGTTACTTAATGGTGAAATTTGGGATTCATTCTGGCATCGGCCTTTTCCTTTTTTTCCAACTAGTTCCCATGGTAAATTTCAAGCTACCAATGTGACACTACTGCGTGTGGAGTTGGGAAGAGAAGTACAAAATTGGCGAACAACTCCTGGTGCGCTGTCACCTATAAGGCACTGTGCTTTCTGCCAAAATAGAGTTTAGTAGAAGATGGTCTGCTCTCTGCTGACACAGGGTGTGCCATGAAAAAGGAAAGAAGGAGGTTTTAGCTGTTCTTATAGCACAGCACCCTTTAGACGTTGGCAGATCCCAGGCAGACAATTGCTTTCTCTATGTGTTACCAGAGATCACATTTTGAATATAGATTGTCTGGTCCCAAACACAAGCTTCATAGTTTGTTAACCGCTTGATCATGAGTGGGTTTTACCATTCTGTATCACTCCCCAATCTGTAGAAAGGCAACAGAAGTAACCAGTGTCTCCTAGAGATTTGCGTGGAGTGAGATGAATTCAGACATATGCATCAGGTAAATCATTCTCTAGTAATAGTGATTACTGCTCATGCTTTCCTTGTGGCTATAGTATTCCATGTCCCAGTCATAGTAAAATCATTTTTTGTTGGTATACATTACCATCTACACTGAAGGAACCGATAGGGTAAATAGTTTGCTCAAAGTCACGTAATGTTTGGAAAGGAGGAGTTAGAGGACTAGTTTTTAAAACAAGGTTATGGCAATATGAGGAGTAGCATGTGGTGGAAAGAGACAGGGCCAAAGTGGATAAGTTATACATAATTGCAAGAGTTTATGAAAAACAGGGTTAGGGTGGGGCTGAAAAGCATTGGCTAACTTTGAGAAATATGTACTTAGAAAGTATAATTAATGGGATCATTCCAGCTAAAGAGAAAAACAGAGCAGCATACATAAACCGTTGGTGGTACTCCAGTGAAATTTTACATCAATGTATTTCTGCTTAGTACTTACAAGAAAGCTGGTGTTCTTTTAGGCAGTGAGAGAAATACAGAGATAAACATGAACTCTCTCTCTCTCTCTCTCTCTCTCTCTCTCTTGCTCTCTCTCTCTCTCTCGTGAGTGATTTTAACACTTACCATTGGTCTTTTATATACATTATCTAACTGAAATCCTCACAACTGCACAGTAGTTAAAAACCTTCTCTACGATTTGCACATGGGAACACCAAAGATCAGAGGAACAGACTAGCTTATTCAAGGTCATACAGAGGATGACAAAAGTCTACCTTTAGTTCTCTTTAATACCTCCCTTGATATACAAATAATCATAAGACACATACTAAGTGTCTTAGTTAGGGTTTCTATTGCTGTGATAGTCACCATAATCAAAAGCAACTTGGGGAGCAAAGTAAATTTAGCTTACCCTTCCACATCACAGTTCATCATCAAAGGAAGTCAAGGCAGGAACTCCAACAGGGGGACTTGTAGGGAGCAGCTAATGCACAGGCCATGGAGGAGTGCTGCTTACTGGCTTGTTCCTCATTGTTGTGGAATATTTGTTTACACTGTGTGAAGATGTGTCACTGTGATTGACTTTCTAAAAAGCTGAATGGCCAATAGCTAGACAGGAGAGAAGAGGTGGGACTTCAGGGAAGAGAGAGGAACTTAGGGTGAGAATCTGGGCATGTAGGAGGTGCCAGAAAGACCCTGAAGAAGCTGGATATATGCTACAGAGAAGAGGTAACTGAGCCACGTGTCAGAACATAGACAAAAAAAAAAGGTGAATTTGAGTTATAAGGGCTAGCTGGGTAAAAGCCTAACCTAAGACCAAGCTTTCATAATTAATAGTGAGTCTATGTGTCATTGTTTGTGAGCTGACAACCCAAAGGGAAGGCCAACTACATTTGGTGCCCAATGTAGGGTGCCAGATGAAGCATTTATCTAAGTTATTCCTTTATCAATAAAAACTTGGGAGCCAGATATTGGGATAGAAACCCAATAGATCCACAGAGTGATAAACAATCAGCTGACCCTGGCTCTCCACCTTCCCAGATTGGAAAGGCTTGTGAATCTTTCTAGTTCCTCCCTATACCTTCCTGGGTCTCTCTATCCTAATCTGGGTCAGCCAAAAACTCTGTGGTTAATTATGGGCAGCTGAATGTTTGCTTTGCCCTTTGATTCCAGGTTAACCTCATCAACAGCCTCTGGAGTGTCAGAGAGTGGTGAAAATACCCTACACCACCTCACAGCTTGCTAAGTCTATTTTCTTACAACTCCTAGGACCAGCAGCCCGGAGATGGACCAACCCACAATGGGCTTGGCCCTCCACATCAATCACTAGCCAAGAAAATGCCTTACAGGGTTTCCTATAGTTCTACGTTGTGGAGGCATGTTCTCAATTGATGTTTTCTCCTCTCAGATGACTCCAGCTTGTGTCAAATTAACATAGGAACTAGCTGGCACACTTTGAGACTTTCCCTTCTGGCCAGGACAATTGCTTAGCTGGGTTCTGGCATGTCTTTTTCTTGCTTACCTATCATCCCCTCATTACTGATAACCAAAACAACATTTTTTTTAAAATAATAAACACTAGACATTCGAATGCCAAAAACCTTTCCATGGTTTGTCACTATGCTCAGATACAACCCAAACCCTTTTCTTAGTCATCAAACGTGTGGAATAATCTCTGACCGTTGTCTATACCAACGTCTTTCTAGTTAGTTCATGAATATCTGTGATCTTAAGACCTCTCTTAGCCATACTATACCTGAAGGGAAAAGAAGGCTTAGTAATATTGATATGACAATATTTAACATTTTTATTTTTACCTTGGATTTATTACATTAGTTTGAATGTTTAAAATATTCTACTTAAACACTGCTGATCTCAATTAAGGAATGCTTTGTTATTTCTTTAGTCTTTGGACTGGACCTGAGTTCCTATCTTCTTACCCCTTGCTCAAGCCTGAGGATATTTCCCTGTCTGATATGCTGTGAGCATCATGGGAGATGAGGCAAGCCCCTCTTCTGTTCACTACTGCACCCACTGTGCAAGCAAAATGATCAGCATGAGAAAAGTAACAAATTTCATTCGTTGAGTGAAATGTGGACTTTTCTACAATTATCTAAGCCTATCATTTCACCTCGTTGTTACGGCAACTCTCTAACTAGGTGATTACTTGTTTGTGTTCATAGATGAAGGAAGTTAATTAGTGCATAACATAGGCAAGGTTGAAATTTAACTCAAGCCTTTGCATTTAAAACCAGGTGTTTCCCAAGCCTCTGTTCAGAGATAAATTCAGAAAATAAAAACCCAAGCAGATCTTTATCGGGGGTGTTTAAAAAATAGATTCCTAGATGTTAGATCAGTTTATTTATAGATTCTAGCCAAATGCATAATATTAATTCCAAGATGGACATCAGATGATGGCAGTGAAATGCACAGATCAATATAACTTGATAGGCTTTATCAACTTTCAAATGCGAGGCAATAATACCCACTAAACTAACTTGCTTTGAGGACTAAATAAAGCAGTAAGCTGCCTAGGGCTACACTGATACACCAGAAGAACAAAATGCTAGTGATGCATTTTAATAATGATAACCGAGAACTCGGGTGAGAGAGAGAGAGCGCCAGGGAGGCAGAGTGTCAACTAACTTCTTCCATCTGCTTCAGGGAAAGTGATACTTCTTCCCGGTAAGAAGAGAATTGGCGAACAATGAGGGCTGATGAGAAGCCAAGGACAATGGCACGGGGTTTTGATCCTACTTTATGTTCTGGCTTTGTGGGAGCCTAGCCAGTTTGGAGGTTCACCTTCCTAGACATGGACGGAGGGGGGAGGACCTTGGACTTTCCACAGGGCAGGGAACCCTGACTGCTCTTTGGACTGGAGAGGGAGGGGGAGAGGAGTGGGGGGAGGGGGAGGGAAATGGGAGGCTGGGAGGAAGCGGAAACTTTTATTTTCTTTTTCTCAATAAAAAAAAGAGAGAGAGAGAGAGAGAGAATTGGCTCACTCTATCAGTTCCAGGCACATCTTCCTGACAAGTCCATTCAACCCAGTTTCAAAGCTGATTCTCATGCTCTGAAAGCCCAATCCATCCTGGTTTTCATGAAACACTCCTCTGTCTCTTTGCTCTCAAATGAGATATTGGCTCTTAAGCTCCTCCAAGCAACCTTCCCTGAATGCTGCTTATTTAATCACCCAGATGGCCCAATGCTGGAGAAACATGGGGACAGAGGCTCCATCTTACACTTAGATCCCATCCAGTGACAGTTGCATTGCCTAGACAATATCTCCACATAGGCAAGGGGAAGAAGAGGATGTTTTATCTCCTGGCAGTAAAGTCAGAATGAACGTTTCACAGAAAAGAGTATGGTTTCAATAAGCTAGGGCCCCACAAGGGAGCCTCCTGTCTCTCTTCCGTTACCTTCAGTTATGCCTGCCCGACTCTTATCCCAGGCCAGGGATAGAATCAAATGCAGTGCAATACTCACTGCTGGGGTCAACTCCGTAACCTTGAGCATGATGTGAGTGTCATTCCAGGCACCCAGTAAACACATGTTGAGTGACTGATAAAACATGAATGTATAATAGACAACTTCACAGACATGCTCACAAATTTACGGGCTGGAAAAGCATCTGTCTTTTGATATTTTCTCCCTTGGACTCCCTTTCATGTTCTTTTTCTCCCTGTATGGTCTTGGTTCAGTTGTTAGTCCCCCCCCCCCCCCCAGCATCTTTACATATGCTCCTACATGTGCACATAGACACACAACTGTGTGTTAGGATAAAAAAGACACAGGCATATATCACTGAGTTATACTGGAAATAGATCTCAGACTGACAGTGTAATATATATTCCACTTCTGAGTACTTTGTCCAGAAATTGCCCACTTGTCCAGAATGGCATGCAAAGCTTAGCTGATCTGAGTGTTTTAATGTTCTTCATCGTTTTAAGGCAAAATTATACAAGCATACCAAGGAAGAAAAAATTGAAATAGGATAATGTTAAGATACGACTGACTCTTTAAATCTAGGCAAAACACATGGAGAAGCAGGTTTGTAGACCAGAAGGAAAATGGGAGAGGATGGCTGAATAGATCAGTGGTGGAATGGGGCAGAAACAGCACAGACAGTCAGAAAGATAAGATTAACCTAGCCACCTGGCTAAAAGCAGCAAGATGAGCTGGGGAAAGCAGGAATCCAGCATGTTTTGTGTTAAGGTGAGTGCCTAAGTAGCCAAAGGGATGCAGTGGAGACATTTAAGACCATGGACTACATTACCAGGTGGGCAGACACAGCAGCAGAGACCCTAGACACTGTGTCAACTGTAGAAGGTCCAGACGGGCAGCCACTTGGATATGTACCAGTGAGTAACTGTACCCTAAAATTATAGAAGCTAGGTATTCTAAGTGAGGTAGAGAGAAGATTGAGGTATGTAACAATCTTGGTAAGAAGTACTCTATAATTGAATATTTGAAAGAATAACCAAAAATTCTTGCCATCTCTTTACCCACACCCCTATGTGGGTAAACGTTGCAGCTTCTCCCTTTTAGAAGTAGAATGCATTTGCCACAGTAGCTCCAGGATTCACTGCTTGATTTGTTGCATCAATGTTTTAAGAAGATGTCTGAAAATGACTGGATTGTGTGGCTTGTCCCCTCATGCTGTTCTGAGAACTCCTGCCATCACTGCTGTGGGATTATTCCCAAGCATGCCTGCTTCATGGTGAGAGATGCCTGACCACCTAAACCAGCAAATATTGGCCATTGGCAGCAGAATTATTTGCTCACCAACAGTTGCCTACATCACATGGCCAAACCTGACTGTGGAAAAGAGGTACACAGCCATTAAGAATTTGAATCACCAAAATACACAGGCATGTGCTAAAGGCAAGGCTATTGTTTTAATCACTTTAAATTTGGGATTGGTTTGTTTCATGATGCAGCCAAAGACTAAGAACTGAAATTCAAAGGCGAAGTTTAATTATCTGCGAAGAATAATTTACTAAAGAGAACATTTCTTAAAAAAATATTTCTTTAAAATAGATTCTTTTCTCATACAATATTGATTGTAGTTTCCCCTCCCTCTACTCCTCCCCATTCCTCCTCACTTCCTCTTCCCTCCAGATTCTCCCCCTTTCCGTCTCTCATTAGAAAAGAACAGGCTTCCAAGAGACAATAACCAAACATGTCAAAATAAAATAAGATGAAGCCAAAACTATCCTCTCAAAGATGGACACAGCCACCCAACAGGAGGAAACAAGTCCCAAGAGCAGGTACAAGAGTCAGAGACCCACTTGTTCTCAATGTCAGGAGTCTTCCCAAAATACTAAGCTAATAGCTATAAACCATAAGCAGAGGATGGGATGCAGACCCGTGTAGGCCCTGTGATTGCTGCTTCAGTTCCTGTGAGTTCCTATGCACTTGCTCAGTTGATTCAGAGGGCCGTGTTATCCTGGTGTCCTCCCTCTCCTCTGACTCTTAGAACAATTTCTGCCTCATATTTCACGGGATTTCTGAAGCTCTGAGGGAAAGGATTTGATGGAGACTTGCGATGTCTTTCTCTCCACATAATGTCTGGCTGTGGATCTCTGTATCTGTTCCTGTCTTCTGCCAGGGGAAGTCTCTCTGATGATGACTAGATAAGACACTGATCTAGGAGTATAACAGAAAATCATTAGGAATCTTTTATTGATTTTTAGGGCTATATTGTTTGGTTTTACCCTGGGTCTTTGGGCTATCTATGTTGGTAATGAACCAGGATGTCAGCTGTAAAACTTTAACCACTTGTGCCAGCTGTCTCCATCAGAAGAACTTCCCTGTTCTGCGTAGCCTCATTAACTTTTTTAGGTGTTTTGTAAAATTCCTGTATACTAATGTGTGAAGTATAAGTATATGATCTGTCAGTTAACATTATTAAGAGAGGAATAAAAGAATCTGTGATTGCCAGGAGCTGGAGAGCAAACAAACTACAGCCAATGAGATTTAGGTAGTTTATAATTTTATTGTTATTCAATAAATTGTGACATTTTGGAAAGAAATTTTAAAAAGTAAACTGGACTGTTAGTCAGACACTGGGCATTGATCTCTGACCTCCACATGTATGTACACACATATGAACATATACAGACAAGTGTGTATGCATACACATACATTACAATGATAAAATGAGCATTGTACTGAAGAATTTGGAGGAGCTAAGAACAAAGCAGAAAGGAAATATTGATATGAAAAAAGGGAAATTTGTGAGCTAGCTAACTTGGCAGTAAAAAAGGAAATTGCAGGAAAATAAATTCACAGCTGATAGGGCAAAAACCTACTTGCCACTAACGAAGTTGTATTTGTTAACCAAAATGCAAAAACACAAGAAGAGAAGGGATATGAAAGAAATGATTGTGAGGAGGGGCCTGGGAAATGGCTCAGAGGGAAAAGGTGCTGTAGTCAAGTTTACTGGCCTGAATGTCTTAACTTATATCCTACAATCCATATGATGGAAGAAAGGAACTGACTCCCACAATTCATCCTTTGACAATCAAAAATATGATGGAGGCATGCACACACACAATATATAAATGAAAACATTACAGGAAAAGAATTACTATGAGGAAATGATCATAGATTTGATGTTAAATAAAAAATTCCATGTACTGTTTAGTATTATGTGTCAGTCTTTCAAAAGCTATTAAAATGGACATTGACCTAATAAATACAAAATTCAAGAGAACTCTCAGATTAGAGAACTCTCAACAGAAGAATCTCAAATGGTTGAGATACACTTAAAGAATTGTTCAACATCCTGAGCTAACAGGGAAATGCAAATCAAAAATGACTCTGAGATACCATCTTACATTTGCCAGAATAGCTAAGATCAAAAAACGCTAATGACAGCTTATATTGGAGAGGATGTGGAGTAAAGGGAACACTCCTCGACTGCTGATGGGAGTACAAACTTGTACAATCATTTTGGAAATCAGCATGATGGTTTCTCAGAAAATTGGGAAACAACCTACTTCAAGATCCAGTGATACCACTCTTGGGATGCTCAATCATACAAGGACACTTGCTCAATTATGTTCACAGCAGTATTATTCATAATAGCCAGTGCCTGGAAACAACCTAGATGACCCTCAATTGGAAATGAATAAAGAAAATGTGGTACATCTATACAATGGAGTATTACTCAGAGGGAAAAAAACAACAGCATTATGAAATTTGCAGGCTAATGGATGGAACTAGAAAAAACATCACCCTGAATGAGATTACCCAGACCCAGAAAGACAAGCAGAAGCCTTCATCCGGTAACTGATGGAAGCAGATACAGAGATCCACAGTCAAGCCCTGGGCCAAGTTCTGGGAGACCAGTTGAAGAGAGGGAGGAGGGATTATATGATCAAGGGGAGTCAAGGGAAACTTATAGAGACAACTGACCTAAGCTTATAAAAGCTTACAGACTCTGGACCAAAAGCTAGGGAGGCAGCATGGGATGGACCTGGGCCCTCTGCATCTGAATGACAGTTGAGTAGCTTTGTCTTTTGTGGGGTCCCCAGCAGTTGGATTTAGGACCTGTCCCTGACACATGAGCTGGCACTTTGGAACCTATTCCCTATGTTGGGATGCCTTGCCCAGCCTTGATGCAAGAGGAAAGGTCTTGGTCCTGTCTCAACTTGATATGCCATTCCTTGTTGACTCCCATGGGAGACCTTAGCCCTTCTGAAAGGAGATGAGGAGAAGTGGATTGTGGGGGGGAGGGGGGGGGAGTTAAAGGGAGGTGGAAGAGGAAATGAGAAGAAAGAAAGGAGGGAAAACTGTGGTTGGTATGTAAAATTAATTAATTATAAATATAAACTATGTTTAAGGAATAGATAGAAGTAGTCAGAGAGATATCCCCTCCAGAAAGAATCTACATCTATCTCTTTGTTAAGAAATTCAGTCACATGAGGAATTTCTACCTGTTTGAGTGTAGAAAAAGCATTATTTTATTAAGCATGACAACATAAAATAAAAGATACCTAAGAAAAAAACATTTACTACCTCTTTTTCTCACAATCTTCATCCCTCCTCTTTCTTCTTCATAGATTCCTGAACCTTGAGGAATGGGTTTGATAAAAACAGATAAGGTTGAGTACTCAAAAGTCTTTTACTCTCTATGTATATTTCCAGTTGTGGATCTGCTTGCTAATTACCATGTACTTCAAGAAGAAGCTTCTTTTATGAGGGCTGAGTGATGCTTTTCTCTATGGGCATATAAATTAGGATTCATTTTATTTCTATATTTCTTTAGTAGACTAGTAGTAATAAGTTTTTCCTAGGCCTGTGACTTATATAATCCCAGGTTTTGAGACATTTTAGCAGTCAGGTATGGGTTCCATCTCATGGAATGAGCCTTAAATTCCGTCAAAAAGTGGTTGGTGACTCCCATAATATTTGTACCACTATTGCACCAATATATCTTACAGGCAGATCTCTGCTGTAGGTTATAGGGTGTCCAGCTGGTGATATTGATGGTTGCTTTTCTCCTCTCATAGTGTGTAAAGTGTCATTCAATATCATGAACTCTACTCAGTGTGGGTGTAGTTTCAGGAAACCATTGGTCAAAGTTAAATATTGATATCAATAAAAATATCCAAATGAAATATTAAAAAAATAAAGAAAAATTACTGAATGAGATTGATTCTGAAAATGCAAAATGCATGATAGGGTTAAACCTAATAACATAATCTATAATGCCAGCCTGCTCAGTGAGAAAACCTGAATAGCTAATACCGCTCTAGTGTCTGTTACATACCAGATATCATTCTCAGTAATTCATGTGTATTCACCTGCTTACTTGTCATGTAGTTAACATGAAAAGATTGTTGCTTTCTGTACTTCATAAGCTGCTCAGAGGGTTTTGAAACTTGTCCAGGATGATATGTATTAAGCAGTAAGGTACTTCCTGAAAGTTGGGAAATACCTGCCATCAGACACTATCTCCAAAATCATCAATATATTATGCGATTTTCCCATTACCACAATGGATGCTGAACTACCATTTGATAATATTCAACAATCAGCTTGAGTTTTCCATCAACCCCATAAAATATAAACAGACAAAATTTTCCTAAGAAAATGAAGTACAGCTATCTATGTTCAAAGCATACCTCATGCTTAAGGACAAAACCATTAGAAATAGGCTGGTTAAAGTCAAGGTCAAAAAACATGTGATAATTTCAATAAAATAAGAATCATTTGACACAATTCAATAATCCTGATGGAAAAAACTCTCAGTGAACTATGTACAGAATAGAAGAACATCGGCATAGTGAACGTTGTTTCAAAACCATTCTAATACTGTATTGAACTGCAAGAAGTTGATTTTTTTCTCTAAAATTTAGAACATGATAAGAGTTGTAATTTGGGTGTGAAATGTCCTCCATGGACTCATGTATCTGAACATTTGGTCTCCAACTGGTGATGCTGTTGGGAAGCCTGTGAAATTGTTAGGAAGTAGAGCATCACTGAAGGAGAGCATCATGGGGTTAGGTCTAGAGGTTTTATACCCAGGCTACACTCCACATTTCCTGTCTGCTTCCTGGATGCAATACGGCCAATTCCTGCCTGCTTCTACCTCCATGCTTCCTTGCCATTGTGAGCTTTATGTCCTTGAACTGTGAACCAAAATAAACCCTTTCTCCCTCAATTCTGCCTGTCGGTATTTGTCTGTGGTACTAGAAAAGTCACTTATAATGTAAGGATTACTTATTTCCTCACTTATAATCAAAATAATGTTAGAAGTCCAAGGATGAGGAATTGGACTAAAGGTAGAAATAGAAATAATTTAAGTTAAAAAGAAGTTAAATTAACTCTCATTTACAGAAGAAAGGATCTTATACTAAGAAAACTCTACAGACTGTACTGAAATTTGTTAGACCCAATAAATAAGTTCAGCAAGTTTGCAAGTTACAAAGTCAACACACAGAAATCAACAGAGGACCAACTGAAAAGAAACCCAAGAAAGCAACAGTATTTGAAACAATTAATGAAAATAATATAATACCCAAGAATAAGGTTCATCATGAAGTGAAAGACCTCTAAAATGAAAACTATATAACTTATGAGAGAAATTGAAGGGAACAGAAGAAATTAATTAAGATACATTGTATTAATGGAGGTGATGAATTAATTAATCAATGTTATTAAAATGTAAGTACTACTCAAAAGAATCTATGGACTCAGTATATTCACAATGGCATTCTTCACATAAATAAGAAAAGGATACAAAAAAAGCACCTGGAACCACCAGCCATCCCAAAAGTCCAAAGCATCATAATAAGGAAAACTAAAACAAAACCAAACTAAAAAACTGAAGTCATCAAACTATTTGACCTTAAAATATATAGCAAAGCAATTACAACCCGAACATAATTTACATAAACTCGGGCATGGGAACCAGGGGAACAGAATAGAGGCTCCAGAAATAAATTCACAAATTTGTAGAGAATTGGCTTTCAACAAAGCCATTAAGAAAACTGGTGAAAGGATTGCCTCTTGAGAAGGCAGTGCCAAGAAAGCGCAGTATATTTTTACAAAATGACAAGACTCAAACCCACCTCTTATAAACTCACTCTCAAAGTAATTAAAGTCCTGAAACTATAGAACCGCTAAATAAAGAGGGAGGAAATATCATATGATATTGGCCTGTGAAAGGCTTCATCTTGATAAAACTTCAAAACTACAGGCAACACAAGTTAAAGTGGATAAAGGGACAACACAAAGGTAAAAATGTTTCTGTGCAATCAAGTTGTTGATCAAGGTCAGTCATCAAATTTGTACTCTATGTATATCACGTATGCTACCATAAATAATTTCAAATGGACAAATCACCCAAATTTGAAATATAAAAACATAAAACATCATTAAACAATACATTTTGATACACACACATACATAAAAACTTTTATTTAGATATACTCACTTGATTTTGTATTTATGGTAATTAAGTAGTATTTTTACTGAGCCAGAAATCTGTATGTGTTACCTACCAGAAGGAAATAAGGCAATAAAATTTAAGTTTTTTCTTAAATATCAAATGATAATGTTAGAATTGTGTTCAGTAGGGAATGGGGAAATTTTGGGAGTATACCATAATTGGGGAGGGTTACCTTGGTTATGCAAGGGATTAGTTCTTCTTTAAGAAAAATTAATGAAAAAATTAAAAAATATAATAATATTAATAATAATAATAATAATAGAACTGGATGACAGCAACTAGGAAACTGGAAGAAGGGGGACAGAATGAGAGGCAATGGCTGCAGCTGAAGCATGAAGAGGCTTGGCCCGCCTGCACTCAGAAAGGAAAGCGGAGCTGGAGAAGAAGCTGTGGACTTCAGAGAAAAGAGAAAGGAAAGGGAAAGTATTTATTTGCATAGAGGAAGGGAAATCAAAACTGCACCTGGTATTTGGAGTTCTGGGAACTGAGACTAATATAAAGCTGAAAATGAGGATAAAAACTGCTATAGGGAAGGAGGAGGTTATGAGATGACATTTAAGTGATGTACACTCCGGGAAACTAGAAAGACGGAGCCATTCAGGAGAGAGGTCACCTAGGGGTGTGTTGTTATTAGAGAAATAGTATTACAGAGCAGCTTGAGGGATGCCATGGCCATGGGTAAAATGCCAGCCAAAGAGGCTAGGCTACTATCGGAACCTGGGGGATTAGACAGAGATTTGGTGATGTGAACTTTAAAGAACAGCCATGCTTACAATGCTACAAAACTACTAGCAGCGAGGCACATATTCCTGATTCCCCAGCATTCTTTCATTCATTTGCATATCTCTGAGCATTCAATGTTCAAGCTCCCTAATACTCAGTAACTGTTTTTAAAAGGAATGAAAACCCTGATGCTGCATGGACCCACAGAGCAGCTACCTACTTCTCTGCTCACCTTCTGAGCGAGCACCGCAGGGAGATTTGTCTAATGTCTTTGAGGCCCGGAGCATTTCAGTTTGCATATTCAGCCTGCAGTCTTGGGGTGCTCTGGCAGACTGTTCTAGCACCCACTTTCCTTCAGCATTTAGCAGAAGTACTTTGACTCCACTTCATTCCAAGAAATGAGTGATTGGCTTTGCAATGAGAGAGGCTCAGAGTCCTATCTTGGGAGCAATCTCCCTACAGTTCACCCTTTCCCACACTGGCAGGAGATGCTCTCCAGTGAAACAGCACATGGTGTCTGAAAACGAGGAGCTAGCGGTTGTGATAGGCCTGAAATTGCTGGCTAAACACTGCTGACTTTGCTTACCACCTTAAAACAAAACACCTAATTGTTCTTAAGTGCCGAAGGCACACCTAGGAGAAGAACACTTTGTGCCCCTTGCCACCTCCCCAAACCTACCCCCATCTTTCCTCCACCATCTCCATGGCAACCTCTAAAACAAGCCATTACAGTCCTGACACGGCAACAGGCTGACACTTTGGGCTGGGATTTAATTTTGAGTTATGACCACGTTAGGAAAACATATGATGTGGCTGTTTGCTTACAGAGAGAGGGGGGATCATAAAACCCTCGGTTTTTATGAGCTGTCGCTTGATTCGTTCCTGGAGCCCCAAGTAGTAAGCTTCTAAATCAATGCATGCAGCTGTTTCAGCTTCTTGGAGCCCAGCAGGTGTATTGCTCAGCTCGGCTGCCATCTCCCTACACTCACATAACATATAATAATGTCTTGCACACACCAGCCATCCATTAGACTAACTGCTGGTCCCCGAGGTCGCCGTTCCTCTTGCCCACAGCATAGCATCCTTCTCCTTTCTTTGCTGCATCTTCATTTTTTGACTTTGTGCATGAATTTTTCATCAGTTTCTGGATGCCTAATTGAATAATCTTTGGCTCATCCAGATAAAAAAGAAAGGGATAAGGAGGGGAAAAACCCGCCCCAGTATTATTTGTATTCAAAAACTATATATAACAATAGAAGTATTGTGACTGGTGACATCAGTTTTCCTAAGCACTAAAGACCCACATCTGGTGTGACTTAGGTTAATGGAAGGGGAAGGGCTGCAGAGGCCCAGAGACCATGCATTTTCATTTCAGCAGGTAACAGAGAAGACTGAAATGGTTAATAATCTACTGGAGGTGCAGAGATGGCTTGATGGACACTGGATGGGAGCTAGCCTCAGACAGAAAATTTTTGTTGGCCCATGACAGCCAACAAAGCATTTTTCCCTAATGCTGACCAGTGACTCCTGAGAGCTGCAAGGCTGAGACTAGACTACTCCAAAGGACCGAAAAGATGATTTCCCAGGGAAATGTGAAGGTAAGAACCTGGCTCCTGAGACCTGGAGGTGGGCTCAAGAAGACAGATTTGACAGGAGCTCCCCAGTCAGTGTGCTGCAGCAGAGGGAATGCTTTAGGATCCCAGTGTGGTGATGAGTGCTGAGTCTAGGCCACAGGATGAATCTGATCATTTATACCACCAGCTTGCTGGTCATAATCAGTAAATACTTGTGCAAGTTCCCCCACAATAGGAAAGAAAATAAGAACACCAGGGCCACTCTCATTTAAAAAAGGAAGAAAGAGTATGTTGTTTCATTACTTTGTATCAGAGATGCTCATTTAATTCAAGAAACCATTTTACATTGTTCCGTCTTCACAAACGTTCTGAAGGACATATTGCATAAAGCTCGCAGCTGTATCTTTCCTGTGTGTGTTGTCAGTGCTTCTGAGCAAAGTCTGGGGAATTTCTCCACCCATAGCTTCTTTATCTGTTTAGTTACAATACCACCCTCTCACGAGAAACTATTTGCACATAGCCGCACTAACTCACTCTTTAAGATCACAAATTCTGGCTGGTGGTTTCTATAGGTGGACTGTCCCCTTAGTTGGCATAACTTTTGCTTTCTATTTATTTGTTTTTTTCTTGTTCTGCATGCATTTCACTGCAAGACATCTGTTCTCTCTTGAAATTAGCCACAAATAATTTACGAACAGATCACTAAATGTTCTGAGGTAGTTGGGGGTTTGTGCAAAAACACAGTTCATAAAATACCTATGAAGATCCTGCACCTAGAAATCAAAAAAAAAAAAACCCGATGGATCCTAGAGAGAGTTCTTTCTTTCTCTCTGTTTCAGGGCCCATGAATGTGAAGGGCCCTAAACAATTGCTGCTTTGTTTTTTCCTGCCTGCTACTGCTTTATCATACTGTCTTAGTGGGTAGAGAGGTGGTATCGTCTCTAGTCTCTCCCACCTATCAGCTTCCACCCCAGAGAGAGGGAGAAGTGTGGAGGAACCAATGTTTTGGGAGTTTGATACATATGTAGTAGTTGGGAATCCATTAAGACTAAAGGGGCGGAGCCATATGAATTATTACTCTGAAGATCTCAATTGTTAACTTAGCCCGTATGTGAGACCTCTTGGTCCCTAGCAATCATCCCAGCACAATATAAATCTATTTGTCATTAAAGAAGTCTCATTCCAAGGAGGAAAATCTCTCTTATTCATTCCAAAGCTGGTGGCAGGTACCAGAAACCTTCAATGACAGGATAGTCCGTGGGTATTTTTACTTTTATTATTTTTCTTAAACCAGTTTCCAACAGCTGGTTGCCAGTTGCCCCTGACGTGGACTTAAAAGCAAACCTCCAGCAATGTGGCAGCCCGGATCAGGGAAGAAAGGCAGCCCTCATAAATCACGACTACACTGCTCCACAGCTTTAGCACAATGAAGTGCATGTGTACGGGATCAGAGGACGAGCTGGGGCGGCGGAGCTACGCTCTTTCCCCGTGGACAGAAGCCAGGCCCTGCTTAGAGAAAGCTTTTGTCATCTTCTCGGGCTCCATGCACTGGTCAAACCATGCGTTCAAGACCACACACTCTTGGCACGGCTTCCTGCATCTCTATCCCGGTTCTTTTTTAGATGGAACCTAGTTCTGGTCGTTTAAGTTTCAGGAAGGATGACCTTCCAAATTTATGAAACGGAAGCATGCAAAGGGTTCCTGGTCCACTGTTCGCCAGAGTCAGTCAGGGAGGCATATGGCACCAGACTCTAGGACAAACAGCAAGGCAGGTGGCACCCAACACAGGGACAAAGGGACAATCACTATAGAAGAACTGGGGAAGCCGAGACTGAAGAGGCAAAGGTGTAAGGGAAAAAAAAATTAAAAGAAGCAAGCATTTTCCAAATTCGTGAATATTCACTCGGGGCAAAGGAATAACGTGGGTCCTGACTCATATGACATTCATAAGGCATCATAAGCTATCTAAAGTGAAATCAGTCTGAAAGTCCAGAATAAATAACACGAAGATATAGATCTCAGAAATGTAACCCCGAGTTTTTAATAAAAGTGGCTCCATTATAGTTAGGCCCCCAATCATATGATGGGGGGGCACAGCACTAGAAAAATCTGAGAACCACTCTGCTGGAAAAGATAATTAGACCTGCTTGGTGATAAAAGTCTTTCACAAAACCCAGAAAAAAGACAGTCAGTTACTAAGTAGTTTCGTTGCTATGATAACATGTTGTCTAAAACAACCTTGGTGGAAGACGGAATTTATTTGGCTCACATATCTTAATTATGTGCTCTATTGAGGGAAATCAGGGCAGGAGTTCAAGCAGGAGCAAAGGCTGAAGTCATGGAGGAACACTGCTCAATGGCTTGCTTCCCATGGCTTGCTCAGCTCTCTTTCTCCTAAACCAGGGCCACTTGCCCAGAGGTGGGTCCACCCACACCAATCATTATGCAAGAAAATGCCCCAATGACAGGCCTGCTGACCAAGTGGACAGAAGCAATTTCTTAACGGAGGTTCCCTTCACCCAGGTATGTCCAGGTTTGCCTGACGTTCACAAAATTAACTGATAGACATAAGATAATCTTATTCACAAATGAAAATTCAAAAATATTTCATTCAAATATTTAATTATTTCACTTAAAATATGTATTTAAAATAGTCATAATTAAACCCAATTATATATACCATTTGATAATATGGAATGAGTTTACTCTAGAAATGCAAGATGTCTTCACACTGGAAAGCAGGCAGTGTAACTCACAAAATTAATTAAAGGGAAAAAACACAATCATAACATTTGTAGAAAAAATTATAAAATTTAGTATTCAGTGAAGATAAAAATTCATTTAGAAGTGTCGGTAAACTGGTCGATGGTGGCACACAACTTTAATCTCAAGCACTTGGAAGAGAGAGGCAGGAAGATCTCTGTGATTTTGAGAGCAAGTTCCAGAACAGCCAGGGTTATTATAAAGAGAAACTCTGTCTCAAAAAACAAAACGAAACAAAAAAGAAGTACAGGTGAAATTTAGTAATGTATATAACTAAGTAAAAAATAAAAAAAAAAACAATATCTTTCATGGCAAAAATTTCAAAGATTTTCTTCTAAAAACAAGCTTGAAAGAAGGCTATTTACTTGTGTTAGTCTTATGTAGTAGTCCTAGGCAGTATTACATGGTAAGAGAAATACACACACACACACACACACACACACACACACACACACACACACACAGAGAGAGAGAGAGAGAGAGAGAGAGCGAGAGAGAGAGAGAATCCATTTGATGGGAATAAGGAGCCCTGCAAATATCCCCTTAAATGAACAGTATAACATTGACCAAAATATCTGTTAACGGCTCTTGAACCTGACCAAAGGCGATAAACAAACTACAAGGTGTTTATTTTTCTAACAGCACTAGGCTTTGAGTAAGAAAATGGGAGTTCAAGACTTAACATATCTATACCCAACTCTTCTCTAGTTCATTGACCAGGTAGATCACCACAGCTGGATCTCATAGCTTTTGTTTATTGTTTTTCTCAACACACAGCTTTGTTTTTTCTCTTCCAGAAAGATCTTCTTTTGAAAATATAAGCAGTAAAAGTTATAAAACCTTAGGAGATGGACAGAGACAGCTTATTTCCCTGCTAAACCTAAGTAGCAGATCCAGTCCTTTCAAAATGAATGGCAGGGCAGACGTCTAGGTAGACACTTATCAGGGAGATTTTTAAAATGAGTAAGTAATAGGAGAGGTGAGGACCATGTCAAGGCTTCTCTTTGACAGGTAGACTGTTCATAATGGAGATGAGAGAGAAAACAGAAGCAGTGGCAACTTGAAAGGTGCTCACATTTTGTTCTCTACAATTTACACCACACATATCTACTAACAGAAAGGAGGTACCGTATTGGAGGTAAATCTTTGAATTATATCTCTTATCACTGGTTGACTGTCGATTAAACTCTTTAGGCACAGGAATAATCCTTTGGAAGCAAGACTAAGATATAAAAATAGCAAAAACATGGGCACCTTACCAGTGGTTATATCACTGAAGAAAATTTCTTTCCCTTGCCAGCTGTTATCTGTGTATAAATCGTCAAGAAGGGATGGGGATCCTATGAGCTCTTCCCCTTTCTACAGTAGGGTGTTAATAGGCCCAGTCTTATGCAGGTAACATGAGTCTAGTACCTATGCCATGTCCAGAAGTCAGTATTCCATGTTGCTGCTTTCTTTTCTAGTTCTTACATTTTTTAATCCCATTCTTTTGTGATGTTCCCTAAGCATTGGGACAGGAAGAGTCATATAGATATACCCTTGATGGTTGGACATTCAAGAGTCATTATTGTCTCTATTTTGACCAGTTATACATCTTTAGAGTCATTGTTAATCATTGTAAAAGAAGCTTTTATCAAAGCTGATAGTAGTGCTGATCTATAGGCATGAAAATAAATACAATTATCCTCAAGGCAAGTTGACAGGTATGCCATGCTCATTTACCAAACAAATGACAGTAGTGTCTGCACTAGGGACTATCCTCCCCAGCCAGGGGTCTTTGAACTGGATTTACAGTAGCAGATGAGACACTCTTGGGAAGCAAACATTAAATCCAACTAGAAAGTGGATGGTTATCCCCTTAATGAACTTGCTACTGATGCATTGTGTGCTAGTCTTGCTTGAGCAGTGAGCATTAGTGAACACATGGCCAACAACTGAGAAAGACTGTAAATAACAATTCTCTCCTAGCCGTCTACCTACTGCCTTCTGACACTATGAGCGAGAGCCAACAGGGAAGAAACTTCCAGCCCAGTTCCAGTGACTTTTTCATGTCCTCTGACTAAAGCATGTGTTGTTTTAAGCAATAAGGCTTTACCAACTAGTTCTTTGAGCAAACTAAGTGCAGTAGCAATTGCATGTGCTGTTTTGGAAGTCCCTATGGGTCATCAACTCATAAAAAGTTAGTCCACCCCAGTGCTAAGATTTTTATTTAGTAATATATGGATTCTGAGAACAGTTTTATCCACCCAAACAGGGACAGGATTCGAACTCCTTGTCTTTATTTTTTTAATTAGCTTGCCTACCAAGTATCAGATTCATTATAGATTTTTTTATACATTATCAATTTTTGTTGAGTCTCCTCAATTTTCTCCTCTCCTCCATCTTCATGACAATCCCTCCAGGCTTAGACCTTATACCACAGTATCCCCCCTGACACTTTTGCATTACAGATATTCTACTATTGCCCCCCAATATGCACTTTAAAATCTTCAATGAAACTCATTGGCTTTCACACACACATACACAAAAGGCCTGAAAATAGAAAGGGGACTAGTTTGGTAGAGTGAAGGGAATGGGGGGGAAACAAGAAAGGTAACAGGGTGGGTATGACCAAAATACATATGTATCTTATATGAATGTATTTTGATGTCACAGTGAATCCACTTATATATGAATATATGCTGATAAAAAGCAAAAGTCCCAGCAAGAATTGAAGAGACAGCAGAACAATGAGAACACTCTCACACTTCGGTGGAAATAGCAATTGTCACAAGCACTTAGTGTGAGTATATACTAGATCTGGTCATGCACATAGTTTCTCACCTTGCTGTTTTACTATTTTTTTTGGAATGGAACCCAGTTATATATGCCAAAGATCTATGCTGCTGTGTTCAAACTCCCCACGTCCTCATACACAGCAGAGTGAGCAACGTGTTACCCACACAGCAAGAGGATAACTGCTCTGATGATCTCTGTAGCACTACAGATGAACCTGCACATCCAGGGACATGTTGAGAAAAGAGGCAATGCAGAAATAAGTACATACCATGCTACTTCATTAATATAAATCAAGGAAAAAAAATGGATCCATTCTGTGAGAAGTCAACACTGGTGTGTAGGGAAATGGGGGCTGTCAGAAGGACTCACAAAATAACTTCCTGAATACTGTCAAAACTGCTTTTTTGAGTTTAATATGGGTTCCATATGTTTCCTTATTATGAAAACTCATCACACTTCATGATGTGTATTTTTCTATAGATTTATATTTAAGTGAAGAGTTTAAAATTAAACATTATATTAAAGAAACCTCAGAAGCTTTAGCACCACATATATAGATATGGCAACCTTTATAGATCAGGCAAATTTTAGGACTATAGCCATCCTCACAATGAAAATAATAAAGAAAAAAAAACAGGAAAACAGTCAAAACCCAGAATTGTTATAGGTTTACTTTTGATAAGAAATTATGGAAAACAAATAAATGAAAATGGCACACTGAAAATATTTTTCTTTTTATTTATTATTTATTTATTTATTGTTAATTTGTTGATGAAACTTGATGCTTCTTCCATTCTAGGAAAATATTCCACCACTCACATGGCCTCAGTTCTTTGCTGTTTTGTTTTTGTGACAGGGTCTTGCTAGGTTAGTTAGGTTGAACTGGAACTCATTCAGCATCTGAGGCATTGGTTTCCCTGGATCTGGAGTTAACTGCAGTTGTAGGCTGCCTGTTGTAGATGAGGGGAATCAAATTCTAATTCTCTGAAAAAGTATCACCTGTTCTTAAAATGCTGAGTCACACATTCAGTCTCCTAATACTTAAAGGGAAATATGCCAATCCCATCCAAACCTATTCAAATAACTGAAGAGGGAGAAACATTTTCAGATTCATTGTATGAACACAGAATCACTCAAAGATAAAATCATCACAAGTGAAAACAAAGAATAAGTCCTCAGGGCAGAAATACAAATATATTTTATAAAATGTTAAGTTGAACACAACAATACATAGTAATTATACAGGACTAGGTGTATTTAACCCTGGTATGTAAGATATTGGTGTATATTTGAAAATCAATGTAGCTTACCATGTTAATAAAGAACATTTCAATAAAGAAGGGAAGCAATTGATAAAATTTGGTCCTTATTCATGATAAAAGTACTCAATACAGAAAGCTATCAGCCTCCACCAGGAGAAAAAAATGAAGAAACCTCCCTTTCGGCATCATACTTAACAGCAAATACATGAGTGCTTTTCCTTTAAAACCAGGAGCGTGACAGACCTTCACTCTCATCCTTTCTGTTTAGCACTGGAGTCTCTAACTATTAGAATAAAGGGAAATAAAATGCATCCATATTGAGAAAGAAGAAGTAGATTTTTTCCTAGGTTGCATGAATGTCTACATGAGCAAACCTGAGAAAAAAAGAAACTGGGATAATAGAACTAACAGGTGAATTTTAAAGAGTCACAACATACAAGGGCAAGACGAAAACAAATTATATTTTTAAATACTACACAAAGTAGCCACAAAATGAAATAAAGAATCAATTTTACTGAGATGAGATCAAAAGAAAAGTATTTATGAAAAAATTTAACAAAAGGAGTACAAGATCTATAAAAATACTAATCTTTGTTGAGAAAAATGAAAACTTAAGTAAGTAAATAATTTCACCTTGATGCTTTAGAGAACACCATAATGTTAAGATGGTAACATTCTTAAACTGTCTTGATAGTTGATAGAAATTCTTACATGAATACTAGTGATTTTGATGTAGTAAAAAAGATAAGCTATTCCTAAATTTTATAAGGGAGTGATAAAGACTAAAAATAAATAACATTTTTTAAAAAGATGACAGTGTGACTCATATTACCTATTGTCAATACTTAGAAATCTCCATTAATCAAGACTACAAGTACATATAAAAAGATGGATGCATGAATCAGTAGAACAGAGAAGAGAGTCTGGAAGCTGAATCAGACATTTATGGTAATTGGTTCTCTCTCTCTCTCTCTCTCTCTCTCTCTCTCTCTCTCTCTTTCTGGTACATGTGTAGCACTAGTATATGATATATGTATGTGTGTGCATGAGTGTGTATGAAAATGGGTAAGACAGTGCATATATGCAGAGTTCAGAGGAAAATGCTGGCATCCTGTTCCTTCATGCTCCTCATTATTTCTTTGAGATATAGTCTGTCACTAAACCTGAAGTTAACTATGTCAGCTAAGATATCTGAATCTTCCTATCTCTACCATTCCCCAAAATAAAGGTACTAGGGATTTAAGTACTTGGGTCATTGTTATAGAGTAGCAAGCTCATGGAGTCATCTCCCCAGCCCTCAATACCTTTTTCTTTATAAAAGTGCCAAGGAAATTATATGAGAAATAAAACTTTTCCTCTAATAATGTGAAATATATATTCATGTTAGTGGAGAAAAGAAGCATACCTTACCACACAATAACTCACTTTATCAATTAAATCATGTGTCTGATTATTAAACTCAAAAATATGGAACATTTAGAATGCAGAGAATGCTTGTGACCTTAGGTTAGAAAAAGATTTCTTAAAATCAGAAAACAGCTGTAAAGATGTCTAGAAAAGTCATAAGGAATCATCCTATAGTTTATCTACCTAAAACAACATATAACAAGCATAAAATCCTAGATATGTCATTTAGAATTTTAAGAAGCGGGTCCTGGTCAGAAAAGGATTACAGATATTCAATAAAGACAAATTCAGGTGAAAAAGACTTCTGAATGGGTCACAGTGTTGGATAAATGTGCATAGCCTTAGGAGAGAGAGGAAAAAGAGTATAAACAGTTATAATATAAAAGAGTATAGTCATGGATTAAAGTAATAAAGATAATAAAATAAATATTAAACTTGTAAAAAATTAATAGAGTAAATAAAACAAGCCACATAAAGATGGAATATACACAGAGAGTCTGGATCATGTTTATTATTGTGTTTTCTTTATTTTTTTTTACTGTGAATGAGCTAAATACAGAGAGACATTTCATTATATAGGCTGCTAAGCAAAACCAACATATATACTTTAAAGGTATTGACTTCAAACTTTGGGTCTAAGAATATGTTGCTTTGGAAAAGAAGTTCTGCTTTTGTTTCCTCAGAAGATGTGAACCTGTGATTCCTTCCAGGCTAATGTGGTTTGATGAACCAAGACACCCTGAAAGGTCTCTGTAGACCCTAAAATTACTTCATGTTTTTTGTTTGAAGCAGTTTGGAGAGAAATATGCTAAAATTCCCAAATATTGTTTATAGATGTTTGTATAAATTTAAAAGGGGATATGCTATAGAGATGTATACTTTGCATTGGTGTGGATTTTGATTTATTGATACAGTTAAGGTCAATTTTGGTATGCATATACTTCTGTTCCTGATTAAGGTATTGTGTTTGTGCAGCTCATTTAATAATGTAATGTATAATTAAGAAATATAGGTTAATAGATAGTCATCTATAATAGTCAAGCATACAGTCATGTTAGTTAAGTTTTCTAGATATACAGAGATATTTTTCAGATGGACAAGTACTCTTCAAATCTTTCAAAGGCGTACAGAATATGGCATTTAAAATGTTTTAAGAACTTAGACTTTTCTTGACCGTGAGACATGTCTGCTTCTGGCAGCATGAATTCCTTCAAAGAGGTTGATGGGCAATGAAGAAACTCATTATGAAATTTGCCTCCAATGTGAAAAGGCTAGGCAGTTGGGCAAGAAACTGCTTTTACCTGGACTTCTTGATGTTATGCTATATAAGCTGTACATGCATGATAATGATATAGAAAATGACTGCTGAAGTTGCCAAAAGAAGGTGAGACAGTCCTTCAGGGTTCTTACTTCATAAGAGTCTGTGAGATATTATGCAGGACACAGAAGAAAGTGACTGACAAACTGCCAATAAAGACAAGACAGTCTTTTAAATTTCTTGCTTAATGGAAAAGTCTTCCAGATACTATGGGCCTGTAGGCTGAAAATGGGTGCCCCAATGTTACAGAAGAACTTTGGGTGACTGTCCAGTCAGCGAGATGTCTCTATCGATTCTAGAGTTTTTGAAGTTGCTTAAAATTCACTTCCTGTTGACTTAGGTAATACTCTATCCTTCTGGAGTCTTTGGTGGAGTTGAAGAAAAATAGTTATAATTATAAAAGATAAATTAGATATAAAACTTTAGACTCACAAAATATGATACATGATAGAGTATCTTTCTTAATATGTCAAATGTAAATGGACTAAAATTGTAACTGTGATTCTTGCTTGATACCTGTTTTGCATATATAATTTTACTATGTTAGAGTTAAAAACTTTCTTTTTATTTTGACAGAAAAGGGGGAACATTATGGGAAGTCCTTCTATGTGTTGCTTTTATTGGTTAATGAATAAAGCAGTTTTTGAGGTTTCAGTCTGGAATGCTAGAAAGTGGGATAAGCACTCTCCTCATGGCAGACAATAATCAGAGGACAGTAGTTAAAAGAACCCCAAGGATACCCCTTCCAATTAGTCAATTATATCCCATATTCCACATTCCTACTATCTCTCAGTAGTGTTTTCATACTTTTATTCCATCTATGAATCAATCTATCCATTACATTAGAGTCTTGATATTTTAGTTTCTCTAGAGACTCCCTCAGACACACTCAGAGGTGTGTTTTTCTAGCCTCCTATGCATTCTTAATGGAATCAAGTTGATAATCAATATTATCCATCATGGTGGAGGGAAGATGGGAGATAGGAGAGGAATATGGCGAGAGATAGCTAACACTAGGGGCTATTTAAGAGTCATATGGAAATCTAATACAGATACTTAAAATATACAAAAGAAATATAAATGGAATCACCAAATAATGGAGAAGACAATGCTCTGACTAGACCTCCATCAAGTAAAATCTCTAGTGTTGGAGATGGGTTACATCTAATTGCACTCTTGGCCGTAGGGACGCCATAGAACTCCCTAAACAACTCAGGCTAGTGCTGAGGAAATTGGTTGCACTCTACAAGATGATGGTAATGTCATATTTCTGAAGATCACATCTGCATATCTCATTGAACATGGAGAAGTCAAGTTGGTGTCTACTTAGAGCCCCTCCTAACTAGTGTTCATGGTAATGAAAGGCATGCTTTATGCCTGCAGGGAGAAAGTTAAGCACAAACTAAGCTATAACACCTTCAGCCAGCAAGCTAACCTGCCAACATGATATGCTGGTGCAGTAGTGGCACAAAAGCTGTGGGAGTAACCCACCACTCCCTGATTAGAATTGAGGCTAACTCCATGAGACAGGACCCATGTCTGACACTATTTAGGTGGCCAAAAACCGGAGACTTGATAGGCCAGCAACATGCTGTTCTGCTAATGGAATAAAGCATTAAAAATGATACCTAATAACATTCTGCTATACCCATAGACCAGTATCTTGTTTTGCCATCATCAGAGAAGCTTCCTCCTGCAAGAGATGAAAACAAATAAGACCCATAACTGGACAATGTGCCTAGACAGACCCTGAACACTCAGTCGTAAATGGGATGTCTTTATGAAAACCCTCCTCACTGGAGTTCAGGAAACACTTATGAAAAGGAGACAGAAATGGAGTGCTATTTTGTGTTTTAGCAAATAAAGTTTGCATGAAGATCAGAGTGTAGAGCTAAGACACAAGAGGCCAGGCAGTGGTGGCACACACCTTTAATCTCAGGACTCAGGAGACAGAGGCTGATGGATCTCTGTTAGTTCAACGCCACCCCCGGCTACATGAGATTGAGACAGTCTCTTAGCACTTTGGATCACATGCCTTTAATTCCATCACTGCATGAAGGTGAAGACAGGAGTGATATGGCTGGGAAGAGAGTGGAATATATGGCTGGAGGAGACAAGAGATCATTGCAGTCTGATAAGGCAGTCTGAGGACAGTATCACCCCTTTGTTCTGAGCATTGTCAGAGGTAAGAACTCTGGTGGCTGTCCCCTCGGCCTCTCTGATCCTTTAGCTTTCACTCCCTGATAGATGACTCCAAGTTTTTATTATTAAGAACAATTAGAATTTGGACTACATGGAAGACACCAAAGATGCAGTGTCTTCTAGACATAACAGGAATGATGCTCATATGAACTCACAGAGACTATGGCAGCATGCATGGGGCCTGTACAAGTCTAAGCCAGATGAGCTCCCAGTATGGAGAAGGGACGTGAACACAAATGTCATCCCTAACCCAGAAGCTTTTCCCAAGTTATAACCTCTTGCAAAGGAAAAATCAGTATTCTCCAATGGAACCTCACTAGGTATAGAAACAAAATTTAAAGGAGGCTCCATACCCAGCTGAAGATGGACAACACAGAACAAACTGAATGGCATTTTCACGTATGATTTTTCTCTTAATTAGAAATTGTTTTTACCTTATTGCCTTTTGCTTATCTTATTATGGTTTCCAATTTTGTGTTTCTATTGTATGTGTGTGCGTGTGTGTATTTGTTGTAGGGAACTCCTTGTTTGTCCCAGACACCCAGAAGTGAATAATCACACAGAAACTGTATTTAATTAAAACTGTATTAATTAAAAAAGTTAGAACCCATTAGCTCTAACTTCTTATTGGTTAACTCTTACATATTCATTTAACCCATTTATATTAATCTGTGTATTGCCATGTGGCTGTGGTTTACCTGTTAAAGTTCTGACATCTGTCTCCAGCGGGGCTACATGGCTTCTCTCTGACTCCACCCTCTTTTCTCCCAGCATTCCATTTAGTTTTCCCCACCTAGTTCTGTTCCCCTATATCTCTGCTATAGGCCCAAAGCAGTTCCTTTATTTATAATGGTAATCACAGCACACAGAGGGAAATTTCACATAGTGTGTGTGTGTGTGTGTATGTGTGTGTATGTGTGTGTATATGTATGTGTGTGTGTGAGAAAGAGAGAGAGAGAGACTACATGTGTTTTGTTCCTCATGCTTTATCTTTGTTTCTTTCTGTTTGCTTTGTTTTATTCTGGATGGTTGTTTGTTGGCCTGTTTGTTTTCTAAAGAGAACAAGAAAGAAGGCATGGATTTGGATGAGTGGAAAGCTGGGGAGGATCTGTGAGGAGATCAGGGAGTGGAAACAATCAGAATATAGTATGTGAAAAAAATTTTTTAATGAAAAAAATAAAATAAAGTATAAAAAGATTATCCATTATGTCTTGTCAGTCATCATTTTATTCACTATAAATCGGCCTGCAATTCTTTCACCTACTAAATGGAAATTCACCCCTCTATTGTCTTGCCATCTTTAAAAAAATTAATGATTATTCTTGTTATTCATTTTTTTCAACTAATGTAAAGATGGTGACTCAACTTTTGGTGCTGTGAATTGAGCTCAGGGCCAGGAATCAAACCTATGGCCTTGCCTAACAAACCATGTTAGGCAAGTACCCTACCAGTCTAGCTGTGTCCTTAGCCCCTGAGGGGCAGTGACCGACACAGCCTCAGCATACAACTCCCTCTGTGCCTCCTTCCCATTCCAGTGCTTCAGCGTAATCATCGCCTGCTTTAGACAACGACAGTGAGAACTTCCTGACAAGTGGAAGGTCTTAATCATGTCTTACAGAGTTTAGAATATTGCTTTGGGGAAGTTAGATCTATGCTCATATCAAGAAAAATGGTAGCCATCCATATAAAATGGTATGTTGTTGGAATGACAAATATTAGGGACTGGGAAATCAAACGAGGAAAAAATAATTACCAAGTGTTAGAAAGCGAAACTTCACAAAGAAAATGGGTTTAAACGGAAAGTGTGGATGATGTAAGGAAGTGGAGTGGTAATACGAGCAGTGGTAAATATGAAACGGTAAAGTAATCTGGGAGCCATAGTGCTTGAGAGATGGCTTTGTGTATGGCCAGCTGGAAAATTATGCTACAGTACTGAGTATCAGATAAGCAAGTATTTCCTGTGCTTTAAAATGGGTAGAGCTGAAGAATGCTGAGACTGGTCCCCTGTGTGTATGTGTA
Source organism: Microtus oregoni (assembly GCF_018167655.1). Taxonomy (NCBI): domain Eukaryota; kingdom Metazoa; phylum Chordata; class Mammalia; order Rodentia; family Cricetidae; genus Microtus; species Microtus oregoni. Next base: position 7,103,285 of record NW_024543830.1, on the reverse strand, counting down.
TGTTGGTTCAGTTGGGTATATAGATTTTTAGTGAAACACAATATGGAATATATGTGTGTGTGTGTGTGTGTGTGTGTGTGTGTGTATTTGCTTATTCATTTGTTTTATTATGAAAAAGAAAAGAAAGTTTTTAGTTCTATGCTACTGAAAATTTTGGACAACCTATGTTGTATCATCTCAGAGTCCTCGTTATTTCATAAGTAAATGTTCATTTACATAAGCTGTGAATTTGTTGACCATTTCCCACACAGGGTACAGGCACTGATGTAGCTGTCATGCAGTGGATTCACAGTTGAGGTGAAACATCATTGGTTGCTCCTTCTCACAGGCTTTGTTTGTTCCCCTCTCTGGAATATGAACTAGAATTCATGTATTTGCTTATTTTTCAGACAGTTAAATTTTTCTTCCAATACTTTTATGAATTGGAGCCATTAATGAGAGTAAAATCAACACGACCTGACTATATAAATTCTGTCTAATAGAGCTCTTTCCATCCAGAAGGCAAGGTGAAAAAGGAGGAATTTGGCTTATTCTGTGGTTTGCCAGTTAGGAAATGAAGGTTTTGTTGACATAGGAAAGGGAGGGAAGCCCCAAGCCAAGGCCTCCCTAAGGGAAATATCTTGTTGCTTCCTGGTGTCTGACTTTCTGTAGCCACCAAGTTATCAACACTGGGGCTGTTGTTCATATCTGTTGGCTCATGTGAGCCTGGGGTGTGCATGATGTAGGAAAAGGCTAGAAACCATCAGCAGTGGAGGGCAGGCCTGAGTTCTCTGAATGCTGATGTAGCTAAGTGCCTCTTAGAGTCTCACCTACCTCATTAAAATTCCAGGTAAGAAACCCCTGCATCCACAGACCAGGCCCCTGCTCTGTAACAAGCTGATTTGTGCTGTCTCAACAACCAGACTGGGGTTGGGGGGATGCGAAGAAGCTGGAACAGTAGCTTCAGACTATGACAGAATAAGTACCAAAATGGCCTCAAGTTTAACACTTAAACCAAGTTACATTTTCAAGACAGAGAAACAAGACTAACAGTCACCACGCTCTGCTTACTCTCTCCTTTTCCTTCCTTTCTTCTTTCTCCTCCTGTTTCTCTCTCTCTCTCTCTCTCTCTCTCTCCCACTATATCAGTTCATTCTGTCCCTATGATTCAGCTAATACAAAAAGCCTTGGATCTAAGGGCTGACCTCTGTACTATTTCAGAAAATGGTGAAGAGTGGGTAGGGAATGGAAAACATAGTATACACTCCCAAGACTCAGTTTGCTATGAACTCTGTGGATAGAAGCAGCAAGAACAAAACAAACGCAAGAGACATTTGACCATGAGGAACAAAACTCCAAGTATTATAAAATACACATTGCTTTTCTGACCTTCAGTCTCACCCACCAAAACAAAACAAAACTTGAGTTGTGTTGACAATGGGAGCCCACAGTTCCACCATCATGCCACACTTGACAGCCTCTTTGGGGTTGATCTCTCCTTCTCGTTGTCTTGTAGAGATGTGCTCATAAACATGCCTTCAAAATAAGTACATTTAATGCATGAAATCCAAATTTACACAACCAACATGTTCAACACTGTGACTGACTACAAAAGTGTTTTTGTTTTCCTTAGCAAATTGATTCATGCATTGGAACCATCAATCAACTTATGAGGATCTGATCTGCACGTATTTCAAGGATTCATGAGCTGTACACAGAGAGGCAAAACTGCAGATATGCTTTCCAAATGTGAGTAAATCTAATTTTGATTAGCCGAATCAGATACTAAATTTCCTTGGAGAGCTGGTTATTTGAAAGGGCCCCAAGGTGAATTCTTTGGCAAAACAGAAACTCTTTCTGGATGGCGAGAAATTTGTAAGAAATTTGATGACAACTTCTTCTGGCCAGAAAGAAGTGCTTGTCAGCTATTTCCAAAGTGCAGCAGAGGCAAAGTTCAGAGACAATCTCAGGGAGGGTAAAGGAAAGAATAAGCTATGAGAGGTGATGGGCGGGTCTTCAAACAAGTCTGCATGGATTTTTAGAGCTGGCTAGAAGAACATGTGTGTTTTCCAGGCACAAAATCATACATGCATGCATTTTTTTTTATTGGGAGGATTTTGACACTAAACTTTCCTCGTGTGTGTATTTGTTTCATTTTAGAAATTTAAAATGCAGTATTGACTAAATCTTGAGATAAATTTGCATATGAAGACAGAGCAAATGATGCTGGAAACCTTGAGGTGAAATGAGGGTGCCCAGAGGGATGGAGCTGTGCAGATTCGGATGAAAGGAGGAAAAGGAAACAAAAATGAGACCAAACAAGGACAGCGAAGGAGGAACCAATGAGAAGGCAGCAGGAAGAAGAGGGGGGAAAGTAGGAGTGCATATCCCAGGAAAGAACTGAAAAAAGACATTCAAGAAAAGAGTGGTTAGCTAGACTAACTGCTAGGCCCATATTGCCTTAGATCAACCCTCAGAGGTGTTCTGTATGCTTAGCAAGAACGGGATTACCCAGGGACCAAGGGTAGAGCAGTTTCAGTGTGGCAGGGGATACACATAGAAATAGTTGGTATGTGTCTCAGTCCTCATCTTTCCCAGAGTCTATTGATAACCAACTAATTATCTTCACACATGCAGGCTCTCTTGAAGAGATCTGTATATGTGTGGTTTGTACATATGCACACATGTATGTATTATAAGAGTATGTTTTTGTTTAAGAGAAAAGCAATACGCCCAGAGATTCATGACATGCAGTGGCAAACATGGTCTATCATAAATGTGAATTCTTGACTTAATGGTACATATCAATTTGCCTGCATAGAAATTTTGGCAAACTAAAATTTAAGCTTCTCTCAGAAAATAATTCAAATCACATGTTTTTCTGCATGCTGATACCACCATGACTTTTACATGCTAGGTTTAGACAATATTGGGTTCTAATATCTCCCACAGTCTCAACATCCTTGGCATTCAAGAACTCCTAAGCCTATATTAGCTTCATATATTCACTGGCAGGTCAGTCACGTGTCATTTGCTTAGGCAATTGTTTTAGTGCTCTACCAAATAGCAAGGACAGGTGACTCACATATCCAGGTACACTGATGCATGAAATGAAGTAACTTCACACCCATCAGACTGAAATCCATGCTGCACAATGGATTAAGAGAAAGTCTTAGGAAACGACAACAAAAACAATTGAATCTGATGCAGATTGTAAATGTGTATTACAAATATTTCAGGTAAGAAGATAAAGGTACCTTTGGCTTCCCCTCCCTCACTACTGCAGTCTCTCCTTTCTCAAAAATTTAAATACAGCTGTATTTGAAGCTATTTCCCAACCTTTAACCTCCCAACAAGTTCAATATCTAGACAGTAAACACAAAATTCATTGTATAAATGTCTGTGTTATGTCGTGTTTGCTGGGCATTCATTCGTATGTAGGAGTAGATTCAGATCCTCGTCTGGCAGGAAATGGCATGGACTGCTTACAAGGTTGGCATACACGATGCTTCTGACAGATGGACAGCAACAGTCTGACTATGGCTGTCCACTCCCACCAAGAGAGTCTCCAGGCTCACCTCTGGGAGTGCGGGTGTTCCATTTAACTCTGCAAGAGTATCTCCATTAGTACAAACAGGACTGACCAGCAAAAGTGACACAAAACTGCCTTTTATGGCTTGGGACGTGGGAGAAGTTGATTAACCGCTACTTCCTCATCTATAAATCATCAATCTCCTACCTCTCAAATGTTTCCCATGAAATATTGACTGGGGGCTTTGTTATTAAAGAGCATCTCATTTTTACAATGCTCTTATAAATAATAATTAATATAGAACAGTGAAAGAAAATCCTCACTGTAAATCATATGAAATCAGGGCACATATTTAACTGCTTTGGCACACACGCTTATGCCTGTAGGCCTTAATCACTTTGCTAAGGTTTTTCATCTAAGAGTGAAAATACATTTGCATTGCTTTACCAGTAAAGTAGTTAAGAATTCACGAAGTGTTCTTCCTTCCCAGTTGTCTCCCCTTAAGCACTATTCATAATAGTTCTAATAAAATGAAAATGATTAGATGTGCAACACATTTTCAAGTCATAAAATCTCACTAGTCTTTGCATCATGTGATTGCCATAAACTATCCATATTTAAAGCATTAGAAGAATAGGATTCAAATAGGGTCACTTTCCCAAGATCATCTGCAAACAGAAATAGAGGAGACCGCAGGAGTGTGGAGTTTGCTCCTTTTCTATGACATCATTACTGTGTTTGGATGCATTCTTATCACTGAAGGTAAGAGGCAAGGGCCGAGGTACCACTGCGTAGTATTGGCACCTCTGAGGAGACTGTTCAAAGTACAGAATCTTGGCTGGGCAGTGCAAGTACATACCTTAACTCCAACACCCAGGAGGGCAGAGGCAAGCGGATAACTGTAATTTCAAGGCCAGCCTGGACTATAGAGCTAGTTCCATAACAACTAGAACTGTTACACAGAGAAACTCTGTCTCAAAAAAAAAAAAAAAAAAAAAAAAAAAACAGCATCTCAGGTCCTAGTCTATGACCAGTATCAATATCTACATAACTAGAACATAATTCATAGAGACATTAGTACTTGAGAAAGGATAAAATTGATTACTTCATCGAACTCTTATTCAGAACCTTGTTAGGCAGCTCTGTAATATTCAATTTAATTATGATATTTCCAAACTTAAACACTACTAAAACTTTGAGGCACAGGACTGGGACTGTCTACCTTTAACATTTTCATGATTTGCTAATTTCTAGTTTGTGTGTATGGACGACTGCTTTTTGATATATGTATATGCACGGTGCTTGTGGAGGTCGTAAGAGGGCATTGGACTCCCTAGAACTGAGTTCAAGATGATTGTGAACCTCCATGCAGGTGGTGAAGTCTGAACATGGGTAATATGCAAGAGTAGTAAATGCCGTTAACCACTGAGCCACCACTCCGGGTTCCACTCCCAATGGGTTTTATTGGTGCCTGTTAAACAGCTAATTTATTTTGAAAAGCACATTTTTTTATTTTATTTTCCAATGTATCTAGATGAGCAAAATCTCCTGCCTCCTTCCTTGATTTATGGGTTTGCTTCAACTACTATATATAATAGACCATTAGACAGAGGACATAGTAAGCCTTTGGAACTCAGCCCTGCTTTGTTACAAAGTGAATTGTGTACAAATAATAAAATTAACAAGTAAGTGGATAGGTTTGGGGTGTTAGAGGGTTATGCCAGACCCTGGCACCATCCCGCATTGCCCCATTCAGTTTAGCTTATCTCTTCACTGCTTTCTTTAACAAAAATGCACCTGAATGAATTTCCCATTGATTTCTGCATTTTGGACACAGTTAAACAATCTGTTAATTGCAATGTTGCTGATAATTGATGCTAATCATTTAAATAATAATTTCATTGTGGGACGAACTTTGAACAGAGTAATCAAATGGGATAAAAACTGATAAATTTCTAAGTTTATCAGAACTGATAAATATGAAGGAGGCATTAAACTAGAAACACCGGCAGAATTTGGAAGCTGGATTAAAAACAGGATTGGAATGGTGAGACTCATTACCTCGAGGGTATAACTGATGAAGCTACCAAGCTTATTGTTCTCTGCCAATAGCTAGGTTTTTCTGAAACATACGGAATGCCTTTCTAGTCTATCTCTCTGACATAGCTGAACAATCATGTTTCATAATCCAGATATCTGCCTTTTCAAAACTTGCAACCAAACGCAGTTTTATAATGTCTTTCTCCCTTTGCTTTGCTTTGTACTGATGAAAAATCTTGCACTTATTTTTATCATTCTACAATACAAAGTATACCTTTGCTTTACTCAGTTAGATTGCAATTGTCTAACAGCAAAGACTTATGGTTGAGACGGGAGGTCTAGAGGGTCACATGAATTTTCAGATGCCACCAGCTGACCCCAATCTAGCAACAAGATGGTCTGAGTTTCCAACATACTTGTCAATGACCTCCTCTGTTGAAACACACAGACATAACCATGCTGCTTCTATGGAGGGCTTTCATTCAGGATAGTCTGCCCTAGCAGGCTGACATTCCCCATCGTAATGAGCCATTAACAGTGGGTCTCCACATTAAGAACTATATGAAAACCCATTTTTCTTCACACCTCTGAAATTATTAAATCAAGACTTCAAGATTTATTGCCAACAATAAACAGTGTTTCAGTTATGGAGGCTGTTATTCTGCATTGATGGAGACATTATCCATCTCTAAGCAGCTTTGGTTGGTGACATAATAAAATGTTACATGGCTAGTAGAAGTTGCTGTTTGTAATAAACATGGAAATCCATACAAAAAAATCAGAAATATACATGACATTCAAACTGTTTTGTGAGGCCTAAAATTAGATACTTCTCTCTGATAATGACTTTCTGGTTGAATCAAAGGGGAAAAAAATCATAAAATGGAAAATTTGCTTGAACTATCAAGTGTTGTGCTTGTATTCTTTTGGCCTTCCAAAGGATTAAACTGGCTTATAGATCAAAATGCAGGAAGAACAGGACAATGAAGCTTACAAAGATTTCTAATGCACTGGCAGGTACAACTAATTCTAATATTTGAGATATTTGATGGTAGTTATTGGAGAAAAGCAAAGCAAAGATAAAAACACATCTATTTCATCATCACTTAAGATTTCCCCACACAAACTTTCCAAGCAACTTCAGTGCTTACTTGTTCCAAAGGATTCAGTCTTGTTTCTAGTTATTAAAGAATTGAACCCTTTACTTTCTTTGGTTTCCACTGCCTCAACCCCCGGCCTCATCTGATGAGTTTCTGTCTGGGGCTGATTCTCCAAGCCACCCAAGAGCTTGTTTGGCACTCACAGGTTACAGTATCTACCTCACCTAAGTTCAGATATGTTCTCCTAAGCACAGCCGTTACATAAGATGGCTGGGAGAAAGCTACTAGTTGCTGTCCCAGTCTGGGTCCTCACCAGCTTTTCTTCATCAGCACCCAGCATTAGAGACTTGCTCCTTTCTCCTTATGGACTTAGATTGTAAGCCCTTGACGTACTCTTTCCCCAATGATCCTCAGTTTGTCCTAATGGTAATATTATTGAGTTTCTTTTCTTCTTCCGGGAAGACTTAAGTTCATGTGTACTTACTCTGTTTCCAAGACTGAGCACCGTGGACGTGAAGATACTGTGGGATTGTTTTAGGTTTTTGTTTTGGGGTGTTTTTGCTTTTCCAAATGAATTTGAGTATTGTTCTTTCAAGATCTGTGAAGAATTGTGTTGGGATTTTGATGGGGATTGCATTGAATTTGTAGATTGCTTTTGGTAAAATCCCCATTTTTAAAAAAATGTTGATCCTACCTTCCCAAGAGCATGGGTGATCTTTCCACTTTCTGATATCTTCTTTAGTTTCTTTCTTTAGAGACTTAAGGTTCTTGTCATACAGGCCTTTCACTTGTTTAGTTAGAGTTGCTCCAAGATAATTTGAATGTACTCTTGCATTGGCATCTACCCATCTCTTCCTCCAACTGGTGCAGGCCGTGTCTCTGTCTCTTCATCTGATCATTGTTGTTAGTGTCTGTGTCTCAGGGAGCCACTGAGGTCTCGGGAGATGGTTGAGTCTGGGGGTGGAATGTGTGCTGGAGCAGCCTGCCTGTAGCTGCCCTTGCCATTGAGATGGGTACGGGATGGACTTAGGGTTTTGCCACAAGGCCTAGGGTTAGAGACTGGGCTGTCCAGCTGAGAGGCTGGACACTCACCTCTTGGTCCGCTCTGTGCAGTCACAGTCTGTGCCTCATGGAGCTGCTGGGGTCACAGGGGGGATTGGGGGGGGGAGTGTGGGTTTGAGAGTGGAGTAGGTCTTGTAGATTGCAGGGTCTGATGGGGAGTGCTGGGGCAACCTGTCTGCAGAAGACTTGCCCTTGCTGCTGAGGCAGGTAGGGGAGGGGCCTGAGGTTTTGCCTCAGCACCTCCCAGGTTGTTTTTATTTTTCATATATGTCTGTTTTTAATTCCTATAATCATTTTTGCTACGTGCTATCATATTAACGTCAAACATTTTGATTATGTATGACATACTTTGGAAATTTTTATTTATTATCTTTTCTTTTTAAATTTTATCTCAGGGCATAGTGGCAATTGTTCTTGACAAAATAAGGGTAAACCTACTTTAGGGCCTACAGTCACACACTTATACAAATAGACAAGTTACATAGAAAAATGCAAAACTCAATTTAATTCCAGTAAACTGAGAGTCACATTCTTTCATGATCTCCATCCCACAGACTGGAAGACAGAAGCTTTGAGCTAATAAACACTGTGCACAAAATCCAAGACTGCGTGAGGATAGAGACAGGGTCAAAATCTTCAGTCCGACCCTCGAGCTGATCCAGGGCCACACCGTCACTCTCTTCACCCACCCAGTGAACCCGTAAGGGAAGAAGCAGCACGGTTGCTATTTACAGAAGGAAAAACTGAGGCTTTCAGTGAGTAGCTCCCTTCCTGAAGTTCTGTTCCTATCTTCTGACACCACACCAGTGTCCCCTACTTTCTTCTAGTTCCCACTGCACAGCTGCAAAGACAACATGTGGACACAGAGACACAGAGAGTCACCTATGACTACTGGGCTCAAGGTCATATGGCAAACCAATGTGGGAGCTGGGATTCAATGCCAGGTGTGTGTGGCTAAGAAACCAGACTCCTCTACCTTCCAGTGCCTGCATCTTCAGAGGTAAGGGAGGGATGAAGGGGTAGTGAAGCTGAAAATACAAAGGAGGGTACCACCCATTCCCAGCTAAGCTGGAGGATCTGGGTGAAAAGAACTGTCTGGGTTACAGCTCCATTGCATTGTATTATATTCTTTCTTGTAAGGATGATTGGATTATTATTATGTTTTTTTTATTTTTATTTTTAGGGCACCTTCTGTTTCCACCCACAGCTGCCCTCAGCCAGACTGATGGAGGAGGAAGGAGCCGTGGTGGAAGTCGGCATCTACCCAGGGGCCTCTTGTGGTTTTGTCAATTAATTGCTGGCACCTTTGGGGAGCAGGGAGGGTACAAGACCATCACAGAGCATAGGAAGAGATGAGGAAAAGGAAGCCAACTCAGCCCCCAAACCTGTCACGGTTCCCCTTAACTTTTCCTATGAAGATGTCCCACGTGGCCCATTTCGAGCCATTTACTAAACGTCCTTCAGTTTTCTTTGATTTCCACATCTGCTTTCCCCTTTCTTCCCAACAGTCCGCGCTTCCTGCACGGATGGCTGTTGCCTTTGATCTTGGTACCTCTGGTTAGCTGCACACTGTAAGTCATCCCTCACTCCAGCTAATTCTGGGCAACGCTGAAATCTACATCCCTTCCTCCTTCACCCTCTTTATCACAAGCTTCTATCAAGGCTGACATGAGTCAGAGCAGCTCTACCCACGGGGATTCAGAGAACTCACTAATCCTTTAATAGGAACAGGGGCTTCAAGACATACACAGTCTTACAGGCTTCCGCTACTCCTTTAAACCAAACTTTCTAAGTCAGAGGGGCCAAAGACACCAAGTAGACTAAATAATTTCCATGCAGATTTCAAGCACAGTTAGCCAAGCTAACTAACAACTGACTCCACGTTAGTTCTTTCATCGCCATTGCTAGCATTGCCAGCATTTCTTTTTATTAACTTCAAATTGCCAGGAGAATCTGGGGACAGCTAAGCTGAATAACAGGGAGATTTAACTGCAGATGCTTTGCAAAGAGCATGTTACTTGTTCTCATAAAATTAGAAAATAAAGAATTGCTCCAACCATCTATATTCCTAAGGATTTCAGCCTAATTAATAAGAGTGATTTACCATAAACACTCAAGTCTGGTTGAACGTGTCTGAAAAAATACTCTGAGAAGCAATGAGACTATTCCCAGCTGACATTCCCATCACACAACATTCGTATTCAAATGTCTGTAGGCGATAAGTGAGGGCAGAGGTGAATGTGAAACCATTTCCCGAGAAAATAATCATAAATTCTGAGGAATGGGGATTTTATTGTACTACGTTCTACTCCTGAGGAAAGTAACGTGTAAGACATTTCTTTGAGGGAATGGGAATCACTTCCTATGTTCTTAAATTATTCATAAGTAGACAAATCCCAAAGGAAGTTACAACACATTGCTATTAACTCTAAATAGAAATTCATATCAAGTGAATTTTTCATTTTGTGGCCTTTCCCTGCCTAACAGGCATTTTCAACTACTTTTTTTGGTCAAGGATTGCATCTATAGTGGATGTCTGGTACCTATTCTTCATTTACTATCAGACCAAGTTAAACAGAGCTTTTAGCATCTCATTTGGAGCTGGAGAGAGGGTCAGCTTCTAAAATCATGTGCTGCTCTGACGAGGACATGGATTCAGTTCTCAGAATCCACAATGAGCTTCAGACAACTTCCTGCAACCCAAGTTCCAGGGGATCTGACGCCCTCTCCTGGCCTCTGAGGCTATCTGCATGCATGTGGTATAATACACTCATGCAGGCATACACACTCAAACAAGCACATACATGTACACACATCATCATCATCATTACTCACTCACTCTGACTTTCTGATATTTAGGTCTTATACATATCATCTTCCAGATCTTGAAGAATAAACCTTACCAAACTATTACTTTAGAAGTAGTTCATAAGCAAATGCAAATGCAAAAGGCATAGTTTGCAGGTATCAGTTAGTTAGCAAACAAAATAAAAAACACACACAGAATCTTTCATTAAAATAATAATGGGAAAGGTGTATACAAGAGAAGGAGAGAGAGATTTCTTAACTGAAATGCTCAAAGCCGAAATCTTCAGTAGCTCATGGAACCCAAGAGGTTGACTTCCGAACAACAGTTCTTTTATTGCTTTATGTCAAGACCGAAGAGGAATCCAGGGAAGAGAAAGAAACATAGGAAGGAAGGGTAGAACACACTCAAACCAGATCTGATGTCTATATGCCCTCATTTCCTATATAGAAGTCCTAACCTCCAAGGGGATGCTATCAGGAGGGTTATGTTAAAAAGTTAATACATCACGAGGTGATGACTCTGGTATTGAGTTTGATGTGTTTATGAACGAAGTACAGAGAAGAACCTTATCCATCACAAGAAGACACAGTGTGAAGGTGACATTTATAAACCTTAAACCTGGCCCTCACCACACCTGAATCTGTACTTCCCATCTCCAAATCTGTGAGAAGTACATTTCTGGTTTTTATTAGGGGGTCCCCTTATGGCATTTTGCTGTAGAAGCTCACAGGGACAAAAACAGGTTCTAAATTGGATGGTGGAGGGCATGTGAGAAGGCATAGAGCTGGGGAAGGATGGGGGTGTTGATCCATCAGTAGGTTAACATGTGCTCAAAACAGACTTCCTCCCCAGGGCCCGATATTTCCAGAAATTCTTTGAAAACAGAGAGCTCCCCTCATGGATCCTGGGGTAGGCTGTCCTCACCCTGCCCAGGCAGGGGTTCAGCTTTGCTGACTCCGTCATATACTCCTGATGTGGAAGGGTGAAGGCCATGGAATGCCTGTCTTTGAGACTCATCCCTCTTCAGGACTCCCCAGAGAGACCTGTCAGCAAGGTGTTCCGGACCGTAAAAAAAATGATCCTCTTCCCGGGAGCTAGATTGTTTTTCACTTGGAAAATCAAGCATCCTTTCTTCCTGCAAGCGTTTGTTAAGAAGACAGGACCCAGTGCCTTCCAGGATGGCTCCGCCCCCTTTCTTATCTGGGGCCTGGAGCTCTGAGAATCAGCTGTATAGCTGGTTATGGCAGGCTTTGCTCTTCCCTGCTGTATTTGTGCTCAACAGTGCTGATCGCTAGAGCCACAACCTAAGCACAATATCCTCTCCAAGACAGCAGCTTTCTGAACAAACAGTCCTCAGCCCTGTCTGCCTCAGCCCTGCCTGTCTGCCTCTGAAGATCCCATAAACCTCAGTGCCGCCTTTTGCACAGTACTCTCCTTTCAAGGAGCCCAGAGTAACTTCTAGTGACACACTCGAATCCTCCCCAACTCCTGGAAGGAAACAGGTATTGGCATTATTCTCCTGTACACGGAGGACCTTGGGATGGTTGGCTGAACCTCACCGCATCATTCAGTGACTCTTCTCCTCAACCGACCTTATCCTCATGGATGGCCTCATCACCGGCATAGGATTTTGACTGACGTAAATCCCTTTTCTTTAAAATTCCTTGATCCTAAGATTCCTTCCCATGTTCTCTGACTACGTTCATAGACATTTTAGGGGACCAGGCCTCTGATCAGACCCAGGAATAAGTGTTCTCAATACATATTACAAGTTATTTCCCACTTTTTATGACATAGACACAATAGTGATCATTAGGAAAATCTGAAAAGTGCCATTTGCTTCATTGAATTTCCATAGTAACTCTAGATATATAATTATATGCCTTAAAATAAGCAAAAATATGTGGCTAACATGTCAGCATTGAGCTCTAATATAAAATCCACCAATTCAGTTATAGTTCACACGGACAGGAAGTCGTAGGTGCTTATTTGTGTTTATATTTCCCAATCATATCTTCCCACTTACATAATTAAAACCTAACGTGTCTGGAGTTTAAAGTGTATGAAGAGCATTTAGGCCTCCCCTTTAAATTACTGATGTATGACCTCTCCGCTATAGAATAATATTAGCTTCCCCCTTTCAAATGCACTAGAATGTGAGTTTACCCACAAGTTTAAGCTCAAATCCTTGGTTCCTTTGGGACTTCAGTCCATCCTCATTCTCTGATTATCGGCAATGTTTTCTTGTCTCTGTCTCCTCTCCATCTCTCTAACTGTTGGACTTGCTACGGACTACTTCCAGTTTCTGCTCTCATCGGCTTCTGCAGTTGCTGAGGGCAACTCCACTCCCACTCGCAGCACTAATGTCCTGTTACTGAGACAGCAGTCAGGATTTCCCTGACTTCCAAGAGAGGACATCAGTTTGCTCATGATCTTGAAGACAGATCAGTTCCTTTCCTTCAGAGCCCCCATATCTTCATTTGCAAACCATGAGACCCAGGAGAGTCACCTTGGCCTGAATATGGCAGTCATGAGCCATGGTTCTCACCTAAATGAAAAGTAACCAGATCATCTGTTCGTGTTATCATAATCATTCGACATTTGCTGTTATCCAGGAGAGAGAGAGAACCTTCCTGAATGCACTCAAGAAAGTAGGCAAGTGCTAATTGGAAATATTTTAAGATATGGGTAGTAGAAATACTCTTCCGATAGCCAGTTTCAATCTACTAGAAATTCAATAATTCTTTACAAGATTCTTTAGTGTTCAGTATTCAATGTATACATACCAATGCTAGCACACTGCCACGTAAGTTCTACACCAAGAAAACAATGTGTTTCCTTCCCCCATATTTCCTGGTGAGTACCCATTAAGTACACTAAACAGTTCCACACAAAAGATCGCTCTTAACACACCAGATGTGCTCTCTGTTATCCTGCCTCAAGGTTTTTCCTCACAAAGGCTCATGTGCTGGAGATGTTCTTTTCATCTCCCTCTCAGTCACTTCCTTTTTCCTGGTTCCTCATAGAACACCTATAACCTTTTGATCTTGTATTAGTGTTAACTTTCTAATACTTTCACTCCTTATGTTTGTGGCTGGATTGCCCTGGAAGGTTTAAATGCTGAAATCAGTGTCCGCAATACAGCAGGCATTCAAAGCATTTAACAACTGTTGTTCACCTGTTTCCTAGATGATACGTGTTGGTCTGCATTCCAGGACTCAAACTCCGCATTTGAGGAACTGGAGACCTTAAATTAAGGTAGAGTAGAAACGCTGATATCAGAAAGTCCATGGAAGTTGACTATGATCCTAATGTATTTGGAAGAAGTTAACTACAGTCACTAGATAGCTAAATAATCAAAGCATGCTGAAATTATTGCTTGGTTAAGTGAAGGTAGGTGTTATTCAGTTACACTGTCTCATTATTTATCCTGAAGTATACAAAGATGTTTAATAAATATGGAATTTAGAGATTGGTTGGTGTTTGGGTTATTTTTCTTTTTTTCTCTGTGACAAAATTGCATGATAAGAACAACTGAAGCAAGAAGGGTTTATTTTAGGTCACAGGTTGAGTATAAAGCATGTCGTGTTCATGAAGCCCTTGTTCCAGGATCTGGGGCACTGTTACATTGCATCTACAGTCTGCAGAATGCATGAATGTTATGAATGAATGAAGCACTCAGCTCACTTTCTCCCTTTCATAGAGACTAGGACCCCAGCCCATGGAACTGCACCATCCACTTTTAGGGTGGTTCTTCCTATTTGAATCAACCTATCATAGATAATCTCTCATAGACATGCCCAAAAGTTTATCTGCTAGGTGATTCTAGGTTCAGTTGGCAATCAGTGTTAAGCATCAGAATAGAATCTCAGATTCTGACTGTATTGTTGTAAACTACAAACAGCAGGTTTATTTGAGAAAAACTTGCTGGCTGTATGCTTTTCAGAATGATGTCATACAAATGAGTGTAATTCCGAGGAGATGACTAATCAGCAAAGGGATATAGATAATTGATTGGATTATAGAATTAGTAATGTTAATGAAAAGAAACAGTCTTTGATTTTTATCAATCATTTCAGTATGTATAAAACCAATTCTGATGGTCCTGTGGCTATGGAAATTGTATTCATGTATTAAGCAGCTTTAACACTTACTCTAGTGACTACTCACTACCACAGTAATGACCAATATAAGAAGTTAATTTATTTTATTTAAATTAATTAAATTTAAGAATTTAATTTATTTTGTTGGATATGTCATATGAAATACAAATCCCAAACTTCAGAGATCCATATGAGAAGACCACTTGACCTGCAAGATAGCCATTGAGTATTTTAATATGGGACTCATTATAATTAGACTAGAATTTTGAGGGCTAATATAGAGTCAAAGTTATTGTTTGACATTAAAATGACATAGTCATTAACATCGTTATATCTTAGTGAATGCATTTACATTTATTTCATGAGATTTATTGCATGAGAGAAGTGAGAAATTACTATTACGAGTGATAATTATGACTTAAGTGATTGACCTAAACTAAATACAGAAAAGAGGAATCAAGGAGTGGAATAAAAATTCTGCAAAAATGGTGCTTCTATTGAGTGTCAATAAGTCATTGTGAGCTAAAATCTCTGAAAAGTGAGTCCACATAACATTTTTCCTCTTTTATGTTGATTTTTTGGGAAGTATTCTGTCATAATAATGCGCAGCATTCTTGGTTTTCTATGTAGCAGATGTTTTTAGGCAAGTTGTTTGTTTGCTCTGTGCCTCAGTCACTTCCGATTGATGTGGGAGTCCCCTCTCTGTGCTGTGATTACCGTAAATGAATAAAGAAACTGCCTTGGCCTGTTGATAGGGCAGAACTTAGATAGGCAGGGAATACAAAACTGAATGCTGGGAGAAAGAAGGCAGAGTGAGAAGTCATGGAACCACCAGAGTCAGACATGCCAAATCTTTGCCTGTAAGCCACTGCCACGTAGCGATATACAGATTAATAGAAATGGGTTAAATTAATATAAGAGTTAGCCAATAAGAAACTAGAGCTAATGGGCCAAGCAGTGTTTTAATTGATACAGTTTCTGTGTGATTATTTCAGTTCTGGTCAGCCAGGATGTACAAGTGGCCTTTTGCTACATTCCCATCTGTAAAATGGGGCCAGTGGTGGCTCCTACATGGAAAGCCCCACATCCATGGCCACCTAAGAATCATAGTTACATCAGTTAACTGGACTCACCTCAAGTGTTGTGGAGAGATAAGTGCCTTCATAAGTGCCTAAAAACATGGTCTCAGAGACCACACTTCTCAACTACTCCACCACCCCCTTTGTCCATTTCCTTTTTCCACTCAAGAATGTCTTCTGAGTTTTCTACATATCACATTTGGCAAAAGCTTTCCCTCCCCTAACAATAAGCTTAGATGTAAAGATCATGGACTATCTGAGTTCTTTTTGATGAAGGTTATCTGTGCAGTGACTAGGGCCCTATTATACTTCCTGTGATTTTTATATGTTAATACTAACCAGCATGTGGCATACTACTGTTTTCCTAAGTTCAATAAAATCATCTTTTGATCAGATAACTCTAGGGGAGATGCTTGAAAGAGAGGTGAATCTAAAGACCTCTTTTTGGGGTGAGTAGGGCAAAAGTTTGGTCTAACTTTATCTAGAATGTGGGCTAGAAAATTGAGACCTGATCTTGGCCCTCCCTGCATTTCCTGTATGGCCTTGAGGATTTTTTTTATTTTATTTTTGGTTTTTCGAGACAGGGTTTCTCTGTGGCTTTGGAGCCTGTCCTGGAAGTAGCTCTGTAGACCAGGCTGGTCTCGAACTCACAGAGATCCGCCTGCCTCTGCCTCCTGAGTGCTGGGATTAAAGGGGCCTTGGGGATTTTGATATCCACACATAGAAGTCTATCATCATGAGATGGGGGTATCATCTCTCATTCCCAGGAGCTCTGATGGTTGAGGTCACAGCAGTGACTTCAGGGTCCCCAGTAGAGAAGCTGAGTTAGTTGAAAGCTCATTCACATAAGCCATGCAGCTCTAGCACTCGGACACCACGACTGGCTCAAGGGACAACCACATGTAGATCCTGGAGCAATAATTTTTGAAGAACGTAGATTCCTCCTCTGGGATACTCCTGAGCCGGTAGGAGACAGGTACTTAGCTCAAAGCATGAGATTATATTTAGAGTGGTGTTTGATTTTCACAATTAAAGTCTAGGGCTAAGGAGTCTAAACAAGTTCACTCTGTCTTCCCTGGGGTCTAAAAAGTCTGAAAACAAAATAGTCTCCTCTTGGAGGCTTTGTCTTGGGCTAGATTTAAACACCACGTGGGAAAGAATGGTGTTGAGACTAAGCAGATAAAGTTTAGCGTTTATGTTGTTACTAACAAGTCTATAACTATATCCTCAACGTTGGCTGAGTAAACAATGGAACTGAATTATGTTCTAATTTCTTACATTTTAATAATCATTTGGAAGAACTGTCGTCATGGCCCATTGTTTCGTGGGGCTTCGCCACTCAGGATCTGAACATCACACTGAATTCCTTCAATCATCCTTTGGAGGTTCGAGCTCTCTCATTGACTCCTGAGAGATTAAAAACTGCAATGCTTTGGTGACATTTCTGCAGATCCACTCACCTGCTTTGCCTTCCTCTACAGCAGTGGTTCTCAATCTTCCCAATGCTGTGACCCTTTAATATAGTTCTTCACGTTGTGGTAAGCTCCCAACCATAAAATTATTTTCATAGCTACTTCATAACTGTAATTTTGTTGTTGTTATGAATTGTAATGTAAACATCTGTGTTTTCTGATGATCTTAGGCAACCCCTGTAAAAATCCCACAGGTTGAGAATCTCTGCTCTAAAGCTTCCTGCTTGTCTCTCTTTTCTTTTTCCTCTTTCTCTTGGACCACCAGATTCAGAACTACATACTGTGCATCCCTTGCTCTTGAAAAGAATGTTGGCACAGAGGGGAAAATGCCTCTGGTTTTTCATTTGCCTAAATCATATACTATCCCCATGGTCTTAAGCAAAACTCAATTTCCACACTAGTAAAATGGGGGGCAACAGCAATTCCTGAGCTTTATTGTAAATAGCTCAGAAACCAGCACACACCAAAGCACCAAAAAGTGGCTGAATAAACCCCAAACTTGCAGAGCCTCAGAGTCTTAGTCTATAAAATCAAGTATAAAATTACAGCATCCTGTCTTCTTCATGATTAATTACAGGGTTGTGAGAAAAATGTGTGTAAAAAATTTACAAGGCAAATCCACTAAAGAGTCAAAAGGTCCCCTGCTCCCAGTGACTTCCTCGTGGGATCTACCAGGACAACTCAGGCACAGCCTTGGAGGGCAGAGGCAGATGTCATGATTGCATGCTTGCTTGGGTTCCTTTTTGCTGTCTCCTCCTCGGGATGGAATGCTATGCTGAGATTCCTTTTCTGTCGGACATGATTTCTTTCTGCACTGCAGGCTGTTCTCTAGGATGAATAACGGCAATGCTATGTCTTTGATGAGGTGGAACACCAACACTAAATTGTGTCATCGCCTCTCTCAGGTTGTAAAGTAGCCCAAGATCCCAGGCAGGGACAGGCCACCCTGGTGAGTGGGGCTGATTCAGCCTGTAGAATCCATTGCTAAGCTCCCTTGGCAGCCATTGAAGATTATTATTTTCTCTCCTGTTTCCACATGAAGCATGAGTGAATTGGGAGAAGGCTAGGAGGATGTGGAGTTCAAATCAAGAGCAAAGATAACCATGATAGTAACTCATATTTATAGAGTGCTTTATTGATAACAGCCTTGAAAATGTTTTATAGCACATAATTCTTACTTGTTGCATAAGTTAATAGTCTAAGCCTCATCCCTTCATTTATTAATTCATTATACTTCACAAATGTTGGAAGAATTGAAAATAATTTATGAAACAGCCCAAAAGTGAACCCAGAGGTCATTCCTTGATTTATTTCACAATATTTATGGAATGCCTACTATGTCTAAAATACTGGACTAGGCGGTCAAAGCAGAACGATGAATGGAGCACACCAACTCTATCTTCATGTTAGCAGCTTTGTCACCAGTGCATTCAAAAGGCAGGTGATATTCTAAGTCACATACATATGATGCTGGAAAGAAGCAACAGCTTCAAGAGATTATAATATAATCACCACAGTTGGAAGATGAAGGGGGATGGGAGTACAGGGGTGAAAGGCAAAGCCAAGGTTAGTCGAAGGGTTCTATAGGGTCAGGTGAAAGGGTTGGACCTCTACAGAGGTCAGGACTGGTAGAGGACAGTGATTTGCTATGTGTAGAAAACTTTTATGACTCACAAAGTGTTCTGCTCTCTGAGATTCTCATGCCTCCAATAGCCAGTCCTATCACTGAGTCCTATCAGTGAGATCACTTCCAGAATCACCTTGCAGAAAGACTGTGAATCCATTTGCTCATATCCTCCATCTTTCTTCCGTAGCCCTCTCCTCTTCCTCTTCCTTTAATCCCTTTTCTACTCCTCTTCTTTGTCTTCTTCATAGTGTCTCCTTCTCATTCCTCTCTTGATCCCTTTCCCTCCAACCACCCTCTCTCTCCACATTCAGAGAAAAATTAACTACCATATTGAGTAGTCAATGCAAGCTTCACACAACATGCAGCTCAGGTCTCTCCAAAAGAATTGGTGGTGATCTAGGTATCTCAAGGGTTTTTTACATGGGTGAACATGTTTGTAGATCTCATGATGTTTTCTCAACTAGTGAATGTGCAAGTAAGTCAATCTTCCTCTCATCAAAAGATTACTGAAGTTCCATCTAGCACCTTGTGTCAATCATCTGAGAAATGGAAGAAAGTTCTGCCCACATATTCTTGCCCCTATTCTTAACCCAGAGAACTATGAGATAACCAATATTCATTGTATTAATTAAGCTACCACATCTTGGGTTAACTTGTTATGAAATTATCTTTCCTGGAATAAGTAACTAACACAAAGTAAGAGATCACTTGGAGTTTATTTTGGAGATTCTTTTGAAATGCATAGGGGATGTTAAGTACAACATAAGATAAGGCAGTGAGATACATATGTTTAGGGTTCAAGAGTGCAGGGCTAGACACGAGAGTGAGTAGCAGCTGCAGGACTATTGCAAAATGCTGGGAGACTCATTTTACAAGTAGCGACCTTCAAGCAAGGGAGAAAATAAATACCAACTTCTTCTTAAGGAAGGACAGAGGAAGGATTTTTTTTTGTTTTATGGCTATTATGCATTTAACTAGGAAAAGTGTAACTTATTGGTGAGAGTGAGAAATTTTCCATTAAGCATAAAATGTAAATTTGAACCAAAGATGAAATGTAAAGGAAAATCAAAGGATAGTTAATGAACAAAGTTCTAAATAGAACAGAGAAAGATGGAATCAACCAAAGCACAGGAAAGATTAGACTCAGCCTAAAGGGAAGCCCAACAACTCTGTATTATTATGGACTAGTTGCCAAAGATGTAACAGCTAAACACAGGCTACACTTCATTATAGTGTGGAGGTTTCACTAAGTGAAGAGTCTGGGCATGGTTCAACAGGGACCTTCTCTCGGGTTTCCACTAGCCTATGAGGAAGGCGTCAGCTACATTGTGTTCTGTCTGAATCTCCAGGCTACTTTAAAGCTTGGCCTAATTCAATCCCCCTGCTGTAGCCTCGGGTTCTGTCAGCTGGAGTTTGCTGTTAGGTATCTGACTGAGAAACTTGCTATTCCTAGGTACAGCGATGTTTCTCAGACTAGCTTATAACACAAGCATTTACTTCTTCAAGGTTCTCAAGTCTGGTAAGATGCATCACATCTTATCATGAACCTAGGGTGCTTGGGGAACTGACTTTGCCATCAACTGTTATCATATTCTAATGAATAAAGCAAAGCAAGTCACAAATCCCCCTCCATTCAAGGTGAAATGAAGAGTGTGCCTCATGAGAGTCACTAAGTTTTATCTGCCAAAAGTTAGAAGGACAAGTTGAGTGTAGTGAGACAATCCTGTGGGCCACAAAAGGCTGACCACCTGAGTTTTGATCTCTAGATCCCACATAAGGGGGAAGAAGAGAGTCAACTTTACAAAGCTGTTCCTCTGACCTGCATATCTGCACACACACACACACACACACACACACACACACACACACGAAATAAAACCTCAAAACAACAATAAAAGAACAGTTGGAGACACAGATAACCTGTTTGGCAAGGACGGGTTTTAGGAAGAATTTTTTTTTTTCAAAAAACGATTCACAGCCACAATGTAGGCATTCCACTCAATCATTACTCAAGTACTGAAAGGCTCCCTCTTGTACGAATAACCTGACAATGCACTACCTCCATTATATAGAGCCCCACCTTCCTCATATTATCGTCAGGGAGTGGGTCTAGCAATAACATTAAAGGATACTTGTGTTCTAGAAGCTGATTCCTTTCATGGATTCAGAGATTCAAATTTCTAATATAACATCGCCCATCTCATCAATAGAATAAAAAGTGGAAGTCCGAGAGTTAAGCAGGGCCAATGAAACAAGCTGCCTGTATAGACCTAGACAATATAGTACTGTACTACAGCATGACTCTCATCTTTAAGTGATGCCCTTAAAGCGTGCTGCTGGCTTTCAAATGACAGTTATCAAACCTGAAAGCTTTGCAGGTCTTCTTTAGGGTCCCTTTAAACAAACAAACAACTCTATGTGGAAGTTTCTGTGCCACCAGCATCACCCAAATACCTGGCGGTTGCTTCCCAAATTACCAAACAGAGGTCTATATTACTTACAAATAGCTCAGTGGATAGCTCAGGCTTCTTACTAGCTAACTCTTACACTCAATTAATCCATAATTCTTATCTATGTTTAGCGGCATGGCTTGGTGCCTTTTTTCAGTACAGCATTCTCATTTTGCTTCTCTGTGTTTGCTGGAGACTCTCTGACTCTGCCCTTCCTCTTCCCAGAATTCTCCTAGTCTGGCTCTCATGCTCAATCTCTTCCTGCCCAGCCATTGGCTGATCAGCTTTTATTTCGCAATGAGCATAATCCACAGCAAACAACAACAA
This sequence comes from Microtus oregoni, assembly GCF_018167655.1. NCBI lineage: Eukaryota > Metazoa > Chordata > Mammalia > Rodentia > Cricetidae > Microtus > Microtus oregoni. The sequence continues at coordinate 7,081,705 of NW_024543830.1, read as the reverse complement.
CAGCAACAAAACTAGTGTTTCCCACCAAATAATGACAATCTTAGTTTCCTGGAGAACCCATTGGTTTACCTATTATTCTTTGGCAGCCCAGAGTTCTTTGTAAGAATTCTACGGAAAGAAACACTCGGCTGCTTCTAATTCCTCAGTCTGGCATCAGTGAGGTAGTTCATCTCCAGGGCCTAGCTCTGACTTTCTTTGAATCCATAAGATGGAAAACCTCATGGAGACTTATGGTGAAGCTTCTGAGAATATTCTTGGATTGAATTCAGACTCCACGACTTGAGATCCTGAACATGCTACTTAATTTCCTCAGGACTTAATTTCTTCATGCAGGCAATCAAAGAATCTCCATTTAGGGTGGATGTGAAGAGTTAGTCTGAATGTTAAGTTTAATGTTTCTAGGATTTATTTTTCAGAATCTTTCTAGAAAGTATAACAGAAACCATGTTTGAGAATTAGGTGCTTAAGGTGACGATACCTGAAAGAGTTCTGAGGGAACAAATTATGTCATAGTCAACAAGTAAAAAGAGACAGGATGTCAAAGCCTCCATCTCAACCCATAGCACAGCTTAGGATGGGACTAGTACTTTTATCATCACAATGTGATTATGTAACTTAAATTTCTGGCCACTTTGGAGCAAGGTTCTCAACTTTACAGAACTTATAAAATGAGAAGATTATTTTGGTATGGAATTGTATTGTGAGTCATTTGATGTGAGCAATGTCTCTGACCTCTACAAACCAGATGCTAGCTGGTCCTTCCTCCCCTGTCTCTGCACAAATCTCCTGGGTACTCATTATTTCCCTGGTTCAAAAAACCACTGTAGTAAATGAACACAAAACCAAAAGTGCCGAGCTGGCAGGATGAGGTCACGGTCAAGTGCATCCTTAGTATTCTAACCATACTCTGACTCTACCAGGGAACAGACTGTACATTCCTAAAAGCAGTTGAAGTCTCAGAAACAGTGAAATAAGGAAGGGTTCTGTGGTGGGCACGGTAATCAGCACCCAGGGACATCAATTCCTGAAAGGAGAAAGTAAGCTGAGCAGAAGCCTTCACCTCTGTTGGCTTCCTGGCTGCAGATATCACATGACCAGAGGCCCTGTGTTCCTATCTTCATGTCTTCCCTGCTATCATGATCTGTATCCTCAAGTTGTGAGCACCAAAGTCCCTCCTTCCTATGTGGCTTTTGTTAGGTACACTGTGAAGTGGTGGGAAAAGAAACTAATGCAGTGCTGAATTCTAGACCTCTTCTTTCTCACACCTTACAGTGTCAATCTGCAGGTCCATATCCATGGGGTTCTGTGTCACTGAATTGTTCCAACCACAAGTGAAAACGTTTGAAAGACTATACTTGTGTTTCCAGGAATATGCGCAAGTATATTTTTCTTGACCTCAAGCCCTAATGGATAGTCTAACAACTATTTACATGGATTTCACATGGCATCAGTTATTATAGATAATCTAAAGACGAATTTCAGTATATAAAGAGAATATGCACAGGTTACATACAAATACTAAGCCATTTATCTATGGGACTTGAGCATCTATGGACTTGCGTACCAATGTTCCTGGAACAAATCTCCATGGATACAGAGGAAACAGTGCATTCTGATTTAGATCTCTAGATTTCTTTTCTTTTCCCTCCAGTCTTATTTATTGAGGATCTTGTATGTTAGTCAAGTATTCTAGATGGAGCCACAAGGGCAGCAGCCAGAGATTTGCAAATAATATTATAAAAGCAAACTGACAAGACATACTTTTTTTTCTCACCTCTGGGTAGATGAGAGATTGAGGTGGAAACCTAGGGAGAAGATGTTTATGTTGTTCACGTGAGAAGAGAGGTTTAGAAGATGGTTTCCATTGATGAAGAAGCAGATGAGCCATGAGCCATTATTCCAAGGATGGGGGTTTGCCTCATCTAGCTTTTAAAAAAATTCCATGTCTTCAAGTTCACATAATGGAATCAGCTGACTGGCCGTGACTATTCAGAACCTGGTTTTGAGGGTGTTCCAAGAGAATGAACAGAATTAGTCCTTTTTCCTCTACCAGACACTTCCAGTGCCTTCCTGCTCTGCAGTCATTGGATATAATTCTTTTCCTTTACTTTTAAAAGTCCTTGGAAACCATTTCCTCAAACATTTCAGCTTTAAATGCAGGTGCTTATACACATTCTAAACCCGTTTTTTGTGGTAAGGGTTAAAGTTGGCTTCCTGTTGGGAAATGACTTCTGCTTCCCAGCAGGAGACCATGTGATAATTTCACTAAAACCTCCAAATTTCACTTCTCACCTTGTCCTCCAGGGCCTCCGTGCTGAGTGTTTGGTGTATGTGTATCAGCTCCAGGGGTGGACTGCAGAGCAAAAGGCACCCTCTTAGCTTGGGGTATTTAAACAACAGCTCTACAGGATGGTCACAATCCTGCTGATTGTAGAGGGCAGACTAGAGGAACCAGGCTGGAGAGAGAGAGAGAGTTCTGGATGTGGCTGCTGTCTTCAAATCCAGATGGCCTATGATGTCATTGGACAAAACCTGAAGCCTGCAGCAAGAAAGAACTTTTTATGGCTCCCTGTGTAATACTCCCATATTCTGGCCTTGTAGTGTCAAGAGAAAGAGGCTGAGAGACACTGGAACTCCTCACAGCTCCTTTTGTCTTTCAAATTGGGCTATAGGGAAAGAGAAAAGTACAGAAGGGGAAGGGAATGGTTGAAACAGGAGAAGATGTTAAAAGGAGACACAGAGCTGGACGCTTCAACATCCTTTGTACTGCTTGTTTCTCCTCTGAGGAGCGCACTGGAGCACAATCCATTGTTCATGTAGGTGACTGTCCTTTTAGACTGCAGGATCAGTATCCCTGCTTTAGTTGCCGCCGTGACCTTCAAAGCTAAAGCCTTGCCTCTCACATAATATGTGTATAACAAATGTTCAAGAATGGAGATCTACACTAAAGCTACATTAAGGCCAAAGCATCAAGAGTCTAGAAAAAGAAAAGAAAGGAGTCAAAACTCACAGGGTGTTTTATAGATGTTACACATCATTATCCACCCTTTGGAAACGCTCTCTTTGCTGCTTCTGTGTGAGGTAGAGGCTACCAAGACTACCTTGTAGAGGAGGAAACTGAAGCTTGGAGAGAAAGCAAATCAAGGGCCCCATGGTTAGGCAGGAAGTACAGACGGTGGGTGTGTGCACAGATCTGGTGGGCTCCAGAAGAGCTATTACAACCACAGGACAGCAAGCTTCTCTAAGGAAGTTACCATTCCCAGTTCATTCCACCCCAAACAGAAAGCAGATGAGAACAAACCTGGGCCATCTTGAGGAAGCAATAATCTGGGAGTATCCTAACTCAGGATCCTTCACAGAAATTCTGCAGTAACAGTGTTAGGATGCCCTTAGGAGCACTGGTAATATTTGTTATGACCTTCTAGACACTTCCTAATGGGTTCAAATGATGACTTACAAAGTTTCTCTAGTTATTATCCTTCTGATGCTCTGTTTTATGTTGGGAAGACACTTGTGCACACTGAAGAAGGTAAACCTTTTAAAACTGCTATCTTTATTCCAGTGTTAATCACTTCCTTGAGACGCCCTAAAAGACTGCATTTCCGGTAGTCTGTGTATCTTTTAGCCTAAAGAAGCTAACATGTAAAATTAACTATTATGATATTCTGAATAGGACTCTACATTATGTTATATACAGAGATCAATTCAAAACTGACTGAAGACTTAAATATAAGATCTGAAACTATAAAACCAAAAGAAAATCTTTGGAGGAAATCTCTGTATATTAGGCTTGGCACTGGTATTTTTTTTATATTGAATCAAAAACACAGGAAAAAAAAGGCAAAAAACAGAAGTTAAACTGCATCACACTAGAAAGAAAGTACAGAAAATGAAAATGCCGCTTACATAATAGGAAAAGATGCTTTAAAGCGGCTGGTCTGATAAAGAATTAATACATGAAATACATGAGTGGCATCTACAATTTGCAATAAAAAAGCAAAATGATGTAATTGAAAGGTAAGTAAATGAGTGTAGCACACATTCTGAAAAAGAAGACACACAATTGGCCAACAGACATGAAAGCACTCATTCAATATCATTAATCTTCAGGGAAATTTAATTAAAAAGCATGATATACCATTTAAAGCTAAGTTATAGCTATAATACAGTTAAGAAGGTATATTAACTACACTTATCATAATGCTTTATTTAGGCTCAATTTGATAGGGTACAGACCATCATGACAGGGAAGGTACAGCAGGAATGTGCAGCTGAAATTGCATATCTGGGCAGATCATAAGCACAAACAAGGGTGTGGTGTATTCTTTGCCCCTTTTTATTCTTTCTGGGACCCTAGTCCATGGGATGATGTCATTCACATTTAGGATGGCTCCCCCCACCCACTTGGTTAAGCTTCTCTGCAGGTGTTCTCATAGACATGTCTAGAAAGGCAAATCTCCTTAGTGGTTCTGGTCCCATCGAGTTGACAAGAACCATCACAGGTCCACATCTTGTCCATCTGACACCTCAAAACCCACCTTTTGTCTTTTTTCCTTTTTTAATATGTATAGTTTATTGGGAACAAATTTTCCTACAATATATTCTGATCACAGTTTTCTTTTCTCCAATACTTCCCAGGTCCCCACCTTCCCACCCACCCAACTCCATGACCCTTTCTTTCTCTCTCACTTCAGAAAATAAAGGGGCAACAAAAACAAGCAAATTATAATTAAAAAAATAAGAAAGAACACACACACATACACACACACACACACACACATGAAAAACCATAATATCTAAGCAAAAGACCAAAAAGTCAAAAATGCCCAAACAAAGCAACATTAGACAAACAGTCTAAAAATAGATCATTGAGTCTATTTTGTATAGGGCATGGGACTACCCTTAAATGTGGTTGATATAGCGAGTGATACTCCACTGGAGAAAACCAACTTTCTCCTGGCAAGTAGATAGATGCCAATCGGAGATAAGCTTCCGGGTTGGGCTGGGAGCTTGGGTCCACTTCCATTGCAGTGATAGAGGCCATCTGGTTTGGACTAACGTAGCACCTGTGCAGGCTGCCACAGTCCCTGTGATTTCATATGTACATCAGTCCTGCTGTGTCCGTAAAGCACTGCTTCTCAGTGTCGTCCATCCTCTTTGACTCTTCTTATATGTAGCTCTCTGAGCCCTGAGCAGAGAGGTTTGAAGAAGACATCCCATGTCAGACTGAGTGTTCCACAGCCTCATATTCTCTGCACATTGCCCAGTTGTGAATCACTGTGTTAGTTCTCATCTACCACAAAAGAAAGCTGCTCTTATGATGGCTGAGCAAGTCACTGATTTATGGGTATAGCAGATGTCAATAGGAGTCATTTATTGCTATGCCCCTTTAGCAGAACAGTAGCATTTGGTTCTTCCCTAGGGCTATGGCCACCCACCTGAGAAGTGTCAGCCATGAGTTCCATCTCATGGTATAGAATCAGATAGTGGTTGGTTACTCATACAACCTTTGTGCCGCTATTGCACCAGTAGGTCACAGGGCAGGTCACTGCTGCAGATCAAAGTGCTGGTGACTATCTTTCTCTTCCTCTGGTAGCCTTCAGCATGTCCCCCAGTGTCATGAACACTAACTAAAAATGTTGAAGACTCTAGTTAGGCACCATTCGACTTCTCCATGTTCAATGAGATACGTAAGTGTTGCCTTCAAAAATAAGGCCTTACCATAAATTTGTGGAGAGCAACCAATAGCCTTTGCAATAGCCTGAGAAGTTGAGGTTTTCTGTGGTGTCCTTTTGGCCAATGACTCCACTTGATGTAACTCATGCCTGGCATCGTGGTAAAAAAAAAAAAATTGGTTGGGATATTGCTTTTTCTGTTGTCTGATGCCTTCATTTATATTTTTTCATATAGCTATGTATTTTTTTATTTTGGGGGGGGCCTTTGGAAGCATCTACTTTCTTTTTTTTTATCCATTTTTTTTATTGAGAAAAGGTGAAAAAAAAAACAAGTTTCCACCTCCTCCCAGCCTCCCATTTCCCTCCCCCTCCTCCCACCGTTCTCCCCTTCCTCCCACCCTTCTCCCCCTCCCCCCACTCCTCTCCCCCTCCCTCTCCAGTCCAAAGAGCAGTCAGGGTTCCCTGCCCTGTGGTAAGTCCTAGGTCCTCCCCTCTCCGTCCATTCCTAGGAAGGTGAACATCCAAACTGGCTAGGCTCCCACAAAGCCAGCACATTACGTAGGTTCAAAACCCCGTGCCATTGTCCTTGCCTTCTCATCAGCCCTCATTGTTCGCCATGCTCAGAGAGTCCAGTTTTATCCCATGCTTTTTCAGTCACAGTCCAGCTGGCCTTGGTGAGCTCCCAATAGATCAGCTCCACTATCTCAGTGGGTGGGTGCACCCCTCGTGGTCCCGACTTCTTTGCTCATGTTCTCCCTCCTTCTGCTCCTCATTGGGACCTTGGGAGCTCAGTCCAGTGCTCCAGTGTGGGTCTCTGTCTTTATCTCCATCCATCACCAGATGAAGGTTCTATGGTGACATTCAGATATTCGTCAGTATTGCTATAGGATAGGATCATTTCAGGTTCCCTATCCTCAGCTGCCCAAGGAACTAACTGGGGACCTTGGCTTGGGCATCTGGGAGCCACTCTAGGTTCAAGTCTCTTGCCAACTCTAAGGTGGCTCCCTTAACTAAGAATTGTGCTTCTGTGCTCAATATCTATATCTCAATATCAATATCTATGTATTTTAAGAAGTTTCGACGGTATTAGGTTTCCATATAACCCCAAATGTAAGTTGTTCTTCCCTCACCTCCCTCTTCTATTCCCCTCCCTGTTTAGAAGTACTCTTCCAATTCTCCTTCAGCACTTCATAACTATCTATTCTATTTCTCCTTTTTTGAGAGATGCTCCCCTCCCAACTAGCCCCTTACTCTTTACCTAATATCTGTGGTTATATTATAACATGCCTATTGAACACTTAAAAGCTAACATTCACATAAAAGAGAAAACATACAATATTTGTCTTTTGGGGTCTAGCTTGCCTCACTTGGGTTGATTTTTTTCTAGCTCCATACAATTACCTGTGAATTTTATGACTTTGATTTTTAAAGGCTGAATATTCCATCATATAAATGTACTACATTTTCATCATTCATTCATTTATTCATGGACATCTATGCTCTTTCCAATTTTTGGCTATTCTGAATAGAGCAGCAATGAACATGGGTGAGCAAGCATCTCTGTGGTCAGATGTAGAAGCCTCTGGTATATGCCCCAGAGTGGTATAGCTGGATCTTGAGGGAAATCTATTCCTAGCTTTTTGGGATACAATGAAAGCAGTTCTAAGAACCAATGTAAAACTAAGTGCCTTTATCAAAAATCATGTTTAAGCCATTCCATTCAGTCATTGGTCCTTGAAGTTCCATGGATAGCTCATTGTGAAAAATTTCTTTAATTTACTCATAAGAATCTCTAAAATCTGAACAAATTTAGCATTTTTAAAAGTTCAATGCCAAAATCTCTTCTGAAATTCAAAGAAATTTCTCAACTGGGAGTCTCTGTAAAACTTAAAAAGTAAAGTACATACTGCAAATATGCAAGAGTACAGATTAAACATTTTGATTCCAAATATCCTACTTCTAAAAGGAAAGGACAGGGAATAGTGAGGAAAGATTAAGTCAAGCAGGGCTGAAGCCCAACAAAGCAAACATCTTGTCACTCATTGTACAACATCTGGGCCTTTTCTGGCCATGTATTCTGGGCTCCAGTAGGTTTAGACAGTCATAAGTAATCAGTTTTGCTGTCTGCAAACATGTAGTCTCTCCTTGGGGCTGGCTCATCTCTGTTATTGACAGTGCTGTGTAAAGGCATAGGACAATGGATAAGACACATGGATCCACTCACAGACAACTTGATTGTACTAATACAAGCTTGTTCTTCACAAACACACACATGCTGGTAAATTCTATTTTGTACAGCTCCCACCCAATAGAAGAGAACCATAAGGTGCCTTGTAATAGAATTATCTTCATAAGAGAGAAAACTGGTGCAAAGAGAGGACTTATTTTGGGCAGGAATTAAATACAGTCTCTGCATACAATTTCGTGATTGATGCTTATAAGAATTTTCCAGAAACAGGTCCTGGTTCCATATATCTAAATAACTTTTTTGTTTTTGTTTTTTGTTGTTGTTTTGTTCTGTTTTGTTTCATTTTATCATCTGCTACCAAATTTCTTTTCATGATAGGTATATAAGCCACCATTAATAAGGAACCATTTATTTATTTATTTATTTAATTATTTATTTATTTATTTAAGATTTCTGCCTCCTCCCCACCACCGCCCCCCATTTCCCTCCCCCTCCCCCGATCAAATCCTCCTCCCTCATCAGCCCAAAGAGCAATCAGGGTTCCCTGCCCTGTGGGAAGTCCAAGGACCACCCACCTCCATCCAGGTCTAGTAAGGTGAGCATCCAAACTGCCTAGGCTCCCACAAAGCCAGTACGTGCAGTAGGATCAAAAACCCATTGCCATTGTTCTTGAGATCTCAGTAGTCCTCATTGTCCGCTATGTTCAGCAAGTCCGGTTTTATCCCGTGCTTTTTCAGACCCAGGCCAGCTGGCCTTGGTGAGTTCCCGATAGAACATCCCCATTGTCTCAGTGTGTGGGTGCACCCCTCGCGGTCCTGAGTTCCTTGCTCGTGCTCTCTCTCCTTCTGCTTCTGATTTGGACCTTGGGATTTCAGTCCAGTGCTCCAATGTGGGTCTCTGTCTCTGTCTCCTTTCATTGCCTGATGAAGGTTAATATCCAGGAGTGTGCCTATATGTTTTTCTTTGGGTTCACCTTCTTATTTAGCTTCTCTAGGTTCACGAATTATAGGCTCAATGTCCTTTATTGATGGCTAGAAACCAAATATGAGTGAGTACATCCCATGTTCCTCTTTTTGGGTCTGGCTTACCTCACTCAGGATAGTGTTTTCTATTTCCGTTATGGAACCTTTTTAAATGATATTATTGGTTCTTTAAGAACTTCACATGCTATGCTTTGATCGTACTCACTTCCGTCCCCCACCTGCTGTCATGTACACCCTGATGTCTTCAGTTCTCCCGTGATCCTTCTATAATTAGCTGTCTTCATGATTCTCCGATTGTCCATTTCAGCAAATTTCCCCAGAATGTGGGCAATGCACTGTGACCTTAGACGTATTACAAGTCTAAGAACAATGCTCTGTTTCCTTCCTATAGGATGAATAGCAGCTTTGAACCTTATGTTTCACCTTTTCCATCACTTCATGATCTTTTCTTGTTTCTCTAAGAAGAGTTATTTCCTCGCATCAAAGCATCTATGGATCTACTTGAAGGCTTTAAGTATAAACTCATCACCCTGCATATGAACAGATCTGTTGAATACAGAGCTCCAGTAGAACACACTTTGTCCATTTGGTCTTGGGAAGCATCCAGAAGAGCTAGCTGCCAAGGAGTCCAGATGTTACTTTCCTCCTGTTCTCAGTTTCTTGAGATTTGGGTATATCAAGCAAGACAATTACAGACCACATTTGCTTTGGGTGGGTGTGATCTTCCATCATGGTGAAGTCATCAGTACTAGCTTTATATCTGCTCAAATAGTCCATCTGACTTAGTAAGCAAGGTGGGTTTTGTTCTGTAATGGGTTTTTTTTTTTTTTTTTGGTATTTTGAGACAGGGTTTCTCTGTGGTTTTGGAGCCTGTCCTGGAACTAGATCCTGTAGACCAGGCTGGTCTCAAACTCACAGAGATCCACCTGCCTCTACCTCCCAAGTGCTGGGATTAAAGGCATGTGCCACCACCGCCCGGCTAATGTTTTTTTTTACATATACATAAAACTGAGAAAGAAAACCCAAGATCAGATTATTTTTGAGGAATAGAGTGTCCATATGATTGTCTGAACCAGGGTTTCTGTTGTTGCAACAGAGCACTAAGACCAAAAAGCAAGTTAGGGAGGAGGAGAGTTTATTTACCTTATACTTCCAGATCATAGCCCATTTTTGGAGGAAGTCAGAACAGCAACTCAAGCAGGGCTGGAACCTACAGGCAGGAACTGAGGCAGAGGCCATGGATGGGAGCTGTTTACTGGCTTGTTCCCCGTGGCTTGCTCAGTCTGCTTTCTTATAGAGCCCAGGGCCACCAGTCCAGTGGTGACACCACCCATCACGGGCTAGGTTCTCCCAAACTGATCACTAACTGAGGAAATGACCTAAAGATGGATCTCATGGAAGCATTTCCTCACCTGAGGCTCCTTCAGTTGACACACAAAATCAGCCAGATATTGCTATGATTTGGGTGGGCCTTGAGAGACCCCCAAAGCCCCATGTGCTAGATACTTGGTTCTCATTTTGACAATATTATGTGGTGGTGGGAACTCTAACAGATGAGCTACTAGGAAGCCATCATGTCATTGACCCTAGAAGGATGTGGGTTCCATGTGTCTTTTTCCTGCTGCCCTTTGCCTTGCAGCCATGAGTGGAATACTTTTGTTCTACCATGTACTTATGTCAGGGTGTGTTGTTTCACTCCAAGTCTTAAGCAATGGATCCAAGAAGTTGTGAACTTAATCTTTAGAGTCGTGAGCCAAAATAACCCTTTCTTCCTATACCCTGGTAGTCTTTGGCATTTCCCCAGTAACAGAAGACTGACTAACATCTACAAAAAGTCTAGACTGAACATAGACCATGCAGACACAACTTATCAAGTCTAATGACATACACAGGGATAAGAAATGATAATGAAAATCTGGAAGCCAGAAACACTGTATCATCTATGTTCTAGCCACCTGCGAATAACCACAGTCATAGATTTTTCTGAAGAGTCATGTGTGGTTGTTTTCCAATATTAAGAAGCAAACACAGTGCTGCATAAAAGTGAAACCAGACTCTGAATGCACTCAAGTTATTGGATGCGTCTCTGCTTCTGTGTGTGCTGGGCGATCTGGTACAGGGATTGCTGTTTCTCAGGGTTTGGCTTCAAATCTCTGTAGTTAAGAGTCAGCCTAGATGTTTCTTAGAATGATTTTAGCTAGAGATACCAACCACACGGAGTAATGGCAGGAACAGGAGAGTCAAGACAAGCTTGGGCTGTGCCAACATGGAGCAGAGGGAGCTTTGTGTACTGGGGTGAAATCGAAATGCAAGTGCAGAGGGGAAACACAGGCTAGACTCAAAGGGGTAACTACTTCGAAGTATACATGCTTAGTTTAAGCTCTACAAAATTCAGTGGCTTGAAAGGGGTAAAGGCTGGGAAAACTAAACAGACTGCACAAACAAAATACCAGTTCAACATACACAGAGGTAATCCATGGAGAAGTACATAGCTAGAGCTTCACCGCAAGCAGGAGACATGGCAGCTGGCTCAGGAGGGTGGGAGGCTTCCACTCTGACTAGGTCTCAGAAAACCCATGTGCACAGAAAGTTTTAGTAAGAATAATTTCAGTATTATACGTGGCTTTTTAACAGTTATTCAGCTTTAATTGTCACCATTATTGTGGTTCACTGATGCTATTCGCTGACTTTGCACCTTTTCAAACCCCCCAAGTTGATTTTCTCACCTTCTCTGGTGTATATTTTCTGTCAAACTTATTATCCCCGTACTGCATATGTTAATTAGATTTACAGTTTTATTTTTCAGGCATTCTTTATGGGTTAATTTTATTAATTGGCCTTCTGTTGGTAGCCTGTGGATTTTATGGATTTAAGAATAGCTTGGTTGTTTTTTTCAATGAATAAAAAGCACCTGCTAGAGTTGGGGTTAGCTGGCTGTTTTTTTTTTAATAGACTTTTCTTTAGGCAAGAATAAACCACATTGTTTTGCATCAAAAGTGTCCTATAATTGAAAATTGAAAACAGTGATCCTAACCTCTTTTTAGGACTATTGGATTAATAAGTCTAAACACTGAAGATGCTTTTCTCTCGCTGTGCCTAGTGACTTGTTGAAAAGAGGCTCTTAAAAAAAGTCACGGCAAGGCTGGAGAGATGGCTCAGCAGTTATGAGCACTTTTGGCTCTTGCAGAAATCCCAGGCTTGATTCCCAGCACCCACACAACAGCTCACAACTGTCTGTAACTCCAATCACAGGGGATCCGGTACCCTTTTCTGACCTCTGCAGGCACTAGGCATGCATACAGCACAGGCATAGATACAGGCAAAATACTCGTGCACACAAAAATAAATAAACTAAAACAACGTTTTATAAAGCTCCACCAAGGATAGTTACATTTGACAGATCTCTTGCTTTTATGTATGTAAGAATGAATTAGCTGATCATAAACACACACCTTCACACATACACTAACACACGTGCCTGCATGTCCACACACATGCACTCCGCATGCACACACATACACAATTTAAAGTCACTGAAAAGTATCTTATCCTAATACTGACTTCTCATGATCACTAAGAGGTCATAGGATGGAAATACCTGAAACCTAAATACAGGAAATTCCCTGTAGACCTAAACTTAACAATCTCAGTTACCGTTTAACTACTACTGTGTAATCAACCACCTCTCAAGAAACCTGATAACTTACAGAGTACACAGTTTATTTTCTTCCCAATTCTACATATTATACCAAGTTTTATAGAAGTAGCTTGTGTTCCACTTATTGTCATCTCAATTGGTTCTTTGGGTAGAGGATGGCAGCCTCCAGTAGCTGCCTCCTTTAAGTATATGTTGACCATTTCTGGATGTTGGAGGATTCTCTCTTCCTTTCCACAGGGTCTCCCAATGTGGCAAGCTTGTGAAAGTGACTGGCCTGTTTGAAGGTTAAGCATCCACAAACAGACAGAAAGAATTACACAGAACCATCGGTGTCCACAGTCAACAGCCTTCCAACATGTTTTCTACCACGCACTGGTCAGAGAAGTTACAAAGTTCTACCCAAATTTAAGGAGTGGGAACACAGACCAAATGCAAGGCATTACAGACCTCGACGGGAAGTTCTTCAGTTATCAGACTGGGGTACTCCTTCACAACCACTGCACATCAACGCATTGGCTTTTAACTTCTTACCCCCCATCGTTCAGTTCTTGGTCTTTAGAAATCAAATAGGTTTTAAGAGAAGAGGTACTCCCTCCTGGGAGAACCACTATGATCAGCAGAGGAAGCAGCCCCTCTGTCCCACTGGGCCTCATTCCCTCTCTCAACCAATAAAATGATATCTAGACAGAAGAAGACTTCCATGACCAGGGTTACACCATAACGTTCCTTTTTGGCATGCATACATCTGTAAACAGAGGAAGGTGTTTCAAGTAGATGTCTATCTATAGAATTTAGCAAAGCAGAAGAAATATGCATTCCAAATCAGGTTTACTCTGCACTGTAAATTTTTCTGATTTTTCCTCTTAGGTTTCTGGGCTATGCTGATAAATTGATTGTGAGAATTCGGTGATTCAAACAAACTTTCATAACAAAATTTCCAACACTATCCTTAACTCTAAGTAGCTCCAACTGCTCTCCTTTTAAATTACTAAGCTACCTTGGCTGCTGGTCTTCTCTCTTAGAAGTCCCCATACAATTAGCCTTGGAAATAAGGACATAGTTTCTTCTTAAAACAGATGGAAAAATACCTGAAGAATCTAAGAGCTTGCCCCAACCCTATCTCTGAGGAATATACCCACTTTCCAAACAGTTATCTTCCCTTGGGCTGAATACTGTTTTGGCATTCTATTCTAACAAGCACATGCATAACAAAGTGACTAACAGAGTGCAGCCCTTACCGTGATCATCATTTTCTATGGTTACTTTTGTGTGTACGTGCTGCTCAGTTTTCCCAACCATCTTATTAAGTGGATGCTGCTATTTCCATTGTGTGTGTGAGGAAATGGAGACTCCAAGAGTGGAAATCATTTGAGTCCAGAATGATCTTTTCGTAAAGCCCTCATAGAATGAATTCAATTGTTCATGTATACCACATTTTATCCGCACATCCGTTGCTTTGCACTTAGACTGAGTCCCAACTTGGCTGTTACAGTAATTGTCAAAACAGACATGGACATTCAGTATGGTAACTTCCTTAAATTATAAGGCCAGAAATGAGGCTGATACGTTATATGGCAATTCTGTTTTAGTTTTGAGGAACCAACTACCATGTGGCTTTCCAAAATATTGCTAGTCTCATTTATATTACCACGGGGAGGGGGAGGAGGATCCCGTTGTTTGCAACAACATAGATAAACCTGAAGGCTATGGGAAATAAGACAGGAACAAAAAGACAAAAGCAACATGATCTCACTTATCTGTAAAATATAACATGTCAGTCACAGAAACAGAAAAGAGCATGATGGTTACCAGAGGCTAGAAGCTCAAGGATTAAGGGCAAGCAGATGGTTAACAGGACAAGGTGACTGGATAGCTAACTTCAGTCCACTAAGAGGAGAAATTGCAGTGCTGTAACTATAAATTGGCCAAAGTTACTAAAAAACAAACAAACATATATTTCACAATTCCTAAAACAATGTATTTTAAACATTTTCCTCAAAGACAAATGGTAAGTGATGTAATTGATATTAAGTGAATGGAGCAATCTCTTTATGATAAATGTGCATCAATTATTTGCCAATTAAAATAAATACCTGTGGAGTTGGAGTGATGGCTCAGAGGTTAAGAACACTCATTGCTTTTTCAGATGACTGGGTCTAGGTCCCTGCACCCACATGGTGGTGAATAATTGCCTGATGCCTCTTTTTGTCTCCATAGGCACTACACCTATGTGACAATCATATATACAGGAAAAACACCCAACACATAAAATAGAAATAGGCAAATCTTAAAATAAATAAATAAGTATATAAAAGGAAAATAATCTGGTATCAAGCAGGCTTAAGGTGTGTGTATTCTGACTAAGGATTCCCATGCCTTCCATGCCTTAAGCAACCCACTACTCTCTCCTGAAAGCAATGAGCCATATTCATGATGGTTTTCAGGTAACCGCACTGCCGCAGCCTGGACTTTGCTCTAAATCCAGTCACACAGAAAATTCCTAAGATATACAGCTCTCCAGGTAAACTCAAAGACATTGGAGGTATTTATGGCTCCCCATCTTTTGGGGGGAGTTCACATCTTGTTTCTAAAATCCCTGACTTTGATAAGTCCTGTTAAGGGCAGTTGTACTTGTCCGAGCCATTGCTCAGAGGAGAGTCTGTTCTGAATTAGAAAATTGTTGCTGCTAAAGAGCCCCTGGGGGTTGGGGGTTGGGGGCTGGGGGTGCTGCATATGGGCTCAGCATGGCAGGCTCCTGTGCTGATAATGAATGGGGGAAACGTGGCCAGTAAGGCCCACAGAAAGAAAAACACTTAAGCCTCTTGATGAAAGGCCATATGAGAAGGTAAGTGTTATAATTCAACGGAAAACACAAGCCAGCGGCAGGTTATCCTTCCTTCCAGACAGACAGTTCAGGGATGGCTTTCCTGCCGCTCCAGTGGCAGTGATGGATTAACTGGGGAGGAGAAGCAGCTGAGCTGACCTACCAGCTCCACATCGGCTCCCCAGTTCTCCCCGGGCTACAGGGTTTTGGGTCAGCTTTAATTCCTCTTAGCCTCCATTCTCCCACAGATCCAAGACAAGGCCCAAGAGACACCAGACCTGGAGAGCATCCTCCCAAGCTGTTTTCTGAAACCCAAGCCTTAAAGACAGGAGTTGTTCCCAGGTGCTTGGCAGAAGCCCCCATTTATCACACTGCTAGGAAGGCCTGTTGAGTAGTCTGGAGCTGAGGAGTATCCAAATCCAAACTCGGGGAGGGGGAGTGTCGGCTGTTCATATTTCTCAGAAGTGTGTCTGGAACAAACTATTCCTCCTTTCAGAAGGCCCTCAGAAAGCTTCACGGGAAATCTCGGGGTGAGGATGGAAAAGGGACCTCCCTGTCCTGGTCTCTGATAAAGACAGCTGCCTTCTGCTCTCCCACCCTTTTTCTGGTCCCCACCCATGACAGGCTTGTGTTGCCAGTTCTTGCAAAGCTATTTTACTTCTATTCAGTAAGTGCGCTTTGGATTTAGACACAGTTTGTGGATTGAGGGACCGCTACAGGAAATATTATTCAAGTCGGCGATACTCAGTCAAGGCTCTCAAGTCCCTCCACATAGAGAATCACCTTCATCCTTTTCCAAGGCTGGCCAGCATCCCACGAAGGCAGTCACAGCCGCAGACAAATATCACATGTCTCTGTCTGAGGACTTTGCATCCAGTACTAGATTATGAAAGTAGTCCTATAGAGAGTAGTAGGAAACAGCTGTGGGTACCAGGTCTAGAGCTCAATCTCTATGGGATTGGTCTAAATTGCAGAAGATGAAACTGAGTCAGGAGAAGGTAATGTTCCACTTCATTTTTTAGTCTCATTCATATTTTTGGTAAGGAATCTTCTGAGACTTTTCTATGAATATTTGTCATTTGCTATCTTAACAATTTCATCAACGTTGACCTGAGAAACGCTATGTACAAAGTCAGAATGACCATGTACTTCAAGCTGTATTATTAAGTGGACATGGGGAGTTTATAAAATTGCAAAGGCTTTAGAATATAACAAACCTGAGTTCACATTATATTACTCAAAAGAAACCTCTCTCTCTCTCTCTCTCTCTCTCTCTCTCTCTCCCTCCCTCTCTCTCTCTCTCTCTCTCTCTCTCTCTCACACACACACACACACACACACACACACACACACACACACGTGATTTGTTGGTGATGTAATAATTCCTGCCAAAAAAAAAACTGCAGACATTAAATGGATTATATAAATCCTAAATCTTCCAATAATTATGAAGTAGCAGTCATCTTTTTTTTCTACTGAAGTCAGTTTGAATTAAAATGGAAAATAAATTAAGCTTTGCCTTCTCTCCTTTCTAACTCCCTATATCATTTTCCAGGAAAGCAGAAATGGGAATGGTTGATTTCCTTACCAGTTATATTAGAAATATGATAGGTTGTATGTAAATAACATGCAGCTCTCTCCAAAGAGCGTTCACTTTTACTTTGTGTCACATTTGGCCTCGAGACATTACATAAATACAGACTGCTCCACCCTAGGTCAGGAGGTTGATAGCTTTGATTTCATAGAAAAGGAATACAGGTTTTAGGACCAGTAACAGAAATGAGAGGAACAAGGATGGCAGGGGAAACAGGGATCTAGTTCCACTTCTCATCCCCAAGACCCTGGAAAACAAGTCCAATTCTTGCAACAGCCAATAGCAAAGAGAAAGTCTTGCCAAGCTATGGCTAAGAATAGAGTCAGCTATCTGGAACCCTTCCTGGTTACGTAAGAATTACAGGATTTTGTTTGTTTATTTATATTTCTGTGAAGAATGGCATGGGTTGTAGTGGTACTGAAGAGCTCCACAATAGCCCAGAATGGAGTACAACAAAGGTTTATTTATTTGGAAATTAAATTCACAGTAAAGGTAGCGATCCATAGCCCTCTGTGTGTTCTGGGAATTGGAACTGAATCCAACAGAAAAAAGAACCGCGCATGCTTTGTCTGCATTTATAGTACATGAGACCACACCCAAAGTGGGTTGGTATCTTAAAGGCTATTGGCTGAAGGAGTTCCCACAACAATGTGTTTTTTTAATCTTTGAATTGGGATTGCGTTGAACTTGTAAATAGCTTTTGGTAGAATGGTCATTTTAGCAATATC
Source organism: Microtus oregoni (assembly GCF_018167655.1). Lineage (NCBI taxonomy): Eukaryota > Metazoa > Chordata > Mammalia > Rodentia > Cricetidae > Microtus > Microtus oregoni. Next base: position 7,064,055 of record NW_024543830.1, on the reverse strand, counting down.
CATTCTACTGATACATGAATGTTGGAGGTCTTTTTATTTCCTAATAGCTTCCTCAACTATTCCTCAAAGATCAGAAATTTTTGTCATAAAGGTGTTTCACCTCCTTGGTTAGGTTTATTCCAAGATAGTTTATTGTCTTTGAGACTGTTGTAAATGGGAGCGTGCCCATGATTTCTTTCTCAGTGTTTGGTGGTAGTGTAGAGAAAGGCTACTGATTTTTGTAAGTTGATTTTGTATCCTACAACTTTACTGAAATTGTTTTTTTCTAGAAGTTATCTGTTATGATTTTTGTGATCTCTTATATATATTATCATATCATCTGCAAATAGGGATACTTTAACTTATTCTTTTCCTATAGTATTCCTTTAATTTTTGTGTCATATTGCTCTACCTAGTGCTTCAAGTATCTGCTGTGAAATTGTAACTTATGGACCTAACAGGGAAACTACACCCACAACATCTCAGCCAGACATGGCCACATAAAAAATCATTTTGGTTCAAATAGTTTGTCTTAAAAGTCTTAGAGTAAATAAGCCATAAAATATGGAAATCCACCTTACAAAGAACAAGGGGAAAGCTATGAAGAGACACCACAGTAGGTAAGTTAACAGAACTCTAAAGACAGACTAGTCAGTGTGAAAAATGGCCATGATACACTCTATCCAGGCAAACTCTAGACAGTTTACCTCATCCTGTCCCAGTTTTATCATCTGTAAAAAGGAAATAGTAAATAGTGGGTACCTATGGGGAACTGAGGAGGTCATATTTACATATTTATATATGTAAAGATAAATAAAGTCCTGAGTGAATTTGTATTGTTGACAAGGGGCAGTTCTGTCAAGGACCAAGAAATTGGCCTCATGTGAAATTGGTAAAGCCTTCATCTGGCCTAAGTACAAGCATTTACAAACAATTAGCCAACACATGCAAGTACTAGCGACTTCAGCTTCCTCTTTGTAGATGTTTATAGCCTGAGACGGCTTACCTACAGAGGTCTCCTATAGAGGACTAGCTGGCCCTCCCTTTATCTGTTCATAATAAATATGCTGTTTCCCTGTTGCTGCAGCAGGTGGTCCATCAGAGTGCACAACCCATCTGACCCTAACTTTTCTGGACATATGTCCATGTGTCTGTCCCTCACCACCCCTAGTCAGGGTTCTGTGATACCCACATCACAGGCTTGTGAAGATTAAATAAGTTATTAGATGTAAAGTGCTAGGGTAAGACATGGAGCAGAGCACATGCTCACTATATGGCAATTGTTGTTTATTAAGAAACTGAAAAATATATGTTTAGAAAACAGGGAAGTTTGTGGTAAGAATTTGACCTGCTAGATTGCTATTATACAATGAAGATAAAGATGACTTTGTGTGAATGTAATGTTAGCATACAACAGAAAGATTGACATTTTTACATACTATTTATTGAGGGAAAATTTTGATCAAAGAAGCTTTGGAAATTTTGAAGGAAGATGAAAGAACAGACTATTGTCTAAGAGTAGATAGCAGAACACAATATCATGATGGTAACCTTGAAATGCCCTTGGTTTGTCTGAGGGTTTTTTTATATGCAAAGATTCCCCAGGAGTATATATCAATACCTTTATATATCAGGAAGCAAATATTTGGAATTTTACATTGATGCAAAAAATTAAAGGGAAAGCATACTAGACAGAGAACGGTCTAGCAAAATGAGACTGCATTTCTTAGGATACTTGTTTTTGTCAGCAAGATTGAATCTATGCTTGAGTGGAAAAGAAACAAGCCAAAGAAAAGGTCAACTTGTAATTCAGAGAGAAGGCAATTTCCAAAGCCATAATGGAGGTGGTATCAACTGTTAATACTGACAGCATAAAGCCTGGGATAAAACCGGACTCGCTGAACATAGCTTACAATGAGGACTACTGAGAACTCAAGAACAATGGCAATGGGTTTCTGATCCTACTGCACGCACTGGCTTTGTAGGAGACTAGGCAGTTTGGATGCTCACCTTACTAGACCTGGATGGAGGTGGGGGTTCCTTGGACTTCCCACAGGACAGGGAACCCTGATTGCTTTTCGGGCTGGGGGGGGGGGACTTAATTGGGGGAGGAGGAGTGAAATGGGAGGCGGTGGCCGGGAAGAGACAGAAATCTTTAATAAATAAATAAATTAAAAAAAATACTGACAGCATAACATTCTTCAATAAATTTACTTGAAAATCAAGAAATCAAGGCCTTTATATCAGCTATGTCCCAAGTGATATGGTGGTCTTTAAATATACAATTAGAAATAGGCAATTCCCTACTTTGTGGGCTGTACAGTTCAACACACGTGAGATAATTGCTTAAGATCTTGCAGGTACTTCAATGTCAGCATGTCCAAATCCAAAACATCCACCTGTAATCATTCTAAGTTTCCTTTTGCAGTAAATTCTACAAGAGTAGGATTCATTATTGATATGTTTTATTGCTACCCTATATCCAATTCACCACCCAGGTGTCTGTTTTGATGAGCAGTGTCTTCTGAACCCACCCACCTTTCTTTCCTCTCCATAGCTCATGCTATAAGGAGATGCCATCTCCTGGAACTCAGTAGAAGCTTCCTAATGGTACCTTATGTCCACTCTGAACTTTATCAGTTCATTCTCAATATAAAGGAGTGCAAACGCTCTCACCTGGGACAAATAACACTGCATGATCTGCTCACTCTCTGCATCTCCACCACACCATTTCCTTGCCTCATTACCTCTTCATTTCTTCAAACTTGACATGTGCTCTTCTGCCATAGACCTTTTTGGTGCTATCCCTTCCTTCCCACTGATGTATTTATTTCGCACAATAAATCCTGTCATTATGTACTAATATTATTAGCATTTGCTGATTTTTGAGTGTATGGTTGTTTAACTGGGTTTTATTTCGTGGTAGATCGAGTTTTGTGGGAATAGACTCTATTGGGTTGTGTCATGACCGTTTTCTATCTGGATGGGAGAAGGTCTAATAAGCACTTTCTTCCTCCTTCTATAACTCAAATAACAACCCAAAATTCCACCAAAGTTCACTCCATGGAACCTATGAACTTATTAAGTTTATTTACATAACAGTTGGTGAAGCATTACAGGCAGGAGTGTAGTTGGCCTTAAATCAGATACACCAAAATCCTTGCAAGCAGCATAGAGATAAATTCCTCATGGCTATGTAGATAAAGCCCCACCCTTCAGTCCTCCTGCAAATAAAAGCTACAGCAGTTCACTTTTTACAAGTTAATTGCTACAGTTGATTTTTTTGAAATACCTAAGTAAAAAGAACGGAATGGAACATGGTAATAGAAACTATGAAAGGGATAGCTGTGACCTCAATGAATGATGACAATAGTTGGGATTGAAGTAGGTGGAGCTGGAGGTAGACATGAATAGATGCTGTAGTGGCATTTCATTTGTGTTTTAATAAATAAAACTTGCCTGAGAATCAGAAAAGTAAAACAGCCACACTGGCCAGCCTTACAGACCCGGCAGCAACGACACAAACCTTTAATCCCAATAGCCATAATGACACACACCTTTAATCCCAGTAGCCACACTAGCTTACCATAGAAACCAGGCGGTTGATGTGGGATTCCCCTCTGTATGCTGTGATTACCATTAATGAATAAAGAAACTGCTTTGGACCTATAGCAGGGCAGAACTTCTTTAGGTGTGGAAAATTTAAATGCTGGGAGAAAGGAGGTGGAGTGAGGGAGAAGCCATGAAGTTGCTGCTGGAGACAGATGGGCTGAAACTTTGCTGCTAGGCCATGACCTCATAGTGATGTACAGATTAATGGAGATGGGTTAAATTAAGATGTAAGAGTTAGCCAATAAGAAGCTCGATCTAATGGGCCCAGCAGTGGTTTAAATAATACAGTTTCTGTGTGATTATTTGGGGAGTCTGGGCTGCTGGAAAAAATAAACAATCAGTCTCCCTATAACAAATGGGTACTCCAATGTGTACTAGCTACATCCATGTAAAACCTAAAAGCTTAAAAAGTAATTTAGACACAAAAGAACAGAGTTAAGCATGGCTTCTTGGTAGATGTTTAGAGAGATATTTCAGATAGATAGGCATTTTTCAAATCATTCAAAGACCTTCAGAATATTTAAAATATTTTAAGAACTTAGGACTTTCATGACATTGAGACATATATGCTCCTGGCATCACCAATAGCTTCAAGAGGAAGATGAGCTTTGAAGAGGCTCCTTATGGAGTTTTTTAGCCATTTGAGCAATAAACTGCTCTTGCCTGGACTGCTTCATGGTATGCTGTAAAAACTGGATATGCAGGACCCACAGAGAAATGGTTGCTGAACTTGACTAAAGATGAGATGGTCCTTCGGTCTTGCTATATGAAAGAGTGTGCCAGACATTCTGCAGGACACAGAAGAAAGTGACTGACAAACTGCCAATATAGGTGGAACTATCTTTGAAATTTCCTGTTTCATGGAAAAGTCTGCTATATATTATGGGCCTGTAGGCTGAAGATGGATGTCCCAATGGTACAGAAGAACTTTGGGTGACTATCCAGGTAACAAGATGTCTCTGTCATTTCTAGAGTTTTGGAAGTTGCTTACAATATACTTACTGTTTACTTAGGTGATATTATATACTTCTGATACTTCTGGAGTCTTTGATGGAGTTGAAGAATAGATATAGTTTTCCTTAGTAATGATAAAAGAGAAGGTAGATATAAATATTGTAACTATAATTCTTGCTTAATACTTGTCTTATTATATGAAAATTCACTATGTTAAAGTTAAAATATTCCTTTTTATTTAAACAGAAAAGGGGAGATAATGTGGGATTCCCCTCTGTATGCTGTGATTACCATTAATGAATCAAGAAACTGTGTTGGACTTATAGCAGGGCAGAACTCATCTCGGCGTGGAAAACTAAACTGAATGTTGGGAGAAATGGGGCGGAGTGAGGGAGAAGCCATGAAGTTGCTGCTGGAGACAGGTGGGCTGAAATTTTGCTGGTAGGCCATGACTTCATGGTGATGTACAGATTAATGGAGATGGGTTAAATTAAGATGTAAGAGTTAGCTAATAAGAAGCTAGATCTAATGGGCCAAGCAGTGATTTAAATAACACAGTTTCTGTGTGATTATTTAGGGGCTGAGCAGCCAGAAACGAACAAGCAGTCCCCCTACAACAGGCAGTATTAGTACATGCCTTTAATCCCAGAACTAGAGAGAATTATAAAACGGGAAGAGAGAGTTCCCCACCTCAGTCTCACTCTGAGATTCCTGAAGGCAGAATTGCTGTTTTCAGACTGATGTCAAGGTAAGAGCCAGTGGCTGGGTGTTTTGATTTTCTGGTCTTCAGGTTGAACCCCAATTTCTATCTCTGAGTTTATATTATTCATGCTAATGATGGACTATGGGAAACAGGATGATGATTTGTGAAAGTGGGCACAATTGAAGAGGAGACTGACAGAAAGGCATTACTATAAAATGCTTTGTAACAGTTGCCATTAGAAGACACAGAGATGGTACTAGGATAAAATCATCCAGGTAAAGAATCAAAAAGAAAGAAAAGGAACCATGTGCTACTTGTAGTACAGTTCAACCTCAAGATAAACCTTCCACCATGACCCCAAGAAGTTGTCCTTTGTTCATTTTTTTTAACATTGATGAGTCTTTTCACAGTTAACGTCATTTACTAATCACAACTTCATTGTCTTCACAGACAGAAAAATGAAATTTGATAAAGAAAAGGTCTCATTCTCCAAATGTCTGAGTGGGCTTCTAGTCAATCCCCCATTCCTTTCCCCACACCTTGTGACAAAAGGGAATGTGTCTGGGCACTCACTCCCAAAGTAGTTTGAAGTGCAGTTGTTAACTTTTGCAAGGCATTAGCATTGTTGTTTGCATTTATTACCCAGACATCCTCGGATTGGCCTGTGCTGACACATACTTCCTACAATGCAGGAAATGCTATGGGATATGGGAGCGTTTAGATGTGAACCTAATTGAAATGGGTGAAGTTTATTTTCTTTTATGTTCCATTTCTCCCTCATGCCTTCACAAGCTAGTGGGTCCAGATGTTTGAAATCACCAATTAAAAACAAAGAGACCACTAGGAACAGAGTTAGAAAGAGATACCAAGTGGTAATTAGGGATGAGACAGCTGAAATGGCTTCACGATGGGGAAGATTCTTTCATTCGAAAAGAATGTATGTGCAAATTAGAATCCTTTTCTCCTTCTGGACTGTAAAGAAAATCTAGCATTTATAAACTGCCACTATGAGTCTTTATTTCTATAGTAAAAATGTGTGCTGGCTATTTCCACAGTAATCAACGTGTGCCATTTAAATTACAGATTGCCTGATGTAAAAACAAAAAAGTTGAGAAAGCCAAGACAGAGCTTTTTCTCAGACTTCTAAGCTTGCCAAACCCTCTGTGAGACACCCTGTGTGGCTATCCCAGAGGTTGTTGCCTAGAGGACGTGGGTTTTCTGTGTCTGCCAACCTCATCCCAAAGCAGTACAGAGGGAAAGACTTAGGCATGCTAGAAGCATTTTGATCACCCAGTTTTTTGTTTGATAATTCACACCTCAATTAGAAATGTCTCTCAACTTCTAGTTAGGAACTGAAGTATAGGTACAAGACAGAGAGAAGAAGGAAGGGAAGGTAGGAAGGATGCGGGGAGTTGCAAAGAAGAGAAAGAGAAAAGAGCATGGAAGTCCCTGTCTGTAACCCCAACACTTGGACAGTGGAGATGGGCAGATGTCAGGCTCATACCAGAATGGACTACACAGTGAGACCATGTCTTAAAGTGGGAAGGGGAAATAATGAAGCAGAAATGGGACAAGAAAAAGGGGTCATGGCTAAACATAAAGCAAAGACCTTAATGGGGACAACTAAGGAGACGGGTCATGGGCCATTTCAGGAAGAAGTGTGATTCTGTCACTTAGATACCAAACTATTGCCAGTTCGCTTAGATAACCTCTCCTATGAAATGGGGAAACTAGCAGCAAATTTGGGAACAGTTGGGTATTTCTTTTGTTACTTGCTTGTGTCTAATGGAGATGGTTGATTATATTTAAAAATGAGTTTTACCTCCCCTTCCCAAGTTTATAAAAATCTATTTGTTTGGGGCTTTTCCCCATAGATGAACTTAGATAAACTTCAGCTAAGCCACTCTTCAAATTATCACAAATTCCAAATAATAAAATCCAAATGATTGAGGTCTGGCTGTGTTCCGCATTTTCAAAACAATTTCAGTCCCCTGTGGTTTCATGCTGAATGAAGCTGAAGGGGGGAAAATTAAATAGCTACAGAAAATGAAAATAGCCTGCCTTGCATTTTAAGCTGGGAAACAACTAATTTTGGGATTTCCCCCTTCCCACCCTACCTCACTAGGGTGTGGCTGGCAGGTGTCACTCTACCTTCTTAATGTCCTCTCTCTCTCTCTCTCTCTCCACCATAGCATCTGCTCTAGAAGTCAAGTATCGGGTCTTTATTGGTTATCACAGAAACTCTCCAGTTTATTGGAAAATGTAGTTGACCTACCATCTTCGTGCCCTGGGCACATTCCATTTCTGAATTTATGTTCTGCTTCAGTAACTGCCCATCCTCGCAAGGCTGCCTCCTACTGAGTCCTTTATTTTTAATCTAAAAATCAGTTTATTGGTGATGAATTCACAAATAAATAAAAGCATCCTGCCACTATGTTAACAGATGAAAACTATTTAATTGCTTATGAAATATGCACTTTATAGATATAATTGCAAGACTGTATCTATATCACTCTGACTTCTGTGTTTTAAATAAAATCAGTGACAGATGGATATATAGGTGATACATAAAACATAGTTTATACTGAGAAAGATAATATTGGATGTGTCATCATAGCTATTGATGGTCTCATTATATATAACAATCAGAGAGCATTAACATCATATGAAGCCATTCTGTAGCTGTATCAGGTTCCTGAAATGGCACATAAAAATGAGATACTTTGAAACCTGATTTAAGCATAAAAAAACAGGAACACTGCAATAAAACATAAAAAATAATTAAGTAACCACAGTTCATAAACTGAAGCCCTTATTTACAATGTGAATAGAGCCTTTGATTGATAATTAGATGTAACAGGAGAAAGCAGGCTGCTTGTCATATCAGCCACCCTGCTAGCTTAAACCCGAAATAATCACACAGAAACTGTATTAATGAAAACACTGCTTGGCCATTAGCTCTAACTTCTTATTGGCTAACTCTCACGTCTTGATTTAACCCATTTCTATTAATCTGTGTTCACAATGAGGTTATGGCTTACCAGGAAAGAGTTAGCATGTCTGACCAGGCGTCTCCATAGCAGCTCTCTCTGACTTTGCTTCCTCCTCCCAGAATTCAGTTCTGTCTTCTCCACCTCCCTAAGTTCTGCCCTATCAGGCCAAGCAGTTTCTTTGTTGATTAACCAATGAAAGCAACACATAAACAGAGGACCTCCTAGACCAATTAGAGTTGGGTGGGGACATGAAGCTAGAGTCCCATGGTGAGATAAGTACCTTTAATGCAAGAGATCTGAGCTGTCTCACCCTCTGTCTCCCATGTTAAGACAAAGCACACTTGTTTGAATAAGAAATGTTCATTTATAAGCTTGGGTATTTGAATACGTGGTTCCCAGTTGGTAGCTGATGGAGAGGTTTAGGTGATGCAGCCTTGCTGGAGAAAGTATGTCACTGGAGGTAGGCTTTGAGAGTTTAAATCCGTAGATGGCTTCCAGTCCTTCTTTCTGAGTCATGCCTGTTGTTAGCAATGTGAACTCTCCATTTCCTGCTCTGACTGCTGCCGTTCTTGCCCCTTGGTTCCCATGCTATCCTACTATGGGCTTTAGCCTTCTAAATTGTAGCCCAAACAAACTCATTCTGTAAATTTTGTTGATCATGGTATTTTCTCACAGCAACAAACTATTACACAGTACTGTACAGCCTTGACTGTGTGCCAGCCAGAAAGCCTTCACCATGCCAGACCCTGATCTTGCCCTGCAGTCTTGCGACTTACAGGAAATCGATTCCCATTGTCTGTGTTATAGAGTTGTGTCATGGAAGCTTGAACTAAAGTAACAAGTGACTACTTATTTACAGTGCCCAGTTTTAAACTTTTTGTAGGTCTTCTTTGCTCTCTAGTCAGTTCACCAAGGGTCTCAGAGAATTGTTTCACTTCCTGATAGTATCCATTCCAGAGCAAACCCCTAATTCCTTGAACCCAATAAAACAACAAGCTAACCATTCTTTGCTAAGATACCGTAATGTATTTCTTAGGGTCCTTCATTGTAATCAGCAGTTGTCTGGTGTGGGAGAATTGTCTGTATTCTGTCAATCATATTATAAATAAACGCTGATTGGCCAGGCAGGAAACATAGGCGGGAAAACCAGACAGGAAGTAGAAATGATGTAATGAGAACAGGAGAATTCTGGGAAGGAGGAAGTTGATTCCTCCTGCTCCTGCCCAGACCACCGAAGCAACAGGATGTGATCTGCCCCACTGAAAAAGGTACGGAGCCACATGGCTATCATAGATCAGAAAAAAATGGGTTAATCAAGATGTGAGAGTTAGCTAGTGAAAGGCTAGAGCTAATGGGCCAATCAGCTTATAATTTATGGAGACCTATGTGTGATTTTCTTTGGGGCTAAACAGCTGGGGCTACTGGGCATGACAGAAAACCCCAACAACAAGCAGCCAGTCCCTCATGTTACAGTTGTCATGTGTTCAACTACTATGTAACATCATGTGGTCTAAGATTGGAGAGTTTTGACATAAACTATGCACCAACTGCACACACACACACACACACACACACACACACAAACACACACACACACTTCCTAAGCCTGTCTGTTGAAAGGGCCTAACAGCGAGGACTCACTTGTATTCCTATAGCCATGATCTCTAACACAGAAATCTCTAAGCCAGAAATCAACAAGAACAAATGAAATTAGTGAACAAGCATAATGAGAAATAATATGTTTTTCATACATAGCTGTTAACTATCCACTTGATCCTTATTTGATACACCAAAAAGATAGATGGTATCTTTGTAGTACAGAAATCTGTCAAAAAAAAATTGAAGCCGATCGTGAATGTTAGCATCTCTAACAATAGGGCAAATTCTACCCATATGACTGTTGATGCAACACTAAGAAAAACAGCCTTTCTACCATGGGGATCGTACTTGTGAAGAAGCAGTCACTGAAACTGAGAGAGCTTTAAAAGTGTGATTCTTTAAAAGTGTGCCAGCTATAAAATAAGGAGAAAAAAAGGGGGGGTGTTCTAGACTTTAAAAGAAAGCTAATTGTAATGTATGATCTTAAACCTAAAGAATTTAATTGCTAAAATATGAATAAAGTCTATAAATTAAATGTTAGTATACTAATACTAGTCCCCTAATTTTCGTAACTGTAATGATTTATATAAGTGTTAATATTTAGGAAAGAAGCTAGGCTGGAGACAAGGCTCAGTGAGTTAGAGCACTTAGCACCTTTCCGGAGGCCTGAGTTCAGTTCCCAGCACCCAAGATAGGTGTATCACTATTATCTGTTACTCCAGTTTCAGGGGATTTAATGAACTCCTCTGGCCTGCTTAGGCACTGCACTCATGGGTACACACACACACACACACACATACACACACACACACACAGACTTAAATGCTGGCCCCAAATCTTGAAAAATAAAGTTAGAAAAATATGACAGACTTACAGAATTATATTGCTGCTTTTGATATTTTTATAAGAATAAAATCATTTCAAAATGAACTTTTTAACTCAAAATACTTTTTAAAAAGAAACTATTTCTATGTATTTATCCTTCTTTTGTTATTATGTGCAATAAATTGATAGGAAAACATCTACACTCTGAGCATTCAAAAGCTGCGTAATCTAAATGTCTCTTTAGGGAACAGTTAATGAATGGAATAAATGAGAGAAATTGTCTCAAAATGTGTGTCATCAAAATTCCAAATTTCACGCGTATTTAGCTTCAAAAATAATAGTGATCATAAGACGAGGACCTGGAAAGATTTCTGGTGGGTCTGCACATTGCAGATTTTTCCTGGTTTGTTTTTCCTGCTGTTTTCTTATTTTTCCTAACTTCTTTCTATTACTGAATTTTCAATTAGGTCTCAGTTTCACTTATTTTCTTAACTTAAGCATTTATATTTTCAGGATTTTTCAAAAAGATATTTTTAACAAAATGATCAGCTCACAGTTTAAAAAAAACACCCAGAATCCTGTCCCATTTTAAAATTATAACTTTATTCAAATATGTAAAAATAAACCATATGCATTTTTAACTCTGTCAGTGTTACAAAGTAAAAGTATGATTGTATCTGTCATTATTTTATACTGAATATGCTTAGGGCCATATCGACCCCAAACCACAGAAAAATGTAATCAGCCACATGTTTGAGGATGAAAAAAAAGGCAAATACATGGCTATTAAAAACATCTGGTATTTGGGGATATTATTCCAATTTGCTCAAATCTTTAGCTCTGTGTCAACATGGCTAGCATAGCTCATCTTGCTGAGCAGATGAACACAGTTCCTCTCAAACTCCACTATCCACATACTTCAGAAAACCATGTAAATATACAATGCTGTAAGTTGTAGACACCCCAAGATGGCCAGGTAACTAAAGTTAACTAAAGCTAATGCTAGTGGGTTTTACAGTGCTATCAATTGCCCAGAAAATTCTAGTAATGTTGGTTTAAAATGGTCTCAGAGTGTTTCCATGTTAAATATCATTACAGTCATATCTAGGTACCACTCAAAGTTTATAAGGTGCCCAGGGGTCAGGAGTTAATAAGCCCAGACGGGCTATGGTTGCTGGCATACTGGATACACAATAGCAAATAGCATCGCCAAATACTTGTCCACAAAATGCCTGGTCTCTCATTTAGTTTCTTCTGGAGAAGATGCTCCAGCACAGCTGTAGAAGTCCAGAGTTGTATTTGGGGTGTGGTTAGCAGTCACGAAGTACTGTAACGTTTGTTGTTGAAAAAAAAATTCTTAGGTAGCTCTCTTCAGGCAACATTCATTGTAACTGTTCCTGGAAATTGTGACAAATGAGGATGCGGAGGGGACCATTATGAATGAGTAAAAGTGCATGCATGTTAGAAAACGTGTTTCTGGTTGCATGTCCCCTCCTAATCCTGCCTCACTCTAGAAAGTATGGTGTCCCTTGAACTGAAGGCAGTGGTATCACCTGATTCATGGCTTGTAGTGTTAGTCACCACTGTGGGAGAAAGCATAGCACCCTCAGATGTCCCAACCAGTTTTTTTCTTTTATTGCTTCTAAAGTAGATGCTTTCATTTTCTTTTTCTCTGCAAATACTCAGTATGGAAATTCCACTGCAGAGCCCAGTCTGGTAGTTCAGACTTTTAAGCCTAGCTCTCAGAAGGTTGAGGGAGCCGGATTCTGAGCCTGGGGCACCTTTAAGTTTGTGTTCCCAAAAGAAGAGAAGTAAATGCTGGCCCCAAATCTTGTAAGCAGACAGTGTTAGCCTCGTTTGTATCCCAAGAGGTAGTCAACCTCATTTCCCATGGATTTGAAGACATACCCCTTTTCTCCCTACATATCTGAGAAGTTCTATAAAGAAAATGTGTTGTTCTCAATGTTTCTTTTTGCTTCCCATTAGCAATTATTTTTAATTTTTAAAATTTTATTAATGTAGTGAATTACATTGGTTGCTTTTTAAAGGTTTAGCTAATGTTGCTTGCCTGAAACACATTCTCCTATTTATAGCACAGTAAATTTCCTTAGCATTGTGTTAGATCCATGAGTAATACTGAAATACAGTTTCCCTCTTTCCTAGTTTCACTGTGTTAAAGTATTGAGATAATTCTAGCCTTACAGGATAACCAGGAAGGGAGTCCTTCCCTGACAATTTTCTGGGTGAATTTGTATGGAATTGGTATCACTTATTTCTTAAATGTTTGATAAAAATCATCAATGTTACCATCCAGCGCTGTAATTTTATTAGTGGGAAGGTTTGAATCACAAACACAATTTCTTTAATCAGCGCAGATCTTCTCCAGTTATTTGTTTCTTCTTGAACGAGTTTTAATAGTTTCCATCTTGCAAGAAATTTATTCATTTAACTTGTTGCAATGAGCGGAAAAATATGGTCAGGAATATTCCACAATGTTTTAATAGCTGTAGAATATATGATAACACTGTCCAGATAATAAGATTTTGCCTGTTTTCTTGATGCTCAGCCTGCCTGGATAGCTGTCACATTTCTTGACTTCTCATGAAACAGCTCTCTTTGTTTTACGATGTTTTCTTTTTCATCAATCTGTGTTCTTATCTTTAATATTTCCTTCCTCCTGTTTATTTTGTCTTATATTTTTCTATTTTCTTTTCTAGTTTCATATGATAGTAACCAAAGACTTTGATTTAGGACCTGTTTTCTTTTTTTCCTTTCTTTTTCTCTCTTTTTCTTTCTCTCTTTCTTTTTCTTTTTTTCCTTCAATGATGTGACCAAATGCCTGGGAAGAAGTTACTTAAGGGAGGACAGGTTTATTTTGGCTACTAATTTAATGCAAAATAGTCCAGCATGGCAGGGAAGGCATGGTGGCAGAAACTGGATGCAGATGGTCACTTTGTGTCCACAGTCAAAAAGCAAAGAGAAATGGATGCTGGCGCTCAGCTGCCTTTTCCATCTGATTCACTCTAAGACCCACAGCCCACTCTCTCTTTAACCTTCCTGCAAACGCTTTCATAGATCTTTGCAACAGAGTGTTTCCACGATGATTCTAAAGCCAGCCCAACTGACAAGCAATATCTCTCAACACTGGACCTTTCTTTTTTTCTAACATAGGTTGTTTGTTACTATTAATTTCTCTGTAATTGGTACTTCCTGCAGTAACCTATAGTGATTTCCTTCATTTTTGTTCAATTGAAAATGCTTTCTAATCTTGGTTTTTATTATTTTTTTAACTGATTACATTCTTTAACTTGTACTTGGTTTCAGTACTGAGGGTTTTTCCAGTGCTCTTCCCACTGATGTCTAACTTCGTTTGCTACGGCAGGAAATGTAGTTGATTGACTTGTATCTTTGTTATGTCCTGCTAGGTCTATCTTTTTCCTCTGCAACTAAGGCATGTAACTGATTCTAAGAATTATCTGAGAGAGAGAGAGAGAGAGAGAGAGAGAGAGAGAGAGAGAGAGACAGAGACAGACACAGACACAGAGAAAGACAGAGAGAGACTTGAATTCCCAACAGGAATGCTCCTCAGCTTTCTTCCTCCACATAGCACCATTCTTTCCAGTGTCTGCCCCAAACACTTCATTGGTCTTTGCGGATTTGCCTATTCAGTTCAGCTCTTTCTGTCTAGCTCTTTGGTGCTAATGAAGAGCTGGGCAGTCACAACCTATTTCATTTATTTTCTGTCTCTCAAAGCATTGTTCTCCATTGCATGAAGCCCAAGACCTTCAAAGACAGTCTTCCACATGTTTGTGTTTTAAGTTGTTTTACATAGACAAATAAAAATAATCCATGTTGATCAATATTTTTGCAGATAAAGAACTGAGTCTACGATGTTTATAAGATTGAAGGGCATAAAGATTTCAAGTCTCTCCAGATCAAACCATAAGTTAATAAAATTTCAATAAAAAATTTCATGAAAATCGTAAGAGGCTAGAAATTCTGGTTCTAAAATATAAATGGAAAACTAAAGCTAGAAGATTCTTTTTGTAATTGTCAGGATTTGCTTCTGTATAGTATTCCTATCACCCATCACATGACTCTCTCTCTCTCTCTCTCTCTCTCTCTCTCTCTCTCTCTCTCTGTGTGTGTGTGTGTGTGTGTGTGTGTTGTGTGTGTTTGTGTGTGTGTGTCTATGTGTATGTGCATGTTTCTGTCTTTTGTCATTCTAAAATGCAAACTATTTAAGAGCAGCCATTTAATTTTCATCACTCCTATATACTTACTGTCTAACACATATATATCTTAATTCATTATTGTCTTAATGAGAAACATCTGACTAATTCAACACCTGAAATACAGGACTGGAAATTAGATTTAGAGACTTTAAGATCCATGCTAGAGGCCATAACAACAAACATAACTTTATGAGATGCATAAATAAGTAAATGTGACAAAAGAGAAAACTCAGAAACATCCTTCATACAGACAGCGTGATCAACACCAGACAGAAGTAGCTTAGCAAGCCTACCACAAAAGATGGACGCATAGTTCACAATATCCAGACAAGTCCTTTCATACACGAGAAGGAAACCTCTTCCTAATCCTATGTCTTAGACAAATTCTATGGACTTTGAAGATTCTGATCATGGTAAGAAAAAAATTAAGATTAAATATCTGAGACTATTTTTATGACCCATGGTAGGGAAGACGTTTTTAAGCCTGAAACGAAAAAGACATCTAGATGGAAGGATTTATAATTTCGATTATAAAGAAATGTAAACTTTGTATGGAAGCAAAGGAATATTGTGAACAGGGTGCCTGAACTATGTCTACGAACACAAGTTCAGTACTGATCTGACATTGGGAGAAGGAGGAACTAACACATTAAAGACAAAGTGGTGAAAACAGAAAGCTGGTGGGGAAAATGGTAGTGGGCATGAACAAGAAGTTCACAGCAGAACAGTCAGCAGCCACACCCTTGTTTTCAAGTATAATAAAAAATTAAATAAAATACGTTTTTTGATACCCACCAAGCTGGCAAGTAAAGTCTGACCATCTCAAATATTGGTGATAATTGGGGGATGGTCAGTTTTCCAAAGGTTAAGTCATTTATCTCTGCACAACCACTTGGAAGCTCAATTTTGCAGTCTCTGATAATGTTAATAAAAGGCTCTACCCCAGAATTTCATTTTAATTTCTAGATTAATGTCCTGATAAAAATGTATTTCCATATTATATTAATATATTATATGTATTATAGAATGAACTCACTGCCTCTTGCATGTATGAAGCAATAGTTATGTATTGTCCTCAGGAGGATTGAAGACATAGTATCTTTTGTCATACTGCCTTGGGTTCTGTGGTTAAGTTGAAAAATGTTGTTTGAAACAGGAACCACACAGCAGTTAAATGCGATGTCTCAGACTGTATCTATCATTATAAAAGATACCCCCAAAATAAGGATAAGTTGAAAGAACAAGATGAGATTAAATGCATGTATTGTGAAAGCATTCATGTAAATATTTGTAAAGATTGCTGTCTATTATTGGATAGTGCTATTAGTTACTATTTAACTAAATATTCACTAAAACAGAAATAGCAACATACCCTGAATCAGTAAAAGTAATATTGGAGAGAAGTAAAGAGGGAATGAGAGTGAGAAAGATTTCATCATTGTGAGTATTGTTAATTTCTGTCATATATAACATGTAAAAGTTTCATATTTATTTAACATTTGCCAAAAAAAAGAAAAGGTCAAATCAGAAGTTTGCCTTGGGTTTTCTTATAAAGGAACAAGAGGCACATGAACTGGAGGCTTTTGAATCTTTCTGTCTTCCCTACGTTCTCTGACCTGTACTGAGGGACCACAGTAAAGGAAGCTCTCCGTTGTTTCTCACATCCTGCCATTTGGCACTGAAGCCTGCCCCCGCTGTCATTCTTAGTGTGAAGGTCCTCAAACACTGAAGCAGCTTTTCACAGCCATGATCTGGCTGGAAAACCTGAGCAAACAAAGAAAGGAGAAAATGAACACTGATCTCTGGCCAAAATAATTTGCCTATGATAAACAAAATAGACAGTCTCCAGTTCCCACCCCCAGCAGATTACAGCCACCTGTGGCCAATTTTCTTCGAACACTTGGTCGTTCTTATTGCTTTGTGTTCCTGTTAGGTCATTATTCTCTTTGATTTTAACCCTTGCAGTACTGTTTGCCTTGGCTTCCTGCTTTTTGGAGCGAGTACTTCCAACTTGCCTCTGCCCTGGCCATCTCAAAATTCAGACAGGGCTCTAAAGCTTCAGTTTCGTTCCCCTTAACAAATGACGTCCTGTTTAGGGCAGTCTTTCCCTCGCTTTTTGACTCTCCGAGTGAAAGGTTCTGGTTCTTCGATAGTGGGCCTCTTTGTAGGCAGTAGGCAATGCAGGCTTTCTCACAATGCCTCACTATCTGGTACAACATCCAAGAAGCAAGAGAATGAAGTCTAAGTGAGCAACTGAAGTGAGCTGATAGACGACTCTGACCGCCAGGTAAGTGAGTTACAGGGTAGTGGAAGAGACATCAAATACGAAGAGACCAGTGAGAAAGCATGGACACCGTGTGGCTAAAGAGGTAAGGCTGAGAAGCATTTCTACAAACTCCAGAAAGAATGTAGGATGCAGGATGCAAGCTCCTGGGGACCTGCACACTTGAAAAGGTTCAGTCACCACCAAAATGATGCTGGTATAAGGGAGCAGACAAGAAGGAATCACGACTAACTCCCCCTCTTGCTTCTGTTCAATCTTCAGCATTCACTCTCCCCATACCTGCCTAGTCAGAGCACTTGGATGAAGCAGTCCTTTTGACATCAGCCTTCTAGGGCCCAAACTATGGGACTGAAGGGCAGGATTTAGAAAGGAAGGAGGAAACAGAATAACTCTTTCTGGGAAGACCTGATGCTCCCGACTCTACATGACAACCACTTCCTTCTTTCAAGTCCTGTTGTCTGACTATGCCATGCCTCTGCTGCTCCTCAGTGCTGTCCTCTCCCTCTCTACAGCTTTCATCACCATCCTAGGCAACTTTATTGAGCATGTGAATCCAGCATAGCTTCAGTTTGCCTATTTATACGTTAGCAATTATCAGTGTTCTGATTCAGTAACTGTCATCATCAGCGAGGTATGAACTCTGGCTCCCCACTCCCAAACTTACCTATTTTCATTCAACAAACACTCTCTTTCTCCTGTGGAGAGCACCCTCACGCCCTGTGCTCTGTGTGGGATCCCCTCCTTTCTGTGGCGATCCTGCTACAGACTCATGTTCTTCCTTACAATCGGCTTTCTTGTTGAACGTATGTATTTCTTTCTAAAAAAATACAAAGAAACCTCTCATATGCTAGACAGTGGTGGTGCACACCTTGAATCCCAGCACTTGAGAGGCAGAGGTAGATGAATCAGTGAGTTTGAAGCCAGTGTGGTCAGGACAGTCAGGGCTATACAGAGAAACCCTGTCTTGAAAAACAAAAACAAAACAAAACAAAGCATAAAACAGAAAAGAAAAAAGAAAGAAATACTATAAAAGAAAATGCCTCTCATGACTCCAGAAAAATACCTTTCAGCCACTGGATACTGGCTAGATAGTCTTCTCACTACCCCCCCCCCTTGGTTTTTGTATCACTAAAGTATCTAGCAAACAAGGGAATGGTCTTGTACTGGCTGAAATGAAAGCCAATACGTGACTACTTACAAAATTGTGGGTGAGTTACGACACTTGGCATTGTTGGTAGTTCCCATTTGCATGACTTTTATGAACTCTGGGACAATGTCTGACTGTTTCTGACTATGAATTGTCTCCCTTCCTTTACTTCTACTCTATTACAGTTATAGCTATAACTAAAATATTGGGATTGTTGAAGCTTCTGTCCCTCGTTTACTTCTGTCACTGCCATGGTCCTTCCAGTGAATATGATCCTTCTTGACCTCAGTTTCAGCCTTTCACTGAAGTTACTCCATCACTCGGAGTCAAATGACCAATTAGTGAGGACAAAATTACACTCAAAAATTTTTAAAATTCTTTTTAAACCTGCAGTTACTAGAAGTATTTTTATTATTGTTTTTTTTTGTCTTACATGTCAGCAAAATATTTTATGGCCACTTTCAAATCATAGCATATTAAATAGATAATGCTAAATAAATCATCTGTTACTTGACACGGATATTTCTGGACTCGACAGGTCAAACACTCCACATATGTCATATATTTCTAAAGTAAACTGAAATTGCTATGGATACAAGCTTTGCAGGCATGGCGATGCATGTTTTATCCATCCAGAAATCTTCACAAGATTGTAGGTAAGTTCATCTTAATGAGCCATGCTTCGTGCTTCAGAAACCACAAACCAAATTTACAAATAAAACATGTTAGCACATTTCCTGTAACATTCGAAACAGAGAGTCAGTTATAATTAGGATATCGAGGACAAATAAACTCACTGTTCTCTTTTGTATATATTCCTGCAACAATATAATTTGGTTTAAGGTTGATGATAATTGAAATGGGCCACCTAGCAAGGATAGAGTACTTTCAACAACTAGTCAATAGCATTTGGCTGTGCCCTCTGTAGTTTCAGTTCTACACAAAGGAACAGATTCATAAATTAAGTTGGACTTACAGCATCTTAAATTTTTTATATATGTCAGAAACTAATCTTTTTTCATTTTAAATTCAAGAAAAATTTCCAACCAAACATGATAAACAGAAGTGTACTCGCTAATATGCTTCTACCTCTCAAAGTAGACTTTGAGAAAAAGACTTTCCAGTTCTTTTCATCTCGTTGATATTTTGTACACATATTAATTCACCTAGTAGAGTAGATAGTAATTTATCTCTTCTATGTAAGAGGTGCCTGCCATGCTTAGGTTAGCTTCAGAACACTTGCAGTAGATGCATGGCTGACACTCACATCTCTCCTTTTGGAAGCATTACCTGTAGCTGCCCATGACTATTCAAATGCATGCTTGACACCCCTTCTCGGTGAGGAAGAAGACAGCACGGACGAAGAGCTGTGCACACCACTGCTCAGTAAGGAAGAAGACAGCATGGATGAAGAGCTGTGTGGGGTTTTCTATTCTCTTTCTATTATTAGTGTAACAGGATTGGGGCCAGTTTACTCCGAAAACAATATACATGGTTGCTTATGGAAATACGTGGCATTAACTGGAGCCATACTTAAGGTAATGGCATTTTAATCTTTTTTAGATAGATGCCTTAGGTAGTTATTTGCAATAGACTGACTCACAGCCGGTGTCTACATTTTCTTCCTTTTGCAAACTATAAAAACTATGTTTCTCAAGAGAGAAATCAAGAAATCCTTGAAATCTATGTTTACTAGAATTATCTTCACATATTAAATGTGCTCCCCAAAACTGGAGATACCATCTCTACCAACTTCTATGCTGTACATCTTGTTGGGGATGGTTACAAGCCTCTCTATTTTCCTATGCCCTCAACTCAAAGCTTTGTGATGGGAAAAGTGGCTTATTACTCCTTATTGCCCATCTTTGAAGCAATATCAGGCACATAGCTTATATTTGTAAAATGTCCACAACACTAAAACCTGAGTGTGTGTATTCTGAGATGGCACTAGACAAAAAGATCTAGAAGATAAGGAGAGGGAGAGGAGGGCATGAGAAAATAAACCCAGATCAAAATATCAAAAACAAGATATGGAAACATATCCAAATGCCAGGATGACAACAGGGAGTGACAGTGTGCCATCACCATCATCTTATAGAAGCAACTACAACCTTTCCTGGGCTTAGGCTAGGATTGTCTGTGGAGTCTGGTTCCTCCCCTTAGAGAATCGTCTTCTTCTATGTGGGGAGGTAGAGTTTACCAAAATTATGTAATAGTTTTTCAAAGATGTGCACAGGTTTTTAACCATCCATGAGAAATTCTGAGGAAACAGGGAGAATTTTGAAAGATGCCATCTCGTCACTTCTTCTTCAGTTCTTCAGTCTCTTAACTACATTTTTGAAGATTCCCAGGTTTTGACAAATAAATGTCCTTCTCCCACACAGAGACAAAACTTGACAGTTTGTATTCCAGGAATGTAAGTTTAGCTGCCCTAAGAAGTACATTGTCTTCATCCACCCACAGAAGCTTTGAGGTGTGGAATCTTGCAAGGACCTTTGCTGATAAACTCCAAGTTCCCTACAAATGTTCCTTGAGCTTGTAGACAAAACTACTGGAGCCTGGTGCAGTCAGCAACGCCTTATTTTCCAGGGACACCATGTGGGAACAGACTTTTAATTGTGAGACTCTAATATTTTTGTAAGAATGTCATCTCTCCAAACAATAATTCTGCATTCTCAGGACATATACCAAGTAACCAATACTCTGTTTTCTACTTCATCATACTTAGTAAGTTAAGTACGTTGAGCTGTACTATTATGGCTCTCATGGGAGAAAAATTTTTGATGCCTTAAAAAAATAAAATACATGCACACACAAGCAAAAAGAAGTGGTTACTGCCGGGTGGTGGTGGCACACGCCTTTAATCCCAGCACTCGGGAGGCAGAGGCAGGCGGATCTCTGTGAGTTTGAGACCAGCCTGGTCTACAGAGCTAGTCCCAGGACAGGCTCCAAAACCACAGAGAAACCCTGTCTTGAAAAACCAAAAAAAAAAAAAAAAAAACAAAAGAAGAAGAAGAAGAAGTGGTTACTGAGGATGCAGAACTCTGTGAGTAGTGACTGTTCTTTCATTTCCCAGCTGCCCAGATCTTAATAATTATACAAAAAAACTGTATTAATTACAGCACTTCTTGACCAATCACTCAGGTGTATTTCTAGCTAGCTCTTATATCTTGAATTAACCCATTTCTAATAATCTGTGTATCTCCACAAGATATGTCCTACCAGTAAGGTTTTGCTGTCTGTCTCCTTTAACAGCTACATGGCATCTCTTTGACTCTGCCTACTCTCTCTCTCTCTCTCTCTCTCTCTCTCTCTCTCTCTCTCTCCCAGTTTTTCTATATTCTGCTAAGCCATTGACCAAAGTAGTTCTTTATTAATCAATGGTAATAAAACATTCACAGAATACATTGGGGAATCCCACATCATCTTCCCTTTTCTGTCCAAATAAAAAGGAAGGTTTTAACTTTAACATAATAAAACTGCATGTAGAAAACAGCTATCAAGCAAAAACTATAGTCAAAATATTTAGTCCATTTACATTTGGCAAATTAAAGAAAATACTGTATTGTCTATACTATCTTTGTGAGTCTAAAGTTTTATATCTAATTAATCTTTTATCATAACTAAGGAAAACTATAACTGTAACTATCTGTCTTCAACTCTTCAAAGACCCCAGAAGGATATACTATTACCTAAGTAAACAGGAAGTGCATTGTAAGCAACTTCCAAAACTCTAGAATTGACAGAGACGTCTCACTACCTGGACAGTCAGCCAAAGTTCTTCTGTAATGTTGGAGCATCCATCTTCAGCCTTTAGGCCCATAATATCTGGCAGACTTTTCAGCGAAGCTGGAAATTTGAAGATCTGTTCTGCCTGGTAATGGCAAAGTTTATCACTTGCTTTCTTCTGTGTCCTGCAGAACCTCTGGCAGTTTCTTCTGTGAAATAGGAACCCTGAAGGACCATCCTCTCTTTGATAAAGTTCATCAGTCACTTTTCCATATGTCCTGTATGTCTAGTTCACACAGCATACCATCAAGCAGTCCAGGAAGAGAAGTTTCTTGCCCAAATGGCTAGTCTTGTCATATTGAAGGCAAATTCCATACTGAGTTTCCCCCATCAACCTCTCTGAACTAATTAGTCCTGCCAGATGCAGACCTGTCTCACTGTTGAGAAAAGTCTAAGTTCTTTAAACCTTTTAAATGTCATATACTATAGGTTTTTGAAGTGTTGAAGATTATCTATCTAAACAAAATATATCTCTATATATCTAGAAAACCTAACTAACATGACTACACATTTGCCTATTATAAATGACTATCTATTAATCTGTATTTCTTAATTATGCACTACATTTTTAAATGAGCTACACAAACACAATGCCTTAAAAAGAGCAGAAATACATATACACAGTATAACAAATTTACCTTAAATTTGTAGCAATAGACCAAGATCCATACCAATGTAAAGTATTCATCTCTATTTCATATCCCCCTTATTTTTTTTAAATTGACTGTGACCATTAATCACTTGCAATCAACCCCGCAAATGAAAACAAACATTTATAAACAATCATTTTGGGAACTTGGGTATAGTTTTCTCCAAACTGCTTTCTTCTGTTTATTAGACAAAGTATTTTTAGGGTTCACAGAGACCTTTCAGGGGCTCTTGTTCCATCAAACTACATTAGCATAGAAGGAATTCATAGGTTCTCACCTTTTGTGGAAACAAAAATCAGAACTTCTTTTCCAAAGCAACATATCCTTAGACCCAAATTTTGAAGTCAAGATACCTTTACGTTGGTTTAACTTAGCAGACCCCAGAATCAAATATCTCTCTGTAGTCAAAAAATTCAAAGAAAACATAAAATATACAAAATCCAGACTCTCTGTGTATTTTCCCTCTTTACATGACTTTTTTTATTCTATTACTTTTCAATATTTATCTTATTATCTTTACTCCTTTAATCTATGACTGTCTGGACTCTTTCTTCTCTCTCTTAAGCCCATGTACATTTATCCAACACTGTGAGCCATTCAGATGTCGTTTTCATCTGAATCTATCTTTATTGTGTATTTTCTGACCAGGATGCCTTTTTAAAATATTAAGAGCGAATAACTAGGACCAACTCCATGGTCCTGCCTGTTGGTTCCACCCTGTCCAACATGGCAGAGGTATGTTCACCATCTCTACGAGTCCCCAACTCCAAGGACATAGCAGGTCTACATCACCACTAAGCAACTAGTAGCATGATGCTCAAAAATCCCATTTAAGTGCAGGACCTCCCAAAAGAGCCAGAATTTGTGCTGCTAGCATGAACCAAGAAGCTGCCCATTTCTTAAAGAGGCCATGCAGTTTTTGCTGCTTACGCTGAGTCAAGAAGTCTTTTCTTAAAGGAGTCATGCCTCTGCTTGTCAGCAAACAGTCTATCTGGAAAAAAAAAACGTAGCTACCAAGAAGCTGTGTTTGACTCTTGTTTTTGTGGGTCTAGAAACCCTCTTTTCTTTTTCTTAAGCTTTTTTTTTTTTTTTGGTCTTATGTGGATCCATACCCCAGATGGTGGGAAACATTTTTTAAACAGAGATTGCTCTTTTGTTTCCTAGCCTCCCAGACCCAAATAATCACACAGAAACTATATGAATTATAGCACTCCTTGGCCAATGACTTAGGCATATTTCTAGTTAGCTCTTACATCTTGAATTAACTCATTTCTATTAATCTATATATCACCATGAGGCTATGGCCTACCAGTAAGTTTCCAGTGTCTGTCTCTTTTGCCAGCTACATGGTGTCTCTTTGACTCTGCCTACTCTCTATATACCTCTTCCAGACTGGCTATATTCTGCTAAGCCATTGGCCAAAGCAATTCTCTATTAACCAATGGTAATAAAACATATTCTCAGCATACAGAGGGAAATCCCACATCAGAACTCATTCAGGAGTCAAGGTCCATCCATCTTATCCTGAACATTTAACCACAGTCACACAGAAGGGGGAAAGATCATCATGGGAGGAACAGAAGCATCCAGTCATCCTGTGCCAAGAGCATGGACTCTCTTTCTACCTAATTGCTAACATGGCTGCTTCTAGTTACAAGAGATTCAGGAAGCATCCTTAAGAAAGTAGGCAAAGGAAAAAGATATTGGTAGGAAGTACTTGTGTTGGGGATACAATGTTAAATAATGTATATTTTCAGCCTTTTTTGGGCTGTCCAGGATACACTAGAGATTTCAATACAGTGCCATAAGATTTCCTAACACAAAACAGTCCTTTTCTGAGAACTTAGGGAAGGTTTCACAGAGAATATAACGTTTAGATTGAATATTAATGAAAGATTTGGAGTTTATTGAGAAAGAAATGTAGATGGAAAGGTAGGATGATGTCATGTTATATTTGGGCAATTTTTTTGTTAAAGAGCTGTCTAGGCATTGGAATGACACCAGAATGTTTTCAGCAAGGGAATCAGAGGATTGCCTTTGTCGTTGAGTAATTGTTGCTATGGGCAGAGTATATAACCCTACACTTCAGGAATGCCAAGATCCAGGAGACCCACGTCTCATTATAGGAAACAGAAGTGTAGGGCAGGGAGTTGAGATGGTCTCACCACTGAGTTCTTAAATAATGAGTCCACTCGGCCAGCATCCCTACTCCTAAGAGATGTCCATCTGCTATCAAATAGTACTTAGGGCAGGGCTTCTGGTGTTTCTAAGTAGTACATTGTGTTTTGAAAATCAGAGGCTTGGAGTGAGCTTCCCTCATAAGCCCAGGGGAAATGCCTTCAAATTTCCATCCATTGGATTTAGCTTTATTCTCCTAATTTGTCATTTTTGAAGGTCGTAATATTCTTTGGAAATTTAAAAACTATTAACTCTTTATTCCCCCTAAAAGTATTCAAATGCTCCTGAGTTGTGGTAGTCCATTCCTTTAATCCCAGCATTCAGGAGGCAGGTAGTTCTCTATGAATTCAAGGCAGTCTCGTCTACAGAGTGGGTTCCAGGACAGCCAGGGCTACACAGAGAAACCCTGTCTCGAAACACCATAAAAATTATCTGTATGCATATAAAACTCACTCATTCTATCTCAGACTTAAAAGATGCTATAGACTTTTTTCCATGGTTGGTTAAGAACATTTGACCCATTATTAAGTCAGAAAAGCATACTTATAATTAAACATCACAACCCTTTGGATATTTTAAGCTTAAATATTTCTTTAATTTAGCAAATAATGATAAATTTCATTCAATGTCCAAATATTACATTCAGCTCTTTATCATGGCCCGGGCCATGTGCTCCTTGTAGCAATAATGTAAGGTAAACGCTGTGTTGTTTTCTGGATCATTCAAACAGGAAAATTGAAACACTAAAGAAATTACTTGTACAAATTTACAAGTAACCGAATCAAAGAGGCAGGATTTTAAAGTAGGCAGTCCAGTTCCTGAGCGATGGACTTAGAACTGTACTATTTTAACAATGCTCAGCTCAGAAACAAAAAGTCCCGTTTTCAGGTGTGTGTTTCCTAACCATCAGTCCCTTCCCTCTTCCTGAGGCAATGGGCAAATATTGACTGTTCTGGGAACTGCGGATAGACTGTTAGAGTATCATGTT
This sequence comes from Microtus oregoni, assembly GCF_018167655.1. Taxonomy (NCBI): domain Eukaryota; kingdom Metazoa; phylum Chordata; class Mammalia; order Rodentia; family Cricetidae; genus Microtus; species Microtus oregoni. The sequence continues at coordinate 7,038,119 of NW_024543830.1, read as the reverse complement.
GGATCACACTCCACCCCCGACCCCCGTTCAAGGCAAAATGGAATCATTCCTAACAGTAGAAAAAAAATTAGGAAGAAAGAAATCTATACATCTTCTTTCTGTTTCACACAGTTCTGGTTCCTCTGGGAGAGGATTAGAAGCAACTTCAGTAGTTACAGCAGGCAAAGTTAAACACGAGGGCTTTTTCTCTCAGAATAGACTGTGTCGCAGGTTCCAAGTCATCATACCCAAGGGAGGTAAGCAGTCCCTAATTAAGAAGCGCATTACCAAATCCCAGCCTGAACCACAAAATAACCACACTTCAGGAACCCACGCTCCTAAACGAGGAAGGACTGTTAATCTACACTGACACCTTTAGCATGGTTTTATTTTATTGAAAGGATTTTATAAGGGCTATTATCTCCTGGTTTACATAATCCTACACTTCCCCTAATGCAATGAGAACTGAGATTCATAGAAGTTTGAATTTACAGTCGCATGCAGCTGGCAGTACTGAGACTCAAATCCAAGACCACAGACCACCACACCGGTAGATGCGTTCTTGGGAAGCTGGGAGTGGGTGGGGGAGTTTCTGGGATGTGATCCATCAAATTGTCTGAGGCGAGGTGTTTGGAAATTTGTACTACAAGTGAATCTAAACTTCAACTAATTTGACTTAAAGGTTTCGTGACCTCTCTTAAGTGGGAGACTCCCTTGCTCCGGCATATTTACCCTTAATCTTTGTCTGTTGCTAATAATTTAGCCAGCGACAAGGTATGCTTAAAGATCAACTGTTTTTTTGGCTACAAACATGACTTCGGTCCAAGTATTTAAGCACCTGAACTCAAGTGAGGATAATAAATGTCAGAGGAATATTTATAGCTTGGTATATGGAGACTTTCCAGACCCCTGCTCTGCAATAACACAGTTCCATCTGCTAAGGGCATTACGGCTGAGTGTCGTTGCCTTTTTTTCCAATTGTATAGTTTCTGAAGATAGAAATTTTCAATATGAAAAGACCAGCATTAATTTTTAACCCCTTCCCACTCAAATAATCATCAAATTAGGACTTCATTACGGAGGGCGTAGTTTCTGAAGAATTCCTGACTGTTGGATGCAAGCCCAGAAGAAACCTTAGCTCCGTCTTATATAAGCCCCTGTCATCATTGTGCTGATAGATCTACCTGAGGATTTACTGTACAGTTGTCAGAGCTTGGGGGCTTGGGGTTAGTCCACTCCCAAATCTATCGTTGGGATTATTATTGTTTTTACTGCTATGCAATAAACATGACCACCACTGGCACTATCGTCAGCTAGGTTCCCTATTCTGGTGTCTCTGTGTGTGTGTATGTGTGTGTGTATACACGTGTTTGTGTACCAGATTATTTAACTACGTAACTCACACTTCTATGACAGACAAGGGCAAGAAGCACCTTTCTGGCCCCTTTTCCTTCTGTACATCCCAAACTAGAAAAGTTTTAGTGACAACTCAGGGTCAGTTCGCTGCTAAATGGGACAGTTTCTGTGTGGCTGCCATTCGTGCCAGAGTACAAGTCCAGACAGCGCAATAAAATGGATAAGAATAGCTCCGTCCTATGACTAAGAAGTGTGTACTTTCTGCTTCATCAAACAACAGAGGACAAGGCTTTAACATGCATAGTTGCATGCCTCGTGCTGCACCAGACTATTGTGAAATGCTACGCAAATTAACAGCAGAACAATACGTATTTCTTACAGCACAGTTTCAAGGATATTTCACTGCTAGATTCTTTATTGTCATTGTGTGTTCCTTTTATTACAATTATAATTTTAGTTTTACAAACACCTCAGATATAGAGAGTTGAGATAGCCATGCTTCGTGGATAGTAACATATCACCACTAATATACACAAGGCTCATTCCTCTTTTTTTATTGAACTTAGTCGCTTTGTGGCTAAGTCTGTAATGCTACTTGCCCCTCCTATCCTGTATGCAGTCAATTTTTCTTGTAGGATTGATTTCAAGCTTTTTTTCTGCATATCCTTTGGAAATTTGCATGATTATCAGATGGCATTTAATTTACACTACTGGTATTACACCACAGATATCAGCTTTCTTGGTTTTTCTACCAGAGATAAGCCTTGGAGATAGAATTTTAGTGCCGTGCATTTAAACAATTGCAGTTTCTGATCCCTGCTAAGAACTCAGTGGTATGAGTCTACTGTGTATTCATACTCTGCTAGGGTGGAGCACAGACAATTACTATCTGCCTTCCACTACAGCTTCTACTTATTTTACCCAAAGATGAATGCCTTAAATATTTGAGTGCATTAATAAATGTCCTAAGGAAACATGTAAAGTTTTATTGAAGCATGTAAAGTTTGGTCACATGACAATTTCTCTTCACATGCAAATAACCACCTTCAATGTGTTTATGGTATATGCTTTTTGTATTTGGTTTTATATATATTAAACTTCTGTAAAGATATCTGAAACAGATTTGGACATTCTTCCAACCTGGTGGGCTTAATGCCTTGCTCCCTCTCGTTTAAAATGTCTTAAGCAATCAGCCTTCCTCGTGGGGATCTGGTATCCCAGGCCAATAGATATAATTGCTTGGAAGTCCTAACATTTGGCTTGCATTTTCTTTTTCTTATATTGATCTTGAAACAGTGATCTCTTTGGGCCAAATCTTTCCCTAAAGAAATTAAACAGTGGATAAGGTTAGCTAAAATGGCAAATTCGCAGTCATAACTCTAACTCTTTGAGCTTGAGACTAGGCAATCGCAGACTAAGTCAAACAGCTCTGCAGATGTCTCTATGTCTATAAGCTAGGGCGAAAAGTATGAGAGGTCCTGAGTGAAAAAGAATCTTAAATCTTTTCATCTTTTTAACCTAAAAGTAATATGAGGCCTGTAAGTAGAGCGATTAAAAATCCCATGTGTAGTCTTCAAGAGGCAGAGCATGAGAGCAGGGACAGAGCAAATGTGGCTGAGCCCAGCAGGAGAGACAGTGGGAGGACTCCAGATGGGGCACAGAAGCCAACCCTGTCTTCTGGGAAAACAATGCGGAGCTCATTTGCAGCATGGGACAAACAAAGTTCCGAAACTTTTTTTCTTAGATGGAGGATTCTCTAAAAAAAAGGCAGGAAAGCAAGATCCCCAGTTTGAAAAAATGGTCTGATGACTGGGGCAATGGGAAGGAATTCTGTAGAATCATCAGGGTTCTAAGCCTAGATGCACAATTTTGTACTAGCTTATTGTTTTCAACATGCGACCATTCCGTCCTTCACAAAATGAAGATTATAGAAACGAGCTCATTTTATTTGAGAGTCAGTCACAGGGAATAGCACACACAAAATACAAAACCCTTTACTTGAAACTGAAGTTTTCAATAAAAGACTTTAGTCGCAGGCAAATTGCTTCCAGGGCCCATGGAGGCTATCACAATCCGTTGAGATCTAAGTCTCTTATTTAAACTCATGGTGCTTGCCTGTCCTATGTGCGCATCCTTCTGCACATGTCAAATCATCCCTGGGTTCACTTGCAATGACCAATGCAATGTAGGATATGTAAGTAGTAGTGGCACACTGGGAACAGTGGTGAGACACTGGACAAGCTCAGTAATGACACACCTTCCATAGTCTTGACCTAAGGTTGACTGACTCTTTAGCTAGAGACACATTAATATAGAGACCCAACTGTATCACCGTGCTTAAATAGTGACAAGAAATTGTATTGGAAATAGATGAGAAAATGAAGAGAAGAGAAGGGAGGGAGATGAGACGTCTGAAAAGAAAGGCAAAAAACAGACCATATATGAACTCTTATGCTCTCTTGGGAGCGTAGAATTTCCTAGACAGGCAGTGTGTGCTTGGAGAGGTTTCAAGCAAGGAAGAAAAGAGTGATTTAGATTTTAGAAGGAACGATCTGACATTAGTCCAGAAGACTAACTGGGAAACTTTAGTGTGGGTCCAGGAAACAAACTAAAATATGCCTACAGATGTTTCACTAACAGTGAGCAGAAGCAAGGAGCTGGAATAAACATGGGAATTTTTGGTTTGGGCTTATTTTTGAAAGTATAATTACAGCATTTCTCTTTGCCCCTCCCATATAATGCCCCTCGCCCTCTTTCAAAGTCTCAATTTAATTGTTGTTACCTACCTGTGTTCCTAACTGTGTATATACAACCTGCTCAGACTGTATAATTTTAGTTGCTTGTACACGTTTTCAGAAGTGACTGTGTATATTGAAAACCAATTGATGTGCTTCTCTGGGAAAGACTATTTCTCCTACTCTCAACATCCCATAGTTGCCCGTGGTCCTTTGCCTAAGGTTGAAGCCTGGGAAGCCTTTCCCTTTCCACATTAGCATGTCTGATGGGGTCCTCCTTGCCCAGGTCGTGTTTAGGCAGGCATGTTGAGGCTTCTGAGGGGTAGCCTCTCTGACATTTCTAGGAGACAATCTCACAATAAGCCTCCTGTTCTTAGAGTCTTTCCCACCTTCTGTTCCACAAGGATGTCTGAGACTTAAGTGTGGGAATTGTGTTACAGACATATCAGTTGGAACTGGGCTCCACAACTCTTTCTTTTGATTGGTTGTGGTTTTCTATAATGAACTCATCTATTGAAAAGAGATGTTTCTTTGGAATTTTTAAGGCTGGTTCTTAGAAATGCAGTCTATGCATTCTTTACTTAATACAGAAAGTGAGGAAGCAAAAGGACTCTTGAGTAACTCCCATTTCTGGCTTTGGTGACCACACACATGGTGGGATCATTCTTCAGAACAATGAGTAAAAGGAGAGAAAATGATCTTCTCAAAGCAAGACAAGAAATTCAAAAATTCCAAGTCTTAAAGGTTTTTCTGGTCCTGTCAAGTGAGTATCTCTGGAAAACAGGGAAGGAGTCATTTTTAGAACTAAAAGACTTGAGAGGAAGAACCTAGGGATGTAACTGGAGTTAGAGAAATAGAAGATTCAGCAGAATAAAAACAGAACATTGAGTTAAATATTTTGTACCCACTTACAGAACACCATTAAAAATGCTGTACTGGGTAAAGGAAAGAGAAGAGATTGAAAACAAAAGCTGCAAACATTAATAAGACATACTGCTGGCTGTTAATAGAAGTAGAACAAAGAAACTGATAATGCAAAACCCAAGAGGACAGAGTCAGCACCTGAGACCACTGCATGCTTGCTACTAAAAGGAATAGTTTGCCAGATTAGAAAAACAGTAAGGGTGGAAGCAAAGAAGTTTATAGAAAAGATGGGATTTGTTTAATTAGCAATTGTGAAGAAGAGAAAATGGAAAGTATTGGAAGGAGATGTTTTAAGTATAAAACATTTCAGAAATGAGTGGTTCACAGATGTTTATTATAAACTATTTCATTCTCTGGGATATGTGTTCCCAAAGCGAGCATGAAATATTTTACCCATTTAAAAGAAATTAAAGCATTGTACTGACTCCCTGAACACCCTGCACCCAGCTGAAGAATAGATGAAACTCACCACTCAGGGCTGTAGTGAAACTCCTGGCTCTCCATTCTTCCCCAAGAGAATCATTGCTTCCCATTTTGTGTTTAATACTTTCTTGCTCTTCTTCAAAGCTTTATCATGTATGTATTCATATCTAAAATTATAATAAACTGCGCCTTTTTAACATTCTTACATTCTTTTAGTTTTTTGTCGAAAATATCTGTGTGTCTGCATGTGAGAGTGTGTGTGTGGGGGGGGGGTGCCCATGCACTCTCCAGTGCATATGAAGTCCAGAGAGATCACCAGATGCCTGGGAACTGAAGTTATAAGTAGCTGTTGATTACCCAGTGTGGGTGTGCGGACCAAACTCAAGCCATCTGCCAGAGCAGAAAAACTTCTGACCACGGAGCCATCTTTCCAACTCCCTTCATTTAGTCTTTTAGCTTTACTTCTGTTCAGAATTCGCTTTGTAAACTTCACTCAGGTCAAAATTAGCATTGGCAGGCCGGGTGGTGGTGGCGCATGCCTTCAATCCCAGCACACGGGAGGCAGAGGCAGGTGGATCTCTGTGAGTTCGAGACCAGCCTGGTCTACAAGAGCTAGTTCCAGGACAGGCTCCAAAGCCACAGAGAAATCCTGTCTTGAAAATCCTTAATAAATAAATAAATTTAAAAAAAAAAGAAAAATAATACAAACACAAATAAACAAACCAACAACAAGAGCATTGGCAGTTTTGTCTCTTTATTTTTCAGTGTTGCTTTCCGTTTGTTTTTCAGATATTTTATCATACAGTTTCAACTGTATATTACTTTAAATGTCATTAAATTAGCGAACACATGGGGTTTTCTTATTGGCATTGTAAATATGGAAAGTCACTATGGCGCTGAGTTCTTCAAAAGCTGTGATTTTGCTATCTCCTGGTAACTGGAAATGGTCACACAATCAGTGAAGGATCAATTACCTGTGTCAGTCTCACAACAATAAGCAAACATGGAAGTCAGGTAAAGAAAAGTCTTGCATGTGATTGGCAGATAGTAATTAACTCTGGCATACAAGCACCACAGCCTTACATGAAGGCTTCAAGACGTACAAGCATACAAGAAGTACTGCACATGGGCTTCTGCCTAGCAACTGCTTGTGCAAGCTGTGATGGCTTGGACCCATCAAGTGGACTTGAGGACGCCTGTGAACTCTCTCATTGACCTCATCTCCATTTGCCAGACCAGCCTTGCTAGTCTGCACAAAGAATGATGGTCTCTGCTTGCTGTCACTGCCTTTTGTTCTAAAGGCTCTACGTCCACCTCCCTTGGTACAGTGCTTGTTTGAATTCTGATCCTAACCCACAAATCCATTCTAAACCAATATGAAAAACTTGTTTCATGGCAACCTCATTTGTGATTATTTTCCTCCCGGTTCCTAGTACATTTTCACATATACAACTATGTTTTTTTTTATATTTTCCAATACCAAAATCCATTCTTTCTGCTATGGAATTTATAGTCTAGCTAGTAAAATAAGGGTGCCACACAGCCACTACGATGTTGTGTGAATCATGAATTGCATGGTAGGGACAAATGAGAAACAGCAAAGAAATCAGACCTATATGGAAATAAACAAAACATTTAAGCAAAGGAGTAATCATGGAAGTTCTGTTAATGGGTATAGACGGGAAACTTCTCATACAATGAATGCAATGTGTTAACTGTAGTTATTGTTTTAGAACTCAAACACAACTATAGTTGATAATTAATAAATAAATAACTATTGCTTATTTACTTATTAATAAATAAGTATGGAAGATGAAGCTCCCATATACCTAAACTGGGCTTTATACTGTGAAAGTGAAGGTATATAATAGGCTCTTTACAGTTTGGCTTTTATAAAGGTTTTTGTATGTAGGTATATATTATGTTTTCAGTAGGAAATCTGTATTTATTTACACCATTTTTTATGTGAGATTGGTGTCAGATGGACTCTGAATTTTGGCTTTCAATCTTTCTTCACACAGAAAAAAAAGGATTATTTGGACAGTGTATAAGCCTTAAATGTCCCTTTGACTTTCATTTACAAATACTTTTACTTATTGAGAATGTCATACTGAACATTTTTACCATATTTTCACACCCCAACTCCTCCCAGCTATGTCTCTGCTCCCTTCTCACCCGACTTTATCTCCATCTGAGTATAATTCCAGACCATTTCTATAGTTTGTCACAGCTGTGTTCTTAAAAAATACAAGTTCACAATCCTAGTTGACGACTCGTGTGACTACTGTGTTATAATTGCCTTTGCTGGGTCTGCTTTCTTGATATATTTTTTTTATCTATCAGAAGGGATTTGTTTATTCCTCTTTCTGAATGATCTACTTTAAAATTGCTGTATCTAGATTGCTTCTATGAGATCGAGAAGCCATGATTGCCACTAATTTGTAGCACTGAAGATTCTAATCCACAGGTATGGGTTTATCCCGCCATTGTTTTCATTCAAAATTAGTTTCTGGTTTCCGTCTTCCTTTACTCATTTAAATGTAGGCAGTCTATGTTTTAAATTTTGATCTTACTATAAGTATATTTTACTATAAATATATTTTATACACACATTTTAATGTCATAATAAAACCATTTACCTTGTCCAACTTAAGAAAATTAAAGAAAGTTTTTTGAGTAATCATGTTTTAAGTAATACAGGAAATGCTCCATAGTTTTCACTTTCAGATGTTAAGATAGGTATATGTAGATAAAGAATTTTTAAGACATGAAAATGTTTGTGCAAAGTGCATTATTATTTTGAAAAGATCCACGTGGAAATTTAATAGACAGAATTGCAAGCATCAAAGACAGGAAAATAAAATGATCTTCTAATTTATAATGAAGTTATACATGTCTGTGTGTGTTGTGTGTGTGTTGTTTTACTTTTGACTCTTCTGTACCTCCAGTCACAGACACACAACTACAAAAGGACCAGAGAAATGCCTTTCTGACTAAGAGCTCAAACTGATGTTTTCAGTCCCCAGCATCCATGTTGGGTGGCTCACACCGCTTGTAACTCTAACTCCAAAGGATTCAACATCTCTGACCTTCCCCGGCACCTGAACTCATGTGAACATACAACTGTACATCCACATCCAAACAAATAAACTTTTCAATCTCAAAAAAAAGGAAAGAAAGAAAAGAGAGAGGGGGGGGGAGGAAGAAAGGAAGGAAGAGAGGAAGGAGAGGAAGAGAGGGCCAGTCGGTCGTGGTGCACACCTTTAATCCCAGCACCCAGGGGACAGAGGCGAGAGGATCTCTGTGAGTTTGAGGCCAATCTGGTCTACAAGAGCTAGTTCCAGGACAGATAGGACTATTACATGGAGAAACCCTGTCTCAAAAACAAAACAAAACAAAAAGTTCAGTCACAGGTGTATATGTGCAATTTTAAATCGTGTTTTATACTAAATGATTGCCATGCTCATTATTCTAAAGAGCAGTAGTTAATGATATTATGTCACATATAAGATACGAATACTAAAATGCTTACCAACTTACACTTGCAATATTTGGGCAATTTATTTTAAATATAATTTCATTTGGTTAAGTGATAGATTGTTGCACTAATGTCAGAAATTCCCACCTGGAAAAATTAAGTTGAGACACTGTATCTACATTTCTTTCTTTCTTTTTGTTTGTTTTTCTCTCTCTCTATTTATTTATTTATTAAAGATTTCTGCCTCCTCCCCGCCACCGTCTCCCATTTCCCTCACCCTCCCCTTATCAAGTTCCCCTCCCTCATCAGCCCAAAGAGCAGTCAGGGTTCCCTGCCCTGTGGGAAGTCCAAGGACCACTCACCTCCATCCAGGTCTAGTATGGTGAGCATCCAAACTGCCTAGGCTCCCACAAAGTTAGTACGTGCAATGGGATCAAAAACCCATTGCCATTGTTCTTGAGTTCTCAGTAGTATCTGCATCTGATTAGACATTCTGTGTGATTACATTCCATCATGAGATGGACTCCTTCCTAACATTGCAGGTGGTCAAGAAGCTGTGACCAGATAGGCCTACACAGGTCTGCCCTAGATTGGGGTCTAGCACTGAGAGGAGAGGTGGACACAATCCCCCATCCCTAACCCAGAAGCTCTTTCTAATTTATAACCACTCACAAATGAAAGACTAGTTTTCTTTGATTGAGTCTCACTGGGGATAAAATCCACACTTAAGGGTAAATCCCATACCCAGAAGAACTAATTTGGCGTCTTTGGAGGTTCTTTGTCCCATAGAGATTTGTTTTAAACTTACAGGTCTTTTGCATAAATGTTATTGTTTCCAGTTCTGTGTTTCTATGGGATTTCTGTGTGTGAGATGTGTGTCTCTGTATCTACCTGTGTTTATTGTGCCTTTTCTTCTCTCTCTTTTATCTTCTGCTTGTTTGGGTTTTTCCCCCTCTTCTATTTTGTTTGATTTTTACTCTTATTTTATTATTATTTTTTAGGTATCTGTTTGTTTTCTAATGAAAGAGAGAAAGAAAGGGTATGGATTTGGGTGGGAGGGGAAGGGAGGAGATGTGGGAGGAATTGGGGAAGGGAAAACCATAATCAGAATCTGCTAGATGAAAAATATTTTTCAGTTTAAAAAGAAATAAAAATTAAAGACTTTTTCCATGAGAATATCAACAGATTGCTTGCTTCTACTTATCTAAGTTCTACCAGAGTAACCAATAACCATCAGCTGCTTTGCAAATACTAGAGAGAGAGAAGTACTTAAATCTACTATGGTAAATAAGAAGTCAGCAGAAGGATGCTACTTTAGGGACAGAGTGCTCTCAGACAAAGGGAAACCCTCTCTTCCTAAGTAGTGGAAGAAAGAAGTGAAAAGGGAGAGAGGGAAGAACTTGGGGGAAAGGGGCTGATGGGAGGGAGGAAGCCAGTCTTGGAGTCTTTGCCAGAAGTCAAAGTTGATGAGCTGTCAGCGGCAAGTCTTTATCGTGATGAGCCAAAGACTGTATACAACCCTCCCCTGGGGTACCCAGTTCAGAATTTCAGCTGGATAGGGGCATTATCTTCCTTTCATCACAGAGCTGCTTTCAACACATCAGGAAACGCCGAGTCACTCCTTGACAGAGGCTGGCAACTTGAACGAGGGAGATAATCTGGAGCCTTTAGTACTAGCTGATATTTTCATTTGTGATTCCACATGACAGCACCCTACCCGCCCCCTCCTTCTGGGTACCCTGCAGTGAGACTTGGCAGCTAGATACAGAAGGCAGGGTGGCAGAGGTGTTCCAAGGGAACCTCAGTGCCAGCATTTCTGGACTCTAATAAAAGCACTCTTGGGGACAATGATGTATAGGGAGATAGATGCTTCTTTAGAGGACATAAAGAAACAGAAATGGGCCAGAGGAATTTGAGACCAACAGCTACGTCTCACCTTTGGACATGCACTAAGAGTAGATTTGTTTGTGTGGGGGAGGGTGTTTGTTTTATGTTTTGTTTTTGTATAGTGTAGAAAATTACTTGTGTCTACTTATTCTCTTCTTTATCTTCAAACCAAAAATTGAGATAAGATGTGGGGACTTAGAAGATGTAAAACTAAGTGCAATCAAGCATTTGGGAGTCAGTCTTTGGGAAAATGATCTCAATAAAATATGTAAGAAAAAGTGTACAAAAATGTCAGTTATTGAATGGCAATTTATGGTATGACCTATAGCTGTGTGGAATCTGTCTGTGCCTTCCGGGGAAGCAGCTTTTGCTTCTTATACTTCCTTCTGTCTGTTTATAAATCTCACTTTAGAAGCTCTTATTTTATATATTGGCACGGGGCCATCTATGAGGAGGCAAAATATCTTTAATGGGTCCTCTTTGGGTAAGATCTATGGCTTCTCCCATCTTTCATCTCCTTCCAGCAAAAATCCCTTTGCTCTTCCAGACAACCCTCAAAACCAGGTTGACATAAACAGGATCAACTGCCAAGAAACATGGCAGTTCTGCTTAGTGAAGCCTGGAGTGCCCAGGGAGTGCCCAGGGAAGGACTTGGATGCAAGGTTCCTGAGGTGAGAAATCTGGCACCATAGCTCAGAGGAGATTCGTGTCCCTGTGGCTTTGAGTTTGCACTCAAGTACTATGCTGAGTGTGGCCAGAGGCCAGAGCTAGAGGCAAGTGTCCTTAATTGGTGATCTCCCAGCATCTTCCCCGGGCTGGCTGGGACACCCTCCTCTTCTGGCTTTGGTTACTTCCAGTTACTATTTCAAACAGTATATTTTCAAAATTTTTTTTTGTGATCCCAGATTCTAATCAGATCCCTGCCAGTCTCTAAAAGGCTTGTGTTTCTGGTATTTCTGGTCAATTTTCTTGACTTTATCTGAATTACTTGAGTTACAGCCATGCTGACATTTGGCCTCCGACCTGACTTTCATCACAATAATATAAACTTCAGATGGTGTTCCCGCCCCTATCCTCTTTACCCAAGTATGACAGTCAAACTAGAAAAGGGAGGATATGCTCCTGAGTTAAAACTCGGGTCCCCACAGAGAGGTACTGAACTGGGCATTAGAAACAATGCCTGGTGATTTGCACTTTGCCTTCCTGTTGTGTAAGTGGGGATGCCCACTTCTAGCTGTGAGCATAGCTGATCTCAGATGGGTCCTCCCCATGGCATAAGGTGCTACGCCTCCTTGTGCAATGGTGAGCACATATACCCTACAAGAGCTGATGAGATGTGGAGTCACAGCCAAGTGGTCTGAGAGTGGAGTGTCCTTGAGGAAAACATCAGAGTGCCTATCTTCCCGTACAAGGTATAGAGCGCCATGCCTCACTGACGAGTGTGACCTAACCTGTGAGTATGGGCTGCCACCAAAATAGTTGATGGACTAGAAAATGCATTCCAATCCTGAAAGATATGATGTATAAATTAGGATAATAAGCAGACTGCAGTAGCTGTCTTGAGGCTTTGGCTATGGGCAGTCAAACATATACCTCAGGCTGAGCCACCGACAGAAAGAACCTGACTGAAAGGAGGAACAATTACAATGGAAACAAGACCCGCAGATGCTGTCCTCCACATTAGCCCCTGAAGTGGCAGAAGCAGGACCAACAGAAGAAATAGAAGTGGTGGCTGTCTGTCCTTTCAACTAGGAGCTGGCAAAGGAACAAAAGTACTCATTATATATGCCCAAAGTCACCCTCTTGGTATCCAAAAACAAGGAACCAACAGGAAGAGTCAGGTAGTGAAGAGGGAAAAGAGGGATAAGAAGTATAAAAGATACCCCTTGGGTCCAAATCTTAATTTGGAGGAATAGAAAACCCACAATTCAGCATGTAGAGGGAGCTTTCCACTTCTTGCCTTGAAGTAATACAAAAGAAATCTATCCCACACAGACTGAGTCATATGAACCATTAGAAACACTTGGTTATCCTAGCAAACATAAATGACTGGAATACAGTCAAGGAAGGACATGCATTGCTAAGAGAACTGAATGTGTGAGTAAGGCTTTTTTTTGTTGTTGTTGATTAAGTCACCCGGCTTATAAAAACCTAAGAAAAGACTTAATTCTGTGTTGACTTCAGGACCGCTATGGAGCCTTATGACTGTGCTAAGTCTTATGGTGTTTCGTAATCTTTACAACATAGGGGAGGCTCTAACAGGTCTGAGTGACTCCGACTGGCACACACCAACCAGCTTAACAGTGTGCACAAGTAATCAACAAGGAATAAGAGGAGGGCAAAGTAAACAAAAGTACCTGTCCAGTGTACTTAATGCCACCTGTGACAAGATTTGTGTTGAGTCAGAGTTCCTATGGGAGAAAAGCTAACAGCAAGCCAACCACTCTGCTGGTGAGCTTTGGGGGAATTTTGAAACCAGAGCAGCAGTTCACAGAAGACAAATACGATAAAGTAGTACAGATGGAAAAGATCAAGTTTATTCTAGAGCTGGGCATTTATCTCCCCAGAGTATACTGAGTAGAAATTGTTCACGCAGCTAGGACTTTCTCCACAGACCAGTGTGGCCATGGTACTGGCCTGGAGCCTATCAGAACTGGAGATCCAGTTCCAGTGGCAGGCACAGCTGGCAAGAGCACAACCCTGCTTCCCTCTGAGCCTGAGTCAAGCCCAACAATGCAAACAGACTTCATTGAGACCATCAGAGTTGGTGCAGTGTCTCTAACAACACTAGCAACACCCAAAGATGAGGACTCTCTGGCTAGCTCCCGGAGAGTGGCTATGGACTAAACACGGCTAGATAAAGTAGTAACTTCTAGCCTTGCTGCTGCACCAAATATTACTGTCTTAACAAAATATATCACACAAGTGATGAGATATTTTCACGTTGCATGGGCCCTTGGTAATGTTTCTTTTTGGTGTCTTCTTGGCTATCCAATCCTAACTGGCAGTTGCTTAGAGAAGACAACAGTGTGATTCCAGAGATCCTGTGAACTCTCTGCCAAAAGATTTCTTTACATATGATAATGCTTGTTTTACAAATCTAGAAAAGCACCTGGAAGAATAGGAAAAGGAGCAGCTAAAGAGTTTAAGTGCTAAAGGCCCCCTGCATAGATTAGGAAAGGCAGTCTCAAGAGTTACCATAAGGGATGAGAATCCTGGTTACTTACTGGGATTTTACTCACGGGGTGGGTTACTTACTCATGAGCTGTTGTCTAGAGAGTCTCCTGGGGTCCCATAAACCGTAAATGCTATTGCCACTGCTGTTGGCCTTATGCCAGAATCACAGGGCAAGGCCTATAGCTGAAGACACTGGAGCTTTGACAGCAGGATGTGGAGAACTCAGGCTGAAGCTGGTATCTCACTCCTTCCTGACTAGAGTTCACAGTACCTAAAGGCACCAGGTAATCTGTGGGAGAATTGTCACCAGCTGTCCTTGAGTGGGGTGTGTGTGTGTGTGTGTGTGTGTGTGTGTGTGTGTGTGATATGTCAGTGCCCTATCTGGGGTGAGTAAATAGTTGTTTATATATCATCAGGAAAAGTCAGAAAATAATGGAGGACCAGTCAAAAGCAGTGACCTTGCAAAGTAAACTAGCACTTTTAGATTAGGAGAGGCTGGTGAACTCAGAGGGATGGGGCCAAGGTCTGACTACCTGGGTTCAGTAGCTGATGTCATAAACTCTAAGAAGCAAACTGTGATGAAAACAGTGTTCTAGAGGACAGACATGGCTAAGAGTTCCAAGCTCGTTGTGATTGCACTGTCTTCTGACTTTTGTCTCAAGGAACACAGTCACACACTCACAGTGAAGACCTAAGAAATATTAGTTCTTTGTTCTGTTGGGTACAGCGGAAATGAAATTATCATGAAATATATCCAAAGTGCACTCTGCAAGAACAGAAAGAAAACATCTCTAGAACCGTATCTCAGGAGAAGTGCATCGATCCTCTCTCATCGCCTCTACATTGCTGCTACTGTCTAGTGAGACATGAACTCTTCAAAGAAACACATTATAACACCACATCCAGGGGAGACAATACAGGGGGAGGACAAAATATTATGTCACTAGATGAGCACTTGCAAAGTCACAGCCCCAGGACACAATGCCACTAAAACATTGGAATTTAATGAGATTGAAGAAAACTCTTACTTCCTTGAAAAGGTGCCTGAAAAACACACTTCCAAAGGGGCATACTGAGGAAAAAAATACATTTTCAGAAACAAAAGAGGAAACATCACAACAGCTCTATGCACATTGAAGTCTGGGGTATTTATAAAATTGCATGCCAATTTTAAATATAATTTCAAATTATTTGGTAAAAATTTAGCTTGTGTAATTAAAATATTATAGAAAATAAATATAAAAGGAAATATTCCAACTTGCTTTAAAAATCGTGTTACTATTAACAGAATTTAAGAAAACCTTTAACTTTCCCTCAAGGAAGTATCTCTCGTGCATATACACAAAATATTAAGAAAAACAGCAGAGTATTGAATCTCACATCATGTGGAAATCATGATTATCCCCAACCTTATCCCAGGAAGACAGGAGCTCGAAACCAGCGAGTTTATTATCCTAACCAAGTTAGAGAAGTGCTGTAATCATTTCAAAGGACAATCAAAGCATTTTTAAGACATCAACACCCCGTCACCAAAAGGCAAAATTTATATCAGAAAACTAGTTCTAAAATCAAAAGTCCTTATGAATATGAAACTTAAAGCTAATGTCACACTTAGTGGTAAGGAAGAGGAGCCTTGCTCTAGACCACAAGGAAAGCCAAGGATACCCATCCTCCACATCTACCCGGCATGATGTTAGAGACCCAGAAATGGAAGGCCCAAATACCCAAAAGGAAAAGGTAAAATGATCTTTAAAAATGCAAGTTTCCTTAAGCAAAAATACTAATGCGTTCACAAGCTTCTACCAAATGAATATGGAAATGAAACAAGATCACAAATATGAGATTAGTGAACACAAACCAACTACATCTTTACAGACTAGGCAACACAATTGAGAGTATGCTAGTAAGCATTATTTTTAACAGCATTGAAAGCATGCAAAGCTGAGAAATTTACCTGGGAAACTGAAGTGCACTTTTAAGAAATTAATGAAGTAATAAAATGGAGACATTAAACAAGGCTAAACTGTCAATGTTCTTTAATTGATGTATGAATTGAATATAATCTGCTATGGTTTTGATATAAACTTAAAAAGTACCTTTCCCAAAGGCTTACCTGCTGAAGACTTGATCTCATGCTGTTAGTTCTATTAGGAGATATTTCAATTATGAAGGTGTTGGCTAGTAAGTGGATTGATATGTTGATTGATTTATAATCTCTTGCCATTATCAAAGGGTGCCAGAAACAAAGAGATAGGGCCTAGTTTGAGGCAATAGGTCAAAAGGTCAAAAGATGTTCTTTAAGGAATCTCTCTCTCTCCTCTTTCTCTCCCTTTCTGTGTGTGTGTCTCCTCCCTCTCACCCCACCTTCCTTCTCTCTCATTTAGCCATCATGAAATCATCTCCACTCTCTCTACCTGAGGTTCTGCCACACCTGGAGACCTAAACAGTTCCACCAACTTCAGACCAAGCATTAAAATACATAAACCTATGGGGCCATTATTAAAACTACCAAATCTTTGGAAGTAGTGTTATTCATATTAAGCCTTCAGATTTTCCCGTGTAATCTTCATGGTCTCCCATGAATTGAATGGTGCTCCCATTATCATGGCTTCAGTATTCACATACTCTCCCCAAATAAGACACCACTTTTCCCCTTTCTTTTTCACTATCCCATAACCACAGACTACTGTCTAGTTCCATTATAAATCTTAGAGACTCTTCCAGCTCATATATGTAAAAATAACTTTAATATTGTACCTTCTAAGTCTTTTCCTTTCTTGGTACCAAAAATGCCTAGAAGTCTTTCTACATTCTCATCATTTCCAAGATGAAAACTGGAGTCAAGGAGGACTCTAACTGTACGTAGCATCACAGATATGATGAAGACCTGAATACAGACAGAAGCCAAGTTTGAAGAGAAAAGCATGGATTTGAGAAATGTTCTCAGAACATGGATAGAGCTTATCACAAATTTATTCCTGAAGTATAGAACATGAGCTTTGATAATGTGGAAGACTGAGCATGGGGGAGGAAACACAGATTAAAGATGGTTTTTGAAGTAATGAAATGGTTGTGGAGTTATTCTTGAAGTAGATGTGCATGAACTATATATGTGTTCAAGTGAGCATTAACAATTAATTCCAAGTTAGCATCATTGACTGTTAACTTCACATAGCTTAGATTCACCTGAAAAAAAAAAACTTTAGTTAAGTAACCACATTTATTGGGTCAGTCTGCAGGCATGCCTGTAAGGGCTTGCTTTGTGTGTTAACTACTAGAGAAGGGTACATCTCGCTGTGAGTGGTACCATTCCCTAATCAGGTGGTCCTGGCTGTTTAATGTGGTGAGTTATATATTAGCCTGTGAGTGAGCCAGAGATCAGGCAAGCAAGCATTATTTACCCATGGGTTCTGCTCTATCTTCCTGCCCTGATGTCCCATCAATGATGGTCTGTGAACTAGAAATGTAAGCAAAAAACAAAACAGAAATATCTTTTCCTTCCATAACTGATGTGGGTCACAGTATCCTGTCACAGAAATGGAAAAGAAAGTAGAGCATCATCTATGGGGAAAAGTCAAGACATTTATCACACACTTTTTTGTGTGTGTTCTTCCATAAACAGATTCCCAAGGATCAAATGCAAGTAGTTTACTTTGGAGCTCATTCTGGGGGAACACCAGAAGGTTAGAGACAGTAAATGAAGGAAACTGCCCTGTGAACGATAATTAAAGAGTAGAGTCACTGGCAACCCTGGAATAAATATAGGATACATTAATAGTTCCTGAATCTTGAGATTAGACACTGGGATTGTCACTAGTTAGATATCCATCTTTAGTATTTGACAGTTGTGTCTGTGGTCATTACCCCTCCCAGATTTATTAATTGCCTCCGAATAGATGATAAATATTTCACAGTCAGACCAAAAACCGCAGGTAGGGGTGAGCAACTATGCATTCTAAGGAGTCTATGTGTGGAGCATTGATGGCTTATGCTACACTAAGTACATGAATCAGGGATTCAGGGAAGTTGTTTCCTTAGGGAAATTGATTTAGAAACCTTTAGCAGATAGATAGACAACTTTATAGCCTCAAATCATAAGCTCACTGGGCTGCATAAGTAATATCTCCAAGTATTAAATCAGGAAAAAAATGATTTAAGGTGATTATACAGTTACATAATGGCCAGGAAGCTAAGGAAGCATCCCTTATAGGATGGAAAATTGTGGCCCATGGACAGAATCCAAGGAGGGTGGAAAACTTTGAAAATAGGCAATAGAGTACCACCAACACCCGGCCACACACACAGAGAAGAATGGAGTTCCTAACACCTACAGGAGAGGGGAATTTGCCAGGAGATTTGAGTAGTGTCTGGAGAGACCAGTTGTACCCAATGAGCGACAGCACATGGAGCTCCAAGAATAAAATGCTGGACCAGTGACCAGCAGAACCCTGCGAGAAACAAATAGTGAGGCTCAGACCATCACATAACCGGAAAGTCTGCGTGTTTTAAGATGTCGTTGACTTGAAGGAAGATGCTATCTGGAGGAAATGTCATGAGCTGCACAGGAATCAGAACACCCAGTCTTTCCCCCAGATCTGCAAATGCCCAGGTACTGGGTGACTCAGAGGCAGTGTTATTTCTGTTCTTCGATCAAATCAGCTTCCTCGTGTCTGTGCTAAAATACAATGGCAAAAACAACTTAAAGATGAGCAGGGTTTGGGGGCTTGCCGTCTGAGGGTGTGGTCCACTGTGGCAGGAGAATCAAAGCTGCATGAGATAAAGCAGCAAGCAACTGGTCATATTATCTGCATGCTGAGAATCGACCCTCAGCTCTTCAAAATTGCACAGCTTGCTTTTATGCAATCCAGAATCCAAACCCAGGAAACAGTGCTGCTCTTCCTTACGGTGTTTGTCCACTCAGTTAAATCCCTCTCAGGCATGACCAGAAGCTGATCTCCTGTGTAATTCTACACACCGTCAAGTTGATGATAGTTATCGCCACAGTCCTCAAGGACGGACTCCAGAGGATCAGTTCTCACATGTAAAGATGGATCGGTTCACTGGTTTATCTACGCTTTTCTTTCCTCCAGATGGAATTCCTCTGCTGTGATGTTCATATATGACTTAAAGTATATTCAATCATATGTGTAGATTTCAGGTTTCTGAGAAGCATGAGCCAAAATATATTTGGGCCAACCTAAAATATAATCCAGGTTGCATATTCCACAGCTATTTATGATTAAAATGTATCTTTATTACCCAGAACTGAATATGGCTTCTCAGTCAAGCCAAGTATTTTTTAAAAGATTGATTTTCTATGTGTGTAGGGTGGGAGTTGGGAGAGAGAGAGAGAGAGAGAGAGAGAGAGAGAGAGAGAGAGAGTTTTATGTAACACATGAAGTTGCCCATAGACACCAGAGGACATCAGACCTTCTGGACTGGACTTATAAAAAGTTGTGAGCCACCCGATGTGGGTGCTGTGACACTAACTCAGGCCCTCTGCACTCTTAACCACTGAGCCATCTCTCCAGCCAAGTTCAGCATTTTTTTCCCAGAAAAAAAATAAATAAAAATCTTGGCTTGCATTTTGGAGCCCTCCAAGAAATCTCTACCGCAACTTCACACATCCAAGTATTCCACATCAAGCTGGACCTTCTCTTGCCACAGACACGAGTTCCTGTTCATTGCAGATAGCATATGATTCCAGTTGCGCTCAAATACAGGCATACTGAGAAGCTAGATACCGCTATGGTAAAGGTCCACAGTTTGGAGGGACAGTAATCCTTATCTGATTTAAATCATAAAATTCTTAGACTTCAATCTCCACAACTTTTACTCCTTCCATCCAGTTCTTCAAAAATAAGAAGTCCTTGGGCTCCTTGGAGCCACTCTAGGTTAAAGTCTCTTGCCAACCCTAAGGTGGCTCCCTTAACTAAGAATTGTGCTGGCAGAGGCGGACAGAACCCGGTTGCAGAGGCAGATGGAGGACGACCCCCCCCCCCCCCGCAGACAGTGGGGACCGGCTGGGACCCAAGCGGCAGCAGAGGACGCAGGCCGCAGGCAGCTGGAACCGTTGTGGCAGCAGATACAGGCTGCAGGGACCTCACACAGAGACCAAATTGCCCCACTACAATTAAATGAAAGAGGTAGGCCTTTGGTTGGTGAAGTCCCTGGCAAAGGAGGAGCCAGGCCCTATTCCTGAAGACCCTTCTGAGGGGTGAGAGGGACCTTGCCCCCGACCCCGCAGGAACCAGGAAACAGCGAAGGCATTTTGTAAGAGGAGCCCCTGGCCAGCAGGGAAACCTGAACCAGTTTTAAAAGACCCATTAGATAGCATCGATAGGAGGAGATGGGCAGGCGCCAAGGCAAGAATTCACACAATAATCCGAAAAACAGCATGAAAACACCAGAACCCAACGATCTTACAAGAGAAGGGCTTCAACACCCTAACACAGAAGAAGTGGAAAAAATTGACTTTATGAAAGCAATAGAGTCCCTTAAACAACATGTGAAAACTGCCCTTATAGAAATGGATGAGAAGTATAACCAAAAGTTTGAAGAAATGAGTAAATACATACATAATACCCTGGGAAACCAAGAAAGAACGATCAAACAGGTAATGGAAACAGTTCAAGAACTGAGTCTGGGATACCTCACTCAGGATAGTGTTTTCTATTTCCATCCATTTGCATGCAAAATTCGAGAAGTCATTGTTTTTTACCACAGCGTAGTACTCTAATGTGTAGATATTCCATACTTTCTTCATCCATTCTTCCATTGAAGGGCATCTAGGTTGTTTCCAGGTTCTGGCTATTACAAATAATACTGCTATGAACATAGTTGAACAAATGCTTTTGTCATATGATAGGGCATCTCTTGGGTATATTCCCAAGACTGGTATTGCTGGGTCCAGGGGTAGGTTGATCCCGAATTTCCTGAGAAACCGAAACACTGACTTCCATAGTGGTTGCACAAGATTGCATTCCCACCAGCAATGGATGAGGGTACCCCTTCCTCCACAGCCTCTCCAGCAAAGGTTATCGTTGGTGTTTTTGACTTTAGCCATTCTGACAGGTGTAAGATGATATCTCAAAGTTGTTTTGATTTGCATTTCCCTGATTGCTAAGGAAGTTGAGCATGACCTGGATGTACTCACTCATAATTGGTTTCTAGCCATAAATAAGGGTCACGGAGTCTACAATAGGTGAATCTAAAGAAGCTAACTAAGAAGGGGAACCCAAGGAAAAACATATAGTTATCCTCTTGGCTAAGGGAAGTAGACAAAATTGCCAGGGAGAAAATTGGGATCTTGGGGGTGGGGTGGGATGAGGGTAAGGGGAGATGGGGAGAGAAAAGGTAGAAGGGAAGGAGGTCGGGCCTTGGGAAAACAGGAGGATTGGGATAAAGGAAGGTTGGACAGGGGAGCATGGAACCACAATTCTTAGTTAAGGGAGCCACTATAGGGTTGGCAAAAAACCTGACCCTAGAGGGGCTTCCAGGTGCCCAAGCTGAGGTCCCCAGTTAGTTCCTTGGGCATTTGAGGATAGGGAACCTGAAATGACCCTATCCTAGAGCAATACTGACAAATACCTTGCATATCATCATAGAACCTTCATCTGGTGATGGATAGAGATAGAGACAGAGACCCACACAGGAGCACTGGATTGAGCTCCCAAGGTCCCAATGAGAAGCAAAAGGAGGGAGAACATGAGCAAAGAAGTCGGGACCACGAGGGATGCACCCACCCACTGAGACAGTGGAGCTGATCTATTGAGAGCTCACCAAGACCAGCTGGACTGTGACTGAAAAAGCATGGGATAAAACTGGATGCTCTGAACATGGCGAACAATGAGGGCTGATGAGACGCAAAGGACAATGGCACGGGGGTTTGATCCTACGTAATGTGATGGCATTGTGGGAGCCTAGCCAGTTTGGATGTTCACCTTCCTAGATATGGACGGAGGTGGGAGGTCCTAGGTCTTACCACAGGGCAGAAAACCCTGACTGCTCTTTGGACTGGAGAGGGAGGGGGAAAGGAGTGGGGGGAGGGGGAGAAGGGTGGGAGGAGGGGGCATAGGGTGGGAGGAGGGGGAGGGAAAGGGGAGGCTGGGAGGAGGTGGAAACTTGTTTTTTTTTCTCCTTTTCTCAATAAAAAAATGTTAAAAAAAAAGAATTGAAAACTGAAATGGAAGTAAGGAAGAAAACACAAACTGAGGACCAGCTGGATATGGAAAATCTAGGTCAATGAGCAGAGCCTACAGAAACAAGCATAATCAATAGAATACAAGAAATAGAAGAAAGAATCTCAGATTCTGAGGACACCATAGAGAAAATAAATGCACTGACCAAAGAAAACTGCAAAGCCAACAAATTCTCATCACAAAACATTCAGGAATTATGGGGCACAATAAAAAGACCAAACCGAAGAATAATAGGAATAGAAGAAGGAGAAGAGTCACAGCTCAAAGGGCCAGATAACATTTTTAACAAAATTATGGAAGAAAACTTTCCCAACATACAGAAAGATATTCCTTTGAATATTCAAGAAGCATACAGTACACCAAACAGACTGGATCAAAGGAAAACATCCCCTCACCATATAATAATCAAAACACAAAATATACAGGTTAAAGAAAGAATATTAAGAGCTGCAAAGGAAAAAGGCCAAGTAACTTATAAAGGTAAACTGATCAGACTTACACCTGACTTCTCTATGGAAACAATGAAAGCCAGAAGGTCCTGGATAGAAGTACTGCAGAAGCTAAGAGACCATGGATGCAAGCCCAGACTACTATACCCAGCCAAGCTTTCGTTCACTATAAATAGAGAAAGCAAGACATTCCAGGATAAGAACAAATTTAAACAATACGTAGCCACGAATCCAGCCCTACAGAAAGTAATAGAAGAAAAATCGCAACCCAAGGAATCCAACATTGCCAACACTGCCTACAATAACTGAGGCATCTAGCGACCCTTCAACAGCACAACTCAAAGAAGGGAGACACACAAATGCTACTTCCAAAAACAATAAAAAATATCCGGAGTAAACAACCACTGGTCATTAATATCACTTAATATTAATGGTCTCAATTCACCTATAAAAAGACACAGGCTAAGAGATTGGATACAAAAACAGGATCCAACATTCTACTGTTTGCAAGAAACACATCTCAACCACAAAGACAGGCATCTACTCAGAGTAAAGGGTTGGGAAAAGGTCTTTCAAGCAAATGGTCCTAAGAAAAAAGCAGGTGTGGCCATATTAATTTCTAACAAAACTGACTTCAAACTAAAATCAATCAGAAGAGATCGAGATGGACACTTTATACTCATAACAGGAACAATTCGTCAAGATGATGTCTCAATCCTGAATATCTACGCCCCTAATATAAAAGCACCCACTTATGTAAAAGACATATTACTAAAACTCAAGGCAGACATCAAACCACACACACTATTAGTAGGAGACTTCAACACACCTCTCTCTCCAAGGGACAGGTCAATCAGACAGAAACCTAATAGAGAATTAAGAGAATTATTGAAGGTAATGAAGCAAATGGACTTAACAGACATCTATAGATTATTCCACCCAAATAGGAAAGAATATACCTTCTTCTCTGCAGCTCATGGAACCTTCTCGAAAATTGAACACATACTCAGTAACAAAGGAAACCTCCACAGATACAAAAAAAATATCAGTGTCCACCTGTGTCTTATCAGATCACCACGGATTAAAGTTAGAAGGCAACAACCACGCTACCCCCAGAAAACCGACAAACTCATGGAAACTGAACAGTCAACTACTGAACCACACCTGAGTCAAGAAAGAAATCAAGAAAGAAATTAAAGTCTTCCTTGAATTTAATGAAAATAAAGGGACAACATACTCAAACCTATGGGACACTATGAAAGCAGTGCTAAGAGAAAAGTTCATAGCACTAAGTGCCAACTGAAAGAAAACGGAGAAAGCACACATTGGAGACTTAACAGCACACCTGAAAGCTTTAGAAAAAAAAGAAGCAGACACACCCAGGAGGAGCAGAAGACTGGAAATAATCAAACTGAGGGCTGAAATCAACAAAATAGAAATGCAGAAAACAGTCCAAAGAATCAATGAAACAAAAAGTTGGTTCTTGGAAAAAATCAACAAGATCGACAAACCCCTAACCAAACTAATTAAACGACAGAGAGAGAACACGCAAATAAATAAGATCAGAAATGAAAAGGGGGACATAACCACAGACACAGAGGAAATTCAGAGAGTCATTAGATCTTACTACAAAAGCCTGTATGCCACAAAACTAGAAAATGCAAAAGAAATGGACATTTTTTTAGATAAGTACCATATACCAAAGGTAAACCAAGACCAAGTGAACGATCTAAACAGACCTGTTAGTCACAAAGAACTAAAAACTGTTATCAAAAATCTCCCTTCCAAAAAGAGCCTTGGACCAGATGGCTTCAATGCAGAATTCTACCAGAACTTCCAAGAAGAGCTAATACCTATACTCCTTAATGTATTTCACAATATAGAAACAGAAGTGGCATTGCCAAATTCCTTTTATGAAACTACAGTTACCCTGATACCAAAACCACACAAAGACGCAACCAAGAAAGAGAATTACAGGCCTATCTCACTCATGAATATCTATGCAAAAATTCTCAATAAAATACTGGCAAACCGAATCCAAGAACACATTAGAAAAATTATACATCATGATCAAGTAGGCTTCATCCCAGAGATGCAGGACTGGTTCAACATATGAAAATCTATTAATGTAATCCGTCATATAAATAAACTGAAAGAAAAAAACCATATGATCATTTCATTAGATGCTGAAAAAGCATTTGACAAAATTCAACACCCCTTTATGATAAAAGTCTTGGAGAGATTAAGGATACAAGGGTCATACCTAAACATAATAAAAGCTATATACAGCAAGCCGACAGCTAACATTAAGTTAAATGGAGAAAAACTCAAAGCCATCCCACTAAAATCAGGAACACGACAAGGATGTCCACTCTCTCCATACCTCTTCAATATAGTGCTTGAAGTTCTAGCAATAGCAATAAGACAACATAAGGGGATCAAGGGGATTTGTATCGGAAAAGAAGAAGTTAAGCTCTCGTTATGTGCAGATGATATGATAGTATACATAAGCGACCCCAAAAACTCTACCAAAGAACTCCTACAGCTGATAAACACCTTTAGTATTGTGGCAGGATACAAGATCAACTCCAAAGAATCAGTGGCCTTCCTATACACTAAGGATAAAGAAACAGAGAGGGAAGTTAGAGAAGCATCACCTTTCAAGATAGCCACAAATAGCATAAAATATCTTAGGGTAGCTCTGACCAAGGATGTGGAAGGTCTATTTGATGAGAACTTTAAGTCTTTGATGAAAGAAATTGAAGAGGACACAAGAAAATGGAAGGATCTCCCTTGCTCCTGGATTGGGAGGATCAACATAGTAAAAATGGCAATTTTACCAAAAGCAATCTATAGATTCAATGCAATCCCCATCAAAATCCCATCAAAATTCTTCTCAGATCTGGAGAAGACAATAATCAACTTTATATGGAAAAACAAAAAACCCAGGATAGCCAAAACAATCTTATACAACAAAGGATCGTCTGGAGGCATTACCATCCCTGACTTCAAACTCTACTACAGAGCTACAGTTTTGAAAACAGCTTGGTATTGGCATAAAAACAGAGCAGTCGACCAATGGAATCGAATAGAAGACGTGACATTAACCCACAAACCTATGAACACCTGATTTTCGATAAAGGAGCTAAAAGTATACAATGGAAAAAAGAGAGCATCTTCAACAAATTGTGCTGGCAAAACTGGATGTCAACCTGTAGAAGAATGAAAATAGATCCATATCTATCACCATGCACAAAACTCAAGTCTAAATGGATTAAAGACCTCAATATCAGTCCAAACACACTGAACCTGATAGAAGAGAAAGTGGGAAGTACTCTACAACACATGGGCACAGGAGACCACTTCTTACTTTTAACCCCAGTAGCACAGACACTAAGGACCTCATTGAATAAATGGGACCTTCTGAGACTGAAAAGCTTCTGTAAAGCAAAGGACACTGTCACTACGACACAAAGGCAACCCAGTGACTGGGAGAAGATCTTCACCAACCATACAACTGACAAAGGTCTGATCTCTATAATATATAAAGATCTCAAGAAACTAGACCGTAAAAGGCTAATCAATCGAATTATAAAATGGGGCACTGAGCTGAACAGAGAATTCTCAACAGAAGAAGTTCAAATGGCCAAAAGACACTTAAGGTCATGCTCAACTTCCTTAGCGATCAGGGAAATGCAAATCAAGACAACTTTAAGATACCATCTTACACCTGTCAGAATGGCTAAAATAAAAAACACCAAGGATAGCCTTTGCTAGAGAGGTTGTGGAGAAAGGGATACACTCATCCATTGCTTGTGGGAATGCAAACTTGTGCAACCACTCTGGAAAGCAGTGTGGCGGTTTATCAGGAAATTCGGGATCAACTTACCCCTGGATCCAGCAATACCTCTCTTGGGAATATACCCAAGAGAGGCCCTATCATACAACAAAAATAAATGCTCTACTATGTTCATAGCAGCATTGTTTGTAATAGCCAGTACCTGGAAACAACCTAGATGCCCTTCAATAGAAGAATAGATAAAGAAAGTATGGAATATATACATATTAGAGTATTACTCAGCGGTAAAAAACAAGGGCTTCTTGAATTTTGCATGCAAATGGATGGAAATAGAAAACACTATCCTGAGTGAGGTAAGCCAGACCCAAAAAGAGGAGCATGGGATGTACTCACTCATATTTGGTTTCTAGCCATAAACAAAGGACATTGAGCCTATAGTTAGTGATCCTAGAGAAACTAAATAAGGAGAACCCAAAAAAAAAAAAACATATAGGCATCCTCCTGAATATTAACCTTCATCAGGCGATGAAAGGAGACAGAGACAGAGACCCACATTGGAGCACTGGACAGAAATCTCAAGGTCCAAATCAGGAGCAGAAGGAGAGAGAGCACGAGCAAGGAACTCAGGACCGCGAGGGGTGCACCCACACAGTGAGACAATGGGGATGTTCTATTGGGAACTCACCAAGGCCAGCTGGCCTGGGTCTGAAAAAGCCTGGGATAAAACTGGACTCGCTGAACATGGCAGACAATGAGGACTACTGAGAACTCAAGAGCAATGGCAATGGGTTTCTGATCCTACTGCACGTACTGGCTTTGTAGGAGACTAGGCAGTTTGGATGCTCACCTTACTAGAACTGGATGGAGGTGGGGGTTCCTTGGTCTTTCCACAGGGCAGGGAACCCTGATTGCTCTTCGGGCTGATGAGGGAGGGGGACTTGATTGGGGGAGGGGAAGGGAAATGGGAGGCGGTGGCGGGGAAGAAACAGAAATCTTAAATAAATAAATTAATTTAAAAAAAAAGAATTGTGCTTCCGTGCTCCCCTATCCAACCTTCGTTTATCCCAATCATCCTGTTTCCCCAAGTTCCCCCCATCCTCCCCTTCTCACTTTTCTCTCCCCATCTTCTCTTACCCCCCTCCCAACCTACCCCCAAGATCCCAATTTTCTCCCGGGCAATTTTGTCTACTTCCCATTGCCAAGTGGACAACTATATGTTTTTCCTCGGGTTCACCTTCTTATTTAGCTTCTTTAGGTTCACCAATTGTAGACTCCGTGACCCTTATTTATGGCTAGAAACCAATTATGAGTGAGTACATCCCATGTTCATCTTTTTGGGTCTGGGTTACCTCACTCAGTATAGTGTTTTCTATTTCCATCCATTTGCATGCAAAATTCGAGAAGTCCCCAGTTAGTTCCTTGGGCAGCTCAGGATAGGGAACCTGAAATGACCCTATCCTAGATCAATACTGACGAATATCTTGCATATCACCATAGAACCTTCATCTGGTGATGGATGGAGATAGACACAGAGACCCACACTGGAGTACTGGACTGAGCTCCCAAGGTCCCAATGAGGAGCCGAAGGAGGGAGAACATGAGCAAGGAAGTCAGGACCACGAGGGGTGCACCCACCCACTGAGACAGTGTGGCTGATCTATTGGGAGCTCACCAAGGCCAGCTGGACTATGACTGAAAAAGCATGGGATAAAGCCGGACTCTCTGAACATGGCAAGCAATGAGGGCTGATGAGAAGCCAAGGACAATGGCATGGGGTTTTGATCCTACTTCATGTTCTGGCTTTGTGGGAGCCTAGCCGGTTTAGATGCTCACCTCCTAGACATGGACGGAGGGGGGAGGACCTTGGACTTTCCACAGGGCGGGGAACCCTGACTGCTCTTTGGACTAGAGAGGGAGGGGGAGAGGAGTGGGGGGAGGGGAAGAGGGGTAGGGAGACGGGGAGGGAAATGGGAGGCTGGGAGGAGGCTGAAACTTTTTTTTTTCCTTTTCTCAATAAAGAAAAGAAATAAAAAAAGAAATAAAAAAATAAGAAGTCCTTCTAATCTTAGTGTCAATTGGAAAGTATTTGTGTATTCTGGCTGTTAAAATGGAAAGTGTGAATTTACAGAAAGTCTCTATACAGAGATGGTGGGAAGCTTAGCGGAGCCGTGGAGGGCCAGGAGGTGGTTGTGGGGTGCTTGCAAGACAAAGCCAAGAAAATGAGACTCACAGACTCAGAGTCAATTACGCTCAAGTTTCACTGCCTCTGCACCTTTGTGCCAAAGACAACGTGTTAGATGCTGGGCGAAAATGTTTTCATCGTAGCCAGGAGAAGAGAGACTACCAGTGCACTGCTCTGGGTAGCGATGTAGCTGGAGCATTTTGGCCTCCACAGAGTCTTGGTGGCACTATCAAATGACACCATGCTATGCCTAAATGTTGATTTAAGAATAATCTTTTGGGAGCTTTTTACAAGCATTCCTAGGAAGAACACAAATAGCAAAAAAAAAAAAAAAAAAAAGGAAATTAAAGCAACAATAATGAATTTCTTCTCCAGATGCCTAGGTTCCCAAGATACTGAAGAAACTCTAGATCCCCACTCTCCAAAAATATGACCCAGCAACTTGGATAAGTAGAAATAACAATGGGGAAAAAATTAAGTTAACAACTTGGTCTTCTTAGATTCAAGTTTGGGAGACAAAATTCCTAAGTAGTTATCTAATGAGCAATGTCTTAAAGTTTGCTTTTCTTCCTAAAAATTTTTAAAGATTCAGGAAGGGAAAAAAGAAGGTAATTAAGTAACAAGTAACTGCTTGCTTGAGGTCTAGGCCAACTGGCTCAAACTGGCCTCTTCATGACCAAAAAATTCATCTAGCTGCTTCATGCTTTAAATACATGTACAGGCTTTATCTGACCATTTTTATCTGCCAGAATTTAATAAGCCTCAGAATTCAGCAATCCCTTTAATTGAGTGCTTTCATGTTCATGGAACCTGTCTATTCCTTCTTACCTTGACCATCTCATCCATCCGTACCAGCAGCTCAGCTTCTCCGCTGTTACACCACCCCCAGCCCCAAAGCTACCCACTTGCCAGTTCTGTGAGTTCACCCACCTCCAGGTTCTCACACAGAGATCCTTCCAGGAGCTCTGCCAAGTCTAGAGCAATCAGGGTTGCTTTGGGGATCTACCTTACTGGGGTCACTGCTTTTCTAACAATCAAAGTCCATAATGAAACGTGATGGGAGAGGAAGGAATAATAACCTGGAGTCCCCAAAACACATACCAGTGCCATTACTCAGCACTTAGGAAAGCCCTGTAGGACAATTATGAGATGGAGCCAAGGTGGGAGCTGCTGGGGGAAGCAGTCTGGGAACAAACATTGGCAGCCTTGCTTAAATCCACAAAACTAACTGCAGCAACAGCAATGAGTGCAGCCATTGAATGATACCTCAAGCCAAGCTGTTCTTTCCTCTCTGACTCTTCTATACTTAAAAGAAGTATGCCCATTCTCAACCTCATGCTGAGATATTACAGTCATTAGATTAACAAATATTAATTTTACAAAGCATTTTAGTGTGTTTCATTAGTAAGAAAACACAATAACAAAATTTCTTAAAGCTTGCTATACAGTTATTTCTTTGGGATCAAATGACCCCAGTCAGCACTGTCTACTGACATCACCCATAAATGGATGACTGAGAATACCCCAGACACTTGTGTTTTGTGTTCTAAATACAGTAAACTATATAGAACCAGGTAAATATCTATCTACTGTTGTCTGAAGCCAAGTCTCATCAACTATACTGTGTGCCTTGTAGGATGAGAAATGAAGGTACCAGGATGGGAGTGGTGGTCAGCAGGCATCTCACTAAAGCAGCACAGAGCAGGGTTCGGTTTGTTCTGCACGAAAAGCAGGGTCCAAAGGCCCTACATTCTGAGATAGACTAGCACCAGGCCACAGACTACAGAATCAAGGATTGATCCAGCTCCAGATACCAGCCTGGAACAGGACATTGGAACCTTATCTCCCGAGAGCAGACTACAAGGTCAAGAGTCGAACCTCGCTATCCAGCTCCCAGTGCTCTCAGGCGTCCAGCCTGAAGAAATTCAAAAAGCCCTTTTTAAGCTGAAGAATACCAGGTCTTATGATGCTATTTTATGCGTGTATGAGATGTTAAGAGAAGAGCAAAGACGTGTTAATACATATGTTTAGTGTGTGAAATGTTAAGAGATATCTTATGGATAATTGATAAGATTGGGAAATGTTAATGGATAAGTTAAGGTTAAGAAGTGTTTTAAAGATAAGTAATGGATAAGTTGTATTAAGGTTAAGAAATGTTTTATGGATACGTGATAAGTTAGATTAAGGTTATGAATTGGTTTTATGTATTAGGTTTAGTAGAATTAATAATTGTGATATTGAATTGCCTGTGTGTTGCCCATTATTAATCCCCCATGCCTATAAAGATTGTAAACCTCATGGATACATTGAATATTGAAGTTGCTAGTAAAGAATCATTATAAAAACAATTCTCTTGCTTGGTCTGGTCACTCATTGCTCTCTGGGGAGAAGGGCACAGAGTTTTCATAGCTATTACTCAAAAAGAACCTAGAACTGAAGTCCCCCAGCTCGTAACAAGTGTAGAAACAAGAAATATCTCAAAATAGAAAATAATTAAAGGCAAGGAAATAAGACTCCTCCAAAACCTCATAACCCTTCAATAACTGAATCTAATTTATTCAAATGGTGTAAAGGTCAAAAGAAAATTTCAAAATTTAAATTTTAAAATTTATTATTGGCCAAAGAGAAGACAATTGAAGTAAACAAGTGGAATGAAATAAAAGGGTCATTCCCAGAGCAGGGCAAGAAATTCAGCAAATAGGTGGAGTCTGAAAATCAGTAGAAACTGCAAACTGAATAAGCCAAATAGAATTCAATAAAAATTATGACCATTAGAATAGATAAAGGAGAATAAATGGTATGAGCTATTGAAGAAAAGGTAAATTACTATATTCAAGTGTCAATGCAGAACAGAAGCTACACTGTAAGCAAATCATTCAAAAATACATTTAGAAGAACAAGTCTGTGGATATTGATGATAAAGGAGAGAGCTGGGGTACCAATTACAAATGAAAGAAGCTTTTCAGTTAATTCATAGCAGAACATTTCCCAAATCTGGAGAAAGAAATGGAAATCTAAGCAGAGAAGGTATTTATAGCCCAGACAGACATAGCCAGGACAAGACACAGCATACTTAAAACTTCAAGAGTACAGAAGGAAAGGCAGTGAACGCTGATTCCTCAGGTAGAGAATCTAGAAGTGCACATATCTCTCAGTTGATGCTCTAGGGCCAGGAGAGCATGCATTTTGAGCCTTGAGAGTGGAGACTGCCAGCCTAGATTACCACTCTAGCAGATGGACCTTTAAACTCAATGGAGAAATAAAGGCCTTTAGCCAGGATTATAGTGAGAAACTGGAAGGAGACCAAGGGATGGGAGGAGGAGGAGGAGGAGGAGGAGGAGGAGGAGGAGGAGGAAGGAGAAATTGAAAGCAGTTGTGGGGCAGAGGAGGTAATTAAGCTTGTTAAAGAGATGAGTGTTTTTATTGGAGGATAGTACTTAACCCTGTAACAATAGGGAGCATGCGTGGGGCATTTCCAGAATTATCAGGACCCGCCTCTCCAATTCTGATTTCAGAATGTAAAGTTACAAACTCATTTGAAAGAATTTCTTTCAAGACAAAAGAACCCCTAGGGCAGTCTGCTTGTTCTAGCTTGACTAGAGAATTGTTTGTACTGGTTTTAGCTCCCCAGGCACTAAGTGGGCTACTTTTGGTCCAAGATGGCCTATCACTATTTGAATTGGTAGCAAACCTTGCATCAACCTTAAGCTATTCAATACAGAATGTAATCATTACAGGATCATGAGTATTATACCTAAGCATTTGAGAGGCCTGGAAGGCCAGGCCATGTGTAGAGTAGCCACCTTCTCTGAGAGGGTTTTGAAGCTGTAAGGGTCAAATGAAAGCTGAAAGAGAGACCCCGTCATGTTGGAGATATTCAAGCCATGGAATATCAGCTAAAGAAAGCTTCAGGAACTGAGGAAAGTCAATCCACAAGAAAAGCCTTCTGAACCCACAGACCCAACTAACCTAAGCTCTCAAACTGAACCAACAATCAGGGAGCCTGCATGGGACTGACATAGGCGCTCTGCATATATGTTACAGTTGTGTATCTTGGTCTTTTTGTGGGACTCCTATCAATGGGAGCAGGAGCTCTAACTCTGTTACCTGCTTTTAGGACCCTTTCCTCCTACAGGATTGCCTCATCCAGCCTTAGTAGAAGAGTAGACGCCTACTCTCACTCCAACTTGATATAACATGACTGACTGATATCTATGGGAGGCTTGCCCTTTTCTGAAAAGAAACAAAGGAGGAGAGGATAGGGTAGAAGGAATGGATTGAGAAAAGAGGAGGGAAGGGAATTGTTGCTTGGGATGTAAAAAACAAAAATAAATAAACAAACAGAAAGGGGGAAAAGGCAGAAAATAAAAAATTGAAAGGAAGAAAGGCCTTCTGAGTTGCGAGTTTCCAGACCCCAGGGGCAGCACTGTGGAGCTCATATCATGATGCCACGTGCAGCAGATGCAAGACCTGGAGCTAGAACGCTTGTTTGCCTTGCTGGGTTTCAGTTTTGCTTTGGTCTTACGCTTCCTTTCTTGGATCCCTGCCTAACATTTGACATGGGGCTGTCTAGCGTATGCCATTGTATACTGAGAGTCGGCCATTTTCTCTTGGATTTTTACAGCCACTCACAGCGAAGTTTACCTTGATTCTCAGAAGCAACTTTGAAGCTCGGACTTTTAAGGAGCATGGAAACATTTCTACGACATTCAGCTGAGCTGAATCCATTTGGCATTAAGAGATGTCTGTGGGAATTTGAGCCCCAGCATGGAATGCTATGGTTCCTATATGGGCTCCTGAGTTTAAAGTTTGGTACCCAAATGTTATCACTATTTAGGGAGGCTGTGGAAACTTGAGCTGAGTCTCCCTCTTGGAGGAAGTAGATGAATGGATGTAGATCATTGGGGCTATGTTATCCCTGACTTCTTCCTGTCTTGTTCTGTGTTTCCTGATCAACCTACAGTGTGATGTTCTTCCCAAGTGAATGCTGACTAAACTCTCTGAAACCCTGAGCCAAAATAAATAAATCTGATCACTGTGAAGAAAGCTATTTTTCAGATTCCAAAGACACCAATGACAATGGCTAACTGTGGCATTCATTAGCATACCAAAGCACAAGTTTGGCCTCCAGACTCAAACAGTACTTGTGATTTCTCCCAGTTCTTCTCCTCTTACCCCCCATCCTAAACCTCTGTAGCCTAGGGGCTTCACTTACTTCCCCCAGCTTCTCATTCCTTCATAAATCTGCCATTTCAGCCATGCATTCTCTTGGTTTTCTTGCTAGTGGCTCCTCTCTTGGCTTATGTGAGTCCTCTTTGTCCTCTTGGCTGTCTCTTCTCTTCTCTTCTCTTCTCTCCTCTCCTCTCCTCTCCTCTTCTCTCCTCTCCTCTCCTCTTCCCTTCTCTCCCACTCTCACACCCCCTATTTTCTCATGGCCCAGTTCAGTTTAGAATCTTCAAGATGCCTCTGGCTATAATCTCCCTCATATCTACAATAAAATCCTTGTCTTCAACCACACCTTGGAGCAGGCCTATCCTCAATTTCATTCACTAACTACTACAGATTTCAAGTTACAAGTTAATCAGAAAAGAATTCCTACTAAAAGAAAGTCATATTCCTCGAACAATAAAGAATACCCATTTTCCTTTCTATGTTTGAGTAATTTTTCACCCATGTGAGGGTTTTTTTTTTTTGGTGATAGTGAGAATTATTTTCCACTATAGAAGCTGTACAATCCAAATGTGTTCTATTACAGCTTTTATTTAGGCATGATACAGGCAATCAAGTTGTATTTATGGATTGAATCTCTCTGACTCAGACTTGGGGTATGTGTTCAGGTGCCATACAGGAGGAGCATAGTAGTAGTGATCGCTTCGCTTCTGGAAGCCCTGTGGGAACAATGGCTTCACTGCAGGAATGGGGAGCAAACTACAAACCACCATCTTTGAGCTCCCCAGAGGCAGCAGTGAAAGCCCCACATACTGTGTGTGCTATGGCTCAGTCACCTGCCTACCTTTATGCCTCCCTATCTGCCCAGCTCAGTCTTCTAGCTTCCTAAGGATCCCACAGACCAAATACGCCTAGTTTTCTGCCCAAATCTACTTGAATCAGCTGGGTACATTGATTTGCTTGCAGTTATAAGCCCTAACTGACAGAGATCTATGGCGTTCTGTGTCAATAGCTAAGTAACACAGGACCAGTTTTCCCTGGCAGAAAATGTTGGATGATATTCCCACTAAGTTAGGATGTAGTCAATTTTGAAAAAGACATTATGAAACGGAAAACCTTACGAAACAGTGATTTGGATCAGTTTGCTCTCATGATCATGGTACTTGACACATTTATCTGTATTCTTCATGATGAAATTACTCGTGTCCTGAAACTGTGTGCTCTCCTGCCCCTGACATTTTTTCTCACTTGTCAGGCTTCAGGTCTGACCTGGTGTGCAAAAGAGTCAACACAGACCAGCGGTCTCCAAACAGGGTTTCCATCAGGACTCCCCTGTGTAACAGCCCTTTTAAAGTGTAGAGTTACATTTTTATCTCCAGATCTGCTAGAATGGAACATTCAGAGGCAAGGCAAAGGAAGCACACAATAACCCCACCCCCATTCTGAAACATGCAAACACACACTCTCCTGTAATTTCAACACATATTTTTTCTTTTCTGTTTTTAATTGAAAATGGGTTTTTCATACAATGTGTTCTGATTGCAGCTTCTCCTCCCTCAACTCCTCCCCGATCCTTCTGCACCCATCCAAACCCACAGCCTTTCTTTTCTTTTTCGTTAGACTAAAAACAAGCATCTAAAAAATTAATGAAGCAAATACAAACAAATCAGAATAGGACAAAACACATAAAGAAGCAGAACAAGAAGGCCAAAGGAAAAGTGCAAGAAACACACACAAACACTGAGACACAAAACATTTGCACACACAGGAAACTCATAAAAACAAAATCAGAAACCATAATACATAAGTAAAGACCTGTAAGAGTAAAGAAGAAAGCCCAGAGAAAGCACTGTGAAACAAAAATTCCCCCCAAACCCCACTGAGTTTGTTTTGTGTTGGCCATCCTACTGCTGGGCATGGGATCTGTCCTTAAGTGTGATTTGTATACCCAGGGAGATTCTGTTTGGGAAAACTAATTTATCATTTGCAAGCAGTTATTAATTGGAGACAGCTCCTGTGTTAGCAATGGATCCTGGCGCCCACTTTCATTTTCAGTGCAGGAACTGTGCAAGTCCTGGGCATGCTGCCACAGTCTGTGTGAGTTCAGACCTGGATCAACCCTATTGGTGTCAAGTCTTGTTTCTTTGTTGCCATTCATGACCATTTTTAAATGGGGTTGTTTGTTTACTTGATGTCTAGGTTTTTTAAAATTCTTTATATATTTTAAATATTAGCCCTCTTTTGAAGGTGTAGTTGGTAAAAAGTCTCCTATTCTGTAGATTTCCATTATGTCCTAAAGATGGTGTTCTTTCACCTGATTTTTGATAAAGGAGCTAAAAGTATTCAATGGAAGAAAGAAAGCATCTTCAACAAATGGTGTTGGCAGAACTGGTTGTCAACCTGTAGAAGAATGAAAATAGATCCATATCTATCGCCATGCACAAAACTCAAGTCCAAATGGATTAAAGACCTCAATATCAGGCTGAACACATTGAACCTGATAGAAGAGAAAGTGGGAAGTACTCTACAACACATGGGCACAGGAGACCACTTCCTACGTATATCCCCAGCAGCACATTAGGGACATTAAGGACAACATTGAATAAATGGGACCTCCTGAGACTGAGAAGCTTCTGTAAAGCAAAGGACACTGTCATTAAGACAAAAAGGCAACCCACCGACTGGGAGAAGATCTTCACTAACCCTGCAACAAAGGTCTGATCTTCAAAATATATAAAGAACTCAAGAAACTAGACTTTAAAATGCTAATTAACCCAATTAAAAAATGGGGCACTGATCTGAACAGAGAATTCTCAACAGAAGAAGTCCAAATGGCCAAAAGTCACTTAAGGTCATGCTCAACCTCCTTGGTGATTAGGGAAATGCAAATTAAAACAACTTTGAGATACCATCTTACACCTGTCAGAATGGCTAAAATAAAAAACACCAATGATAGCCTTTGCTGGAGAGGTTGTGGAGAAAGGGGTCCACTCATCTATTGCTGGTGGGAATGCAAACTTGTGCAACCACTTTGGAAAGCAGTGTGGCGGTTTCTCAGGAAATTCAGGACCCAAGAAGCAAGCCATTATAGCCATTTTAATTTCCAACAAAATAGATTTCATACCAAAATTAATTAGAAGAGTTAGTAAAGGACACTCTATGCTTATCAAAAGAAAAATTCACCAAGAAAATATTGCAATTCTAAACATTTATGCACCAACCACAAGGGCATCTAAGTGCATAAAAGAAACACTACCTCACTTAAAATCACATGTTGACTCTCATACAATAATAGTGGGTGACTTCAACACCCCACTCTCACCAGTAGACAGGTCATCCAGACAAAAACTAAACAGAGAAATAATGTCATATATCAAACAGATATTTACAGAACGCTTCATTCAAACACAAGAGAATATACCTTCTTCTTAGAAAACCATAGAACTTTCTTCAAAACTGACCACATACTTGAATATAAAGTAAATCTCAACAGATTCCAGAAAAGTAACACCTGCATCCTATGTGACCACCATGGATTAAAACTGGATATCATCAACAGCAGAAACAACAGAACTTTTAGGAACTCTTAGAAACTGAAGAACTCGCCACAGAATAAGAAATGGGTCAAGACAAAAATTAAGAATGAAATTAAAAACTTTTAGAATTGAATAAAAATGAAAACACAACATACCTAAACCTGTGGGACACAACAAAGGCAGGACAATGAATGGGTTCATAGAAAGGACAGCTGGGTCTTCTGAGAGGCTCTGTGGATTCCCCAGGAAGTGGAGTCAGAGAGGGAGGATTGGTATCTGCAGATGTCTGCTACATGGCTGAAGATATAACTGGGGAATTTGCACTAGAGAACAGGAAGATGAATGGAGATTACCTACATATGGCCAGAGTGGCCAGTGGGTTACCAAGCAGAAAGTGCCTCTCGTATGGTGGCTGATGCAAAGGGATGGGTTGAAGGAGGAAGGCTGATTCTTGAAGTTCCCAGAGAATTGAGACAGAGAGGGAAGGCAGGCCCCTAAAAGTTATTTGCTACAGGGATGTAAGTGTGAATACAAATTTATGATTAGAAATCATTGTTTTATTTATTATTTCTCCCTGGAATTTTCATATATTTTATAGGAATTCTATCCTTGTAGTCTCTTAATTTATATAATAATATTTATGAGGATATGACTAAATTAATTTTATCTTTTAGCTCTATCATTTTCTTTATAATTTCCTCGGGAAATGTTCTAAATTAGTGTATCAACTTGGGCAGACTATCGACAAGTAACCAAATATCTATATCTTAGTCACTGTCTGATGGCTGTAAAGAGATACCATGAGCAAGGTAGTTTATGAAAGGAAGCTTTTAATTTGGAGACTTGCTTAGAGTTTCAGACTGTGAGTGTGTGTCCATCATGGTGGTGAGCAAGGCATGGTGCTGGAGTATAAGATGAAGTCTTACAACTTAACCAAAAGTGAGAGAGAGAGACAGGGAGAAACTGGGCCTGGAATAGGCTTTTGAAACCTCAAAGTCATCCCCAGTTATATACTTCTTCCAGAAAGTGTTTAAAAGAATACAGTTTCCGTGTAATTATTTTGGGTAAAGCTAGCCGTGGGGGCAGCTGGGTGCCTGGGACCAGAGTAGAAAGGCATCTTTGGAGGATGAAGAGGTTTACTGGGAGAAGAAGGAGGATAAGTGAGATAATGTATTAGAAATGACCAGAATTCATAGTGGACAAGGAATGAAGTTGTTCCAAAAATAAAATAATTAATCATATAAAAGAATTTTGTCATCAGTGAGGTCAGGAGAGCCATCATGACTCTTAGGGTCCAGTGTCACCGAAACAGATTAAGAGCTCAGTGACTTCTATTTCTTAAATGAAAAAACAAAACTGAATCTATCATGCTTTTTCCCTAAAATATAGCTATGGGATTCCTCTTTATATTACATTTCAAGACTGTGATAAGTATGAAGTGGTTTCTCTTACCCAAGGCAAAGTCTGTCCTAACAGTAACCTTCATGAAGCTTAATAAATGCTATGTGCCTCACAAGACAAACAGAAACCCTCCCCTTTGCCTTACATGTACATTTTAAGCATGCTTCATTCTGTCTCTGCAGAAAAGAACCTTTCCTCAGAAAGTAGGAGCTGATTACCTGCCTAGTTTTACAGCTTTTTGCTGAGAGTGAAGTCTTATGATCCCATCCAACCATGTGCCAACTGCAGTAAAGAATATGATAATAAAGAGTTTAACTTTCTGGTGTTAGTTGTATATCGGTGTATTATACCATGTCATAATACTCATTTTGAATAGCATATCTTATGGGGGGGTCAATAATTTATCACCATGTTTTCTCTTTTAAAAAATCTTCAACAGTGTATGGACTCAACAGGCTATATTTAGAAATATATATGCATATACAAATATATATGCATAAAAATTGATGAAAAAGTGGACATGAATTTGAAGGAGAGTAAAGAGGGGTATATGAGAGGGTTTGGAGGGATGAGATGGAAGGAAAATGTTGTGATTAAATTAAAGTCTCAAAAACAAGCAACAAAAATAAATTTTTAGTCAACATAAAAGCTTTCTTCACTGTGTACTTTTCCTGGCCATGGTACTATGGTACATAAAGGCATTTTCATACAATTACATACTGGATATTGGACATATTCCCCATTGTTCTACTCTTGCTCAACCTATTTCTATTAATCCCCTTGTTCCCTAAAATGCTTTAACTTCATGCTGTGAATAGAGGCATGATTTTATGATTATATAAAAATTTAGGAATCATAAATGAAAGGAAACATACACTTGTGTTTATGAGACAGATGAATTCCCTGGACATGATTGTCTTCAGTTGTCTCTACTTTCTGGCAAAGAGCACAATTTCATATTTTATGCCTGAAAACAGGCCATTGTGTACCATATTATATATATATATATATATATATATATATATATATATATGATCTATTTTGAGAATGTTCTACACTGACTTCTCTAATGGCTTACCTATGACACATGTCCACCAGCAGTGCACTAGCTCTCTCTGATATTCATCTTCATTGGCATCTGTTATAGTCTTGACAGTTGCTGTGATGAGGCTGAATCTCAATGTTGTTTTAATTTGCATTTCTCCGATGGCCAGGGCAATTGCATGATTTCTCATATGCTTCTAGGTCATGAGTGTCTCATCTTTTAAAAGTTATCTGATCATTTTATGATCCCACTAATTGACTGCTTTGCTTGATTCCTTGTTTAGTTTTTTATCTATTTGTATGTTTTAGATATGAGACCTCGGTCTGATGTATAGGTACCTGTCCTGGCTAGTTTCATGTCAAGTTAGTACAAACTAGAGTCATCAGAGATGAAAGGAGCCTCAGTTGTGAAAATGCCTCCATAAGACGGGACCATGTGCAGTCCTGTAGGGCATTTTTTTAATTTTAAAAATTTATTCATTTTTCATTTTACATGTCAACCCGTTTCCCCTCCCCACTTCTGCTCCCTTCCGTGCCTCCCCCTTTCCACCCACATCTGCCCCTCTGAGTGGGTAAGACCTTCCTTGAGGAGTCAATAAAGTCTGACATACCAAGTTGAGGCAGGATCAAGGCCCTTTCTCCCTTATCAAGGCTGAGCAAGGTATCCCGTCAGAGCAAATGGGCTCCAAAAAGCCAGTTCATGCACCCAAGATAGGTCCTGGTGCCACTACCCGCCCCTTTCCAACAGATCAAATCACATAACTGTCACCCACATTCAGAAGATCTATTTCAGTCCCATGCAGGTGCTGCAGCTGTCAGTCCAGAGTCCCTGGCTCAGGTCAGCTGCCCCTGTGATTTTCCCCTTCATGCTCTTGACCCTCCTTATTTATATGTTCTCTTCTCCTCTCTTCAACCGAACTCCCAGAGATCAGCCTAGTGCTTGATTGTGGGTCACTGCATCCACTTCCATCAGTTACTGGATGAAGGTTCTATGACGACAATCAGGCACCCTCTCTTCCTTCTAGTGCTAGAAGTCTTAGATGAGGTCATCCTTGTGGATTCCTGAGAATTTCCCTAGCACCAGATTTCTTCCTAATCGCATAATGACACCTTCTATTAAAATATCTATCTATTGGGAGCTCACCAAGGCCAGCTGGACTGTGACTGAAAAAGCATGGGATAAAACTGGACTCTCCGAACATGGCGAGCAATGAGGGCTGATGAGACGCAAAGGACAATGGCACGGGGTTTTGATCCTGCTTAATGTGCTGGCTTTGTGGGAGCATAGCCAGTTTGGATGTTCACCTTCCTAGATATGGACGGAGGGGGGAGGACCTAGGACTTATCACAGGGCAGAAAACCCTGACTGCTCTTTGGACTAGAGAGGGAGGGGGAAAGGAGTGGTGGGAGGGGGAGAAGGGTGGGAGGAGGGGTAGAAGGGTGGGAGGAGGGGGAGGGAAATGGGAGGCTGGGAGGAGGTGGAAACTTTTTTTTTCTCCTTTTCTCAATAAAAAAAATAAAAATAAAATATCTCCTTCATTACAATCCAACTCCATCCCTTCCTCAACTGGGTCTTCTGGATCCCTCATGTTCCCATCACCCAACCCCTCCCTTTTGTCCCCTCCCAGTTTACTCAGGAGATCTTAACTGTTTTCTCTTTCTGGGACCCTCCATGTGTGTTCCTCTTAGGGCACTTTTTTTTTTTTTAACCAAGACTCTCTGGAGTTGTGGATTGTAGCCTGGCTATTTTTTGTTTTATATCTAGTATTCACTTACAAATGAATGCATATTGTGTTTGATCTGGGTTACCTCACTTAAGAGAATTTTTTCTAGTTCTATCCATTTGCCTGCAAATTTCAAAATATCATTGTTTTATTCTGCTGAATAATATTCCATTGCATAAATGTACATTTTCTTTATCCCTTCTTCAGTTAAGGGGCATCTAGGTTGTTTCCAGGTTCTGACTACTACAAATAATGTGCTACAAACATATTTGAGCAAATGTTCTTGTGGTATAATTGTACATCCTTTGGGTATGTCCCCAAGAGTAGTAATACTGGGTCTTGAGGTATATTGATTCCTAATTTTCTGAGAAACTGTGTAGGACATTTTCTTAATTAGTGATTGATAGTGTGGGAAGGCATAGCCCATTGTAAGGGACGCCACCCTGTTCTCGGTCCTGGGTTCTATAAGAAATCAGGTAAAACAAGTCAGATGAGCAAGCCAGTAAGCAGCACCCTT
The DNA here is from genome assembly GCF_018167655.1 of Microtus oregoni. Classification (NCBI taxonomy): domain Eukaryota; kingdom Metazoa; phylum Chordata; class Mammalia; order Rodentia; family Cricetidae; genus Microtus; species Microtus oregoni. The sequence goes on along the minus strand of NW_024543830.1, from coordinate 6,996,138 downwards.
CCATGACCTCAGCTCCTGACTTTAGATTCTTGCCCCATTTGAGTTTCTGTCCTGAATTCCTTCAGTGATGACTCTTTCCTCTCCCATAATTCTCCTATTCTCTTTGCCCTGTATATATTTCCTGCCTGGCTACTGGCCAAGCAGTATTTTATTAAAATACAATTGACAGGGTACAGACCATTGTCCCACAGTACTCCCCCCAATTAAAAAAAAAACTCTGAATAGAACCTGCTTTGATTAGCTTTTCTCCTGACTCTTATTCATAACAATTTGTAACCAACATTCTAAAGAAAAGCAAACATTCATAATCCATTTTTTGGGAATGTGAGTGTAATTTTCCAAGCTACTTCCTGCTGATGGGGGTGCTGATAATCTTATGGAGAACCTAAAGAAAATTTAAGATTATGGTCAAGTCCTGACTGGAAAATTCTATGAGGCTTGCTCATTTCAGCCAGCAGTCTTGAAACTATTCTGGATGCAGAACTCAGAGGAAACTCCAACAGAGTTCCTCTGAAATGTTGGATCATCTGGACCATCTGCTCCTATTAGAGATTCTTCAGGGGGCTCTTCCTTAATTAAATCTGATTTTTTTCTTAATTCAGAATAAATCCATAATCTCTTATTTCCTGCAAAAACAGAAGCAAAACTTCTTTTCCAAATTAACATATCTTTTGACTTATATTTAACATAAAAGCATTTTCAAAATATTTATGTTGGATTAATTCAGCAGCATTTATAATCAAATGTCTTTAATGGTTGTTGCTCCTTCCTCAGCCGTCAAACAATTTAAAGACAACACAATGACATACAGTATCCAGAATCTCTGTGTATTTGTCATCTTACATTCCTTTATTTTAAACTCTATTTCTTTTATTTTTATTTTTAATATAGACAGAGTTTATCTGTGTATCTTTGGCTGGCCTGGAACTCACTCTGGAGACCAGGCTGCCCTTGAACTCACAGAGATCTGCCTGCCTCTGCCTCCCAAGTGCTGGGATTAAAGGTCTGTGCCACTACACCCAACTACTATCTTTCTTTCTTTTTTATTTTAAGGGCTTTATCCTTTTTTCTTTTCTCTCACCAGCCTACATATATTTTTAAACACACTGTAAACTGTTTAGAGGTTTTTATCTTCTGACACTATCTTTACTGTATCACTCTTTTTCTGACCACGTGAGTCTTTAATTTGCTAAACAATATGACTAGGATTAAAGCCTCAACTTTGACAGCTGGGTCTAGCCTATTCCTTAGCTTTCTGAGAGTCTAGCCCCAAGGCAGAGGTACCGGAGCCATGTTTATTACCACAACTCTGTGGCATTTCAAGGTCCCTAACACCACCAAGAAGCATGCTGTTGGCAATTCATAAACACCATTTCAGTGTTTGGTGGCAGGGCCTCTTAAAAGAGCTGCAAAATTTCACAGCTAAATAAAGCTGAGACAGGAAGCATTTCTTAAATGAAATGTGCTTGCCTCTAGCAAGGAAAACAAACCCGAAAAATTGCTGCTACCAAGAAGCCATGCTTAACACTGTTATTTTGTGTCTAGAATTACTTCCCAAGCTCTCTCAGGTTTTCTGTGAATGCAGTTGCCCCATGTTGGGCACCATTTGTTGCCAGGGGTTTCTGTCCTACCCAGTCTCACAGCCATTTAGTCCCAAATAAATACACAAAGGTCTACATTAATTATAAACTGGTTGGCCTAGTAGCTCAGGCTTCTTATTAATTCTTACATCTTCCATTAACCCATTATTCTTGTCCATGTTAGCCATGTGGCTTGATACCTTGGTACACATCTTGCTTTCCCTGTGTCTGGAGTCTTCTGTGCCTGGGTGACAACTACAGACTGACTTTTTTCTCCCAGAATTCTCCTGTTCTCATTGTCCTGCCTCTACTTCCTGTCTGGTCACCCTACCTATACTTCATGCTTGGCTACTGGTCAATCAGCATTTTATTAAAATACAGTGGACAGGGTACAGACCATTGTCCCACAGCAGAGGTGAACAAGGGCAGCCACACCTCAGGAGTCACAGCAGACACACATAGACATATTTGGACTTATGATTTCAAATTCATTGCCCTGTGAGCTATTTTATCCTCTGCACTTATTAAATAAGCTTGTGTAATTAAAGTCCTGCACGGAGAACTGTGGAGCTCTGAGTAAAGCAGGCTAAAACCAGCATAACCTTCAATGATATTGCACAATGACTTTGAACTTATAGCCATAGACTATCCATTCACTGAAACTGCAGTTAATTTGTGGTCACTACAAATTTTTCATCAACTTATTATTCATCAATTTATCTTTCATGAGTTATATAGCCTTTTATTTCTTTCATTGAACTTAACTATTTCACTACCAAGTAGCTCTTTCTGTCTGCTATGCGATCTATTTGAAAACTTTTCTACTTCAGAGACCTTTAAATATGCCCAGCAGCCTCGGATGACACTGAAATATTGCCTGGAATCTTATTCATTTGCTCACTCAGCATTTAAAAGAACCTAAATGTTAAGGGAGGTACAAGACTCAATGATGCAAAGATCAACCCAACACGATTGCCTCTGCCTCTAGAGAATCTAGGTGGGTGAATTTAATAAGGTGTTAAGAAGAAAGTAATTCAAAATTTTAGAAGACAACAACAGCAACAAAACCCAAAACTACCTGCAGTATCCTACAATAAATGTACGCAAAAGCATGGGATGATTTGGTAACCCTGGAGGAAGAAATCTATGTAGAAATACTGGGAGCAAAAAATAAACTTAGGAAAAGGGTATACTAAAAGAGGATACTTGAAGAATAAGGATTCAGCCAGATACATGAAGGATTGGGAAAACAAGTTACTAAGAGCAGACAATGAACAGCACAACAGGTTAAAAAAAAAAGACATGAGGGAATAGGCAGTGATGGGGCTGGAAGGACAGGCATGCATGCAAGGGTTGGGTAGGGTTTCTATTTTCTTGTGCCAAGGTAGATGCTGGTCTTTAGCCTGAAATGTAGGAAAAGAGACTGGAAGATTTTAGGTAGGGGACTCATGAAAATAAAGAAGAGACACAGTGGGAGGAAAGGTAGCAAGGTGAAGGCCTAAACAAAGCCCCACTCAGACACTGGATGGTCTGGGGAGGAAGAAGGACTGATTGTTCAGGCTCAAGAGAAAGTAGGATCAGAGAATTCCCAGAAGTTGGGGTTTGGGGAAGCAGCACAAATCAGGATAAGTTAGAAAGCAAGAGTAAAATTTCTTTTTTCTATATTTAGTCTGAATATAACTCCAGTAGAAAAACAGTAATATGGACTTACCATCACCAACAGTGTCTCACTGCATGTCCCCACTTCTCCCCACTCACAAGGTGCCATCAAAAAAGAAATCCCTATTAGTTTGGTCATGTTGGCTTCTCGGGTTTAGGATCATCATTTGTTTGTTTCTTTGCTTGCTTGTTAGGTTTTAAATCCCCCAAATTCAAATCTCTTCATGACTTCATTCAAGCAGAATAAAAGCTTGAATGTTACAGTTTGAGAGCAAAATCAAATAATTTAAGGAATAGTGTCCTACAAAGCAGAAAGAGATAGCCTGACAACTTGTTAAGAAATTCCAACTATATTTTGCATAATATAGACTATGTAAGCCCCTGAAAGGTTTAAAGGAAAACAAAGTGCATTGATTTAAAGTTTTATTTATTTTTTATTTATGTGTATGAGTGCTTTGCCTGCATGTATGTCTGTGCATCACATGTGTGTGCCTGGTACTCAAGTAAGTCAGAAGAAGGGGTTGGATGCCCTGGAACTGGAGCTCCAGATGGTTATGAGCTGTCATATGGATGGGTTTTAAAAGCCAAACCCAGGTCCTCTTTAAGAGCAATGTGTACTCTTAACCCCTGAGCCATCTTTCCAGTCTGAGAAACTTGGTTTAAATAGCATGTCAGGGCTGAACAGACAGTCCAGCAGTTAAGAGCTCCTTCGGAGGACTTAACAGTTCCCAACACCCATGCCAGATAGTTCAGAACAATGGCCTGTAACATGCCAGCCCTAGGGTGAATAGATGCCCTCCTCTGGCTTCCATAGGCATACACACATGTTCTCTCTCTCTCTCTCTCTCTCTCTCTCTCTCTCTCTCTCATACACACACACACACATACACACACACAAACACGCAAGCCAAGTTTTAAAAAATAAGCAAAAATTAAATAGCATTTTAGTAAGCCAATTCAGTTAAATGTTGAGAGAGGAAAAGGGATGTAATTAGAATAACCGGATCTACCATGGTGGTAGTGGCACACACCTTTAATTCCAGCACTCAGAGGCAGAGGCAGTTGGATCTCTGAGTTCAAGACCAGCCTGGTCTATAGGGAAAGTTCTAGGACAACCAGAATCACACAGAGGAATCCTGTCTCAGAAAAAAAAAATACCTTATTTGATCTGGATCAAATTTATTTATTTATTTAATGTTAATTATGATGTGGGATTCCCATCTGTTTGTTGTGAATCGCTTTTATTGCCATTGACTACTAAAGAAACTGTTTTGCCCTGTGGCAGGGCAGAATATAGCCAGGCAGGAAATTTGAACAGAAATGTAGAGAGGGAATAGGTGGAGTCAAGGAAACTCCAGGTAGTTGCCAAAGAAGAAAGATGCCACTGGAAATTTTCCAGTAAGTCACAGCCTTGTGGTGATACACAGATTAATAGAAATGTGTTAATTTAAGATATAAGAGCTAGGTAGGGATATGCCTAAGATGTTGACCAAGCAGTGCTGTAAGGAATATAGTTTCTGTGTGATTATTCGGGTTTGGGTAGCCGGGAAATGAATGAACAGTCTCAGTTTACATTATTATATTATAAATAATCAGGAAATAACATTGATTAAATAATATCTTTCATTTTTTAATATATATTTTTGGGTCCTTTCCCTGCTCAATTAGCAGAGCTGGGTTTGTTTCTCAAATAGCTTGTATCACTGGGACCAAACTACTCTGCTCTCTCACTGTGAACTCTCAGAACAAGGGGGAAATTAGGGCATTTAGTGGATCTTGACCCTAAAGATGAGGCTGCAATGTTCTGTCTATTGGTCACGGAGTTCACATGGGGCGTCACTCACAGTAGCCACACAATAGTAGTTGCTAGGTAAAAACAGGTAATGGACTCCCACTCCAGTAATTTATAGCGATGGTGGTATTTACAATTTTTCTTTCACCACATGGGACACATCAAGTGTCCTGGCAAGACAGAGAAGAAGTATCAGATTCAAACAAAAAATAATTAGCCAGTAGCAGCTGAGAATCCTCTGCAAGGGCTTGCTGTGGGACAACTAAGAGCCAGGGACTCATAATTTTAATTGCTATAATTTCTTAGGAGATGTAGAAAGGTTTTATCCATAAGTTGGCATTCAGAAGTGAAGAATTTGCCATCCCATAATTTGTGCTACCAACGCTTTCTTTAAGCTTGACTAACACCATTGATGGCATTGGGAAACATACACAAAATCTCCAAAAATGTCTTTACAATCCTTTACTTAGTAAAGGCTTATTTGTTTTGTGTGGCTTCATTTTCAATCTTCTCTACATAAAAGATGGTCAACAGATTTGGCCGGTCTGATCTTTATCATGAAGTTCTTGTTTTGCATTTTCTCTGGGTTTGCACAAACACTAACTCATAATTTAATTCTAAATATGGTGTGTTTTTGCCATGATGCGTAAGCTAGCCGGCTCCTTAACAGAACTAGAAACTATTCCTGGCTATTATTGAGAAACAGGAAGCGAATGGAGTAAGGGCAACAGATGAGGCATTTCAGTGTTCTGAAAATGTCAAAACAATTTCATGTTTCTAGCAAGAATAGTGACTCGGCATCCATTAGCTTCAGGGTGTGCCTTCTGTTGTAGGGGCGCCTTTCGGTTTCTGTCCTGTCCCCCTTTAGGATCCAGACCCTTTGTGGTTGCTGTGCCTCTTGCCTGAAATTTCCACTTTTATTTGCGACTGTAGCTGTTTCTAATTCTTAAACATCACTCAGAGCTCATCTCAAGCATTGTCTTCCAGCAGTTACCTCCTTAAAGGATACTGCGTCCTTTCTTCCTCCGGTAGCCTGCTCTGAACCCTTCCAGCATCCCATGGTTCCTCTGCACTGCAATAAACAAAATAAATCATTTCATAAATAATTGTTATATTTCTTTCTCCTCATGAAAGTGAGAACACCATGGGGAATGAGGCTTGGATTTTCCTCTCAGCTGTGCCTTCGGGCAGAGAAATCAGCACTTTTCTATCCTCCCTGAGAATGTCCCCAAAGCCCAATCTAAAAGACCGCCATTCCCACCAAGGCAGAGCTTTCAGATCCTGAAGGGGCCATGCTCCAGCTGTCCTTGTTTCTCTAGTTCTGTCCATTATAGCCCCACCCTCCCTGAGTCAGTCCTGAGGTGCATTTCAAGCCAGCCTCCGGCCTCTTGCCTCCCATAGAGTTTGCTTGCGCTCATGTTCTGTTTTTGCCTGCTAGAAAAAAGTCCCAGAAACCTGAGCTTTTGTAGGATGTGTCAGTGCAGGTAGGAGCATGTCCAGCTTCCTGAACCTGGAGGCCAGCCCCTCCCTTCCTCCCACACCATGTGACCCTCATGGACAACCACAGACTGCCACTATTAAGGCTGTGTGAGGCGTTTTCAACTCCCCATACTCCCCACATCTGCTACACAGGCCTTTGCATCATGATTCATGAGTTAAGAAGGGGTCTAACTTAAAGCCACTGGCTCAACTAATGAGAATGTGGACATTTGTATTTGAAAGATGTGGAATAAAGAGAGAAAAAGTATAGCATATAAATTTAGGAACACATATGTCCGAAAAAGTCTTTAAAGAATAGAAGTGGACATAGACTTCCAAATATAAGTTACAGTGCATCTGACTCTTAAGAAAATTGTTATTATTAACTTCCTAATTATTGTATATGGCACTATGTAGAGAGACATATTTGATATAGGACACCCTTCTGTATGCTGTAAATGTGTTTTTTTCCTTTGGTTAATAAAGAAGCTGATTGGTCAATAGCCAGGCAGAATAGAGCCAGGCAGGAATACAAGCAAAGACAAAGGGGAAAAGAAAGCAGAGTCTGGGAGACGGCAGCAGCCACTGGAGAAAAATATGTGAGGTAACAAGCTGTAAGCCTTGGTAAAATATAGAATAATAGAAATGGTAGAAGTTGTAAGAGCTAGCCAATTGTAAGCCTGAGCTAATAGGTCAAACAGTTTGTGATTAATAATAAGCCTCAGAGTGGTTATCTGGGAACTAGCAGGTGGGAGAGAAACTTCCAGTAACAAATATTGTTGGATGCTATGGAAATAGAACAAAATAGGGTAAATAAGGACACACACACACACACACACACACACACACACAAATAAGAACTATTCATGGATGTTCAACCCCCCCCCCCAAAAAAAAGGTTGTCTAAGGTTTGCTATAACTTTGCACATTTGTTTTGTATAGTATAATTATAATGACTTGGGGGCTGCCAATATGGTATTTATCTACAAAAAGAGTAATCTTTTCATCAACTAATATCTCTCAAGGGTACTAAATTTTGCCTTTTATATAATAGGTCATTCCTCCTACTTTGAAGGTTTATAACTAAAATAACAGTAGCATGTGTTCTAGTTTTGGTCTCTTGCTTCAATAAATACCATGACCAAAACACGTTGGGGAGGAAAAGGATTTATTTCATTTTACACTTCCAAGCCACAATCTATCACTGAGGGAAATTAGGGCAAGAACTCTAAAGATAGGAACCAAGGAAGAATGCTACTTGCTGGCCCATTCTCTCTCTGGCTTTCTTAGTTTGCTTTTTTAATACAGTCCAGGTCCACCTGACAAAGAGTAATGCTGCCCACAGTGGGCTTGGTCTTTACAGGTCAAGCATCAATCAATACAATTACCCACGGACATATCTGAAGGCCAGCCTAATGAAGAGAGTTCTTCACTTGAGAATTCCTCTTCCCCAGTGATTCTATTATATGTCAAACTGACAATAAAGCTAACCAGTATAACATGCAATCTGGAAACATGTGTTACAAATAAGTGAAATTCACTGGGTTGCTTTGCAACTGTCCTAACTGGGCATCCATCCAGGGAGCCCAAATGACTGAATGCCATACCCATGGCCTCCCCTGCACAAAGGTGGTAGGGTGATAAATTGTCAGAATAAGGGGTGTGTATGATCCACTACAAGAAAGTTAAGGAGCTTACTGTTGGACAGGTAGAGAATCAGGGCATAAATTTGTATCTTGAGGCTTTGATGTAAGGTGTGCTACTCTCTCTCTGCTACATATTTTGAATACAGGAAAAAGTTAATGTGATATGAGGGATCTTTATAACTCAATCTCATAAAAGCACCTAACAGATAACTATGGATGAGATGGGATCAATGCACCATGACTCCCACTGATTAATGTGGGCTTAAAATTGTCACCTTCAGCACAGGAGATACATTTTAGATCAAAAGGTAAAATACAATGAAGGGCTACTATGGTGTGAATTATAAAAGGTGATTTCTTTTTAACTGGTATACAACAGGCATTGTAGATGGAAGTTTCTGTCCCACCCAGTCCCACAGTCATTCAGTCCCAAATAAACACACAGAGGCTTACATTAATTATAAATTGTTTGATCTATTAGCTCAGGCTTATTATTAACTAACTCTTACTACTTAAATAACCCATATTTTTACCTATGTTTAGCCACGTGACTTGGTACCATTCTTCAGTGAATCATCCTCATCTTGCTTTCTCTGTGTCTGGCTGATGACTGCTACTCTACCTTTCCTCTTCCCAGAATTCTCCTAGTCTGGTTGCCCCACCTATACTTCCTGGCTGGTTACTGGGCAATCAACTTTTTTTTTGTTTGTTTGTTTTTTTCGAGACAGGGTTTCTCTGTGGTTTTGGAGCCTGTTGTGGAACTAGCTCTTGTAGACCAGGCTGGCTTCAAACTCACAGAGATCCACCTGCCTCTGCCTCCCAAGTGCTGGAATTAAAGGCGTGCGCCACCACCACCCGGCTGGCAATCAGCATTTTATTAAAACAATATGAGTAAAAAATTTTAAAGTGTACAAGAACATTATCCCACAACATCCATGCCATGACACATTACATTGACCAGTACAACACTGCAGTTACAGGCATCTCTATTAGGGTAGAACTTTTACAACCCAGAATCCTTACGGAAAGGGCCAATACCACAGAAATGGCCAGACAATGGGCAATAGTTTTTTATTGTTTATATGGTATTAGAGGAGTGAAAAATGGCCCCTTATGGGAAAGAGCTGCTAAGTATGCTCACTGTAGCCATTGACGCATGGTGATACTTAATTTGTGTGTCTTCAAGAAAAAAAATATCAACAGGTTATGACACAAGAAAAAAGCTTTGTAAATATGATGTGATTCTATGAGTGTCCTGAAAATGGAGGAAACTGTGCAGCTTACTACCTGGAACGTCTGTGATCTCTTTTCTCATCATGCCAATCATTGCAGTCACTTTTCACAAAATAACTTTTAAAACAGACACCACACACACACACACACACACACACACACACACACCAATACATCATAAGGCTAGAGACATGGTTCAGCCGAGCAAGCATGAGTTCTGAGTTTGAATTCCATGGTCCATGTAAAGGCAGAGAGAGCAGCACATATCTATAATCCCAGTGTTCCTCCAGCAAGTGGTCGGTGGACACAAGAGAATCCCTATAAGCTCATGGGTCAGCTAACCTGATACTTGCAGTGACCAGCAAGAGACCCTTCCTCAAAAAGGTGAAAGGCAAGAACAAATACCCAAACTTGTTCTTTGACCTCCACACATACACCATCACCATGATACATGCCTGTTTGTTTTCTCTCTCTCTCTCTCTCTCTCTCTCTCTCTCTCTCTCTCAGATTTTTTAAACCATATGGAAAGCACATCTGAAATGAGTTTTTATTGTTTTTTTTATACCTGGGGGAATTTGCCTACATATGTGTCTGTGCCCTTAAAGGCCAGAAGAGTTGTGAGCTGACATGTGGGTGCTGGAAGTTGAACCTGGCTCCTCTGTAAAAGTTCTCAGTGTTCTTAATTACTGAGCCATCTCTCCAGTTACCCCAAGTTAAATATTTTTAAAAGTAAAAATTATTTTTTCAGAGTGGCAATCGGAGTCTTACTAGAGCGCAATCATGTCTATTATGTCCTATAACGGAGGGGCCGTCATGGCCATGAAGGGAAAGAACTGTGTGACCATCGCCGCGGACAGGCGTTTCGGAATCCAGGCCCAGATGGTGACCACAGACTTCCAGAAGATCTTTCCCATGGGTGACAGGCTGTACATAGGCTTGGCCGGGCTGGCCACCGACGTCCAGACAGTTGCTCAGCGCCTCAAGTTCCGGCTGAACCTGTATGAGCTGAAGGAAGGTCGGCAGATCAAGCCCTACACCCTCATGAGCATGGTGGCCAACCTCTTGTATGAGAAGCGGTTTGGTCCCTACTACACAGAGCCTGTCATTGCCGGGTTGGACCCGAAGACCTTTAAGCCCTTCATTTGCTCTCTAGACCTCATTGGCTGCCCCATGGTAACTGACGACTTTGTGGTCAGTGGTACCTGCTCCGAACAGATGTATGGGATGTGCGAGTCTCTCTGGGAGCCCAACATGGATCCAGAACACTTGTTTGAGACCATTTCCCAAGCCATGCTGAACGCCGTGGACCGGGATGCTGTCTCGGGCATGGGCGTCATTGTCCACATCATCGAAAAGGACAAGATCACCACCAGGACACTGAAGGCCCGGATGGACTAACCCTGCGCCCTGGTCCTGGTTTCCTTTTGTTATTTTTCTTTTTAATAAAATTGCTTTTCTTTCAAAAAAAATTATTTTTTCATTATTCTCACAAACATTGCTTCCAGACCATAGCTTCCCCTCCCTCTACTCCTCCCAGTTCCCTCTCCAACTCCCCCCAGATCCATTCCTCCTTCATTTCCCTTCAGAGAAGATCAGCCATGCCAGGGATATCAACTGAACATGGCATAATAACTAAAAATAACACTAGGCACAAATGCTCATGGGACTATAGATTTTTCTAATCTTAAAAGCACACATTTTGCTTACAAACATAAAAATCAGTAATTCAAGGAATTTAAATAATAAGCATTCAATTTATTAAACAGAACTTGGAACTTGCCATTAAACTCCAATTTATGGTATTTATGGAAATACCAAAACAGATCAAAACTATTCCTTAATGGAGAATGAAGAACTCTCATAGACTTGGCTTCTTTAGACCGACAACTGTTGCATCACAATAGAGCTGAATGGAATATGGCAAAGTCCCATTTTATAATGTACCTGCTCACCAAATGGGAAACCATGGATCAAGGTGACCTATGTCAATGGTCAGATCACTGCACAAACCCTGTCTGTGGAGCCTGTCTAAACAAATACACAAACAAAATTGAATTCGCCCTTAGGAGGAAATGAGCCTGACTATATTCCAGTCTCCCAAGGGAACCCTAATACTGTAGATGCAGAAATAACACAGTTCCAAATTCTATGTTTTAATAAGCAGTTTGGCATACAGATGGGTAGACTACCTAAAGTTGACATTACCTTTGAAAGAAAACAATGAATAAACACCTAACTATACACATGATAATCCTCCCTCCGAAAATTCCTCTTGTTTTATTGGCTTTAAGTTTATACAAACTTCTCCCTAGCCAATACACTTCTTGTCATAATTACAGTTTTACCAACTTCAGAGTGTAAAAGTATATCCACAATACCTTAATGAGGGAGTGATATAAAAAAAAACCTGGATGCCACCATAGAAACAATGATATAGTATCAAGTCTTAGCCTGAAATATTCTTCTGAAAAATCAAGACTATGATTAAGGATTGAAGAAGCCTTGGGGCTGAGGAAAAAACCCACTTTTACAAGGAAGCAAACAAGCTCCCCCTACCCACATCAGTCCTTAGACTCTCCCACACTAAGCTAAGATCCAAGAAGGTCTTCTTACCCAGAATTTCTCCCACAGGGCAAAAGTAAGTACCCCACTTGGCCTTTGGTGTGCTCCTTAAGCAGCTGAACACTAAGGGTGTGCACAATTAATGTTTGTTCATTTATTTTTAAATTTTATGCTGAAATCTTCATCATTAAAATGGTGGCATTAGGCAGGAGAGTCTTGGGGCAAGGAGGTTATGGTGGCAGAGCCCTGTGAATAGGGTTAGTGTCATAAGAGAAACTAAGACCTCTCCTTGCTTCTAGCAAGAGAAGTTGGGTGTATAGAGGTAGTTAGAGCAAATGGGTTCTCACCAGATACTGAATATTTCAACAGCTTTGGGATTTCCTAGCCTCCAAAATCATGATAAATAAGTTTTTGTTCTTATCAACTACTCCTTATATTGAATTTTCTTAGGACAGCAGAAACAGGCTAAGACAATGAATATTAAGTTTTCATTTTGGCTGTGCAACAAAATACCTATAGTTAGCAGTATGGTACACTTTAAAGAAAGAAATGGGGGATATACCTCACAGCCACACAAAAGAGCATGAAGGAAAACTTTAAGATGTTAATGTATTGACTGTTTTAATTGAGATAATGCTACCATGACACACCTCCATATCCAAATTCCTGACTCATCTGCATGGAAACACCCTGTATAGGTAGTGTGGTGTCAATTATCCCTAGTACAGCTTTAAGAAATCTAAAAATAAAGCAGAAAGGACTGAAAAGGAAGAGAATAAGTACTCCCAAGTGGTGGCTGTAACAGAGAGCAAGGGAGGCAGAAAGGCAGACAGAGCTGTGTTACTGGTGTAGACTTGGAGTCATTATACATCCTGGAAGCATTTGGATTCTTTTGCTTGTTTTGTGATGTTTTTATTTCTCAGGTTACATCTGATTGACAGTGCTGCACAGGCTTGATGTGGGAATAACACAAAGCAGGATTCCTAAGGAAGAGATAGTTCTCCAAAAGAGGATCCTAAATTTCAAGCCCGTTAGAGTTCACAAAAAATGTGTATCTCACGGTGGAGTTTATAACTAATGTATTTGTTACACACTGGGGCCAACTTAAGCCCACACCAACAAGAAAGTTGCACCCCTATGTAGCCTGCCAAATAGAACTTATTAGATTAGGCAAAGGTGTAGATCTAGACATGGAGATTGTAAGTCATAGTTCTGTGTGTGTATCCCACAAATAGTGTGCAACGTGTGAACATCAGCAATTGTGTGTTTTAGCAGAATGTTTGATAAATGCTATTAATGAGAATTAATGTGCATGTTTGCTCCGATAAAAGTAATTCTGAACCCAGTAAAGGATCCAACAATCAAAGCTGTGTCTGAGCCATCAAGAGACTTTAACTGTATGACTGCACTCATATCCATCAAGCTTTACCTCTTCTTCCTGCTCAATGATGATGCTACAGATCATTTGCACTCCCCAAGTCAGTCTGGAAGGTTTTAGCTTTCTTTTAAGGATTAAGATGAACATGAAAGCTCAACAGTATTAATGACAGCGAGGCGGCTCAAAAATCTAATCATCAAATTGATAAGTAAATCTTAAAAAAATTAAAATCGCTCTTGAGATTCTATCAAATACATGTAGCTCCAGAAATTTGGACAGCTGATTTTAGAAGGAAAGGTAATACACTGATTACACTCCCTGAGTCTCTTTTTCTAATCCACAGGGCCACAAAATGGGTAGGACATACAAAATGTTGTTACTGGCACAAAGCACCTAGACAGTAATTTAATACTGAACACCACAGATACTGCCCTTACTCAATAGTCAAAATCCTTACTTGGGATCAAGGTATTAATACCTACTAATGTTTGTTAGACTAGGAAGCTGATGCTCTGATGAAACCAATAGGTCAAATTTGATTCTAAAACAACAGAAGACTATAAAATTTCTTTGTGTTAGGAAGACTTCTGGTCTGTCTTGCTGCCTCTCATCTCAGTATTATAATTTGAAATTGGAATCTGTTATTAAGTATTGCTCTATTTGGTGTTGATCATAAAATTTCAATATTACCATCTTCATTACTTTTTTACTGTTGCAAAGAGGCTCCATGCCTGAGTCAACTTACAGAAGAAAGCATTTAATCTGGGGTTCTTGGAGCTCCAGGGGATTAGAGTTCATGGCTGTCATGACAGGGAGTACGGCAACAGGCAGGCAGGCATGGCTCTGGCAGCGTAACTAAGAGTTTACATCTGCTATACAAGCAGGAGGCAGGAAGAGGGCTAACTGGGAATGGCAAGGTCTTGTGTAAATCCAGCCCCCATGACACACCTTCTCCAACATGGCCATACCTCCCAATTCTTCCTAAACAGTTCTACCAACGGGGGAACAAACATTCAAATACATGAGCCCACGGGGCCATTCTCATTCCAACCACCGCAATTACATCTCATATAGAGTCAGTCTTGAGTGATAATTGCTAGAATTTTCTAGTTGCAATGGAAGTGACCTTTATCCCACTCTCTAACACGCATGTAAACTTGGGTGGTTCTTAGTGCCTTTCAGGAATAGCACCCACAGGCCCTTGATCCCTAAGTGAAACCAAGTCTTTGGTATAGTGGAAAAAAGAATATGTATAATTCAATTTATAAAATCAATTAGTTTTTTTAGCACTTTACAGTTCAGATTTGGTACCCTTCCAACATTACTCATTTGGAAAAACAAAGTTTATACCACACTTAAGCCATGGTGCTAAAATACAAATTCATACTAACACTAGAAATACAGAAGATCTTTCTGTGATTGACAAGTGCATATACATGGTTAGATCCTCGGGGAGAAAATGGTAGGAGGTGTCAGGTCTATTTTCCAAAGAATCTAGCACTTATAGCTGGAATTTTAGAAAGATACGTAATATATATCAGAAGCTCTAGGAGAGGGTGATATGGTTACTTTCAACCTTAAAAACACTGGTAGAAGTTATATATCAAGAAGCATGGTGCATAAGATGTAGCAGAAAAATACCAAGTCCACAGCCCTCAAAAAGGCATAGGAAATATTACTCTTATATTTGTAAGTGAGACTCTGTTATAAGACATTCAGTGGGGCTGAAGAGATGGTTCTGCTCTTGTAGAGGACCAATGCCATGAGGCTCACGGTCACCCATAACTGTATCTCTAGGAGATCTAATGCCTCTACACACACATAATTAAAAGTAGCAAAAATAACTCTTAAAAACTCTGTCGTGATAAATTCAGTATGTCTTTATTTTTAAAAAGTATTCAAGGGCTCAAGGCAGAGAAAGTTAAAAATTAAAAGTGATCTTTATGTTCTGGTTACTCATCAATCTCATAGTAATTTGGATCGCAACAGCCATATAAGGACAGGAAATAAGATCTTGGACAAAAACTGAGAAAAGGGAACCCAAGGGATTATGTGAAGAAAAGACAACCAGACCAAAGGAGGGGCTGGCTGCAAAGCCTACCCACTGCTTAAAGAAGATGGAAGCTAATATGGTGTGCCCCAGCCAGTGCGGCTCACAGGAGCTCATTGCTCCCGTTCAGATTCAGATCCGAGCCAAGGTCCACAGGAAAAGGATATGTTGCAGAAAATACAGATGCACAACAATGACAAGCATCGCAAAGAAGGAGCTAAATCTGAAGAAATGCTACCTGGAGCATAACATTGTGATCTGGCTGTAAGAGGAACACTTGAAACACAGGAAAGAGCAAACGAAAAAAAATGGAAACAAGAGAAGATGAAACTACACTGTGAGGTGCTGAGTAAGATAAAGTCGTGGTCAAAGACTGGCACTAGACATAACGTACTTTAGATCACAAGATTGTCTCAGAGATAAGGCGCAACAAGATGACAAGAGCAGAGCGCTCCCCAAGAAACGTCAGAAACTTCCTCAGACCAAATTATAGCACAAGCCCAAGACACCTTTAGGATGGGCAGTCATAGGAAGGGAGACGGCAGGGCCAGACGCGCGTGGTGAGTGGCTGGAGCATGTCTCTATCAGCAGTGACAGAGGAGGCATGAAACTCGATTAGGGACACAGGCTGTTTGAAGAGCGTGATGAGTGATGTGAGAAATGCACAGATCTAAAAATACCAGAGTCGGCAGATGAAAGGAGTCAGGAGGGACACTAGAAAATATTTAGAAAGGAATGATAATGGAACGGTCCATATGGAGGCCACTGCGAGGGAGCTAAAATGAGAAATGGAGTATTCGGGAGTTACACTGGGTGGAAACTAAGATTCATTTTATAAATTGAATTAAGATTTTTTAAACTAAAATATAATTAAAATAATTATGTCATTTATATATCCAAATATATTATCTATGATATATCATACATAATTATATATTGATATGTTATATATGATATATTATATATGACTATATATGTGATGTCCATATATAGTGGATATATAATGGATACTGTATATATAATTTTATATGATATTATTGAAAATCATTATATCAAAGAAAAATACATATTAGACAAAAATCTCAAAAAAATCAGCTAAGAGTCTATGATAATTTAAGAAATTGTGTCAATGATGTGGTATTAATAAGTTGCATTGCCTCGTCAGAAATTTTTGCCGAATTTTTTTTTTTTAACCAAACTTCCTAGCTGAGGAGCCTATTTCCTCATGCTGACCTCAGGCTTGACTACATGCCTCTTCTTGCTCAAAGGATGTAAACAGGAGTAACAAAGAATTTTTTCTCAAAGAAGTGACTTCTTCGCCTTGTCTTTCTTTGCTTTTCCTCTTTCGCCATTGATTTCCCTCATCCAAGTGTGCCTATAAATATGGATCTGATTTTCTTCCCATGTGTCTATTAGAAGGATCCCTTCAATCAAGTTGTCTCCCATCTCAACTTTCCTTTCCCAAGATGATTCTAGTTTCCCTGCCTTGCTGCAACTGTTGCCATGCCTACTGAGATCACCATCATATAAATATTTCCATGATGAAAAAGAACTGCCTATCAGAGAAAGCCACTTACTCTCAGGCAAATGCTCAGGTATTTCTCTCGACTGACGTTCCCAGTACAAATCCACCCTCACCATGGATCCATCTCCTCTTACAACAGTTAATTCCCCAGCAATTCACAATATAGCTTTCTTCTCGGCAGTTGGGCAGCTGCATGCCACACCCTGTCATTAATTTTTATGAGTCGTAGATGTTAGTTTTCCATTTGTTCTTCCACGTGGCTTTCCAATGCCGACTGGTTTTCTCATGTTGGTTGGTTTATTTTCCCACTTTGTAGAAACAGGTCAAAAATCATGCAAGGGGAAAAATCATAGAAGGTTATAATTTCAGTTTTAGTCACACAAATGAAAAGTTAAGGCTTCAAAGGCACACTCTCCACTTGCCCTGGAGATTTACTTCTCAAATCAAAGCCAGAATTCAGATCATGAGGGTTTCAGCTCATCTCTAACGAAGGACGTTTTCCAAGATGAAGCTGAAACCGAGCCAGAAAGCATCTTAGGGTCTTGAGCACAAACTTAGGGTGGCATGCATTGCCTGGCACCGAGCATCTGCTGTTGCTGTGGAAGGGGAAAGAAGGCTACTGCCAGGGCTGTAGTAAGCCACAGTCTCTGGCTGTCTGAAGACCAGGAAGAACATACTCAGAACTGTCTGTACCCTTCCTTTATGGCACTTACCACAACCAACTGGTTAACTAACACCCGTCCAAATTTGAGCTTCAACTACAAGCAACTCTGTTCTGAATTCTTATTAGACATGGAAAATGCACTTTAAAGTAGTTGTATTAGTAGACGTTTTTGGCCTTGAAATGGGAAAATAAAATGCACACACCCTAAAAGCCAAAGGTTTTACCTATTTTAAAGAAAGCTAAATTTTGGAATGGCTTCTGCTTCCAGGAAGCTAGGTTGTGTGTCTCTTTCCATTCCTTCTGCAATGATTTCCACCACAACCTTTTAAATTGAACTTAGCCTTTCCATCGCCATGAACCAGCAGGTACACTTCTGGTAGCTCTACTCAGACTGCCAAGGCAAGCATCAATCCATCATGGAGATCATCTCACTGAGTAAGGCATGAATTGATAAGGGGCAGCTGGAGAGGTGGCAAAGCATACCTGAGTACTAAACCTCCTTGACCACTAAACTCTGTGAACTAAACTTCTCAGATAAAAAGCATGTGTTTGTTAAAGAAATTACATGCCTGGTTGATTAGACCATCATCATTATGGAGGGTTGAAATATTGCAGATCCAGAGCTGAATTGTCTTGGGCTATCTTTAGCTCCCTTACTTCATTGCTCAACCCCTGTGTCTAACCTTACAAACTTGCCACTATCATGTAAAACCTTCATAGATGTATTAAGCTAGCATGCCACTAGCTAAGAAGGATATCAACAGAATCTTTGCTGTAACCCACTCCCCTGCTGTTTCCACTAATTGTTTGAAAAATGTCTTGATTACAACTTCCCTTTCTTTTATAACTCTTTGTTGTTGGTGCTGGAGAAATCACACAGTGGCTAAGAGCACTTGCCACTCTTGCAAAGGACTCAAGTGGTAACTCACAGCCACCTGGACCTCTAGTTCCAAGGCATCTGACACCATTTTTTGGATTTCACAAGCACCGCACACACACACACTGTGCACATATGCATAAGCATATACATATGCAGGCAAACGCTAAGCCACATCAAGTGAAAATAAATCGTGAAAACAAAGACTACTTCTGAGGGCTTGGGGAGATGGTTCAGGGAATAAGAGTTAAAAGTATGAAGACTTGAATGCAAGTCCCCATCACCTCACATAAAAAGCCAGCATGGCTCTTTGTGCCTGTACTCCCAGCATGAGAGCGTAGACTCAGACACATCTCAAGTGCTCACTGACAGTCAGGCTGATGGGTAGGAGGCGCATGGTTAGTTTCTCATTCATTAAGAGATCCTATCTCGGCACAGTAAGGTGAAGAGTGATAGAAGAAGGCATCAATCGTGCTGTGTTTGGCTTCTGCATGTGTGCAAATGGACACATGCAGCCACACACTTTCCTGTGTGCACCACATGCCTGTCACATGTATCCTCTATTCAGAATGCCAAGGCAAGCATCAATCCATAACAGAAATTATCTTATTGAGTTAGGCATGAACTGATATTCAAGCTGCTATTGGAGGCAACCTGAATCTGTATTCCTGGCCCACAGTTGCTCATATGTTGCTAGAGAATAACTTTCTTTTCTTCTGCATTGAAATGTAAACTGTGTTTTGCATTGACACTTCCACAGTTCAGAGAAAAGAGACTTGAAGCCTCCTTCTCTTGTTCCTTTACACATTAGCAAGATGCTCTAGTATTGTCTGCTCAGCTGCCATCACATTCCACTTCTTGTGACAGTCACAATTTTCCCTTCCCCTTTCCCCTATCCTTGCCAAGAAATGGGAACATTAAGCAAACAAAGCCAATTGACTACTTTTACCTTCCCTCTGGAACCTAAATGGAGAATTGTCAAGTCACCTCCAAGGTAGCATCCCAGAAGGACAGCTCATCGGTTCTTTCCCCAAAGATCACTGAAGCTGTCGACTCTCCCAGTCTACTTGCTCAACGTTCCCTTTTTCTCTAGGAGCTATCATGTGACTTTCCCAGAAGCTTGGCCCACCTCATCCTACACAGCTTCATTTTTCTCATCAGTTAACCAGCTTCTTTTAGTTCACAAAAGCTGGGAAGGAAAACCTCATTTGTTCCGTCTGACCACACTTACGGCCTCGCAAGCTGGCTTTATGAGCTAGCAGAGCAGGTATCTAGAACACCGATGACCTCCTTATTTAGCCCCAAGGTGTTCTTTTAACTAAATATGCTGCCCGGTATGTCTTAATTTAGAATTAAACTTGGGCCTCTTAACATGAATTTATCAACTTGTTTCCCCTTGAGTGTCTAATTGGTTGCTTGTTCCAATGCCTAACTATTAAAGTCAGGCTTTCCTGGATAGATGTATAGGTAAGCAAGTGAGCCAAATGAGATAGCTGGAGGTAACACAGGTGTATCTGGTCCAAAAGGGAGTGTCAACATGTCCCTGTGGTCTAGCTCTCACTGAGATGTTTCTGATGCTTCCAGACCAACTGATGGGAGCCTCTGTCTCCAGCCCAACGCTCCTTCTCAAATCTGCCTTTCCTCCAGAAGTCTGTGATATATTTTGAAGACAGATGCCATCACCACGCAGTCTGCTTGGTCAATGAGTTTTCACCTCAGCCACAAGATAAACTCCAAATTCCTTAACATAACCTAGGATGCCCTTCATTGACCTACTTTTCAACCTGCTTCTTGCCACTACTCTGTGTTCACCTTACACTCCAACTATCCTTAAGTGCTACACTATGTTTCCCCCTCCTGCCCCCCACCACCCACTTGTCCTGCCTCTATGCCTTTGTATGGGTTTTCCTTCTGTATAGAATAATCCTTCCTTCCATCTCTCTGCACTCACAGTGTCCCCAGTGTATGCTTAGCAATGCCACCGCATGCAGGAGTCCTGAGACCTCTCATCTCTTGTTTTATGCATTAGTGTATAATTCAGCTAAAGAAAATGCAACATACTTCGATTGTCTGTGTATGGCTCTAGACTTTGTATCTTCAAGACTAGATCTGTGACATTTCTGTAATGACTTCCAAGGACCCAGAATACAGTGAACTCTCGGGAAATGAAACCCATTGCTCACAATTGAGGTTAATTTCTTTCTTTTATTAAAAGAGTGACAAGTCATCATTCCTAAAGTGTATAATTATTCTTGCCATCCATCACGCCGAGAGTTCTAAGCTACGACTCTTTGCATCTATCCTACTTTTAAGGACCCTGCATGCTCAGTGCGCCAGACACTCTAACACAAGAATTTTGAAAGTTTATAACCCTTACATAGTGGTTCTCCTCTTTGCCGTTTCCACACAAGTTCACTACCAGTCCATTACATCAATGCGCTCATCCTTGGAGCTTTCCGATTTAAGCTTGGGTTTATTAAAAATAGTAAGCCATGCTGGCATCCACTTGTTAAGGGAACCATGAAATTCCAGGGTCAGTGATAAGGGCTTTAAATGGCAACATGTACCTCAAAGCTGGGAACATCCGCTGCAATAAAGTTATCACCTCCAGCCTAGGAGGAAGGGGCAAGGCCTTAACTGGAGCTGGTAAGGATTACCCCAGGGGAAGGCAGGAACAGCTGGCCCATATTCTACCTCAAGCATTCCGAGTTTAGGATTAGCATGTCGGGGACCTTCTTGAAGACCACAAGCCCCCTTTCACTTCTTTCAACAGCTGAGACTTCCAACTGAGAAACAGGACTCATGCATGTTTTAGACATCTTCCTGCAAGGGGGTGTACGGGTGCAGTGGGAATGAGCTTTCTGTTGGGATGTGGGACAAAATGAGCACTTTTATACATCACTAGAAAAACTGTGCTACTACAGTCTTGTTGGACAACTACTGGTGACCTCTTTTAAAATTAGAAAGGCACATGCCGTGGAACACACTGAGGAATCTATCCTGCAGAGACAAAGACGTGTATGTAAGGACATGCCATAGCCGATACTCAGCACATAGCTGCACCGTGTCCCAGCCAGCGCCTGTTCTGATTGCTCTGTACCTGGACCATACCGAATGGTAAATAATTTAATGACATCTCTAGATGTATAAATAAAATTTTACCTGACATGTTTTTATTATGAATAGTCTGGTCCTTATGGACCTATGTGTACCTTGCATCCTTCCGTCTGCCTGATCCAGAGCCTATCAAGTGGCTGTGTTCTGCAGGTTTTGTGGTTAGGCAGTTTACATATAAATACGCACTTTTCTTAAAGATGTACTTATTTTTATTCTGTGTGTATGTGTGAATGTCTGTCTGCATGTGTGTGCATCACATGAGCGTCTGGTGCCCATTGAGACCAGAAGAAGCTATCAAACCCCCTGGAACTGGAGTTATAGACAATTGTGAGCTTCCAGATGGGTCCTAGGAACCTAATGCTAGTCCAATGCAAGAGCAACAGTGCTCTTAACTTATAAGCCATCCCCCTAACCCATCTTTGTTTTTGCATAGAAGACTTTCAGAACTGCTATAGTTACAAATAGTTCTTTTTTTAAAAAAATAAAGTATTCCTCTACAGATAAGTAGAATTCTCTGTGCCTACCTCCTTTATTTTTAACTGTTCTAGTATCCTAACAAATATTTTAAGGCTATTCAGTTCCTCAAACATGCTAAAGTAGTGTCTCAGATATTTGGAGATATGTGTTTTACATTCTTTCCTTAGTTATAATTATTATTTGTCGATAAATTACAATTGAGCTTTATTTTTTTACTAAAGTGGATTATTTCTGTCTTTTAGTAAGATGATCCACCTATTTCCATTCAGTATAACAGCTACTGTATTCATTGGCTTTGTCTCTCCTAATATAATATGTATGATTCTTATTTTACTTTGCAATTTCATCTTGAGTAGTTGTTTTAAAGAATATATAAATAATTGTAAGTAGGGTGGTACTTAGAACTTACAAAATAAAGATTTTTCTTAGAGCAATTTGGCAGTTTGCACATGAATGGCTGTCATGGGCTCAAATGTTTGAGTACCTGGTTCCCGGTTGGTTTGGGAAGGATTAGGAGGAACGGCCCTGTTGGAGGAAGTATGTCAGTATGGGTGGGCTTTGAGATGATTTCAGAATTCTCTCTCAGGCTCCCACTGGCAGATCAAGATCGGAACTCTCAGCTGTTCTTACCGCTGTGCCTGTGCTCCACCATCATGGACTCTAATTCTCCGAAACTATAAGCCCAATTAAATGCTTGCTTTTCTGAGGTTAGGTTATCAAAATTTACTAGAAATTACAAAATTATGTGGGAATTCAGAAAAGGAATAATAGAAAGATGAGTATTTAAAATGGATTCTGGTCATAGATCATAAAAAATGGGAATTCTTACTATTCCCATTGTGGGAACAGTAATTGTTGATTCTGGTGCACAAATACTAATTTGAGACCTCTGCTCTCTCTTTCAAACCTATGAAGTCAGGAGTGTTTCCACTTGTCTTCTGTGTGTTTCCTTTAGGGACCTGATGGAAAGGACGCATGACCAAAGGCAGAAAATAGAGTTTCTGAGACTCCTGGGCAAGTGTTGGCTGCATAAATTTGCAAAATGTTTACAGAGCGGGAGATGATGACTAGAGATGACCAATAGCAAGATAACAACTGTCCAATCAGACAGCAATTCAACAAAACACTTTTCCTGTCTGTCTGTCTGTTTTCTGAAGTTAGGAAAACTTGAAAAGCTAACAGCCACAGTTTCTTGTCTTCTCTGAGTTCAGAAAACAAGAAATGCGTGCACATCAGAGCCACCTATTAGAACGAAGCAAACAACGGGCGCCGAGAGAAAATAGCTAACAGATATCATATTCCTCTGACACCGGCACTTTGCTTGAGTGGAATGAAGGAGGCATTTTCTGACTGGATATTCCGATGCGAATCACTTAGTTGCTGGCCTACGTTCTCAGCCTTAACAGTGCTTTGCCTATATTGAAAATCCCTTCAAGAGCCCTGTATGGCAATAGCTGTGTGCCATCACTCTGAGTCTTCCTGGATTAAGAAAAAAAAGTGGGAAAACCAGTTTCCTTACTGCTCAGTCTCCTCTGGCAAGGGGACCCTGGGAGGGTCATAAGAGCTTCTCTGGTAGCACTCACTGCCTTCCTTGTGGAATGCAGCTTAAACCGTACTCTTGAAAGCAAGAAAATCAAAAGGGAGAACCTTCCAGGCTCTCGGGGAAAGTTAAAGGACGAGAGCATCAAAAGCAGGACTAGGGTAGCAATGAGCTACTGCGAAGATTTGCCTATAATCAGTGGTGAGAAAGGAAGGCAGGAGACACTCTAATGTGAAGATTGCATGGTTAATTAATTGGGTTAATTACATGGAGTAATTAAGTTTGATCCTTGTAGACTGTCAGGTCATTGAGGAGTCCTAATGTTCAGCCTAAACAATGCTCTTTAAATAACAGCTGTGCATTAAAGATTTGCTGGGATGGTGATTATAGTGGTGGCAGCAGTGGTGGCGATGAATTTGAGGAAATCAGAGTGATGTGCCCTAGTGATAAATGTGACTGCTGCTTGGAGGCCGTTAAGGAAGCAAACATTTATTACAATGCATTTTCAAGGCAAACATGTAGGTCTTTCAAAATGGGAAGTCGAGCTGGTTCAGAAGAAGTCAGAACTAAAAGTGTACCATAAGACAGCTGTAGTGATGACGATGTGTGCATACGTTCTTCAGCTTGGCCGTCAACTCTCTGAAGACGGCTTCTCCCAACACCCCACCCATCACCCTGCCCCATTCTAAGGAGCTCCCAATATATATACACCCTCTGACCCTCAACATCAACTCTGAAGCAGTCTCCTCTGCAGAGCATACTGAAGCGCCCAGCATCTACTTGAAGCCTCAGCTTAATCTTTCAGTTCATCTGGGTTCACAGGTGTAACATATATAGTATGATGTGGACAACACTCTGGCTGGCAGTGCTCTTGGGGAAGACCACAACGTGAGCGTGACTGAAAGACTTGGGAAATGGCATCCCTGAAGATGGAGGGCATGGACGCATGCAGAAAAGATTCTTGGATCTTTACAGCAATACAACAGAACTTTGGATTTCAAATCATTAGAAAATCTTGTATCACAAATATGCAGCTTTAAAATATTTTGAAATCTCAAAATCTAATATACCAGAGAATACGGCAGTAATATAGACAGCACACTCAATACACAAAAGGGGAGACTCTTCTATCTTGCTATCTTGTTTAATGAGAGTTGTTCAAAGCTTAAATAGGCCACTGACTAAAAGATCTATTTGTGTGAGAGCTAGTAATGGGACTAAAGGAGAGGGAAAAGACGGAAGAAGAAGGAGGAGGTGGAAGTGGAGGAGGAGGAGGAGGAAAAGGAGGAGGAGGAGGTTACTGGTTTTTATAATAATCAGAGACTACAGGGAGCTGACACATCAGAAAAAAAGACCAGAAAAATGGCGGAATTATTAAAGCAGATTCACCTAAAACTACTGGGAGGATCTGAAGTTAAGGATGTTATAACCTATTAATTTATGCTGAAACAAGTATCTATCGATGAGCTAGCCCATTTGAAGAGGGGGATTTATCTCCATGGTTTGCCAAATATCATAGGAGAATAGTTATTACTGAAACAATAACAGCTTCCTTAGGAATTTCTAAGGTTACATAAGAAAATAAAGAGGTCCACCCAGTTAGAATAGAACACCACCAAGATACAAATTTACACACGCAGTCCTCAACCTGATAACACAGCTTAATTTTCTTATTTTAACCTTTGTTTTTGTTTGTTTGTTTGTCTTATTGGTTGGTTGGTTGGTTGGTTGGTTGGTTTTGTTGTTGTTTCCCCTGCTGCCTCTTGTTATTGTTGTTGCTGTGGTAGTGATGATGGTGGTGGTGATGGTGGTGCTGGGGGGGGGGGGGTGTCAAATCCACCACTCACTACAAACACTCTACCCATGAGCCTACACACCTGGACTTTTGAGTAGGCTCTTTTCCTGTGCAACTAAAGTCCTTTCTCTGTTTAATCACCAGAACGTCTGACCTTTCAGAAATCAGCATGTCTCTAAGTCAGTGGCATGCCCATTCTGAGGGCTGTACTAGTTTCTGACCTGTCGTCTAAAGAAGAGTCTGAGAGAGCAATTAAAAACACATTTGTTAGCCGGGCGGTGGTGGCGCACGCCTTTAATCCCAGCACTTGGGAGGCAGAGGCAGGCGGATCTCTGTGAGTTCGAGACCAGCCTGGTCTACAAGAGCTAGTTCCAGGACAGGCTCCAAAACCACAGAGAAACCCTGTCTCGAAAAACCAAAAAAAAAAAAAAAACACATTTGTTAGTGTGTATAACATTAGTCTTAACCACCCTGCAAGAGAACAAATACTGTTGGTGCCAGGCATCTGCAAACCCATAAACACCAGGCTGCCAGGATGCTTCTCCTGGCTAATGAGGAAGCTCTACAGCTTTCAGATTTATGCCTCATATGTGCCCAGCAGTGATATTGGCTGCAGCGATGCTCTGTGGTACCCTACTTACTAACTGATCTTGGAAACTGAGCCTAAGTGCTGTTGTCCTTTCTCTGTGACCCTGGGACTGCTGTCCCTCTGGTTCTTCAGCTGTCCCCAAGCATATGTTCTGTGGTTTGTGAGTCTGAGTCCAACATCGCAGCAATGTGTGAAGCAGAGAAGAAAACGCAATGAGTGCATTGTTTTTATGAAGTTACTAGTGTTCGGGTGATTACTCATAACTGATTGTAGGAAAGCAAAGGCCACCCAGGGTTCTGCCGTCTGCTTTAGGTCTCCACCTCTAATTGCTAAATTTAGCTTTCTCCTCACCCTGTCTCAGGGACATGTTTTCTATATGCCTGATAGCATGCCTCCCGACTTTCTTCATTTCTCTGGGTATATTGTGCTATGGGTTAGAAATAGAGTGAAGTTACAGAAATCCATCTGTTTAAGCTTGCTATCACACTTGTGATGTCTTGCTTCCGTCTCCTCTTGGGTTAACACTCGGTTCCATTTCCTGTGTTTGCCTCTCTGGATGCCACCATTCTCTTTGGAGTCAGAACCCAGCTCAGTTCTCTTCTCTGTTCAATCCTCACGCAACTTAGTGGAGCAGACCCCGATCTCAAGCACACAGAAATCTTGTTGGAGGCAGGTGGATCTTACTCCCCAAATGCAGGCTTATGGATGTTCGCAAACCTCCCCTCCTGGGTGACTCTTCACCCTCATCCTGAAAGCTAGCCTGTGTTTGCTTTCCTTCTTTTGACTTTCTCTAAAATTACAAGCAATTCTGAAGGTAGACCAATATCCAGAATCCCATTCATAGTTTAGTGTAGCCTTCATCTAAATATTCTTCTGATATGGGCATGCAGATGTCATTTGCTGGAATCTGAACAATCACCTGCACATCAACAAATAACCCCCCAAAATGTATATATATATATATATATATATATATATATATATATATATTCCTGCAGTCTAAAATACTAACTTCTTTTTTTCCCCTTTTCAGCAACCTACTAAAGTAAAGTGTGAAGGGGAAATTAGGTAATTTAAGCAGTTACAAGTGCCTTTTCAATTGAATCCATGGGAAAAAGTCAAAGACTCGCAAGTACGGTTGATTTTTACCTCTGAACAAAATAGAGGCCTGCCAACAGAAGTGTGACTTGAGAGTTTCCAGAAGAACTACTTACCTAAGATCCAAATCTCCCTCAGTAATCGGCTCGAGCGCTCTTAACACCGGCATGAGAGCTTGCGTTCTTCTTTAAAGAAAACATCATGAAGTGCAAGATGCCTCTTAAAAATGGCAATGATCCTGGACGATGGATGCATTGAAAACTGCTGAACATTAATATATACATACATATATATAAATGGACCTGAGGAGCAGATTGACGTCAACGAGATGGCACTGAGTAAACAATGAGATATTTGATAAGCACAAGAGGAGCTGAAAATCTAAATACAGATGAAGGGGACCATGCTAGCTCTGGACAGCAAGGGTGGGAAGACTATAAAAAACCCAACTGATGAGGAAAATATGTGGGAAAAAAAGTAGTGAAAAGAGGTAGTAAGGAAAACCACAGAGATGAAAATACGTACTTGGCGATTTTCCAGAGTCTGGAAAAGCAGTATTCTCCACAGCTTTCTCCCTCTCCCATCACTGAGCCTCTGAGACCTTCCAAGTGAAGAACACTCCTTAGACTCCTCTTAATGCTCTGATTAAATCCAGATTAGCACAGTGCCTGGCACATAGTAAGCACTCAATAAATATGTGATTTATTGATATCCACTCTCCTTTCAGCTTACATGTCCTGCACCCGACATCGCACCTCAAAGGGCTCTGCAGATGAAGGAAACTACCCATGGTGAGTGTAAAGACACAGTTATTACCCCAGAGTTAATACAACAACCCACCAGATAGATGAACATGGTGGGACCAGATACCTTCAGTTAAGTGAGATGAATAAGAAATTAATATTATCTTACCTCTCCTGAGAATAATTATCAAGAGACTATTCTGGCATAGGTGTTTGAACTCAGAATACAAAAGCAGTTGGATAATCCTATGCCACAGATGTAAGACACCAACTAACACAGAATTACAATGATCTAGGAATATAAGTGAATCAAGCAGGTGAGCAACCAAGCCTGGACTCTTAAAATCGTCCTCCTGTTCCATAGCCTAGCTTCAATGAACCAGACCAAGAATTAGTAAATCCCCGTTGATCACAAATAGAAGGGCCGAGAAAGAATGCTGTGGTCCTTCCATATGCAATGGTGTTATACGTGTGCCTTTCTGTCCATTTCCTTTTAATGGTGCAAATGAGTCTATTAGTGAGTAAAACCAGACTGTTCTGGGCACAGAGTCACCCAATCCAGACCTAATGTTCCTACCAGAACTGAATATGTCACGTCTGTGGAGCCAGTGAGAAGCCCACAGCTCCACTCTGTGTGGGCAACTCACTCTGCCTATGAGTTAGCCAAGAGTAGACAGGGAAGAAACATGGACACCAGTAAGGAACAGCACTGTCCAAAGCCAGGAAAGATGTCATGATGGCTTCAACTCAAAAGGCGCAACAGAAGTGAGAAGAACTCCAGACAGAGCCCAAACTGAAACCCAATACTGTGTTAGACCTTTTAAAGTGAGGTACATATAGAGTAGGTAATGATGATGATATTTTTGTCTTTTTTAAAAGTGATTTAAAAAAAAGATGATGTTTGTTGAAATGCAAGGTTTACAGGGAGGGCTGAACTCATCACATTTGAATATCTTTTACTTATAATCAGAGATGCCAAGTGAACAAAGGGATGTCTACCTTTAGTTTTTGGCATGTTTAGAATGGTGTTATTAGGCTTCAACAGCATTTAAATAGTGTTGAAAATCATGGTCAGATGACAGTCCTTAGGGGAAAAATGTTGGGAGAAATGTGACAGACAGGAATCCTAGCCAAAGGACACATCTGTAAAGGTCTTGGTTGCATTGAAGGAGCTACTAGAAGGTGGTTATAAGAAGCAACGGGAGCCTCCTCATCCACAAAGGGCCAGGCTGACATGATTACTTCCAAAGACAAAAAGTTGGATTAAAATCACTTCTTTAACTAAATGTTTTGTTATTTAAACTTGAAGAAAATCAAATATTATTCTGTAATCCTTGGGCTGGCTTTAGTCATTCTAATCCAAGGTCATTTAGTCATTCTAATTCACACTTCCAAGGTACCGATTTGTTCTGTTCTGTTCTGTTTTGACTCAGACTGGCCTCAAACTTGTGATCCTCCTGTCTCAGCCTCCCAAGTGCCAGGATCACAGGAATAGACCACAATGCCTGATTTTTCAACTTTTTTTTTTAAAATCCAACTTTTCTTTTAAAAGAAAACTCTCAGAGCTAAACTGGATTCTTTTGGTGTAGATCCAGACTTGCCAAGATCCAAATGTTAATATGTTCATTATAAGATTAATTTAACTAGAGGAAATAAAGAAAAATTTTTAAAAAACTTATTATTTTGTGCAAATGATATTAGGGGAGGCATGCATATTGAGATCAGAGTGAAACTTTTGGGAATTGGGGTCATTTTTTCATATCCTTATGTGGATTCTAAGGATCCAACTTATACTATGGAATTCAACTCTGGTTGTCAAGCTGACTTAGTGAGCATTTTCTTACTCAGTCATCTTGCCAGGGCCCAAACTTTTAACTAGGTATCTTATTTTCACCAGAAGCTTAATCCTAAGAATTGGTTCCTACTTTCCTATGTATAAAAATGCCTTGCACTCATAAATACATTTTGTTATTATTTTATTGCATGGGTGTTTAGCCTGTATGTATGTCTTGTGCCACAAGCAAGCCTGGTAACTTCAGAGGCAAAAGAGGGAGATGATTCCCTGGTCCTGGAGATTCAGAAGATGGTGAACCTCCACATGGGTGCCAGGAATTGAACCTTGTGGTGATATTTTGTTTGTGCTTTGACACAAATAAATTTTGCCTGAAGATCAGAGAACTAAGTTAGCCACACTAGTTAGCATAGAGGCCAGACATTGGTGGCCCACACCTTTACTTCCAGCACTAGAAAGGTGGAGACAGAAAGTGATATGGCTGGGCAGAGAGAAAAATATAAGGTGGAAGAAGCCAGGAGCTCGGGATTCAGCCTAAGGTTTCGTAGAGATGTCATTCTGTCTGAGGACTCATAGAGACAAGATTCCCCCATTTGATCTGAAGATTTCTTAGAGGTAAGAACTAGTGGCTGGCTGCTCTGCTTCTCTGATTTCTCAACTTTCACCCCCTAATATCTGGCTCTGGGTTTTTATTATTAACGTCATTTAGAATTCAAACAACAGAACCTGAATCCTCTGGACAAGTAGCTAGTGCTCTTTCTTGTTGGATGTCACTCCAGTTCCTTATGTATCCATTTCTGAGGAATTGCAGTGGACAAAATGGTTGTCTTGGATACATGGAAAAATATTAACTTCCATGAGACACTGATTGAAATGGATGAATATAGAAGCCTAAATGTATAGACTTATGATTATATTTGAGAAGGATTAAAGAGTTAAATACAGTATACAAATTATGATTCACATGTTCTAAGTGTAATGAAATTGAGGCATTCCATGACCTTATCTGGAACTTTTCTTTAATGGTTTTGGTGCACACACTGTAGGAGTAAGTGGGTAGAGATCATCTCCTGTCTCAGGAGGGTTTTTTTTCCCGTACTCTCCTCCAAGAATAGAGTGGGCAGACAGGAAATGGAAAAATAATGAGGACTCTATTTGCCTCATGGTAATAACTATTGGAATGGAAACTAACTCAGAGACTTCAGTGGCAAAGGATGCCAATGAGAGATCAGGCATGTTCCAACTTTAAGTCCTTGGCAAACTGTGGGTGCCAGTTGGGAGAAGTTCCCTGTAGAACGAGACTTCAGGTCTCCATAAGACATAGAAGTGATCAGGTCTCAAAGGCAGGAGTAACAGGTCTCTGACGACTGAAGCAAGAATGAGTGTCTCTACCTGTAGTCACTGGTTGAGCCATAAAGGCTGGCTCCAAAGAACAACCTGCCCAGCTCTTAAATGTAAGGAACCTTCTCCACCTCAGGTGAACTCCCTGCCAGAGACAAAAGCCTCAGGCTTTAGGAACTGGTGAATATCCAGCTCCAGACAGCTCCCTGTCCTGGCTGAAAGTCTCAGGAGAATCTAAATGTGTTGCAAAATCAGTTGAGTTCTGATTGGCTGAACATGACCATGCACATACTACTACCCTGCACGCATAACCATAATTTAAAAAATAAAGTAAATGTTTAAAAAAGAAACAGTAGCACACTGTGCACACACAGCAGAAGGTCAATAAGAAGAAAGACACTGGTTAGAAGAAGAGAGATTTTAGAGGCCACACAATGATCTGTGTAGGACATCCTCTGTATATAGCTGATCTTTGAAGACTGCAAGAAATGACAGGGATTTTTTTATTGTGTTTATGCTTCAACACAAGAGAATAGAGGAAATGAAGAAGCAAAGAAATGTTTTAAACAAAGAAAAAATAAAACTATGTAACCCAGCCCTAAATAGACTGGAGACACAAAAATATTCAAGATAGTTTTCTATTGAAAACCACAACTGAGTCCCTGAGGACATTCTATAAACAAAGTAAGAATTTCAAATAAGATTTTTTTTGTAACTGTTTAAGAATTAAGATAGGTACTGAGAAAATGGTTCAATGTTAAAGTAGAGCTAAGTCAGTGAGTTGCTAGTGCAGGGAGAGATGCTGTCTCAAAAACTGTGTGAGAGTGACTGAGGAAGAAATCTCTCGTTGATTTCCAGACTATACACACCTACAGGCACTCTTGCAAGCACACCCACATGCATTCAAATTCATGTACATACATGCACTCAAAACATAGATACATACCACACACATACAAATATATATATAATTTTTAAAAATTCACTTGAAAATATCCAAAACGCAAACCTTGGAGTTGAAGACTACAATAACAGAACATAAAAGGTCAAGGGGTGTGGCAATGACTGCTGAATAAGGCCAGTGGAGGACAGAGTCAACCAATCACGACAGATTGTCTACAACTTCTCATTTAGTGAGGGACTGAGGAGATTGCGCAGTGGCACAAACATGAGCACCTGATTACAGTCCCCAGCATCCATGAGAAGACAACATGGGGGCACTGGCTGGTAACTCCACTGCAGTCCAGCTAAAACAAAATGGTAACTTCCAGGCACAAGGAAGGACACAGTTTTAGAAAGCAAGGTGGGGGGAAAGAGAAGGTACTCAAAGTCAATATGGACCTCCACACAAGCGCACACACATGGTGATCCTCCCTGCCTCTGCCTCTCTTTGTCGCTCTCTTTTTCTGGCACACACTCACATAAACACAAAAATAGTTGATTCTTTAAATGCTCTAGTCAAGAGAACAAAGTGGACAAAATAAGAATGAAAAAGAGTGAAGAAAGTCTGCCGTACTTATGAGAATCATAAATCAGGGAAATGTATGTACCATGCAAATTCAATAAAGAGAAGATGGAATTTTAGTTAAAGAACCAATAACTGAAAATCCAAAGTTAAGAAGGAAATGGATGTTCAGATACATGAATCCTAAGGACTTTAAATAAGATAAACCTAAAGGTTCATATGGTTATGAGACATCATAAGCAAATTGCCAAAATTTCAAAAAGAAAACAAGAATTTTGCAAGCAGCAGTAGAAAGCACATGTTCCCGGGATCCAATTAGAATGCCAGTGAAGTTTTCAACAGAAAACTTGCAGGGTAGAAGACAGTGAGATGATTCAAGACATACAAAGAAAAACTTTTCAACCTACCATATGGTACCTAGGAAATGATCCTTCCAAAATGAAAATGAGATGAAGACTTTCATATATAAACAAAAGTTGAAGAAGATTCTGGCAAAACAGTGGAATAGGAAGCAGAAGTAATCATGTCCCCGCCTCCATAGAAATAGCACTAAAAGAAGGGGTCAAGGGTTAAACACTGGAGATTAGACTCAGATAGTAAGCTGCAGTTGAATTCAATAAGTTTAATGTCTTAATATAGTCATAGCAACTTGTTTTTTACTACCAGCTACAGTATGGCAGTTGTTCTAAAAAGAAAAAAAGATCGTAGACAGCATGCAGGAAGCAGAGTGGGCAAAGAGCACTTTGTTCTATCAATGCTAGTGGTCTGTGCTGACTGTCAGTTGCTGCTGACCACAGAGGGATTATCAAGTAGATGGGCATTCATTGCTGTTATGCCTCCCTTCACTGTCTCAAGGTCATATCCCCTGAGATGACTGAAAGGCAATCTGTGAGATGGTAGAAAATATTTGCAAACTGTATGCCTGATTAAGGATTAATCCTAACTCTTTGAGAAACTATAATTCAATAGTAAGATATTTCCATAAATTTTAAACTTAATTCAATTCAACTGGGCTAAGAACATGATAAGTTTTTCAAAATTGGACATATAGGTGACTAAAATGTATACAAAACAATGTAAAGCATCACTAATCATCAGGGATATGTAACCAATTAATCACACTTATTAAGATGGCTACTATAAAGAAACAAATGTCAAGTGTTTGTGATGATGTGGAGAAAAGGATTCTACCATGCTGTTAATGACAGTAGACACTGATTAAGTCATCACAAAAAGTAGCATGGAGGTTCTCCAAAAACCAAAATCAGAACAACACCACCTCTGCAAGAAGAAAGGGATGAGGAAGAAGATGAGGAGGAAGAAGAGGAGAAGGAGAAAGAAAGAAGAAAGAAGAAGAAGAAGAAGAAGAAGAAGATGACTAGCAATTTTACTTTGGAATTCTTATTTGTTTTTTTTGTTTGTTTTGTTTTGATTTTGTTTTTATTTGTTTGTTTTTCAAGACAGGTTTTCTCTGTAGCTTTGGAGCCTGTTCTGGATCTAGCTCTTGTAGACCAGGCTGGCCTCGAACTTACAGAGATCCATCTGCCTCTGCTTCTCGAGTGCTGTGATTAAAGGCATGCGCCACCACTGCCTGGCCACTTTGGATTTTTTACGCAAGACTGAAATTCGGATCTCATATTATTGGGGAATAACATTCACAATAACCAAGGAAAAGAAACCATGGAAATGTCAGTGTCTAGGTATGGAAAAGATGACAAGAACATACACTCAGACACTGGATATGTCCTTTCAAGAAGGACAATGCCATCATTTCCAACAGTGTAGATGAACCCCAAGAACTTTCTACTAAGTAAAAGAAGCCACAACCAAGGAAGCACTACATGTGTCTACTAATGTGTGACATTTAAAACAGCCACTGTTGGGCTGAGGGAAGAGTCCCACTAGCAAACTGTTTGTCCAGAAAGCAGGAGGACCTCAGTTTGATGCCCAGAACCCATGTTGAAAAACAAAAAGCTGGGCATACTTTATTACTGCCGAGGCAAAGACATGCAGATCCCTGGTGTTCTCTGGTCAACTAGACTAGCCTTCTTGGCAAACCCCAGGCCAGGGACAGACCCAGTCTCAAAAATAAATTAAAAAATAAAGTAGGTAATGATTAAGGAAAGATACCAGAGGCCAGCCTCTGGCTATTACCTATAGCCATGCATACACACACACACACACACACACACACACACACACGAAGTTAAGTAAGTCAATAAAGTAGACACTGTCATGGAGGCAGAAAGTGGAATGGTGTTTACTGGGGTGGAAGGAAGAGGAGTTATTTAATCTAGGGTTATAAAACTTCAGACACTTTGGAAAGCAGTATGGCGGTTTCTCAGGAAATTCGAGATCAACTTACCCCTGGACCCAGCAATACCACTCTTGGGAATATACCCAAGAGAGGCCTTATCATACAACAAAAGTATATGCTCTACGATGTTCATAGCAGCATTGTTTGTGATAGCCAGAACCTGGAAACAACCTAGATGCCCTTCAATGGAAGAATGGATGAAGAAAGTATGGAATATATACATATTAGAGTACTACTCAGCAGTAAGAAACAAGGGCTTCTTGAATTTTGCATACAAATGGATGGAAATAGAAAACACTACCCTGAGTGAGGTAAGCCAGACCCAAAAAGAGGAACATGGGATGTACTCACTCGTATTTGGTTTCTAGCCATAAACCAAGGACATTGCGCCTATATTTAGTGATCCTAGAGAAGCTAAATAAGGAGAACCCAAAGAAAAACATATAGGCATCCTCCTGAATGCAAGCGATGAAAGGAGGCAGAGACAGAGACCCACATTGGAGCACAGGACTGAAATCTCAAGGTCCAAATCAGGAGCAGAAGGAGAGAGAGCACGAGCAAGGAACTCAGGACCTCAAGGGGTGCACCCACACACTGAGACAATGGGGATGTTCTATCGGGAACTCACCAAGGCCAGCTGGCCTGGGTCTGGAAAAGCATGGGATAAAACTGGACTCTCTGAACAGAGCGGACAATGAGGACTACTGAGAACTCAAGAACAATGGCAATGGGTTTCTGATCCTACTGCACGTACTGGCTTTGTGGGAGCCTAGGCAGTTTGGATGCTCAACTGACTAGACCTGGATGGAGATGGGGGTTCCTTGGACTTCCCACAGGACAGGGAACCCTGATTGCTTTTCGGGCTGAGGGGGGGGGGACTTAATTGGGGGAGGGGGAGTGAAATGGGAGGCAGTGGCAGGGAAGAGACAGAAATCTTTAATAAATAAATAAATTTAAAAAAAAAGAAAACCATAAACTGTGAAAAAAAAACTTCAGACACACAAAACCAGTAACACTGTTATATAAACTAGTAACACTGTTATCTAAAATGTGCCTGGAGTAACAATATTAATGCAAAAAGACTGAGTAACAATAGATGTCACGATGTTCTTACATGATGAAATGAAAACAAGGTCATACTTTCTTACACACAGGGTGAACACACACATGTCCATTGACTTTTCCTGAAACACACAACTGAAGTCCTGTGACCTCACTGTTCAAGGTCTTCCTCAGCATAGTGACATCCTCCCACCCTGGACACTCCCCCTCTGGTGTCACTCTCCATTCTCACAAACACTACCTCACCATGGCCTTCCCTGTGCCTACAAGTCTGTGCTTCACTGAAGTGAATGGTCTACTGAACTCTCATTGACACCTGTTTAGTTTTTTTATTGACAAACTAAGTTATTTCTTGATCTATCAAACTACTTCTGAACACCACAAATGGAAAGAACTTTCTTTTATCTGATGTTGCAGAATAGTCATATTTAAAGGCATTCATCATGTCTTGTCCTGCTCTATACTTATTTCTTTATTATTATACTTTTATCTATACATATTTCTTTATTATTGTACTTTTATCTATACTTATTTCTTCATTAGCATGCTTATTTATCTATATTTATTTCTTTATTATACATCAAGTGCTTTGAAAGTAAAAATCCAACTCGCATCCTTATTCATACCATTTTAAATGGCAAAGATAGTACAGAAACATACTGGGTACTCAGTACGACATTTTAAAACGTAAATAAAGCCATCCTAGCAGTGGTGGCACACACCTTTAATCCCAGCATTCGGAAGGCAGAGGCAGGCAAATCTCTGTGAGTTCAAGGCTGCCTAGTCTACAGAGTGAGTACTAGGACAGTCAGTACTGTTTCACAGAGAAACTCTCTCTCAAAAAAACAAAAAAAAAGAATAAAAAAAGAAAAATAAACACAATAAAAGCATAGGAAAAAAAATGATTGTTGGCAGAAAATGGCTTACATCTGGTTTGGCAAGCATAGGTAGGTACATAGGGAATGCAAAAATTTGACCAATTTTTCCCCCACAGAAACTTCTTTATCAGTGATATTATCCATGATATTCATTGTCCCCCACATATAAAAAGGCAGTTGTGTATCATCTCTTTATGGCAGTAATGAGAGCAAAAACAGTAGATAAATTTTTAGATTTCTATATTTGCTTTTGAATATATATATTCTATGTAATATAAACTAAAAGTTTAAAATCATAGCACCCCTTCCTCTGGCACTCAGCACATTTCTTCAGCCCCGTTGGCTGCTTCTCACAGAGAAGGGAAGCTTCAGTTCTCACAGAATCTGTCCTACAGGAAGGAATAATCAGCTATTCTGCCCTTGAACACTCGTCAAAACATCGCACAACACACAAAGCCTGGAGGTAGGGAAATGTGACGGCCACTAGTGCCAGGCTCTGCTCTGCCAGGCTCTGCTCTCCCTTCCTCCTCCTTTCCCTGGCCCTGCATTTCCTCCTGCCAATGAGGTTTGCAGAAAGGTTTTTCTTACTCCCATTGTATTTGTTATTTTTTCCATCTTCTCACTTGGAACCGAGGCTTTCTATGGTCTTTTTTAAATTTTGAGTTGGACCAAGGAGGCCATTGCTCAAAGTGGAACAAAGTGAAATTCAGTCTGGAAAATGATAATGAGGCTTTCCAGCTTCTCATCACTGCATACTCTGCCCGCCTTGGCTCCAGAATATTCTCCAGTTATTTCCTTTTGGCAGCATCTTTTTAGTGCACTTCATAAATTTCGACTTATGAGGTGGGGGAGTCCCGGGGAGCAGTGACCGGTCCAGCATTTTTTAATGTTTCGGACGTCGCTGTTTCCCCTTGGGAGAGCTAAGTGAGCCACTGCCTGCACTCACTCACTTCTGCCTCTGGTTTAGCTGCTCTTCACGCTGCTTCCAAGGAGGCAACACAAGACCTTCATCTTCCAGAGAACTTTCAAGAGTCCAGGGGAATTCCAAGGCCCAGAGTTCTTGCCTTTCCCAGACAGTCTTACCTCGTTCTTCAAACGCGCAATATGTGTACAAGTCCCATTATTATCACCTTACTAGATGATTTGACTCAGACGCCACTTTCCTCATGACTCCTGTGATGTCCTCCACTTTAGTCTCTCAGTCCACATGTAATAAACCAGTGGATCACCTTGATTCTGCTGCTGACATTTATCATGATCTATTTACGTGGTTGCTTTAATATGTTTCTCCTCTCACGTGAGACTGTGGACATCTCAAAACATAGGGAAATCTCTTACCGATTTTTGCTTCTCTAGTAACTGGCACACAGCAGATCATCAGCTGACGTTCAGTGAATGAGCATAGTGTCTTCACCTCTATATGAATATGTGTTTTAAATTCCTCTGCTAAGAAGCACTTCCAGGGCAAAATGGAAAATTATGTCCTAGTCAGCAACTGCTATTGATAAACTACTAAAGTGTGTCTTTTAAGAAGGACCCATATCAGAATGGGATATTGGAGACTGAAGAATAGGTTGTGGGATTATTAGAAGGTAAAAGAAATAACCCATAAAGCGAGAAAATACATGTGAAATAGTTGATGGCTGATCTTGAGGCCATCTCTCCCTCAGCTCAGTCCATCCACTGCAGACCATGAGTCTTTCACAAGTCCTGTCCAGAGGCTGGAGGAGTTGAACGCCACTATGTATCTAAACATGTGCAGCCTAACAGGGGACATGAAACCTTGCCTATAGTCCGCCTTTTCTGGAACTCCATAATGATGCGCTTATAAAAATGTTCCAGCTATTACCCAAAGTCCTGGCAAGCTGAGGGGTGCATTCACAGCCAGCCCTCTGGGGTTCTCCAGTGACTCAGGGTGCCTCTCCTGCACCCCACCTCATAAGCCGCTGGGTTATTCAGACAGACATTAATTACTCCGAATTAAGTGCCTGTGTGTAAATGCTTATTTTGGATAATTCAGAAGTGCCATTAACTCCCTCATAATTTTAACTTCTGCTCAAAACACTTTCCTCGGGAAGTCTAGTCACAGCAATTGGAGGGCAATTTATTAAAAGTATGTCATACTTGACTGAGCCAGTTTGCTTTCCACTCCTCCCAGCTCCCTACCCTACATGATCTTCAGCATCTACCAGTGACTCTAGCAGCACCCCGTAACAGTCTTGAGAAATATCTGGACCTCCCTCTAACTGGCTATTGTGTTGTTGGCATGACCCTTCGGAGCACCCACGGAGGGCTCAAGTAAGAAGTAAGATGAGTGGATATGGAGATGGGGAGGACCTAGGAGGAGCTGGAGGAGAAGGAACCATAACCAGAATATGCTATTTGAAAAAGTCTATTTTCAATAAAAAATGAAGCTAGACAAGCAGTGATGTGGTATATTCCATATATGACAGGGAAGCTGTACTCTTGAGATTGCAACAATATGGTTGCCTGTACAAGATCTAAATTGAACAAAGCAATTGGCAAACCAATATAGATGGGGGAATCTCACAAGTCCGCACTCCCAGGTGAGGAGCTATAGGTAACTGATAACTGCTGAGAGGGAGGAAATCAGTTTGCTCCAGAGAAGAGCCCCTGATAGGTCATCCAATCCCAATTTGTCAGTCCTAAATATATAAAGATATAAACAACACTAAATGGGCTCACCATGTTAAATTTGTAAACAAATATGTAATGATGATTATTAAAGAATTAAAAGGTCATAAATTTGAGAAGGGGACATGGGAGGCATTGGAGTAAGGAGAAGGAGGAGTATGTAAATTTTGTACTCATATATTAGATTCTCAAAGAACAAAAATACAATAGTTTGTAAAGAGAAGCATGGCAAGGGTGCTGCACATACACTGTTCTTTTCACCGTAATGATCTTGGGCACCAGCAGGTTTCCTGGGCTGAGAAACATACATGTTTAAACATAATCATTTTTACCATCAGCACCCTGCACACTGGTAAAGAGATTTTTGTCAAAACCTACATCAAATTTAAAGTTTTCTTTTAAACACTACCCTTCAGCCCTACTCCTTATTAAGATACTGGCTTTAAGATTAATGTCTAAGAATTAAAATGTAAAAGTCATGTCAAAAAGGGTTCTGTAGATCATCATGGTAAGACGAGGGTTGCCGAGCCTGTGAGGTCTACTGCTGCAAATTTGACTGGCCTGGATGTGGTCAGAAATCAGAAAGCTCTTGTCTTTTTCCTTATCTGACTTGGCAGGCTACAAGTCTTCATACCTCAGTTTCCTCCTCCCTAGAATGATGACCATGACAGCATCTGAATTATTATTATCTTATCTGTAGATAGAGTATGTGTCTAAATGGAGGCCCCACCATTCCTTGGACTATGAATGGAATTGTCACATAATATAAAATTATAGGATATACAGATGACTCATGTTGGAAATCCAAACAGTATCACACTTCTCACTAATAACCACAATGAAATATTATGTTAAGATTTCTGAAAGAAAGTGAGATCAACTGGGAATTCTGTGTAGAAACAATCCAGTCATTAAATGGATAAGGGAATAATCATCACTATCATAAATATCCTAAAAAGATGAAAGATTTTGATAATTCATCTTAATGCTGTGAAAGGGGTGACTGAGAAAACAAAGATCCAAAATAAATCATTTTTAAAATATTGAATAAATCTAGCTCCATAATTTAAATAAAAGTAGCATAATACAAAGCTAAGTTGTCCTCAGAAAATAAGGAAAATTTTATGTTAAAATAGAATAGGAAAAATTAATCCAAGAACTATATTCAATGAATAATCACTTGAGAGAAAAGACTCAAAATTAGGAATGTGAAACAATTAAATAAAAAGTCGACATCCTGATAGATAAAAATCATCATTATCTGGAGTAGAACGCTCCCTCTTATGCTTTATGATGGGGGGCATCAGAGCTGAAAAACAGCATACAATCAAGAGGAACCAGAACCGCTGCAAAGAAAAATGAACGATGCCTTACAATAGGAAATGGAGTAGCTACTCAATGGCAGCCACTGGGGTGAAATAAAATGGAATAATGAAATAATAATTTTTTTCCCTGGCAAACAGTTCCAGGATAGAGCCCATCATTGTGAGAAAGTCATGGCAACAAAATCTTGAAACAATCAATCAGCCTGCATCTGCAGGAAAGAAGCAGAAGAAGATGGTGCGCATCCAGCTTCCCCTGTGTCATATGGTCCAAAGCTCAATCAAGAAATCTTAGATCCTGTCAAGATAGCACTCAGTATTTACCATCACAAGTAAGATTGACAAGCCTTGTCAATCTGACACCCAAACAAATCATTTTCACACCACAACTTTTCATCCTTTAGTGCAAAATAAACTCAATCCAATATTAAAATCCCCCGTAGTCTTTAACAGTTGAAGCACTATTTAAAAGGTCAAAGTCTCTTCTGACATCTAAAACAGCTTCTTCTCCTCCTTTTCTTCCTCCTCCTCCTCCTTCTTGATTTTCAAGACACGGTTTCTCTGTGTAGCCCTGTCTGCCCTGGAACTCACTCTGAAGACCAACTGGCCACAAACTCAGAGAACCACATGCTTCTACCTCCCTAGTGCTGGGATTAAATGCGTGTGCCACCACCACCACCCAGACCGAAACAATTTCTCAGCATCATGGCATTTTCATTGTTCATCTCCACAGCTTTACCCAGTGGACTCTCAAGACTTCCATCCAGGGCCACACATTCTCTGGCCCTGGTGACTCTTGGAAACTTCTAGTATAGCATTCCAGGAACAACTCTAACGTTCATCTTTTATGACGATAAAAACCAGTACCATGAGGAGGGGATACCAAATTCTGCCAGTGGGGTAGAGCCTAACCCCATAGGACCATAGTGTCATTAGCCATTGCATGGTAAACCTGGAGAAACTCTTCCCTAGAGAGTTTCTTTCAAGAAGAGGAAACTGCTTCAGTTGCATGCTTAGTGCAGCTTGTCTCCTTTCAAAGAAGTTTAGATTTGATCAAAGTAAGAGCCATGAGGCACCTTCCCTAAAGTCCTAGTTCACAGTCACATGTTTCCAGTTAACTTTGCAGCCTATTTCGCAGCCTGAACCTTGACTGCAACTTTCCACTTGCTTGATATCTTTGCCTTCGTGACAAACTGATCATTTTCCATCTTTCTGCGTACACTTTTGCTCTTTTCCACTGCGGACCTAGAGACATGTGGTCCCAGGTAGGCCTGCCACGCCTGGGATTCTCTTCTGTAGAGAAACTTCCTCTGCCAAGTAAATTCGTTCATCACCTTTGAATTCTGCTTTGCTTAAATTCTCAGGTCATGGGCAGAATGAAGCCATATTCTTGACCAAAATATCTTAGAACAGATCCTAGTCCAGTTCCCGATAGAGATCTCGTTCCCCTCTGAAACTTCAGGAGCCAGATGGCCACAATCTGTCTTTCTCTCAGCCCTCAGACTTGCCAAACTTCTATCACAGTAGCCCACTAATCTCAGGTTACAGTATCTAACAGTCTATCTTGCCCAAGGTTCCAAAGTCTTCCACATTCCTCCTGCAAACCGTTTTCTAAGTCTGGAAGTCATGTACTCAAGTTTAGCTTACAGAGTCTTCTCGACATCGTTTGTCTTAGTTGCTTGTCCCATTTTCATGATAGTATACCCTTACAGAAGCAGCTTGAAGAAGAAAGGGGGTTTTCAGTTGTATGTTTGTTTGTTTGGGCTCATCGTTCTAAGTGACAGTGTGTCATGGTAGGAAAGTCCTTACAGCAGGGACTTGAGGCCGCTGTTCACATTGTATCCACAGTCCAGAAATAGAGGAAGATCAATGCCATTGTTCAACTATTCTCCATTTTATTTAGTCCAGAATCCAAGTCCAGGCAATGGTGCTATCCATTTCTGGGATGGACATAGGTATACCAACCTCAATTAACCTAATGATGATAATCCTTCCGAAACAAACCAAAGTCATGTCTCTTTGGTGATTCTAGACCCTGACAAGTTGATATTGGTTATTAATCCCCACAGGTGAAAAGGTCTCACCCAGTTTAACTTGTACCATGCCACTTTTTTTCTCATACTGTGGATCGAAAATAATTGTTTTGAGTCGATGAAGTCAGTGATGGAGGAAGTTCATTGGCTAATAAAGGCACTGCCCCGGCCCATTTTATTGGTTAGAGGATAGGTGGGAGGAGTAAACAGAACAAAATGCTGGGAGGAAGAGGAAGTGAGCTCAGAGAAGCCACAGCTTTCCTCTCAGGAGCAGACGCCTGAGAGAGACGCCATGCCCCGCTCCCGGCATGAAGCTCCGACCCAGGATGGACTAGGCTAGAATCTTCCCGGTAAGACCGGTTCTCACAGATTATTAGAGATGGGTTGATCGGGATGTGAGAATTAGCCAGTAAGGGCTAGGGCTAAAGGGCCAAGCAGTGTTTAAAAGAATACAGTGTCCGTGTAATTATTTTGGGCATAAGCTAGCCGGGCAGGCGGCCGGGGGTGCTGAGAACACAGCCCTGCCACCCTTATTACTTCATATGGCGCCCACGTGGACAACTGCTTCCACATAAAGCCTGAGACAGCTTGGGAAGTAATTCTAGAACAAAATGAAAGCATTGTGCCTGGTTTCTTGGTAGCAGCAATTTCTCGGTTCTACTCTGCTTGCTAGAGGCAAGCAAGCGCCTCATCTAAGAGAGGCTTCCTGACTCAGTTTTAGCTGCAAAGCCTGCAGCTCATTAAGAGGTCCTGCCACGAAACACTTAAAAGGTGTTGACGAAAAGCTGAACGCATGCTTTTCGGTTTTCAGCCATAGCAGGAAAAAAAGCTGCGCCGTTTAAAAATGCCGGCTTTCTGGGCTGTCCTGCCAGGACAAACTCTGACTCTTTTTTGCAGGCGGTTTGTGCGGTTTGCAAGCAAAGGCTGCTGAAGCTCGCTTGCTGGCTACAGCCAGTACCTCAGCCATGAGGCTGGAAAGCTAAGGAATGGACTGGATCCAGCCTGCAAAGCCACGCCTTTAATCCTACTGATATTGCTTGGTAAATTAAAGACTCGTGTGGTCAGAAAAAGAGAGATATACAATAAAGAGAGATTCAAAGACAGATAAAATTTCTAAATGGTTTGAAGTGTGTTAAAAATATATGCAGACTAAAATTTAAAGTTCTTAAAGTAAAAAAAAAAAAAGGAAGAGAGTTGTTGTGTGTGGTAGCACACG
Source organism: Microtus oregoni (assembly GCF_018167655.1). Taxonomy (NCBI): domain Eukaryota; kingdom Metazoa; phylum Chordata; class Mammalia; order Rodentia; family Cricetidae; genus Microtus; species Microtus oregoni. The sequence goes on along the minus strand of NW_024543830.1, from coordinate 6,952,253 downwards.
CCTTTAATCCCAGTGCCTAGAAGGCAGAGACAAACAGATCTCTGTGAGTTCAAGGTGTAATAGTGTACACCTTTAATCCCGAATGCCTGGGAGGCAGAGACAGGCAGATCTCTGAGAGTTCAAAGACAACCTGGTCTACAGAGTTACTTCAGGTCAAAGATACAGAACCTGTCTCAAAAAACAAAGAGTTAAAAGTAAAAATAAACTAAATAGAGGTTAAAACAAAGCTGCACAAAGATGGAAAATACACAGAGACTTTTGATACTGTATGCTATTATGCTCTCTTTGAATTGTTTAAATGCTGAGGAAGGAGAAACAGATGCTAAAAGATATTTATTTATAAATACTGCTGAACTAATCCAACATAGATATTATGAATTTGGATCTAAGGATATGATACTTTGGAAAGGAGTTTCTTATTTTGTTTTCACAGAGGATGAGACTTTGTTCATTTCTTCTATTCCGATTTGGTATGATGGACCACGCCCTCCTGAAGGGTTGCAGTGAACATCTTCAGAAAATTGCTTCGCTCTACTGCCAACTGAGCACACAGGTTATACCATGAAAGACCTAATTAACGACGCCCCCATTCAGCAGGAAGCAGTTTGGAGAGAAAAAACTGCGCCCATGTTTCCAAATATGGTTTATAAACATCCTTTTACATTTAAAGGGGGATATGATATAGATATGAATAATTTACATTAGTATAGATTTTACTTTATTGATAAGAGATTTAAGGTCAATTTTGTTATATGTATAAGTGTTTCTGATTTTGATTAAGGTATTGTGATTGTGTAGTTCATTTAAATATGTACTGTAAAATTAAGAAATATAGGTTGTTAATGGATAATCATCGATAATAGTAAAGCTTGTAGTCATGTTAGTTAGATTTTCTAGATATATAGAGATATATTTTAGATAGACATTCTTCATGTCTTTCAAAGATTACAGAATAGGACATTTTAAATGTTTTAATAACTGAGGACTTTTCATGACAATGAGACACTCTGCTCCTGGCAGCACCAATGTACTTCAAGAGGAAGATGGGCATCGAAGAGGCTCATTATGGAGAGTGATAGCCATTTGGGCAAGAAACTGCTCTTGCCTGGACTATTGCATAAACTGGACACAGAGAACCCGCAGAGAGAGGACTACTGAACTTGCCTAAGGTGAGATGATCTTTCGGGGTTCCTGATTCATGAAAGAGTCTGCGAGACATGCTGCAGGACACAACAGATAGTGACTGAAATGACTTTGAATTTTCCTGCTTTATGGAAATGTCTACTGGATACCATGGGCCTGAAGGCTGAAGATGGATGCCCCAACGGTACAAAAGAACTTTGGGTGACTGTCCAGGCAGCGAGATGTCTCTGTCATTTCTAGAGTTTTAAAAGTTGCTTTTTTCTTGTTTGCTTAGGTAGTATTGTATCTTTCTGGAGTCTTTGATGGAGATAAGAATAGTTAGTTATAGTTATAGTTTTCCTTAGTTATGATAAAGATTATTGTAACTTTTACTTGATAACTGTTTTGTTATATGTAATTTTGCTATGTTAAAGCCTTTTTTTTGTTTAAACCGAAAAAGGGGAAATGATGGAGGAAGTTCATTGGCTAATAAAGGCACTGCCCCGGCCCATTTTATTGGTTAGAGGATAGGTGGGAGGAGTAAACAGAACAAAATGCTGGGAGGAAGAGGAAGTGAGCTCAGAGAAGCCACAGCTTTCCTCTCAGGAGCAGACGCCTGAGAGAGACGCCATGCCCCGCTCCCGGCATGAAGCTCCGACCCAGGATGGACTAGGCTAGAATCTTCCCGGTAAGACCGGTTCTCACAGATTATTAGAGATGGGTTGATCGGGATGTGAGAATTAGCCAGTAAGGGCTAGGGCTAAAGGGCCAAGCAGTGTTTAAAAGAATACAGTGTCCGTGTAATTATTTCGGGGCATAAGCTAGCCGCCGAGCAGGCAGCCGGGGTGCTGGGGACGCAGCCCCGCTGCCCTTATTACTTCAAGTCAGTTTGAGTTGTGGAGAGAAGTTCTCACTGTATGCCACCACTGAGCACAGGTCATCCTACAGTCACAAAGCACTAGATGGCAGGTAGCATGCTTCCCACACTATGTGATGTTTACTGGCTAAATAGTTCACTTATTACCTCAGTTAGTAAATGACAAATATGACGTAAGCAGAGGACTGCCTGACCCCAAACACTCAGTGCCTGTCCCCTTTACCACCCTGCTTCCTGTGATTCACCAGAGGGAAAAAATAAAACAAAAAGTATGTAAATGGTAAGACTGGCCTTGAGGTGATTCCTGAGAAAGGGAACATGAATTAGCCATAAAAAAAACTATGGGGGACTTGTAATTCATTAAAAACCAAACATGTGAGCAACCAGAGGTGGGAAAGATGATGTCATGCGAATCATCTGGTGACTGGTCACTGGAGGCTGTAGAGTGAGGTCTATTTCTATCACTGTGATGGAAAACCTGCCCAGGAAACTTGGGGAGGAAAGGATTCATTCTGCATATGCTTTCATGATACAGTTCTTTATGAAAGGAAGTCAGGACAGGAACTCAAGCAGGGCAGGGACCTGGGGGCAGGAGTTGATGCAGAAGCCATTGAGGAGTGCTGCTTACTACCTTGCTCCTCCTGACTTTATAGAACCTAGGACCAGCAGCCCAGGGAAGCTCCACCCATAATGGGTTGGACCCTCCCTTTCAGTCACTACTTAAGAAAACACCCTACAGAGTTGCCTGTAGCCTGATCTTATGGAGGTGTTTTTTTCTCAGTTGAGGTTCCCTGCTTTCAGATAGCTCTAGCATGTGCCAAGTTAACATAAAATTACCATGTACACATCTCTTCTTTCTATTATAAAGACATAAATTTCTGTCCTGGTCATTTTCAACTGTGCAAGTCAGTGGTAATGAGCTTTTTGACATTTATTTTCAATTAATATACAAAACTCTCTATTTTTTTTTTCAAAACTTAAAACCAGTCAGCAACCTTACTTTCCCCCTCCCTTCGACTCTAAAATTTGGCTAGCATCTCATAATAAAGCTATCATAGAAAACTTTTCTTTCATGACTGGATTATTTTATCCAATGTGATATTCTCAGGGCCCACTCATGCTTTAACATGCATCAGAACTCCCTTTCCTTTATAAAATTAAATAATATTCCATTGTTTGAGAATACCTTATTTTCTAATCTATGCACCTCTGTTTGGACAGTGAGTTTTTTCCATATCTTAGCCATTATAATGCTTCCATGAACATGGGTAAAAAATATCTTTAAAAACAGATCCCGATTTTTTGAGTTCTATATATGGAAGTGGCATTGTGAACAATACTATAAGTCATTTATACAGTTTTTAGTGATTGTCATATTGTTTTTTACAGTAACCCCACCATTCTATAGTCCCTAGAACAGTGTTCATTAATGGTGATTTCTCCATGACTTTCACATGTTGGTTTTATATTCTCCAAATTTGATAATTCATTTGTGTTCTGACTATATTCAGTGACCATGGAGACCTTGAGGAGTAGATCTGGGTGCCAACCAGGTAAGTTCTCTGTTGTTTTTTAATCCATAACTCAAGTAAAATTTTGTCCTTCTCAAAGATCCCTGATGCAGTTTGACAGCTAAGAGGTTTTTGTCAGTTTAAAAGGACAACCACACCAAACAAATTTCAGATCAAATTTCTTTCTCATGCTGCCTTCCATAGTCTTAAAAATACTTTTCATTGTGCAAAAATATCTGTCACGGTCATTCTAACATAAATATGCTACTGTTTATAGAATATATATATATCTAAAACTTCTGTTTTCACAAACCCAAGAATTTTTGTGAGTTCCAGGGAACCAAATAGAAGGATCCACCTTAAACAGGTAAAATACATCCCCCTCAATTCCCTGGTCCTAAAATTTTTTCTTTTTTTTTTTATTGCGAAAAGAAGAAAAAAAAACATAAACAAAAAACAAGTTTCCACCTCCTCCCAGCCTCCCATTTCCCTTCCCCTCCTCCCACCCTTCTCCCCCTCCTCCCACCCTTCTTCCCCTCTCCCCACTCCTCTCCCCCTCCCTCTCCAGTCCACAGAGCAGTCAGGGTTCCCTGCCCTGTGTTAAGTCCTAGGTCCTCCACCCTCCGTCCATATCTAGGAAGGTGAACATCCAAACTGGCTAGGCTCCCACAAAGCCAGCACATTAAGTAGGATCAAAACCCCCTGCCATTGTCCTTGGTGTCTCATCAGCCCTCATTGTTCGCCATGTTCAGAGAGTCCGGTTTTATCCCATGCTTTTTCGGTCACAGTCCAGCTGGCCTTGGTGAGCTCCCCGTAGATCAGCACACAGGTTATACCATGAAAGACCTAATTAACGACGCCCCCATTCAGCAGGAAGCAGTTTGGAGAGAAATAACTGCGCCCATATTCCCAAAAAATGTTTATAAATGTTCTTTTACATTTAAAGGGGGATATGATATAGATATGAATAATTTGCATTAGTATAGATTTTGCTTTATTGATAGAGATTTAAGGTCAATTTTGTTATACGTATAAGTGTTTCTGATTTTGATTAAGGTATTGTGATTGTGTAGTTCATTTAAATATGTACTGTATAATTAAGAAATATAGGTTGTTAATGGATAATCATCAATAATAGTAAAGCTTGTAGTCATGTTAGTTAGATTTTCTAGATATATAGAGATATATTTTAGATAGACATTCTTCATGTCTTTCAAAGATTACAGAATAGGACATTTAATGTTTTAATAACTGAGGACTTTTCATGACAATGAGACACTCTGCTCCTGGCAGCACCAATCTACTTCAAGAGGAAGATGGGCATTGAAGAGGATCCTTATGGAGTTTGATAGCCATTTGGGCAAGAAACTGCTCTTGCCTGGACTATTGCATAAACTGGACACAGAGAACCCACAGAGAAAGGACTAATGAACTTGCCTAAGGTGAGATGATCTTTCGGGGTTCCTGATTCATGAAAGAGTCTGCGAGACATTCTGCAGGACACAACAGATAGTGACTGAACTGACTTTGAATTTTCCTGCTTTATGGAAATGTCTGCCGGATACCATGGGCCTGAAGGCTGAAGATGGATGCCCCAACGGTACAAAAGAACTTTGGGTGACTGTCCAGGCAGCGAGATGTCTTTCTCATTTCTAGAGTTTGAAGTTTCTTAGTTCTTGTTTACTTAGGTAATATTATATCTTTCTGGAGTCTTTGATGGAGTTAAGAATAGTTAGTTATAGTTATAGTTTTCCTTAGTTATGATAAAGATTATTGTAACCTTTACTTGATAACTGTTGTGTTATATGTAATTTTACTATGTTAAAGTTAAAGCCTTTTTTTTTTGTTTAAACCGAAAAAGGGGAAATGATGGAGGAAGGTCATTGGCCAATAAAGAAACTGCTTGGCCCTGTGGGTGGAGTAACAGAACAAAATGCTGGGAGGAAGAGGAAGTGAGGTCAGAGACTCAAAAGCTCTCCTCTCCGGAGCAGACGCCTAAGAGAGACTCCATGCCCCGCTCCCAGCATGAAGCTCCGACCCAGGATGGACTAGGCTAGAATCTTCCTGGTAAGACCGGTTCTCACAGATTATTAGAGATGGGTTGATCGGGATGTGAGAATTAGCCTGTAAGTGCTAGAGCTAAAGGGCCAAGCAGTGCTTAAAAGAATACAGTGTCCGTGTAATTATTTCGGGGCATAAGCTAGCCGAGCAGGTGGCCGGGGTGCTGGGAACGCAGCCCCGCCGCACCTATTACTTCAGAATTCCACAGAGGTTGCACAAGATTGCATTCCCACCAGCAATGGATGAGGGTACCCGTTCCTCCACAGCCTCTCCAGCAAAGGTTATCCTTGGTGTTTTTGACTTTAGCCATTCTGACAGGTGTAAGATGATATCTCAAAGTTGTTTTGATTTGTATTTCCCTGATTGCTAAGGAAGTTGAGCACGACCTTAAGTGTCTTTTGGCCATTTGAACTTCTTCTGTTGAGAATTCTCTGTTCAGTTCAGTGCCCCATTTTTTAATTGGGTTAATTAGCATTTTAAAGTCTAGTTTCTTGAGTTCTCTATATATTTTGGAGATCAGACCTTTGTCTGTTGCGGGGTTGGTGAAGATCTTCTCCCAGTCAGTAGGTTGCCTTTGTGTCTTAGTGACCATGTCCTTTGCTTTACAGAAGCTTCTCAGTTTAAGTAGGTCCCATTTATTCAATGTTGCCCTTAATGTCTGTGCTTCTGGGGTTATACATAGGAAGCGATCTCCTGTGCCCATCTGTTGTAGGGTATTTCACACTTTCTCTTCTATCAGCTTCAGTGTGTTCGGGCTGATATTGAGGTCTTTAATCCATTTGGACTTGAGTTTTGTGCACGGTGAGAGATATGGGTCTATTTTCATTCTTCTACAGGTTGACATCCAGTTGTGCCAGCACCATTTGTTGAAGATGCTTTCTTTCTTCCATTGTATACTTTTAGCTCCTTTATCGAAAATGAGGTGTTCATAGGTTTGTGGGATAAAATCCGGGTCTTCTATACGATTCCATTGGTCGACTTCTCTGTTTCTATGCCAGTACCACACTGTTTTCATTACTGTAGCTCTGTAATAGAGTTTGAAGTCAGGGATGGTAATGCCTCCAGAAGATCCTTTATTGTATAGGATTGTTTTGGCTATCCTGGGTTTTTTGTTTTTCCATATAAAATTGATTATTGTCTTCTCCAGATCTGTGAAGAATTTTGATGGGATCTTGATAGGGATTGCATTGAATCTATAAATTGCCTTTGGTAGAATTGCCATTTTTACTATGTTGATCCTCCCAATCCAAGAGCAAGGGAGGTCCATCCATTTTTTGGTATCCTCTTCAATTTCTTTCTTCAATGCCTTAAAGTTCTTGTCAAATAGATCTTTCACTTCCTTGGTTAGATTTACCCCAAGATATTTTATGCTGTGGGTGGCTATCGTGAATGGTGAAGCTTCTCTCTGAGATTTCCCTCTCTGCTTCCCTATCCTTTGTGTATAAGAGGGCGACTGATTTTTTGGAGTTGATCTTGTATCCTGCCACATTACTAAAGCTGTTTATCAGCTGTATAAGTTCTTTGGTGGAGTTTTGGGGGTCGCTTATGTACACTATCATATCATCTGCAAATAACGAAAGTTTAACTTCTTCCTTTCCAATTCGAATCCCCTTGATCCCATTATGTTGTCTTATTGCTATTGCTAGAACTTCAAGCACTATATTGAAGAGGTATGGCGAGAGTGGACAGCCTTGCCGTGTTCCTGAGTTAAGTGGGATGGCTTTGAGTTTCTCTCCGTTTGATTTGATGTTAGCTGTCGGCTTGCTGTATATAGCTTTTATTATATTTAGGTATGACCCTTGTATCCCTAATCTCTCCAAGACTTTTAACATAAATGGATGTTGAATTTTGTCAAATGCTTTTTCAGCATCTAATGAAATGATCATATGGTTTTTTTCTTTCAGTTTATTTATATGCTGGATTACATTGATAGATTTTCGTATGTTGAACCAGCCCTGCATCTCAGGAATGAAGCCTACATGATCATAATGGATAATTTTCCTAATGTGTTCTTGGATTCGATTTGCCAGTATTATGTTGAGGATTTTTGCGTCGATATTCATGAGTGAGATTGGCCTGTAGTTCTCTTTCCTGGTTGAGACTTTGAGTGGTTTTGGTATCAGAGTAATTGTGGCTTCATAAAAGGAATTTGGTAATGACCCTTCTGTTTCTATATTGTGGAATACATTAAGGAGTATAGGTATTAGGTCTTCTTGGAAGTTCTGGTAGAATTCTGCATTGAAACCATCTGGTCCTGGGCTTTTTTTGGTAGGGAGGTTTTTGATAACAGCTTCTAATTCTTCGCGACTTACAGGTCTGTTTAGATTGTTCACCTGGTCCTGGTTTAGTTTTGGTAAATGGTATTTATCTAAAAAAGCGTCCATTTCTTTTACATTTTCCAGTTTTGTGGCATACAGGCTTTTGTAGTACGATCTAATGACTCTCTGAATTTCCTCTGTGTCTGTGGTTATGTCCTCCTTTTCATTTCTGATCTTATTAATTTGCGTGTTCTCTCTCTGTCGTTTGATTAGTTTGGATAGGGGTTTATCAATCTTGTTGATTTTCTCCAGGAACCAGCTTTTTGTTTCATTGATTCTTTGGATTGTTTTCTGTGTTTCTATTTTGTTGATTTCAGCCCTCAATTTGATTATTTCCAGTCTTCTACTCCTCCTAGGTGAGTCTGCTTCTTTTTTTTCTAGAGCTTTCAGGTGGGCTGTTAAGTCTCCAATATGTGCTTTCTCTATTTTCTTTAGGTGGGCACTTAGTGCTATGAACTTTCCTCTCAGGACTGCTTTCATAGTGTCCCATAAGTTTGAGTATGTTGTTTCTTTATTTTCATTGAATTCAAGGAAGACTTTAATTTCTTTCTTTATTTCTTCCTTAATGCAGGTATGGTTCAGTAGTTGACTGTTCAGTTTCCATGAGTTTGTAGGCTTTCTGGGGGTAGCATTGTTGTTGAATTCTAACTTTAATCCATGGTGATCTGATAAGACACAGGTGGTTACTAATATTTTTTTGTAACTGTGTAAGTTAGCTTTGTTACCAAGTATGTGGTCAATTTTCGAGAAGGTTCCATGAGCTGCAGAGAAGAAGGTATATTCTTTCCTCTTTGGGTGGAATAATCTATAGATGTCTGTTAAGTCCATTTGCTTCATTACCTCCATTAATTCTCTAATTTCTCTGTTAAGTTTCTGTCTGATTGACCTGTCCATTTGTGAGAGAGGAGTGTTGAAGTCTCCTACTATTAGTGTGTGCGGTTTGATGGCTGCCTTGAGTTTTAGTAATGTTTCTTTTACGTACGTGGGTGCTTTTATATTAGGGGCATAGATATTCAGGATTGAGACTTCTTCCTGATGAGTTGTTCCTGTTATGAGTATAAAATGTCCCTCTCCATCTCTTCTGATTGATTTAAGTTTGAAGTCAACTTTGTTAGAAATTAGTATGGCCACACCTGCTTGTTTCTTAGGTCCATTTGATTGATAAGCCTTTTCCCAGCCCTTTACTCTGAGTAGGTGCCTGTCTTTGTGGTTGAGGTGTGTTTCTTGTAGACAGCAGAATGTTGGATCCTGTTTTCTTATCCAATCTCTTAGCCTGTGCCTTTTTATAGGTGAGTTGAGCCCATTGATATTAAGTGATATTAATGACCAGTGGTTGTTAACTCCGGTCACTTTTTTAGTAGTAGGGTTTGTGTGTTTTCCTTCTTTGATTTGTGCTGGTGAAGGGTCTCTAGATGTCTGAGTTATTGTGGTCATTGTTGGACTCCTTGGTTAGTGATTTTAAATTTTTTTTCTTTAATTTAACTTTGTCCTCTGTTCTGCCAATACCTTAAACAGGTATAAGAGATACCAAACATTTCCATACCACAAACACCAGACAGGAGCAAAGAGACCAGCTATGCCAGGATGTGTCCAGCACCCAGCCTTCTCAGGTTCCCCCCCACCAACGATGATGCCCACAAATAATAAGGAAATGGTCTTGAGAATCTGCCGCCTCAATTCCTTTAACCTGTGGTGCCTAACTTCCTGCCTTTTTATTATAAAAAGAGATGGGACTGTAATGATTGTTCTGTCTCTTTAAGAGACAAGCCACATCCACTTCCTCCCCCATCCACTGAGGCAGGCAGGTCTTCCTTCCTGCTTGCAGCCTGAGTTCTCTCTCTTTTCTGGCTCCCTCTCAGAGAGGCAGCTTTGGTCTCCTCTCTTTCTCTCCCTCTTTTTCTCCCTCTCTGTTCTTCTCCCTTTCTCCCTTCCCTTACATAATCATTAAATAAATATCCAACCTTATTCTTCATGGTGTGCTTATCTGTCTGTCTCTTGCCTGTCACCAGGGACCAGCCACCTTCGGAGACCTGCCACATGGTCTTGTGTGCCCTCCCTGCCTGGGACTGGCTGTTCTCAGGACCCGCTGCCCCCTGCCTGCCACCACATAGCCCGCTGCCCACCACCACTTGGGGACCTACAGCGTTTCTTCTGCCTGCCCCCACTGGGGATCATGCAGCATCCATTACACTGACAGTTTTTGTGAGTTCTTTGGAGTTTTCCATGTATAAAATTGTGTAATCTGCAAGCAGTGCTGACTTCCTCCTTTTAGCTGTCTTTTATTTATTTTCTTACTTAATTATTTTGGCTAGGATTTCCAGTTCTGTATGAAATATATGTTATAAAAACATACCTCCTTTCCTTGTTCCTCATTTTAGAAGAAATGTTCCAGTTTTCTACCATTGAGTATAATGTTAACTGTGAGCTTTTTCATACATATCCTTTACTATGTTGAGTGAATTTCTCTCTCTTCTAGTCTGTTTGCTGTTCTTATTAACATGAAGCTGTGTTACACTTTGCCAAGTGCTTTTTCTAAGTTTGTGGTGATAGTAATAATCAGAGGGATTTGTCTTCACACTGTCAACAAATACTACATTCACTGATTTTTCATGTATAAAAACTATCAGGGGCCTTGAGTACCAGCTTCAGTGCCCCCTCAGAGCTCAGAATTGGATGTCTATGGCAGGCAGGGATCTGAGGGTAAAAAAAATAACTCAAGTACATTACCGCTGCATGTTCTTTATTTTTCATACAAGGGAGAAAGTGAAGTAAAAAGCCATGGAGAAAAGAAGAATAAGGGAAAGAATAAGGAGAAGAAAGAAGAAGGTGGGTAAGGGGAAGAAGAGAAGAGAAGAGAAGAGAAGAGAAGAGAAGAGAAGAGAAGAGAAGAGGAGGATGGGCTGATCTCCACGTGGTTTTTACAGACATAGCTGGAAAATTTTATAGACAACGAAAATGATAATATGCATATCAACATCACAAAGAGGGCAGATAAAATCTGACAAAACTAAACTCCAGAAAAAGTGACCTGACCTAGCAAAGAGCCCCATTCAAGGCTCCATTCATTGGAATTCATCCATTGAATTCCATTCATTGGAAGTACCTGAAATTCCAAACCATTAGATAAAGTTACTAAACATCCCTGAATCTTGGATTCACCTGTTCTCCTCATCTATTCTCTTTTGTAATAATCAGCTTTAGGGATGTCCATATTTGTTTGTTAGCAAAGATGGGGCATGCTACCTTCTTGCTCAATGCCTGTCTTCTATAGAAATTTCTATGTGGTCTGTTAGCAGGTGATTTGTGGGATTGACTCTATGTAAATTTGACTGTTAAAACAAAGAATGAATGCCATCACCAGGCCTCCTGGTATGGGGAATGGAGCAAGATCACTCCATTACCCATGCAGAAGTCACACGGCTGAGATGATTGGGGCATGAATCCCATTTTGAAGGGAAGAATCATGACTTCACAACATTTTTACAGATATGACAGTAACTTTTCCAAAAGACAAGTAGTTCCTGTAGCTCTTTAAAACAGGTTATTCCATGTGGTTGTGTGTGTATAGACTCCCCATGGATCTGCCTATTGGTCTGTCTACTGTGCATTTGCTATATAGTCTTGTGGGCTCTAACAAAAAAAAATTTGATTCTGCGAGTAAAACTCACTTGTTCTGATGTGTTATTGGCTCCTCTATGCTAATATTTCATTAAAGATCTGATCCTTCTTGCTTCTTGCTTGAGTCTAGAATAAGCTTCATTACTTAATTCTCTGATTCCTGTCTTTTACCTAATTTGATTCATCTGGATGCCCAGACAATTCTTCCTGGGATCTATAATTAGATTATGTCGCTTTTTAGCTCAAACATCTTTTTAAAGAAACCTTTCCAAATAAAGCTTAAATGGCCATAATTACCATTTAGGGTCCTTTAGCACCAGCCTAAATATACAGCTCCTTTTTTCAACATAACTCACATAAACCCTGTTTTCCACCACCTTCAACAATTTTATAAGCAGATCATTTCATATGAAACCTCTTCCTCATATTTGCTCACTGACATAAATGCTGGCTCTAAGACCACCTTCTCACTGGATACTTTATGTCACCTGTACATTCTCTCAATGAATTCCACTGAACACTTCTCAAGTGTTAGCTACTATACAATGATCAAACTACAAAGCTCAGTCTAGTACAGGGACTTGAAAAAGAAGAAAGTTAAAGAAATGTGAAGGATATTTGGGAACACAATAAAAATATGTACACAATTAATCAAGCTATATTAGATTTTAGATACTTTCCATGGGTCTCAGAGATTATTCTAAAGAGGAGTTGACACTCCTTAAATAAGCAGACATTTACTTGGAAAGCAAGGTGGACTGGCATACAAGATCATGAAGACAGCCTCAATCCAAGGAAGGAGCAAATGACACATGGCATATGACAACATCACTGTCTTCCAGCACTGAAATCTGGCATCATGAGTGTGGAATGAGAAGCATGAAATGGTTGCTATGGTCCCATACTGAGACTTAACAAGTCTCACTAGAACAGTTGGTCACATAGCCATCTCATATTGAGGAGTCAAGACCTACTCGGGCTGTGGGAATATTTTAAAAGTTTTAAACAGGGGGCAGTGAAAATAGTTTAGTTTTAAAACATATGTTGTTCTCTGGCTGTAGGGCAAAAGGGCAAACTGGAAGGGGCATTGTGACTGAGGTAGATAGAGTCAATACGACTCTATTTCTACTGTGCAGTAAGAGATAAGAAAGACCAAAATAAAGAATAGAACATAGTCAACAAGCTGGGAAATAACACAGGGAGAGTTAGATATGGCCTTATTTAGATACCAAAGAATACTAGAACCAGACATGGTAGTGTACACACATATGTAATTGCAGCCCTTGAGAGACTGGGTAAGAAGATCATAAGTTTGAAGTCAGCCTGGACAACATAGCACCTTGTCTACTAAGGTCAGTACTCTAAGTGAAGAGAGAAGTATTTGATAAATCCTAAGAAGCAATGTAGTGAGGGAAAGACAGCGGGTTTGTATCAGTATTATGCTTTTATAATTAAGAAAATTACCTTCAGTGACCTCTTCAACCCAAGCCAAGGTCAACGTGACCTTCTAAGTTCAGTTACAGAAGACTAAGGTTTAAGTCTCCTAGAAGTCCAAGGTCTAGCTCTTCAAATATCCTGTTAAAATATCCATTCCTTAAGGAAGACAGCTATATTCTGTCTGCTTTAGCTCTTTGATGCTACTCCACCCATGAATTTGATTATTTTCAAAGAAAATTGGCAAGAAAATAGTCATAGATTTAATTATTTACACATGCCAAATGCATTACTTTCTGAAAACTTGACTGTTGTTTAGTTTTATCAATTACAACAGTTTATGTTGGTAAATCTGAGGAAAGCCCAGCATCAAAAGTCACTAGGACATGCAACATGCCTTATACATCTTCACTACCGTATACAACATCAAGGTACAGCATCCATCTAAGGTGCATTTAATGATATATGAAGTTCACATCATGAGCTTTCCTGGTATCTAATAACAAGTAACAGGGAATAGATGATAAATCCAAGTCCATCTACTGTAGAAGGAGCTGTGGGCTGCGTTCCTGCCTGGCTAGCTTATGCCCCGAAATAACAACACACAAATTGTATTTTTTTTTAAACACTGTCTGGCCCATTAGTTCTAGCCTCTTATTGGCTAATTCTCACATCTTGATTAACCCATTTCTAATAATCTGTTTAGAACCATGAGGTGGTGGCTTACTGGGAAAGATTCTAGCCTACATTCCTCTCAGGTCGAAGAAGCATGGTGTCTGCCTCACTTCCCTCTTCCTCCCAGCATTCTGTTCTGTCTACTCCACCCACCTATGTTCTGACCTATCAGGCCAAGCAGTTTCTTTATTAATTAACCAATGAGAGCAACACATAGAAAGAAGACCCACCTACATCAATCTACTATTTCAGCCCCTAAGTCTATGTTCTGCTGGTGGCCCACAGTTTCTGAAGAGCCAGCACTGGAGAAGTGAAGGCACATGGAGATTCTTGAAGAACAGGCCACGTAAATCAGGTATCAGGTCAGAAAGCAGGAGAAGAATAATCCCTACAGAGAGGTGTTTACCACTCTAGAGGTAGTGGGACCCAGGACAGCAGAACTGATAAATAAGACAGAGTAAAGTCTCAAGCAGTAGTCAACTTTATTCAGAGTATCAGACAGTTTATACTCTGAGGGCTAAGTAGAGTCACAAAAGTAAAGCATCCAATCACAAGGACGAGCTGCATGTGGTGGGCAAGACACATACGGCAAAACATAAAATTTTAACATGAGATAAAAAAAATTAATTCAAATACTGTGTAGCTCAGACCTGGATCTTATCAAATCATCTACAATAAGAAAGATAATGGGCACAAAAGATAATGACCATGATGCCAAACAATGGAAATGCTGCATCTGGGTTCGACAGGAGCTCAGGATGAGAATATCCTTGCTGGGCAAGCATAGAAGAGCAACCAAGGAAGGGCCTTTGATCTGGCGCTTGAGGGATGGTGGGATTTAATACAAAGAAAGGGGGTAAGAGGAAAAGATAAGCAAAGGGCCAGGAAGACCTGATTTGAGTGGAGAGAAGGCTCTTTGACCAGATTGGAAGGTGTATGAAGAGGCTTACAGGGACTTGCTACATGTCATTTGGTTGAAATAAATCCCACAGGACTCAGTCTGATCTCAGCATAGCCCTCAGTGGCTCCCTCCTAGCTCCTCATGCTTCTGCTCTTCACCTGGTCCTGTCAGAATTCCTCCTAGAAAGTTACCATTTAGGTCTCCCCATTTAATGCTGCACCCTTATTTAAATCAGACATGACACCCCAAGCTCTCTCTCTCTCTCTCTCTCTCTCTCTCTCTCTCTCTCTCTCTCTCTCTCTTCCTTTCCCAAGATATCTCCCTTCCAGCCTTGACAAAATCTACAGTCCTAAGCACCAAGTTCTCACCATTGTGTATCTTTTGGAGAGACATGCGGTATGGCAGCATTCCAGGCCCTGATCATTTAGCCAAGGGAGCCCGCCACGGGGAGTTAATCTGACAGGCAGAATCAGGAGCAAGCCTCCCTCTCCAAAGGTACTGCTAGACCATCACAGTTAAATTGTATCTGACAGTTAATTCCAGCTTTGGGCAGTTATGTGTGAAACCTGACTTCAATGAGACATTGATCAGCCCACAGCTCTTCATGAGTTTTGACAAAATCAATTTTCTCCAGTTGATTGGGCGATCATTAGCTGACTTACAGAAAGGTCTGGGTCATGCACAGCTTTCTGCAGGCCTTGAAGCTGCGGGCAGGGAAGAAATGATGAAAAATTGCTGCTGCCAGTCATCGCCACCTTCCCCAGAGAAAGGGGCCAACTCAAGTCTACAAAGAGCAGACCCATCTTTAGTCTCATTGCCTCAGAAATAGGGGTCTTTGAGAGAATTGCCTCGTCAACGCAGGAAATTATGTATTCTACTTAGGAAAAGGAGACAATGCTGGTTGAGACTGATGCTGGAACTTTCTCTATCATTTACGTGTTTTACCTCACGACCACATCTTTATTTACCTAGAGATGCTCTGGAACAGAAACACCTGCTAAATGTGGGGCCAGATGACTCATTGGGAAGTTTGTGTCAGTGAATCTGAAAAGAAAAACAGGATTTCAATTCACAAAAGTCTTCTTTACATACAGAACCACCCTGTAACAACCATTAACTTCCTACGTGGCTCATAACACACAGAAAACCCTTCTCTCTCAAGACATAAACTACACTATTGGACCTTAAGACTATATTTGTTCCCAGTACCCAGCACATGAGCCACATTGTCAGTATTTGTTAACATATGTGGAATATACTAATGAGTAATTTATCTATCATATTTTTACAATGGACTACTTTTCTCTGTAAAAAGCGTTACTATAAGTGTGTCTTAAATATTCCTGTTTTACCAATGGCATCTTGAAATTTACATGCAAATGAATGGAACTAGAAAAAAACTCCTGAGTGAGGTAACCCAGACCCAGAAAGACAAACATGGTATGTACTGACTCATAAAACTCACGCATAAGTGGATATTAGATGTAAAGCAAAGGATAGCCAGCCTATAGCCCACGACCTCAGAGAAGCAAGGTAACAAGAACTCTAAGAGAGACATACATGGGTCCCCCTGGGAAGGGGAAACAGACAAGAACTCCTGAGAAAATTGGAAGCTTGGGCAGGGTGTGGAAGAGGGAGAGTGGAAAGGGAGGGGGGAAAGGAGAGAGATGAGAGCATGTGGGAACAGCATGGTCAAGATGTTGGGAATGGGGGAAGGACAGAGAGGGAAAGTAAGGAAAAAGATATCTTGATTGAAGGAGCCATTATGGGGCTAACATAAAATCTGGCATCAGGGAAATTTCCAGGAACCCAGTTAAGACTCTAAGCAATAGTGGAGAGGGTGCCTGAATCGGCCTTCCTCTGTAGTCAGATTGATGACTATCTTAATTGTCATCATAGAACCTTCATCCAGCAACTGATGGAAGCAGATGCAGAGATCCACAGCTAAGCACTGGGCTAACTTTCCAGAGACCAGCTGAAGAGAAGGAGGAGCAATAATATGAACAAAAGGGTCAAGACCATGATGGGCATACCCACAGAAACAGGTGATCTGAGTTAGTGGGAGTTCAATGACTCCAGACTGATAGTGGTGGAACCAGCAGCATAGGACCAAACGAGGCTCTCTGAATGTGGGTGACATTTGTGTGACTTGAGCAGTCTGTGGGACCAGTGGCAGTGGGATCAGGATTTCTCCCTACTGTATGAACTGACTTTTTGGAGCCCATTCTTTTTTGGTGGATACCTTGCTCAGTCTAAATATAGCAGGGAGGGACTTGGTCCTGCCTCAAAGTGATATGTCAGACTTGACTCCCCAATGGGAACCTTACCCTCTCTGAGGATCTTGGGGCGAGTTGGAGGAGGGGAGGAAGTGAGAACTGGGACCAGAATATAAAAAGAGAAAGGGTCAGGGTTTTTTAATTAATTAATTAAAATAAAATAAATATTCCTGTTTTACAAAAATACCAGAATACTGACTTATTTATACACTTGTATGTGTTAGCACAGCACAGCACAGCACAGCATATATTAAATATTTCCTGAAAGACTGAACTTAGTTTGTTCAGTCATTTTGGAATGTGAAGTAGAAGTTTTCAGGAGAGAAAGAAGTGTTAGCTATGTCTCTAGGGACACAGTTTCAATGAGCAAAATGCTGGGTCATCTGGCTGTGGCATTCTCCAGAGAATTTGTGTACCAGCATCCCTACATGGGCAAAGGTGAGCTTTGAAGCCCTACAAAGTCCCTACCCATGACATGAAAGACTCATAATGGGCATGTTAGCCTTAGCCTGCCCTTCTTCTCCTCTTTGGAAACCTTTTTCATCTTCATGAAGAGAGACTATCTTTAATTTATATTGAGAAGCATAAACGAACCGGGCTTTACACAAACCTCTCAAGGCAATCTGAAATCTACCCGAGGCAGCATAACCTTCCACAGACTGACAAGATAGCCTTGGGTAGCTCTGTCATGCAGTAGGCACTTGGGAGAAAGATGTACATTTAATAGATACTCAATAAAGTCTGACAACAGGATTATTTTAAGTTTGTTGGTTTTTAATAGATTTTTCTCTCTGTTGCTGTGATGTGAATGTGGGCCGTTTTTTCCCACACTTTGTCTGTAGAAATCCCCAGCCTAACAGTGTTGGTATTGGGGTCTTTGGGGGTGTTTTAGTTTGTCCTCTCTTGCTGAGATGTGAATGTATGTTCTCCCCCCAACACACTTCATCTGCAGAACTCCCCAGCCTCATAGTGTTGGTATTGGGGTCTTTGGGGTGTTCTAGTCTGTCCTCTGTAGCTGTGCTAGAACACTCTAGTCAAAAGCAACTAAGAGAGGAGAAAGTGTGTTTGGTTTGTACTCCAGGTCACAATCCTGTCGGGAAGGGTGCAATTGCCAAAGAGACAGGCACAATCAAACAAAGCCAAGTAGCTTGCAGTGGGATAACAGGACCAATGTTGTCAGGACATCAGGATTTGGCAATTCCCAAACCATAGAAAGATGAACAGTACGGGGGTCATGAATTTGTTTCACTCACTTTAGGGAAAAGGCCTCAGAATGGATCACATACTCAGAACCAGATTTGCCTAGAACTCAACAAAGCAAGGTCCCCAAACCTGCCACAGTCATGGTCCAAGCAGGCCCAGGTACAGCTCGCATTGATAACAAAGCTTTGTGGCATCCATGTGATGTTGCTTTCCCAAGCATGCCCTGCACGAAAGCTACCACTTTGTAGTGGCTCCCACCAAGAGGAAAGTGTAGGAGGCCAGTCAGGAGCTCCGCAAGTTACCTGTGACATGGTGGTCTATAGATAATAATGTGAAAATGATGCCAAAGTTGACGTGGCTACAGGAGGGTGGCAGAGACACCAGGAATATGATTGCTGTCAAGGAAGCTCCGGATAGTGTGCAGAGCTAGCACAAGGGAATACTGAAAAAAGCTGCAACGAGAAAGGCTGTAGAGGTGGCCCTGATGGTATGCACCTACACTACCCCATAGGATCGCTGACAATTGACTTGTTACCATTAAGCACTGGAATTGTGGCCAATCCAAATAGAGAAATGTTAGTCTAAAGTACAGGTTGGGTTTCAGAGACCTAATGAAACTAATATAAAAGATCTTAACAATTTTTGTTCTCGTCGTATTTTGGAATGATAATATTTTGGTTAGACTGAGTTAGGTAAATTATAGCAAAATTGAATAAAAATCTTTTCCTTCTTGATTTATTCTTTTCAATGGACTATGTATAACACTTAGAATATAGGTCTTTGGTCTTCTAGTGGTATTTTCACAACTCTACTTCCTTTGCTTTATCCATCTGTCTTTTGCATGTTTGCACGTTGAGACAACAACAGGGGGAGGGGAAAAAGACAAACATTTTCTCAAGTACCAACCAAAGCCCAGTCAGGATCTCATATCTTTGTTAATCTTTAATCAGAAGAAATGCAAGTTTCTTCTCCACAGAGACGAGGCTCATGTGTACCCTTTGTCATTCTCATTTTGTCCACTGAGGAGAAGGTGGCCAGAGAGCAGAAGCTTCATCTTTTAATCATCCACATACGTCAGTATAAGGCTGGGTCAAGTATGGACTAACTCAGTGATGGTTCCTATATAGGTTAGGACTCTCGCAAATGCCAAGACTGTCACCTGTCTCCACACTCACTCACCAAGAGCAGCTTTATGACCAGAAGAATTCATTATTTTTGAAAAGAAAAAAAAGCAATTTCTAGGCCAACTATTTGTCTTTATTTCATTCACAAACAGCTTTTTATACCATTTTCTTTTCAATGGCATTCTTATCTGATAGGAATTAAAATTAGAAAAAAATCAAGGTACTCCATGCTAATGACCATCACATTGCTATGGCTTTAGAAGGAAATCTGAAGGAAGACGTCCCCACGAGAGAAAAGAAAAGAGAAAAAAACAGAGTTTATTGGTCTGCTGTTGTTTCTATTGCTATAACAAATTACTTGAGGCTATAAGGGGAAAAAAGAAATGTTAATTTAGTTCTTTTTATATTGATCATCCACACAATATTGATCATGCTCTCAAGAGATCTGCTTGAGCATGATCGAAGTGTGTGTTGGTGAAATCACACTTTAAAACAAGAGGCAAAAGAGACCCAAGAGCTTCAGACTTCTATAAGCACTATCTGAATTAGGAGAACACACTTCAGAAGACGAGCACTGCCTTCTGAGGACCATCTCCCGCATTCTAGAGACCTAATGACCTTTACGTGGCTCCATCCTTAAAATTCCACTAACCCTTTCTAATGACAGCACCTGGAGACAAAGCCTCCAACCTATTATCCTATAGAGAGAAGAGCAACATTAAATCATGGCGGGCGGGGGGGTGGGGGGGGTGCGGTCCTCTGCTGCTGTTACTTGGGCTTCTGTCCACTTTCTTGGTTTCTTGTTTTTTCTTTCTGGGCACATCCTCCTTTCCCATTTCCTTCTGAATGCTTATTAGTATAGGCTGGATGGTAGACTAGCATAGCCTTCTAATCAGCAGATGCTGAAGGCCCACTGAATGACAATGGTTTAATATCGTGTGAGCTACTCTGGGGGATAAATTAATCCTATGGAGCCAGTACTATAACACACTGCCCTGCTACAGTTCCGGAATAATTTTTCTGGCATTGCCCTCAGAGAAAAAGGAAAGGTCATCCTTTTTCAGAGAAGTCAGTAACTGGCCGTTTTCTTAGAATTAGGGTTAGCCCATTTATACTTGGAATTCCCTGTTAGAAGCTTTTTTGTAGCTAAATCATGACTTAGAGGTTTGGTTGACCTCAAAGGATATTTATGCCACGTTCAAACCTCTAAATCTCTGAATTGCATTATAGGCACCTTTTGAATTTTCCTCATATCTCTTGTGACTCCATTATTTCTGCATCAACTTCAAATGAGAGTGTTTTTCTTGCAATACATTCGAAAACTTGCACGAGAAGCTAGAGCATGATTACTAAACACAAATTTCCTTCTTCTTGAGGATTCATTCCGTGAAAACACAAAAGTTGTTCAGTTAACAATCACTTGTACCCTTGACCCAAGAAGTCAGGAACAGAGGTGAGTCTAGTAGAAGAAAGAGAACTAGCCTTTTTTCTTGTCTTGTTGCTTATCCAAAGTCTAAACCCTAAGAATAAATATGAATCCTTCCCCTAAACAACACATTATCAGCAAATCCAGGCTATCGACGTCATAGCTGTCCTCGGAGCCTTCTACATTCAACCCTCCACGTTCTGTGTACCATCTTGGGTGATCGTGGGATGCCTATCTGGTTCAAATTCAAAGGGTTCCCAGAACATTCCACTAGAAGTTCTGTCACAACTGCCTCAAGTGCATCTGTGGTAGTTTAAATGTATTAGGCCTCCATATGCTCATAGAAAGCACTATTAGGAGATATGGCTTTGTTGGAGTAGGTATGGTCTTGTTAGAGGAAATGTGTCACTGTGGGGGTGGGTTTTGAGGTTTCCTATGCTCAGGATACTGCCCAATGAGCCAGTTGACTTAATGCTGTCTTCTGGTCAAGATGTAGCCAGCTCTATGTCTGCCTGCCTGCCACCATGCTCCCACCATGATGATAATGCTGAATCTCTGAAACTGTAAGCAAGTGCCTCAATTAAATAATTTCATTTATAAGACTTGCCATGGTCATGGTGTCTATTCACAGCACAATGCCATTTGAGCTGTGTTCATAGCAGCATTATTCATAATAGTCAGAACCTGGAAACAACACAGATGCCCCTCAACCAAAGAATGGATAAAGAAAATGTGACACATTTACACATTGGAGTACTACTCAGCTGTAAAAAAAAAAATGACATCTTGAAATTTGTATGCAAATGGATGGAACTAGAAAAAGACCATCCTGAGTGAGGTAGCCCAGAGTCAGAAAGACAAATATGATATGTGCTCACTCATATGTGGATATTAGACATAAAGCAAAGGATAACCAGTCTACAGTACACAACCCAAGAGAAGCTAGGTAGCAAGAACCCTAAGAGAGACATACATAAATTTTCCTGGGAAGAAAATAGACAAGATCTCCTGAGAAAATTAAGAGCATGTGAGGGCAGAAAGAGGGAGGACAGTAAGAGAGAGGGAGAAGTAAGGGGAGGAGATAGAGAACATGAAGAAACCAGTATGGTTGAGATGGGGGAAAGACAGAGAGGTAGAGCAAGGGAAGAGATATCTTGATTGAGGGAGCCATTATGGGGCTAGCAAGAAACCTGGCACTAGGGAAATTCCTAGGAATCCACAAGCTAAGACCCTAAGCGATAATGGAGAGAGTGCCTGAACTGGCCTTGTCCTGAGTCAGATTGATGACTACCTTACTTGTCACCATAGAAACTTCTTCCAGCAACTGATGGAAGAAGATGCAGAGATCCATACCCAAGCTCCCAGAATCCAAGCAACATGAGCAAAGGGGTCAAGACCATAATGAAGATACCCACAGAAACAGCTGACCTGAGCTAGTGGGAGTTCACTGACTCCAGACTGACAGCAGAGGAATCTGCATAGGACCAAACTAGGCCCTCTGAATGTGGGTGACAGTTGTGTGGCTTGAGCAGTCTGTGGGGCCACTGACAGTGGGATCAGAATCTATTCATAGTGCATAAACTGGCTTTTTGGAGCCCATTCTCTATGGAGGGATACCTTGCTCAGCCTAGCTATAGAAGGGAGGGCTTTGGTCCTGCCTCAGCACAATGTGCCAGACTTTGCCAACTCCTAATGGGAAGCTTTACCCTCTCTGAGGAGTAGATGGGAGATAGAGTGGGGGAAGGTGTGGGGAGCAGGAGGATGCAAGGGAATGGGAACTGGGATTGGTATGTAAAATGAGGAAAGCTTTTTAAAATTAATTAATTAATTAAAGCAAAAACAAACAAAAACTAAGACAACATCTATTTGGGGGTGTAGGCAGTTCACTTAAATTCCACCCAGTCTCCTCCTTCATTACACCAAAAGGAAACAAGGACAAGAAAAGAAGAGATGAGAAGACATGTTTGTAGCAGGAAGCAGAGACAGTCATACACATACGTTATTAAGGTGTATCTGTCTCAAGGGGGGCAAGAAGAATAGGTTGGGGGCTGGCATTGAACCCCAGCCAGCTGCTTTGTTGTGACCATCCAGAGGAAGGTCAAGAGTCCGTCTTCCAGGATACTGTTTGGGAAATCTGTTCTCTCGTCCTTTATATTAGTTTTGTTACTATAAAATAATTTGCTGCAAAACTTGAGGCTTAAAATAGCAAACTGTGTCACATCATAATCCCTGTCCATTGGAGTTGTAGACACAGGTGAGGCTAGCTCACACATGTTCTCTCGGATGGTAGTCAAGATCTCTCAGTCAGGGCTCTTGTCCTACCTGGTGTTTATTCTAGTGCAGTTATTTCAAGATCCATGCACGTGGTTGTGAGCAGGACATAATTCCCCTCACTAAGGATTTTGATAAACCTTGTTGACCCAAGAAACCCCCATTTTTAGGTTAAGATAGCTATGGAAACAGGAATTCCTAGGAGGGGCTGTGTCTGGAAAGACTGATTGACTGATTGCAACTGCAGTGATACAGAAGGGTTGGAACGTTGCAGGTCATGAGGCTATTCACCTTGTCTTGGGCTAGCTTTAGCCCCCTGAATAGCCATCCTCTGCCCACCTCTGTGTCAGAACTAACACTCTGTGACTATTAGATTAAAAACCTCTTGGAATCTATTAACTTGGCAGACAAGTAGCTTCCAACTTCAAAGAATTGCTGTGGGACAATGGTCTGTACCCTGTCAATTGTATTTTAATAAAATGCTGATTAGCCAGTAGGCAGGCAGGAAGTATAGGTGGGACAATGAGAACAGGAGAATTCTGGGAAGACGAAAAGTCATGATGTGACTGCCTCGCCAAAAAGGTACCAAGCCACGTGGGTAACACAAACAAGAATTATTGGCTAATATAAGTTGTAAGAGCTATTAAATAGCCTGAGCTAATAGGCCAATCGGTTTATAATTAGTGTAGACCTCTGTGTAGTTCTTTGGGACTGAACGATGGCAGGACTGGGAGGGAAATAAATCTCAGTCAACAAAATGTCAGCAGAAAACATCCGAGGCTTATAGAAAAGCTTCCCCTGTCTTGCAGTTTCCCCTTCGCTGGTGGACCTACTAATGTATTTTAAAATTATCATGATTTATGATCTTCTTTGTTCTATAAAACTGCTTCCATCTAGAAACATGGAATTTGAAGTAACCTAAATCTGTGTTCCAAGGCCACAGTCAATCAAGTTTGGTTCTAAAATAAACTTTTTTCCCTTTTACAGTGAGAGGTAGCCGGGCGATGGTGGCGCACGCCTTTAATCCCAGCACTTGGGAGGGAGAGACAGGTGGATCTTTGTGAGTTCGAGGCCAGCCTGGTCTACAAGAGCTAGTTCCAGGACAGGCTCCAAAGCTACAGAGAAACCCTGTCTCGAAAAACAAAAAACAAAAAAAAAAAAAAAAAACAAATAAAGTGAGAGGTATGGGGTTTGTTTTTTGTTTTTGTTTGATTTGTTTTGATTATTTTTGCACCAATACCAGCAAACACCAAGGCTGCCCCAGATCCTTAGAAGACATAACATGGCAATGATTTTATTGTTAAAACAAAGAAACACTGATAAGCAGTTGTTAAGTCTACTCTCCCATCTAATTATGATTTTTATATAGGCTTAATTAAACTTTCCACACTGCTTTCTATGAGACATGACAGCCAGCTCCCATAGCAGGGTATATTCTCAAACAAGAACACTAGTATATTTCCAAAAATTGAAGCCACATTGTTCTTATATCCTACCTTAGACAGTTAAAGAAGAACAAGGTGACTTAAGAGTTATATCCCAACACTTCCACCATACTCTCTTCAAAACCAGATCATTACTCCAGGATTCATTCAGCAAGGTAAGATAATGCAAGAGCATACACAGCAGAAATGACCACACTCACCTTGGGGGCTGCCCATCTACTCCCCATTGTTGATTCATCCCAGTGTAGCAGTGTGTTGTGATTTTAATAGAGTTACAGAATATGTTTCTTAACTTTTATAGATCAATTAGAGGTGAGGCATAAAAAAAAATACTACCACATGATGTATGGTTTTGCCAGAAACAATTTGACTGAAAGCAATTTCATGGAAACAAGAATCATTCAAAATCAATTTGGTCAAAACACATCCTAGTCACCAGAGAAATAGAAATATAGAAGAAAAATACAAGTAAAAGCCCCCAAACCCTGAAAGGCCAATGAAAATTACTAATGATTCATAAAAAGTTACAAAAGCTCTTTCTGTCATGAACCAAAGTAAACAATGTCATGAAACTGGAGACAGACTATTAATATCCCACAAATTATCATTTTGGTCAGCTTGTTTCATAAGAAATTGTATTGGGCCAAATTGCTCTCAGCTGAATTGCCTTACCCCATTAGAAAACACAACAGCTCCTAACAACGCAGAGGTCAGGCTATGGCCAGGGTAAAGGATGAGTGTTAGGAGGCCAAAGGATGGTGTTAAATAATCGATTACCCTGGAACTTAGTGACTTAAAAGGACAAGAATTTATCATTTTCTTGTAGTTTCTTTCAGTCAGAAATTAACGACTACCTTAGCTGGAAGCTGTTAGGATCGATCATGAAACTAATCAGGTCCCAGCTGAAGCTGTAATCAATTGAAGGCTTGACCCACTGGAGCCATTTCATAAGTGATCCAATAACATGGCTGTCGGGTTAGTCTCTCCACAGGAACCTCCCCAGACAAGCATTTGGTGAGTACCCTCATTGGCACATTCCCCCAAAGTGAAAGCCCTGGGAGAGGAATATGGGAGCCAAAATGCCTTAAGGGCCTTAGCACAGGAAGAGACACACTCTCATTCCCTTCACACTCTGATAGTGACATAGATTCATCTGATTTAAAGAGAAAGGGCAGCACAGAAGGGTAAATTCTACAAAGCATTGGGTGTCTTCTTGGAAGTTATCACATAAACTATCATATAAACAACAACAACAACAACAACAAAAAGATAACCCATTTCCAGCCATGTTTCCATAGTGTTTTCCCTCTAGACCTTCTTTGTTGTTTGAAAAATAATGAGTGATCTTCCCTTGGTTCATAAAAACCTGGAGTCAAAAAAGCTCAGGTTTCAACTTCCTCCAAGATGGGTAATTTAAGCACCAGGTATGGGAAGAGCTTGTACAATAGAGCAGCCTTGCTCAGTCAAATACTGGATCTAATGTTTGTGACTAGAACTACAATTCCTCTAGAATTATGCAGAGAAAAGTGCTGCTGTGTATTTAAGAGGGGAAAATCATCAAATGCAAATACCGCAGGGAGAGGTAACATGCTAGCCTAAATGTGCATCGAGGTGTGAATGATGTGTGACAGATCGTTTCCTGAGCCACTTTCATAAAGGTCGGGCAGCAAACAGAAAGTGGAAAGGGCCCTGGGAGAAACACAGGCGAGGCATCCAAGGAAGTGGAAGTTCGAGCTCTGACATCACCTTTTTCCAGAGCCCACACTTATCCCACAGCAGTTCAAAGAGAGAATTAGAGAGAGCCAGACCTACTAGCCAATGGATAGTAATGAACCCTAAAATAGAGTACAGTTAGAAATCAGCCATTTAAAGAAACATCATTTTTAGACTGGGATCCAAAGCCTATGGATTACATTATAATTTATTTGTGCCTTTTGATTAATGACCTCTCCTCGTGTGCAACTCTGCACATTAGGGCTTTAACAACTTACATGGGGCAGTATTGGTAGGAGAGGGTTGGGGACTGACGAGATGGCACAGAGTGAAGACACACTCATAAACACACACTTGGACCAGCAATGAATCACCACTGCCTCGCTTGTGTTGGTCCTTTACGTCACCTGGCATTGCCCAAACAGGCAGAAAAAAAGTCTGTCAATATGGGTTTGTATTTCCAGGAATGACTAAGAGCTGGCCATATAAAGAGTGCTTTAGGCCAAATTCCATGACAATGACCTTCAAAAAACAAGAGGGGGTGTTCAAATGTCTCTGTGACCTGCAATTTGGTTGCACCAAATATTGCTCAAGATCACTCCCAAATACCTGAAAATCGTTCCAAGAAAATAGTTTTATTCAAGTCAATTATGACTTAAGTTCATAGGTTAGAATCTTGAAAAACAAAGAGGGGCACTATAATTTATAATTCTCCTGCTAAGACCCCGTTCTATTCTACCAGATCCAGCTGTACTACCATCATATTCTCTCTTTATACTAAGTCCTTCTGCCTCCATCTCTTTCCTTTGGATATCCAGGACCACACGATACCAGAGTTCCCATTACCACTGATGCTCCTACAGGCCATTGCTTTCCTACCTTCCTAGGCAAACTATATGCTTTGTATTTTGACTTTAGAGGGAGATCCATTAGTTCAACAACAAACACATACACACAGAGAAGAAAAGAACGCCCATATACATAAAGGTACTTTTAGCAAAGCCTTTCACAGATAAGACCCAGCTTATAAAATGTTGCCTCCAGCAAGAGTAAGAAATGAAGTGCTTGATGTAAAAAACCAAACACTCTGAAATGGCATCTGTTTCTTTCTCATGGCCTCAAAGGACTGTATATATTTTGTTCAGTGTTGTGAGTGATGAACTACCTAATATATAATAGATATCCAATAAATACTCATGAAATGTAAATAATAATAAATAGCTCAAGAAGTCAAAGAAGTATATTATGATTCTTCTCCTAATGGCTACGGCCTAAAGGGACTAACCTATGACCTAACATCCCATAAATATTGTGGAATTTTTTAAGCCCTACATCTAATTCCATTCCTCAGAGTCATCTGCATTACCTGTACTCTTTTCTTACTAGCTTGCCATGATGTACAAATGCCTAGACACCTACTCTCCATTAACTCCGCTCCTTTCCTCTCCAACCACGGTTACTGGTCACCATGATTTAGACAGATGGGCTTCTATTTCTAAGCACAAAACAAAATTAAAATCTCATCTAAGAGAAATGAAAGTTTAGGGGGAAAGACGACTTACTTGTCTTACTATCTTCCTACCCAAACACTGATCTCAATTGTTCATACATATGGATAAACCCACTTACTCTTTCACTAAATAATTGAGTGACTTCTGATATGAAGATACATTCAATGGAGTCCCTAGGAGTTGCAATTTAATAATTGCCATCTGGCAGATGGGGAGGGGGCTAGGAATTCCTGACGCTGAAGTGCCAGGTTCCTGGCATGGTTAAAGCCCCTTTTAGTGATGATGGTTATAAAGACAAACCAAAATTAGAGGTCTGTACTGTGTGCCAGGCACTGTACTGGAGGACGTTTTCCATGTGTCATGAAGAATCATCACTTCAGAGTTTGAGTGATTCCCTCAGGCACTGTTTTATTACATTGGAGCAGGAGAACTCCCCCACCACTTCCAGAGTCCCTGAGGCTATTGTGAGGCCAAAAACAGAGTCCCAGGTAACACAAGCAACTGTAACTATCAAGTCTCAGATCTTGCCCATGTTTACAGAGCTGTGTGTTCCCACCAGGGGGATTCCAAAATTGACGTTGAAAGTTATTAAGTATTGGGTTAAACTTGCTTTACTCCCAAACTCCTCAAAAAGCTTAACTTCAAGTGAGTCACAAAGGAGGTGACTAAGTCTCTGAGAATAAACATTAATGAAATCAAGAAAGGACCCACTGGGAAAGGCTTTGGGTCTTATTAAATTTTGATCAAAATAATATATCCATGTCTTTATTTTTCCTGTCATGTGATCTGCTTTCTTCTCCACTTCCTGGTCCTCAGCTTCATCTCTCCATGCCCAGATAGAAATTATGACTTTTTTATATGCATTGACTTTGGGCACATTGAAACAGCAGACTATCCCAAATACTTGTAAGTTTGAGGACCCTCTGAGCATCAGGAGGGTCGAGATAGCTTGCCAGGTGTGTGAGCTCTCAGTGTGAGCCAAAAGTGGTGTACCAGGTCCTTGGGGACAGGCTGTAAGACTTTTCCGAGTCCAGATGAGCCAATGAACTATGTTTTAAATGTCTAAAATATAAATTGACTACATTTTGTGAAAAGATTCTCTGTTATAACTGAACCCTGGCAGGAGGGACCGCAAATTGAGTTGAAACCCCCAGGGATATGGAGTTTCACTTTTAAATAAGTTTGGTTGCCAGCAAATTCAGAGTTATTGAACTTTACATTTTATATTCCAGAAAGTGTCCACTAAAAGGAAACTTGACCACTTATGCATATAAAATTTTATGCAGTTTAGTACATTTACTGGTACCTGGAATGATGAGTGAACATCTTGATTCTGTTTAGCATAGTAAACTTCTGATAAAACAAGGTCCTTAGGAACATTTCTGGGGATTTCATAATTAGAAGGAATTGTCTTGATTGTTCTAGCAAATCAACCGTGGGTAAAATGGTGGAAATGGAGAATATCTGCATATTCTTTTTGGATTGTTGAACCGAATTCAAAAAGGCACCTAAAAAAAGTTATGATTGTTGACAGGATCTAGAATCATCTAGGAGTCAATCTTCTGTGCATGTCTGTCAGGGAGCTTGAAGATTGAGGTGGAAAGACCCACCCCAAGCTGAGCTGGGTCCTCCGACAGAATGGAAAAGGAAAAGAAAGCCATGCAGCAGCATTTATCCCTCCCTGCTTCCTCTCTATGGATTCAATGAAATAAACTGCCTCATGCTCCCGCTGCCATCACTTCTCGGTCATGAGGACTGCATCCTCAACTAAAATAAACCTTTCTTTAAGCTCCTATATTAGGCATTTTGTCACAGCAATTATAAAAGTAATAGTGGCACACACCTTTAATCCCAGCACTTGAGAGATGGAAGTGGGAGGACCTCTGTGAGTTCAAGGCCAGCCGTGTGTAGAGAGTGAGTTCCAGGACTGCTGGAGCTACATAGTGAGACCCTGAACTGAAACGAATGAAAAGAGTAACTAATACAGTCGATAAAAATCTAAATAACAAATTTAGATGATTAGAGCCACTTCCATGATAGTCTATTTTATTTTCCAAAAAAAAAAATAGCTATTCCACATCATCTTCTGTTCCAAAAGAGCAAAATGTCAAAAATAAAGTCAGACTAAAAGGGTCAGGAAATTTTATAATTATGATAATATTTATTTGTACTAAATAAAAACAATAATTTGCCAGCTATTTCAGAGTTTCAAGATAGTCGACTCTTATTTTGTCCCAATCCCTAATTTATGAATTTCATCATTAGAGAGTCTAGTACATGAAACTGAGGAACTGATAAGATTCTTCAGAAATCATTGTGGATTGTTGGCATTAATAACATGTTCCAATGCTTCATACTCTTTTCTCCAAAGGAGCGCGTTGTAGGAATGGCAACGAACCACACAACCCCAATTGCATCCTGTGCTTTGTGCCGGGGAAGATCACAAATAACAAAGATTTCTTCATCCCTTCTTTTCCTAAAATATAAAGTCCTATAAAGAAGTTCATCCAAACAACAGTTGTAGATGATGGAATAGGGATACATTTAAAAATTTTTATTCTTTGGCTAGAATAATCCATGAACTATCAAATAAAAGGCGGCTAGTGATAAAAGACAGAAGAGGAGGAGGGGGAGGAGAAGGAGGAGGAGGAGAAAGAGGAAGAAGAGGCAAAAGAGAAGAAGAAGAAGAAGAAGAAGAAGAAGAAGAAGAAGAAGAAGAAGAAGAAGACTGTTCACATGATTCTTATTTTCTAGCCCCATAATTCTGTAAGTGTGTCTTTTACTTAATCCATGTCTTGCTCAACCTAGAATCACCAGCCCAGAAATGCCCCACTCACAACTGGCCAGACTCTCCTTCATCAATCACTGATTAAGAAAATGCCTTTAACAGCTTCTTTACAGCTTGATCTTATGGAGGTATTTTCTTCTTTGAAGTTCCCTTCTCTCAGATGACTTCAGCTTCTGTCAAATTGACATAAAACTATCTAGCACAGCAATATTTATAACATTTTAGCCTTGTATAATTTGATGAGGAATACATAGACATATGTATGCACATCTGTAAGGAATCTTCTGAACTTTTTTTCCTTTATGGTACTATGAAGCAGAATGCATCAGATGGGGGGCGGTGCAAATTAAATAATCCCACACTAACTCTGAATAGGGTATACTAAGGTTTTTCTTTATTAAGAGGGAAACTCAGAAATAGGAACGGGGCCCAACATTCAGGTGTGGTGTTCAGGAAGAAGAGGGGCTGAGTGGGCGGGACTGTAGCTTTTTGGTACCTAAAGGCCATGCACGACCTGGTCCCGCCTCTCAAAGTCCATTGGCTGAAGGAGGTTACCCATCATCTCCTCCTTTTGTCTAAATAAGAGAGTTCCAAACCCAATACAAAACTATATACAATAAGAATAGATATCAAGTACAAAAATTAGAATTACTACCAGCATAAATGATATTAAGCAAGGAACATAGGCTAAATGTTTTAATAATCATTTTATCCTAAGGAGTCTAAGTCTTGTATTAGAAATGTCTTGGCTCAATCATAAGAAGAAAATAACTACGACTATCTAATCTTCAACCCCATCGAAGGCCTAAGTAGGCAGGAAGTGCAATCAAACAGCTTCCAAAATGTGCAGTAGATAACAGAGTCTCATTTGCAATGTTAAAGCAACTAACTTTGGCTAAGGCCTAAAGTAATTCACAGACCATTTTCAGAGACAGGAAAATTTTTTAAAACTATCTTACCCTGTCTTGACAAGGTTTGACAGTCTTTTTCTTGTATTAGGCTTATCCAGTCTGGACAGGTAAATTTTGTCAATGGTTGAGGAAGGGGAAATTCATTGCCCAAAGGCCAGTTTTGTCAAGAAAAAAACAAGCTCCAAGTGGAGTGTCTTTGGTGCGCAACATTTTCTCAGAAATTGATGGGTGCTGCCAGAAGCAATCATGTTTCACGTCAGCAGAACCCTAAGTTATTTAAATGTCCTGTTCTACAATTCTTTGAGGTGGTTGAAGGTTACCTATTTATGCAGAATGCAGTCTCTATGTATCTAGAGAACCTGATTAGTCTGACTATAAGTATGACAAACATAAATGACTACTGACCTATAATACTTAAAACCTACATAACTTAGACTAAGCCTTCATATTAGAATATTAAACAATCTTTTTAAAACTATGCAGCAAATGAGGAAAATGACCTCAAAATGTAAACAATGGACAAGTATCTTGATCAGAGGTATAAATACATGATGCAATATGATAAATATATCTTAAAATTGTATCAATATACAAAATGTCTTAAACAGAGGTAAAAACATGCATGCATATAATCTGACAAAACAACTTTGCATAGGTGTACAAATATTGTAAACAGAAATAGAAGCATATTCAACATAACAAATATAATTTTAATTTGTATCAATATACAAGAATCTATTAATATATACCAATGTAAATAATATAAATAATAAATAAATATAAATAAGAGTTCACAAATATTCACTCTATTACTATTATTATTAGTGTGAATAAGTTCACACTAATCTACTTGTTAGGCATTCAGCTTTCTCTTTTTTTTAAAGAGATCTCTGAGCCTACATAATTTCCACTCCAATCCCCAAACCTATACCAGTAATAATCAACCCCTAAAAATGTCCCTAACCCTGAGTACAGACTTTGTTGGGAGAATGGCCCACATTGGTGCCATATAAAATAGAATGCATCAGGCAAGGGGAATGCAAATCAAATAATCCCACACTAACTCTGAATAGGGTAAAATAAGGTTTTTCTTTCTTAAAGGGGAAACTCCCAGATCACAACGAGAAAATGAGAATGGGGTCCAAATTCCAGGTATGGTATTCAGGAAGAATAAGGGCCGAGAAGAGGGCATCAACAGGTTGAGTCCGTGGCTTTTAGGTTATCCAAAAGTCATACCCAACCTGGCCCAGTCTCTCAAGGACCAATGGCTGAAGAAGGTTCCCCATCAGTACTAGATATTGGACCCAGGGCTGTAAGCTTGCTAATCAAGTGCTTCACTACCAAGTGACAGTCCAGCCCCTATCTATTTTGTAAACAGAGATAGGATTTTAGATCTTTTCCTATATCTCGTTTTCATTCTTAATACTCATTTTTAAACATCCTTATTATATTTCTGTGCATGTAAGTGCATATGTACACATGTTTGTGGATGCTCTTGGAAACCAGAAGAGAGTGTAGGATCCCCTGAAGGAAGAGTTGCAAGTATATATAATTATCAGCATTGCTAATAGAGCTTTAGATCATTTTGTTATTGTACAATATACCAATATGTAAATAAACAAATTATTTTAAAATACCTCCAAGAGTAGTTAATTACTTGTCTTGATTCTATATTTTTCTTATGCTGACATTGTTACTCTGTTCACAATAGCTAAAAATTGGAACCAACCTAGACATCCATTAACTGATGAATATATAATGAAATGTGGTACATTTATTCAATGGAATTCTACTCAGCATTGAGGAAAAGTGAAATGGGATTTATGGGAAAGTATATGGAACTGGAAAATATTATACTGAACAAGGTAATCCAGGCCTAGAAAGAGAAATGTCTAGCATTCTTTCTCGTATGAGGATCCTAGCATTAAATTTTTAGGTTTCTCTTTTAAACATGAATGTGTCTATAGAGAGCAGAGAACAAGAAAGGAGCCCTGAGAAACGGGTGAGAACTTGGGGAATACCCAATCACATGTGATATGAAAGTAGAAGGGAGGAATAACATTTAGGTTGGAAAACTTTAAGCAAGGATGGTTAATTCAGAGATGCATAACTGGCCAGTCTGCTGAGAATAAAAGACGGGCAAGTGCTCAGCCCCAAGGAAGATATCTACAGCATCCTATTCAAGCCTGGGTCATGGGAAAGGGGACAAGAATATTGTAAAACTGGAG
Organism: Microtus oregoni; assembly: GCF_018167655.1. Taxonomy (NCBI): domain Eukaryota; kingdom Metazoa; phylum Chordata; class Mammalia; order Rodentia; family Cricetidae; genus Microtus; species Microtus oregoni. The sequence goes on along the minus strand of NW_024543830.1, from coordinate 6,918,840 downwards.
GATGAGGAGTTCTGTGAAATCTTGTCTTCTGGCACAACATGGCTATTATAATCAGGAATACACAGCAACTATGGCCATCTGCACAAGAAGACATAATGTAGGAGGAATCCAGGTGTGGTGGCACAAAACTTTAATACCAGCATTCTGAAGACAGAAGCAGGTGGATCTCTGTGAATTCTGGACCAGCCTGGTATACACAACAAGTTCCAGAGCAGCAAGGGCTACATTGTGAGACCCTATTGATCTCAAAAATAAGTAGATAGATAGATGGATAGATAGATAGATAGATAGATAGATAGATAGATAGATAGATAGATGAAAGGGACTGGCTGTGAGGGTAATCTCCAGGAGAGGGAGGAGCATGAGAGACAGTGGTGGTAGTTGAATATGTACACTACAGGGTATGTATGTATGTATTATGCAATAGTCAGCAAATTAAAGAATAGATATAATACAGTAGGTATGGTTGATAGTCCCCTCCTTCATCAATTTCCCTTCCTTCTAGAGGGTAATCAATAATCTGAAATTAATACATATTATTTTTAATTTTCTTTATCCTTTTAACAAACATATATTGATTCTATGTGTTTTAAGTGGTTTATTGCTTGGGAATTATGCCTTCTGTCATTCTTTTAATGGATATCTTTTATTTTTTAAATGTCTATTTGACACAAAATATAAAACTGATCATTATCTATTTCGTCCAAAAATATACAGCACCTTAAAACACCTCTTATATTGCCCTTCTTTACTTCCTGCTGTTTTTAAATTGGAGTTTACTTATATTTATCTACTTTTTAAAAAGTCTCTATATTCGGACTGGAAAGATGACTCAGCAGCTGAGAGCACTCAACTTTCTGCTTCTTGGCCCTCTAATATGCAAGACTCAAGAACAACCTTGTATTGCTAGTGAAATTTGTATGTAAATATACATTATAAATGATGGTAATATTCAAGACAGGTCAGAATCCTGTCAAGTGGGGGATTTGTCTACTGGTGTCTTTATTTCATTCCAACTCTTGTTAATGAAACTTTAATTGGGTAAAGGATCCTAGATTTTTATCTAAGAAAGGCTCGAAAGTCTGCAGAGTTAGGCATAGAAAGTGAGCCTGGCGTACATAATATGTATTTTTCTTTTCAAATACCTCAAGATATCTCCTAGAGAATAATAAAACTCTCAGTGTCACCTCATGACACACAACCAGGGCTACTTGTGCCTTTGCCCAGGGAACGCTTCACACTCACATCGAGAAGCTTCCAGCATTCAGAACTGCTAAGAATGCTGCAGTCACTCTCAAACCACACCAAGTTCCACACAGGTGGAAAGGTTTGCAAGCAAAGAGAGGAAAATTAAGGCAGGCAAACACTTGGCAGGTCTGCTACCAGGAAGATGAGTAACATGACTGTAGAAGTTACTGGGCTTCTTCGTTTCCAGGCCCGAGACTCGCGTGATTGTTCTGTCTCATCTTGAGACTATTTCAGCAAAGTGTCTGTGCACAGTCAGTTGTGCAGTATTTACTGATTGGATGAGATAGGATCTCGATCCTAAAATCTCAGCACCTTCTAACAGCAAGCTAACAAGCTTTGTTTGACTACTCCTGGCACACAGTCCACGAGAATTGCCAACTGACTATGGCTTTGCCAAGTTATACTGAAAATGGTTACATTTAGGAAGCTCCATAGGTCCTTTCATTGTGTCAACCAGGGGAAAGGATCAGCCACTAGGTAGAGCATGTTGTTCTAAAAAGTAAGGGGAGGAAATTCAGAGAGGAAAAGGAAAACAGACAAACAATCAAGCACATAAACCTTTGTTTGGAAATTCTTTGTGCCATTTATTCATATTCCAGAGGGCAACACAAGCTACATACATATGATTATATAACCTATATATGAAGTCAGTGGAACAGAAAAGCAAGTCTCCTCTAAAGACAAAGCTTGTTGTGGACAGGAAAACTTCCATGCGATGCTAGAACCAGCTCACCAGGGCTTCCAATAGAGATTCTTTTAAGTTCACGGACTGGCCAGTCAGTCATTAAACCAACAATATCATACGTTGGAAATATACCATGGAAGTGGGAATCCGACCAATCAAACCTCCTTGGCTTTGCCTGACTCCCCCAGGATAGTTTTAACATTTACCAGAACACCACTAGAGGGAAGCAGTAGCTGTACACAAATACAACTGGCTACCTTTGTTTCCTAGGCAACCAGAACCTCAAGGAGCCCAGCAATAATAATGGATTAGTAGCATTTAGAAGGGAGGTGGGGCGGGGAGTTGGGAGGGGTACAAAGAGGGGAAACTGTGGTCAGAATGTGTTGTCAGAGAGAAGAATCTCGTGTGTGTGTGTGTGTGTGTGTGTCCTTCTAGGTGTGTCTCTTCTCTGGTAGCCTGAAGACCTCTGTGCTTATTTTCTTAGCTCAGAGGAAAGAACCAGCATCTGTTACACCTTCTTGACTCACCTTCTGGCACAGCAAGATGAAGCCAAACCGAGGAGGTAATGCTGTCATCCTCCCTCTTACATGAGCTCCGTTTAGGGTCTTGTTTCCTTGGCAACACACCTGAGGCTAAAACTACTTCCAGTTCCCACTCCTCTCGGCTACTTTGGAGAGTCAATGAAACATCCCCTCTTGGCACTGCACATGAGCCCATGGGATGGTTTCCAGACTAGGCCCCGACTTTAGCACAAAGATCCTTCCTTAAGCTAAGCTCTAATTGAGTCCAACATTTTCTTTCCTGCAGTGTGGGCTGGATAGTGCAAAGAGCTGTCACTTAAGGAACCCCAGGTGCAAAAGCTGGACTTCCCCTAGCCCCATGCTGTCATCTGCCCACCTCCCACATTCACCAATTGACCTCTACTGCCAAGCTTTTCCTCCTAAGCCAGTGCCTGAGGTAAGGGGTCTTTGCAGATTCCTTCTGGACACCGTCCCATTTGGAAGGATGCTGAAAGGATTAGGGAGAAAGCAACTTGAAAGGGTGCCATAGGTTTCCATAGACCTGCCTCTGGAAAGTCCAGGGCTGTATCTCTGCAGGAGACCCATGGCCATTCCCACCCTTTGTCCTTCCCTTATTGCTACCAATTTCCCTCCCTCAACCTCCACTCCCACCCTTCACCCCCTCCCATGCTCAGATCCACCACTTCAGAGGGCTGGTTCCAATTGCAAGATTATTCCTGCACTAGTCTCTGGAAGCAGAGTGAAAGGTGCCGACAAAGAGGCCTTCTCCACAGCTCCCTTTTCACAAGAAGCATGTATCCAATTAAAGGATTTTAATTAAAATGCTTTCTGTAGCATCCTGTTTCTCCTCACTATTATAAATTAAACTTGACATTCTCTGATTTAACAGGTGGGTGAGATTATTCTGAAAGCTGCCAGATGAGAGGAAATAGAGGCTAGGCTAAAGGAAGCTGTGCGCTTGTGTAAGTGTGTGTGTGTGTGTGTGTGTGTGTACATGCTCATATGCACTTTCATGATGATGTAAGTGCACAGTTATGTATGCATATGTTTGTTTTTAAATGAGTTTTTAAACCTTTTCACTTCAAATACAGATGTCATGATACAGCCAAGGGGCCACAAGAAGAAAATACAACTGCAGTCTTTAAAAACTAGAATCTCATGCACACTTCCTTTAAAAAAAAAAATCCAAGCCCACAGCCTCTATTTCTTTAATCATGTGTGCATGTGTATTCCTAATGTTATAAATATTCCTAAACATATAAATGCAACCTGCTTAGTCTGCATAATGCATAGAAATAGTGTAATGTATAATAAAGAACTTGTATGAAAGAAAACAAACAAAACAAAAGTAAGCCCAGAACACACATTTATGCATTTCTCATCAGTGTGGTTTTATTTCTAAATATCAGTTGAAAATTACCTGTAACCCTCATTTTTTTCTATAAAGGATATTTTTCTTACTATGTAAACAAGGGACTAAGGGAGAAGTTTCAGTGTTGGTATTGCCTTTTATGTCTTCAGTACTATAGAATTCCATCAGTTTAATGTCTCAAGAAGTTCTTATAGAACCATGTCTTATGCCTTTCATATGAATTGGCCAGTTGTTGAAGATTTTCATTGTTCCAAAGCGTGCAATTTATGTACAAAGTCTGTACTCACCAGGTTTTGTCTGAGTCCCCTGTGGGAATGACGCTGTCCTCCTAGTCTGGACCTCTGCTCTCCCAAGTCCCTCCTTCCAGGTTCTGCTTCTACTCTTCCTCCCCACAACACTCTTCATCACTTTAACACAAACTCTCTGCTTTAAATGCCTTCCGTGTTTGTCAGTTTATTCACTTTGCCAACAAACCCAATCAGGGTTGTAGCTATTAAGGCTTTATCAATGAGCAATAAGAAAATAAACAAATATACAAAATACATTTAATGGTGAGATCACATAAACCGGACTTGCTGAACATAGCAGACAATGAGGACTACTGAGAACTCAAGAACAATGGCAATGGGTTTTTTATCCTACTGCACGTACTGGCTTTGTGGGAGCCTAGACAGTTTGGATGCTCACCTTACTAGACCTGGATGGAGGTGGGTGGTCCTTGGACTTCCCACAGGGCAGGGAACCCTGATTGCTCTTTGAGCTGAGGGAGGGGGACTTGATTGGGGGAGGGGGAGGGAAATGGGAGGCAGTGGCGGGGAAGAGACAGAAATTTTTAATAAATAAATACATAAATAATTAAATAAATAAATAAAAGAAAAGGTTGAGGTAAGTAGTGCCGTTTGCATTTTATCTACTTCAATCACAATCTTAAATTTTATGTTTATACTCCTTTTTCTCGTTTGTGCTGCTAGTCCCTGAGGATGAGGATTGTGTCTAATACTGTACAGTAATAACCAAAGTATTTAACAGTTAATGCTGCAGAAGTACCAGCTAGTGAAAGGGAATCAGTGATCCTCGTGTGCTACAATTGGCTACTACCTCTGCAAACCTCTCTGTGTGCTCCAGATTTCAATGTAACTCACTGTATTTTGATCCACATGCTGATTTTATAAAAACAAATGTTTATTTTCTTATATTATATAAATGTTGGTCTAGTGGCCCGGAAAAGTGAATGTCCTTCAATCAAAGGGGCTAATTTAATATTAAAGAGTGCACATGTATTCAGCTGCAAAGCCAGCATATGGGAGGCTGTGGCAGAAGCATCTGCATCAACCTTGGATATGACAATAACACAAGTGTCTAGGACTGTCTAGGCTAGGAACAACTGGAGAACCACCAGAAAGGGACTGCTCATGCATGCCTAAGCATTGCCAGGGCATAAATGATGGCAGAAGGATCCAGAATCCAAGGCCATTCACAGCCACAGGAGAGTTAGGGACCACTCTTGTTTACTAGGAATCTGGCAGGCTGGAGATGGGATGGAGAAGAGAGAGAGGAGGAGGAGAGAGGAGAGAAGGGGAGAGGTGGGAGAGGGGAGAGAGGGAGATTGGGGAAAGAAAGGGAGAGGGGAAATACATTAGGGCATTTTTAATTGAGGCCAGACTGCCACCATGAAACATTACGGTGAATGTCCTTGTCAGTCCTAGCAAAGCATTAGCTCTCTCACCCATTTAGGAAGGATTTTCCAGAATACACTTTCTCTATAGAAGCTACGGAAAAGTCCTAAGACTTCAGCTTCATTGTTTAAGTTCTGAAGCTGAACGAAGTTAGAAAAGTGTATGATACCCACCTGCTCCCTGATCTGTGCTCTCTTAACAACAGCTGTTTAGTTATAGTTATCTGTGGGTGTCTATAATGTCCAATCCCACATGAGCACAGCTTGTATAGTGAACCAAATAGCCTCACCTCACTTGCTGTGAACACCTAGTGCATAGCCTATGCCACAAAGGCTTAGAGATCCATTTTTCCCTCCAACCCACCACTCAGTATTCAGGAAGGAGAAGGAGCCACACCTCAAGCACAGTAAGCGTCTTCACAAAATGATCAGCCTTTACAGTGCATGCCTGCCTTCCCTCTCTTCTGAGTATTTCCTTCCTCCATTTCTAAGGCTCCACTCATAAAATAGCACAAAGAGAGTTGGAGAGAAGCCATCTATTTGGTTCAAATAACTATTGGGCTTGGGGAGCTGGATAGGGGCTACACCTCCAACTAGACTGAAAGGGGCATGCTCAAAGCCTAGAGACTCTCAAGCCCATCTGTGGACACATTCTCTCACTAGAAGACAGCTGCCTCAAGAGGGGAGCCTAGAAGGAATAAAGAAGCATGTCGTTTTCCACTGTGGACTCCACAATTGTGGAATTCGTTACCCAAGCAGAGTCGTGCAAGCTGAACTATAAACGGTTGCAAGTCTGAGTAAGAAAAACACACCATAGAGCTCATTAGAAAATCAAAGCGTACTTAACCGTGGAGTGTGAACCAACAACAGTCGCTGAAGTACCCCCATGTCGGGAACTGTGTTCAGTACAGATGGGAAAAGAAAAAAAGATCGTACCTTGGTGCCAGGCCTGAAGGATTTTACACAGCAGGAGAATTAGATTCACCCACAAGTGACTGCATGTAGAAGATGATTGTGGACAGCAATAAAGTTCTGGGGGAAATGAGAGCCCTATGTCTTCTCTGCCTTCTTCAGCCCCAAATGTTCCACCTCCTTTGGCACCTTCAATTTTCGGGTAGTGGGAACTAGAGCTGGAGCCATTGAGAAGAAATGTAGCCCCTGTGTGAAGATAGTTGAGTTGGATATGGGTTGCTGGGCTCGAAGATTCCATTCTCCCTACTATACTATAAGGGAGCAGGGGAGGAGAAATAGTAGAAATGTTAAGCAAAGACATGAAAGGTAAGTGACAAAAATGATCATCTGTCTATCAAATAACAGAGAGGAAGTTACAGAATCAAATTCGTTAGTTTCCAAGCTGCCCAGACCCGAATAATAACCTGAAATATACTAATCAGAACACTGTTTGGCCAATAGCTTAGGCATATTTTAACTGACTCTTATATCTTAAATTAACCCATAATTCTTGTCTGTGTTACCCACATGGCTTGGTAACTTCCATCAGTGAGGCATTCTCATCTTGCTTCCTATGGGTCTGGGTGATGATGCAAAATGAACCTTTCCTCTTCCCAGAATTCTTATATTCTGGTTTCCCCACCTATACGCCATGCCTGGCTACTGTCCAATCGGCATTTTATTACAACAATACAAGTGACAAAACTTTACAGGGTACAAAATCATTGTCCCACAGCACTTCCCCTTTTGTTTCTTTACAAAATAAGAACTCTGAACCTAATATCCTTTGTTTAGCTTTTTACCTTAACATTATCATTAACAACTTGTAACCAATACTCTGAACAAAGACAAACTTCCGTAATCCATTTTTTTGGGAATGTGGGTGTAGTCTTCTAGGCTATTTCCTGATGACTGGGAGCACTGATAATCTTATGGGAACCTAAAGAAAACTTAAGATTATGGTCAAGTCCTGAGCAGAATAGTCTGTGAGGATTGATCATCTCAGCCAGCAGTCTTGAAACTGCTCTGGATGTAGAACTATGAGGAAACTCCAGCAGAGGTCATTTGAAATGCTGGGCCATCTGGGCCATCTGCTCCTATGGAGGTTTTTCAGGGGGTCTTCCTTGATCAAACCTGATTTTTCTTAACCCAGAATAAATCTACAGCCTCTCATTTCCTGTGGAAACAAAAGCAAAATCTCTCCCCAAGTAACATATCTTTTAACTTAAATTTTGAAGTCAAGGCATTTTCAAAATATATACATGTTGGATTAATCCAGCAGCTTTTATAATCAAATGTCTTTTAGCAGATGTTGCTCCTTCCTCAGCCATCAAACAATTTAAAGACACCACAATAGCATACAGTATCCAGATTCTCTGTGTATTTTCCACCTTTACGTGGCTTTATTTTAAACTATTTTATTTATATTTATATTTTATACTCTTATTTTTATATAAATAAAATTATATTTTTATTTTTATTTTTTTGGTTTTTTTTTTTTGAGACAGGGTTTCTCTATGTATCTTTAGCAGTCCTGGAATTTGCTCTGTAGACCAGGCAATCCTTGCACTGGCAGAGTTCCACCTGCCTCTGCCTCCCAAGTGCTGGGATTAAAGGTGTGTGACACCACACCAAACTTTCTTCTTTCTTTCTTTCTTTCTTTCTTTTTTAAGGATTTTGTTCTTTTTCATTTTTCTCCCAAGCCTACATATATTTTTAAACACACTGTAAACTGTTTAGAGGGTTTTTTTTTTTGTCTGAATCTATCTTTACTGTATATCTCTCTTTTTCTGACCACATGGGTCTTTAATTTGCTAAGTAATATGGCTAGGATTAAAGCTGAGGCTTTGACACGGCTGGATCCACCCCATTCCTTAGCTTTCTGAGAGTCTAGCTTCATGGCAGAGGTACTGGAGGGTGCCATGTTTATTGCCACAACTCTATGCATCCAAATCAATTCATGGCAAACCAGCTGCATTTCTCTTGTTTTCGCAGACTGTTCTAGGACATATTAGAATAAAGATGAGGTGTTGACAAAGAGTTGTTAAGGGAAGTAATTCGTTCAAATCATTTACATCAGATATATGTGCAGTCTTAAGCAGAGAGATTCCCCAGTTGCTAGGTGGGTTATTAGGGAATGGGTACATAGATAGGCAAGCCAAGGAGAGTCCTAGGTTGTTAAGCTATTCCCTATGCTTTCCCACCTCAATTATCACTCACAATTGAATCCACAGGATGAGTTATTATACCATAAAAGAGAAAGGATGGTGGGGAACATGTGGAACAATTTCTCTTTGCTCCTGGGAGATGTCTAGTTTACCTCAAGCAGCAAAGCTGGTTTCTCAGATGATTTCCCAGCACTTTACTATCTCAGAAAAATGCCATATAAATTTATGTATATTTAAGTGTGTGTGTGTGTCTGTGTCTATATATATATATATATATATATATATATATATATAATTTTAAAACATATAAAGGAATGTAGGGAATATATGGAAATACAGCTTGGAAAACTATTGTTGTAAAACTGAAAACCAAATTTAAAGACACAAACAGTCACTTGCTTTCTAAGCAGTCACCCTTTCTGTCCCTAGGGTGAAATCGATACATGGGTCAAATCATTTTCCTCCAAAACACCCGATGAAATGAACTTTCCCAAGAACTCTCCCCAGATGTGACATGGTTTTTATTTTGGAAAGAGTCTGTGCCTGCCCTGTTAGAAAGAGATGAATTTGTCAAGTCTGTTGGCATTGAATAAGGCCGTAAAATATGCCCATATTTCCTCAAGTGATTGAGTTATTACACATCAAATTCTTGCTATGAAAACATGGACAGCAAAAGAAAAAAATCTAGTTCCTGAGTATTGAGACCAAGAAGAATAGTTCAAACCTACTCTAAAGTTTTTATCCAGTTGCTCTGCAGTCAAAAGGCATGCAGCACTGTGGGAAAGTTCTGAAATCAAAACAGAAAGTGATTGCTCGTGACCTACATACGGAGATGCGCTAAGAAACTTGGTTTTAGTCCTCAGTGAAGAGGAGAAGAGGTTGCACTCGGGATCACTTCTCTGCATCTGCCTACACATGCCAGCAATGCAGGCTCAGAATGTAAAGCTATCCTTACTCTAAGGTACCTGGTGAGCGCATCAGAGAAATAAGGAAGAGGATCACATTTCTGCTGGTCCTCTCAGTAAGTCTCAGGTACAGTGGCTAACAGCCTCAGTTCTGACCCAGTCTTATTACTAGGAACTCCACAAAGGAGTTCCAGGAAGAACACAAAGTTTGGTGCCCAAACTGGAACCAGCCACATTATACCTCAAGATAGTGGAGGTCAGGCAAGAGCTGGAAGTGGCAGTGAAATGTGCAGAATTATCAATAGGCCAACCATGAGAGATAGAAGATGCAAACAATATCCAGACTTTTTCCATATTTGCTACATGAATGAAAATGCTCTTGACGAGAAAACCTAAGATAAAAAAAAAAAAAACCTCATCATTTAATTTGTTCCGAATAGTAAAAGGCTGACTTTGGTGCTATAACATTAGGTTTTTCACACAGTTTGGCTTTATTTTGCAGTAGAGAAATCATTTGGAGCGACTTTGAGGCAGACATCACTGAAAGTGAGGCTGCTGCATTGCAGCAGGTCCATTGACGAAGCCATACCTGAGATAAAAGGTGCTTCTATATTTTATCTGCTTTCCCATAAGGTTTCCTTCTTTTCCTCAGCAATTGTAGTAGGTTAAAGTACCACATACAGGCTTCCTCCACACAATTCCTTACGTCTGAAGTTTGGTTAGAAGTTTACAGCACATAAACACAAGGTGTAGCTATGTGTACTGTTTGGGCCCTGCTATAATACTTAATGAAACAAAACAGAGAAAACTTTGAATGTTTTCCTAAACCAAAGGTTACTGGATTTGGATTCCCAATATCAGAATGGCACAAGCTATATCCTTTTCTGTTTGGATGTCTGTTAAGTCCATTTGAGTCATAACATCTATCCGTTCCCTTATTTCTCCTTTAATATTTTGTCTGACAGACCTGTCCTGTGGTAAGAATGGGGTGTTGAAGTCTCCCACTATTAGTTTGTGGGGTTTAATGTGTGATTAAACTTTAGAAGTGTTTCTATTATATATGATAGTTTCTTTTATAACTTTAGAAGTGTTTCTTTTACATACGAGAGTGCCCTTTTATTCGGGGCATAGATGTTTAGTATTGATATTTCCTCTTGATGAATTTTTCCTGTGACTAATATGAAATGTCCTTCTTTGTCTCTTTGATTGATTTTAGTTTGAAGTCCACTTTGTTAAATATTAGGATAGCTACACCAGCTTGTTTCTTAGGTCCATTTGATTGGAAATATTTTTTGTCAAACCTTAACTCTGAGGAGATGTCTGTCTTTGAGGATGAGGTGTGTTTCTTGTATACAGCAGAAGGATGGATTCTGATTTCATATCCAATATATAAGCCTGTGTCTTTTTATAGGTGAGTTGAGTCCATTTATATTAAGGGATATTAATGACCAGTGACTGCTATCTCCTGTTAGTTTAGTTTTTGTTGGTGATGATGTTATTTTGTGTGTTTTTCACTTTTTTGGGATTTGCTGCTGTGAGATCATCTACTTTGTTTTTTGTAGATGTAGCCAACTTCCTTGGGTTGGAGTTTTCTTTCTAGTACTTTATGTAGGGCTGGGTTTGTTGCCAGATATTGGTTAAATCTGGTTCTGTCATGGAATATCTTGTTTTGTCCTTCTATGGTGTTTGAAAGTTTTACTGTGTATAGTAGTCTGGACTGGCATTCATGGTCTCTTAATGTCTGCATAACGCTTGACCAGGACCTTCTGGTTTTTATTGTTTCCATTGAGAAGTCAGGTGTAATTCTGATAGGTCTGCCTTTATATTTGACTTGGCCTTTTTCCTTTGCAGCTCTTAATATTCTTTCTTTATTCTGTATGTTTAATGTTTTGATTATTATGTGGCAAGGGAATTTTTTTTTGATCCAGTGTATTTGGTGTTCTGTAAGCTTCTTGTATCCACATAGGCATATCTTTCTTTAGATTGGAAAAGTTTTCTTCTCTGATTTTGTTAAATTTATTTTCTGTGATTTTGAGCCAAACTTCTTCTTCTTCTTCTATGCCTATTATTCTTATGTTTGGTCTTTCCATGGTGTCCCATATTTCCTGGATATTTTGTGTTAAACTTTTGTTAGATTTAATGTTTTCTTTGACCAATGAGTCTATTTCCTCTATTGTATCTTCAGCGCTTGAGATTCTCTCTTCCATCTCTTGTATTCTGCTGTTTATGCTTGCATTTGTGGTTCTTCATCATTTTCTCATAAGTTCCATTTATATAATTCCCTTGGCTTGTGTTTACTTTATTGTCTCTATTTCAGTTTTTAAGTCCTGAATAGTTTCTTTCATATGTTTGATTGCTTTTTCTTTAAGGGATTTGTTGATGTCTTCCTTTTTTTTTTTTGTCTTTTCTTCCATATCTTTGAGGAAAATTTTCATTTCCTCATTAAGGGCCACAAATATTCTCCTAAACTTATTTTTAGGTCATTTTTTCCTGCTTCATCTATATTTGGTTGTTCAAGTCTTGCTGTTGCAAGGCCACTAGTTTTTACTGGTGTTATGTTGCTCTTTGTGGTGTTGTGTCTACCCAGGTTTTCCTCTGATTGATGTAGTTGGGGCTGTCTGTGACTCTGGTGATCAGTCTTTCAGGTGCCAGTGGATCCAAGGCTCAGATGGTTGCTCCTCATGGTGCAGTCAGGGCCAGGGTTCCAGTCACCCTGTTGGTCACTCTGGAGGTCGCTCAGCACTCCTGGGGTTCACTCTACAATACCAGGGATCATTCAGGCCTGCTTCCACAGAGATTTCTTGCTTGGGGTTCTTTTTGCTGAGGTTGCTGCCTTGGGCCTACTCTGGCAGAGGTCCTGGCTCAGGCCTACTTCCTCAGAAGTTCTGGATATGTGCCCCAGACCCACAGAAGTCTAGTTCTAGCCAACTCCCTCAGCAGTTGCTCCCTTGTACCTGCTTCTGTGGAGTTCACTGTCTCAGGCCTAATCAAGCCTAGGTTGTTAGCTCAGTCCTGTTTCTGTAAATGTCCCTGGTCTGGATCTGCTCCTGCAGAGGTCCCAGGCTTCGGATTGGTCCCACAAAGGTCTCTGGCTCCAGTCTACTCCCTCAGAAGTCCCAGAATCACACCAAACCTGCAGATGTCTCTGGTTCCTGCCTACTCCCTCAGAGGTCCCAAACTCTACATTGCCAAACTTTAAGTTTGTCTTAATTGCATACTATGTACCACTGTTAGTCTTCTCCATAAATGTCATTTTTCTTACACTTCATTTCTTCAAAGTCAAACTCGGATTCTGCAGTCCTCTTAGAGGTATGTTTAATGTCATCACAGGTTGTCTCCGAATGAGTGGCAGCATCACAGTTGTGGGAAATAAAGATCTGGCTATACATTCCCAAATCTTAGGTACAAATGGGTCACTGATGTTGCTACACGTTTATCCTTTGGTTTCAAAGGTTCCAAAGCCAATCCAATTTCTTTCTCAGGTCCCTTGATTTCCACAGCTGTACTTAGCACTGGCAATGTATTTTCCCTGTAGTGCCCACTGATGTGGGAGTGTCATATATCAATCTGTTGATTTCATTGTTTAAGCAATAAAAAAACTGCTTGGCCCTCATAGGTTAAAACATAGGTGGGAGGAGTAAACAGAACAGAATGCTGGGAGGAAGAGGAAGTGAGCTAAGACTCGACAGCTCTGCTCTCTGGAGAGAGACGCCACGCTCCCATCTCTTGGCCAGACACATGAAGCTCAGACCCAGGATGGACGTAGGCTAGAATCTTTCCCAGTAGGACTGATGCTACACAGATTATAAGAGATGGGTTAATCGGGATATGAGAATTAGCCTGTAAGGGCTAGAGTTAATGGGCCAAGCAGTGTTTAAAAGAATACAGTTTGTGTGTTGTTATTTCGGGGCATAAGCTAGCCAGATGGCTGGGGTGCTGGGGACGAAGCCCCACCGCTCATATTACAACAGCCCACATTATGTGCAAAGGAGATCATGCAAACAAAAATGTCTCACTGTTCTGCGGAATGATTATCTGGCAGGAGTTGGCCTCATTGGTGTTTTTGATGCGATGGCTAAGCATACAGATCACTCTGATTGCCTGGCCCACTTTTTCAACCTTAACTTGTGCATGATCCCGGGTCACAGATAAGGTGATTTCAGTGTGTAATCTCTTTCAGACTTTACACCAACCACTTTTCCATTTTGCATAATAATTTCTTCAATTAGTTTATTCAACATATAAGTACCTCCTTGTATCACACTTAACCTTGCAAACCCTTGTGGCTATCCTCCAAGACCATAGAAAGGATAAGGTATACTTCTACCCTAGCTTACCACAGACTCTTTGTAAAGTTTAATTCTCTTAATGGTATCACAGCACAGTTGATCTGCACAGTCATCTGTTCTGTGCCATGCAAGAGAATGGTCAGAAAAACCTGTAACTTCTCAGCCCTAATCAAACTTTTTATCCACATCTTCTCAGGAACAAGGCCTTCAAAAGTTCTAGAATCCTTGGTGTGGGAGAAATGTCTGTATTCTGTCAATCATGTTTTAAATAAATGCTGATTGGCCAGGCAGGAAGTATAGGTGGGTCAACCAGACAGGAAGTAGAGGTGGGGTGATGAGAACAGGAGAGTTCTAGGAAGGAGGAAGCCAATTCCTCCCCAGTCCTGCCCAGACCACTAAAGAAGCAAGATGTGGCCTGCCCCTCTGAAAAAGGTACTGAGCCATGTGGCTAACAAAGATAAAGATAATGGGTTAATATATGTTAAAAGAGCTAATACAAAGCCTGAGCTAATGGGCTATTCAGTTTATAATTTATGGAGATTTCTGTGTGATTTTCCTTGGGACTTGCCGGCTGTGGGAACTAGGCAGGACAGAAACCCCAATGAGCAGGCCCTCATGTTACAAATCCTTTTCATCAACATTGGCAGCATAAACTAAGAACTTCCTGGAGTAGCTTTATTTAAACAGCCACATTAAGCTAGATGCCAGGGCTTCTGCTCCAGAGGAAGGAGTCTTGTAGATTTTTCCTCCCTTATAAAACACAGCTCTCTTCATTCACTTTGAAGTCCATCTAGGGGGTTACCTCTATGTAAAACTGGGTCTTCATCAACTGACCATTGGCCATAACAAAAACCTAGGGATTAAGTCAACATGCCAGTCTCCTCCTCTCCCCATTGACGCTGGTTGTTGTCCTGGTATTTTAAATCTTTTGTGTAAGTCTTCCAGTGGCATTATAAAAGCGCTTTCTTCTGCACAGTATGGGTTCTGGTCCATGGTGAGAAGTTAGCTTTGGAAATGTTAATTTAGACAAAAGTCACCATTAACAAATTCACATGGATGGTTTTCTAAACATGTCCAAGAGCCAATAAGACTGAAAAGTCAAGCAAGATCATGTTCTTTTGTGTGTGTGCACATGTGTGCATGAGTGGCTGTGCATCCTAAAGGCTGGTATTGGGGGTCATCCTTTGTTGCTATCCACCTTGTATTTTTGAAATAGGGCCTCTTGCTGAACTGGGAGCTCATTGATCTGTCTAGACTGGCTACCTAGTAAGTGCCAAGGATCTGCCTGTTTCCAACAACAGCCTCAGCTCTGGGCTGATAGGTGAACTACCATGTGCAGCTTTGGGTGAGTGTTGAGAACTAAACTCAGGTCTTCCTGCTTGCACACACACACACACACACACACAAAACCACTTTCTGTGCTATCTCCCTTAGCCAAGACTATGTTCTTTTATTACATAGCCGATACCCACAATCTACACTATAATACTGATTCTGTCTCTCTGTCCTAAGGAAAATGAACTCTTGTTCTCGTTTTTTCCATGTAAAATGGAACTCATAAAAGTAACCTCCAAGGGGTGCTGTGGGGATTAAAACAATAAATGCATGTTCTACTCTTCATAGGGGGCATGCTGCATATGTGCTCAGTATAGATCATCGACTTGATTGATGTAAAAGAGCAAGCTTGAGAAAGATCAGAGTCACAATAATGATTCCATATGCTTAAAAACGTGAGAAAGGAGTCAGAACACTATATAACTACACTAACTCACACACACAAAAGAAAGCATGACGGCCTTTTAAAGAAACTTCCTTGATTTCTTACAAAGCTAACTATTGTTGGGAATACTCAGTGAAAACAGTATCACTGGAATCCAGTGCATAATGCATTGTGTGTGCACCTGAGTTCAAACACTATGATTCTCACTCATAGCTGGTCCTTTTGTGTCAGTCAGGGCTGCTCCAACACTTGAGGACTTGATGACAGGAGCTCAGAGTTACAGTTACTGTTGTAACTCAAGATGAACATGCTCAGGATATAACTCTTAATTTCTCCCCATCCTACTTACTTTTATCCAACTATCCCCATCCCAGAAACAGAACCACCATATATGCGGACCCCTGAGAAATCACAATGACACCCCAGTCTCACAAAGACATGCATGCAGTTGGTCAGGCAAGTCTCATAAAATTTGCCTCCAAAGAGTATCCTGAATCTGTCCACCTGTCTTCACAACCTTCTCCCATCTAGAATCTCACATTGGCTTTTCCTAAGCCCCTATGGGTATTCCCCCATACAGCAGTCATTACAATACTATAGAACTCAGCTCCAGGCTTGTAGATGGAGGCTGCTCATTTGTTTCCTGGCCACCCAGACCCAAATAATAACAGAGAAACTATATTAATTAGAACACTGTTTGGTCAATAGCTTAGGTGTATTTTTAGCTAACTCTTACATCTTAAATTAACCCATAATTCTTGTCTGTGTTAGTCATGTGGCTTGGTACCTTTAATCAGTGAGGCATTCATATCTTGCTTCCTCAGCTTCTGGGTGACAACTGCAAACTGAACCTTTCCTCTTCCAAGAATTCTCCTGTTCTGGTCATCTGGCCTGGCTACTGGCCAATCTGTGTTTTATTAAACCAAACCAATACAAGTGGCAAATCTTTACAGGGTAGAAGACCATTGTCCCACACATACTTCTCCCCTAAAGTAAATAAACTACTATAATAGTAAATTTCATAAGATAAAATTATGGATCCTCTGGAAACTTTATTATTTTGTTACACACTATTTCTTGGGTATATCTGTGAGAGACTTTCTGCCTGAGATTGACATTTGAATGAGTATAACCAATTGTCTGCCTTACATATTTTATATTAGTATAATAACATACAATACAATACAAAATTGATTAAAAATAGAAATTTGTTATTCTCATGTTGGATAATGGCCTTAGACATTCAAGATCAAGGTAGCAGTAGATTCTAATGAGAACTCATTCTTAATAGATGTCTATGGGGTTGGTTTTCTTTGTTGGTTTGTTTGGTTGGTTAGTTGGTTGGGTACTTGGTTGGTTGAAATTTTCCTAATGTTCTAAGTAACTGAAAAGGCTTTCAAGTTCCCTTGATTTCCTTTTAAAAATCATTATGTCAATTATTCTTCCTTTATTGTAATAAGGACTTGAGACAGCCTACTGAAACAAAGAAGCTCTGTATTTCCTCTCATAGCTCAGGAAGTTCTAGTTCAAACCTGACTGGCCTGATTGCTTTGGAGAAATAACGAATCAGCACTTCATGGGAGGAACAAGTGATAGAACAAGATCACTCATTGCATGGGGAGGGAGGGAAGGGAGGGAGGGAGAAGAAGGGAGGGAGGAGAGGAAGAGAGTATTTAAGGATACTGGAGTCTCACAAACTTCCTTATGGGACCACTCCAGTGTCCTAAACACTTATCCCAGAAATCAACCTCTGAAAGTTTCCACCACCTCCCATAGTTCCCATGTTGTTGACCAACCCTATTCTAAATGGATTTTAAGAAATCAAAACAATAATCCAGTCATGGCAGCACAAGCCTATGAGCCCAGATACTTGTGTAACTTAAGCAGGAGAATCATTTAAATACCTGAGTTAGAGACTAGCCTAAGTAACATGCTGAGACCCGACAGCAAAAAGTAAAGAGAGAAAAAAATGTTTAATTAAATGATCTAACTATATCAGCTGCAGTCCTATTTGTAAGTAAGGATCTCTCAAACCTAATAGTTTATCAAAAGCACAACTTTTCACAGGGCCAATTCTGCAAGAAATGCTCAGCTTTTCTCTTTACTCTGATCCAGTGCAGTACTTGGGAAGACCCAGGAATGGTGTTGGCTAAATTGGCCACCAGTGAAATGTGAAAAAGTGAAAATAAAACAACCGTGGAGTAGGATAGGTGTTAATGCAGCTAACACTTAATGATCTGTGACATCAGATCACATAGACTGTGCTGGGAGCCTGTGAGACTCACATAGAGTAACAGGGCTGAATAAGGTCCCCATGTGCCAGGGGTCCACTTGTCTTGTTTCTAAGTTTCTCCTCCCAACAAAATCTACACAAAAGTTCTTGGCCTGAAGCCAGAGGAGCTGATGAGACTTCCACACCCATTCACTCCTTTCTAAGCTAGGTCCCTCAACAAGGTGCTAATGAGCAGTAAAGGGCCAGAAGGTAAAGAGGAGGAGGGAGAAAGAGGGTCTGGATAATCCATGACCTGTATAAGCAGTCCCTAAAGATTTAGCTTAATAGATTCACAGAATCCCCTTTCCACCCAAGAGTGTGAAGGAAATGTGGATGGGATGCTAAGGTACCAGAAAACAAAATGTGGTCTTGCCAGGAATCTGCAGGCATTGGTACAACCTCCACTAAAAGTGCCTTTGTGGGGAGGGACTGAGAGTGGTATTGAGTGCTTGTCAGTGAGCTCTCCACCTGTGGGACTTTTTCATAGATCATTCAGTCGCAAAACTATTATATTTCAGAGAAGTTTCTGAAATCCATTTCCTTTCATTGCTCCTAAGGCTTTAGTCTGTGCATTTCCCCTACAGAGAAGCAAGTGATCAAAGTCCAACATGGGAGAGGTTGAAACCAGGTTCCCCAAAGTGACATGCATTCTAATTTGTACAATCTGTGTATTCTAAGAAACAAAATGACTTCACAGAAGGTTAAGTTGGGAAGAGGTGTGCAAATTCATAGTTACGTGTTTACTTCAGGGTATGAGAGATTCACACATGGATTTTGGAAGTCAAACACATCAGGTTAAGTCAAGCTCCACCTTTATCAGCTAATGTTACCTTGGAAAAGTTAATATCGCTAAAGCTCATACCTCTCAGCTTTTGAACAAGAACTTTTTAGATAAGATGCATTGGTATAGATGAGAAGCACGGTAGGCATATATCAAATGATAAAAGATGGTGGTGGGGTATTGCTGATAGTGATTGACTTCTACAGAAACAGCCAAGTCTACCATAAGGAGCTGACAGTTATCCAAAGGTTCCTGTATCAAAGGACTCGCCTAGATTCCAAAAGACTTAACTGCTGAGTTATAAAAGTTAAAACTCCATGCCACCTTCATAGAAGGAACTGAAAACAAAATACACATTATAATTCCTTACTAGAAATATAAGGTGAATTGATACAGCAAATTTTGATGTGTATCTTAAGTGTATAACTGTTTTTTTAAGTTTCAGTAAGACTTAAAGATCTCAGAGTGGTGGCATATTTTAGTCTCAGCACTCAGAAGACAGAGTGAGATCTCTATTAGTTCAAGTCCAGCCTGTTCCGCATAGCAAGTTCTAGACCAGCCATGGCTACATGGTAAGAGCCTGTCTTTAAACAAAGGCTATAGGGAAAAGGTTTAGAGAAGCAGAGAAAAGGTAATATGGGGGAATCTCTATAATTAAATCAGGTTTGTTAAACAGGTGCAAAATATAAAGTACACTCACAATACAGAACAAGGCTGCAACACTGCTATTGTTTTGGTTGCTGATCCTCTTGTTCCCAAGGGGAAATCTGGAAGGTCACCAAGCTGCCACTACCATTAAGCCCTCCACAGTCCAAGAGAGCCCATGGCCCCTTCCCCTGGGGTTTTATCAGGTCATGTATCTCCAGAGAAGACCACACCCATTAGGACCAGCCAACCCAATATAATTAGATATCAGACTGAATTCCCACAATTTCTCCCTTTTAGTTTAAAATAAAAAAGAAGATTCCAATACTAACAATAATAAAAACTATATACAATAGGAACAATTATCATGTGAGAAATACATCTTAGATGTTCAAACCATGGCTAGTAGGCAATTTTATAGAGATTACTCCAATAGCTATCCTTTCCTGCAGAATCTAGGCTTGTACCTGATATGTATTTAGCTAAAATTCACAAGAATTGTAATTGGAACTATCAAGTCTTCAATCCCATGAAAGACTTGAGAAGGAAAATAACATTACCTGAGTAAGCAGAAAGAGCAGCAACTTCCAAAAAGATGCAAGAAATGACAGAAACAGTTGGCTTCCTAGACAGTCATCTAAGGACTCTCTGCAAAGTTGGGATATCCAACTTTGGCTGTAGGCCTAGAATAACCAACAGACAATTTTCAGAAGCAGGAAAATTTGAAGGACTGTCTTACCCTGTCTTGGCAAAGTTAAGCAGTCACTACTCTTTGTGTCCTGCTTGTCTAAATTGAACAACATACTTACTGTTAGCAGTAGCCCTGTCTTAGAAAAGTTAGGCAGTCACTAGTCTTTGTATCCTGCTTGTCTGAATTGAACAACATACTTTCTGTCAGCAGTAGAGGCAGACCATGCCCATTGGTCCAAACCTTCCCAGTACAATTGGCTATTGGACCAAATTCCCACAGAAATAGAGTTTAAACTTTAAAATTTGAAGTTTATTTATAAATCCAGAGACAATATTAGAGAAAATATGCTTGAATATGAAATAGATGCCCCATCCTAAGGATTGGTCCTACATAAAAAAAAAAACTCAAAAAAGTTTATATAATCTTGGGAAATCAAGAACTTGATATGATGAATTGCAATAACTGCCATGTGCTTGGGAACTGTTTGTATTTCACAACCTAAACAACTTTAAAATCTTTAAAAGGTACTTCATGTTAAGAAAGTCATATCATGAGTTCTCTCACATGCCAATTACTGTTGGGTGGCCTGGGAGTCAAAGTCAGTGCTGAGAATGAAGTGATGATTTGTGACGGCTCTAGAACGTCCTAGGATATATTTATGCCATCATCACCCATCTCCATATAAAGATCTTAATTGCAGGAGGTCCTATTTTGTTGTTTGTTTGTTTTGTTTTGTTGGTTTTTTGTATTGAGACAGGGTTGCTTCTTATAAAGGTTTTAATTGCAGGAGGTCCTTTTTTATTGTTTGTTGGTTGGTTTGTTTTGGATTGGTTTTGATATTTTGAGACAGTGATTCTCTGCGTAACAAACACCCCTGACTCTACTCAAACTCACTCTGCCATACAGGCCGGCCTTGAACTTACAGAGATCTGCCTGTGTCTGCTTTCCAAGTGCTGGAATTAAAGGCATTTGCCATCACTACCTGTAAGATCATGGTTAGAAGCAAGATCACCATCACAGAATATCAGATATTTTTAATCAGTCCACTAGCTTCCTGAGAACAGTAACATTATAGTCTAAGCCTCAAAGGTCTATGCAGTCCCCAGCACATTGGACAAAGCCTAGCCAGGATGCTATTTGTAAATGTCAGTTAAATACTTCAGAGCAGTAATTCAGTGACCAAAGAGCTACAAGAAATGATGACAACTTTGTCAGCCTGATCTGAGTGGCCAAAGAAATCTGCATGTGTACACTAGGGACAGGCAGGCTGAAGAAAAAAGAATTAGAGGAATTTAAATCTATTCAAAAGATAAACTGGTTAGACTATTATTGTCAAAAGCAGAATCTTTACTATTCAGAATGCAACTATTTTACATCCTCCACTCTTGGCTGTTAAATCTAATTAACAAAACTTAATCTGGTCACCTTTCATTGACTGTAGGTTTTGCATGTACAGGGTAGATGAATTTAAGGAATGAAACATGAGTTTAGTTCATGTTCTGTTTAGCTAACACTGATATGGTGCCTCAATATTCTCAAAAGAATTCTAATTCAGACTGACTATTCAATAATGTTTTCCTTTCTTCAGTAAAATATCTAGGTTTTGGAGGTTTCTTGTTATTATTGTAAAAGGGGCTTCACTAAAAATTACAGGAAAAATTATAACTGATATTGGCTTTGAGTTCTGAAGTTCAGCCAGAGAGTCCTGATTTAGTTAAACACTAGCCTCTTGTATTTGTGTGTGTCACAAGTATGAATAAGTCCACATTAAGCATATATTTGTACAGAGATAACAGATCTTGGTTTTTGCCCACATTGTACTCTATTGCTAAATACTTGGTCCCTGGCTTTTGGATAGGAACTTGAGTGCACAGGAATGAAAGCTCTATAGGAGAAAGCATTGCTCCTCAGACCTGAGAAGGAGTGGGAAGAAACTCCAGGGGTGTCGCTTGGAACAAAAGTCTCAGACAACTGCTTATATAATATTTTTTATTATTTCTTTGAGAATTTCACACATGCATACAATATATTTTGATCATATTCATTCTCGTATCCTCTCCATAACACCCTCAGGTCAACTCTCAAAGTCCCACACACTGATAAATTTATGTCTCTATATGTATATGTATATATATGTATATATATATATATTCATAACTCAATAGGTGTGTGACCGTACATTGGAGAGTGGTTGAGCTACTAGAGACCACAACCTTAAAGAAAACTTATTCCTTCTCCTAGAAACTATCAACTGTCCATAGTGTCTCAATTAGGAATAGGGGCTCATGAATCCTTTTCCACTCCCTTCTAAAATGTAAACTGGTCAAGTTGGTGCCTAAATAGAGTCTTCACCATTATCTTCTACTGTCTTTGGTATAGAAAGGTACTCTGGATGCTACTAAAAGAGAAATGTAAACACCAAGTCAACCACAAAGTCTTTGATCTACAATGGTATCATGCCTACAAAATAAGTTGGCACCACAATGCTGGTGTAAATAGCCAACAAATATATGGTAAGGCCCACTCCATGAGATTAAACCCATATCCAACACTACTTGGGTAATCAAAAGCAGATAGTAGAATAAAACTGAATACTACTGTTCTAAAAGGGAAAAAAAGTAGCAATAAAATCAATCAATCGATCAATAATAAAACGTTGACTGGCTTGATTTTGTGCAAATCTTATGCAGACAGCCACAGCTACAGTGTGGTTTTCCCAACATGCCCAAAAGATGCTGTTTCTTTCTAGTCTGCCCCAATCTCTGACTTCTAAGGGGATCTTTCCACTCTGTCTTCTACCAGTGGTCCCTAGCCTTGTAAGAAGGAATACAGATGTTCCATTTGTGACTGAGCATTCCCCAGTCACTCATTCTCTAGGGTTTGACCAGTTGTGAGTTTTTCTATTAGGTACCATCTGTTTCACAAAGAAGCTTCTGTGGTGATAACTAAGAACTACACTAATCGATCTATATAAAAATGAATTTAGAAGGCAGCCTCATTCTGAGCCCATTGGCATAAAAAATAAAAAAGAGCGTTGCATTCACCCCTGTTGTCTATGAGCTCCCCAACCATAGGCGCTTGGCCAGACTTAGAAGTACTAAGCATGTTTCTTCCTATGAAGTAGGTCTTAAATCTAATGACAAGGTGGTTGATTGCACCTTTAGCTGTCTTGCCGCTATAATACTTATGAGCATATGCCAGCAGATTATGCAACTCACAAAGTTCACAGCTATATGATACTATTGATGACCTGGGTTCCTATTTCTATTTTGACAAGAGAAGGCAAGGCAATGGCCTGCATCAAATCCATTGATTAGACAGATCTTCAAGTTTGTCTTACAAGTAGCCTCCATTCTATTGGCCAGGAGTCAACACTGAATAAGACATGTCCTGTCATATGTAGTTCAGGGTCTTTCACTAAAATACATACCTTTTAAGACATAATAATTTCCAGTAATCTGGGAAGGTGACTAATATATCTATCCAAATATTTTAGTAAAGTTTGTTGCTATTTAGGATATAGTTTAAAAATCTTGTCCTTCTCTAGTCAGAATAACAGTTAAATTCCATAATGAAACCCATAATTCTGCATTCTAATTTAGACAATTACTAATTTAAAAATTTAGAAATGTCTGCATTTTCATGTTCACTATAGAATTAAATAATTCCAGAAAGATGGAACTTGAAATGACCTCTATGAAAGGAAATCTTTGGGTGGTTTTGTTTTAGAGAGAACCTTGTAGAGTCATGGGAGGGAACGGGGGGAGTGGGGGGACACAACCATAATATTTCTGTATAGCACCAAGAATCTCATAAAACAGGGTAGCATTGAACTCATAGTCTGGGAGCTTTTAAAAGGACACATGGCAGCAGCTGGATGAGAAGGGTGGATCAATAGGCCTCATCATGTATCAAGGTACATCCTCTCAGTGACTGCCATACAGAGTTTCTGAGCAGAGATAATCATTTAAGAGAACGACAAAACAGAAGCCATGGCACTCTTCTGGCATCCCTGGCCTCCATGAAGAATGTTCCCAGAACTGCTTTTTGGACTTGTTCTTTTGCCCAGCAGACTTATTTATATAGCTATTTCTATATAAGTTATGATTCCGGCTTCAAGAGTTAGTGTGATAAAGTTCTAGGTAAGTAAACAGTGCAGGGGTTGGTGGGTCAGCTGGTAATGGGCTTGCCATTGAGCCTGCTAATCTGAGTTTGATCCCTGGGACCCCACATGGTAATAAAAGGAAAACTGACTCCCTACTCTGACTTCCACATGTATGGCATGATGTGATGTGTGTGTACCCGCACACATGCACGCACACACACACACACACACATAC
The DNA here is from genome assembly GCF_018167655.1 of Microtus oregoni. Classification (NCBI taxonomy): domain Eukaryota; kingdom Metazoa; phylum Chordata; class Mammalia; order Rodentia; family Cricetidae; genus Microtus; species Microtus oregoni. The sequence goes on along the minus strand of NW_024543830.1, from coordinate 6,894,577 downwards.
ACAAATAAAATAAACATAATAAAGATATGGTGGACTGGGGAGGAAAGTGAATTTAACCTTACTTCTTCAGGAATCGCCAATGTAGGAGATAGTCCCTGAGCCAGAACTCTGAGAGAGGCATTTCTTCAGGTATGCATATCATAGGCCTCTTGATTTATTACAAAAGTTTTTGTACTCTATATCTGAAATGTTTTTGATTATTACACTGTGGCTTAGATGGACTCATTAACATTTTTCTTCTCATCAGCAACCTAAGCACTCAGGGTCAAGGGTCCAAAATATCCTTCTCCGTTTTGCACAGCTCGGGAGCAGTAGCTACCATGCAGGAGTTAAGGACACGGGGTCCAGAGCTACACACTGTGGCTCAAGCGCAGGCTCTGATGTGTGACCTTATGTAAGTCACACCACTCTTCTTTGCGTTCCTCACTGGCAATGAGGAAAATAATGGCCCTTACTTCACAGGATTATTGCAGAGACTAAATAAACCAGCGTAGACAGTGAGAACAGTGTCTGGCAGCCAGTAAGTGCTGAATAAGCCTTCACCATTCTCATCAAACTTGTCTTCTGGGGCCAAGCCCCTGCCTGCTATGTTTGCCCATAACTTCTATCTGATTATATTTAGCTCAGGGCTTTTCCTCTCTCCCATCAGAAGCGTTTTTATCTCAGGATCTCTAATCAGAGCTACGAGGATAAAGCTTTAAGACTGGCTGTGAACCAATCCAAACAGGTTGGCACTTTGCTCAGGAAAAGCAGCTATGTTTTCCAAGTCCATCCACCACTCCTCATCAAAATTAAACCACCTGAGACTCTGGAAAGCAAACTGCACTTCACTTAAAGCACCAAGTTTTTCTCTGGGTGTAATAGAAGTAAACTTGTCTCAAGGAACTGAGACATGCTTTATTATATATACAGACAGGATCTCTTGAGAATGTTACAAAAAGTTTAATTCATTCTAGTTAACAAAAAACAAACAAACAAAAAAAAAAAAAACCCTGTGGTTCTTGTTTTCCACCCTGGCCCCTCAGCCAGAAGGAAGTCAATACCCATTTGATGAGCACTCACCTTATACAGCAGACGCTGTAGATTCTTTTTTTTTTAACTTTTTTTTATTGAGAAAAGAAAAAAAAAACAACAAATTTCCTCCTCCTCCCAGCCTCCCATTTCCCTCCCCCTCCTCCCACCCTTCTCCCCCTCCCCCCACTCCTCTCCCCCTCCCTCTCCAGCCCAAAGAGCAGTCAGATTTCCCTGCCCTGTGGTAAGTCCTAGGTCCTCCCCCCTCCGTGCATTTCTAGGAAGGTGAACATCCAAACTGGCTAGGCTCCCACAAAGCCAGCACATTACGTAGGTTCAAAACCCCGTGCCATTGTCCTTGGGTTCTCATCAGCCCTCATTGTTCGCCATGCTCAGAGAGTCCAGTTTTATCCCATGCTTTTTCAGTCACAGTTCAGCTGGCCTTGGTGAGCTCCCAATAGATCAGCTCCACTGTCTCAGTGGGTGGGTGCTCCCCTCGTGGTCCCGACTTCTTTGCTCATGTTCTCCCTCCTTCTGCTCCTCATTGGGACCTTGGGAGCTCAGTCCAGTGCTCCAGTGTGGGTCTCTGTCTCTGTCTCCATCCATCACCAGATGAAGGTTCTATGGTGATATGCAAGATATTTGTCAGTATTGCTCTAGGATAGGGTCATTTCAGGTTCCCCATCCTCAGCTGCCCAAAGAACTAACTGGGGACCTCAGCTTGGGTATCTGGGAGCCACTCTAGGTTCAAGTCTCTTGCCAACCCTAAGGTGGCTCCCTTAACTAAGAGCCGTGCTTCCGTGCTCCCCCATCCAACCTTCCTTCATCCCAATCCTCCCCCTTCCCCAAGCTCCCCCCATTCTCCCCCTCTCCCCCCTCTCTCCCCATCTCCCCTTACCCCCATCCCACCCCACCCCCAAGATCTCAATTTTCTCCCCGGCAATTTTGTCTACTTCCCATAGCCAAGAGGACAACTATATGCTTTTCCTTTGGTTCACCTTCTTACTTAGCTTCTTTGGGATCACCAAGTGTAGACTCCGTGACCCTTGTTTATGGCTAGAAACCAATTATGAGTGAGTACATCCCATGTTCATCTTTTTGGGTCTGGGATACCTCACTCAGGATAGTGTTTTCTATTTCCATCCATTTGCATGCAAAATTTGAGAAGTCATAGTTTTTTAACGCAGCATAGTACTCTAAGGTGTAGATATTCGACGCTGTAGATTCTAAGGTAAGTGACAGTTCCTGACAGCACAGCCAGCAAGAAATCAGAGGCGCAGCTACCCTCCAAATGGGGATACCCGTGTCCCTGGGGCTTTGCTTATTTGGAGAAATCTGATTTGGAGGGGATGTTTAAAAGCTGTGTCCTGAACTCATATCCTCCGGGGCTTTTAGCGAGTGGTGGTGTCAATCAATCAACACCAGAGATATAAGGACCACTTAGATAAAGACCAAAAAGAAAAAGAAAAAATCCTGCATCCATTCTATCCATAAAGTCACAGAACTGGGGGGAACACTGGCAGTTTTTAGTCTAGAATACAGAGACTCTTTGCTAGGTGTGGAGCCTGTGGAGCTGGCAAAATACCCCGCAGGAGAGCTCACAACACAGCTCAGAAACTGTGCTGGCAAAAATAGTTGCTTCCTGCTTCAGAGTAAATAGGCTTAAAAGTCTTATGTAAATGGTCCTAAAGGCTGGTTGGCTACCCCACCACTTACAAAAGGTTTTGAAAAGTGTGGAAGACTCAAAAACAGATGGATTAAGTTGCCCACAAAATACTCAGTTTAGTAATTAAATGCACACACATGAATACATGTATGCATACACACACACAAACACACACATGCACACACATACACACAATTAAAAACTGAAAAGGGAAACCAAATTTGGTAACTGTCCAAGGCAGAATTCCAAAGGGCTCACACCGTTCTGCCAAGCACTCAGCTCTGCCAGGTCCCTTTCTTTCTACAGCTGTGTATCCTCAAGTAAAGCTAAGCGTGTATGCTCCCATATGAACCATGAAGAATACGCTGGGTACCCTTGCCTGGGCACTGCTTCCCCTGCATGTGCCCTAAGCACCATGGCCATGAGAGGCAAGATGTGCCACTGCTTCTGAAGATGCATGTGCTCATAAGCTTGCTCTCAACATCCTCCGCCAAGCCTTTCACCACCCTCAAGGCCCACTTCCAATATCAACTCCTTTGACAATATGTCCCTTAACCCTTCCTCAATCACATCCCCACTGCATCTGACAAGTGAACTTTCAGTTCCATGGTCCCACAGCTACCACCAAAGAAGAACCATAGCTGTGGAAAGCGAAGAATGGGTGACGTGGAGTGAGCTCTTCTGAGAACTGAGTCTACACTCCATTGCCACTCTGTCACACAACTGCCAGGGACAACGTTAACACCATAGTCAATGGGAACGGTACCCTTTCCAGCAAAGCACAATCCACATGATGACACGTCCTGGTGTCCTGCTTTGCTGGCTCAGGGTTCTACCTCCCCACACTCTGCTGTGCAAGAGCACCACAGGTACAGACCCTGAGACTACAATCTGAAACAGAGGAAAAGTAGGACCCTTGACGACCAGGGTAGAGACCAAGATGTACAAGCTGTATCTTAGATTTGACATAGGCCAAGAAGTACATACTTCTGTCGGAAGTATGAGGTATCACACATAAACACGATTACCTGCTTAAATTGATTTAGGATTTTTTAATCATTTCTTAGCATATACAGTATGCTTGTCTGTGTTATGAAAGTGAGAAGAAGATAATTGGTTACCACAGACCCCCAGGCTCATTTTTACCCATAACTACCTTCATCAAGCGTTAGCGTGACTTTCTGAGAAACACACAGAGGAGAAAAAAAGACACTTTCCTGCCTTTATCCAACATCACAAAGTGTTCGCTTCAACCTAACTGCCTCCTTTCTAGCTCATAATTGTTTCTTTCTGCCAGTTCACCAGATAAGGCCATTGCGGGTTCCAGAAAAATTATATTGATGCAAAATCCAACCCTCTATTTATTTTCATAAGAGGAGTTTCAGATATGGGGAGAAACTCAGGACTTCAGAGAAAGGCAAATTCTCTGTCATTCTTGCCTTCAGAACCTTGGTAGAGCGTCACAGAAGGAGGGAAGGGCATCTTCTTGTACCAGGTAAACAAGAACACAAGGAAGGAGGGAAGGGTGTCTTCTTGTACCAGGTAAGCGAGAATACAGAAGCATGCTCAGGAACAGTGTTGACTGAGTACTCTTTCCCACTAGTTCTTATCAAGGCAATTGAGGTTAATTTGGAATGTGGCCTTTTCTAGGCAGGGTGTAGAATTCTCATCTTGAAAGGTCTGATTTGGCATTGAGCCTCATGATGAGAACTCTGTTTTCCAAGGTCCTTGCCCTCCACCATTCCACCGACAGAGTGGTTGGCAAGGGCACAGATAGGAAATCCAGCGCAGGGGCCCCGATGCCTTCAGGCACTGCAGAAATGGGTCTCATGGTACAGGAAAGGGATCCAAGATAAAACAAGAGAGTTCAAAAGATCAGGATGGCTTTTCATTGATCTTGGACTTGTAAGAGCGGCACCATCAATCACAGTCGTTCAGAAATTCCTATTAATGGCCCCAAGTGCCAGGGTTCCCATATGGTTTGTCTTTGTAACATTTGGTCTTGGGCATCTCTATGGAAACAACGTGAGAATCTGTCAGTGTCAGATCCAGGCCAGAATTGGGTGCCTCACTCCCTGCGGCAAGGAAAGAGAAATGTGTGTCTGCGTACATGTTTCAGTAGATGGACATTTAAGGGCAGCTAGTGAGCCGGAAGACTGTCCCTGGGAGAAAGAGTTGGTCAAGCCAATCTGAAAAAGAATTTTTTCCCATTTTTATCTATCTCAGCCATGCAGGGTGGGAGTGGGGGTAGATATGGACCTTGATAAAGAAGTAATGGATATATGCTTACCACAAATCAACAGACATTTAGGGAGGACAGCAAAGTATACCTATAGAGAGAGAAACAGCCTTCCTTCTTACTCTCTCTTCTGACCTCACTGAAGCCACAAAGGAATGCTAATAAGACATTGCAACAAGGAGCTCCAATGTGACATTATCCAGTATGGAAGCCCCTAGTCATGTGTGACAGACATTTAAGGACCTGGAATGGCTAAGAGATTCAAGAGGTACTGTGCTTGTAAAATACACACTGGATTCAAAGACTAGATACAAAACTTACCATAAAGCATAATCTTATTATGTTTACATTGGCTCCATGTTAAAATGATGGCAGTTCATGCTGGGTAAAATTAAGGATATTGCTGCAACTGTAATATTGTAATATAGATTTGCAATATTTGTAATATAGATACTACAATATTTAAAAACACATTGTATTTCTGTTGGAGAGTGCTGTTGCAAAATATGACTACATCAATTGCAGTGGGATTGCTGTACTACAAACTAATTAGCTTAAACCAATAGGGATTTACTTGTTTTCTCAGGCTTCACAAATCCAAAGTCCATATTAAGGTGTCAGGAAGGTCGGGTGTGCCCTTGGGGAAGAGTGTGTCCCATGCAGTGCTCCCAGATGTTGGTGCTTGTGGACAGACCATGGAGCATTGCGGCTTATAGATACAACACTTCATTCTCTATCTCCAGTCAGCATTCTCTGTGTGCCTGTGTCTCTTCGAGAAAAAAAAAATGTTTTAATTGTATGTGTGTATGTGTGTGTGTGTGTGTGTGTGTGTGAGAGAGAGAGAGAGAGAGAGAGAGAGAGAGAGAGAGAGAATGTGCATATGTGTCCCAGAGAAGGTAGAGACACTGAATCCTCCGGATCTTGAGTTACTGGTGGTTGTGAGCTGCTGGATGTGGGCTCTTTGGTCCAAACCTGAGCAGCAAACACTCTTGGCTGCTGTGCTATCTCCCTAGCGCCATCTCATTTCTTTTCACAAGGGAGCAGTCGTACTGGTTGAGAGCCCGAGACTGTAGTGTGACATCATCTTAACTAACTTAGCGAAGATGCTGTGTCCGAAGTCACACTTGAATCTGAAGACACTATTGAGCCCAATATAATGGTCAATTAGTCCTCTTAAGGAAAAGGGAGAGAGGCCTTCATTCATGGAGACAACACACTACCTCACCCTCACGTGATGAGGCACATCCACCATGCTTCCTCCCAGATGGGCCGCGTACACGTTGAACTTCCAAAATGCTGCTGCCTGGTGAGCAGCTTGCCAAGGTCAAAATGCCCAGACTGAAACAAACATGAGGAGAGCTGGGTTCAAGCTATGACTCTATCAATAGCATTGCAGAAGACACCAGAAGAAAAGAGAGAGTGCTCTGAACCCCAGATCTTCAAAATAAAACCCTTGAACTTTCAAACTCAGAGGATAGCTTTGGGGTTTACATGGGGCAATTATTAACGTGCTTTTAAGAGTACAAATATAAGTCACTGCGGAAGGATGCTTCAGCCTGGCCCTCCCTCTATAATGGCCCTTCCTCTATTATTTTGAGATAAACAGAAGGATGGCTGAATGCTGGAGGATCTGGGATCACTTAGCTTCTTGCACAGACACACAGAGGTTTGAGAAAATAATCCCTGCAGACCTGGAGGACTTGGTGGCCTCCTTGGTTGTGTACAGCCTAACCTCCCCAGTTGGCCAAAGGACAATTTACAAGTGTAGAAAAATTGTGCTCATGTTAGTCACCCAATGATGAAAAGCTTTGCTGGAACACTGTTGTATCTAAATCATGAATTAGTGGGTGACACAGAGCTGAAGGCTGTGGCCTTCAGTAGGGCTCCTTCTGTTGGGGTCCTGGATTGATAGTCGGAGAAAGCAGATCATACTTCAGAGATTTATGAAGCTGAGCGATGCCACACTTAGGATGTTTTTAAATGCCCCCATCACCGCTGAATGTGTTAGAAGCTCAGTTTTCAGCGTGGCAATGATGGGCATTGATATTTTGCCTGCATGCATGTCTGTGTGAGGATGCTGGAGTCCCTGGAGCTGGACTCACAGAGAGGTGGGAGCTACCAAGTGGGCACTGGGAATTGTACCTGGGTCCTCTGGAAGAGAAACCAGTGCTCACACTGCTGAACCATTGCTCCAACCCCTAAAATAAAGTACTTAAGTTAATTCCAGGCCTGCCCTCAAAAGTTACTGTGGATCCCAGCCCTTGCGGCTACCTGTGTTGCAGCTTTCTCCCTCCCATGGGTGTTGGAGAAGGCTGATAGTTGGTTCCCAGCCACCCGGCTAGCTTAGACCTGAAATAATCACACAGAAACTGTATTAATTAAATCACTGCTTGGCCCATTAGCCCTAGCTTCTTATTGGGCTAACTCTTATATGTTAGTTTAACCCATTTCTATTAATTTGTATATGGCCACGTGGCTGTGGCTTACCAGGTAAATTTCCCAGCGTCTACCTCCAGCCACTCCATGGTTTCTCTATTACTCTGTCTTCCTCCTCCCATGCTTTAGGTCAAGCCACTTTCTTTATTTATTAACTAATAAAAGCAACACATAGACAGAAGGACCTCCAACACCACATGGAGTCTCTCAGTCCTGCCCACCAACACCAGCATTTACCAGAACTGGTATTATCTGCATCTTCAGCCTCCATAACTGTGTGTTAAATAATTCTTTTCTTTTTTGTAAAGCTGTCCACCCAGTAATATTTAGATACAGTACCAAACACAGAGGCTATATAGCAGATATGCATGTGCCATACAGAGGAGGAAATGGACACTGTACCATATAGGCCTCAAACAGGCACTCAGATAAAGTCTAAGATATCTAAATTAACTGATAAAGACCCAACCAGCTAGGCAACAAGCAATAGCCTCATCAAAACCAGGCTAAATGACCTATCAGAGAAATGATACTCCCAGAAAGTCTGAATTTGAAACAGTTCCCCTTCTCATTAGACACAAGGAAGTTCTTTTTTTTCTTATTGTATTGATTTTATTGAACTATACATTTTTCACTGCTCCCCTCCCTTTCTCTCCCCTCCCCTTCAACCCTCTTTCATGGTCCCCATGCTCCCAATTTACTCAAGAGATTGTGTCCTTTTCTACTTCCCATGTAGATTAGCTCCATGTATGTCTCTCTTAGGGTCCTCATTGTTGTATAGGTTCTCTGTGATTGTGAGTTGTAGGCTGGTTTTCTTTGCTTTATGTTTAAAAGCCACTTATGAGTGAGTACATATGATATTTGTCTTTCTGGATCTGGATTACCTCACTCAAAATAATGTTTTCTAGTTCCATCCATTTTCCTGCAAAATTCAAGCTGTTGCTATTTTTTTTCTTCTGTGTAGTACTCCATTGTGTAAATGTACTACATTTTCTTATCCATTCTTCGATCAAGGGGCATTTAGGTTGTTTCCAGGTTCTGACTATGACAAACAAAGCTGCTATGAACATAGTTGAACATATGCCCTTGTGGCACAATTGAGCATACTTTGGATATATACCCAAAAGTGGTGTTGCTAGGTCTTGAGGAAGGTTGTTTCCTAATTTTCTGAAAACTCACCACACTGACATCTAAAGGGGTTGTACCAGCTTGCATTCCCACCAGCAATGCAGAAATGTTTCCTTTTCCCCACAACCTCTCCAGCATAAGTTGTCATCAGTGTTTTTGATCCTGGCCATTCTTACAGGTGTAAGATGGAATCTCAGGTTTGTTTTGATTTGCATTTCTCTAATGACTAAGGATGTTGAGCATTTCCTTAAGTGTCTTTCAGCCATTTTAGATTCCTCTGTTGAGAGTTCTCTGTTTAGGTCTGTACTCCATTTTTTATTGGATTATGTGATCTTTTGGTGTCCAATTTCTTTTTTTTTTTTTTGGATGACAAAGGATGTTTATTTAAGCTTGATCCCTTGGCACAGCACATGTATAGAAATATATAAAGTCACGAAACTATAAATCATCTTGCCATGAAGTCCCTTCCTCTCCTTGGGCTCAGCTTTCTCAGTGGGCCCCCTTCTTTGCCTCTTCTTTCAAAATCCCAGAGTATAGAAGGTTGGGTTCACTTCTTGGCAGCTTCTGCCTGCGCTGCCAAATCTGCCTCTTTCTGAGCAGCCAAAACCACGGCTCGTTCCTTCTGGAAAGCTGCCAGTTCTTCTGCATTGAGGTCCTTCACCACACGAATGCCCAGGGAACAGGCGGAGCCAATGATGGACCTGACAACAGAAGACAGGGGCACGTCTTGCATGGCGAAAGCGTCATCCTTAGCTTTGACACAGGCAATCTCGTATATGTGCTTCACACTCACCAGGCCTGCCACCTCTCTCCCTGTCTGCCGGGCCCCCTTCTCAATCCCAGCTGCTGCCTTCAAGAAGTAGGAAACAGTGGGTTGCCCAATCTTGAGCTCAAATGTCCTGTCGGGCTTTACAAAAATCTTTGTAGGCAGGGGAATGCTGTCTTTGATGTCCTTTGTCTTCTCGTTGAATTCTTTGCAGAACTGGTTGATAGAGACACCTCGCTGCCCCAAGATGGGACCTAGTGGGGGCCCAGGCATAGCCTGGCCCGCTTGCACGATAGTCCGGATCACGCCGCCGGCCTCGGGCTTCTTGAGGGCCCGAGTGACCCGGCTCAGCTTCGACATGATGCGGGACTTTCAGTATTAGTTCGCCTTAGAGCAGCCTGGTGTCCAATTTCTTAAGTTCTTTGTATATTTTGGAGATCAGACCTCTGTCTGATGTGGGGTTAGTGAAGATCTTTTCCCATTCTGTAGGCTGTCATTTTGTCTTGTTGACCATGTCCTTTGCTTTACAGAAGCTTTTCAGTTTCAGGAGATCCCATTTATTAATTGTTTTTCTCTGTGTCTGTGCTGCTGGGGTTCTATTTAGGAAGTAGTTCCATTCCCTGTGCCAATGCGTTCAAGTGTACTTCCCACTTTCTCTTCTATAAGGTTCAGTGTGGCTGGCTTTATATTGACGTCTTTGATCCATTTGGACTTGAGTTTTGTGCATGGTGATAGATATGGGTTTATTTATTTATTTATTTTCATTATTCTACGTGTTGATATCCAGTTATGTCAGCACCATTTGATTTCTTTTTTCAATTTGATATTTTTTGCTTCTTTATCAAAGATCAGGTGTTCAAAGATGTGTGGATTGATATCAGAGTCTTCTATTCAGTTTCATTGGTCCTCCAGTCTGTTCTTATACCAACACCAGGCTGTTTTCAGTATTGTAGCTCTGTAGTAGAGTTTGAGGTCAGGGATTATGATGCCTCCAGAATTTCTTTTATTGTACAAGATTGTTTTGGATATCCTGGGTTTTTTTGCTTTTCCATATGAAGTTGAGTACTGTCCTTTTGATGTCTTTGAAGAATTTTGCTGGGATTTTGATGGGCATTGCTTTGAATCTGTAGATTGCTTTTGGTAAGATTGCCATTTTTACTATATTAATTCTGCCTACCCAAGAGGTCTTTCCACTTTCTGGTGTCTTCTTCAATTTCTTTCTTCAAAGATTTAAAGTTCTTGTCATACAAGTCTTCCACTTGTTTGGTTAGAGTTACTCCGAAATATTTTATGCTATTTGTGGCTATTGTGAAGGGTGTTGATTTTCTGATTTCTTCCCCAGCCCTTTAATCATCTGTGTACAGGAGGGCTACTAATTTTCTTGAGTTAATCTTGTATCCTGATACATTGCTGAAAGTGTTATGATCTGTAGAAGTTCCTTGGTAGAATTTTTGGGATCCCTTATGTAAAGTATCATATCATCAGCAAACAGTGAGAGCTTGACTTCTTCTTTTCTAACTTGTATCCCCTTGATCTCCCTTTGGTGTCCTATTGCTCTAGCTAGGACCTCAAGAACTATATTGAATAGGTACAAAGAAAGTGGACAACCTTGTCTTATTCCTGATTTTAGTAGAATCGCTGGGAGTTTCTCTCCATTTATTTTGATGTTGGCTGTTGGCTTGTTGTATATTGCCTTAATTATATTTAGGTATGTTTCTTGTATCCCTGCTCTCTCCAAGACCTTTATCATGAAAGGATGTTGTATAACACATCAGAATCATCATCCACAATGACCAAGTTGGTTTCATCCCACAGATGCAGGGATAGTTCAACATATGAAAATCTGTCAACATAATCCACCATATAAACAAGCTGAAAAATAAAAACCACATGAATATCTCATTAAATGCCAAAAAAGCATTTGACGAAATGCATCTTTTCACAGTAAGTCCTGGCCCTCACACCGAGCCCTCATGCCCCTGGGGAACACCTTTCTTGCCTACTTACAGGTGGTCTGAGTAACACAAAAGCCCTGCCTGAGGATGGTAGTGCCACTCCCGCATGTGCTGCAGGGGCTGCCTGTAGCTCTGCCAGTGAGCTTCCCGAGTCCTCCTTGCTCTCTGGACACAGAGAGTATCTGCCAGTGAGCTTCCTGAGTCCTCCTTGCTCTCTGGACACAGAGAGTATCTGCCAGTGAGCTTCCCCAGTTCTCCTTGTTCTCTGGACACAGAGAGTATCTGCCAGTGAGCTTCCCCAGTTCTCCTTGTTCTCTGGATCAGAGAGTGTCAGCCAGTGAGCTTCCCCAGTCCTCCTCACTCTCTAGACACAGAGCATGTCTGCCAGTGAGCTTCCCAAGTCCTCCCCACTCTCTGGCCACAGAGTCGGCATCAGTTACAAATCTTGACCGTGACGTCTCCTGCATCACAGAAGGCATCATCAGTGTCTCTGTCTTCCTACAAGCCTGGTGCTTCAAAACTCTCCTGCCCAGCCTGTCCCAGAAGCAAGGCTGTGTCCTCAGAGCAGGATGCGCAGGTGCCCCAGTTCATCTGAAGCAATTATTCTTTACCTTTTTTTTTTTTTACCTTTTTTAGGATGGTACAGCAGTGCCCTTTTCAGTCAATTATTCATGGATAACAACTTAAGAGGACACCATTCCTACTACACCGCTTTTCTTGTGAGCTCCTTGGAATAATAGTACCCAAAGATACCCAAAGCAGGATACCTCCTTGGGTAATACATCTGAAAAACATCACATCTTGTTTTATGAAGTCAGAACAACATTTTGGCAAATAAGCAACCCAGAGATGTCCATCCATGAAAGCATTTAAGTTTGCTTAACACCACATCACCCCAAGATAAGCCATGGCCCCTAGGGGCCTTTCAATTGTTTCATTTTTTTGTTTCACTTTTCTTTAATTCTTTTGACATTATAATTTTGTTTTGTTTTGTTTTTTAGAGCAGGATCTTACTGTGTGTCCCTGGCTGTCCTAGAACTCGCTCTGTCAATCAGACTAGCCTCGAACTCATAGAGATCCATTTGCCTCTGCTTCCTGGGTGTGAGAATAGAGGCATGTACCACCACACCCAACTTGGAATTTTAATTAGATTATAACACTTCTTCACGTCTTTTACTCCTTCAAAACCTTCGCAAATACATCTTCCTGCTCTCCTTCAAATCTATTGTCTCTCTCTTTAATAGCTATTGTATCCAAAAATGTATATGCATATATTTTCCAAATATAGCCTCCTCATTCCATAGAATGCTACCTGTATGTATGTTTTCAGGGATGACAGTCCTTTAATAAATATTTATCCATTGATTATCAGAAAACAACTCACAAATGTTTGCCTGCAGAGTGAGGTCCAGAGCACTGTTTTTCTCAGATCCCAGATGTCAGAGTGCTCCACGAGGTATGAAAGATCATCCTTAGCCTAGAACCCTTCCTGAATTATCTGTGTTGATCACAACCAGATTTTTGGCATTAAAAAAAAATAATAATAATGGTCAGTGGGATAGATCAGTAGGTAAAGGCACTAGGTACCAAACCCCAGAATCCACATAACAGAAAAAGAGTACCGGTTCGTGTAAGCTGTCCTCCAGCCTGTATGTACTTACACGTGGGCACTGTGGCATCCCACACACACACACACACACACACAAACACATACACACAAATTAGATAAATATAAGTATAAGTTTTAAAAATGAACATTTAAAGAAGCAGATACTGTGGTTGTGTCTGTTGTCTGATATTATCTGAAGCTGAGGTGTGGTGTTTGAACTCAGGATGGACTTATGTGAACTCCAGTCTTTTGTATACTTTCCTGTCTCTGTTCTCTCTAATGACTGACCTAAGGGCAAGTTTTCAGCCCTTCAACAGAGACATGGAGGCTTAAGCAAGTCAGCTAACTGCTGGTGTTTCTTAGAAGCATCTTAAAGAAAGAGAAGTTCATTGGCTCAACATACAATATACACGTGCCCAGGAGCTTAAAAACAAAAGAAACAGAAATGATTGAAACAGCAAGTTCAACACAGAAATAAGGTGGATGAGGAGGCCCCCTCGGGGATGCTTAACTGATCACCACCAAACTAATAAGTGTAAGACATTGCAACATCACTGAGAACTAAGAAGACGGGAGCGGCGCTAGAATGCCCAAAGGCATACAAGCAGACAACCGAGGCCGTACCGCTTAAGAACGTCAAGATTCATGACTGTTTTCCTCCAAGTTGTCACCAGCTTTCATGCCATGAGATGATAGAGCGTCTCTTCGTGCCCATGTCAAAAGCTCAAAGTGGAGGGTCAAACCCGAGCAGGAAAGAGGACAGCGCTGATGAATTTCCCTGCCCAGTCTAAGAGGATCCGTCTGCTCCCTGGAAAGGGGCTACACTGGGGGCGGGAGGGTGTATATAAGCGCCCCACGGCCTTCTTTGCTACTCACAAAAGATTTTCCAGACAAATGGATATTTGATCCAACCCTCAATAGCCCTGCCCTTAGGCGGAATCATACTGGTCACTGACGCAGCTTAATGTACCTTGACCGTACCTCATCCAAGCTGCCTTTAGGAGGCTGGCTTGAATCCGAAGCCTGCAAAATATCACAGCGTCACCTGGTTAAACAAAATGGGTGTCAGTTTGTGGGTTTCTTCTGGGCCAAAACCAGTGTTTCTTCAAGCTTAAAGACAGAAGCGCTGAGAGCAAGCTGCCTGAAAACCGACGGCTATTGCTGGATATAGCTTGTCAAGGAAAGCGGTGGGGTGTTGTGTTTCCAACAGCCAACACTCTGAGCAGAAAGCCCAGATGTTGCTGTAAACACACAGGCTGGTAAGAAACTGGCGTAGGCACATCCCAGACCTCTCTGCACGCTTTCTCAGAAACATTCTGCTTCCCAATAACTCAAAAGTCACCTATTAAATAACACAAATGACAACAGCTGCAAAGCCAGAGCTAGCTTCTGTGGCACCAAGTCTCACAGATACAGGAATTTCTTTCCTACATTATTTCTTGAATAATATCTTTCTTTTTATAACTTATTCTGCCAAAAAATTTTTTTCCAAGTTCAACTTGTTTGCCCTTGTACCAATAATTCTGCTGTTACCAAGACTGGCTTCATGAGTCATACACTTAGGCCACCTCACACTTGATTTGATCCTCTGCTACTATCATCTTGAAACTTTTGATCAATTTGAGCAAGGGACCCTACATTTCTGTTGTCCAGTGGTCTTGATATTACATCATGGCCCTTGATGTAACCCAACCACCACACTCTGGCTTTAGAGGAGTGTTCTTACATTTCCAGTGGGCTTCATGTTGATATTTTCATTTGATCTTCATGGTAAAGCATTCAGATAAGGCGAGAGGTAGAGAGAGAAGACAAACCCTTGAAGTTAGGAAAGACTTGCTTCCAAGCTGGGCCCTGCAGATGTTAGTATACACATTTGTTGATTTCTCACACCAGAGCAGCTGTGAATGCACCTTTTTTCCCTCCTTTCTTCTAGATCATCTTTGTGTTTTCCAGTTTATAAAGTAGAAACATTAAAGCCAAGAGGTTCAAAAAGCCTTTCCAATATTTTCTTCTGGGTCCAGTGAAAATCAAAGTCAAGCTCAGATTAGATATGTGTGATTTATGCCTATATAAGTCAAATGAGAGTCAATAACCCAGGAAGTCTTATGCTAACTGGGGGAGAAACAGGAAGTTGAGCAGAAGTGTCTTAGAGCACTGTGCCCTCTAAGGAAGATTTGGAAGGGGCACTGGGGAATTCGTGAGCCTGCCAGTCATCTCTCAGAGGAGTTCCGCATCTCCCAGAATGCTCTTGCCTTAGTTTCTCAGCAGCATCCTTCCACTTTGGAGCAGCTCACTGAAGGTGTAAACTTTCAACAGAGATTGTGTTTGCAAAGGTCGGTAGCTAACTGCTTGCTCTCTTCTGCCTGAGTTTGCTGGTCTGTGGTATACATTTTCATGGCCATCACATCTGACTTCACATTGAGTCAGTGGCAAAAAAATAAATAAATAAAAATAAAATAAAATAAATAAATAATAAATAAATAAATAATAAATAAAAATCCACCCCATCCATTCTTACTTGCAAGGAATTTATTTAGCCCAACATCAGCCTTTAATGTAAAGAAAATGTTTCTTGAGTGAGTGCTTTGTTCACCAGCAGATGGATATGTGTTAAAACCTGCAATTCTAACTGGTCTGGAACAGGGAGTCTGTCTGCTGAACAACAGCCTTTGGTCCTGTCTCTCTAAAGAAGTGAAAAAGTTCTTGAGAAAACTGCTGCCATTGCTCAGCTCCAGGGTCCAGGACAACATGCCACCATAGCCCCCAGCTGTGAGGCATTAGAGGGGCTCCAAAGGAAACTCTGAAAAAGGTAAGTCTCCATCGCTTATCATGGGCCATGAAATACTTTTCAAGGAAACAAGGGGGAATGAGACGATGAAGGGACTGGGGAAGAAAGAACTTTCGCATACATTGCAATGCTAATGCATTGCTGGGAAATGGGTGGGGATGAGGTAGCTGATCTTACTGCCCCTTTTCTTAAAAGATGAAAACTAAAACAGAAAGTCTGAGGCACTTGCCCACATTTTCATAATGTTAAGAAAAGCAGAACTGAAACCGTAGCCTGTGCTCTCTGCCTGTTTCCAGGATACCTGGCCTCCCAGAACATTAGCAAATGCTTCAAACAAGTCACAGAAAACATTAGGGAACTGTTCTGTCAGGTGGAGGCCCTTTCCCTGCTCCCAACACTTCTTCTTAAGCTTTTTCAGAGTCTCTGGAGCTCAGGTTACATCATCTCTGCCAGCGTTTATGGGATGGAGAAAGAGATCACACGAAATCATGAAGTTTCTTAATCAAGAGTATGCAGATGTGTGCAGAGAGAGAGGAAACGAGATACCTGATCCTATGGAGAAGAACTCCAAATAAGATAATTTTTAAATAAATTTTCTTTGTTGTTCACATCCAAATAAGATTATAGCGTACATTTTGGAAACAAAAATTATTTGTAATATCCATTTTTCAGTAACCCAAATTTCCCTATGCAGGGCTTTAAGTCTTAGGAGGAGATCAAAAATTTGACTTTCATTTTTTTAATACTTAACTAAGGAAGATGAATTAAATCAATTGGTATTATTCTTATTATAACAATAAGTATAGGGGAATTTATACTATGTCACTTTGAATAAAAAGCAAAATTCATTTACAAGCATAGATTATTTGCAAAAAAAATTCACTATGCATAATAGGTCAGGCTTGCTCATTAAATGGAGACCTGGAAAGGAAGTAAGGTTAATCTGGTTGAAAACAATAAAATAAAACCAATTTTCTTCTTTTAACACATGGTTATGCTCATTCTTCAGAGCCAGTCCCGGGCAGGTTTTTTTATTTTCTACTTCCTCTCTGCCTCCACCTCCACAAATTCACACTTACACACCCTACCCTATTTAGACATTTTATTGTGTTTGCATGGTAAATTTGTCAGACTATTTCCATGCAGGATGCCAAGTAAAGAAATGAATGCCAATGAGAAAAGTTTTAAAGGCACAATGCCGTTTTATTTCTGAATCTTCTACCCAACTTGCTTGCGTTCCCTCAACAATAACAAGAAAAATTCTTAGACAAAGAGTTCTCTGCACTAGCTCCTCCTTCCAGAAAATCATTTCTTCACACCAAGTTTAAAGTCAAATGCTTCAATAAGGTCAAAGTTATTATTATAGCATGTATTCATCACATGCTTTTGAAATCATACACAGTTCTATTGACAGTTCTCTATTAAAGGTCCATTTCATATATACAAAAGCGCATGATATTTATAAAGGCACCTTCATTTTGAAGCATATAACTTGCTATCATTTTATTATTATTGTTATTCGCTTTTTATTTATTTTACATACCAACCACAGTTTCCCCTCCCTCCTCTCATCCCTTTCCTTCCCCCACCAACCTCCTTCCTACCCTCCCCCCATCCACCCCTCCATCTCCATTCAGATGGGGAACAGCCTCCCCTGGAAAATCAGTAAAGCATGGCATATCAAGTTGAGGCAGGACCAAGTTCCTCTCCCCTTCATCAAGCCTAAGCAAGGTATCCCACCATAGGGAATAGGTTCCAAAGACAAGTCCTGGTCCCAGTGCTAGGAGGCCCACAAAAGACCCAGCTACACACTGTCATCCAGATGCAGAGGGCTTAGGTCTGTCCCATGTTGGCTCCTTAGCTGTCCACTCAGAGTCCGTGAGTTCCCACAAGCTCAGGTCATCTGTCTCTGTGGGTTTCCCAGTCATGATCTTGAGCCCCCCATTCTTCATAAAATCCCTCCACCGTCTCTTCAACTGGACTCCCCGAGATTAGCCCAGTGATTACCTTGGATCTCTGCATGTGCTTCCATCAGTTACAGGATAAAGGCTCTATGATGACAATTAGGGTAGTCACCAATCTGATTCCAGGGAAGGTCAGTTCAGGCACCCTCTCCACTATTGTTAGGAGTCTTGACTGGGGTCATCCTTTGTGGGTCCTTGGGAGTTTCCCTGACACCAAATTTCTCCCTAACACCATAATACTCCCATCAAGATATCGATTTCATTACTCTCTCCATCCATCCCACCCCCAACTTGACCATCCTGATCCCTCATGTTGCCAACCTACCATCCCTTCCCCTCTACTCCCCCCTCACTCCCAATTTACTCAGGACATCTCTTCCATTTTCTCTTCCCAGGAAGATCCATGCATCCCTCTTAGGGTCCTCCTTATTACCTAGTTTCTCTGGGGCTGGGGATTGTAACTGGTTATCCTTTGCTTTGCATCTAATATCTAATATGCACTCATGAGTGAGTACATATTTGTCTTTCTGAGTCTGGGTTACCTCACTCAGGATGGTACCTTCTAGTTCCATCCATTTGCCTGCAAATTCCATGATGTCATCTTTTTTCCACTGAGTAATACTCCATTGTGTAGATACACCACATTTTCTTTATCCATTCTTTGGTTGAGAGGCATCTGGCTGTTACAAATAATGCTGCTATGAACAAAGCTGAATAAGTGTCCTTGTGGTATCACTGAGCATCTTTTGGCTATTGGTATCACTGGGTCTTGAGTTAGATTGATAGACAGTTTTCTGAGAAACTTGCCATACTGTTGTCAAAGTGGCTATACAAATTTGGACTCATATCAGCAGAGGAGGAGTGTTCCCCTTATTCCACATCCTCTCCAGCATAGACTGCCATCAGTGTTTTTGATCCTGGCAATTCTGACAGGTGTAAGATGGTGTTCTCAGAGTCATTTTGATTTCTATTTCCCCGATAGCTAAGGATGTTGAACACTTATTTTAAATGTATCTTGGCCATTTGAGAGTCTTCTAATTGAGAAATCTCTATTAAATCTGTACCCCATTTTTAATAACATTATTTAGTATTTTGATGTCTAGTTTCTTGAGTTCTTTATATATTTTAGATACCAGTCCTCTGTCCAATGTGGGATTGGTGAAGATCTTTTCCCATTCTGTAGGCTTCCCATGTCCTTTGCTGGACAGAAGCTTTTCAAGAGTTCTTATTTATTAATTGTATTTATTAATTCAAAAAGTGGTCTCCGGTACCAATGTATTTAAGGCTATTTCTCACTTTCTCTTTTATCAGCTTCAGTGTAACTGGATTTATATTGTGGTCTTTAGTCCACGTTGAGTTGCGTTTTGGGCAGGACAGTAGATAAGGATCTATCTGCATTCTTCTCCATGCTACCATCCAGTTATGTCAGCACGCATTGTTGAAGATGTTTATTTTCTTTGTTTATTTGGGACTCTTTGTCAAAAATCAGGTGTTCATATGTGTGTGCGTTTGTTAGGATCTTCTATTCTGTTCCGTTAATCCACGTGTCTGTTTGTATGCTAATACAAAGATGTTTTAATTACTATAGCTCTACAGTAGAGCTTGACGTTAGGAAGGGTGATACCTCCAGAAGACCCTTTATTGTACAGGATTGTTTTGGCTATCCTGGGTTTTTTGTTTTCCCATATGAAGCTGAGTATTGTTTCTTTGAGGTCTGTGAAAAATTGCATTGGGAGCCGGGCGATGGTGGCGCACGCCTTTAATCCCAGCACTCGGGAGGCAGAGGTAGGCGGATCTCTGTGAGTTCGAGACCAGCCTGGTCTACAGAGCTAGTTCCAGGACAGGCTCCAAAGCCACAGAGAAACCCTGTCTCGAAAAACCAAAAAAAAAAAAAAAAAATTGCATTGGGATTTTGATGGGTGTTACATTGAATCTGTGGATTGCTTTTGATAAGATTGTCACTTGTACTGTGTTAATCCTACCTATCCAAGAGCATAGGAGATCTTTCCATTTTGTGACCCCTTCCCTGATTTTTTTCTTCAAAGACTTAAAGTTCTTGTCATACAGGTCCTTTACCTATTTGGTCAGAGTTATCCCAAGATATTGTATATATTTGTGGCTGTTGTAAACGGTGTTGTTTCTCTGACTTCTTTCTCAGCCCATTTACCATTTGTTTATAGGAGGGCTGCTGACTTTTCTTTAACCTTGAATCCAACTATATTACTGAAGGTGTTTATAGCTGTAAGAGTTCCCTGGTAGAATTTTTGGGGTCACTTATGTATACTATCATTTTATCTACAAATAGTGAAACTTTGACTTCTTTCTTTCCAATTAGTATCCCCTTGATCTCCTTTTGCTGTCTTATTGCTCTAGCTAGAACCTCAAGTACTATATTTAATAGATATAGAGAGGGTGGACACCCTTCTCTTGTCACTGATTTTAGTTGAATTGCTTTGAGTTTCTCTCTATTTAATTTGATGTTGGCCATCAACTTGCTGTATATTGCCTTTATTATGTTTAGGTATGTTTCTTGTTATCATTGTTTTTAAGCATAACACACAGGTTTGGACTGTGCCTACCTGAAACTGTTTTCCCTTCAACAGGAGTGAGTTGTACTATTTACCTTGTAGGTACGCATTACATAGTAAAAGAAATACTTGCAATTGTGAGTTCTTCCAGTACATTGGCTTCATCCATCCTCTTGGACATACACCTGGAGTTGGTCCAGATTCCTGCCCTTCAGAAAAGCCATGTGGCTGAGCTGTAGGTAATGAAATGGGAGCAGGTGTGGTGCACACCACTTTCAGATTGATTGTCCTGAGCCTGTTCAATAGAAACAGCTCCAAGGACACCAAAGGGAAGAACCACAAAATAAAAAAGTAGTTTTTGTATGACTGCCTCCTTCACCCCCCCTCAGTCCCCTGATCTATAGTGTGTGTAGGATAGGCAATGATAATATATTATATTACATCACTGAGATTTGAGAGCTGTCATCACCATTCCCAACACGGCTGTGTATGTTAGGTTGATATGAAAAACACTGTGTCAAGCATAAATGTGTCTATCCATGACCATAACCACTAACAGTGACTCAGCACTGCTGTTTCCACATAGTCTGACTGAGTCCCGCATGCTAATCTGGCCATTTCCATATAGAACTGAACTCACTGCTTCAGGACACAAGTAACAGAATTACTCTTTTTTTTCTGACATTAAATTAAGTTATTTACATATTCTGAACATCAAGCCCTGGTCCATAAATAGTCTGAAAGTAATTTCTCCCACTCTGAAAGTTGTCTCTTTGTTCTGTTTGCTGTTGCCTAATATCAGGAATCATATGAAGAAAATGACACCAGAGGCAATGTTCTGAGAATTCCTTCCATGTTTCTTTTCTAGCAGTTTCACGAGTATATTAAAGTGGTTGCTCCATTTTAATGGATATTTTTAACTTGGGAAAGACAGAGATCTTGATTCATTTTGTTGTGAGTAAGTTTTGCCAGCATTATTTATTACAGAAAAAGCCCTTTTCACATTGTGTGATCAGGGTATCTTTTAAAAAATAATAAGTTGGTTATAAATATCTGTTATTTCAGGCTCTCTGATCCATATATCAGTTTTTATGATAGTTCCGTGCTGTTTGATTGCTGTAACTTTGTAGTGCATTCTGAAATCAGGATACATGATATGGCTCAATGGGAAGGACTTTGTGCCTAGCACTGTGAACTGAGCCAACTGCCTGTGGCTGGAGAGGACATAGATTCTTCTCATTTTCATAAACTAGTGTAACTCCTGACTATATTCCAAAGATTCATTGCTGTCATTACCAGGGCTTCACCCAACAATATTACAATGCCCATGGGCCCATACATGGTGCCGAGATAAACTCCTGGGGGCAACCATTTCAGAAAGAGGTATCTGCTTCATTACAGGTGAACAAATGCTTACCCAGTGGCAGCCTGGAAGCTGTGATTGGTTATCACATAACCTCGGGTTGGCCAATGAGCATTTATCCCACCAGGATCTCTGTTTGGGAGGGACACATGAAAGGAGATGCTCAGAGTGCAGACTACTCATCTGTAGGCCAACTACTGCCTATGCACGCTACTTCAGAAGTCAGTGTTCCAACTTCTGGGATGCTCAGGAATATGGTGTGCCACGCCTCTTATTTAGGAGCACAGAGTGCCAGGTAGGCTGACCTCCAGGCCATCCCGGCATTTCCTCTTACAATTCATCCTTATCCCCACAGGTAAGTGTAGCTGTCACCCCCTCATCAAAGAACCTTCTTTTTGTAATAGTGGGAGACTCTCACAGAAACCCACAACTGCTCAAAATGCAGAGGCGAAGTGACTGTTGGGTGCCCAATCCCATTTGACACATCTAGACTACACCTCCTACACACAAGGTTTAGGGAAAATCACAGAAGAAGGAGCAAAAAAATTGGAAGAACCATAGAAACGGGTTACCTGCTGCTTGCTAATGTGCCCAAGACATGACAGGAAAATGCATCTGTGAAATCTCATCGATCCATTGCCTGAATGAAGGAGGCCTGTACAATGACTACGCTGTTAACACACCAGAGTGGATGGATCAAAATTCCAAAAAGTTTTACTTCTAGATCAAGAGGCACAGTTGATCAGTGGTTGGTGTGACAGGAAGAAGTGGTCTCCTCTGAGGATGGATTCCTTCTCAGGTTGTCCAATTCCAAGTGGTCATCCTAGGGACGTGTACACTGAAGCAATGCTAGTTGAGCTCAATAGGTGGGGGGGGGGAGGACACAGCAGAGTTAAAGGAAAGGGGGAAGTAATGGAAACGCAATGTTCAAAGTTTTCAAATATGTTTCAGAGAGTATTCTCTGTAGAAACTGCATGTATCTTTTGACCAATCAGAAAGTTTTGTTTCTCAGGGATTGTATACTCTTTCCCTGCTCCTGGAGAGAGAAGTCTTGTGAATCCTGTAACTTTCTGAAGTTCCTGATCCTTGTATATTTTGTTAGCTTATGAGTCTCTCTGAGCCCTGCAGGAGGGAATGCCTCAATTTGCAGGAGATTACTATAGAATTTCATGTCTCACTAACTTGTCCACAAAATTAGTGTCACATTGTATAATTAGTCAAGTCACAGAATTCTCCTATTCAATTATAATTCAGTAATGTTTTAAGATAGATTTTTGGTGTGTTGCCTAGACTGGCTACAGCCTTGTTGTGTAGCCAAGGCTGGTCTCCAGCTTTCAATTGCCTTGCCTTCAGCTTCCAAGAGCTAGGATTATAGACATGTGTCCCTATGTCTGCACAGCTATAATAGTTTTTGACAAAAAAAAAATATGGTAGTTTCTTGGAACAACTTTTTCTGAACAATCCTTGACTGACTTCCCTGGTAATTATTTCTGTGTTCTTAAAAAAATGTTCTCAAATATTGTTCATTAATATATTCCAGAACATTCCTTGGACTTGACAAGGCTGCATTCTTTCTCCAATTCTTATTTTGAAAACAATGACATCTGTCTACCCTAATTTTTTTATGGGATCTCTCAATAGCTATCATTTCTTAGTGCTACCAATTATTTCCTCATCTCCTCTACAGATTTAATCAAATAAAGAATTTTTTAATTTAGAGTCTGAGGAGATGGCTCAGAGGGTAAGAGCACCTACTAAGACTGGTTTCCAGCACCCTCATTGAGTGGTTCATTATCTTTAACTCCAGTTCCAGAGTGTTAGAATCATATTCTGGTCTCTATAGATATCTGCATCCACACACACAAACTCCTACACAAACACACACATTAGATGCATAATTAAATGTCAAAATAAAAATATTTGAATTGAATGATATCTGAAGCACCTTCCATTTAATACATGTACCACTTTTAGATACCAACAACTATAACCATGACTACCAATAATTTTAATAATAGACCATGGAAGTTTATTATGAAACTCACATGCTTATCCAGCTATGTCCAAACACTTAATAACAGATATAAACCATATAACTCTAATCAAATTCCTACCAAAAAAAATAAGATGCATAAAAGAAAACTGGCTAGGGTTACACAGAGAGTCAGGAGGAGGCAAGTGTCGGTCAGGTCTTCGTAACCCTAACACAGATTCTTCTCAAGGGCTCACACCTACCACACAAGGTCACCCCTCCCAGATTTTGATTTTGTTTTGAATTGTGTCTGTGTTATGATTTTCAGGGTTGACATACACCTTAATGAAGAAAGGGAATGAGTCAAACACCTAGGTGCTTACTCCACTTCCATGCCTGTCTGACTTCGTGAATATTCCCCAGGACATTCCAGCAAAAGATTTCTCATTTTCCCTAGCTGCAAGGTCTCCTGTATCTTCACTGTAACTTCACCCCCATGCCCACTATTTAGCCTATAGCCCCACTGGCTGTGCTGTAGGCCTTAGTTTTACTGGGTACTCAGAACCACACCCTGTACTTCTTCTGAAGGGCATCTTTCTTGGATCCACACTGTTCTTTGGATTTATTTCTGATATGCGATACTTTCAGTTTTTGAAATTTTAATTGAATTCCATCATTTCCTTTTCCCTGTCCTCCCTCCAATCTGATGTGGTGAGATACAATGATTTCAGCCGAATGCTGACTCTACCACTCCTGTCCTTAGCAAGCTAGGGTGGTTTACCTGGCCTCTCTGGGCCTGAGTTTCCTAATCTGTGTGGTGGCAGTTCCAACTCTGCTAGGAAAAATACTGGGACTAGAATTTATGTTGTTTGCTAGATGAAGAAAGAAAATGCTTGATTACCACAAAGTGCATATTCCGCTTGTGGTTGACTCTTCTGCTCAGCAAGAAGCAGAGCTCCCAACTTGGTGTTATCACATTTCAAGCAGGGGTTATAAACATCAGTGACACAGACCAGATGAAGCCTGTCCACCTGGAAAGCCCACAACCTTCCTAAAGAGGGAAGATCCACGTGGCTTCTTACAAAGTTTTGACTGCGCCAAATCTGCTTTTTATACAAGAGATACTAGAAATCCAAACTTTTGGGGATAAAGAAACTCTCTATTTAAAACATTTGACCAGTTATTTCCAAGTGTATCGCATTGTGTCTGCTAACGTTGGACCCTCAGTCTGCCCTTTCTAGCTGGAAGCCTGAAGCCTGAAGCTCTGCTCTCTAGTCATAGGACAGACTTGGGCCCTGAGCAAGCAGTGACCATGGCTACAGATCATCTGAGATAGTTCAGGAAACTTTATCTTATTTATGGGACAACTCCAGGCTGGGAAAGCTATGTGCCTTCTCAGCTATGTGCTGGGGTCGCCACTTTTTTGCCACAGGTATTGATTTACCACAAGGCTACTTTTGTCGGATCCCCCCGCATCTACAGGTCAAATTCCTGGCCCATCCCAGGATTCCAACCACTCACCGGTGATCTTAGCTACGGTGTCAATTACTAATGGTCCTGAGATTAAGAACTTGATGACACAGACGGCAGGAAAAGCTGCAGTTAAAACAGCCTATGTATGGAAAGAGAAGGAGAGAAGCCTTCCTCTGCCCTGTGTGTCTGTAGAAGAGAAAGAAAGGTTATTAGAGGCAGCATTCTTCCAATCTGTCCATGGCCAAGTCTGCTCAAGTTCACACGATGACCCGTTTGGGGGAAGGTGGAGCTAGTAGCAGCTGTTGGGTAAGCCTTAGTAATTTTAAGAGTATGGAAGGGCTGAAGAAGCCTTGATAAGTTGCTAAGAGCCGTGTCTATCTATGGAATCCAAATAATTTTCCAGTAGCTTTCATCTATAAAGAGTCAGAGCTAAGGCAAGATAATGTCTACAAAGCAGTTAAAATATATATTCAAAATTTTAGCTTGGAAAAAGTGGCACATGCCTATAATCCCAGGACTTCTTCGAAGGTAGCATCAGGATGATCATGAGTTCAAGGTTTTCTTGAACTATATAGTGAATTCTAAGCAAGCTTGGTTTATATAGAAAGATCTCTGAGAAATCATTTTTAATGAAGATAGAGAAATTGCTCAGAGGTTAGGAGCACTTGCTGCTCTTAAATAGGACTCAAGTTTGGTTACCAGTACCGAGATGGTGACCCACAATCATCTCTAAGCCTAGTTCTTAGGGCTCTGACACCTTCTTCTGGCCTCTGAGAGCACCAGGTCACATATTTAGTGCACATGGATGCAAACATGCAGGCAAAATGCTCACACACAAAAATAGAAATAAGCAAATCTTTTTAAAAAGTCATTTTATATTGAAAATTTTTAACTAAATAAATAAAAGCAAATTAAATATTTGCCTTCAGAGAAAGAGATAAAATTGCCACAGATTAGCCAAGCATGGAGTTTCATGCCTAAAGGAGAACACTGTGATTTTTGTTTTAGGGGATGGCCTAGGCTATAGAATAACACTCTGTCTCAAAAGAGAATATGAAATTATCTATGAATATATAAAACTAACTTAAAAGACTACTCATAGAATAATACATAGTCTGGCGGTAATGACACATGCATTTAACCCCGGCACTCAAGAAGCGGAGACTGGCAGATCTCTGAATTTGAGTCCAGTATGGTCTACAGAGTTCCAGGACAGTCAGAGCCGTAGAGAAACTCTATCTCAAAAACACAAACAAATAAATCAATAGAACCATATGCATGCTATATTTCTTTTTAAATAAAGAATAGATGTAAAGAAATGAACCCCTTGTAAATGGATGATATCAGGTCTCCAGACTCGTGTCCCAATCACTTCACCTGATGCCCCCCTCTCTAGCCTTCAGGCCTCTTTTGAGCCAATGCTTGCTGCAAATGTTGTCTGCGACATGAAGATGGACATCAAACCCAAGTACAAACTCTTGGGTCACCTCACAGAGATGAGGGCTTTTGTTGCATATGAACTTTACCCTTAACCAACTGGAAGGCGGGTTACAACCCCTGTTTTACTGTTGATAAAGGATTAAGCCAAGCACTCAAACTCAGACTTCTTAAAAAAAAATAGTTGCAGGAGCCTGGCGGTGGTGGTGCATGCCTTTAATCCCAGCACTCGGGAGGCAGAGACAGGCAGATCTCTGGGAGTTCGAGGCCAGCCTGGTCTACAAGAGCTAGATCCAGGACAGGTTCCAAAGCTACAGGGAAACCCTGTCTCAAAAATATATATATATATATATATATATATAGTTGCAGGGCTTTTTGCCTTTGTACTGCTTTCTCTGGTGTGGAAGACAAAGCACTGCATTTTGTCCAAAGGCTGTAGCTTCTTTTGAAACAAAACAATGCTAATAAAACCTTGGCTTCCAGGGAGAAGTCGTTGGGCATCAAGTAAGAGTGCATTTCATTCTGTCATCTCCTGATCTGTAAAACTGAGCAGACTAAACTCCTTGAGAGTCACTGCCCCGGGCCCTACAGGAGTCTGCTCATTTCTCACTGAGCCAAGTCTGTGAACCTGGTCCTCGGGCCTGCGTCCTGGCCTCTAGTCACAGCAGCACTCCGCCCCGCGTTCGAGAAGTCTTTGGAAACAGCACTCCTCTTTTAGAGAGAATGGAAAATCTCGGGATTAAAATTCTGCAAACTTTGTGCTTCGGGCTTCTTGCAGAGGGTGTTTAGGAGAACTGAAGGAAGTAAATGGGTGTGCATTTCTGGCTGCAGAAATGGCTGAGCGGCTCCGGGATGCATTACTCCTCCTGGGGACCCAAGTTCAATTCCCAGCATCCACATGGGAAAGCTCACAACCCTTGTAAATCTCTCTCCAGGGGATGTAATGCCTCTGGCCCCTGAAGTCATCTGCACTGATGTGTGCGGAAACACATACACATAATTTTTAAATAATAAATTAAACCGTTTTTTAAATAGATGCTTATTAAAGCTGGGGGCTATTCTGTTAGCTTTTTCTTGTAATTTTTAACTTTTGTGATACTCGGGATGAACCCAGAGTCTTGAGCGTGCTAAGCTAGTCCACTACAGTCAGGCTGCATCCACAGACCTCTTTCGAGGGATAGAGGAAGACATGATCTGTTAAACTGCCCAAGCTGGCTTTGGCCTCCCTCTGTAGTCTGGATAGGCTCTGAACTTGTGAATCTCCAGCTGCAGCTTCTGTAATAGCTGGGATAACAGGAATTTCATCATCGACCAAGCCCTCAGCTCCTTCCTAATATTACCTACTTCAGAGCAGGGTCTTAGGGGGTTGAAAGAAAAGGTACGGTGTGCTCGCATTAGGAGGTCCTATTCAAACTGCACACCTGTTGAGGAACTTGGCTCACAGCAATATAGCCCAAGAGATAACCACTTTGATGTACTCACCCCCAACTATCGGGTCCTCTTTAGCTATTACTCCAAACAGAAAAGATTATGTCATTGGAAGCATAAAATTCACCTTAAAAATGTTCTACAGCGAAGCTAATAGAATCAAGGTGTGACATCCCTGAGAACAGCCAAGTCACAAAAGAGCTAGTCATACTGAAAGCCAAGTTAAATAACTCATAATTTTGGATTTCTGGGTCCCACTAACAACCTCAAGTACAGGCCTATGAAATGCCTGACAGCCCCTATTGAATCTTGCTTGACTTGGCCCTCACAAGGGTAGCTAGCTCTTCTGTGATTTGGCGTTCCCTGTGGGACTCACACCTTCCCACAAGTGACCTTTGCACTCTGCTTGGATTTTTCTATCGTAGGCTAAGAGTCTACACACATTCACATTATCAGGCTCCTTGTGTGGAGATGACCTGGTCATCCATAAAATTGTTCTTCAGATAAAAAAGCAAGATCCAATTTCTCCTTAGGATTCTGACATAATTATGATTCTGAGAATATGGCCAGAATCAGACAGTGCTTTCTGTAGTCTCTCAGTCTTCACTGGCCTCTTCATGGAGCTAAACCTGAACCTACCTGATAGAGCCTAGTTGCCCAGACTGCTAACTTTAGGCCAACGATGTCACTCCCTAAACATTAGGAGCTGTTTCATTAGATGTGAGATTTCCTGGCTCTGAGTCATGCAGCGTGGTGCAGCAGTGGGCTGCTGCAAGTCTTTGGAGCATAACTGCATGTTATTCTATGTGGTCTGTAGGCCCCCAGTCTATTCTGGGTCAATAGGAAGCGATCTGGTTTCAGCTATGCCGTGTCATCTCCAGGGAGCCTGACATGAACTCTGAACTGGCCCACGTGTGCCCATAGTGTAAACATCCAGTTCTATGGCATCATTCCTCGCTGCAATAGTGAATGATGGCTGCGGTTGCACCAGATCACTATCTTCAGACTTTCACTGATTGGCTCCCACTTATATCTTTATTACCATCACTCAGCAGTAAAGTCTTGGGTAAAACAGATCATGAGTGCATGCTGATAAACCATGGTTGGGGGTTTAGGTGAATGGGTTAAAGTAAAAACCATTTCCAGACTTGTGAATTAATTCTATTGCAGAAACTCCCTTGGTTGTCAGTATTCCTTGTCATGAAATATTAAGTACGACTAGAGTTGACATTTAGGTAGGACATACACCCACATAGAATTGTCACTGTAGGAACGCTGATTAATTTGTTCCTCAAAGGACAACTTTATATATACTCCCTGACCACCAAACGTTAACCTATCTTGTATGGAGACAGAGCCCCAGATAATGTCTTTGCCAGTCTCAAAGTGGCACTTCATATGTGACAGCTCTGCTCAGTTGTACAACCCACGATGTCCCTAAGAAGAGTACCAGGAGAATAGTGCATCCCTGTGGTTTCAGAAATTCTAGATCCTTTGTTCTTTCCTGGGGTTATTTTACCGGGGACCTTAGTCTTTTGTTTTTTCCCGAGACAGGGTTTCTCTGAGTAACAGTTCTGACTGTCCTGGAACTAACTCTTGTAGACCAGGCTGGCTTCGAACTCACAGAGATCCATCTGCCTCTGCCTCCTGAGTGCTGGGATTAAAGGCATGTGCCACTTAGTCGTTTATAGTACTAATCAGTAGAGGAAACCTTTCTCAGGTCATGATTAAGGAGAATGAGCCTTTCACATCTGAAGTTTGGGGAACTTTGATGAAAAACTGTATGTAAGCCAACAAAACCAGCATTTAGGAGAGGGACCAACTGGTGAAAACTGAAACTCTCCTCAGACAGCTGTCTATGGGTATGGGAAATGGATTGTGGATTAGTTTACCTACCTGCTTCTGGGAGCCCTTCTGAGGGAAAAGATGACGCATTTTCCCCCCCAGGAAACTAATTGGCTAATGGGTGAGGCCATCTGAAATGCCGGTTTACGGTCAGGTTTCTGACCCTGTGTGTTTGCTTTCTGAGGGATACCTGAGGCCACTGGCTAGAGTACTGTCATAAGGTTTGAGAAAACCCAGTTCCAGCACCTCGTTGCAGAGATCATTTAGGAATTTGGACCTTTGGGCAATGGGGGGTACACCGCAAGCCCATCTTCCCACACTATTGCTTTGGGATAGCAAGTATTATCTAAAAACCTAATGAAACGACACCCTGTATAAAGGGTGATCCTAACAGCCCAGAGTTGACATCCACATGAATTTATAATTAAACTGTTTCTGGATGAAAGTGAATGAGAGGTGACTCTTGTTACTACGGAAGTTTTTAAGGCACATAATATGATGTACCCATACTATTGTTATCATTTTACCCATTTTACCTAAGCAAAACAGTCTCGTATTGATCAACAGTGCAAGTTCTAAATCAAGACTTCAACAAGATGCTTAGTCTTCTTTCAGCATTGATATCTCTCACACATAATGTGAGTAATGTAAAATAATAATAACTAATAATAATAATAATAACATCAAATTTGGGACTGGGGAGATGACTCAGCAGTGGAGGGCCCTTGCTGCTCTTGCGCTGGAGTTCAGTTCAGCTACCAGCATCCGTATGGTAGCTCACAACTACCTGTATCCCAGTTCCAGGGAATCTAATGCCGTCTTCTTGCCTCTGTGAGCACTGCACACATGTATTGTACATACGGACGTGCAGGCAAATACTCACATACATAAATAAAAATAAATTTAAAATTTAGGCTATCAATATTATTTCATAAAGTGATTGTTTATAATTAAACAGGATGGGTGTTTAAGGGCATTTTATTGGTATATGATAAGCATGCGCACACACACACACATACACACACACACACACGTTCTCCTAACTTAAGAAATGTCCAAGTCTACATTCTATGAACCTTTATCTGTTTTAGGAAACAAAGAAAAAACTCCTATGAGAGCTATCCTCTAGATTAAATGAACTCCAATGGAGCTCAAATTGGTAGTCCTGGGTTGTATTACAGAGCAGCTGAGAATCTGTGTGTAGACATTAGACTTAACCTTTACCTCGTGGGTTGACATGGTCATCAGATTAAATTAACTCAGGTAAGATTGACTGAGGGTCTCCTAAAACATCCCCAGTGTCTAACAGATATGTTTCTATTCTCTTCGATGCTCAGCTAAGCTCTGTTTCTTCCTTCCCTTTCAGTTGGGAGTGGTCATCAGAGTCCCAACCACTGGAAAACAGAACAGGTCATCTGCCAATTCTAGATCTGGCTGATAAACACAGCCAGACACAAACTTTCATTCATTCTCCATCTATTGGCTGAAATGAAGAGTTAACCATTGCGTGGAAGCTATCAGAGCTATAAAAGGCAAGGTGCCTGGTTTCCAGAATCAGTCTGCTACCCTGGAACCCCGTGATGGAGCATCAGGATGAGAAATCAGTTCTAGAAGGGTAAGATTTGAAGGAATCTATTCCAGACAGTTTAAGACAGTTGAGGAAGGATGCACAGCATGAAAGAAGAGAACTCCATTAATCCTTGTCATGGAGTACCAAACTCCCCCTAGAATGAGAACCATTCAAGATTGCCATGGCAATTCTTTTCCAGCCTCATAT
Organism: Microtus oregoni; assembly: GCF_018167655.1. Lineage (NCBI taxonomy): Eukaryota > Metazoa > Chordata > Mammalia > Rodentia > Cricetidae > Microtus > Microtus oregoni. The sequence goes on along the minus strand of NW_024543830.1, from coordinate 6,863,192 downwards.
CCACTCTGGTTTGACAGGATGAAAGTAATACCAAAAGGATTCAACCGCCTTTGGTTTTCTGTGCCTGGGCGGGGCTTGCAGGCGAGTCTAATAAAATCGAACGTGTGAGAAGGAACCATCTGAAGTGGGAAATGCTGCTAGGCTCCCCCATAAAAGATGAGTGCTGTGGGCAGTAAAATGAGCTCAGAAGGAAAACATGATGAATGTTTTCTTGGCTTGAGGAAGCAAAGTCCCCTTTCACCATCCCACGTGGCTGGAGAGAGCAAGGGGCCCTGTGGAGAGCCTGACTCAGGGAATGTGGAGGCTGAACTCTCCCTGGAGCCCTGGCAAGGGGCATGGGTGGAGGTGTTAGAGACATAGCTTCACTCCTCCATCACCTCCCAGACACCACAAGTCTCTTTGAGGTTGAGGTTTCCACTCAGACATGGGATGAAAACCTGAGCTTCCCAAGTCTCACAGCCAAGAGACCTCCCATAAAAAAAAAAAAGGGAATCCAAGTCACAAAGCAACAGGAAGAGTTGAAGAAATTTGACCTGTGAGAATGGACATCTTCTTCTCCCTCAATCAGAGATCATTCATCCCAGAAGTATGTCTCTTCTACAAGTTGCCCACCACCAGAAAAGCTTCTTTTCTCTTCATTTTTACCATTCCTACAACTTTTTTCGAAGTAAGATTCAAGATGCCTTTCCCCTCGACCTATCTCTCTCTATTTTGCTTCCTGTAACTCTTGGTTGGGCCTGGGCTGGAGCCCTGTCTTTGTTGCTTGCCAGTTCTTTTGGTTTTTATCATTTTCAGTTCCGTCAACTATAAAATAGAGACTGCAGGACAAATCCTAATGGGTGGTTACAAGGATTAGAGGATATTGCCTTGCATAAGGCATCACATGTAATAAACACTCAATAAAAATTAGTTTCCTCCTGAAAGTGGGAGCATATGTGCTCTTTGCCACAACTTAACACAAGTCCTGTCCCTCCTTCATGTGACGTCTTAACTACTCAGACAGACTGAAGTCTTCCAAGGTAGAAACTTTCTGCATCCAAAGATTACACAGACTAGCTCCGAGAGCATTGTTGGCTCTCAAACCATCTTCCTGTCAGTGCACTAATCTGAACAAACAGCAGAGATGACTCTCGTTCTCTCCCAAGGAAGCTGTGAAAATAAAGCTGTATTTTGGCCTAAAATGGGTTATCGACACAGATTTGAAAAGTCCTGAAGGCTTTTTCAAGTAATAATACTAGAAAGGCAGTATAGGAACAAAAATTTCTGGTCTCAACTGAATACATCTTCTAGTGAAGATGCCACTGCCCCCAGCAGGAGGACAAGCAAGCATATATGTGATATCTGTATTTATGCTGCTTGAACTGTCACCTACTTAGAGAGTCCTTCTGCAAAGGTCTATGTCCCTAAACAACATTCTCGTTCTTCAGTTACTCCCCAACCTCCTGGAACCTTTATCTTCCTCAGAGTCATTAACCAAATCTAAAATTACACTATTCAGTCAGGCACAGGTGCAGTCAATGTCTCCCTTTCAATCCCGGGTTCCTGAAAGACAGGACTGTGTCTGGTGGTTCACTCCCACATTGCACTACCTAAAGCATCATTTGGAAGAATGGTCCTGGAATAAACCTTTCCTGAGTTCAACCAGATGGATGAGTTGAGCTGGACATGGGTACGGAGACCAATCTCCAGTGATTAATGATCATAAGCATAAGCAAAAGAGGTTTGGCAGAAAGGTACCCATGGCCAGCCTTCCTTGAAGAGACCATCTCCTGAAGCTTAACAAAGGCAACTCAGTCCAGTAGAGCATCTCTGAAATCATCAGAACTAGAACTAAGCTCAACTGTGCTCTTGGTCCTCTAAACTCCCACTAATGAGAAAAGTGTTCATGGAGGAACCTACTGTATCTAATGTCCAGGAACCTTCTTGGGAGGCTAAGGATATACCTCAATGGTAGACTGCTTGCTTGCCTGGAATGTATGAGGTTCTGTATTTGATCTTCTACAAAAAGAAAAAGGGTTGGGAAGAAGGGAAGGAAGGGGAAGGGAATGAAGGGAAGGAAAAGTAAAAAGAAAAAATTCTGAATATCTCTGTCTTGATTAAATTGTCCATGTTTAGTTGAAATACTACATTTGTAATTCAAGAGAAGTTTTCTTGCCTTTTGACGTTGGTATTTCATTCTTTTTTTTATATTTATTTATTTATTATGTATACAATATTCTGTCTCTGTGTGTGCCTACAGGCCAGAAGAGGGCACCAGATCTCATTACAGATGGTTGTGAGCCATGTGGTTGCTGGGAATTGAACTCAGGACCTTTGGAAGAGCAGGGAACGCTCTTAACCTCTGAGCCATCTCTCCAGCCCCTGGTATTTCATTCTTAAAGCCACTATTTCTTTACAAGGACTCTGAGCTTCTCCTAAGTTCAGTTAAGCCAAGTTTTTTTTTTAATGAAAGAGTCCTGACCTGACCCTCTTATCATGGGCATCTGCTCTGAATTTTAAACAATTTTTATAGCATTTTTCACACGTGAATGAGTAAAAAGGAACCCCTTTCAAGAGAGAAATCGTCGGGGCTGGAGAGATGGCTCACTGGGTAAGATTTACAGATTGCAGCACCCACACAACAAGCTAGATGTGGTCCCTTGCTGACTGCTAACCCAGGCAAAAAACAAGAGGTCTAAGTTCAGGTAGATGCTCTGGCTAAAAGAAATAATACAGAAACTGCTAAGAAGACATATGATGCCATCCTCTGGTCTCTATGGATACTATTGCATCCACATCTGCAATTACAGGTGCACATACACATACACACTAAATAAATAAATCATGGCACATTTGGTTTTTACACTTCATTATATACAATGCTGGTAGTTGGTATATAAATTCATTTTACAGTTATCTACAGCATAATGCTCTATGAAAGAACAGCATTTCTTTACTAATTTAACTCCCCTTATTGTGAATTCAGCCATGCAATCATTCTGTACTGTAAAATCAAATTTGGTTGACAGATTCAGCAGTGAAAATGTTTATGTACTGAGCATCTATGATAGGCCAGCATCTGTCCTATGTATTGAGAATTTACAAACAAACAAAATGGGCTTTCCCTTGGGAAAATAATACCTGAGTAAACCATATCAACCTATAAAAAAATCCTTTAAAGAAACATCCTTTTGGTGCTTAGAATGTAAAGTATAATAATGTTTTATGATTTCATAAAAACTAAGTATACATTCTTTTTTAATTTTGAGATATAATTTAGTTGTAACATTTATCCTTTCCTCCAAATCCTTCCACATGCCCCTCCCTTCTCTCCCTCAAACTCATTGCTTCTTCAGTCACTGTTATTAAATGTATATGTACACATATATACATATATACTCCTAAGTATGGTCTGTTCAGGCCACCTCTCCAGCTTCCAGATTTCTTTGTTTGCCTAGAGTTCTTTGCGTAGGGTTGGGTCCTCATGGGCTTTTCTCCAACTAGTTTGCCATTAGACTATGTTATTGACAAATTTTTTAGTTACTTTTTTATTCATTCTATGTATGTTTTGCCAATGTTTATGTATGTACACCATATTTATGTATGGTGTTCACTGCAGTCGGTAAAGGGTAAAGATCCTCTTCAAGTAGAGTTTCCAGATGGCTGTGATCTAACATGTGGGTGCTTTGAATCAAACCTGGATTCTCTGCAAGAGAAACATATGCTCTTAACTGCTGATCCACCTCTCCAGCCCAATCTTGAAAATTCCTTTATCCAGTATGTGTTGTTCTTTCTATTACATCCTCAGGTACAAAGGAAACCCATATCATAGTGTAGGCATAAGTAGTTTAGGCTATTCTAAAAGAGCTAAAATTACAAAAATATGTCTTATTTAGTGCTCTAAATTTTAGAGCAAAAACAATTGTTAAATTATTATTCATTCTAAATAAAAGCATGGAAATGTCTATGCCAAGTTTGTTGAATGCTATATTACGGTTATTACCTAAGACTTCGGAGGGCACTATGAAAAGTGCTTGGTCTGCTAACAGATCAGAAAGAAATAACCAAATGCTTCACATGTAGTTAGTTTTGTTCCACCAGTCTGCAGAGAGGCAACTTACAGTTTCCTAATCAAAGGGTCTTTTTGTGTTTTGAGGCAGGCCATGCCCAAACAGCCTAAAATTTGTGGAGAAATTGAGTTGGCCATTGGCTCAACTTGTTTAGCAACAATTTGACAGTTAGTGGGATTGACTCGCATGCCACTTTCTGCGTTCCTTATACAATCAAAGCAATGATTATGAATTTGTTCCCTCAAACCTAGATCCAGTTCCAGTGAATGATTGCAATGACCAGCATCCCATGCTTCCCACATCCAATACCAGGAAAAAGAGCCCGTGGGTAACCAGCGTGACTATCCGATAGGACGCAGTGCAATGTGGAGGAAAGAACAGATTTTTATGCTCCTGATCTGCTGTTTTCTAATCACATAAGCAGGGCAGGATTCATAGTCCTGTATCTCATTTACAAAAAAAGTCCGTGTCCCTTTTTCCCTATTTATGGGTATTGTGGGGCATGCCTGATATTATGGTCTGTGAAAGTGCTTGGGAATGGTATGACCCTCGCACGTCATGGGGCTTTGTAAGTTGAACTTATGCCTAACAGTTCAAAGCCCCTCCTCCCACACTTCAATGATGCATTCAAAAAGGAGCATAAGTTTATTATCAAACATATGAAGCAAACCCTAGCCTCAGAGGCATCCTCACCACAGCCTCTGTGAGTATACCTTTGTTTCTGACTCTCCAAATGGCACCATGCTCTGGCGTAATGACATAGTGCTAATTGCATAGGCATTCGAGGGTCCTACCAGATCTATCACTTGCTAGCTGAGGACCTTCACCAAGTATTTGATCTTCTATAGAACTGCTTTCAAATCTACAGATAGAATTATTAAAATCACACCCATCTCACAGAATTGTTGGAGGATGAGTCATTATAAAGAAATAGTAGGGAACGTGGCTGTGAGGCCATATTTATGCAGTTAACATGTAAGTGAACACCCTGTTAAGTGCGAAAATCCAGTTCCAGACCTCAGTTCCCTCTCTGACAGCTTGTGTGATCCTGGATATTTCACCAACTTTTGAATAGCTCAGCTACAAATCATAAAATGAGGATAATATTGACTTTATGATGGCCACGTAAAATTCACTGATAACTCATGTGAAAATGTTTGACTGGGTTGCAAGACAGAATACAAATGCACACAACCGTTATTTAGTTTTTCTAGATGAACAAACACACGAGAAACAATTGCAAAGATTTTATTTAGCGGCTTTCTGTGCTTGGCACTCAGAAACAGTTCCGTGCATAAGGGCAAATTTTAATACACCTTTTCTTCATACATATTTTACATACCCTTTTATTGCCCCCTTTTTAATATTCATAATATTGAATACCCCCACTAGGCATATAAATACATTTATCTACAACACCTCAAAACCAAAAAAAAAATCTTAATAATATCTGTATTATCTTAGTTGGTATCATTTGCGTTTCCACAACATTTAAAAATTTTAGCTTGCAGCAAGCTTCACTTGTTTTCTTACCATTAAAGGATTTGAAAGGAAAAAGAAAGAAAAAACAACCCCCAAACTTCAGAATGCAATGAACTATTTGATCAAAATGGAGAGCTACAGACAGGTAGAAAGGGGGCAGAACACCCATCTGCAATTCTCTCCAGTGTGTCAGGGTTTCTCTTGCTTGGGACCAGGGGCAGATCGTCTAGGTCAGCACCTTGAATCTGGCATTTAAAGCTAAGCCTGTCTTCCGTGGCTTTTTTTGGTATCACCTGGGAGAAAAAGCCATTCTTCATTCTCCACACCCATTTCCCTCACCCTGCCAGGCTGCCGTGGAATGGCACTCCCATATAGTGCGCCTCTCTCCTGGGTCTTTGTGGTCAGAGCTGTGGAATCCAGCATTCCTTGTCCTAACCCTTCTCATCGGTACCCTTGACTAGAAGCTGGGTCCCAAAGAGGCTTACTCTCCAATAACACCATCATTCTTTCTAAAACTTTAGGGGCTAACCAAACCCAAACTATTCTCCTTGGCGAATTCTATCTCCTCACTTGTTCACATCTTCTCAGTCTCATCATCCGCTTTCCTCTGCTGCTGTCGGTTCTCTTTCTCTCTCCCAGCTCTTCTCACCCTGTCTTTCCACAGGCACCGTTAGGACGTCAGTCGTGGCACACTGAAGGAATAGAGCGAAAGTTTCAAAGCAATTTCTCTCAGGAAGCCAAGTCCAGCTGATGTCTTTCCACTGCAATGATGTCGAGAGGTTCTAAGGTACATGGTTCATTCCAGAAACATGGTAAGCTGCAAGGGAGAAAGGCTAAAGGCTAATGATGACCCAATCCATCTAGGGTTGTATACAGACAGATTGTTGATGTAAGCACCCACTCTGGGCCTCCCTTCATAGAGTTCACCCAGTTCAGAGTCAGTGTAGAGAATGTTTGTGTTTGTAATACTTTGTGTATGCATGTGTGTGCATGAATAGAGGCATGTAAGTTTGTATGTGCGTGTGTGTGTTTGTGTCTGTCTGTCTGTGCATGAGTCTGTACGTGTAACTTTTCTTGGCTGCTACATGCTAGCATCTCCATCAATATTATTATAAAATGATTATTCGTCTCTTCAAGGCCACTCTGTCATACACAATGCTTTTTATAAAACTAAGAGTTTGGGAGGCAGAAGAATGACCACTGAGTTATGGATGATGCACTCCAAGGATCCTTCAGTGGTATCTATTGCTCGTCTCTGTTTTCCTTATCCAGAAAAACAAAGCAAAAAAAAAAACAAAAACAAACGCACAATTCCTATTTTCCCAAGGCACGGGAGTCCCAAAGAGAAAGCTCCACCTACAGAGATTCTGGAGTCTTGACTGCCATCACCTCCATGGTGCTTGGACTGCTCTTTAAACCATGTGGACGGACATCTGGGAGGAGGAGCCTGGGACTGCCCCATACTGTCGCCCATCGCAGGTGTTGGCAGCCTGCTGACTGTTAGCTGCAGGGCTGATCATATGCATGCCATGCTCCATCCCTGTGGGCAGATATTGCCTCTCTCCAAAGGCCCCATTGGAAGGAGAAGAGCAGAGTAAAGTGCTTTGAGATGCGCTCAGTTTTTCTGGGCTTGCAGCTAGCCTGGGGGAGGTGGGGAAATTGTATCCATACAGATTGTAGGGATTGTGCAGGGAGAAGGCATTGTAGGAGCTCTGCTGCATGTGGCTGCCACCAAACATGTGCGGTGAGGAGGAGCTGGATGCCGCATTGCCTGCCTGCATGACATACTGAAACTGGGAAGTGGGGAAGGACCCCAACTGGCCACCATAGGCTTCCATCTTGCTGTTGCTAGGCAACGAGGGAGGTGTTGGTATTCCTGAGATCAGAGATGGAGTCCTCTGAGGCATGAAGGTTTCAGAGGGCTGAGTGGCTGAAGCTGTGCCACTCTGGAGCCTGTTGTAGCCACTGTCACTCAGCCCTGGATAGCTCTGCAAGGCAGCCATGTTGCTGCGGGCACACGGTGGATACTCGGAGAGATTCAGATTACAAAGCTGGCTTTCTCGACAGCCCACGTTGAAAGTATTGGGGGCCAAATGAAAAGTTGGAGGAGAACAGGATGGAGATAAGAGATGAGAAGAAGCCGAAGGGGACGGTGTCCCGGTGCTGGAGGTGGTTGGGGAAGTACCCGTGCTGCCCCCTGAAAAATAAAACATGAATTTCATTGATTAAGATTAGTCTGTCTAGGCTCAAAATCCTACATTTTTATAGATCAATTGCTTCCTTTCACATCAGAAGGTGATGTCACATGTTTGAGCACACAATACAAAGGAGAGGACAAAGGATGACATGAGACTCCTAGTCTTTGCATTTCTTTCTGGTCTTAGTCATACTTTAAAAGTTTAGACCAAAACTTCAGTGTTCAGTTTTTTATATTCTTACCATCAAAGCCACTTCCTAATAAGACTTTCAGTGATCCACAGTAGAAGCTACTATCTCAGATCTTCCATGGTCCAGGCAAATGTGTAAGGTCTATATTTCATCAAGTAACACTTTCCTATTATGCAAACTTTAGTAGAATACCAAAACAGAACGCTAATTTTATCAGGATGGAACATGGTGCCAAGTCAGGACTTAGGCCTGAGAAAGCACAGTAAACAAACCTGAATGGTGGAACCTGAGACATTATTTTGGAGGTCTGGCGTATCATATCAAAGACATGTGATAAGTATAGTTATAAGATGCAGACCCATCTTTCCGGGGTAGAAAGCATACACTCTCTACCTCTTCAATGGACGTCAAAGGCAGTAAGTGCTTGGAGTAACTGAACCTTCACTGAATTCTAGAATATTCAGCTGCTTTGTCCTCTCAAGAATCCTTCTTGATGAATTCCTTTCCCTTGTACCCATATGGTACTTCTCCTATGTTGAGAACCATGCTCCTTCAAGAGACAATATGTCTTAGGTTTCCAATAACTCTTGTTGAGGCTCCGAGAAACTAAGCATCATTTGAAGGGAAGTATTTTTTAGATGAAAAAGAACGGACTGTGTTTTGCTTTATTTTAATCCATGAAGAAAACCAGGAGCATTCCAGATGTACTGGGAAAACATCTTTAGTATTCTAGGAAGAGAAGAATCTGGTAGAGGGAACAAAAAGCCTTGGCCTAGATCACAGGCAAAGTGGGGGTATTGGTGGTAGAGGTAAAGATTAGACTTTGTTAGGAGTTTGTTCGGAGTTAAATTTTTATAGCTCAACATCATCTCTTCCATGGTCAAAGGGTTCCCTCAGTAAACTTTCAGATCCATTGGCCTTTAAAGACAAGCCAATCAGCTGTTAATTTTAGAGTCATATCAAAAAATCTCTTCTCATAACAAATTCCTATAAAAAAAAACTAAAATAGTTTTGGTTCGACAGTCTGTGACAGTCTGTGATAAGGCTGGCATTGCCCAAAACTACAAGCAGCTGGTCACAGTGGGAGGAGCTTCTCTTCAGTTCAGAGCCACACCCTGACTCTATCACTGCGTTCTCCACAGAGACGGAAGAAAGGGCTTGAACCAGTGAGCCTCATTTTCCCTCCTTTTCACACTGTGGCTATGTCTAAGTATTAAAGGAAGTATGATTGTCAACTCCGAGTGCTTTCCGAAGCATCATTTTAATCTAAGGAGGGAGTCCTGGAAGGGGAAGCTTCCAGGAAGCAGAAGCAGGGCATCTCACGCTTCCTGCTGCTGAGTAGTCAGACGCCTCTCTCCCTCTATATCCTACAGAAAGCTTAGAGATTTATTGTTTTCCTCTTTGAGGCACCCTACATATGCTTTCTGCTTTTCCACCCTAAATGCCACGAACTTTACTGTAGTAGAATGCTGTGACCCAAACGGAGAAACTTGACTCCAGCTGTAAAGAGATTAGTGGTTTTACGAGATATGAATATAGTCCCCTGTCTTTGAAAACTAGTCCTGCTCTCCCTGGTCTGGTGTTTATGTGACCCCTGAGGAGACCACCTGTTCGGCACACTGTCTTATCATGTTGGAGGTGAGCTCCAGCCGGCGCAGGCCTCGGCCCTGCAGCCGGAAGTGCAGGATGGAGTAGATGACGTTCTACAACTCTAAATGGTTTTCTCAGATGGCCCAAGATGGAACGAATGGTACTGATTTAAAGCCTCAATTGGTTTCACTACAGAAGAAAGAAAAGGGGAGAAGAAGAAGGGAAACTATTAACAAGTTACAGGGGTTTCTGCCGAGCAGATGAGAGGCACATGTTAAAAAGTTTGTAGTCAGCTTGCTTTGGCTTTTAAATGACATTCACTGGAAATGAGACTTGGTGGCCTGCTGAGCTTCAGGGGGGTGGGTGGGAGCCTCCATATGAGCGAGTGTTTGAAGGAGAGAGTAAGCCTGTCCAAAAGAGGGTCACGTTGCTCCCATCCACTTTGAAGAAACATTGTTATGCACTTAAAGTACTCAATACAGATAAGAAACTAGTTCTCAGAGTCCACATAGAGAGAGAGAGAGAGGACTGTGGTATTTATTTTGTAGAAAGGCAAGCTGAGATACTGAGGAGCCTTTATTCTCTTATGATATAACAGCTTGTCAGATGTTAAACAAGATTGGGAATGCCAGCCAAGCACTAAGCATGCTCAAGGAGGCAGCCGAACCTCCCTGTACATTTCATCGCCTGGTTAACAGAGACTTCTCATCCCAAAACGTCAGGGCTAGGTGGGAAACCAGGCTGCCTCTCAGAGCAAAACTTGTCCCCCTGACCATTACAGTGTCCCTTTTGTTCATCCCCACCTCCTCGGTCCCTGCAAGGTCACCGACTCTCTGAGCATCTTGACATAAATTTGCTTAGAAGACAAATGTGGACTGTTGACATGCAGGAACCTGCTATCTTACAAGGGGCCTTGATTGATTAGCATCTCCTCCAAGCTATAGGCTCCGTAATTATATATGTGGGATTTCTAATAACTCCTTTCTGGGGACATTTTGAGAAATTAAAAAGTGACCATAGTTTGGCATATAGACATTAAACGTGCTCTTTCGTGGGAGAAGGGGTAAAGAATGGGAAAGAAACCTTGAAGAATGTTCACTCCAATGGAGATGGCTCCCACGTGTTGGCTTCTGTCCGGGGAGAGCATGGCATGTGGGCTTCTATACCACTAATGGGCATGATGTCATAAGATGTATGTGCCATAGTATTTCAGGCTAAAAGAACCTCTGTGGTGTGAATGATAAGAGACATAGTGAATTGACAGCTCTGGGCCAACTGAGCCATGTTGACAATGACAAAAAGTTCCTCTTTGAATGCTCTGCCCTTCCTCCCTACTCTGTGAGCCCATGAAGCAAATAAACTGTTCCATGGCTCTATTTCTTCTAGGATCAAGCAAAGCAGAACTGATTGAATACAAGTAAGTAATCAATGGGGCCTTCCCCCATTGTCCTCAGAGATCCTAGCCCACTTCTAAGACAGGATTAAAACATAATGACATTACTAACTTCATATTCTTAGGTAATCCAGAACTCATCTCCACCATCCCTCACAGCTCCCTACTCGTAATGAACTCAGGGACCGAAGTGAGGAGGCACGCATTAACATGCATATGCAACATTAACTTGTGCCAGTATCCAAGGCTAAGAGCCGAAACGACCAAGAATGCATACTTAGCAGTGAGCCCATATGAGGACAATAACCTAGAATACACTTGTGTACCATGAAGACAAGCTAAATGTGTCCACGAAAATCCTGAATCCCAAACCTGCTGACTTTGGTATCTTTAAATTGATCACTTCCAGATTGTAACATGGGGGGTTTCACAGACAACTTCCTTTGGAGTTTATTTTGTTGTGCTACACACACACACACACACACACACACACACACACACACACACCACCCAATAAGATCAAACCCCATCTGGATGAATAAAGAATAAATTTCCATGTAATTAATTACTTGTTCTCCTGGCGAGACTCTTCTCTCCTTATAACCTGATGCCGTCCGCCCCCGAAGAGTGCTGGTTCCCAGTGTATTCAGACACGGAAGAGGTAAAACAGCAGCCGCCCACGAACTGATCCCAGTGCACAAGCCCAGAGGCCATAAAGTTTACTGCGCATGGCAACAGAGAAATGTTCCTCAGCTGAAATGAGAACTCTTCTCGGGACACAGATGTGAGAGCATCACGATCCTAACGGGAATTGCCTGGTTTTCACCAGAGGAAGATGGAAACCGCCCTCATCACTTCCATAGCTCCAAATGTATTCTCCCTCCAATAGCCTCGCCCGCTCACTCTGCTCTGTACCCGGTCCGATGTTGCCCTGTTCCCTGGGCATTCCATCCCCATGTCTTCGCCTCCCTCACTTGCTTTTCACGCTCATTTTCAGCCTTTCCTGTCACATGTGTCTGTTGTTATTGTCACTTTAGCTGCCTCTCTCTGGGGAACAATGCTTGCTTTCTTTCTGGGAAGCCAGCCTTCTTCCTCTCTCACACTTCACCTCCAGGAAAGGCGTGTGTACCTGACCTGGAAAACTCAGTATCGTATTTCCCTTACCGCTACAGTAATTGATTCTGAGGGGACCCAATTAGAATCAAAGAGATTTGGTGAGATTTTGCTAAAACCCCTTGATCACAGGCATATGCCCTTCCTCTTTAGAGGGAAAGCAAAAATATCTCGGGCCAAGAATACTCTCTAAACTATCGCAGGGGACAGTTGAAACTAAAGTCACCGAGGAGGAAAGCAGAGTGGAAAGAAATGGGGCGCGTTCTGGTCAGAGTCCATAACTTAGGCTTTGCCTAAAGAAACTGCTTGAATCCTTCCTGCTTTTTAAGTCAATGAGTTTTGCTTTTATAATTTGCTATTTTTATATTTACATAAAACTTCTAGTTGATATAGGTCTCTGATTCTATGAGGTTTTTTTTTTTGTGTGAATCTGAAGGTCTGAGAATATTAGGATAAATCTGGAGAAGAAGAACATAAAAATGAGAGTGGAGGGGAAGGTCTGTGGACCCTTTGTCAGGTGGAAGCCGTGGGTGAAGCCCGTGACCAGCAGTAACAAGGGATTTGAACTGTTTGAATGCCTGACAGAAACCTGGCGTGTGTGTGTGTGTGTGTGTGTGTGTGTGTGTGTGTGTGTGTGTGATGAGCTACCTGACTTAATTTCAAAATATGCAGTCTCTTAAATGGTGACACAAATCAGAGGAGTTCCTGCTCTTCCCTAGTTCTCCTCAATAAGATCAAATTAAACAATTGGATACACAGGCAGGTGGTTTTCAAAAAGATGACTTCATATATGCATATTTATACCAAATAAGGAATGCAGTGTTGAAAATGGAAAAACAGACATTGTTAAAAAAAAAAAAAAGTCTAAAAGTTGGCAAGATGGTTCTGCAAGTGAAGGGACTTGCCACCAAGCCTGATGACCTTGACCTGAGGTGGATTACCAGGGCATAGTGGCGGAAGGAAAGGACAAACGTTAGAAGTTGTCTGCTGACCTCTGCGTGCACAATGGGGTATATGAGGGTGGGTGAGTGTGCACACAGACACAAGATAAACGTAACAAAAGAATTTTAAAAAATATTTCTAAGTCCACGGGAAAGACAAATGCAAGCACAGCAGTGAAATGATTACAACAGGAAAGGGATCCTGAACCCCGGAGTAAACTCACAAATGATATGAAGACCAAAGCGGGCGAATTACAATACAAGGTGTTACATTCTGCTGGATTTATGAAGCACGGCCAAATAGCTAAAAGGTGGGAAGAAAGATGTATTTCAGAAGACAGAAATAAGCAATGGCAGCATCTCAGGAGAGTGACCTTGAGCAGCCCAGGATAAGGGAGGGTTGCAGATGGCGAGGATAACGGTAACATCTTCTCCTTCTGGGTCCATCTCCTGCAGACACATGTCATCCCTCCACTTTCCTGTTCTTTATGTTCACCAGCATGAACACTACGTTTTGATATGTGTCTATATTCTATAATTTTTAAATCATTATTAAGATCTATATTTCCTCAAACATTTACTTTGTTTTGGTGTTTTGGGTCTTGCTGGATTTTATTTGTTTGTTTTGATTTTCCTTTGTCTTTGGGGGCTTTGTGGAAAGGTTTTTTTAATGAGAGGGAGAAAGAGAAAGAACATGAACTTGTGAAGGAAAGGATATGAGAAGGATCTGTGAAGACTGAGGGGAAAGAATATAATCAAAATATACAATTTTTTAAAATAAGTACCTAATTTTTAAAAATTAATAATCCCTCTGTTTAGTGTTTAATATAAAGTACATTAATGTTGTCCTTAGTCTCCCTACAGTGCCATGGAATTGTTGAACTTCTTATCATCAGTTTTTCACCATCCCTTCCTCCACCAACTAATTGTTACTTATAATTCTCTCTGGTTTTCACTAATCTCTTCTCTCTTCAAAAACGAGCAAAAAGTTGAGGAATCCCTGACAAGCACATTAACAATATTCCCCTAGTATAGCACCGAAGAGAGTCTGTGTCCTCATTCCATCGCTACATGAGTTTCTAATGTGGACTGGATATAGTGCCTGGACCCAGGAATGTAATCCCAATGGGGAAAGTACTGAGGAAAACATCAGTAAAAGATATTAAACAAAGAGCGAAACAAGTAGGGGGCTGCCCTGTAAGACTTTAGCCAACTGTTACTTGAGCTGAGATTTCAAACAGGGACAGTACGAAGAAAGCAAGTGAGTAGAAGTGAGCCCACTAAGCAGCATGTGACCGGGAAGAGCACAGCGGGTGTGAAAAATGAGGGCAGAGACGAAGATTCAGGAGCAGAGGGGAGGTGGGTTAGGCTAAAGGATACAGGGATCCTGTTTGAGCACTTAGTAAAGCCCCGGTGCTTCTGTAAAAAGAAGGGGAGGATTGGGGAGAGCTTGAGGGAATGGGATGGTTTAGATGGAGGAAGGGTGGATATGGGAGCAGGGAAGAAGATATCGACGTTAAGGGAGCCATTTTAGGGTTGGCAAGAGACTTGGTTCTAGAGGGGTTCCCAGGTGTCCAAGGGGATTTCCCCAGCTAGGTCCGTGGGCAGCAGAGTAGAGGGTGCCTGAACTGTCCTTATCCCATAGCCACACTGATGAATATCTTGCATATCACCATAGAACCTTTATCTGGTGATGGGTGGAAATAGAGACAGAGACCCACATTGGAGCCCTGGACTGAGCTCCCAAGGCTCAGATGAAGAGCAGAAAAAGGGAAAACATGAGCAAGGAAGTCAGGACTGCGAGGGGTATGTCCACCCACTGAGACAGTGTGCCTGATCTAATGGGAGCTCACCAAGACCTACTGGACTGGGACTGAACGAACATGTGATCAGACCAGACTCTCTGAATGTGGCTAACAATGAGGGCAGACTGAGAAGCCAATGATAATGACACCGGATTTTGATTCTACTGCATGTACTAGCTTTTTGGGAACCTAGTCTGTTTGGATGCACACCTTCCTAGACCTGGATGGAATGGGGGGGGGGGGGGCTTGGACTTTCCACAGGGCAGGGTACCCTGACTTCTCTTAGGATTGGAGAGCGAGAAGGGAGGGGGAGTAGGGGGAGTGGGAGGGAAATGGGAGGATGGAGGAGGTGGACATTTTTAATAAATAAATAAATAAAAAGTTTATCTTAAGGGACCCACTTACCGAATCTCCATTTTAGAGATCTAGTGATCTATGTCAAGGGGACAAAATAAATTGTGGCTGTTGAAAAATTTTAAGCAAGTTAGGATATAGAGTTGTTATGAGATGTCTGTTTTGAAACACTGACCAAAAGCATGACGTGCAGAATGTCTTGGAACAGAACAGAGATGCTATGGAGGACATCATAAGCAGCTGGGTAAGGGATGATGACACATCAAAGCCAGGTGGTGGCATGGGAGATTAGAGATGCAGACAGATTCAAGAGCACTGACGATAGGCTATGGGGATAGTGCAGGGAGAAACATCCAGATGACAGGCCGTTCTGGCATCCTTCTCTCAGGAGAGGCTCTTAGGTCAGTTTTGAACACACTAAGCCTAAGTGAGTTTTGGAGAGTGGTCCGCAACCTGTGGGTCTCAGCCCCTTTGGGGTCTGAATGGCCTGTTCACAGGGGTTGCAGATCAGATATCCTGGATATAAGATATTTACGTTATGATTTATAACAGTAGCAAAGTTTCAGTTATGAAGTAACAATGAAAATAATTTTATGGTTGGGGTCCCCACAACACAAGCAACTGTATTAAAAGGTTGCAGTGTCAGGAAGGCTGAGAACCACTGTTTTAGGGAGTAAGTGTACAATGTGTTATCAACTACAGGTTTGAGTATCTTTGACCTGAAATTCTTGGGGCCAGAAACATTCTGAACTTGAAGTTTATTTTTTAGATTTTCAGAATATTTATATATACTTTTGAGACACTCCAGGAATAAAACCCTAATCACAAAACATTAAATCCACGTTTTGTTTCGCATATACCTACACACATAACTGGAAAGCAATTGCATGCAGTGTTTTTGATAATTCTGTGACAGAAGAGCTGCATTGTCCCTCTACTCAAAGAGATCTGTGCCAATCAGCCGTCTTTGCATCATTGCGACGACTTCACAGTTCAAAAATTAATGTCCATTGAACTATTTTCTCAGTATTTCTTAATATCTTATCTTTATGTGTATATGTAGGGGAAGCATGTGTGCTCATGTGTGTGCAAGTGCTCTTGGAATCAGAATCAGATCTCATGGAGCTGGAGTTACAGACACTTGTGGGTCACATGACATGGTGCTGCCAAGACCAGTACATGTTCTTAATTGATGAGCCTTCTCTTCAGCCCCTCAATATTTAACTAATATGATTTTTCAAGTGTATAATCCCCTCCACTAGCCAGCTCCTAACTACTACCAGTCAAATGAATAAAAATCCAGTCACCGACAGGAACCCGCCATAATTCTAAAGCTTTTACTATCTTTAGTAAATATGAAAAATATCCAGCAATGTTGAAATCTATAGTGAAGTTGACTGGCCCTTGAGCAGAAGAGAGGCTTCTAAAATGCCAGGTCTCCGGGTTTTCACAGAGGGAGGCAAAATACTAACTGTGGTGCAGCCCGAATCCTCCCTTCCAGCATAAATCGCTTGGCTCACCACTCACCAAAGTTCAGTTTTATCACACAGATATCTCAAATGTATGCAAGGGGAAACCAAGACATGAACGTTATTTAAAATATCCATCAGAGAACCACAGGATCATATTATATTTGGCTCTAATAGGCCTGGATTCTAATTTTTCTGTCTCTATTGCTTTGGTCCCCTTCACCACGTGTGAAGGTCAATCCCAGCTCTCACGCTGATCAGACTGAAACACACCTAGCAAAGCACATTTTCAGGTGTCTGTGGGGTTTGTTTACAGGAACACTTAGGTCATGCTGTTCTTGACTAAGTCAGTTATTTAATCCGTGGATGGATTCAAAACCGAATGGGTGGTCGAGATGTGGTAGGACCATGCAAGGAAGGAGAAGTAATTGCTGGTTTTCCTGCTCTCACAGAGCCCTGTCAAGAGGCATTGCTTAATCGTGTTTCAAATGCAGATCTCAGAAAAACAAGTTCCCACTCACGTCAGACACCCTTGCACAAAGGAAGTGAAAACGAGGACAACTGCGATGGTGATCATGAAGGCCTGACGACTCTTTACCGTGCACTGAGAGTTTATTAGGATTTTAAATACCCAGGCTCGTTTAATATTTACAAGAATATACCATGCTCTTCAGTAGCATGCAGGAAGAAAACCTGAGTGGCAAAAAGGCCGAGAAACTCAGAGAAGGTCCCAGCACTAGGAGGAAGTAGTGATGAGAACTTGGTTCACACTGTCTAACTTGAGTTATGTTGCTTATTAGGAATTGAAACGTGAGTCCTCAAGCAACCTATCTATACAAATGCTCCACAACTGAATTGAGCTCCTAGTCCCCCTTTTACTTGTGTATAGGGTGCAGGGTACTGATTTACTTGGCCAATGTGACACAAACTTAAATCAACTGGGAAGAGGGAACCTCAGCTGAGGAATTGCTGCCCTCAGATGGCCTGTGGGCATCATGTGGGGCATTGTCTTGATTAATAAGCAATGTGGGCAGTGCCAGCACTGGGAGTGGTCCTGCGCTAGATGAGAAGAACTGAACATGAGCTTCTGTGTGAACCAGAAAGCAGTGCTCATGTCTCTACCTCAGTTCCTGCCTCCAGGTTCCTGCCTCAAGTCACCATTTTCCATGATGGACTATGACCTGTCAGCAAATAGGCTTTTTCCTCTCCACATTCCTCTTAGTTAGTATGACAGTCGCAGAAACAAATTGGACAGACAGGCTCTCACTAGGTTGTACAAGCTGGCCTTGAACTTGCTCTGTAACTCAGACAGGCTTTTTTACATTTGTGATCTTCCTGCCCCACCCTTGAAAGCAGCTATTCCAGGAGGTACCCTGTATGAGTCTGGGCTTTAATTATATCCATCTTGAAAATGCAAAAAAAATTAGCAGTGTTGGTCACAAACCAATCCCAGTGTTGCAAAGTATTAACTTCTCCCCTGAGAAGAGCTTATGGCGTCAGATCCTGGAATGGCCTCCCAAATAACTAGAAATTCAAAAAATAGGCTTCTGTCAATGCTGAGAATTTCCCAGAAAGGAATGAGCTCAATCTGAACATTCTGCTCAGTATCACCTTTTAGAAGAGGAAGATGGGAGAAGGAAACAAGCGAGCCTATACTCTGGGAGATTTCAGCTTAAGAACCCAGGTGAATGGGCCTCAGAACACGGCTGGACTGACATGGAGTGGAAATCCTCTGAGCCTTCTGCACACCTCATCAAAGTTTCCCAGCCTGAGCTACATGGGAAGAGAGATTGGGAATTTGATTTTTAAAAAAATCACAAATAAGTGAAGCAAAGTCCACATAACCCACCAATGTGGCAGGGCTGTTGCTTCAAGCAGACAAAAAAAAAAGGCTAGCTTACATATAGCAAAGTTCTGGGGGGCTCTGAAACAGCCCCTTCTCATGTGAGGCCTCATTTCATTCAGCTGAGAACTGAGGCTTGCTTTGTCACTAAAAAGCTAGAAAAAGAAAACTGATGAGGTTTCCATGAGGAGGAAATGAAGATATCATACGGTCGTTTTCAATGCAAGGCCTGGGAGAAGGCTTAGCAGTAGTGACCAGGACTCAATCGCAATTGTTATTGTAGATAAACAACTAGCAGGCAGCAGATGTCGTTTACAGCAGAGTGCTTGCTTAGCAGATTCCTAGTACCACAGGGAGGGAAGGAAGGAAGAACTAGATGAAGGAAAGAAGGAAGAAAGGATGGAATGAAGGAAAGAAGGAAGGAAGAAAGAGAAAGGAAGGAAGGAAGGAAGGAAGGCAAGCATAAAAAGGAAGGGAGAAAGGAAAGAGGGAGGGAGGGAGGGAGGGAGGAAGGGAGGGAGGGAGGGAGGGAGGGAGGGAGGGAGGGCAGAACCATGGGTGGTGATTTTAATGAGGAATACTTCTGATAGACTCACTTCTCGATCTTGCCCACATGACATGCCTGCTCTACTATTATGAACCAACTCTCCAAAACCATAAGGCAGGCGAACTCTTTTCTTCCTGAAGTTAATTTTGATCATGGTATGTTATCAACAGCAAGGAAAAGGAAATATCATAGAAATCTATGGTGTTAGGAAGGAATTCTAAATACAAATGGCAGGCTGACTCTGGTCCCAACTCATGTGCAAGACCGGTGGTGTTTTTGTTATTCATGAAGCTATAAGTTTTCTTTGTTCCCAGAGAGTTTGTGCAACTACTGGGTTGGCTTAGGGTTGGCTGTGCCATGCTCAGTTCAGCTCCCCTCATCCCCTGTCATCGGCAGAGCAGAGGCTTTGCCCAGAGCCTTACCTTGCTGCTTTTGCATGGTGGTGAAGTCCTCAAAAGTCAGGGTGCGTACGGGAGGTCTCCAGAATGCGTACGTCTCCATAATGGCTTCGAGTCCAGTTCTGGAACAAGAACAGCCAGAAAATCAACTTGTAAGCAATCCCAAACAATCACTGATATTTGAAGATGCAAGGGGAGTTGTCTGATGAGTGGCATACTACAGGCACTGGGAGGCACACCACCAGGCTAAGTCAGTCTGGGGAACTACAAGGTCTGGATGGCGCTATGTTGCTGGAAGAAGAACAAAGGGAACTAATTCAGATCATTCACAAGAAAGTCCTTAACCATGATGAAATTTAACTTCTATTTTCCTTCTGAAGAGGTCCAATGGGCATGATAATAAAGTGTATTTAAGGTCAAGGCTATCATGAGTACAGTTGAGCAAAGAGTAGCCCCGACTGCTTCTCATGCCGCCACCATTACCTCCCCATGGCTGACACATCCCGCCCCAGAGCCAACTCCACATCCAGAGTGTGGAAGGCTCAATGAAGTTGTCAAGCTGCTGTGACTTCAAAGGTCCTCCTAAGTCAATAGGAGAGCGGGACAGCAGAAATAGGAGGAGAGGAAACAAGTGCACTCAAGTTTTTATCGTAGTGAGAAATATCCGCCCAAAAAAAAAAAAAGAGAAAATAGACCACAGGCCAGAAGAATAATCCATATCTCCAAATGTTTATCTTTATTTGTAACCTAATAATAATTAAACGGCTATTGGGAACCCTAAACTGTTAAATTTTAGAAAACATCGAATATTTGAAAATTACATTTATGTACAGCTTCTGGTTTCATCATGTTGTACACTCTGTAAATTGGACTCTATGCATACTATTTCTTTATCATTCGACTGCATCCCTATATGAAATATTGAAAGAACTGCCCGGGGATTCCAGGATATTTTCATGATATGCAACATCCTCAAAACAGACTGTAGTTTGGAGCTCTGCTAAAAGCTTTGAGTAGAGCTTTTGAGTACTTCCTGCTTTAAAACCCTTTGTGTCGGGAAGTGGAGTTGGGGGAACTGTGGGGAGAAAGTAGAAGAAGGGGAGATCACAATGGCCCAGTTCTCTCAATGTGATGGCATCGCAAAGTGCATGATGTGCTTCTCAGCACACAGATCTTTCCTACTGAAGAAATTACGCTCTCTGTCCTGCTACCTAAGTAATCCACTTGCTCAGCTCTGTTATATGTTAAGAATAAAGTGAGAGGTTTTATTTTAAGTGAAAACAAATACCTCCTCCCTTTAACTGATGCTAATCCCCCTAGCCTGGCATTCTTCTCAGAGGAGCCACTGACACGTGGACCGTCTCTCTGTGTTGGGAATTTTGCTTTCTGGGTAGGCTTTGCCTGCATATTTCTCCTTCTAAAGGCTTCCCTGGATCTTGGAGGCTTTAAATACACTGACGCTGGCAAACCGAACTCTGTATTTTAAGAAGAGGTTCACAGGAGAGAGCAGTGCATGGTGTTTATTAGCTGTTAATCTGCGAGAAGCAGGAACAGACGAGATCTCTACCATCAGCCTACATTGGTGCTGAATACAGTTCGTGGGACTATTTGTGGAGAGAAAGAGCTCGGGCAATTAAGGGAGTTCAGAATAATATGGGGATAGGCAGATAAAGCCATGTTGAGCCTGGCTGGATAGAAGAAATAGATAGGCCCAGCTTTAGATCTGACTGCTTTGTCCTGGAATGTTGGCAGCCCACCAGGACAGCCTAGGGTTCCCTTTAGCGGCTCACTGCAGATGGCAAGGGCTTATTATTCCACCTTCCAGTGCATCTTTTCCAGGGACAAGTGCACAGCACGAGGACAGAAGCTAGCTCAAGGACAAAGAACAATCCCATTTCGTTTCATAATAACGTGGTAGGAAACTGCGAAGTTTCAGTAGTGCCACAGTGTAACGCCAACACTGTAGAAATAGATTTGGTTTCTTTTTCATGATACTATTTCCAAATGCTGTGGCATGGAATGAATTATTTTATTTGTTCAGGTGCATCTTGTGCTAGCGCTAGCTAGTGTTCGTTTGTTCACTGTTATCTTGCCCTAATTTTGTGAATTTTTATCTCTAAGCCTTACAAAATGGACTCATTATTCCATACATGTGAAAAGCTGTGTTGGGTAGTGTTTGGTTAACACATTCCCCATGGTGGGCCTCTGTGGGCTGTGGCACAGCAGGGACCTGACGTCATCTCTGGAGCTTCCGATCAGAAACAGCCAAACTGGCAATTGCTCCCTCTTGCTGCCTTTTCCCCCCGTTAGTCCAGTGGCAGCAGAGGCCACATCTAAACCCCCTTTCTTCAGTCTTTTGGCCGTAACTTCCTCTCTGGTTTCCAAGCTGATTCTCTTTCGACTTGGCCAAGCCAAAGGCTATGCTGAGGGAAGAAGAGGAAGGAGGCTGAGCTAGCCAAAGAGCTCCTTCACAAATGAACGGTGCCTCAAGATCAACTGACATGGTATCACAACCCAGATAGGAAAGAAATACCCTCCCAATTGCATTTAAAAGAGAGATGAAGAGAGACTCTTCTGAAGTTCAGCAAATACCAGACAATAGTAATAATTATCATTGAAATATCTGAGATCCTGTTTAGTAATAACTGGACATAGTTTTCACATTATCTTTGCCTTGAGATAAGAAACTGCTTCTTCGTCATCATCTGTTTATTTTCTCTTTATCTCTATTTTTTCTCAAGTTTTACGTCTCCCTAAGCTGTGTGACAAGACTATTGTAAACAAGAGAGCACATGCAGTAGATTGAGATGGTCACTGTTCCTCTCTCAACAGAAGGAAGTCTACAGCTAAAAGTATCCTAAGGTAGCAGGGATTTTGAAAGCCTAAAGGAGTGTTCAGACTATAAAAAAAGCCTTAGCTGATATAAAAGCAAAACAGACACAGAGGTATTGCCCTTAAGGAGTGTTCTGTTCAGTAAAGAGAGGAAGAGAGAGAAAAAAACAACATGAAAAGGACCGTTTTATAAACTGTCAGATACACTGGAGATATAAAAGAGGGGCTGTGAAACCTTGAGCAAGAAGTATTTAATAGACCTGGGAAGCTAGAGGAAGATTCCACAACCGGGCATCTATTTAACCTAAATATTAAATGACCCTCTCAGCAATCTTCCACTCAGAACAAGAGGGGGCTTTTACAGCGGAGTCAACAATGCGTGCAAAGACTTAGCAGTGTGAAAAGGAAGGTATGTTCTGGGCACTTAACAAACATTCATGGTGTTATTGAAACTCTTTGTGCACAGAGGGGGGTGCGTAAAATGGACATTCAGCCCAAATCTAATTATCTTATCTCAATGCTCTTAATCTATCCATGCTCTCTTGAGGATAGGCCAAACCTTCCACACTTCCCTCTCTCACTACTTTGTAGAATCAGCTCCAACCTCCAGTTATTTAAGAGACTTTCTATTCAGATGTTCCAAAGGATCTCAAATCTGAATTCTACAATTTGTTTAAGCACAAACTCATCATGTGAAATGCGGCTTCTATGGGTACAACAGTGCCATCAACACAATGACGAAGCTGTCGTCAGTAAGCCTCCTTCACTGGCTTGGGAAGGATGAGAAACCTATGGAAATGTAATCAGCTGGAATTGAATGAAAACTGCTCATCACTGGTGGTCCCAAGAGGTTCCGTTCCCACTATCTCTCTTAGAGTTTGCATAAGTTTTAATCTCAGTTCCTGGGCATTTTCAATGTCTCAAGAGTAATAAAAAAAATTGTAACAACACTAAACAATTTAACTAAAACAATAGGTTCCTTTGCATTTGACTGGAATAGTCTAGCTTTGTTATTACGAACACCACACAAGGGACAGATGAACATTCCAGTTAAGAGCATAGACTCTAAATATAGATTGTCTGGCTTCTGATTAAAGCACCTTTGGCCAAAGCATGTTAACGTCTTCATGCCTATGTCTCTCCAGTTTTAGGATAGAGAGATCGGTATTATTTTACATTATTGTGACTCAGTAAACACAGCCTGGCTGAAAACAAAACTTCTCAAGGCAAGTGAGAAAGTAAAATAAAAGCCTCATCAACATTGCTCCAGTTGGAGCTAAAGAAAGCCAGTCATTCTGCTCGAGTCGCAGCCTGGTCTAGCAGATACAGTCCGACTTCCCTGGAATTCCCAGTTCTGTCAGTCCCCTGGCTGGAGACAAGATGGGGAAGGAGTTCCATGTTACCTAATTCCACTTCTCATTTCCTCATCAGAAAACCAAAAGCGTGTCCCTTGCGCCCCTGGAGGCCTCATTATCTTGCCGATATCTCCAACTGCAATACACTCGCCATTAAAAAGACAGGCACCGCGGTGTTCAATGACACCATCCTTGAGCGGCAGCCATAGATAATAAAACAATTGCCAACATTCCCTGGCAAGTCCGGATGGCCAGGGGGACAATGGTGGAAACAGTTCATGACAAGGGAGGAGGAACACATAATAAGGCCGAGAAAAGTATTAAATCCTGGCGAAAAGGCTACGCCATGGGACGTGACAGGCAGCTAAGGCTCGGGTGAATGGGAGAAACACAACTGCCAATGGGAGGATCTGCTGCCAGCAGCTAGAACAGGGCCAGTTACCTTGAACAACAGATGCAACCGTCCCTCCGAAGCCCAACACTGATTGCTTCCCTAGACCTGCTGAATGGCAGAAGTCACCCACGCCAGGGATAACAAGAAAGTATGCAAAAATCTACAGGGGCCTGTAAGGCTGCCAGGAAAGAGCAGGATGAGGTTGACTGGGAAACTGCAGCCAATGGCCCTTGAGGGGACAAATGAAAACACAGCAATTGAGCATGAGGGGGACACTTGGGATATACTGACAGTTGAGAAAAGGCAAGTGGTCAGCCCATTGGCTCTAAGCTTGCTACTTGAGACTCGTGAACAGCAGGGAGCCAGAAGTGGTTGGAGGCTTGGTTTCTGCTGCCTGCCCAGCTGGGCCTGCAGAGGACAGTGGAATCATTTTCTCGACACTGTGACAGGCTGGGTCTGCAAATCCTGACGCCAGTAGCTCAAAATGCAGATTGCCATCAGTGTGAAGAGAAGCACTGCGAGGGAACCTCTGCTCCGAGATAAAAATGAAGACTGTGGACGTCAACCAAAAGATGAAATAAGTACTACTATTAGTTTAGACTTTAAATGGATTAGATGTAAATAACTATATGATTGAATTCTAGGAAGTCAGTGGGATTTTGTTTTTTTTAACTGTTAAACAGCCATTTCTTCTGTTTAATTTAACAGATAGATAAATGTGCAGGCAAAACATGTTATTGTCTCCGAGAGAGCGCTCTGTTACCAGGTGTCAGCTAGAGTTTACCTACTGGTCCCTTCTTTCCAACTCTCTAGGGAAAGCCATTTTAGACCCGCAAAGATGAGCCAGGCTGGGGGTTAATGTTTAGCTGACTTCTCTTTGTCTCTCCATTCGGTTAACTGGGAAATCCCTCCCTTTTCACTCCTCTTTCTACTGAGCATTATGGGCCTGTAACAGAGAAAGGGTCCTGTCCAAAACGGGGAAGTCATTCTTCACTCTATAGGCAGGGCCTTAGGATAGCAAGTGCTGAGAGGGGGTTTTAGGAAAATCTTTACTCTTGGGTATTTTCTCTACCACGATTCAAGATTTCTTCAGTGAAGAAGGTTACTTCACTGAGCATCCTTTTAAACATGCAAGTCTACCACTCTCCTGCTGCAATGCCTACCATCCCCTGAAATACCTAAAAAGGAACAAAACTAAAAAAGATTTCTACCAAGCAACTCAGAGCAATCATATTTCTGGCTCAAAACAGCCGGAGAGCAGGGACAGATCCAGAGTCCTCTTGCACCTTCTCCCTTTCTGCAGGTACTATGAGGGACAATCTGCTAAAGAAACTACATTCGTGTGTAAATCAGCCTCCGTGACACATGACCCCTCTCCGACTACTCCTGAGTTTGGAATTAATGTGCCCCTGACTCAAACTTTTAATGATGAACTCCACAGAGAATAACATATCCTCCTAAAATACTACACATCGCCAAGGGCTACAGAAGGGTCAGTCTACCTGGGACCTGGCATGGGATCAACAGCAGTAACTTCTAGAGTGCCATGCCAGCTAGACATAGATGGAGTAATTGACGAGGCTTTCAGTTGCCATGGATACAATGGACCGGGTGGTGAAGATCAAATCCAAGGTCAAAGACAGAATGAAGAGAATTCGTGAAGCACCCAATCTGTCACCATCTAGTACTTTTAAGAAAGTTTCATAAAAGGAGTTCTCACTCCCCAGGAAGATCCTAATTTTAATCTTCTCTTTTTTATTTAATGTGTTTGTTTCTGAGGAAGCCTCTGGGAATTCCATAGAATTCACCAAGCAGACTTGGGCCTTTTGTAAAGTCTGAGCAATCACCTCTAAGAGCCAAGGGTTTCACATTAGATGGAGTTTGAAAGACCCACAGAGTTCTCTTCCTCCATTTCCTTGGCTTCTCCAAACAGGCAGCATCTGAACAGCTGTCTTTCCCTGTATCTGAGCAATGAGAGCTCTCGAGGGCAAATGTGTCTCCCAAGTCTCCTTCTGGGTGGTGAGACCTCTCTTCGGCCGCCTCTCTTCAACCTCATGACCCTTTCCTTGCCTTTGGTTCATGCTTCCCCAGGGCATACTTCACTTCTCAGGTCACTACTAGGTGACCTTGTTCAACCAAACCAAACTTCATTCTGCCTTAACTCTGCCTCCCTGTCTAAGACTTACAGACACTGAAATGCTGTGAGTGCCCTTCTCCAGGGATATAAGAAACACATGGATAGGGGAAATTAGGCAGATCATATGTCCCCTGGATGTGTGTGTGTCTAAGCAATGACGTGGTCAAATCAGAGTCAACCAGAAGTAAACAGGCTCAGACATGCATCTCAATTGCCCTTAGCTTTTCTAACTAGTCACTTACTCGTCATTCCCTCTCCTTCGGCATCTAAACCAAGGCCATGGCTTCTGGCCTCCTTGATTTGCCACTGGTTGGAATGAGGTTTTCTTAAGTTCCCTTTTCAGTTTATCTCCCATTCACCAATACTGCTCTGTAACTCGTGAACAATTTCCATTTCATTCTCTACCCCTGGCACCATGAGAGAAGGAATACCTAAGAGAAAAAACTTGAAAAAAATTACAGCTCTGGATTCTTGACTCAGTCAAGAGAAAGTCGGGAACCTAGCACAGTGGAGATCAAAATACCAATTTCATGGCTGATAAAATTGTCTGGCGATCATGGGATAAGTGTAGGGCTGAAGGAAGGGTTCAGGACTCCTCTGGAAGGTGCTCACTCACAATTCTACAGGCCTCCTCTGCTAGATGCGCCACGCGACAAGAAGCCTGAGATACGCACTCTGCATACAGGCAGGTTCTTGGGGTGGGGAGTCCTCCTTTAGGACCCAGCCATTAGATCAGTCCCTGGTTCTTCTGAGAAGCAGAAGAAAAGGACAATTCTAGGAGCCAGGAGCCCTTCTTTCCAGAGATTTCTTTTCTTAAGGAGGCAAAGAATAGCCGCTGGAGCACTCGGTCATTGCTCCGTACTCGTGTGTGTATTTCAGAAGAAGCCTATCATCAGGGCCACACTCTGCTGGGACTCGGTGTGAGAGCCTCACAGGCTGAGAGGCACTGCCAGAGGCATCAGTGGAGAGTGCAGTGGGTGGTTGCATCCTCCCCATCTTTCCTCTCCTCCCTTCTCCAGCCTCTGGACTCTGCTGGGACGGATTGAGATCGACAAACCTGAACGTGTTTTGGTTTGAGGTTTGGCAAACTCAGGGACTCCAAAGTATTCCACAAATGTTTTGTGTTCTGCGAAACCAAAAACATTGGCCAAGCACTTTCCCCTCTAATTTTTAAGCCCATGTGTTTTTAAAGGAAATGTAATCCGTATGTTTTAGTAACATTTATATGCAGCTCATCAAGCCTTGCTCCTCCGCATGAGTCATTTGATGTCTAAAATGCATGGGGAAAGCAGGCGTTGAGAACTGTGTGAGCTTGAGAAAGGCTACAGATGGGATGCTGTACCCTGGTCCTGATGCTAGTGCAGAACCACCAGGTTCTCCATGTACTCGCCCATCCATCTTTTCCATCTACACAAAAACATTAAAAGTTCTCGCCTACTTCAGATCCTGCAGTCAACTAGTGAGAATCAAATCACTCGGTAGTTAATGATAGAATTGGGTAATTTTGAATTTCTGAAAGAAAAAAAAAACATTCAAAACTTTCATAATTGCCTTGACAAGTCCACTGTAATGTAGTTTCCCAGAGTGCTAGTGAAAAAAGCCAAACATTCTAGCCCCATTGTAAGACACCGAGAGTGCATCCTCGCTTCACCTGCCAGAAAGGTTAGGCTTGGTTTTGTGTCCCAGATCCTTGTTTCTAGGATGACTGAAGTAGATGGTGAAACTGTGAGCAGTAGTCTACAAACATCGGCTAAGAATAATAAAGGTAGCTTTATCTGAGACCGAAACAGTTCCGGGTGATTGGATGATGTTTTTAGAGGAAGGATTCGGCTCTCAGTATCTGTTGAAGGTGAGATAAGGCAAGGAGAGCATGCCAGCTAGCATCATAGCATGGGATGCCCTGCTCTGAAGTCAGCCAGACGCGGCTGCTCACCAGTTCCACAGCTCTGCTCTGGGGTGGTAGAAAAGCTTCTTTCCTCCTGCAGGCCTCAAGCCTTTTGAAGATGCAGGCTTGAAAGTCAGAGAAAAATGAAGGATGAGCCTCCAAATGGTAAGTGTTCCTTTGTAGTGAACCGAGACAGTTACCAATGGTCCTTAAAGTAACCTCTGGAGGTGGGGTTAAATTTTTTTAATTGACACATAGTGTACAGCTGTTTATGTGTTGCGGTCTGATAACTCAGCACGGGCACACAATATGCAATAGTCAGACCAGAGCAAGATTTCATTCTCCTTAAGCATTTCATTTCATTGGATCAGGAAGTTTTGACTTCTTCTAGATCTTTATAAAAAATATGGGGGGCTGGAGAAGTGGCTCTGTGGTTAAGAGTGCTGACTGCTCTTCCAGAGGACCCAGGTTCAATTCCTACCACCCACAGGGCAGTTAACAGCTGTCTGTAACTCTAAGATCTGACACCCTCAGATAGACATACATGCAGGCAAAACACCAATGCAAATAAAATAAAAATAAATAAAAATATATGATAAAACTGTGAGCCTCCATTATCCTAAAATGCTAAGGCATATTAGAACTTATTCTCTTCTGTATTTCGGTATTTAACATCCTGCTTTTCCTGTCCCTCCTCACTCTCTCTCTCTCTAACTTCCAGTAGTAACTGCTCTGCTTCTCAGTTCTACAAAACTCAACCATTTTAAGTTCTTCGTATGGCCAGGCGATGGTGGTGCACGCCTTTAATCCCAGCACACGGGAGGCAGAGGCAAGCGGATCTCTGTGAGTTCGAGACCAGCCTGGTCTACAGAGCTAGTTCCAGGACAGGCTCCAAAGCCACAGAGAAACCCTGTCTCGAAAAACCATAAAAAAAAAAAAATAAGTTCTTCGTATGTAACGTGCCACTTGGATTTTTGTGATGGCTTATTTCACTTAATGTCCTTCAGCCCTGTTGATTCACAAATGGCAGGACTCCATTATCCTTTTTTTGTTTTTTAAACATGGTTTGCAGGCTTTGTATAACAAAAAAAAGAAAGAATTTTCACACTATAAGAAATAAATTAAGCATTGAGATGGGAGATGGGCTAATGCCTGACTTCAGAGCTGTGCACTATGGTGCTCGCCGTCTGTCCTTGATTTAGCCCTAATTCCACTTTGAAGGAGTCTTACAGAGAAGAGGAACCCACCAAGCATGACAGGAAAATAAGTATATTCCTAAGCAGCACAAGTCTCCTGGGGGACTTTCCCTCAGGACTTCAGCTAAAAGGGTCTCAAAACTCCCTGGCCAGTGCAAATCCTTCAACATTTGGCAGTCCTAGCCTCCGCGTGGAGGTGGACTCCACTTCCTGAAGCGTAGGTCCAGTGATGGTCAGCACAGCGACTTTGTCAGACCTGGGCCCCTTCCATCTTGTGCTGCCGAGACACAGTTACAAACAGGGCCTCGCTCTGGAGCCACAGGTGTCCTCGATAGTCAAACATAACAAACACATATTTCGCTTTACACCTTCTTTCTGCAACCCTCCTACCTGAGTCATAGCATTTTATCATCAACACTAACCCCGGCCACCCTCTAGAAACAGCTTCAACTCCCTCTCGACCTGACTGAATTGTCTTATATGAAAATTGGCATATTTTTTCTTGCTTTCTTTGAAACACGGCATGAACATTCTAGATAGCAATCTCCAAGGGTGTGTGCCTTCTACTGTAGCTTCCCAGAATAGGGTGGCTATCAACAGGAAGCACTAGCTGAAAACTTAAAGTCAAGTATATTATATAATAAAGTAACTTGACCAAATCCTCCAGATTGCAAGGGCTTCCCTGGAAGACAAAGGAAGGAAAAGGAGAGCAGTACATTAAGCATCTGTAAGAAAATAAACAAATGCTTAAGACTACTAGAGACCACCCTCCTCCAAAAGGAAGGAATCGCTGAATAAATACCATGGGCGTGTCTGGCCCTGGAGACATATATTTAGGTATAGAACAGAAATTCTTACCTTGGGAGATAGGACCTTTTAAAAATAAAAAGGACACGGCAGGCTTATTTTTAAAATGTACAGCTGCTCATGTATGCAGTCATGCTTACATACTAGGAGAAGACAGAATCCTGAAAAGCCATCCACGGACTCCAAGCTCCAGGTGTCGAACACCCTTACCGTACACAGCCTACCTAGCCTGAGCCTAATGTTGCTTTTTAACACCCTGCCATTAACTAGGTCTCCAAGAAGCTCAGAGTGCAGAATCTTAGAAATGAAGAAAAGGAGAACGTTTTTGTGACCTGGGCTATGAGTTAATGGTGGGGACATCTGAGATAGAATGAATGTCTGTCTGTTTGTTCTTTTCAGGTGATGCTTTGAAGATGAAGGCCTTTGTGGAACAGAACATCATTTGACCAGGAGCCACTTGCTCACTGAGTTCTGGAGTGCTTTACCATTGACTGTGGCCTAGAACACATTACTTAATGCTATTATCTAAAAACGGGAAGATTGTCTGAATTTTATATTACTCAATGGGTGTGACCTTATGGAGTTTGAGACAAGCAAATTCTATGGGGAACCTAAATGGCTGATGAACATAAACTAAGAGTTTAGTAAAGAAGGGCTTTTGTAAAGCATTTTCTGGGGGAAATGATCACCAGAGGTGGTTTGAGACATGTGTCTATGGCATCGTGAGGTATTGCTTGGTGAAGGCACAGTCAGCGAATGTCGTGGTGCAGTTCAGTCATCATGTATACATCATAGAATGGCCCTACACAGATCCAGACACACGCGCTCTCCACACCTTTCCTGTAAAGTAGACACCATCACACATTGGTTCTGTCCATGCTGCGGTGCTTGATTAGATGATGCATCCCATATTTCATGGAGTAGTTCTAAATATAAATTGTTGGTGCATCCAAAAACTGCTGGAGAGAGAATACCAAAGATAATTCCTGACAATCTGCTGGCCAGATGTAAGGCCATCCTTGCGGCTTATGAAAGAAGTCTGGTCCTGATGAAAGTCAATTGCGTCGCAATGCCTGTGCTACACCAGCCAGACGTGTCACACTCGCTCAGCCTGTATTGTGGGTATCTGATGAATTTGCCTAATTAGAGACTGTGGATATGTCTGGTTCCCCTAGCCATCTCGGATGTCTCCTAATTTTCCATAGATGACAGATTTGCATTTTATGTAGGAAATCATTTAGAGAGAAGAAAGCATTATCCGTCAGAAAACCGGTACAGTCTCTAAGGCATTTGACAAGAGAACACAATGATACTGTGAACATCTGCAACTCCTGGAACTGACGGCATGGGTCATAAGGAAAAGTGGCATTCCCCTTCATCACTGGAAACGTCCCTTTTTCTGTAACAGATGGAGACTATCATGGAAAACCACAATTGACCAAAAGACAGAGTTCTGAGACCAAGCTCCAGCTCATACATATACAACCCAACTCCTACACCCAAGGCTCAGGCATCAGCTTGGAAAAGGGACTGAAAGATGCTAAGAGCCAGAGGAACCAGAAATTTGCTGTGAGAACATGTCTCCTAGAGATATCAAAGAAGCGACACACACAAAGTCTCACCAATGTAGTTACCTAAACATGACCTGAAGAAGGATGACACAAATAGGCATGCTAACGGGGAAGAAGGAAGACTCACAGCCCTGAATCAAGAACCACAGGCCAATGATGAATGCAGAGAGAGGAAGATATATATAGTCCTCCTGCAGAGAGGAGCGCATCACTCGGCTACCCAGTACCGCAGGGCCAGCATGAAGACATCCATATGCATAACATTAGACAAACTGTATCCTCAGCAATGAAACACACACACAAACACACACACACACATGTGTGTGCATGCATGCCCATGCAACAACAATGGAAGAAAAGAACAAATTTGAAAGAGAGCAAGGGGAGAGTGCATGGGAGGACTTGGAGGATGGCAAAGAATGGGAGGAAATGATGTAGTTATCTCAAAATATAGAAAAGGGATTTTTACAAAAGGAACAAAAAAAAAGTGGTATTCTAGAAACACTCCCCCTTAATAAAGCCAAAAGTGTACATGACTCGGGGGAGTATTTCCAAGGGATAAAATGATTACATTTGTTTCCACAAAGTTCAACTCATAAAGGTAGTAATTTTCTGGAATATTTTATTTTTCAGAAATGAAAAGTACCTGAGGCACCACTGCAGCCAATACTGTCACCTTCGGATACCAGAAAAATACACCAATCCATCAGTAACAATAAGTGATCATGTGACTTGCTTTCTGTGGACTGAATCACACAGTACAAGGTAGGAGGTAAAACAACATGAAGGCTTGGTTATGGAAATTTAGGTTTTATAAGAAAAAATTTGGGAGACGTGTGTTTTGTGGGAGCAGAGTTGGGGATTCTTGAGTTAAGTCACCAATTTCTCGTCCCCTGAGTCAACGTGGCTGCAGAGTATCTAAGCTCTCTCTGGACATCAGGAGCCAAGAGCCACCAACGAGATGAGGGAAAAGGAATTTCAAAAAGAAAAGAAGCTTGTGAGTCTCCTGTCCTGCTGCTCTTACCTGTTTCTTCCAGAATCTCTGAATCCTTTAGCAAATGGATTTCGGTCAATTTTTAATCTGGTGATCTGGAAATAAACAGATAAATATCAATTGTTTTCATATTAACCAATTTCCTTTTGTGTTGCTCCTAGAAAATTAACAAAAACTCACTCTATTAATAACATCTGTTGTTTTCATTTCGTTTCCTTTCAGTTAGAGATTTAAATTTCAGTCTGACATAGGGCTGGGGCCTGGCACCCAGATGTGTGACTCACTTCTTTCTGACAACCAAGACTTGCCCTCTGTGTGACTGCGATCTCACTCCTACTCCCTGTTCTTACCCTGAACTGATGATAAACATTGTGTGTACAGGGACACAGAGAAAGGAAATGAGTGACGGCGAGGCCCGTTGCTGGTGACACGCAGGACGCACTTCGGGCACACTTGCTGGACAGATACTGTGCAGGTGAACGAGTGACGGACAGATGGTTACATGGATTGACTCGGCCCTGCAAACTACCAACAGACAGTCAGCTTCAGCCTGAGGGAGACAAATAATCGGCTGCATCTCCCACGTAACATAACCTGTGCCTTTCCTGCCACCAGAAACTGCGCATTTAATGACCTAAAAGGTTTGTAGGGTTGATGCAAAAAGCAGCTCGGTTCTTACCCAAAGTAGGGAGCTTCCTCAAATATGAAACTGAATGGGGCCACATGACGGCACCTCATCCGGTCTGCAAGACTCATCAGCAAATGAGCAAAGCCAGCACACACACGTGTGCCACCCTCTCGGCCAGGTCCTCAGAAGCCTCCTATTAGTACATCAGAGCCCACGGAATCCTCTCTTAGTCCCAGTAAACCCTGACACAGTTGGACCTATCATCCTAATGCTTCTAGACTAGGAAAAGCCTGAACAACATATTCCATATGAGTGCTCGTGTTTCTGCTTCCAGTCCTGGCCATGGGAGGCATTTCTGATACCTTTATGTCTGAACCAGATGTAAATGACTTGCTCAACCCAAGACACAGACACTCAGGCTTCCAGAAGCCAGCGAGCCTTATGTCCCATCTGAAAAATGAAATTATACACATTCTTCAAGACCTGGCTCTCTAAGATAAAGATGCAGAGCCTCTCGCAACTTGTTGATTCCTCCTAGATCTCAGACTAATTCAAAATTTTGAAATTTCAGGCTAATTTGAAAACACTTTATGAAATTACTTTTCCCATATCTCATTGGGGGCCCTAGGCTCCTGATTCCCAGAGAATGCTTGGTCCCATACTCTGCAACCACACTGATTCGCAGAAAGAGAAATGGGTAATTTAGTCAGGACTCCCCAAGTTCCCCTTCCACAAAAGACACATCTTCCAAATTCTTTACTATACAACCTGAAGGCTGGGGAGCTCAAAAGAATGGAAGAGACTCTGAAAAAGCCAGTCTAGAAATATGGAAATCTTGTCGGTTAAAGATAGCAGACTCCGATTGCTGCTAACTGCAAACACACTCTCATGAAGACAACGAAAGTCCTTTCCTACGCCTTCTTCCTTCTCACCTCGTCAGAGAGGAGTTTCCCACAGCCGCAGACTTTAAAATGCAATGTGAGATTCTCACAAACAGACTCTGACTTGAAAGCGCCAAGCTGGCTTCCAGGTTAGTTTATTCGCCAAACATTCCTTGCCTCTAGAATGGTGCACTAATAATGTAGCAAAGGCAATTTTACATCTATTTTATAGACGAGAGCAGGAGCCTAGAGGTTCGCCTTTCTGAAGTCCAGTGTCTGCCATGTGAATACTGTATTGAATTTAAAGACTGCCACTGCTTCTCTGTGTCTGACTTAAAATCGGCTCTTTCTTCCCCCATAACCCACCGCAATAAACCACACGCCATATTTTCTTTTCAAGTTGAGGTTATAATATTTTATTTTCTCTTTCAAGTTGGCTTATCCTGTCCAACTCATTTATGATAGCGGTTTCTGATATACAATCGCACGGCCGTGTTTGGAGTACCTCCACAGACCCCTGTAAATATAACGACATTCTAGTTCATGGCTTGGGAGAAAGAGTTGAAAATCTGATTCCCACAGCTAAGTGTAGCCAAGGCTGAGGGATCTGTATGGAAATTTAATAGAAAGGGGCCAAAGACGTTGGGGGAAAATAGCACTCCTGTTCTTGTTCCAACAATTTTAATGAGAAGTTTAGAGAGATTTATGAAGAGTGTGGTTGTGACGGTTGTTATTTATCAAATGTCTTTTGCGCACTAAAGGTGACAGGTGACACCGGCGGCAGTGTGGTGAGTAGTCAGCAGACGGCTGTGCCGCCTCTTTGCTCTCAAAGAAACTTATAATCCAGAAGAACAAAGGGCAGACATGCACAGTGGTAACACCATAAAAACAGATCATAATTAGATCCACAGCAAATTAACCCGAAAATTCTGAGGAATCAGCAAGCTGAAAGACTCTGAGATTTCACCATAGAGGTAATAGAAGAATATGAACAATTTCACTTTTAAAATTGGTCACAAATAAATGGGAGGCTGGGAGGAGGCGGAAACTTTTTTTTTTCTCAATAAAAAATTTTAAAAAAAAGTATTATCCAAAAAAAAAAAAAATTTGGTCACAAAGTCCACTGCCCCCTGGAGGATGAGGATGAGCACAAGATGAATGTTCATTAAGATCTTGCTAGTCCTCTCTTCCTCCTCCCCCAGTGGAGCCAGAGGATGAGTAAACAGTTGGATTGCCTGTGTCTGTTTTCCCATTCAGACTGAAATCTAGAGGGTGTGAGTGGGGACTCAGAGAGGCTGGCAGGGTTCACACTGTATGTATGTATGTGGACCTAACAATGACACAGACATGCTACAAACTTGGTGCTTAAACAGAGGACTTGCATAAGTCTTGGTGGAAAGCTGGACCAAGAAAGAAACCCAAGAGGCAAGAAAACAAGATTTTACTTCAGCAATGTTGTCAAAGCGTGTCAACACCAGGGACTGAGCAACAGCCCGGGCAGCTGTTTCAGCACTGCAGTGAGCCCAGAGAGGGTAGAGGAACCCACAAGCAGCCATGAGGATATGGAAATCTCTCACTTCCACCCACATGCACCATAAAACCAGAGGCCGAAAGTCCACTGGGGGAGAGGAAACTAACCTGTGCACACAAATCAAATCAAGGTATGCTAAGAGATACAAACTTAAAATAGAAATGTAGACAGGCAAAAGCATGTGTCCCTACCCTACTCCATTACAGATGAGGTCCTTTTAGGGAAAACAGCTACACAAAATTTATACACACACACACACACAGAGAGAGGGAGAGAGAGAGAGAGAGAGAGAGAGAGAGAGAGAGAGAGAGAGAGAGAATGCAGACAGGAATAAGAGAACATATTAGTGATTTCCAACTCCACGTCATATTATCTTTTACCAGTGAAATTCAAATATGTCTTCTCACCTCCCTGCCACAGACCAGTTATACTCTTGACTAAACTGCTCTAAATGGTCTTCAAACTGACCTCCTTCCTTCTACTTCCAATCCAGTCTAAACAGCAGCCTGAGGGATCTGCATCCGGACATTTCTCCAGCATGCTGGTTTTTCCCAGTGACTACCCCTGTAGAGAATTCAATCCATCCTCCTTGACCAGCCCTGCAGGGCCAGCAGGCTCTGGCTCTAGCCCAGGCTCCAACGCTAGCACATTCCTCTACCTTTGTCCCCTGGCTCTAGCCAAACTGCACTGCGGTCCATGCTGCAATGTTCCAAGCCCTTTCCTGGGAGGCCTTTCACGGTGCTCTGCTCCATTACTCAACCTTACACAGAGCTGACTTCACACTAAATCTCATGCTAAAGCTCCGGGCTCAGTAGGCAACTCCTCTGAGCACCTCTACGGCCTATTCAACTGTGCTATCTTTAAGCCATCTTTCCCCTCAATCCAACTGTTTGTTTTAACCGTATGTTTGTTACTTATCTACATATGTTTACTGTCTCTTCCCCTGTGTGACAAGGTCTATACATATTTTAAGTACTGTCTTATTAAGTGGGGCCTAGAATGACATGCATTTGGCACCCAATGTGATTTTGTTAATGAAGAATCATTGAACGGGTGATTATGTGGGATGGTTCATCAAACCCAAAACAAGGACTAGATTGAGCGATTCTTCAGCAAGTCCTGCCTCGACTCCCAGTTCTGTGTTCTGCCTCACAATGATTGTTAGTGTCTTTCCAGCTAGGATAAGATCTATTAGTATGAAGTTGACGCTGTTCACCAGCAATCATGTTCAAACTCAGTTCTGTGTGAAGAAGACATGGAAAAGGTGAAAGCCATCAAAGCAGGATCTTTTGCTGATTTCATTTTCCTAACCTTAATATTATTCCGTCTGAGGTATGGAGGACTGGAAGAAGATGGAGTACTTGTGAATTTGTCACCATTAATTTTACATTGCCACTGTTTTTTTATTTTGTTGCCTAGTAACACAGGAAGTTATTAAATTAAGTATACCTCACAATGCATAGTATGGTGTGGACATAAATGGCACAGGCTCCAGAGAGGAAGCCTGACAATGAATATTTTGATTAGATAAAACCCGGGTCAAAAAAGTCTCCCTTATGACTGCCCCTGATTGTTCTTATTTTTTAACCATGCATATTGGAGACTTTTTCATGAAGAATGAAAAAAAAAACTGATTGAGTTGGTGTGTTCAAAATAAAAAAGAAATCTACCTTGGTCTAATTGCAAAGTAGAGGAAAACTGGCTGGGCAGTGTAGAGTATAAGAAGTGGCTCAGAATCCTGCTGGATTTGCCCCCACAAACCTGGCAATTGTTTCAGACATCCTCTTTGCTCGTGGAGCCAGTTCTCATCGAGTGTAAGATTGTTACCTGGGGAGAGCATAGCTATGCTTTTCTGAAATCTAGTTTCCTCCCTCAGGAAAAAAAGATAAAATTTCAGCAGTCTTTTCCCTCAGAGAAGACAAAGGCCACAGTGGAAATTTCCTGCTAATTCCACGAGGACGTGCTGGCATCAGCATCTTCCAAGAAAAGGGATGGAGTATTGCATCACCTTTATTCCCAGTCTACCAACTTACTCCCCAAG
Source organism: Microtus oregoni (assembly GCF_018167655.1). Taxonomy (NCBI): domain Eukaryota; kingdom Metazoa; phylum Chordata; class Mammalia; order Rodentia; family Cricetidae; genus Microtus; species Microtus oregoni. The sequence continues at coordinate 6,825,568 of NW_024543830.1, read as the reverse complement.
AGGAGATTCTGGGCATGGTGTACCATTCTCTTTCACAGATCTGCCAAGTTGGCATTTTGACAGCAAATATTGGCAATAATAACTTCAGTGTGTTAGGAACTCTGAGGGTCTATAGATTGGGAAGGCAAGTGTGAGGAAGGAATGGAAAAGGGGAAGAAAAACATAAAATATTCCATGAAAATAAAAATGTTTAATTCACACTACACAGCCAAAGGAGAAGATTTATGGGTGTATAAGGAAACCAATATCAACGTCATGATGGCTCTTAGGGATGCAGTCACTTATAAAACACATTCCCAAAGCTATACCACCAAACAGATGTAAATATTTTTAAATTATGGAAACATCCTTCATCTTAACTCATGGATTCTACACCTTAGAATTTCATAAACCGCTCTAATCACTCTCACAACACTTGAGAAATCAACATTTATGTTCCTATTTTTACTCAATAGAGTGAAAATAACCTGAAAAAAAATTAACACCTACCTACTCTACAGGTATCGCTATCTCACAAAGTAAGTAACATTTTGTATCAAAAACTAGGTAGGCCAGAACAGAACAACATAAGTGAGTGTATGTAGCTGTATTTTCCAATGAACTGCTTCTCCACAGACAAGGACACTGACTCAGACCCAGCTATCAGCGGGCAAACTCAAGCACTGCAAAACAGGGCTTTACTTTACCAGAGCAGTGCGGCTCACCAGCGACACAGTCCAGCTCACGCCTTGGAACCTCCAGCTGGCATTTTCTCCCATATCACAGGGCAATGTTTATTGGTTCTCAAAAGAAAGCACTCTCAAGTTGGAGGAAGATTAGCTAGACTTCAGTTCTTCTATGAGGAATGTCATGAAAGGGGCCCAGTGCACACGTAGGGCTCTGAAGGCCGAGCTCATTTGCAACCCAGGAAAGACAGTTTCAGGCTTCCGTTAGAAATTTCACCTAACTTGAAAGGTGGAAGGAACACAGACAGGAAAGGTGGAAGGGTGGAGACAGTCCTGAGGAATCACCTGTACCAACAAGGCAGTACAGGTTCAAAAAGAACTTCAGCTAGATCCCTGCACTGCACTGCAAGGACGTGGTGGGAATAACAGGAAATGAGCCCAGGAATGAAGCCAGTGATTAGACATAAAGGGTTTTAATGGAGAGACTTGAGGTCCTGGACTTTGCTGCTCAGACCCTGAGGCATCATTGACAATTATGGTGGGAAAAGAGTGGAGTCAACATTGTGCTTTATCTAGATCCTTCTAGAGATGTGAGACAGTTGGGGGAACATTCCAATTGGCATCTAAGGAATCCAGTAAGAAGCTACCTTTCGGAGTCAGAGCGCAGAGAGGGAAGGGCAGAACAAGGACAAAGCACCGAGATTAGAAAGAAGAAAATTCGTTAATAGAAGCAACAGAGTCCGAAGGAAGATTTGTGATGAGACTCCGAAGTCTCACTTGAGGGACTAGAAATAACTCACGGAGGCCTTTAGTGAGTTGAAGATCATAGAGGAGTTTGCAGTGTTTTGTCAACAGCAAAATGCAAAGTTCCTACCTCTCAGGAGTAGGCCTGCTAAAAACATGATCTGAAATATTGCAGAAATCTCTTAATATGTTACAAACATGAGAATGTTAGGCTGCCTCAGGTGAACTACAGGACTTTGCTCCCAATACTCATTGGGGGAGGAAGGAAGAGGAGCAAATTATAACTACCTATCTAGCAACCATCCTTGGGAAGCATAAGACAACCCATTTTCTAGAAGAAAATGAAGTCCAAACATAAAAAGTTACATTTAGGGGGTGACTTAGATGCTCACGAAGATCTAGGACTCTGATACAGTCCTCCAAACATCAGGTCTATTGCTGTCTGTGAATGAGACAGAGCTCTTCATTAGAAAGACCTGCTGGCACTTCAGCTGAGTTCTACTCCTTTTGTTGGACTTCCTTCACTGTGTCCCCCAGACATGTTCCTATGCACAATGAAGACCCATCACTGGCTCTTACCCTACACAGGCCTACTAACTATTTCCTCCAAAAGATCAATAAAAACAACTTCACCCAAAAATATTGATTGTGCTCATTCTGGAACATAGAGGTTAAGAAGAACACAGCCATGAGAAAATGTATCTTACAAAAGAACCATTTCTGTTCCCCAGGATCTTCGGGAAAAGTTGAGGAAATCACTGCTATGTAGCCAGTCCTGATACGTAGGATACAAACTTCATGATGCCCAATGGGAAAGACCTGGGGTTGTGGGGTTTTATTAGAAGGCAACTGTATTATATTAAATCACATCTACACAGCCAAAGGGAGTATTAAACAATCACGCTGGTTGATTTATGCAGCAACGGGGGACTTGTTAAATAGGCAAAAGCTGTTGCCTTGATCTCAAAACAAGCAGAACTGAGTAGGACCCATCTATTTTGGAAATCATCACATCATGAATTCATCAACCTTTCATGAAGACAGAGATCAAAGTGGTAACCTAGTCACCACAATCCCTTCACGAGCCAATGCACCTTGTCCAGTTCCCAACCATCTACTTTTCCCTAATGAACACTTTATTCTGTAAACTTGCCTCTGTCCCCAGCCTGCCCCCCTGTCTTTCTATCCCAGCCATATGGCGGTGTTGGCTGATTCATCCTCTGTCTGCCCCACGTAATTCCTTGAGGCACATTTGTGGATACAGGAGGCGAGGCGCAGACGGAAAGGAGTTAAGGAACCTATTCAAGGTCACGCAATCTGTCAGTGCTTCAGTCAGAGTCGAGCAGGTGCGCTCATGTCCTGTCCCAACCCACCTGCAGACAAAATGTGTATCTGAACGAAATGTACTCTGACAGTGGACACATCTACCAAAATAAAGAAAAAAAATGAAGCAATAAAAGATATCTGGTACCTGTATTGAGTCCCCCTTCATTGTCAAAGCAAACTGAAGCTCTGGCTTCCAGGTAGGTTACAGTAATGGCCCTTGTAGCCTCTATAATCAACTTGGATGAAATAGTACTGCGTTCATTGTTTAGCATTCTTTCTCTACCACGTATGTCCTGAAGTTCGAATGCTTACTACAACACACTGCCTTTTAAAAAAAAGCTACCAATTAAAACAGTAACTGGCCTCCTGCTTTGCCTCTTCTGAAACACAGTGAACCTTGGGTTCCATTGTGCAAGGGGCCACGTCGATATTTTTGCTGTATCTCGCGTTAAAATTTGAAATCTTCACTGAAGCTTTCTGCACAGCTTCACTCAGACCTCTGCAACCTTCCTATGTAAGGAGCTTGGGTTGACTTAGTAATTTAATCAGCACCCAAACAAATTTTTGTTTTCCTCTACCTTTGATAAAACATGGCATCCATGCAGAAAATCTGAACTTATGAGCACTTCACACATGCTGAAAAGGTCTGACAAACAGATGCTTAATCTCATCAGGAAATAAAGAACTTGTAAGGAGTGCTACGCAGATACACCGAGACAGAGAGAGAAATATTCTGTCCATGTGAGATATAAAATAGTTAAAAACCCACCACAATCACCTAACTAGTACAAAGAAAATGCTTGATAAATATCTAATGTTTCCCTAGCTGCTTTGAGAACAGAATAGAGCATCTGATTCAAAAGGCATCAAATGTAATGATATTGTAAGTTCATTTTGCTTCCGGTCCATCCCAAATGAAAGGATGTTAATGTTTGAGCTTAATGAACTTGAATCTCCTAATTAGAAAATTTGATAAATACAAAAGACGGTATAAAATGGGTTTGATTGTGCATTTTAGGGAACTTCATACAGTAAGATTACTTATAAACCCATCTAGCTACCCTCTTCAAACAACAAAACAGAGACTGGGTGGTAGTGGTGGCACATGCCTTTAATCCCAGCATTCAGGAGGCAGAGAAAGGCAGATCTTTATGAGTTTGAGGTCAGCCTGGTCTATGAAGAAAATTCCAAGAGAGTCAAAAGCTGTTACACAGAGAAATCCTGTCTTGAAATAACAAAAAAAAAAAACAACCAAACACACACACACACACACACACACACACACACACACGCAAACTAACGTTTAGAACAAGACAGTGATACCCTGTCACTGCCTCTGCCATTCTCCTATCCAAGTATCTTCTGTGTGAGCCTGGATGGTTCCTGTGTGTGTGTGTGTGTGTGTGTGTGTGTGTGTGTGTAGCCCAGAAAATAAATCAACACTTCCAGGAAAACTTCCTTATTCAACAAATCAAGAAATCCTCTGTGCCTGTGTTTGTCGTTGAGTTATTCCATTATTATCATGTTTTTCTCTTAACTAAGGCTATCCATAAGGAGAACCGTCATCCTAATTACTCCGTTAACCATCTCTATTTTCTCTACGAAGACTAGACCCTAGTAACTTCTCAATACCCACTTAGTAAATAAATGTGTATGCTACAAGTAAAGTGCTCCAGATCCCTGTTAGGTTGTTAATCACATGGAGGTACGCAGAGTCTGGAAATGAAGCAGTGAGCCTTACATTTTTAGGCCTAATGGCTTTGAGATCACATGGAAGAGAAATACACACAGGAATCTTCAGATAGAGGGGAGAGCAAGACTCAATCCTGCACAGCCAAGAGGTGGAAGAGATCCTAACATAGGAAGACATGAAGATAATGTAGGAGCTTGATGCACTTGAGGAGGGCACTTGTGTCTGAGCTAAATGTAGATCATGCCAGCTGTCACCGGACATCACCACGCTGTCATCACCAATGCTCCATGTATGCTGCAAGCCTGGTGTCTCTCGTTTGGACTTTTCTGCACCATTCCTCCCCAATATCGAGGCAAAGGTTCTTTGAAAGCTGGGAGGCAGCAGGCTCTCGAGAGCAGCCCCTTACCTGCTGGTTCTGGTAGGCTGTGACAGTGGTGAACACCGTCTCAGGAAAGTTGAAGGTTTTCACCCCATCCCCTACAGGCACAGGCTTGGTGGGTGAGAGATCACTGCTGAAGTCTTTGCGGATGACATGGACTCGAGGCTGGTATTTGTGCATAGAGTGCAGGATGATCTGAAACGGGGAGAGGGAAGATTATGGGAGGTGTGTCTTAGAGTTGCCTGCATCTCTTCAAACTCCTGTGCGAAATAAATCACAAAATGGAAGCATTGGAGGCGAAGGAGAAAGAGGACAGATTAGGAGTGGGATGCACAGGGGGCTGAAAATCAATGCACTTCCTTGTGGCGAGAACTAAGCCTCTGGGTAGCTTTACTTGGATGGTAGATGTGTTTCCTTTGTTTAATTGGAAAAATGCTGACCACCCATTCTCGTGTTAAGACAACACTCCACTAAAATTTCCCAACCTCTGGCAAGTGACACATTTTTCCTGCCACTTTCAGTTTCTCAGCAGGTGCCCATGGTGTCTTTAAATTCTTCACAGAGCTATTTGCACTCATTGAATTTGTGGACGTTATTTTATGTCACAGAAGTGTAAATGGTGTATCTGTGACTTTACCATCTAAGAAGATTACTCTTCCCTCGAAGAAAATAGCCATAGCAACCACAAGGAGGGCTGGCACTGACTGAAAATCCAGTACATCTTTTAGGGCCAGAGATAAACTAATAGCATCCATTGTTCTGATTATACCAGCAAAGCTTACAGCTTTCTTAACCAATCAGCCAAAATGCCCTGTGTTTCTGTCTTACCTCCTTGATTGGACTGTGAGTCCCTGGAGCAAAAAGAACTTTGTCTGATAAATACACACTGATACATAGCAAATACTTGCTTAATGTTAGATTTGTAATAAATGAAATTTAAGTGGAAAAACCATTTATGCTTAGTTACTTCAATGGTAGACAGATTCTTATTTTACCTATTTGAAAGGACCTGGGGATAATCAGCTCTAAAGCAAAAGGGGAAAGAGGGGGTAGGGGATAAATGGAATTCGTTAACTCACGTGTCCTTGATCATCCAGCTCATTGTTGGTCAGCTTAAGCTTGTCAAAACTAACCACCTGTCTCATCCAGGTGTCTCCAGAAGCCAGGGAATCTGGGTGTATATAAACCCTTGGAGGCACAGGGGAGTCGGCATTGCCAGCTACCATCCACTTGGAGCTATGGTACACATATCTGAGACACAGAAAGAGAGGGGAGAATTTAGAGACAGATGCATGGAAGAACGGAGGACCAAGACACAAAGAAGAAGGGAACAGAAAAGATGAAGAGATGACGAGAATGGAAAACTGATGGGACTGACATGGAGAATATGAATGAGACCAACAGAAATGTGGATAATGAGGGGGGAAAATGAAATCGAGATGACAATGGACAATGGGCTAGGGAATGAGAGAGAACTGTTGCGGTTAACGATCAAAGCCACAGCTCTCACAAGGAAAACATGCTACAAGTCCCTTTTCTTTCTCCTCCCTCTCTGTGCCGTGCACCCCTGTGTACACACAGGCATCCTGAACCCATGTGTTTAGCTAAAGAAAAGGTATTTTACTGCAACCTTTCACCTTTCAAATGCAAACCATACAATCTTTAGCCACTTGTTCAGGATTTTGTTCCTTATTAAAAACATCTTCCATATTGTCCTATAAAAAGCAGCCATGTGCAGAGACCTTCCAAGCTCTGACTCGTTAACCATTTCCTTGCTAACCCTCTGAATCCTATGAGGCATTTCAATGGGAACCACTCCCAGAATCACCCTCAAATATTTATTTCTGTGCTCACTTTAATGAACTTGGCTTGGAAATTTTTCTTTGTTTACATCATTTTCCCAGCATGCCCCTGTACATGACATAAAGATGGCAGCAAAGAAAGTCTATTTTCCCAGGCTCACCAGTTTTCCTATGGTCCTCAAGACCCATCCCATGTATATGGCACCTCCTTGTGTTTCGGTTCTAAAGGACTACATGTGCCTAGAACTCTGGCAAACAGAAGCACTTAGACAGAATCATAGCCTCCAAGATTCTCTTTAACTTACTAGAATTATTTTCTCTCCTAAGCCCTACAATGTATACCATCACTCTCTTGGCTAGCTCTCTCTTCATATCATTATGATCCTGGCTTCTCCATTCATATCTTACCTCCCAGTTTAGAGGCTTAGAACCAAGTTCTCATATATTAGGCATTTTAGAAAATGCACCTCTGATTTGACTTGGACCTCAAGACACTGAGAAAGCCACAGTTTATTATATATGCCATCAAAGAGACTTGGAGAATACATTGACATAAATCTGAGATAAAGTTATTTATCAAACTTACTCACGCCCATATTAAGGACAGTTGTTCCCCCGATAAGAGTCTCTTCTTAAATTCTTTCCAATTTTTCAATTTGTTTTTCTCCATCTTTTCAAGAGTGGCACATTAAATGGGCAATTGAATGTGTCACACTTGTCTACTTCCTTCTCAAAAAAAAAAAAACCTATATTCCAACTCATTAACCATTTTAGAAGACAGATCATTCAATGTGTTCATCATTTTAACCTCACCTCAGTTATATCAGATTTAAGAAAAGGCCACTTAATATCTGCTCCTGTGGGGGACACAGTAAAATTCTATTCTGTCCAGAGACATGGGGAGGATTTGGAAAAGCACTTATTGAGTTCTGCTTCCCTATTTTTAGTTATTGTTTCCCGCCTGGTACTCCACTACACCCACCATTGTCATATCCTCTGCCCTTATTCACCTAACGAGTTTAAGGAACTACCTTGGGATACTGGTGATGTCTACAATTCCATATTCCAGGATCCTTACCTGTATCTTTTATTGTCCACAGGCACAATGTCCATTGCTATATAGTATTGCTGGTGGGGATCCAGGCCAGTGATTTTCACTCTCATGGCAGGAAACATCCTCCTGTGGAGACGAACAGGGTCATGAGTTTAGGAGAGGAGGACGATACAGTGGAGTATAAGCTTAAAGTGTCTTCTCACTGTGTATTTTAAGCACACCAATGATCAATATCCACTAATTCCCTGGATTGACCGATTATGATTTTACTATAAATGATCACTGTGAACAATGATAAAGACCAATATTGCTGAAATTTCATCTCTTATTAGCTTAAATTTAACCTACCTCATGATTCACACACTCAAACATACCTGGCTCTGCTTTATATTTTAATTAATTTTAGTAGTATATATAAAATATTTACTAAGTTTATTTGAACATTATCGCTGAAAATTAATTTCTCAAGAAAATAACAAAGCAAAATGAATTGCTCCTCATCTCCAAACAAAGGGCCACTAAAGGGTTTTTTTCAATGCATAAAACTGAACAAAAATTTCTGCAATTTCTCAGGCTGTCAACGTGTGTGTCAGAGGAAGGACCCCATGGAATAAGAAGCAAATACCAAACGAAGTCTAGTGGCCTCTGGGCAATACCTTGCTTCCACCACAATGGCTTGTTAAACTTGCCAAAACAAGTGAGGTCAGGATATGGCACTTTATAGCTTCTCTCATAACTGAAGAGAGGAGAGGGCACAGCTCAAAAGAGGTATTGGATTTCAACAAGTCTAGAGTAAAGCTTGCCATTCTCCCAAAAAAACTCCAAGAAGAAAGAAAAGACACCAAGCGTATTTGCGTTAAACCAGACATTAAAAAGTGCTCAGTTCAAACATTTAGATTGCCCTGACTGGGCTTTAGGGTACTTGGACACAAAATACAACATTAAGCTTAACCATCTGGGGCTAGTTAATCGAGCTGAGCCGACCACGGTGCTAATGAGGTCAAGGTCACAAGCTTGATCCACATATGGCCTAATTGGCTTTGCTCCATTTCACGGCCATAGACCATGCCCTGACCTCAGACAGTCATTTTGCAAATGTGTGCAAGGCTTTCTATACAAGTCTCACATTCAGTCCTTACTCAGGAAAAGTAACCCATAAAGCAAATGTTCCCAGCAACAATTCTGTGCCATGAGAATCACATTTGAAAGGCAAGAGATCTCTGATAAGGATGATAATGAATTCTGAAAGACTTGCACCAAATGCATAGCCATTCCTCCTTCACACTTGATTCTTTTCCAGTCATTTTATATTTTCTCTTCCCATCCTCACAACTTTAATGAGAAGGCCTTGAATTTTAGTCTTACCGATAAAATGTAATGAGAGCTACACTCAATAACATTCACTATGAGTCACACACTTTGATCTACACCAATTCTTCCAAACATCTGAGAACCAAAGTCTATACTTTTAAACACAGAGCAATACTTGCCTTCTTAACAGCAAGAATTACTATTCTCCTCTATGTTTTAATTACTAGAGGGCATCTGGTGAGAGACAGAGAGAAAACTTAGTATTGGAGGCAAGAAGCTTGCCTCCCCTTAGCCACCTCCAAAGGCTGTACTACACTGAAAGTAATAGATTTATTTTTGCCTTAATAACTTCAAAGAAACAACACTAGATATTTTTAACTTGGTATTCTTTTGGGAACAGTTATGTACTTCTAAGTACTCAAATTCTAAAAGATGACTTTCAGTAAATCATTCCATTCCTATCATCTGTAAAACAGAGCAAAGGCAGTAGATTAGATTGACTGCGCACCTGCTTTAAAATTCTGCATGAATTTTCTGAATTCTCTAGGTACTGCCCATTTTGGTGTTAGTATTTTAATACTTTATACAAGATAAGTCATAGAACAATTAAAAAGAAACTATCTTTTATATCTTATAAAGGCACTGTGTTTGGTATTAATATTATGGCTAAATGTAGGTCAGTTCTGTCTTGTAAATCCATTAATCCCAACAAGCAGCTCTGTCCATGGTGCTGATTACACTGATGGGTTGAAGTTTCCCAAATTGAGGGCTCTATACAAGCAACCATTACAAATCAGCAGAAGGACAGCTTGGTGTGTAGCAAGACGTAGATGGTGAATAATATTTCCCTAGTTGCAACAAGACATGTACTCCTACCTACCTAACAAGGAAAAACAGAACTTCAATATGACTGAGAAAGAAACTGCTAGGGAGTATGTTGGTATTGCCAAGAATCAAGATGATTTTCTGAAAATGTATGTGCAGAAGCCCTGAAATTAAACACGGAAAGGTTGGAGGTGCACCAATGAACTGAACTCCAAAGTGTGTAGAGTGAGGGATGATATCAGGAAGAAGACTGTATGGCAAATACAGACCCAACAACAAAAAATATTAAACCCTACTATGCCTCTCTCTGCTCAACCTCTCTATCAAAAGAAAATTCCCTTAATTTCTTTGTTTTCCTCCAATTTTCAACATCATAAAAGTAGAAGAGGAGAACACTAACATCCAGGTAATAAGAGGTGGCACTGAAGATAATTCTCTTTCAAAGTTGATCTACACAATAAGCCTTTCCTTACTACCAGAAGTGGCCATGCATTAAGTCTACCAGGAGGTAAACAAGGCAGAAATTTAGGTTCATTTAATTCATGGTTTTCAGATTTGTATTGAATTTGTTGGTTTCTCTATATCCATGGAGATGAACTATTCATAATAAGTGTTTCCATGAAATAGTGTGCAAGCAATGAGGTAGCTGGAGCCTTTTCATTCTCCTGATGTATACATCTATAAAATATATAGATCTCCTTTGAGAAATAAAATACTGTAGTCATGATTCATTTCAATAGCTATTCTTATATACTGAAAGGCCTAAGCTGAATTCAGTTTTATCTAAATCATCTTTGCTTTGAGTCAGAGGCAACAACAGCAACTACTAAATGGGAGAATTAATAAACAATTATGATCATTATTTTAGAGCAACCCAGATGCATAAATTTTGAAGCCACCATCATTCAATAGCCCTTGCCTTCATCAAAATTATTAGCCTTTTTCAGTCTTCCTTGCCTTGTACCCATACAAAACAGTCACATCTCACTTTGTAGGATTCGTGTGAAGTTCAAGTACTATGTGTATATTCAGTGCCTGGAGCAAAATAAGTGCATAGCTATGGGAAACTGGAGGATGCTAGTCAAGTCATGATTTGACTAAAGGAGCCTCTTCAAAGAGAGAGAGTGGTTTCCAAATTTTTATTATCTTGGGTAACTAGATTCACAAGAGACTCTCCTAATCATCATGAAGTTTATATGATAATTTCAAGCCAACAACAAAACACTCAATGGGTATACCAAGCCCCATTTTTTTTGAAGGTTTATGGTTACTTTAGTCTTTGAAGATGTATACTGATTTCAGAAAAGGTGTCTTGAAAATATTGCATGGGGGGTTAAATACTTGCTTTGGACCTAACTTTTCTCTATTATATATCAAGAATTAGATGAAGAAGTATGTTTGAACATGGGAAATGTTTGTGAGTGTAGAGGTGATGCTAGATTTGAGTGCTTAGAGAAAAACAGCAAAATAATGGCAGACACAGCAAGACCACATGAGCAAATCTAAGTGCAGAAAAGCAACTTCAAGGTTGCTTGAGCTTCGCTGATTCTGCCACAGATAAGTGGGAATGGGCAGAATGGGGCCCACTTCTGTAGTGCCTTTGGGTTTGGTCACTCAAAGGAATATCCTTACCTGCCTGCTTTGGTGATGATCATCTCTGTTCCAATATCATGGAACCTCTTCCAGAGGTCAGCACATTGTAGCTCCACCTGAATCTCCTCCATGGTAGTCATGGTAGCAGGCACTGGGCCTGCGGCACCAGACACCAGATCAGCGTGAGCACCAAAGGAACAGGAGGTCCGCTCGGTGAGCACCTCGGAGTCTGACCCAGTGCTCTGCTCAGAATCTGAAAATGGAACAATGGAGACTGAGGTGAGAAGCTGCCCCGTTGCCTACATACCTGACTTTAAAAGAAGGGGGAGTGGGAGACACGGTGGGCTTGGGGAAGGAGCAGGCAAAAGGAAACTTGAAGCTGGGAAGCCCCAGAGCACAGTGCTCAGAGAATTTTATTATTTATTTTATGGTTTGTTTTTGTGATTTATGACCTTCTTTCAGGTTTTGCATTTCCAATGTGACATCTGGCATTTTAGTAAGGTCTAGCCATAGATGAAGAAAATTGGTCTGCAATAGGCAAAAAAAAGAGTACCAATGTCACCATGTGGGAAGAAATGAGGCCAAACTGGAGTGACAAAATAAATGCCACACTAAATGAAGCCCACAAGCACAGAGTCTCTACATCTTGATCAGACTGTTCGCTTGTTGCCCCCAGCGTCATGTCTTCTCACTCCCTGACACTTGGCATCAAAGTTATATTTTTTGAATTTTAAGACATTTTTTCCTTTTTTTAATTTTTTTAATTTATTTATTTATTAAAGATTTCTGTCTCTTCCCCACCACCGCCTCCCATTTCCCTCCCCCTCCCCCAATCAAGTCCCCCTCCCTCGTCAGCCCAAAGAGCAATCAGGGTTCCCTGCCCTGTGGGAGGTCCAAGGACCACCCACCTCCATCCAGGTCTAGTAAGGTGAGCATCCAAACTGCCTAGGCTCCCACAAAGCCAGTACGTGCAGTAGGATCAAAAACCCATTGCCATTGATCTTGAGTTCTCAGTAGTCCTCATTGTCCGCTATGTTCAGCAAGTCCGGTTTTATCCCATGCTTTTTCAGACCCAGGCCAGCTGGCCTTGGTGAGTTCCCGATAGAAAAATCCCCTTGTTCTCAGTGTGTGGGTGCACCCCTCGCAGTCCTGAGTTCCTTGCTCGTGCTCTCTCTCCTTCTGTTCCTGATTTGGACCTTGAGATTTCTCTCCGGTGCTCCAATGTGGGTCTCTGTCTCTGTCTCCTTTCATCGCCTGATGAAGGTTAATATTCAGGAGGATGCCTATATGTTTTTCTTTGGGTTCTCCTTATTTAGCTTCTCTAGGATCACTAATTATAGGTTCAGTGTCCTTTGTTTATGGCTAGAAACCAAATATGAGTGAGTACAATCAAAGTTATTTTTAAACATAGAAATATTTCTTCCACCCCTCTATTCCTTGATCACCAACATGATGAAAATAAGAGCTCTGGCATCTTTATAAGCAGTATGTCACATATTTGAGTGAACAGTTTTTACTAGACCCCAATTGGACGGAGCATTTTTGATAGGAAAAAAAAATTCTTTTTGAGGCAAGGATTTAACCATATGGGAAAAGTTACTAGGGAAAGCAGCTGAAACAAAGAGAATAAATGGGGTCAGGAGACACCTTGATTGGTTTCTGAAGGATGGGTGAAAGGAGGAGTGATCCAAACAGGAAGGTGCGATTCAAAGCAACCAAATAAAAGCTGCATCTGATGTCCTGGGCCACCCAGGGTTTTCTTGTGCCTTCTGTCCTAATGAAGAGGAGGTGGGCAAAGGGACCAGGAAGTGCTAAGGGGGTAGGGAAAGGCTGAAATGAGATTTTCTAAGATGTTTAAGCTTTACTTTCAGGAACTTGATATCAAAACTCCTAAATCTTAAGACTGTCCACATTCGAGTCATCTTGATATACTCTTCTTAGGTCAAATGATATCAAGCCTCAGGGAACTGTTCATCTAACTAGCCACTTAATATCAAAGATTCTGATAGCATTCCCTGGAAATAATACATGAGTAGAGGTTTTAGGAACAACATAATGCTTCAAAAAATGACATTTTTATTTTCTTCCAAGAAAATCATTTACTAACTTACTTACTACTTACTTACTTATGTACTATTTAGGTTTTTTTTTTTCAAGTCAGAGTTTCTCTGTCCAACAACCCTTGCTGTCCAGCGACTTCCTATGTAGACCAGGATGGCCTTGAACTCACAGAGATTTTTCTGCCTCTGCCTCTCAAGTGCTGAGATTAAAGGTGTGCGCCAACACTGTCCAGCTATAGACCATGTATCTTGACCATGAATTTCCCTGCTCTTCCAGATGACCTGAGTTCAATTCCCAGCACCTGTGTTAGACAGTTAGCAATCACCTGTAACTCCAGATCCAGGGGATCCCTTGGCCTCTTCTGGCCTCTGAGGAAACTGCACACACATGGCATACAAACACACATACGTGCATGGGCACACATACACACACACATAGAGATAATAAAAACATTTTTAAAATCTAGAGCACCAGAATGTGTTGTTCCTCTCTGAGTGTAACCTGGTAGCCATTGATGAAGTTTCCCATCCCTCCTTCCCTCTTCTCCTAGGAGCTTCAGGTAACCACCATTCTAGACTCAGTTTCTAAGACACTGACTTTCTTTAGATTCCACATGTAAACTGAGATCATGCAGTGCCTGTCTTTTTGTCTCAGGATTCTCTTAGTGAAACTAATGATCTCCAGGTCTACTTGTTGCTGCATATGACAAAATTCATTCTTCTTATGGTGATATAGTATTTCATTGTGTAAATGTTCCACATTCTCTGTACTCATTTGTCAGTTGATGGGCACTTAGGTTCTTTCCAGTTCTTGGCTATTGTGACTAAGTGTAGATGTCTCTTTGACATGTTGACTTAATTTCTTTGGATCTATACTGTAGGCAGAGTGTTTTGTCAGGACCATGATCAAATTTGTTCCACCAGTCACTTCCCAAATAACCACTCAGAGGCTTATTATTTATAAATGCTCAGCCAATAGCTCAGGCTTAATATTAACTCTTACAACTTAAATTAACCTTAAGCCACTTCTATTAATATATGTGCTGCCTAGAGGCTCATGATTTTTACCTCTCCTATATGTGTGAATATATGTCATTGTGACTGGTTTAATAAAGAAGTTGACTGGTCACTAGCTGGACAAGATAAGGTTATATGGGAGAACCAGACAAAGGACACTAGGAAGAGGAAGAGCAGAGTCAGAGGAGTCACCAGACAGACAGAAAGGTAAAAAGACAGTGAATTCATTTAAGTTATAAGAGCTAGTTAGTAATAAGCATGAACTATCATCTGAGCATTTATAAATAATAATAAGTCTCTGAGTGGCTATGTGGGAAGCAACTGGTGGAACAGAGCTGATCATAGACCCAACAAAAACTCTGCCTACACTATACCTAATGGTGAGATTACTAAATCATATGGTAATTCCCCTTTTAAAATTTTAAGACCTTCCATACTGTTCTTCAGAGTTGCTGTATTAGTTTACATTCTCACTAACATATTTGCAGACGTTCCCTTTTCTCTGTGTCTTGGCTAGCACTTGTTATCTCTTGTTTTTTTTTTTTAGAATAATTTTTCTTGCTGGAATAGGTAATATGTCACTGGAGTTTTGATCTCTGATTATTAGTAATGTTGAGCCTTTTTTACATACTTTTTGGCCATTTTGCCTCCTTTTGAGGATGTCTGTTTACATCAACTGTCAAATGACTTTTCAGTGTTGCTATGGGTCAGATCTTGGCACCAGTAAATTGGGGACGAATTGAGACAGAAAGCCAGACCATGTTGTTGCCATCCATGTTTGCCTATAGCTGATTTCGAGACATGTGACCAACACATCCCATTCTCTCCAGCTCCAGAATGTTCCTCTCCCAAATCCAGACATCATCTCTGGCAACAGCCACAAGTTTGTCATCATCCATAAGGAAGAAGGTGCCCGCAGGAATCAGAATGTCATTTCTATCCAGTCTCCCTCATCCATCACTTCCGAACAGAATCAAGTTGCTGCATGATCAACCTACTTCTTACATAAAAGTTGTTTCTAACCAAAAATCTTAGTTTATCCATAATCTCTAGTTCAGTAACTATCCACATTTGAAATCATTGAAAAGTTTTATAGATAGATTCTACATGTCTAGGCTTAGTTTTATGCCTTGGGCTAACCAGAGCTATTTTTTAATCTCCCTCCAGCACAGATCTAAGACAAGGGCAGATGCTAAGTGACAAGCATCCTTCCTAGCTTGATTGAGATGTCATTCAGAAACAGAGCCATTTTAATGTCACCCACTCAGTCACAGACAAAGATGGGTGTTCAAAGCCCATTTGTCTCAGATACCAAAAGCTTCTTATTTAACATGAATAGTATAACATGTTCAAAATCTTCTCAAAACAAGATTTTTCAAATAGCTTTAACTTACCTATGACCAAAGTGTTAAAATGTCCTTACCACTAAATGATATAATTATAAAATAAAATTGGGAGTAGACTCTGAAAGTGGGGTCCAGCAGCAGTTTTAGACATGTGATTTCATCACTGCATGTTCAGTAAGGGGAACAGGGGAGGGGGAGAGAGACCACCACACTAAGTCATAACAATTATCCATGTTAATGGATTGAAATGAGGACCACAGCTGGGAACTAGGAAATAAGAGACTTTCCCCTGAACACACTGTCTGGAAGAAGACAAGGACTCAAATGTGTTACTAAATGGATTAACACATAGCCTTGGCCAAGTCACTTGACCACAAAGGATCTATTTTCCCATCGTACCCTGGAAAGGGCAAAACTGGAAACTTTTAGAATCTCTTCTGTCTCTGATGATGTGGAGAATGTAAGGGTCCTCTCCAATGAGAGGAATACCCAGTAAGGTATTAGCAGAGTTAAGAGCAAAGTGACTTGAACAAACCAGATTAAATGAAGAAAAAGAATAAAGGCCCAGGTTTCCATTGCAGAAATTAAAATATTGACTAGGGATCCAGTGAGTAGCTACAGTTTCTACCAGGCTAATCAAGTAGCACCTATGAGCATATGGCTCCAGATTATATACCACATAGATAATTAGAAACAGAATACAGAACATGAGAGATTTCCAGTTAGTGTTAACTGTGCGTTCACAGAGTAGTTACCATGTGCCTAACACTGTGCTAGATTCTGAAAAGTACCAAGGAAAAAAATAGACTCTTTCTAATATATTACAAGGCAGTTAGACATAGGAAGAAGTGAGAAATATTCAGAGACCAACACAGGTAGCGACAACACTGTTTCCATCCCATTGCATTGAGTCTCATATGTCTTGTGGAAATCTAGAGGACATAGAGGTTTGAGAGGGTTGGGAAAGATCTTTGGAGAACCCATTGCTACTAAAAAAAACAAAGGTTAAGTTATGGTAGCATAAGCAGCACTTACCTATGAAGAACATTTTCAGAAACAGCTATTTAGATTACTAGAAATATTCTAAACTTGTAACATCCCATGTACTCAAGGATGGAGCCCATGAGCTTTTTACAGATTGTAGGTTCCAGGCTATGAGTGAAATTATTTGAATGCACCCTTTCTTGCTCATTTCTCAGTTGTTCTGTAGCTGTCATCATTCAAAAATAATGTTGACCCTGTATGTTCAACAGTTTAAAAAAATAACAAAGGAGTAAAAGTCTGGTGAAATCAGCTGCTAAACAAGAACCTTAGATTGGAATCTCGGAGTTGAGAACAAGATCAGCAGTCTGCAGAAAAGTAAAGTTTCACTCTTTGTACAAATATATTCCTAAGCTATAAGTACATAACACATTTAGGGGCCCAGCAAGATGGCTCAGCAGTAAGTGTGTACGCCCCAGGCTGGCAACCTGAGCTCAATGCCTGGAAGCCATGGAAAGGTGAAAGAAAGAAGCCAACTTCACAAAGTTGTCCTCTGACCACTACACGTCCAGCATGGCACACACGCCCTCCCAACCTGATAAATAAATATACTCTGAAAAACAGTTAAACTATTTGAATCAATACTTTTCTCTATGGATCAGAATATATAATCACGCTGCCTTAAGTGTTGCATTTAAGAAGCATGTAATCAGTTATATTAATCAAATCAGATCATCCATTCAAGAACACGACAACCCTCTGTCACTCCAGTCCCAGGGAATCTGGTCCTCTCTTCTGACCTCCTCAGGTACCAGGCAAGCATATGGCACATAGACATACATAAAAGCAAAACACTTAAACACATAAAATAAATATAAGGGAAAAATTTAATGATTAATCCCTTAAAGATTAAAAGCATCTCTAGTTATTTTTATTTTGGCAACATTTGACTTTCTTTCTTAATAAATTAAATATTAGGTAATAATCTGAATTATCCATAAATTTTTTTATAAATACTATTTCAACAAAGGAATTTCAGTAAATAAAGAGCACAATGATAAATTTACACTCAGGGAAAAGAAAAAAGAAAAATTTTTGTATCCAACACTCTGTGTTGGTTATATCACATGACTCATAGGGCAAAATCAACATACGTATGTAAATAACTGCTCCTGTCCAAAACTGACTCCCCGTCACAGTTGGGAGTGCCATTCACTTTCTACATCCAACCAATTTGGCTTTATTAACATGCACACCATGTCACTAAGTTCCCACAGGGAACTGATTTTAGTTTATGAATCACAGCAATAAGCATGCAGTTCAGGCTTCTAGTAAATGTACCGTGGGTGTGGGTGGCTGTGTAGAGGCAGAACACATTTATACTCTTTCCATTTTGTGGATTAGCAACTTAAAACCAAGAGACATTGCAAGTCACCAAAGCAGAACACAGATCTTCTGCCTCCTGATTCAGTGACCTGCTCTCCCAGGATCATGCTAAGTTTGTCCCCGACCAAAGCAGCTGACATCTGTGTAATGTTTCTTAACTATCTTAACTATGCAGCACTGACATGGCTTCGGCAAGTTAATCTTGTCTAAGACGCATAACCGCTATGGTGTTCAGTTTCCTTCATCTCCATAGCACAGCACATGCGCATTCATTAGAGGGGCTATAAAGTCCCTGCTAACGCTGCTGTCTAATGGATGGATAAGGAGTGCAGCTAAGAGAGCACCAAGACCACGGAAAGAAAAATGCCACAATAAATTGGTTGGGTTACCATAGATACAAAATGCCTCAAGTTACTACACTTAGTTTATGATGGCGCTTAATATCAAAATTAAGCATTACGGAAATATTTTACAGTGAGTTGGTTTTGTTCTGCTCTAAACTTGCAAAAATGCATACACATACACACACATACATATATAATATATACATATATATGTATATATGTGTGTATATGTATATGTGTATATATGTGTGTATATGTGTGTATGTGTATATAGAGAGATATATGGAGAGAGAGAGAGAGAGAGAGAGAGAGAGAGAGATTTTTGAGGCAAGCCTTCATTCCGTAGTCCAGATCAGCCTGGTACCCAGTAAATAGCTTCATTTGGCCTTGAACTCACAACAATCCTTCTGCCTTACCCTTCCAAGTAATGAGTTTACAGACATGGGTCACCGCACCCAACTTCAACTGATAATTTTCTTGACTCATTCAATATACAGTGAACAAAGTGCATTTCCGCTGTGGCTCCCTTCTCCTCAGATGGGATCTATGGAAGTCTCTCTTGCTTTACTGGGCCTCAGTTACCTTAGGTTTATGATCAGGAGCTAAGGTCTTAAGATATGATGCTGCATCTAAAATCCTATTTCTGTTCTGATGATGAAACAATCTATTGATTCTGTTTACAGTAATTCAGTCTTTGATTTGGGGCACTTGAGGTAAACACGGGATCATAAGAACTGTCCCAAAGCATTCAGGTTTAACACCTATAGACCACTCACTATATTCCAGGCACTCTGCTAATTCTTTAAGCATAAAATAATGTAATTTGATACCAAAAAAAAAGAACTATCATCTCCATATTATATACCATTAACTCTAGGTTCAATTGTCAGTTCTCTTATCAAGGATTTCAGGTACGTGAGACTTTATTTAATTTCATCTTATTTTTCCAAACAATCTGATTCATACAGACCAGATTATATGTTAACGGACAAAGAGAGATAAACAACATATCTGATCTTAAGCTACCAGAATCTGGTAGGAAGGACATACAAAGTGTTAAAGACTGACTATGATAGATGCTACACAAACATAGGGAGAAAATTTTAGGAGCTCTGAGCCAATGACAAGGGAAATGAATATCAAAAGACTTCAGGAAATGACATTTGAATAGGACAAACTTAAATGCAGGCTCAACAGCATCAAACAAATGATGAAACAAAATAGCTTGAATAAAGATTTGGGTGCTTTTAGAACACAGACAATGGCCAGGCTTTAGCTTATATAAAGGTAGAGGGTGAAGAACATGAGATGAAGGCAGAAAATCAGGTTCAACTAAACTAAATAGCTGTTTACTCAGCATTTACTATGTGTGTGCCCTACTTCTAAACTCGTGGGATGAGATAAGCAAAATATGTGGCCATGTGGAGTTTAGAACTTGTAAAGACTATGGATATCAGAAACTAGACTTCAGCCTTTGTCTTCTACAAACTAAAACTTGGTTTTACATGAGCACAATAGTTTTCTTTCACTTTCAGACTAGAAATCTCTGTCCTGTGCCCTGTGTAAAACGAAGGGTTATGATAGTCTAGCTTCAGAATGGAAGATCGGTGACAGAAGACAAGCACAGCAGTCGAACTTCCTGAGATTAGACGCAAATCCATGGGCCTACTGATGAGTTGTCATGCTTCTCCTAAAGGAAACATGTCTGAAGTGACTGCAAAAGAAAGACGCAACCCAGATATTAGTGAGCACTTAAGCACGTACTGAGTTTTTTTCTACCAAGCACTAATGTGTGACCACATACCAAAACCCCTTGTTTATCTCAGGAGTCTCATTCCTATCAGAACAGATATCAGAATCTGATAATCCAGGTAGAGCTCTCTGCATCAGGCACAAGAAAACTGTCCCAGAGTCCCTTTGGAGTGGTGGCTGGTCCTGGGCTGCCAAACTTCAAGGTAGCTTAGAGAGAAAGCTGGGGATGAAATTTTTCATATAGTAATTCTAAATATGGAAAAAGCACAGTATTTGGCACTAACCTGAGTACGGACTGAGCCCAAATTTGATCCTCCCTCCTGAGCGTCAAGAGACTGACCTGTAACCCAGGTTGGATTAGACTAAAGTCATGATGCTAGCAAACACTCGAATGAGCCTGTTAGATGGCGTCGGTCATGGAATGGAGTCCCGGAGCTCTCCATGCCCTCCAAGTTCTATTTGGGAGAAAGGGGAAGGTAACCTGAAGCCTGCAATTCCTATGCCAATAAGCCAATTAAGGAGACTAAGAGCTCTTATCTCTTTAGCTGCCCAAAGCATTCTCCACCTAATAAGCAACAGCTCTCCCCATGACACATAGAACCACATTAAGGTGCAGGTGCCTCTAGAGTTCAAGACTTGTGAAGGAGATTTGCACAGAAGTGACAGCAGTGACAGCGGTCACTATTTTTGATCTATTTCTTGTCGAGCAGGCAAAGACTTAATGCCATGGGAGGTTCAGCCTTTCAACCCTCTGGGGGCTTCAAAGTGGAAGGGGAAATGCATCCAACACCACGCTAGAGGTGAACCTACATTGTTTCCTTAATTTTCACGACACTCTATGAAGTAGGGGTTTTCTGGCTGAGATATTTTACAAGCAGATATGGAGGCTTGCTTGTGAATAAAGGTTCTTCTTATATAGCAGGACTGGTGTCAGAATGGGGCAGGAGTTAGGCTGCCATTTGGGTAGGTGTTCTTTCCAAACTACACTGTTGCCCATGTGAAGATCTGGGACCTTCTAAGCTCTTCAGTCACAAGACAGTTTCTCAGTAACAAAAATGTTGCCAATTCCTCTGGGAGAGGAGAAAAGCCAAACAAAGTCCATGATAA
This sequence comes from Microtus oregoni, assembly GCF_018167655.1. Lineage (NCBI taxonomy): Eukaryota > Metazoa > Chordata > Mammalia > Rodentia > Cricetidae > Microtus > Microtus oregoni. The sequence continues at coordinate 6,804,183 of NW_024543830.1, read as the reverse complement.
TTTTCCTCCTCCACCACCAACATAGTCATAATCAGCAATATTTACCAGCTCTACACCCGTTTAAGTCATTTTGTCAGGAAGTACAGGAAGTAAGGCCTCTTGTATTCCACTTCCTGTCTCCAGACTACTGGTTGAAAGACCCAACTAACACAGACAGTGAAGGTCACTGTCAACGTCAGCTCTCCCCTTTGCTGATAAGCAAAGTAACAGAAGGTGTGGTGGTTGGAAGGTGTTTGGATTTTGAAAAAAAAAAAAAATCAGTGACAGCACTGAAAAGCAGGCAAGGAAGGAGAAACAGCTCCTATTTATGCAAATTCTGATTTATTTATATTTAATTCAGGTCACATTTCAGGACCTAGAAGTTTCCCATAGTCCTAAATGGATAATTTGCTTAAAAACAATTTAGCTCATGATAATGGCTATGAAAGTACTTCATAACAGACAAGAGTCAAAACAACATGCAAGAGTTCACCAATGCTGGGAGAACCAAGAGAAAATAAGAGATATACATGGGTTTGGGATTGTTTGCTTGTTTGTTTGTTTTTCGAGACAGGTTTCTTTCAGTAGCTTGTAGACCAGGCTAGTCGGGAACTCACAGAGATCTGCCTGCCTTGCTTCCCAAGTGCTGAGATTAAAGGCATGGTTAACCATGCCCAGCTGGGTCTTGGATATTTTAAAACAACTTTAATTTTAGATTTGTTTTACTCTTGCTACAAAATTTTGTTTTGGGAGACTGTTTAGTTCAGATAATATTCATGAAATATAATGCACAAAATCATCAAAAATGAGACCACAAGCCAAGGGACAATATCCGAGCTAAACACGTTGTATCAAAAGTCCTTCACTAGTTGACTCTGACCAGCTGGGTAGTCTTCAAACCTTCCCAGTGAATTTTAGGTTAGCTGCGCTCAACACAGGCCCCTTCCTAGGGCTCCTTGCATTTGTCCTGACTGAAGTAGCTTATCAGCTCATACTCCAGCCAGACCATCTTTGCTCTTTGCAACTGTGACTTCCATCCACTCACAGACACCCCCAATGCCAGCCCCCGCTCACATCAGCCATCATGATACTTCCTGAGAACTGAAAAGCAGGCCCCAGAAGCACCTGCACTACAACTTTTTAGAATGTTTCCACTAGGCATAAATTAACGTACAAACATACTAACATGCTAACACCCTATTTCTAAGCAGTAAATATAATTTAACTGTGGCTTCTGGGGACAGGATCCTTAGAAATGCTAATTTCCAACACATGAATATGATAGACATTTGAGCACACCCAGGAATACAGAGCCCTTTAGGTGACACTCAGAAGACCTTCAGCTACACGTTTAAAACCCAACATCCTCATCACATAAATACAACAGCTTCTCAAGTACTCTGAACCAATCCATTCATTCAATCACATATTTGTCTAGCAAATAGTTACTGAGTATATGGCCTAGGCTGGTGATGTGTGGAAGGCACTGGGTTGGATTTTTACAAAATTTTTCAGAGAAGAAGGGTAGCTCCATGAACAAGTCTAAAAAAGTAGAGTGCCCCAAACCCAGCTTGGCAATTAGGGTTTGGTATCCAAAGGAGGGCATGCTAGAGTTCATCTCGCCTCCTTCCAACTGCCTACCTTAAGGAAGGACTTCATCTCAATTGTTTTTATCATCTATAGAATACTATATCATTAAGAACTACTTTGTAAACCTTTTATCAGCTGCTGGCAATATATGTATATACATGCATTTCCATATTTACATTACCAGTATTTTTTTAAAAGTCTGCATGCAATACTATTTTTCATGTGCTCTTAACTGAAAAAAAAAAAAAGCACCAAAATGCCATGGGAATTTAGTGGTAAGAGGAACCTCTTTACCCAAGACATCTTTTCTGAGCAAAAACACATTGGCAAAGGAGAAGGAAGATCTTCCAGAGTAGGGCATTTAAAAGCAAAGGTGTGGCAAGAAAACCCACAGGAAATGCACAAAGAACAGCAACCTGTGCCATCCAGATAACACCTGTATCAGTCCCTGAAACATTGTCTGCTGCCTGCTATATTCTTAGTAAAACACTACCTGTTACTGAATGGATGAATGGATGGATAAAATGCTATATTTTAACAGAGAAAAATGAAAAAATGCAGGTAGAAAGTGGGCTGATATGAAATTAAAATTTTTGATGTTATTTTTCTGATCTTCTCCCAGAAGACAAACATATCCCTCATAGTGGGGTGCCTTCATTGCATACCATGCTCCCAGCAAAATCTCTATTAAATCCCGAGGTTACATGCCTCCTGACTTTACACCCTGCACTTTGCCTGTGCACTGTGTTAAACAGATTGGAGAGATCTGCCTTGAAACAGTTCAGGAGCTTCTAACAAAGGCAGAGAGTCCAGCTGCTTCTGTGAAGAAGCAATCATTGCCAAAGAGCTGAGAAAGCACCCTGATACCAATTCTCTTCCATAAGACCCTGACAAGAAAAGAGACCTTCCATCATGCAGATAAAATGGACAGAGAATCAAGTCCTGCAAATATTAGACACAGTGGATCTGGCAGTGAAATACAAGGCAGAGATGGCCTCCTCCTTCGGAAAAGGAGCGGCTCCTACGCAGATAGCAGCTGAGCCCCCAGCTCTGCTGTACAGCATTGTCCCTGCTGCCTGCAGCAAGATGGGTTTGCAGAAGTGCCGTGAGGTAAAGGAAGTAGCACCAACCATGACTAGAGCCACACAGATTCAAACACATGGCTGTGCAAGAGGCATGCCCTTTCTGAGCAACACTTCTTTAGTTGGAGATAATCGTGAGATGCTGGTGACTCAGCACAGCCTCCGGCACAGAGTAGGACAGCATCGAGTTCTTTCCATCATTTGGAAAGGTCTATGGGCTCTTTCAGTCTCTTTCCTGTCCGTCGCTGTGGGAGAGTCTGTGTGCTTACAAATGAAGAAAAACATATGCAAACAAAAAGCATAAAACACAGGACTGAAAAGGATCGCTGATGAAGAAAATATTTCAGGAGCAACAGAAAACAACTGTCAAAACTGGGTGGTGTCAGGGTACAGGGTCAAGAGGCAGGAGCAAACATGAAGATGCAATGCAACTGTCCACTTAAAAAGACCGTTTCTGTAGGATCCACTTAAACACTACTCCCCCAGGCACAGCTGGGTCTGAAAGCAGAGAGAAGGAAGACTGCTGGGAACAGAGACTCCCATTGGTAATTCATAAGAAGGGGGGGGGGGGGGGTCAGGAAAGCAAACTCTAGCCTTGAGCAGCAGAGAAAGTAACCGATGTTGAAAAGGCAGATAAGACCTCATCCAAAGAAACAGGTAGAGAAATAGAAAAATGTGGGACTCCAGCTGACAACCATGTCAAGGATACCCACCTCCTGATTCAAGAAGAGGAATATACACACTGTGGGAGGAAGGAAGATCAGTGTGTAGATGAGGTTCCTGTCGGTAGAGGGGGGAGACCAAAAATGGACACTCTAGATCTTTGAAAGATGGACAAAGCACCATGCCTAGTGTCTCCAACTCAGAAGTATTAAAAAGAAAAGACCCTATGAGGTTCTTAATAAAAATATTAACTCATCTACTGTCCCATATGCAAACAACAGGAATCCAGCCAGATGTAATGGTAGTATGTACCTGTGATCCCCACACTGGGGAGGTTGAGGCAGAGGGTCACAAGTTCTAGGCAAATGTGAAATGGGCTACATACCAAGAAAGAGACAGAAACAAAGAAAAGAGATGGAGGAAGAAAGGGAAAAAGGAAAGAAGGAAAACAGGACTGAGGGAAGGAGCAAGAGGGAATAAGAAATGAAAGGAGAAGGAGAGAGGGAAAAGGGAGGGAAGAAAAAGAACTAAGATGAAATGTTTACATAGCAGAAAAAGGTTCCCTTTGTGGACACAGAGCAAACTCTGGAGGCAAGAGAAATTCCTAGATTCGTACATGGTTTGTCTTTGTCTTCATAACTTACTGACTGAGCTTAATACACTAGCAAATCTTGAATTCTACCCTCATACTTCATGTCTCTGGGACAAGCTAAGCACCCTGGGTCTTCCCTACCTTTCCTTTTCCCCTTTTCCAAAAGGGATTGCATCATCAAAGGTCCCCAACCCCATGGTGGAAATTAGGTGACAGCCAAGAAGCAGCAGGTGGAGTGAGTTAGGAATTGCTGATCTGTCCTCTGTGTAGAAGACTGATTTGGGAATCTCAGAGTCAACGTGTTATTCCTAACCCTACCCCTGGCTCCTTGAGTGCTCTATACAAGGTCACTAGTTTCCACCTGCTCCTCACCCAATGACTTGGCCACCGCACCCTCAGTCTTTCCCCAGACCTACCTACCTTGACAGGTCAGAATGACCTTTGAAGCCACAGTGTCCTCCAAGTATGTCAACAATTCAGAAACTGACGGCTTTTAAAATAGCTGGTGTGTTTGTGGGTGTCTGCTGCTCTCTGAAAGAGTGGCAGTGTCGCCGGCTGCTGCTGCACGATTTCCATGACAAAGTCACTCCTTCCATTCTCCCCATAAGGCTCCATGCTGCCTCTTGCCTCCTGGCCTAGGAAGACTTGGAGCCCAGAGGCCATGGCATTTAAGTGCTGTCAGAGTTCCCACTTCAGCTCCCATGATGGTGCCAATTCAGCAACTGTCATGATGACCCAGCCTGAACTGTATTTAGAAGCTACAGACATGGTACCATGTTCCAAGCCGTCTCAGAATGACAAGAGATTTCCTGAGCACCTGGGCTTGTGATTCGAGTGTCCCCTCCTCCAGGGGAATGGGGTCAAAATGACTTTCTGCTGGTCTGTTTTCTCCCCAGGAAGGGAAGCCCCTGCTGGAGTCTTGTCTCAGAGTTACTTTCTGGGGATGTTATTCTAGAATACTATTTTGAAAGCCCATCCTTTTTAATGTTTGTGATAGATGTCAAAAGAAAGAGAGAATAGTGAGAAAACCATTCTAAAAATGAGTTTAGTGTGGTACTAATGGACAGCTAATACAAAGATGAATGTCCCTGAACCTCCAGCGCTCTGGATCCAGATGTTTTCGGTGCATCAAGGCACTAGCTGTGGTTTGACTTCAGGGGGCAGTGGTAATAACTCAGTTCATCTTTTTAGCAGCTTCTAAGTCTTTCAAAAGTATCCTGATAGAGTCCCAAAATAACTGCAAGATAATCCTCTAGTGATAAGAAAAAGTCTTACACAGCTATACTTTAATGTAGAGTCTTACCCAGGTACACTTAGCCTTACACACTTAGACTTGAATACAATGTCTTATACACTCGCACTTCAATATAGAGTCTTACACAGTTGTACTTTAATGTAGTGTCTTACACACTTAAACTTTTATGTAGAGTCTTACACACTCACACTTCAATGTAGAGGAGTCTAACACACTTACACTTTAATGCTATGTCTACCCAAAGAAGCTGTCTGATTGCTCATGACCCTAACTGGGTGGGCTGTCAGCTTGGGGGATTGCTGTGCACAGAACAGCTCTAGGCTCTCCATACTGAAGATCACAAGAGAAAGGAAGATTATCCCCCAACTCTCCACCCACTCTGACCAGAGTCCCTTAGAGATACCCTGTCATTTAAAAGGCAATAGTGTTTGGCCTTTCCCCATTTCTGGGCAAGGAACCAACATGCAGAGAATGTGGTTTTAGGCTCCTGGCATCTACTCCATTCGAGGATTACCCCCACCCAGTACCGTTCAGATGGGTGTTAGTCATCACCTCCCTTTGTTCTATAATAAATTCAACCCTGGCTAATTCCAAGCTCTGTGCATCACTGGAGTTTAAAGATGGCATTTTGACAGGTCAGCTATTTAGAACCAACGGACCACCAACCACTCAAAAATTTTAAGTCGTTTTAGGAACACGTGGAAATAATTTTCCCCAAGAATTCACAAGTCTGGAGGATGAGATCTTATTGATGGCATATGAGCAGTTGTGTATGTTAAATTTTTATTGTATGTACTATAGTCTATGTATAATCTAAGTTGACTTAACAATGAAGGTGGGTTTTCCTTATTATATGAAGTAATATGCAAGTGTTATCAAATACAAATGCAGTGCACTGGAGATCATGTTTATTAATGCAATAAAGGACTGAAATAAGACTATAAACAGATGAGTACCTGTTTAAAAGTCATATGTTATAGGTAAGGTTATTTCAAAGAGAGCAGTTATCCAACTACATATTTTGTGAGACAGTCTCTCATGTAGCCCAGGCTGGCCTTTAATTCCTGGTCTTCCTACTTCAATCTTCCAAAGAAATACAGGCAGTTTCTGTACCTGTGTCTTCCTTTCCCCTTCATCTCCATGGTAACCATGCATGTATGTTGCACCCAATTCAAGTTCTTCAGGGGAGGCAGTGAGATGTACTCTGTATGAGGGGCTTTTTCCTCCAGACTCTGCAACTACCTTTTTCTTACTCTCCTTCCCCATATCTCAGAAAAACATTAGTAGAGCCGGGCGGTGGTGGCGCATGCCTTTAATCCCAGCACTCGGGAGGCAGAGGCAGGCGGATCACTGTGAGTTCGAGACCAGCCTGGTCTACAAGAGCTAGTTCCAGGAGAGGCTCCAAAACCACAGAGAAACCTTGTCTCGAAAAACCAAAAAAAAAAAAAAAAAAAAAAATCATTAGTAGCACAGGAGCCCCATGCTCCCTAGGTTTCTTCCTTCTCATTTGCCAAAACCACACCAGTTTGCTGTAATGAGGTGAGTAGTTCAGTTCCCTGGTCTGTCAATGTTCTCTGTCAATGGTCCCAAGACCTTAGAAGAAGCCCCTACTCGTATTCCCTGATTGTGTGTGTGTGTGTGTGTGTGTGTGTGTGTGTGTGTGTAGTGTGTCACTGGCACTGAGGAGTTGCAGTTCTCTGGGGAAAGCTGGGCACAGTGGGTGGTGAGGCTGCCCATGCCAAGGCTTTCCTAAAGGCTGTGGTGGCTGCGTCTGCCAAAGGAAAGAACACTGTGGTGAGCTCAGTTTGTTTGTTGCTGAGAACCTCCTTGTCCTGGAGGCTCAAGGTCTATTTTTACCATAGGGTGACACTGGAGACACTTTGCTGTCATCAAAGTGAATGATAAATAGAGTCAACTCTGAACTATTTATCATTTTATTGTGAAAAGGTGCCTTGAATTTTGAATCTGAAAGCCAAAAATGTGAGCCATGGTTCTTTCTCTTCAGAAAGAGGTCACGTGGAAAAAGCCACCTTCCCTTGCCAGTGCTCTGCTGGCCCAGCCGGGAAATGGAGACAAGGACTCCTGCCACTTGTCCCATGTGATAAGCCACAAGAAGAGTACAATAGTGTACATGAAAGCACTTTGTAAATTATAAAGTACTTACAAATACATGTTATCCACATCACAGCTAATCTCTGCATGCACAGCCACCTAGTGACGTCCTTCAAACATGGCTCAATCCAAGCACCATGCCCATTAAAGATGAGGAGATTGAGACTTCCGGGTCTCAGTAAGGCGGTTTAGTGAGAAACCATTTCTCTGGATCCCGTCACCTCACTCATCCTCATGTCACTCATTCTCCCTCCTCCTCACACGCCCTCAAGTGAGGTGTTTCATTTTCTTTTGCTAGATAACTATTACTGGGTTTGTGCAATGGAAATGATAACCATTTGCTTCTGTGAGGCAAAGATCTGACAAAATGATCTCCCTGGTGTCTTTTTTCCGCAGCCTGTGATTTCGTAAGGTATAAACCAGTCACAAGTTAGCTTGTGGTAGACTGGAAACTAGAGGTCAGATCTGCTGAGCAATGGGCTTACTCACGTGAGCTTCACTGGACTCTGAGCCACCCCCCCCCCAGTGGTGAGCCATGAAAGAAACCAAAGTGCAGAAAGGCTCTGTTCTACGCTCAGAGTATTCAATCTGATTTTCTGTTTCTCCATGTGCAAAGCAACCATTTACTAGTAAAGTAAGTACCGCATTACTCAGTGGGACATGAGTAATCTTGTATCTCCTCTAAGGAGGGGTGCAAGTGTCTTCTAACACACAAGTCATCTGATCTGATCATTGACGGCATTGGGGGCTCAGACTTGAGACCCAGGAAGCCAAAGTTAAGATCAGAGGTAGCAGATTGATTGGTGATGTCTGTCAAGAACACAGGAGGGCAGAACAGGAGCATTTGTGTTCACTAAGACAGCCTTCCTAAGGTTCCACTGAAGGCCAACCTCAGTTGTCACAATGTCCCCTCTACCTGATTTCAGAGCATAAAGCCCATGTCACTGCCCGTATTGTATGTTGCTCTTTCCAAGTGGTCCAGGTTTGCCAGGGACCTCAGAGAGGCCACTAATCTTTCTCCTCTAGTGATAAGGTCATCACGTTAACAAACTTCTGCTCTGACACAGTTGTGGTTTTAATGGAGAACTAATGTCTTCATCAGTATCTATGCTATTTCACACTTCATTTCCTCCCCAACTCTTGGATGGAAACCATCCGGTCCTGATGATTTACCTTGTGGGAGTTTCTTTCAAGTGAGTCTCCTTCACTAGGGATGCCACGCAAGCATCTCAGGGTTCCAGCTGGGGAGCACCCAGCCTTGAAACATCAGTCTGTGTTCGAGTCATTCTAGAAAGCCAGAGGCCTTGGCAGCCAACTGGCAGTGAGTCCCTCAGTCCAAGCCTTCAAATGTGAGGCTAATGGAAGCAACTGCTACACCATCCACCCCTCTGTCACTGTTAGATTGGTAGTTTAAGGTGATACAGACTGCCAGGGTTAAAAAGTGGGAGGAGATGGGAAGAAAACAGATGTTCTGAACTCGTGATCCATAATTCAGTTTCTAGATCTCTCCATGAGTTTCAAAGTCTCAAAATTGCCTTAAGGTGAGAAGGGTCTTCAATGTCTTTCATTTGACACACAGCCTACCTATCATCCAGCCTGGATTGCCCAAGAAAGTTTTGATATCTATTCATCTGTGCTCAGGATATATCTACATTCAGAATATTCTGCTACCAACTGGCTTGAAATACCAGCCCTTAGAATGAGTACACAATAAATACTTTGATTTTTTTTTTACTTAAATTATAGCTACATGGCACTTAGAGTGAAGTGGGAGTCCCCTCTGTGTGCTGTGATTACCATTAATGAATAAAGAAACTGCTTTGAACCTATAGCAGGGTAAATAGGTGGGAAAGCGAAATTGAATGCTGGGAGAAAGAAGGGCAGAGTCAGGAGATGCCATGGAGCCACCACCAGAGTCAGACATGCTGAAACTTTACCGGTAAGCCACTGCCACATGGCGATACACAGATCAATAGAAATGTGTTAAATTAATATGTCAGAGTTAGCCAGTAAGAAGCTAGAGCTAATGAGCCAAGCAGTGATTTGGTTAACACAGTTTCTGTGTGATTATTTTGAGGCTAAGCAGCCGGTAATGAACAAGCAGCCTCCTTCCAACACTTAGAGGAGTGTGTTGGGAAGAATGATTAGAAAGTACTATAACCACAGCACTGGGCTGTTATTTGAGAGCAAAGATACCAGGGCTAGGAAGACTGGTCTGTGAAAGGGAGGTTCTTCTGGTGACTTGAGATCCATGACTTTATCAGCAAAAGCCCTCCACTGGAGGGGGCAGAGTAAAGACTTGACAGAAGAGCTCCAGATGACACCAGTCAATGCAACCTCAAGTCCCAATAGGTGTGAAGATGATCCACCCTTCAGGCAGCATCAAAGAAGATGTTCTTAATATGGTCTCAGTTCTGATCTTCAACTAGGTGACTTGAGGACAAGAGATTGTTGGACCACTGATGTATTTACCAAGAGCTTCAGAAAACGGTATATGAGAACCTTGTCACAGAGGGAGCTACAGCAGCAAGCCCAAGGCTAGCTTTCCCAGAGATGTCTGTGTGAAGGTGCTGGCCTGGGAACTGTGACCTGTGAGGTCCCTTTGTTGTTGTTGTCATTGTTGCTGTTCTAAATGAGTACCTGAAATCCATTTCTTCTTAAGAACGGGCCTGTATTTGTTCTCCAACACTCACGCCAGAGCAGAGTATAAAGTTCTACAGAATACCAAATACAGTTCTAAGACTTCTGAAGACAAACAAGATCCATGTTACCTAGAACTTCAGCTCAGGAAGCTGGGACAAGACTAAGTTCCAGGCCAGCCTAGACTAAATAATGAGACACTGTCTCACAGAGGGACAACTTAGTGACCCAGCAGCCTAGCATTCACGAAGTCCTGGGCTCAGTGTCCAGCATCACATAAACTGGAAATGACAATGCACTCCTATAATCCCAGCACTGCAGAAGAGACAGGAGGACAGGAAGTTCAAAGTCATCCTCAGCTACAAAGAGAGTCAGAGGACAGCCTTCGATACAAGAGATAATCTCAGAAGAGAAACAAATACAAGGTTGCGGTGTAGCTAAGTAGTACAGTCCTTGCCTGGCAGGCATAAGAACCCGAGTTTGAACCACACTGAAAGGAGAAAGAAGCGGGGGGGGGGGGGGGAGGAGAAATAGAGCATTATTTTCTCCAAACTTGCTGGCACCCCAGCACAATATTCCAATATGTTTCCTATTTGTCGCAAGAGGAGCAGCTGGGTCAGTCTATGTGTGAGCTTGATTCCTTGCCAAGGAGGCAGTGAGAAGAGAAAAATCCCAGCAGATCGTGATGGTACCCCCTGAAAAGTCCTGGCACCAGTTACCCCCCGTCCCAATGCAACATGTGGCAACTTTCATACCATCATAAATTTAAACTTGTTAGAACAGACAGAAACATGACTCAATTCAGGGGCCAAGTGGTGGCAGGCAGTGACAAGGGCATATTCCAGAAAACAAATAACTAGGAATTACAAACCGATTACATCTGTGATGTCATAAGACACCTAGCTTGAAATAAATTTTCTCAGCAGGGAAAAAAAAAATAGTCTCGTGACCCAGTGATTGAAAATCAAACCCCAACTGTGAGGATAGCAAAATATTGGTAAAGATATTTATCTCCCCAACAATATGAGGTTCCTCTTCTAATCGGCTAAAGTCATAAACTAGCCCTGCATTCATTTCTGTAGAGTTCCATACAAGCAACAATGACAAGTGGGTCCCCTCAACAGGAAAGAGGGACAACCCTGTGCTGAGGAGGAAGAGTGGCTTGTGTGTCTAAACTTCTCCCAGCTGGAGAAAGGCCACCGAGGCCTTTGTGTAACAATAATAACAACTGTTGTCTCCCTGCCCAGGGCAGAGCTGTGGAATCCTGGGCCTCCGCCCTCCTCCTCCTTCTGGCGGTCTCTGCACTCCCCCTGGCAGGCGTTAAAGTTCACCTGCTCCGGCTGCAGGTGCTATTTTCTGCCTTGCCTCATGGCCTGGATTGTGTCATCTTAAGGACAGGTAGGAAAACACACAGAGGTTAGCATGACCCTGGGCTGAAACTGTGTTCCCAGCCTTGACAAACTATGCCGTACAGTGAGCAAGGTTGCCCACTGTATAGGTCCCTAGAAGGACCTCACTCTTCCTCCACAAGCACGGCCTTGACTGGGTTATGGCTCTGGTTTCATCCTTCCATGTCATGCTGCAGTCTGAGAGAACCCAGAGTCCCCACCTGTGTGGGGACCCTGTGTGACTTCCAGTCACAGGAATGTGGGGCTCCAGCGGGAAGTGATACGAGTATACTGTTAGGTGGCAATAAAAAAATACTAATTTTCTGTACTTAAAGCCAACCGTGTCTTGAAGCTGAAATCAAGACTCAATTCTTAAATCTTTGGGGTGCAAGTTTCCAAGAGCAACAGTCTCTATACTTACTCTTTTTTAGAGGACCTTTTACATTCCTGAGCAGCAGGTCTCCCCACTCTTTCTCCTGAGCCATCTTCCCTCCCGCACTCCTAAGCACCCACGCAGACACCACACCCTCATGCAAGATGGCTGACCTTCCCAGGGCAGGCTCGGCCATAGGGATTTCTGCTCACAGGCGCTCAAAGGCACCTCTCTTTGGCTCAGAAAGATGAGAAGCGAAGAACGGCTCCCTGTACTAGGACTCACAAGCGATAGAAATCGTGGAGTTTGTTGTCTTTGTTGCTTTACTTGAAACTCAGTCCTCTGAGAAAGTGAGGTACATAAAACCACCAGAAAAAAACTGTGAACCAAAGGCCTCAGCACTTGAAAACCCCGAGCTTCCAAATTTAGATCCTCCTTCAGCTCGGGACTCTTACTGAAGTGTATAAATAGGAAAAGCAGCCGTGAACATGAGCTGGAAGAAAGGGAGCCATTTCATTATTTTTTTTTTAATAAAAACTCCATACTGGCATTTTTCCACAGTGCCAGGGACTGGTTTCTAGGGAAAACCTATAGCTGTTGCTAAGGAGCTTTCCACTGAGATTTGATTCCGTCACTAAAGTCATTGTGAGTATTGATCTCTTTTCCAGATCAGCAATTTTTCCCCTTACTCTCATAAGTGAATTGCTGAAGTTTAACTCCTTCTAAACATCCCCCTTGGTCTTAAATGCCTGGTTCAGTCACCCAGCCAAACAGAAAATGCAGGATGCGACGTAAATGTGGAACAGAAGATATAAACGAGAGGTAAAGAACGGGGGCTGTAGCCTTGCTGGAAAGAGCACTTGCCTAGTGCGTGAGAGGCCCCGCTCTGTCCACAGGACCACAGACAAACAAAATGAAGAAAAGAGACGCGAAGCAGAGCATGAGAAAACTCTAACACCTCCACAGCCCTCAGGGTCTTCCCTCTTCTCCCTTCGTCCTGAGTCCTCCGATCAGAGACGTGGGACCCTCAGCATCTTGTTCCTACTAGAAAGAAAGATACAGATGGGGCAGCTCAAAATTCTAATTATAAAGTAAAGTTTTAATTAAAATCTCATTATTTCATAATTCACACTAGAAGATTTCAAATGAGACCGGAAGAGAGTCAAGAAAAGGTGATGTGCTGGGGTTGGAGAGATAACTCAGTGGTTAAGGGCATTTGTTGCTCTTTCGGAGGACCTGGGGTTCCCATTCCCAGCACCCACATGGTGGCTCACAACTATCTGTAACTCAAATTCCAAGGGATCAAATACCTTCTTAGTAGCTCTATGAGCACTAGACATGCAAATGTGCCTCCTCATACATGCAGATATAACACACATACATGTAAAATAATCACTATTTAAATGTATTTATTATCATGTATCTTTCACCAGCATGTATCTTTATACCACCTGCATGCATTGCCAATGGAGGCCAGTAGAGGGCATCAGATGCCCTGGGACTGGAGTTACAGATGGTTGTGAGCCACCATGTTGGTGCTGTGTATGGAACCTAGGTTCTCTGAAAGAACAGCCATTAAGTGCTGAGCCATCTCTCCAGCCCCTACAATAATTAGTTAAGATTGTGTGCTTATAATATGTGTGATGTCTCACATCAGGGAATTATCTAAAACCTGTCTTCCTAACCCAGGGCTCACACTTTATACACAGAATTTGTTTCCAAATTGTTTTAAGTCAGCTGACCATTACTCAAGTACTTCAGTTCAACTTTTAAATAAATATATGATTACTTTTTTACCCTATAAAGGTAGACATTCTTTCAAAATATCTGGATTGGTTCTGAACAGGAATTCTAAAGTGGGCAGAACTAAAGGGTTGTCTGCTTTAGAAGTGAAACATTTCTAATATGGGCACTGCAGGCTACCTAGAGCAGCCTTTGCCTGAGAGACCGGACAAAGTCTAGATCCTAACTCTCAGAATTTGTCACCAGCCAGGAAGTGGCCGAGGTCACTAATATACATGTGGACACCTGGTAAACTTCAGCCTGATCAGATACCTTCCAGAGGGTTTTCAAAGCCCCAATCTGCTATCATGTCAAGTGGTAAGGAGAAGACTAAATATCCCAAAGTATCAAAGTCAGATGAACTCTGGGGTCCAGGGAATACTAAAGGAGCTCCCCTACTTGGCTTGCCAAAGCAAGGATCAAAGGAATCTTGGAGTAGGTGCAATATCACAGTCCTGGAACAGAGGTCAGGTGTTTGGCCTTTTCCTAGCTTCCAGTGATATTGAATACAACAGATAAATTAAGAGCAAGGCACAAGGCAGTTCTAAAAGCACCAGCTTGTCCCTGGGAGATTCCCAGGGGCGGAGCTATCATTTACCATGGGCCACATTGTATCTTCATTTGGAAGAACGCCTGTTAACACGGGAACAAGGGGGTACATTACGTACAGCAGTGTCTGATCAAGAGCCCCAGAGTATGATCCAAACTCTTGAAGAACATTCGCTTGGCCTAGCAAGACACTCTAATGCAGGGCAGGACAAGGTCAATGGGATTCACTATGCCCTAGATCGTGGTTGAGCATATATGTGTGTGGAGTCCGTGATTCCCTAAAATAGCAAGAGAGCTCATGTGCTTAAAGAAAAGTCTAACCCTTTCACTGAAGGCAAGCATGCCTCCCAGCAAATCTCAAAGACAGAAAACATTCTGGGATTACTAACTCAAGCCCATATTCATTTCACCTTGCGGGAGTGCCCTCACCCAACTGTTGGTTTCCACAGTTGAGTGACAGGGGAACCTCAGCTGGGCGTTCGCATCACTAGATAGCTCTTTGTACATCCCAGTTCTCAAGCTGTGTCCGAACCTGCCTTCAGCACAGGGAGGGAAGGTCCCAGCATCTCGAGATTTTGTGCTACAGACTTCGTCGGGTCCAAGGGTAGGAACCAACGAAAGACAGAACGCGTGTAAGACAGAACACATGCGAGGTGTCTTTGTAGACTCCGTTTCCACAAGACTTTGAAGTCACTTGTACATTGTCATTGACAATCATGAGGAGGAGCTCCCTTCCCTTAAGCTCCCCCAGCATCCACCAAAGGAGATCATCTGGACCACAGCTTTATTTCCATTTATTTTGAATTTTTGTTGTTGTTTTGTCTTTTGAGATAGGGTTTCTCTCTGTAGCCCTAGATGTCATGGAATTCAGTAAACCAGGCTGGCCTCAACCTCAGAAATAGACCTCCCAAGTGCTGGGATTAAAGGTGTGTGTCACCAACACCTGGCTTTGAACTTGTTATACAGCGTCTCTCCCTTTTAAAGAAAATCCCTTCTAAGGAATTTTTCTGTCTTTTAAATAGAATGTTGGTAAAAGAGAGAGAGGGGTGTTGATGAGAAGCAAACTTTGGAATTGCCTTAGTGATTTTGACTCTCCAAGGAAAGTTCAGACTAATTCCAAAGAGTGCAAGTTAGCATAGCAAAGCCTACATTTCCAGGAGTCAACAATGCTCATACATTCCAAAGCAATTGGAACTGCTCCAGAGAAGCAATCAATGAATAATTGCTGAACATATCCAATATGGAAAGCTAATAATTATAATTCAGGTTTTTCCCCCAAGGCAATCACAATACAGTGTACAGTATGAAAATATAAAACTATTAGGCCATTAGGGGAAAAAATAGAGAATTATGTAAGCTTGGTCTTTTCTGACTTAATTGCATATATAACCCTACCCTAGTCCCTAAGGAAATTTTGTGGCCATTTAGTGGACCCAGGGCTTATTCACAGCAACCCATACTTCTCTAAATATGCCATGATGAGATCTACAGTACAGATATAAAAGACAATACTTATAAAATAATCTATCTTTCAAAGCAAGATAAATGTGCACAGACTTCCAGTTAAAAAATCAAAGATCACCAACAAACATATGGACCAATACAAGTGTGTTGAGTGAACAGGAAGGTTTACTTCAATTCTTAAAGAACACACCCAAATACATCAATTAAATCAAAATGATACTCAAGTGCAGCTGTGTGCAAAATAGTGGATTCAAAAATTGCTTTCTGGGGCAAATAGGAGGCCATCTCATAGCGAATGTGCATGGTTCTGTGACCATGTCAAGACGCATTAAAACTATCAGTTTCCTGCATGAAATTCAAATTCCTTCTCCAATTAGAATCCAAAGGATGCAGCTAATCAATCAAAATAAAACCATACTGCTCTTGGAAGAGCCTGATGCACCAGAAGGAACAAAATTTCTCAAATTTCTCAAAGAATGGATAGTGCACGAATGAACACACAGTAGCAACTTTGGAAGGAATCCCCCAGACCAAATCAAGGAATATATATATATATATATATATATATATATATATATATATGAATGAGAGAGAGAGAGGAGAGGAGAGAGGATGAAATAAAATAGGTAACATTCATCCTACAGAAAGCAAATAAATAAATAAAGGAAAAAAGTGTTCCTTGTAACACAAGTTAAATTTGAAGTGGAGACAAAAATGGTCAATAAATACTAACAGAGGTAGTGAAAACGTGATTAGGAACAAGGGATATGAAAATGCCTCGCCAGAGCTACCCGCCACTTTCCCAGTGTAGCTAACTACTTTTGCACAGTGGAGAGACTCAGCTGACAACCACTAAACAAGTGGTAGGAGTTAACATCACCAAAATTAGCATAAAGCAACATCACCAGCTTTTGATACAAGACACTGAAGACTCCTCGCTCTTACAATATTCCTATCGCACAAGCCCTTGTCGATAGCAGTCCTCAAAGCAGGTCATCCAGGCACTTCATACGTTAACAAGGTCAATAAAGAAGGCCGAGTAAGAGTGACAGATTAAAGGGGATTAAAGGAACTTTCCACCGTAGGACCCTGCTAGAACCCAAATGCTAGCAAGAGGACAGGCCGACATCAGATCCTGAGTCTATCTCTGCCTTGATAGGAAACGTCCCAGCCTTCAGAACCATGAGAAAGATAACCGTGTTCATAAGCTGCTCTCTTCACAGCATTTTAGTGAGAGGCTGAAATAAATAAGACAGCAATGCTGGATTAGGGGTTGGATGAGGAAAAACAGCGTTCTTAAGGAATGTTGGGACCAAGAGTTTTTACACTTCTGTAAATCTGAAATCTCATCAAAATGATCATTTTGAAAGAAACAATTATATCAAAGAACTCAAAAGCATTTGTACTCTTTAAATATACTGATAGTCCAAAATTTCAGAAGTTACATCAAAAATTTGCCTAACAAACCCGAAAATTTAGAATGGGTTCTCTAGTTCCCAGATTATCCCATTCATAGAAGAGATCTGGGAAATTAAACTTGGCTACCGTGTTTAACTAATTACATCAGTGTTAAATAAAACCCAAACTTTCTTATCCACTTCCTTGCTGTGTGTTCATAGAGTGTAAAGAGAGAGCACAACCTCTCTGATGTGCTTTTGTATAAGGGCATTAATCCTGCTAAGCCAACGTCCCATGATTCACTGATGTTTTGACTTGTTAGGCCTCGTTGAGGTGCTAACCAACTCTCTAACAGCTCAACCTGGCTTTCCCATCCTGGGAAAAGCAAAGCATGGTTGGAACAGTAATCAAAAGGAAAGATTGTCAAAGTCTTGGTGGAGCACCGTGTTTAGTGTTCCAATATTGTTAATATTAGCAGGAAATATAATCTCAAGAGTAGAAACCTGAGAATTTATCAAATGGTTTAACAACTTCCATTAGATAGATGAGAGGTAGATAGTATGGTTGGTAGGTAGGTGATAGAGAAATTAACTACATCTTCTGGCCAGTTTCCTTGTAGGAGAAGGAGAACAGTGTTTTGTAGAAGAAAGGAAGGTAGGGACCTAGTGCCTCCCTGTATTGCCATATCATCCCTCTCGAAGAGCTGGGCTATGCAGGATGTCTCTGCTCAGATGCCGGAAAATTCAGACAAACAAGGTCTGGACTTAGACATCTGCAGGAGACCATCCCATCACCCTCAAAAGGCAGAAAGCTGTACTCTGCAGAAGTCCAAGGCTTCTGCATCTAAATGTGAAACATACGAGCTGTCTCAGGCTGCTGCTAGAGAGGATGTTCCTTGATGTTTCTAGTCCCTGCCCTCTGTCAACACTGCTGGAGCTCCAGTCCTTGAATATGGAAAAAAAAAAAAAAAAAAAAACCAGCCCTGCCAATCTGGGCTGAGTCCTCCCTGGGGTTACTCATGGGCAGCACCTGTTTCGTTACAATTGCCCTTCCCAAAGCATGTGACTTGTCTTCCAGAACAACATCACTTCCACTCCAGCCCCATAATTTATCGTTAAGAAAGAGTGAACGGATTCAGCGTAGTGAGAGCTGCATGCAGACTGAGCGAGACTCTGATGGAACCTGGAGGCAAAGCCAGAAGCACATGCATCTGTAGTAACGTCAGCACATCTAAAAACATTGATGAAACCGGGGTTAGGAGCCAGTTGCTCCTGCTTGTACAGACACCTGCAAAATGTTGCCTCAGAGTGCAATAAAGAGGCATGTTTCCTGCAGCTTCCCCGGAAGGAAGGAGTAGCCCTCAGTGGAGGCCAGCTTCTCTCGCTTTCTCCTCTACTCCCAGAAAAGGCCAGAAGATTGGAGGGACAATTATAGCCCCGTATGGTGGCTGAAGAGTCCCTGGAACCAAAGGGAGCTTGGGAGTGAAAGAAACAGAGAGAAAGCAGGAAGGGCAAGCAAGGCAGAGTGTCTAGCAGGAGCCGAGACCTGGGAGAAGCAGGACAGGGGACCCCCAGCTATTTCTGCTTCGCATTTGGCAGCCTCTCCATCTTGCCGTGTTTATGGCCCCGACGTGACTTTCTGCCCAAGTACACCCACTAGGCTTGTGCTGAGAAAAACTTACCACCTTCCACTCAGTTCAAGTTTCATCTGGTTCGCGCCCATGAAGCTCTGGTCTCAAGAGCTCTGCACATTTTTGTGGCTGAATGCAGACAACTGGATACAAAGCAGACGTAGAGAACACCTGCAGTACTTCATCCTTGACACCAGTTCCAGTTTCAACATGTGTGTGTGTGTGCGTGTGTGTACGTGTGTGTGCGTGTGTGTGTTCGCACGCACGCGTGTGTACATGTGTGTGTGTGTGCGTGCGTGTATGTGTGTGCGTGTGTGTGTGTGCGTGTGTGTGTGATACTTGCGTACATGTGGAGGGATGCTGTGCGCTGCGTGCAAATAGGTAGAGGCCATGGGTGAATATCGGATGTCTCTCTCTATTCCTTTCTCATTGAACCTGGAGCTGGCTGATGACGGGCCAGCAAGCCCCAGGGAGCCTCCTCGCTCCACACCCCAGCCCTGGGATTACAAGTGCTCACCATCACCCAGAGCTGTTCCTGAGGGTGCTCCGAATATGAAGGCAGGTCGCTAAGCTTTCACAGAAGACACCTCACTCACTGAGCCATCTCCCCAGAATCCCCATCTCCTTTCTTTGGAAGTGACCGATCTGAGTGGCCAGACTTGGTGGCCCACTTTTTCCAGCTTTGATGTCCACAACTGCCAGCTTCCTAGGACACTAGAAAAGGAAACTAGTCCTAAGAAGTTTCAGCACTTCCACAACATGCCAGGGTGACCAGAAGGCCACTGCGGATAAAGAAGAGAGGGGCTTCCGAGAAGGCATGCCAAGCACAGAGCACAGGTTGTAGTTTAGAGAAGATAACACAGCCTAGCACGCAGGCTATGGAGGGAGCCAGCAGTTTCTCTCCGGACCGGGGCTGCATTTTCTGAAGCTGAGAGAGTGTGCAGGAACAAGGGCTGGTGGTCACTCTGGCTCAATCATCCCAAATGTTACTTAGTGCTTTGAAGGGAAGAGGGAGGGCAGAATCTGAGGCCTGGTCCACAACAGCAAGGATTCGAAGTGCTATTTAATCATCCCGGACTTCACCCAACCCATCCTGTTGGTGCGAGAGCGGAGCAATTTGTTACTTCTGCTGTCATCGACACTGGGAGGCCACAGTCAGAGATCTGCAAGCAGCAGGAGCAGAACCAGATGTAGAAAAGGAAAGTGGAGATGGCTGTCCATCTGGACTGAAGGGACAGTAGGAGAGTGGTGGCCTCCTGGGTCCCCTTCATCCCAGCCCCTACTGCAGGGAACCGGGTAGAAGTCAGGGAGTGAAAAAATACTGTTTGTCTTGGCTTTCCTAAGCCAGGCCGTTCTCCTAGCTTCTGTCCACAGCCTGCCAGGATATACATCAGCTTCTGTTTCATTTATCTGATTATATTATCTCCTTAAGACAAGCACTTCACTTATTCAGCTTGTCCCAGCATTATTCACTCTGTTTGCTGACTGGGCACAGGAGACACTGCTATGGTAAAAGTGCAGTTGGCTTTCTCTGCTGAAACTGAAGGGCATGCCAGGGCTGAAGATCAGTCTCTCTGTCTACACAGCACTCCTTGGTTGGGATAAGATGCCTGTCCTCCTTAGGGCAAAAGATCTTTGTTTTAAGTGTATGGGGCAAGGCAAAGTGTCAGAATAACTCCCCATTTCATATTTAAAAGTCAGAATCTTAGCTCTTCCAGTAACTGCCTCCTGGCAGTGGGGTGAGGGAACTCTGTAGCTGAGCTCTGAGAGAAGCATGCAAGGACAGGGAAGGCCCCGTCACTCTCCTTAGTATATGTCTAGTCAAAGTAGCCAGAAACAAGCACCAGTCTTTCCATGTACTCAAATGGCAATGGCTCTTTGTCCCAAGGGCCCTGAAGTCATCTATATGGGCAAGAGAACTGATAAGATTCTAATAGATGAGATTCTAATTCAGGTATGAAATACATATATTTCATGTATTTCACCAAGGAAATCTCAGAAAGAACTATGCCAAGAGCTAAACTACAGCCTTCAGAGTCCCATAAAGAATAACTTCTATGTTTTTAAAGCCCTTCTCTCTGCGTCTCTCTATGGTGGAGGCACAGTACCCATTTCTAACTCAAAGCAAATCGGTTAGATTGGTTCCAGGGATGATCTTCAGCAAGCCCTAGGTATGTATGTTATCTTTGTAAATTTAGGAATGGTTATCACACAGTTAGGAGGAAGACTTCAGAAGCAGAACTAGTTTTCATCAGTCTTTCAGTTCCATTAAGATTGAAACCCTCCAGAAAAGAGATAGGAGGTTGCTTCTCTGCTAGATGAGCCTTGTTAGCACGCCGTTAGGAAGTCTGTGCTAGCAGCATAGAGAAACTACATGGAGAACAGAGGGGACCACCTAATACTGAGATGAAAGACACCCATCTGTCACTCTGTCTCAGCCATCCTTAGAGGCAGCCCAGAGGAAACCTGTGATACCTTGGAGCACAGGGAAAGCATCATGCTGCATCCTGGATGCCTGGCCCATGGAATCATGAGCAGACAGAACGGTTATTTTGAGCTGCTGAGTGTTTTGAATCAGTAAGCACCTAGAGTTGGTAACTGGATCAATGAGCGGTAGATAAGGAGTCATGGTTGATCAGTGCTAAGAGGCCTAGCTGTGATTGTCCCATCTCTTCAACCTCATTTCCTACTTTGGCATCTTATTCATTAGTGTTGCATGGAGTTTTCTTAAGGAACCATGACTTCATGGTACCAGTGATTTTAGGCCACTGGCTGTGGTGACTTAATATAATCTTTTTTTCTTTGTTCTTTCTTTTTTTTTTCTGAGACAATGTCTCTCTACATAGCCCTGGCTGCCCTGAGACTCACCTTGTAAACCAATCCAGTCTCCATCTCACAGCATCTGCATCCTCCTGCCTCTGCCTCTCAGGTACTGGGGTTAAAATGTGCATGTCACCACACCTAGTGACTTTCTAGAATTCTTGGAATAAATAAGAACATTGAACTTAGAAGTTTAAAAAAAAAAACCTACCCAGGTTTGGAGACCATGTAAGAGGCAGAGTGATAGTTCAAGTCCACCCTATGCTCTTACCCCTATCACCAAAAACTCCCAGAAGCTCCAAAGAGCCACTGAATTAACTTGACATCCGAAGTTTTAAATCTTTAAAGGAGACTGCTGCTTACTTGGTTCCATGCTGTAAATGTCCAGAAAAAGCTTGCTGACTTGAACTGAATGGACTGTTTGTCTCGGGCCTCTTATAAAATGAGTGGATGCATGTGTGCCTGGGTCAAAGGAAGCCTAAGCACCGGGTCAAGCACAGCATGGCTCATAACTTCTCACAGCCACTCTTGAGAGTGGGGTGGCCAGAGTCGGCCGCAGCCATTGTCTGGGTCCCCCTCCAGGCTTTCCAGCAGTTCCAATTCTTTCCTACTACAGGAAGGGATAAACACCCTTCACGTATTTCCTCTCACCCCCAACTGCAAGGGAAACAGTAACACTAATTAGTTGTAACAGGGTGTTCATTTCACACAGCTCTCAGCAGGTCGCCCTGCCGTTCTTTGAAATGGTCTGGAAACAGCCTTGATTCTAAACATCTGAAGATAATTGAACCGAAGTTGCAGTCACTCCGAAACTCTGAGTGACATGCATTTTCTTCTCTCCCTGGCTAATAAGAAATTGTTGGTGCCATTTCTTATTTACTCAACACCTTGACAGCCTCTGGCAATGAAGACTTGAACCCCAGGATCCTGAAAGAATATGTTAAAGTCACGATTGGTAGTAAATAGAGGAGCAGGGAAGCCTGTGCAACATTAAACCGTTTAAAGGGAAGAGGGAATTGCCCTGGACATCTATAAACGTGAGCTCCATACCTAGAAAAACATGGGAAACTGATGGAAGAATTGCAAGCTTGTGATGAAAAAGAAATTGGTTTGCAAGCACTTTTGAATGGCAAGAGCATATCTAGCAAATATGTGACTTTTTAAATACAGTGTTGGTGGAAGAAGAAGATAGATGGCCATACACAATGAGGAGAAGTGTCGATTGACATGCCCTTTGGAGAGTTATCTGGACTCTCCATCAAAATGTTAAATGTCATAACTTCAACCACACAATTCATCTTCTAGAATTTAGTCTAGGAATGCCAACACAAGAGTACCCAAAGGCAACCGTAGAGCTTTATTTAAAATCACCTAAAGTCTCACTAAAAATAAGTTTGAGAGGAGATATCATAGATCCATAGGATATAATGTCTTTATGATTTTAAATTACAGGGCAGAGGGGACCTGCAGGTATGGCTCTTAACAGTCTTCAATACAAAAGCTCAAAAGTTGAACCATGAAGTCCAAAGCACCATGTGTCTCCTAGAACAATCTTGTTTTGTGAGGTTTGCAAAAACATATGCATGGGTATGCATATGGTCACACACACACGAGTCATTAATGTGATGACATATAAATCCTTCTGAAGTGAAGAAAATGAAACTCATAGTGGCTATTCTGAGACAGTAAGCTGGGAGTTTGGGGAAGGGAGTTGGGGAGTTGGGTCTGTTGGAGTGCGTGTGTGGTGGGGGAGACCTTGGATATCAAGCCTCCACCTTGATTGAGACAGGGCTCTCGTTGCTCATCATTGTATGC
Source organism: Microtus oregoni (assembly GCF_018167655.1). Lineage (NCBI taxonomy): Eukaryota > Metazoa > Chordata > Mammalia > Rodentia > Cricetidae > Microtus > Microtus oregoni. The sequence continues at coordinate 6,781,051 of NW_024543830.1, read as the reverse complement.
CAAGTAACTAGCCCTGGAGCTTCCGGATACTCCCCTGTCTCCACTTAATATCCTGCCCCAGGAGCAGGGATTACAGTTATGCACTACTCTATCTTGTTTATGTGGGCTTTAAGTATCTAGAAGTTAGTCTTCATGTATGCATAAAGTGTTTCACCTCCTAACCTATCTCCTAAGACATAATTTTTAACATATGTACAAAAGATCTGAATTAAGTTTCTAGTTAAAACAGAGCTAAATAGCAATTATTAATATCACAGCCTGGTAAAAAGCAGAAACTTAAGAGGCCATCTTGAACTAAGACACCGAGACAGCAGTAGATCGTCCAGAGAACCGGAAGAGAGGTCATCATGAGCTTTGAGGCTTTGACGCTTGACGCTATCATTCAGGAACATTCCATGAGTACTTTGCTCCTCAGATATTGGTTCAATGGATGTGGAGGTCAGCAGAGGCCCATTCCCAGGAGATACTTAATAACAATTGCCACCTCTTAGGGGTTTGGTAAAAGGTAAAATGCAGAACAGATGCTTCTCGAACTATTGGCAGCAGCACGAGAAACACACAGGTAAACACCCCACACTCAGACACACTGGCCTCCTGAAAAGACTGGGGTTGGGGCGCTCTGCTACAGCAGGAACCATGCGTCACAGACCCGGCCTTTGAGCAGAACCCATATAACTAAGAGAAACCCACTGCACATTCAGACATCCTCAGAGGGGAAAACAGCATTCCCTCTGTTAGAGCACACCCTTTATCCTCCTTCCCTGACAGCCCAAGGGAAAGGAAGGAGATGGCCAGCCTTATCAGTAAAGCCGGGAGGGTTGGCCCATCCACCTGATGGTGACCTTGAACAAATTGTGCTCATTTGTTTTCACACATCTAATATAAGATGACTTCATTTTTTATGGCTTTAATAAATGTAATTTTTAATGTGATTTTTTGGTCTATTCTGGGACAGACAGTACTTTGAGAAAACAAATATGAAATATTAGCAGTATTACACAAGTGATCTTTTTTGGTAGAAAACCAACTATTTGTCTTAATTTTCCCGGCAGTTGGATCAATCAGAGTAGTTACTATGATAACCAGCACAAACAAAACTCAAAATATGATGGATTCATTTATTGCCACGCAAATTCATTGAGCATTTATTACAAGTCAAGTGTGATATGAAGACTAGAGATAAACAGACCAAAATTAAAAACATAGACTCTGGATGTGTGGGAAAGACAAGGCTTAGTGCATGGTCTAGACATAAATATCCGAGCTCTAATACTGTCACCGTGGTATTCTATTAGTCGTATAGACAACAAACCACCACGAGAAGAGGAGTTGACCCTGTGAAGCTTGCTGTTCCAACCTTCACATCCAGACACACCAAATACCAAGGTACAGGGACTCACCACGCTGCACACTTAATTGCTGAAGAATCTGAATCTGCAAGCTATTAGTGCTAATTTTTATAGCTAAAAGCTAATCAACGTGTTTGTTGGCATTGTTTTGAGTTAGCCAAGCATCTAATTGAATAATTGCAAAACTGGAGGACTAAAATAACTCAATTAATTGGTGGCTATTTCAAATTTCACAGTGGTAGGAACACTGTGAAAATTATAGATGTGACTCGTAAGTAGTAACATTATTAGACAATATTTCTGTGGAGATGACGTTTAAAAATGTGTTCCCCATCACCCGCCTCAGATTTTGTTATCTGTGGCCTAGTCGATGTAACTCTAGTCCATCGAAACAATTAGCTGGTCTCTCCACTCAGTGAATCAAACCCCTCAGTCAAAAGTCATGTGCCACACAGTGAACGCCGTGGAGACAAAAGATGAATCAAGTATTGCTCTGTTATGCGTGTGTTCCACTGGGTATCTCATTCGGACCTACATAGCCTGAGAGTTGAGGATACTGGCAGAGCTTCCCCAGTTAACCTGCATAAAATTCAATTTAATTCTAACGTAATTTCACTTCCAGCATGGTATTCTGTTGTCAATGTTGAAACCCCGAAGGAGTTTCGCTTTTCGTGACCTCTGTAGAATAATAAGATGCGTTTGCCCCAAGCAGAAAAACATCTCGCGCTTCATTTGCCTAGGGATCCTGTAATCAGATAGTGTTTGCTGCCCGTGTTCGTTCAACAGCCACAAATCATTCCTATTAAAGCAAAAATTCATTCTCTGACCTTGCTACAAGAATGCATTGTTCTCAGCTATGACATTTGTTTGGGCTGCTGGAAGAACGGCTGCCGTCGTCCTAGAATTTTGGATTCCAGAGTACTCTGATCAGCCGCGCACTTTGAAGCGTGTGTTCTCACAGGCATTCCTAAGACAGGCCAGCTTCCACCAACTTACCTAAAGACTGCCCTAAAACACAGGCTGCGGCCATTGCACTCCATCTGAATGCTCTGGAAAGTATTTTGTCGGGCTGGAGTAGCGCACCTTTCAGGCATGTTCAGTAAAGAACCCCACACAGACCTCTCATGAGTGTAGTGACACACTTCAAAACACTGGAGATCAGAGGAGAACTGTTGGGGTCGGTGAGAGCTTTGCAGTTTCTGAATAAATCAGGGGTATCTGACTGTGGACTAACTAAAATGATATCAAGAAATTAGTATAAATTGTATCGTATGTGATGATGGTATTTTTAAAGAGCTTTTTAGAACTTTTTAAAAACTTTTAAAAGTTTTTTAAAAGTTTAAAAGATGAATCAAGTATTGCTCTGTTACGCGTGTATTCCGCTGGGTGTCTCATTCGGACCTACCTAGCCTGATAGTTTTAAAGAACTTTTTAAAGAACTCCTTGAGTAAATATTTTTAGTAGTGAGATGGTATGATACCTCAGGTTTATTTTCCAGTATTCCAAGACAATAAGTGTATGTGGCCTTGGAGGCAAATTACGGGTTCTGGAAAGGTGGTACTCTCATGGTTAGAGTTTCAAGGCAGTTTTTTAACCACCTGAAAGATGGCAATAAAAACTACAGCCTACCGATGTCATGGAATGCGCTTTGTTTGTTGGTACTGTTGTATGTTTTGGCTTTTGTTTGTTTGTTTGTTTGTTTGTTTTGGGGGGTTGTCGAGACACAATTTCCGCCTGAGCTCTGGATATCCGGGAATTCACTCTGTAGTACAGGATGACCTTGAACTCAGGAATCCGCCTACCTCTGTGCCACCCCCATCCCCAGTGATAGGATAGGATTACGGGTGTGTGCCACCACTGCCCAGCTGAGCCATTTATTTTCTACACCTCCAAAAGATGGCTCATCATCATGCTGCACTGTCCCTGTTAACAGGGACAAGTGATGGCTCCGATAAGGGAAGTGAGTCATGTATGGTGCCAGCTTCGGCTTCCAGTAGATACCTTACATCTTTCTTCAGGAAGACCTCTCAATAGTCTCTGAAAACAGAGTTGGAGTTTTTTTCCTTAGTCATGATTTATGGACTGCTGTAAAATATGACTCAATAAACTATTTTAATTTTTTCTCCTGACTTTAATTCCAGAACTTGGGATGCGCAGACAGGTGGGTCCCTGAGTTAGATGCAGCGTCTACAGAGCAAGACAGCCAGGGCTACACAGGGAAATGCTGTCTTGAAAAGCCAGAAGGAAAAACAAAGAAAAGAAAAAGGAGAGAGAGAAAGAGAGAAGAAGAAGAAGAAGAAGAAGAAGAAGAAGAAGAGAAGAAGAAGAAGAAGAAGAAGAAGAAGAGAGAAATTAAAGTGCTGCCTTTAATCCCAGCACTCGAGAGGCAGAAACAGATGGATCTCTGAGTCTGAGGCCAGCCAGGTCTGACTGAGTTCTCAGACAGCCAAGGCTATGCAGAGAAACCATATCTCAAAAAAAAAAAAAAAAAAAAAAAAAAGAAAGGAAGGAAGGGAGAGGAGGAAGGAAGGAAGGAAGGAAGGAAAAGAAAAAGAAATCTCCTGAAATGAAATATTTTTAAATTTCAAGCATAATTGCACAGAATCTGAGGGCTAAGCAAAATGGGAGGTAAAAGTCACATGTACATCGTTTTCCAGCCTGAACTAAAACACATGCAACTTGTAGTAAATTTGGCATATGAAAATTCGAGTATGTCTTTGCCCTCCCTTCATCACTGAAAATGCCTGTCTGTCATCATATCTCTCTAGAACACCACACCTAAAAGCAACAAAAGTTCCTTTTGCAAAGAAAATTAATTTGTCAATCCCCCCAAACTTATTTATACACATTTGACGAAAACTCATATACTTCAAAAAGTGAGCTCTGATAATATGTAACTATAAATCCCACCACTGAAAATAGAATCAATACAGCCATATTCATGGAGACTGTTCAGAATATCTGAAGAATGGGGTAAAGATATTTTACACATATAATAAAATACTGAATTACTAAATGAAGGGCAGACTCAGAAGCTCTCTGCATGGAAACTAGTTTGAAGTTCTGATCTGGGCTTTCACCACACGTTGTTAAGGTCACGTGTACACAGTATGGATGTAGGGCTCCGTCTAGTCCATGAGTACCACAACCCCAAATCCAGACAGAAGGGGTTTGCTCCTTTACCCAGACTCGTTTCCGATGTCAAGCTCTCCTTTGATTATCAAGCACACAAAGCTTTGTTTAAAAACCATAAATGATATTGGAGCTAACAAGTCAGTTTCCAGGTCTCCCGGGATAGAATGGTGATGATGTACTATAAGTCCACGACAGCTAGCATAGGTTAGGAGCAAGACCCTGGCTAAAGAGATGCCCTCCTGAAAGTTACGAATGGCAGCTGGCATAGCAGCCAGAGAACCCTTATCCTGAATACTTAGTCCAAGGTCCTTAGCATCCTGGGCACATTACTCATTTCCTATAGTTCGTGCAGCTTCAGGAATAAGCTTTTCCCTAAATTCCATGGCTGCAAGTTATCCCATCTCCCTTACCCAAAGAACAGCACGGTCTGTGTGCTCACCTCACGACATCGGGCTTCTGAAGTTACTCTCTGTGGATATTTATCCTTACCCTCTGGTCTCTGAAGATCTGAAGGAAAGCCCATAATTTAATTGTGAATCAGGCTGCTAAACAATGGGTGGGAGCATTCAAATCTTTATGGCTAATGTATACTCCTCACAATGAACCTCGGTACCTGCAGTGCCTCACCATCGAGACACTCGCAAATGGAATTTTTGATGATTTAGGACGAGATCTTAGGGAGTTATTAAGTGTCTCCCTCCTAAAAGGGCCATAATCCCTCTATAAAGAAGATAATGAAAAGCACTGTGTTGAAGTTGTATGTTCCTCCAAATTATTAAGACATATTTCCATCCATGGAGTCTGCTGGGCAGTAATCATGAGTGGCCTACAAATGCATCTTGAAGAAGTATCTTCATGATTCAAGATTAAAGCTATTCAACCAGAGAAAGACTCAAAAAAAAAACAAAAAAAAAGAAAGAAGAAAGGAAGGGAGGGAGGGAGGGAGGGAGGGAGGGAAGGAAGGAAGGAAGAAAGCAAAGACTCAGCCATTCTTATTGTTTGTAGGAAAAGTGCAGAGAACTCATATGCTCAAGACAAGAGCTGCCCCAGCTCTGTTGGGGTGCATTGGAAGTTTCACATTAGGGGTCCTATCCACAGTTTCCACTCTTCCATTTCCGCAGACTCTGCAGTGGTGCTGGGTGAGCCCTAGTAATACACCACCCCTGCGGGCATAGCAGCAAAGTCCAAACAAAACACATCTTTTCCTACAGCAAGGCCCAGTGACAAACAATAGGAAGAAAGGTCAGAAGACACACAGGACAAAAGGAAACAGCCAAGCAATGCTGCTTGCCTCCTTGTTTCCTAAGTCAGGCCCAGGACAGCCCCACGGGGACCGAAAGTCATCTGGCACGTGTGTACGTCCATCCCTGACTGTGTATGGCTAGAGACCTAGTGCTCAGCCCTCGGGCTTGCTCAGAGATTTATGTTTCTGGACAGTTCTCCTGGCCTCTGCTAACTACCTGCACGCTTTCCCATCACGAGGCCGGAACTGCCTGTCAGCTCACTTGCATATTCCTTGCAACTCAAGGGAAGGGAAAACCAGAAAAATTCCTATTGCTCTGCTTGAGCCCGACCCATTTCCATTTTCTCAAGCATACGCATTCTGTCTTCCATTGGCAGATATGTTTGTGCACTTCTCTTGAATGCTGAGGATTTTTTGAGTTTTCTTCTATTCCATTTCTTTATCCCCTCTGGTGGGCAGAAACACAGACTGCTGTGGACATAAAGCCTGAAACCTGTAAAGAATGGTAGGTCAAAGAAACTCCCTCAAAGTAACCATGTCTCTAAATATTAGTATCTCTCCAGGGAAAACAAGGTCCATAATAAAAATTTCTTCATGCACAGGGCACTTAGCAGTTTTGGACTACAGAAATGACTTGTTGATAGGATGATTAAATAACATTTTTCTCCTTATTCAAATTCAGTGTTCTCATCCCCGTTAGAGATGGAGACTCCAGAGTACAGAAAGATCCATTGACTTGTCTGAAGTCATACCTAGAAGTGACTGGCAGATAACTCATGCTAGGTCATCTGAAGCCAAGTCACGCTTACAGTGGCTGTATTGGTTACAAAACACATCACCAAAGTGGGACAAGTGCTGATTCTGTTTGGGGAATTTTGTTCATATGAATCCAAAGGTGAGTAAGACAGTGTTCTTCAGTTAAAATGGGGCTCGCAAAATACTGATTTTGGTATTTTCAGGGGAGTGTTTGCTTGTTTGATTAATTCATTTATTTTTATTTTATGGAAAAAGGACTCATTATACAGACCAGACTGACTTTGAACTCATAATTCTCCTTTTTCAATCTTCTCCTATTACTTGTTTTACTATATGGTCAGTTCCACGTTGTGGGTAAAGAACAAAGAAAAGTACTAAGTGGGTATGGATATGTATTTATATGTGCTCAAAAATGTCCACAGGGCAGAAAGATCACAAAACCATCTCCTTGGGTACATGCATCAATTATCAATTGCCCAAGGGGTCTGAAGTTAATACCAACTTGGTAGGGCAAAAGGATACAGTGTATGTGTGTGTATGCCGGGCACACGTGTAAGTGCGCGTGCACTAGCAGGCAGTATGCAGTCTGAAAGTATTCTGTGAAGGCAATGGTATGGAAGGAACTTGCTCAGAAATAGTTTCCTCAGATTACTGGATGACTATCTCCCAGGAAGGGCAGATTTTTAAAGACGATAGCAAAAGCAGGCACCCACCTTCGTATGGTCTCGGTTACCCTTCTGAGAGCTACAAGAAGTTTTGCTGGGGTCTTTCATCACTGTTAGCTCACAGAAGCACACTGGCATCAGGCTGAGCGAAAATCATGCAAATGTCTCTAAAAGAGACACTCCCTACAGCAGACACCATGTAAAGATAAATTGGCAGCATCCATCCACCTACTCCTCATGTGGGTGCTGGGTTCTCCAGAAGAATAGCCAATGCTCTCAACCACTGAGCCTTTTCTCCAGCCCCCTCAAGTCTCTTCATAAACACCCAAGATGCGGGGATATTTCGAGTTAGAAAAGGTCAACTGATATAGATGTTAGTGTACATAATGTCCATCCAACTCAAACCTGTGACAAATTCAAAAGATTCCAAATGCCAGTGGAGAGCCCACTATTCTCCCTCCAATTCCAGAGGACCTGACACCCTCAAACAGACACACATGCAGGCAAAACAGCAATGCACTAAGAAAGAAAGAAAGAAAGAAAGAAAGAAAGAAAGAAAGAAAGAGAGGGAGGGAGGGAGGGAGGGAGGGAGGGAAAGAAGGAAGGGGGAAGGAGGGAGGGAGGAAAGAAAGAAAGAGAAAGAAAGAGAAAGAAAGAAAGAAAGAAAGAAAGAAAAAGATGAGACCTGGGAGAATAATGAACTTCCCTCAGAAAGAACTTTATAAGAGAAATGTGCTCCAGACAGAAAGAAGGCAGGAGCTCTACACCGTGAAAAGAGAAGCATCCCAGGAAGGAGCAAGGGCTGTGGAGCGTATGCAAAGGGGGTGGGAAAAGGAGTTTGGCACCTCCCATGTCCAGCACTCTCTAAACGCTTTCTCATATAAATTCTGAAGAGTTTTCAAGTTTTCTACTTTACCAAAAGTAAAATTTGGAGCAAGACGTGATTTTTTTTGAACACCTCCCATGTACTAGGCACTATACCAAGTTCTTGAAACCCATCTCATTTAATCCTCACACCAGACTTAAAACATGTATGACTACTCTCATTTTACATGCATGTAACTGAGACACAGAGTAATTAAGTCACCTGCCCAAGGCCACAGAGACAGAATTAGTTTCAAGTCAGAACCGCCTCCCCCCCTCCCCCCCCCGTCCCCACCGGCCCCCATTTCAATGTTGTACGGTGATATCTGCTCACCCTCTGTGGAGGCTGCTTTCTGTCGCTGTGACAAAAGGCCTGAGAAAATCAATTTAAAGAATACAAAGTTTGACTCATAGTCTCAGAAGTCACAGTGCTGTGTTGTTATTTCCAAGCCTGTGATGAGAAAGAACATCCCCCAAGGGAGGGCAGAGCATGACATACAAATGATGCCCACCTCACGATGATCAGGAAGCAGGGAGAC